>NC_141176.1:52284500-53717500 GCF_055505025.1 Bos grunniens
TGGGCTATACAGTCCGTGGGATTGCAAAGAATCGGACATGACTGAGCAACTAACACTTTCACTTTTCAAGGGTAGATTTGGGAAGCCACTAGCTCTGCATCTCGTCTCAATCCAGTTTCTAGTGATGGATGCATTAATGGTGATTGTTTCTTCTCAAGTGACTGTACTTTTCTATATAAGAGACGGAGCTCTGTCCTTTCATCCTGAGATGTAGGGTATTGGCTACATCCTTGTACCTACTTTCTCATCTGATTTGTATCTCTTCCCCACTTATTGCCTTTTCTTCCAACCAGCTTCCCACCCCCAGTGCACACAGTAAATATTCTGGACACCAAAGAGTTGAGAAAAGAATGAAGAAGATTAAGAGAAATGTAAAGTTAAAAAGGGAGGAAGAACTGGGGTGAAATGAAGTGAGTGCCTCTGAGGACTGAATAAATGTAATATATGTGAAAACCATCTGTAAGCTGTAAAGCACCATTCAGGTGTCAGAATCAGAATTTTCTACTGCCTTTCAAGATTGACAAGTCTACTCAATAAATACTGAATGAATAAATGAATGGCAAAAAACATGAAAATGAATGCTGTGAGGCAAGAGGGGAAGAGACAGAATCAGAAATTGTCCCAAACAAATGTTTAGCTCATTCATCATCTTCCCAATACAAGTGAATCTTATCTGTACGCAGGCTTTAAAAATCATTGATTTTTTTGTATACAGGGAGAGGAAAGAATGAGATTCAGAGAGATTAAATATCATTAAGCTTAAGGAAGCAGGGGATAAAATGATCTCAATAAATAACTGGTAAAAGATATGCCAATAACTAATTTTAAAAATGAGAGTGAAAATGTTCTATGAGGAACACTGCCGAAATATTAGGTTGAGACAGTAGAGAAAATCACAACATCATGAGAACCAGAGAAACAAAAAACAATTTGGAAATTTTTTAATTTTCATTTTTGTATCCTTATAGACAGTTTTGAAGCTTTTCTAGGAAATAAGTAATAATATGATGGCATTTATATAGTACTTACTATGTGCCAGCCCTGTTGATAGAACTATATGTGTATTAGTACATTTAATCCTCACAATAACTCTATGGAGTTGGTACTATTACCGCCTGATTTTTAAAAGATCATGAGTGCAAATAAGTGTTGGAGCTGGGATTTGAACCCAGACAGTCTAACTTTAGAATCTGTGCTTTTAAACAATGCCTGTGTATATAACTGTATATATATAAACACATCTATGAATGCTTTATATGTAGGAAAGAAATACGTTCTATGATTCTCCCACTTTACAGATATGAACCCAAGGCAAAGAGGTTAGGCAATGTGACCAAGACAATGCAGCCATTTAGCCCTGCTCAGAGCAAGAATGGCGGAGAAGACGATGGCACCCAACTCCAGTACTCTTGCCTGGAAAATCCCATGGACCGAGGAGCCTGGTAGGCTGCAGTCCATGGGGTCGCTGAGGGTTGGACACGACTGAGCGACTTCACTTTCACTTTTCACTTTCATGCATTGGAGAAGGAAATGGCACCCCACTCCAGTGTTCTTGCCTAGAGAATCCCAGGGACGGGGGAGCCTGGTGGGCTGCCGTCTATGGGGTCGCACAGAGTTGGACACGACTGAAGCGACTTAGCAGCAGCAGAGCAAGAATGGTGTTCTTTTTTTTTTTTTTTTTTAATGATTTTATTTATGTATTTGTGGCTACACTGGGTCTTCGTTGCTGTACATAGGTTTTCTCTAGTTGTGGCGAGCAGGGGGCTACTCTCTAGTTTCAGTGCACAGGGCCCTCATTTCGGTGGCTTCTCTTGTTTCAGAGCGTGGGCTCTCGGGTGCACAGGCTTCAGTAGTTGCAGCTTCCGGGCTCTAGGACAAAGGTTCAGTCGTTAGGCTGCACCGACTTTATTGCTTCACAGCATGTCAGATCTTCTGGGGCCAGGGATCATGCCTACATTAGCAGGAAGAATCCTTACCACTAAGCCACCATGGAAGCCCAGGAATGGTATTCTAATGTCCATGGGCTTCTGATCTACAGCAGAGGTCCCCAGCCCTGGGAGTTGTGGACAAGTATAGGTCTGTGGTCTGTTAGGAACCGGATCACACAGCAGGAGGTGAGTGGCTGGCAAACAGGCAAAGCCTCATCTGATTTACAGCTCTCCCCATCATTTGTATTACCCACCTGAGCTTCACCTCCTGTCAGATCAGTGGTGGCATTAGATTTTGGTAGCGGTGTAAGCCCTCCTGTGAACTGTGCATGAGAGGGATCTAGGTTGCTCACTCCTTATGAGAATCTAATGCCTGAGGATCTGAGGTGGAGCTGAGGTGGTGATGCTAGTACTGGGGAACAGCTGCCACTGAGTCCCATCGCCCCTGGAGTCAACCGTTCAGTTACAGGAAAACATCCGGGCTCCCGCTGATTCTGCATTATGATGAGTTGTATAATTGTTTCCTTATATATCACAACGTAATACTAATAGAAAGGAAGTGCACAATAAATGTAATGATCCTGAAACCATCCCCCTCCCCAGTCCATGGAAACATTATCTTCCACAAAACTGGCCCCTGGTGCCGAAAAGGTTGGGAACCACTGATTTACAGGATCAGTAACCAGAAACTCAAAGTAGCTGCTGAGAAAGAACTAGGAATTAGGAAGGAGTTCAATCCCTGGCTCTCGTTTCTCCTTCTACCAAGGGCCAAACCCTGACTCAAGTAGGAATCTGAAGGGACACACTGAGCCCACAGACAGAATGGACACTCTTGTCCTACTCGTCACCCAACTGAGTCCTACACATGATAAGTATGATTTTATTTCTGGCTATATGAAATATCATTATGGTTTGCAAAGAACCAGATTTATAGTATGTTTATTCAGTCTTATTCTGATCTCATTTACTCTGGACAAGGATAAAGCGAGTCCATCGTAATTGTTGAGATCTAGGTTCCAATATTCAAAAGCAAGTAGTATCCACTGCTCTTCTGGAGCTTGTAAAGTTGAACAAACATATTCTACTTGTGGTGTTAGATGTCAAACTGAGCACAAAAATAACTGGACCTCACACACATGGGTGAGGCTGGAATTACCATCAATGATGTTCCATATGACTCTGAAGGCTTTGGTTTCAAATTGTGACCTGAAACTTGGAGGTTAATTATAAATGAGTTGTCACATTCTGTTCTAGTGCTTCACTGTCTTGAGGGCTTTCATATTGTCATGATGATCACAATTTCAGGAGGTGTTATTCAACAGCGTCACACATGAAGAAAGAAGCTCGGAAAGGTTAGGTGACTGACATTGCTCTCAAGTATGCAAATGGTGCCTTTCAGGAAGCTGGGATGCAGTGCTGGGATGCAAATGGATGCTTCCTGACTCCACATACAGTGCTCTTCAAACCCCTTAGCAGCCTTTTCAAATCTACTCCATGTAATACCCCCAGTGAAGGCTGGCATTCAAAATAATCACCATGAGGACTCTAGGCTTCTTTGAGACATGTCTGAATCACCCACCATTTTTAGCATATCTGTTTAGGAATTTTCTTCAGGACTAGTTTACCCAAAAACCTTATTAATTTACACTGATGCCAAATTTGGGGGTTGATTACTTCTTAAAAGGCTGTAATACAGGGCACAACACGGCAGGACACACCTACATGCCTGAGAATAATCAGGACAAAGCCAGTTTTCATGAGTGTGAAACTAAGGCAATGAGTATCAGGTATTCACCTTTTGACATTGGGTTTTAAAGATCTTATTCCTGCAATTCACTTATCTGCTGAATAGCACTGAGTTTAGGTTACTCAGAAAGAAGAAAGGCTGACTCAACTTCCAAGACTTTAATAGGTGGTTCCAGAAAGTCTGCATGTTTCACTGTGAGGCTTGGACAAGTAGACAAGAGAGACCATAATGGGCAACTGCTTGTGTAATTGTAAGATCGTTTGTTTGATATAACTAAGGGGGAAAAACACCTTTCTCCAGTTTGCTTTCCAGAAATATGTATAATATTTCTCAGTAGGGAAATGGCCTCAAACCATGCTAAGCTTTGTGTAATTCATTTATTTATGCCTTGGCTGTGCTGGGTCTTCGTTGCTGCACATGGGCTTTCTCTAGTTGTAGAGAGCGGGGGCTACTCTTCCTTGTGGTCCTCGGGCTTCTTATCAGAAAGACAGTGGCAGCCACATTCCCCAATGCTAGCATCACAACCTCAGCAGTGGTGGCTTCTCTCGTTGCAGAGCACAGGCTCTAGACACGCAGGCTTCAGTAGTTACAGCACATGGGCTCAACAGTTCTGGCTCGCAGGCTGTAGAGCATGGGCTCGGTAGTTCTGATGCATGAGCTTAGTTGCTTCACGGCATGTGGAATCTTCCTGGACCAGGGATCAAACCCGTGTCCCCTGCATTAGCAGACAGATTCTTATCTGCTGCACCCCCAGGGAAGTCCTCATGCTAAACTTTAAATTTATATTACTTAATATGATTTGTATTTAGAAAATAGGGCTCTTTTCCTACAGTAAAGTATAGATGAGAAAATTATACACTTTGGAGTTCAATAAACTTGTATTCTTCTTCTGGCCTTGTTACTTAAAATCCAAGATATGGAGTGAGGTTATTTAAATATTCTGAACTTTAGATCTTAACACCTACTTCATCAGACTCTTGTGAAATTAAATGAGGTGATGGAAAGCATTTCACTGCACGCTCTCCAGCACTTAATGGACACATCATAAACTAAGTTTTTTTCTGCCTGCACCTTCCCAACCCCCGGTTTCCATTGACTTCTGTAACCAGTTTCTTGTCGAGTGTGCTTTCTTTGCTCTCTTCCTAGTTTCTTTTCTCTTTTTCTTGAATGACATCTCTTGGGTACTATCTATAATGGACTAGGGTCAATGACATTTCATCTGCAGTGCCTCATTCTTTCCAGTAGTCATTTCTCGCAAAATTTGCTATTTGGTTGGAAGATGTAGTAAAAATCTAGACAGCTTGGAACTCTCCATTTCAGAGCTTATTTCTTATCCCAGTATTTGCATCTCAAGTGACACTTATCAACACAGCTTATTTTTGCTGTTGTTGTTAGGTCGCTAAATCATGTCCAACTCTTTTGTGACCCCATGGACTGTAGACCGTCAGGCTCCTCTGTCTGTGGAATTTCCCAGGCAAGTATACTGGAGTGGGTAGCCATTTCCTCTTCCAGGGGATCTTCCGGACCCAGGAATTCAACCAGTGTCTCCTTCATTGCAAGTGGAGTCTTTACTGCTGAGCTACCAAGGAAGCCCAGCTTAATTTTATCTCTAACTAGAAGTCCAGCCATTGGCAACACCCGGGAGATAAAGTCTAGGTAGAATTAGGCAGAAATGATATAAGTAGGGGCCTTAAAAAATTTTTCAAATGTCATTAGAATTTTATGAAGGTAATTTCCTCCAGGAATTGAGGAAGATCCAAGACTAAAGAGGGTAGAGCTGTAAGAATGCCATCTCAGAGGGCAACTGTGGTGTTTCCCCGTAGTTTCCAGGTTGGGATGAGGCAAGAGAAAGACACACTTGCAGACTGCATCACTGTAGCAGATATTACCAGAAGAAATATCAACAGTGCAGGGGACGTTTAGCTCCTCTTTACGTTGTATTCAACTTTCCTTCAAGTATTGTGAATTAACAGTATGTGTTCAATTACTCAGTCCTGTCTGACTCTTTGCAACCCACGCTTCTTGTCCATGGGATCTCCCAGGCAAGAATACTGGAGTGGGGTGCCATTTCCTCCTCCAGAGGATCTTCCTAACAGGGATCGAACCCACATCTCTTCCATCTCCTGCATTGGCAAGTGGATTCTTTACCACTAACGCCACTTGGGAAGCCCTGTGAAGTAACTGCCTTGTGCCTAAGCTTCCTGGAAGTCATGGATGATGCATAATCTGTAAGGAAGTATGAAATATCAAAGCAAGTGGCCAGTAATGGCCAGAGCCGTCAGGAGTTCCATATGTCACACGTCACATCATAGGGAGGGACGTTAACTTCCTTATCGGTCAGTTTTCTCTGAAGAAACAGAACCAATAGGATAGAGATAGTTGTATATAGTTATAGCTATATCTATTAAATGATAGATATAAGAGAGAGAGGTTGATTAATTTTAAAGAGTTGGCTTGCATAATTATGGGGGTTGGTAAGTCTGATGTCTGTAGGACAAACCAGCTGGCTGCAAATTCAGACAAGAGTTGAAGTTGCGGTCTTAGGTAAAATCTGTAGGGCAGGCAGGGAGGCTGGCAGGCAGGATTTCTATGCTACTTTGACATGGACTTCCTTCTTCTCTGGGATATCTGAGGTTTTGACATGGAATTCCTTCTTCTCTGGGATATCTCAGTTTTTTAGGTTCTTATGGGCTTTAGCTGACTGCATGAGGCCCATCTGCATCATCAAGGATAATCTACTTAAAGCTAACTAATTGTAAGTATTGATATTGTCTCTAAGAATATCTTTGCAACATATAGACTAGTGTTTGACCAAACAGCTGGGCACCACAGTCTAGTCTAGCTACATTGACACATAAAATTAACCATCATAATTTCCAAACAGCATTTTATTGGAAGTGAAACTTAACTTCTTCTGAGGAAAGATGCCTGTTTGTCAGCAAGAAGCCATAGTCTCATAAGCTATAAAGAACTGATACTACACTCATGTTTAGTGTAAGAGCCTGTGTGGTTACAAGTTTAGTCTTCTTAGTCCCCCTGTACTTATGATCAAGTTTTAGACAGCCTTGTGGAGTCCAGGATGTTTTTAACAGAGGAGCTATAGCAGTTGCACTCTCAGCTTCCACTCCAGAGGGTGGAAGAGACCCTCCGCTGTATTTGTCATACCATGAGCAGAGATAAACTAGCTGTTTAGGATACACTGGCATCAGGGACATAAAAGAAGACATAAACAGAGAATATCTTCACTCATTAATGAAGATATTCTTTATTTATTAATCTACTATGTATCACATTAAACTAGAGATGTGGAAAATTCTGAATGAGATGGGAATACCAGACCACCTGACCTGCCTCTTGAGAAACCTATATGTAGGTCAGGAAGCAATAGTTAGAACTGGACATGGAACAACAGACTGGTTCCAAATAAGAAAAGGAGTACATCAAGGCTGTATATTGTCTCCCTGCTTATTTAACTTCTATGCAGGGAAATGCTGGGCTGGAAGAAGCACAAGCTGGAATCAAGATCGCTGGGAGAAATATCAATAACCTCAGATATGCAGGTGACACCACCCTTATGGCAGAAAGTGAAGAGGAACTAAAAAGCCTCTTGATGAAAGTGAAAGAGGAGAGTGAAAAGGTTGGCCTAAAGCTCAACATTCAGAAAATTAAGAGCATGGCATCTGGTCCCATCACTTCATGGCAAATAGATGGGGAAACAGTGGAAACAGTGTCAGACTTTATTTTGGGGGGCTCCAAAATCACTGTAGATGGTGATTGCAGCCATGAAATTAAAAGACACTTACTCCTTGGAAGGAAAGTTATAACCAACCTAGATAGCATATTCGGAGAAGGCAATGGCACCCCACTCCAGTACTCTTGTCTGGAAAATCCTATGGACGGAGGAGCCTGGTGGGCTGCAGTCCATGGGGGTCGCTGGGAGTTGGACACAACTGAGCGACTTCCCTTTCACTTTTCACTTTCATGCATTGGAGAAGGAAATGGCAACCCACTCCAGTGCTCTTGCCTGGAGAATCCCAGGGACAGGGGAGCCTGGTGAACTTCCGTCTATGGGGTCGCACAGAGTCGGACACGACTGAAGCGATGCAGCAGCAGCAGCAGCAGCAACAGATAGCATATTCAAAAGCAGAGACATTACTTTGCCAACAAAGGTCCGTCTAGTCAAGGCTATGGTTTTTCCAGTGGTCATGTATGGATGTGAGAGTTGGACTGTGAAGAAAGCTGAGCACCGAAGAATTGATGCTTTTGAACTGTGGTGATGGAGAAGACTCTTGAGAGTCCCTTGGACTGCAAGGAGATCCAACCAGTCCATTCTGAAGGAGATCAGTCCTGGGTGTTCATTGGAAGGACTAATGCTAAAGCTGAAACTCCAATACTTTGGCCACCTCATGCGAAGAGTTGACTCATTGGAAAAGACCCTGATTCTGGGAGGGATTGGGGGCAGGAGGAGAAGAGGACGACAGAGGATGAGATGGCTGGATGGCATCACCGACTCAATGGACATGAGTTTGAGTAAACTCTGGGAGTTGGTGATGGACAGGGAGGCCTGGCGTGCTGCGATTCATGGGGTCGCAAAGAGTCGGACATGACTGAGCAACTGAACTGAACTGAACTATGTATCATTTATGAATGATTCTGTTAAAAAAGACATGAAACAATCATAGAAGAAGAAAGGATTTTCTAACTAAACTGACAATGCCTGCATTCTATCCAAAATTCACCTTTCCCTCCCCCTACAGCTATCTTCCCCAATGGCACAGCAGGTAAAGAATCTGCCTGCAATGCAGGAGACACAGAAGACTTAGGTTCGATCCCCGGGTCAAGAAGATCCCCTGGAGGAGGAAATGGCAATCCACTCCAGCACTCTTGCTTGAAAAATCCCATGAACAAAGGAGCCTGACAGGCTACAGCCAATGGGATCGCAAAAGAGTCAGACATGACTGAGCACTTACATGGCATAGCACCCATTGATCTTTCTGTCTTCCATCTCTAGGCTCTACATGAACAGCATGTCAAAGGATTGATCTTTTCTAGTCATAAAGGAGACAATCAAACGTTCTGCTTTCCAAGGAGAGAGAAAAGATGGTTCCCAGAATATCGACGCTAGAAAACTTAACATTCCTCCCGTTAACAACTCCAGAATGGATGATTAAGTAAACCGGTTCTGAGCTTTTGAGAGAGAGAGAAACTGCCTTCTGGAGACAGTATGAGCACAGCCTGAGTAAGTCAGGTCAGACAAAACATTTGCCCTTCTTGGATGGCATTGTTAATCTCATGAAGTGTGGTGATACTGTAGACACAGTGTATTATATTTTTGCAAGGATGTCACAGTTCATTCATGATATCTTTTTGGACAATTTAGAGAAGTGTAAGGTGGATAATAGTCCCAATTAGATGGACACATGGTCGATAAGGTAGGTCTATTTAAAGATTGTTGATGAATGGAAGCATGTCAAACTGAAGAAAAAAGCTAGAAATAAGATTCTGTTTTAGCTCTTAACTACTGAATTTTTGTTTTATCAACAAATTAATCGAAATTAAATAAACCAAAATAAAAATTAAATGCATATGTAGAATCATGCTAGCAAAATGTATAGATGAAACAGATCTTAGTGCGCTAACCAATCCAGCAGATAGAGAACGGACGTTCAAAGTCATCCACATGGGCTTCAGTAACAAAAAGAAACAAACGGGAGGATATAATAAGGATAAATGTAAAGTCACAGAGCTGATTAAAATGCAGCTTAGCAGAAGTTCATGTGAAAAATTATCTGGGACTCGGCATCAATTGCAAGTTCAAGAAGCCAGTAAGATGGTGTGCCTGCAACACACACATGCACACACACCCAGATACAATAGCTTTTAAAGGTTGGAAAGGGCCTTAGAAAGGCAGAAAAAGGCCTCAAGTCAGACCTCTTATGTTGCAGAGAAAAGCTGAGCATGCAATAATAAAAACACAATAACTGACAATAAAACTACATCTGGTATTTACGTAGGTTTTATTATAGACATCTTTTTCCTTAGAGTTCCTTCACTGTGGTCTTGATTTGCGTGTCTCTGATGATTAATGATTCTGAGTATCTTTTCATATACTTCTCGGCCATCTGCATGTCTTCTCTGGAGAAAAATCTATTCAATTCCTTTGCACACTTTTTAGGTGGGTTATTTGTGTTTTTTTGCTCTTGAAGTAAATAAGTTTCTCATATATTTTGGACATTAACCTCTTACCAGATATATGATTTACCAATATTTTCTTCCTTTGTGTTGGTTGCCTTTTAATTTTGATGACTTTTTCCTTTGCTGTGAAGTTTTTATTTTGATGTACTCCCGTTTGTCTATTTTTGCTTTTATTGCCTAAATGTTCATCAACAGATAAAGAAAAGATGGTGTATATATATATATATATATATACACAGTGGAATATTATTCAGGTTTAAAAAAGAAGGAAATCATGGCATTTGGGGGAAAACATGGATGAGCCTGGAGAACACTAGACTAAGTAAAAGAAGCCAGACACAGAAGGACAAATACTACATAATATTACCTATATAAGGAATCTAAAATAGTCAAACTCATAGAAGCAGAGAGCAGAATGCATTTCCCAGGGGCTGGGAGGAGGGAGGAGCAGGGAGGTATTCGTCAAATGGCACAATATTTTGGTTGTTACGTGATGAGATGATGTCCTGAAGATCTACAGCACAACATCGTATAGTTCACGACACTATATTGTGTGCTTAAAATTTTGCTAAGAGGTAAATCTTATGTTCAGTGTTCTAATCACAAATGAGAAAGGCAATAAGTAAAGAAAAAGTGTTATTTTAATAGGCAAGAGTGTATTTTCGCAGAGTATAAACAAGGTTGTGAGAAATCTAAATATAGCAGATCTAAAATGACAAAGAGTTGTTTTTTTATTATATTAGCCTAGAATACAGTAGAATAGCATAGAAGGAAGTAGTATTAGAGGCAGCATGGCAGCTGTATTCTTTCCAAAACTAAAGGGCAAAACTGGAAGCTACAGATATATGTTATTAAAAGGAAAAGTTCAAGTTTAGCTTAAGAAAAACCTTTGAACAACTAGTGCCACCCACTGATCAGAAAGGCCACTTCAACAAAAGTGGTTTCCCATTCCTACTGTAGATCTAAGCTATAGACCTCAAAGATGGGGGACAGAGAAGGGATGCATGATGCAAGAAGCTATACTAAGTGATCTCTACTTTCTAAGATTCTACAATTTCAGAGCACAACAGGTGTTTCTTTCCAACCTTTGTCTCCCATTTTCAGGATCTACACTTTCTATTCAATTTTTCTTCACACTTAAAACTTTTCTAGTGCTCACTTCAGAAGCACATATGCTAAACAAACACTGGGACAACAGGAGAAGATTAGCATGGCTCCCTCGCAAACATGACATGCAAATTTATGACGTATCCCTTGGGGAGATTAGCAGATACAAAGTACTATATATCAAATAGATAAACAACAAGGTCCTACTGTATAACACAAGGAACTATATTCAATATCTTGTAATAAACCATAATGGAAAAGAACATGAAAAAGATTATGTGTATGTGTATATATATATATATATATATATATATCTGAATCACCTTGCTGTACACCAGAAACTAGCATAAAATTATAAATCAACTACACTTATAATCCAATCCCTTATGATTATACAGTGGAAGTGAGAAATAGATTTAAGGGACTAGATCTGATAGACAGAGTGCCTGATGAACTATAGATGGAGGTTCAAGACATTGTACAGCAGACAGGAATCAAGACCATCCCCAAGAAAAAGAAGTTCAAAAAAGCAAAATGGCTGTCTGAGGAGGCCTTACAAATAGCTGTGAAAAGACGGGAAGCAAAAGCAAAGGAGAAAAGGAAATATATACCCATTTGAATGCAGAGTTCCAAAGAATAGCAAGGAGAGATAAGAAAGCCTTCCTCAGTGATCAATGCAAAGAAGTAGAGGAAAACAACAGAATGGGAAAGACTAGAGTTCCCTACAAGAAAATTAGAGATACCAAGGGAACATTTCATGCAAAGATGGGCACAATAAAGGACAGAAATGGTATAGATCTAACAGAAGCAGAAGATATTAGGAAGAGGTGGCAAGAATACACGGAAAAACTATACAAAAAGGATCTTCATGGCGCAGATAACCATGATGGTGTGATCACCCACCTAGAGCCAGACATCCTGGGATGCAAAGTGAAGTGGGCCTTAGGAAGCATCACTATGAACAAAGCTAGTGGAGTTGATGGAATTCTAGATTATCTGTTTCCAATCCTAAAAGATGATGCTGTGAAAGTACTGCACTCAATATGCCAGCAAATTTGGAAAACTCAGCAGTGGCCACAGGATTGGAAAAGGTCAGTTTTCATTCCAATCCCAAAGAAAGGCAATGCCAAAGAATGCTCAAACTACCACACAATTGCACTCATCTCACATGCTAGTAAAGTAATGCTTAAAATTCTCCAAGCTAGGCTTCAGCAATACATGAACCATGGACTTCCTGATGCTCAAGCTGGATTTAGAAAAGGCAGAGGAACCAGAGATCAAATTGCCAACATCCGCTGGATCATGGAAAAAGCAAGAGAGGTCCAGAAAAACATCTATTTCTGCTTTATTGACCATGCCAAAGCCTTTGACTGTGTGGATCACAATAAACTGTGGGAAATTCTGAAAGAGATGGGAATACCAGACCACCTGACCTGCCTCTTGAGAAACCTGTATGCAGGTCAGGAAGCAACAGTTAGAACTGGACATGGAACAACAGACTGGTTCCAAATAAGAAAAGGAGTATGTCAAGGCTGTATATTGTCACCCTGCTTATTTAACTTTTAGGCAGAGTACATCATGATGAGAAACGCTGGACTGGAGGACGCACAAGCTGGAATCAAGATCGCCGGGAGAAATATCAATAACCTCAGATATAAAAATGACACCACCCTTATGGCAGAAAGTGAAGAAGAACTAAGGAGCCTCTTGATGAAAGTGAAAGAGGAGAGTGAAAAAGTTGGCTTAAAGCTCAACATTCAGAAACCTAAGATCATGGCATCTGGTCCCATCACTTCATGGCAGATAGATGGGGAAACAGTGGAAACAGTGGCTGACTTTATTTTTGGGGGCTCCAAAATCACTGCAGATGATGAATGCAGCCATGAAATTAAAAGACATTTACTCCTTGGAAGGAAAGTTATGACAAACCTAGACAGCATATTGAAAAGCAGAGACATTACTTTGCCAACAAAGGTCTGTCTAGTCAAGCCTATGGTTTTTCCAGTGGTCATGTATGGATGTAAGAGTTGGACTATAAAGAAAGCTAAGCACTGAAGAATTGATACTTTTGAACTGTGGTGTTGGAGAAGACTCTTGAGAGTCCCTTGGACTGCAAGGAGATCCAACCAGTCTATCCTAGAGATCAGTCCTGGGTGTTCATTGGAAAGACTGATATTGAAGCTGAAACTCCAGTACTTTGGCCACCTGATGCGAAGAGCTGACTCACTGGAAAAGACCGTGATGCTGGGAAAGATTGAGGGCAGGAGGAGAAGGGGACGACAGAGGATGAGATGGCTGGATGGCATCACTGACTTGATGGACATGGGTTTGGGTAAACTCTGGGAGTTGGTGATGGACAGGGAGGCCTGGCATGCTGCGATTCATGGGGTCGCAAAGAGTTGGACACAACTGAGTGACTGAACACTTCAATTAAAATAATATATTCCCCTACCGCAGCAATTTCACTTCCAGAAACCCAACATGAAGAAATATTGGCCCATGTGCAAAAGATATACATACAGTGATAACTGTTTGTAATAGCAAAACCATAAGGGGTTGAGGAATTCATACATGTATATTAAGTAGAGAATAGCTAAATTATGAAACAACAGAAAAAAGAAATTAAATCTATTATAATAATTTTTCAAATGAAACAGTCAAAATTTCATCACCTTCTGGTTATTTACCCTTGGTCTGTGCCCCCCAAAATGGTCTACCACCGTGCATTCATAATCGTTTACAAATATCTCATCCATTTGCTGTTGTTCCGTCACTAAGTCACATCCAACTCTTTGTGGCCCCATGGACTGTAGCATGCCAGGCTTCCCTGGGGTTCATAATTGCTTACAAATTTCTCATCCATAGAGATACTACCAGTAGAAAGAAATAGCTTTCATTTATCTCAGGAATAGTCCCAATGAGGGACACTACCACAACTGGAATTTTAACTTAATCCTACCCTATTTAATGTGATCCCTTTCGCTGAAACAGTCTCATCACCCTCCCCATGAGGCAGGAGTGCCTATCACACATAAAGCGCTGTGTGTTGAGTTCCAGGTCTACAGCTCTGTCTAAGGCAGGCAGAATCCCTGCCCCCAGCAAAGAATGCAGACAGAACACACGCTAATTTGACAATAAACAACTCTATGTTTATCACGTTCATAACGTGTGCTCAGCAAATACTGGTCAAATGAATGAATGAACTCGACTAATTAAGAAAATAACCTGGACTTAATGAAAAATTTCCTTTATACCACCTAGAAAGAGTTTATTAAACAATAAGAATATTATAGAATAATGTATGCATATTCAGCTTAAAACTGAACATCTTTTAAAAACATTGGAAAAGCCACTTATTTGATAAGCTTCAAATAAGCTGTATTTTTTATTCAGTATTATTCCTGAGTTATACACAACTTCAACCTACCAAACAATTATCCCTGAATGCTTTGTCAGAGCACTTTAGGAAAGCTAAATATATACTAGCATGTGTTAGGTATTTAAATATTCTGATCAAACCTTCAGATATTCAATCCAGAGAACTAGTGAACAACTTTTTTTTTTTTGTCCTGTCAGCAGGATAAGGCAATAACAATGCATCCTGTACAGCAACATCAAAAGGCATATGTTTTGTTCCCCCAGCTATTTCCAGCTACTCAGGTGAAGCTAAGAGTTGGATTTACCCAGGGAGGAAGTTGAAGGTATAGCCAAGGGAGGGATTAAAATGATGAAATAAATCCAACCTGTTCAAGGAGGGAAATGAGGCCATGAGTAGGGGCTGCTGAAAATAGCACTAAACAGACATGGGATTACTCTTCAATATTCTTTTCTCCTCAAAGGAGGAGTTCAGGGAGCCAACAGAGCATATAATGGGGTTTCCAACCAGGAGGGAATAAAGGGAAGATCGTTTCCCACCTTTTGCCTTTACAGTCTCTCAGCATCTCTTTAGCCTCCTTTTCTAACATCACGTGTCTGAAGCCCACAGCTCTGAGTCCACCATGAGAGCAGAGCCTTTCCAGCTTCTCCTGCATTAATCAATATTCCTTCCACTGAAGTCCTCTTTTGACCTTCAAAAGTATTAATAACCTTTGTTGGTGACTTGCACTCTTGCTTGTGTGAAAGAGGTTGATTGCCAGGTTCGATCATTGTGTTGTTTCTCTTTATTTCTGCCTGGCTGAAAACTAATGTCCTATTTCCAAAGTTAGAACAAAAAGTAGATGCTTATTCCTATGATCAAAATAGGTACTTCACAGGGAATCTCAGTGCAACAGATTTGAGTACACCAAAAACCAGGGACTTCCCTGGGGGTCCAGTGGTTGAGAATCTGCCTTCCAATGTGGGGGACATGGGTTCAACCCTTGGTCAGGGAACTAGGATCCCACATGCCTCAGGGCAGCTGGGCCCACACACCACATCACAACAAGAGGGGCCCGATCACTGCAGCTGGAGAGGCCCAAGTACGGCAATGAAAGACCCAACACAGACAAATGAGTAGACTAATTAATTAATTAACAAAATAGCAATAAATAATATTTTATAAAAAAACATAAACCAGTGTTGGTTTTATTCCCAGCCTACCCTTGACCCCATTATAGTGAATGGGGGCAGATCTCACCACTCCGGACCTTGGCACATGCTGGTGACCAAGAGGAAGGCAGGCAACAATGGCAGTTCAGCTGTCCCAAAGGTGCCATCCAATGTTTCACGTCAGTCTCTTTGGCCAAAACTTAGTCCTGTGGCCACACCCAGTGGTTGGGCAGGTGGGAGCAATCTACCCAGAGGACTAGCAGGCAGTGGACAGTAGGCAAGCACCAGGGTCAGCAACACACCTATCCAGTCAGTGGAACATTTTCATCCACTTAGTCCCAAGATGTGTTGAGTCACCAAAAGATCCGTATATTCATATCTTGTTGTTATGCCCAAATAAAAGATGATCCTGTGAGCTGTCACGCAGTGCCAGGTTTATGTTTACAAATCTGACTCTCCTCGTCCTCACCAGCCCCTCGCTTAGTCAGTCAGTCATGTCTGACTCTTTGCAACCCCGTGGACCATAGCCTGCCAGGCTCCTCTGTCCATGGGATTCTCCAGTCAAGAATACTGGAGTGGGTTGCCATGCCCTCTTCCGGGAGATCTTCCCAACCCAGGGGTCAAACCCAGGTCTCCCACATTGCAGGCGGATTCTTTACCATCTGAGCCACCAGACTGTATTTCACCTTAAACCTCAAGCTTCCACACAAAAAAACGTCATTTCATTTCATTTTTGAAACTGAAATATATGAGCTCACCCAACTAAAAGTTTGTTCAATGAGTAAGTGAATGAATGAGATAGTGAATGAACTACTATGGATGGGTGTATCTGAGGGAAGAAGTGATTATATATGTTCCAAGTATCTAATTTGGCTTGTTTTAATTTTTAGATCACAGTGAATGTATTTAGCTTCTAATTATGTCCTGCCTCATTTTTTTATCCATTGGGGAGAGAAAATTTTTAAATTTCAATATTTAGAATCAGTTCAGTTCAGTTGCTCAGTCATGTCCAACTCTTTGCGACTCCATGAATCGCAGCACACCAGGCCTCCCTGTCCATCATCAACTCCCGGAGTTTACCCAAACTCACGTCCATTGAGTCGGTAATGCCATCCAACCATCTCATCCTCTGTCGTTCCCTTCTCCTCCTGCCCTCAATCTTCCCCAGCATCAGGGTCTTTTCAAATGAGTCAGCTCTTCACATCAGGTGGCCAAAGTATTGGAATTTCAGCTTCAACATCAGTCCTTTCAGTGAACACCCATTATTGATCTCCTTTAGGATGGACTGGTTGGGTCTCCTTGCAGTCCAAGGGACTCTCAAGAGTCTTCTCCAACACCACAGTTCAAAAGCATCAATTCTTCGGTGCTCAGCTTTCTTTATAGAAATATTTAGAATAGATGAATTTAAAATCAGATGGCTTAGTAAAATGTGATTCTTTTCTCAAAAGGACCCAGTGGACATAAATATGAGGGTGGTTTATATCTTCTTCATCTTTAAAAATATTTACTGTGCATTCACAGGCAGAAGGTGGGAGAAATGCTTCTAAGAAAGTTAAATAAAAAGTTATCTTCTATCTCAAAACATGTAGCAGGACACTATAAACAGATTCTATACATTTCCCTCCTTCTTAGATATGTACAATATATCAATACCTTTGGTTAATTAATAATACATAACTAATAACTGAGAATTTTGTACTTTTATCATCTTACATGTAGAATTGTTTAGATACAATATATCACCTTTTCAGGGAGAAATCATGGGCAGGTCAACTGTCTTTGTAATGAGATTATAATCCGGTCACTTCCTTCCATTAAGAAGAATTAACAACAACTAGAGGCCTTGAACTACAAGGAGATCCAACCAGTCCATTCTGAAGGAGATCAGTCCTGGGTGTTCTTTGGAAGGACTGATGCCAAAGCTGAAACTTCAGTACTTTGGCCACCTCATGCAAAGAGTCAACTCATTGGAAAAGACCCTGATGCTGGGAGGGATTGGGGGCAGGAGGAGAAGGGGACGACAGAGGATGAGATGGCTGGATGGCATCACTGACTCGATGGATGTGAGTCTGAGTGAACTCCGGGAGTTGGTGATGGACAGGGAGGCCTGGCTGCTGCGATTCATGGGGTCGCAAAGAGTCGGACACGACTGAGTGACTGAACTGAACTGAGAGGTATTGATGGGGCTTCCCTGAAGGATCAGACGTAAAGAATCTTCCAGCAATGTGGGAGACCTGGGTTCGATCCCTGGATCGGAAAGATCCCCTGGAGGAGGGCATGGCAACCCACTCCAGTATTCTTGCCTGGAGAATCCCCAAGGACAGAGGAGCCTGGAAGGCTACAGTCCATGGGGTCGCAAGAGTCGGACACGACTGAGAGACTAAGCACAGCACACAGCACGGAGGTATTGACAGTCTTTAGTTTTTGGACACCTGGTGTGGGATGATACTACAGAAAGCAGAAATAAACTTCACTTTCTACTGTGCTGAGTGCTTATATGGTTACAATGATGAGTAAATATTGGGGGTAAAGTTGCATCTTGTGTTTAAACAGTAGACAGGAGATAGAGAAGTCTGTTGGTTTTGCATGCACAACAGTGCTTTTGAACTCTAGATTCATGTGTGATGGAGGAAGAGTGACACCTAGTGGTAAAAGGTATCAGCTGCGCCCACCAGGGAGCTGACTGGAAGTCTTCGGGGAAGTAGTCAACTATTTCAGCCAGATTTTTTAAAAACACACTTCAGGCATCTTAAATGATGGCATCTTTAATTCCCGTGATGGTGTTTGTCGTGTATGTCAGTTACAGATTTGAGTCAACTTAATCTATTTGAATATGTTCCCAAGAAAGGCATAGATGATCAACATATGCAAGAATTTAGAAAAAGATCCAATACTTTCTAAACTTTTCACAGATACCCAAAGCATGTATGGTAAAATATGCAGGTTAAAATAGCATTTTTTAGCTGATCTAAGAGTTTATTTAAGGCAGGATGAGAAGGGGACAACAGAGGATGAGATGGTTCAATGGCATCACTGACTCAATGAACATGAGTTTGAGTAAGCTCCGAGAGTTGGTGATGGACAGGGAAGCCCGGCATGCTGCAGTCCATAGGGTCGTAAAGAGTCGGACATGACTGAGCAACTGAACTGAACTGAACTGAGAGTTTATTTAAATATTACTTATCTCAGTCTACTAACACATTTGAGCAAAAGAGTGCTGCTTTCTTAAGCAAGAAGTTGTATTTCACTGAGAGTATTTCAAGAACTTGGAGGTACCTGTAAATAGCTACTCTGAAATTCTCTTTTCTTCAAGCGACAGATGTCATAAACATAATACAGTATTCCACACACTTTGGACACACAATAAATTAATAACTGAGCATTTAAAAATATATATCGTGGAAACTAGTTTTAATTATATAGCTTATAGTTTAGTTGATGATAGTGGCAAGGAGAAATAATTGGAAATATTATAAATAAGCATTTGTGCATATTTCAATTACTAAAATTTTATCCCCTTGGTGGGAGCATAGTCATATGAATTTTGTCAACTGTCCTTGAGACCCTGACATAAAAAAGAAAGAACTGTGAAATTCAAATTAACCTAGTTTGTCTTTATTCGCCAAGCTCCTTTTTCTCATAGAGGACATCACACACACGTGCACGCACGCGCACACACACACACACACACACCAGCCAGGCCAATCATCATATTCCACCCCGTGGCCTTTGGGATTATTCCAGGACTGTCCAATCAAACGCAGCTTTCAGAAGTGAGGTCCTGAACCGGAACGGGTGGAGAAGTCCGTTCCTTCTCCTTTAATGGGCAGCTGTAAGGGGTGATGCTCCAGCCGTAAGAAACTTAGCACAACAGAGAATGAAATGAAATAGGAGACAGGAGAGGAGAAAGAGCCTTTAGGACATAAGTCTCTTTTTCTGGCTGCTGATGTCCTTGGCTCCTGTTTCCTGTTCCTGTTTCGCTTTCTCAGTTTCTCTTCCCATCTCTTTGAGGCAAAATCTACTTTGAGATATGTTTCTACAACCTAAGAAGAATTGACTCATATTGCATTTTTTAAAAAAGCGTAACTGTGGAAAACAGTATGGAGGTTCCTTTCAAAACTAAAAACAGAGCCACGATATGATCCAGCAATCCCACTCCTGGGCATATATCCAGAAAAGATGCAAACTCTAATTCAAAAAGATACATGTGCCCCAGTGTTCACTGCAGCACTATTTACAATAGACAGGACATGGAGGCAACCTAAATATCCATCAACAGAGGAATGGATAAAGAAGATGTGGTACATATATGCAATAGAATATTACTCAGTCATAAAAAAGAACTAAAGCCATTTGCAGCAAGATGGATGGAGATTATCATACTAAGTAAGGTAAGTCAGACAGAGAAAGATAAATATCATATGATATCACTTCTTGTGAAATCTAACTTTTTAAAAATCACACAAATGATCTTATTTACAAAACAGAAACAGACTCACAGATTTTGAAAACAAACATGGTTACCAAAGGGGAAATATGGGTGGGAGGGATAAATTAAGAGCTTGGGATTAACATTCATACACTACTATATATAAAATAGATAACCAACAAGAACCGATTGAATAGCATGAGGAACTCTCCTCAATATTCTATAATACCCCATATGGGTAAAGAATCTGAAAAAATAAATATATGTATACTTATAACTGAATCACTTTGTTGTATATCTGAAAATAACACATTGTAAATCAACTATATTCCAACGAAACTTTTAAATTAATTAATTTAAAAACAGCTGAATGTATAAAGAAGACGTGATGCGTATACACACATACACATATACATACATACACACACAGAGGACTGTTAGCCACAAAAAAGAATGAACTATTACCATCTGCAGCAACACGGATATGTCTAGAGATTATCATACTAAGTGAAGTAAGTCAGAAGAGAATGATAAATGTCCTATGATATCACTTATATGTAGAATCTAAAAAAAAACTGATACAAATTAACTTATTTACAAAATAGAAATAGATTCACAGACATAGAAAATAAATTTATGATTACCAAAAGGGGAAGGGTAGGGAGATGGAAAAATTTGGAGTGTGGGATTAACAATACACACCACTATATATAAAAAGGATTTACTGTATACACCAGGAACTATGTTCACCATCATGTAATAATCCACGATGGAGAAGAAGCTGGAAAAGAGTATAAATACATACATTTGTATGACTCAGTCACTCTGCTGCGCCACTGAAGCCAGCGCAGCGCTGTAAAGCAATATATTCTATTCGAAAAGCGAAAACGAAAGTCGCTCAGCCGTGTCTGACTCTTTGTGACCCATGGACTACCCGTCCCTGGAATTCTCCAGGCCAGAATACTGGAGCAGACAGCCATTCCCTCCTCCAGGAGAATCTTCAATTTAAAAGATAATACAGCAGAAACCAGTACAACATGGTAAAGCAATTATCCTCCAATTAAAGATAATTTTTTAAAAAATTATATAGTAAGTAAACAAATCATAAACAACTAAATACAAATAAGTTATAGCTCTGATCATGCTACTACTTTGGTCGGAAAATCTCCGTGTTCTCCATTGCTTAA
The DNA here is from genome assembly GCF_055505025.1 of Bos grunniens. Classification (NCBI taxonomy): domain Eukaryota; kingdom Metazoa; phylum Chordata; class Mammalia; order Artiodactyla; family Bovidae; genus Bos; species Bos grunniens. The sequence continues at coordinate 52,305,621 of NC_141176.1, forward strand.
AAAATAATCCCCAAGACCATCTGGATTTGTGATTTGACTCTAATCCACCTTTCCATCCTCATCTCACTAAATCTAGTGAAATTCAATTATTACTTGTTTTTTCAAAATATGTATTAGTCCACTTCATGCATTCTGCCCCAGGAGAATGATTTTCTACCTCCAGGCACCCAGTTTCCGCCTTCTGAAACTATACATTAAGGTCAAGCACAAACGATTGCTGTTCCATAAGTCCTTCCTCATCACTCAATCAATCAGTTAAATTTAGGTTAAGATACCTATAAATGAAAATCTAAAATCACAACAGCTTAAAGAAGCAAGAAATTCTTTCATTTCATAAGTTGAATTCTTCCTCATGTAACAGAAGCCTGGAGGTAGACATTCCTGGGCTGTTACAGTAACAACGTGGACGCCAATGTATCGCGTTCTATGCTGCCTAACAAATTAGCCCAAACTTAAAAGCTTTAAACAACACACATTGATTATCTCAAAATTTCCACGGGTCAGGAGTCTGGTTATGGCTTAGCTGGGTGGTCTCACAAGACTGAAATCAGGGTGTTAGCTTGGCTGCATTCCCTTCTGAAAACAAAGGAAGAATCCCTTAGGTTATTAGCAGAATTTATGGCCTTGTGGCTGTAAAATTCCTGGAGTGTTATTTCTTCCAGTCTGGCAACAAAGGCAAAGACTCTCTGCTGGTTTAGTCTCTGAATTTTGGGAAGGCAGAGCCCTTCTTTTAAAGGGCTCACCTGATTAGGTCAGGCCTACCCGGAATAGTCTCCCTTTGATAAACTAAAAGGCAACTGATAAGGGGCAAAACTGCGTTTAGAATCAAACTTTAGAACTTTTTGCATTTAGAATCATACTTTATCCAGTAGTCATATATGTATGTGAGAGTTGGACTATAAAGAAAGCTGAGCACCAAAGACTTGATGCTTTTGAACTATGGTGTTGGAGAAGACTCTTGAGAGTCCCTTGGACTGCAAGATCAAACCAGTCCATCCTAAAGGAAATCAGTCCGGAATATTCATTGGAAGGACTGATGCTGAAGCTGAAACTCCAATACTTTGGCCACCTGATGCGAAGAGCTGACTCATTGGAAAAGACCCTGATGCTGGGAAAGACTGAAGGCAGGAGGAGAAGGGGGTGACAGAGGATGAGATGGTTGGATGGCATCACCGACATGATGGACATGAGTTTGAGTAACTCCGGGAATTGGTGATGGACAGGGAGGCCTGGCATGCTGCAGTCCATGGGGTCACAAAGAGTCGGACACGACTGAATGACTGAACTGAACTGAAGGGACCTTAATTACATCTGCAAAATTCCTTCACTGGTGGCTCAGGCAGTGACGAATCTGCCTGCAATGCAGGAGACCAGGGTTTGATCCCTGTGTTGGGAAGATCCCCTGGAGAAGGAAATGGCAACCCATTCAAGTATTCTTGCCTGGAGAATCCCACGGACTGAAGAGCCTGGCAGGCTACCGTTTATGGGGTTGCAGAGTCAGACATGACTGAGTGACTAACACTTTCCCCTTTACTTTGCCATTCAATGTATTATAAACATGGGAGCAACATCCCATCTACCTTGCCAAATTCTGTGGATTAGAAGAATCAAGTGCTGGATTTCTTCCCAATTTAATGAGAGAATATCATACCAGGGTGTGATTTATTGTTGGTCTCCTGTGTGTCCATACAATCAAGGACCCAGGTCCTCTACTTGTTCTGTTCTAACCTATTACTAGTTTCCATCCTCAAATTCCCCTCATCTTCCAAAAAGGCTGCTAAAGTCCTAACCACCTCAGCCACCTCACCCACTTCAGAGAGGAGGAGAGAAATAGAGCAGAAAGGCCTGCTTGGCCCCAGCAGAGAACAGGGCAGTCAGACAGAAGTAGAAGAGGAGAAGCCTGGTGGCTCTGCTGCAAAGCCTCCTGTTCATTCCAGGATTTCTGTGGCTCTTGAGATTCATCTTCAGGACACCACCTAAAGCCTAAGTCAGTAAATGATTCTGGGACAGACGCTCCCAAATTACAATTTGAGAAACTCTGATCTTTTAAACAACCTGATCTTGAGATCATTTTAATACTATAGAGTAAAACAGTGCTTACATGGTATGTCTTAGGTTATTGAATATATAAGACCAATGCTTTTTAATTTAACATAGAAATTAGTGGGAAAGGCAAGAATGAAAATCACCAGAGACAAACCAGTGAAGTTGGGTGAGGATGTCTGTGGATAAGGCACAGCCAACAAAGTACAGGCAAGGAAATACATAAGGTACCAACCAATGAGAATGTGCAGCCTGCAACTGAAGATTAAAAAGGTTTACTCCACAAGAAAAAGAAAGCCCCAAGGAGGAAAAACCAATTTTGGAAAATTGTGAATATAGCCTCATAAAACCAAATGTAAGAGAGACTCAAAGAATAAATTACAGCCAAAAAAAAAAGCTTTTCAAAGCACACAGAATTTTTTAATATATCGTTCAGCACCCTTACACACACATATGTTTTTCTACTTTGCAATAACAACATTCAATGTCAGCAGAGATTTTTTTCTAAGCAGATGTTCTTTTTCCTTTATGAGCCAAATTGTAAAATTTACACCCAACACTTTGCCCTGGGCTGGGAGGCTAAGTCTGCAACCTGCCCAGCTACCACTCTCCCAATTTTTCTCCCTCATTCCATCTTTCTCCTGCTTCCCCAGCTGGGGCTCCCTCAGCCTTGTACCCATCTGCTATTCTCTGTCTTCTGTAATCTCAGACGTTCCTTCTCTACCGCCTTCTTCTCTGGCTGTAAATACATTCCCCGTCTCCTTTCATAAAAAAATACCCTTGAGTGCCCCTGCATTCCCCGTCTTTTTCACTTCACAAAGTAGTCCCCCACCAACCATATGCAAGCTGTCATCACTCTGCCACTCCCACTCTCATCATCACTGCTCACTGCTTCTGCCCCTATTAGCGCGCTGAAAGTGACAAAGATCCCCAGAGGCCTCCGTTGCCAAATCTAACTTCTTTTCAATCCTCAGCTTCCCCCAAACTCTGTGATGTGTGACTCGGTTGATCACTCTGTGTCTTTGAAACTTTTTCTTCCTTTGGGTTCTGAAAACACTCATTATAATTCTGTTGCCTCCCTTACATTGCCGTCCGGATTCTTTCGCTGGTTACATGTTGGTATTACCTAGTCCTCTGCACTCATGCTTGTCTGTACACGAGGCCCAAACTGTGGTCTCCAGACCAGCAACATCCCCATCACCAGGGCCCTTGCTGGAAAGGCAAATTAGGTTGCTAGATAGAATACAGGATACTCAGTCAAAGTAGGGTTTCAGATAAGTAATGCCTAAATTTTATGATAAAAAAAAATTCAGGATAAGTAAGTCCCATGCTTCCATAAGTATGTTCCATGCTTGTCAGGACTTCCCTGGTGGCTCAGATGGTAAGGAGTCTGCCTGCAATGTGGAAGACCTGGGTTTGATCCCTGGGTTGGGAAGATCCCCTAGAGAAGGAAATGGCAACCACTCCAGTATTCCTGCCTGGAAAATCCCATGGATAGAAAAGCCTCACAAGCTACAGTCCATGGGGTCACAAAGAGTCAGACACGACTGAGCGACTTCACTTTTTATGTCCCATGCAGTATTGGGAAGATGCTTATCCTTTTAAAATTTGTTGTTTATCTGAAATTCAATTGAGTTGAGAGCTTGTATTTTTAGTTGCTGAGTCTTGCCATCCTAAATGCAAAATACTGGTCCCCTTTGCAGTGCTCCTGAAATTTTGGAGATGAGACCCACAGTCTGTGTTTGAACAAGCCCTCCAGGTGGTCCTGATGCTCTCTAGAGTTTGAGGAGCCCTGAAGGAACCTCATCTGCTCCCATGACAACACTTATCAAAAGTGTGGGATACTCTCAAATTACTAGCTATTGTGGGTTCTCCTGAATTTGATGTAACCCTGTGACCCACCCTTATATGGGGCTTCTCAGGTGACTCAGTGGTAAAAGAATCCACCAGCCAATGCAGGAGAGGCGGGTTCGATCCCAGGGTCGGGAAGATCACCTGGAGTAGGAAATGGCTACCCACTCCAGTATTCTTGCCTGGAGAATCCCATGGACAGAGGAGCCTGGCGGACTATAGTCCTTGGGGTCACAAACAAGTCAGACATGACTGAGCACACATGTGCCACTCCTGTATGGAGAACCAGGAGGAATGCAGGAATAAACATCTCATGCTTGACTTTAGAGTAATTTTGACCTGTATAGGTGCGAGAGAGGAAGACACAATAAGGGAGCATCTGTTTTTCTGCTAATGCCAGCACTGAGGAATGAAAAAAATACTTAGTCACTGGAAGCAGTTTTCCTGCACCCACTCCCACCTCCTCAGTCTCTCTAAGGGAAGATGATGGAGGGTTCCACATGAGACTGAGGATCTGAGAGTAGAGCAGCCACTGTCCTGCAATCTGTTTGTTCCCTCTAAGCCACCACAGCGAGGGAGAGGAGAAATGGAAGTGTGGGGACAACAGAAGCTGGGCTTGGCCAGCATCATGGTCCTCATGAGCCCAGAAAAAAAGGGAGGGAGATGGGACTTGGAGAGCTGGTGGGCTCCAGAGGGTCCCACGGGCATGACAAGGGGATTTAGCCCCAGATGGCAGTGTGGATCATTCCAAAGAGGCAGGTGGACTAGACACCTGAGCAGGTGCAGTCTGAAGGGAGGCAATTCCCAAGACCAGATGAGCTTGCACTCTGCTCTTGTCAGAGTAAGACAGCCACAGCCAAGGTCCCTCTCCCACCAAACTGTAGCTCTCAGGAGCTTGAGCTGATCAAAGCAGTTTATACAGTAAATCACTGACAGGACCCAATTGACCTGGAAGGGACTCATTTAAGTACCCCGTATGTGGTAGTATACATTGTGAAATGATTACCATGATCAACATATCCATCACCTCACATAATTACCATGTATGTGTCTGTGGTGAGAACACGAAATCTATTCTCTTAGCACATTTCGAGTATATAATATGGTATTGTTAACTTGAGCCACCATGACATACATTAGAGCCCCAGAGATTATTCATCTTTCAACTGAACATTTGTACTGTCTGACCAGCATCTCCCCACCTTCCTGAAGGCCCCCAACCTCCAGCAACCACCATTTTACTCTCTGGTTCTGTAACTGGTAGGGGTATGCACACACACACATACAAGACGGGTTCATATAAACAAATGAAAGTCCTGCTATTTGTAACAACATGGATGAATTTAGAGGACATTGTGCTAAGTGAATAAACCAGACATAGAAATACTATATGATCTCACTTCAGTTCAGTTCAGTGTAGTCACTCAGTCCTGTCCGACACTTTGTGACTCCATGGGCTGCAGCACGCCAGGCTTTCCTGTCCATCACCAGCTCCGGGAGCTTGCTCAAACTCATGTCCATCAAGTCAGTGATGCCATCCAACCATCTCATCTTCTGTCGTCCCCTTCTCTGCCTTCAATCTTTCCCAGTATCAGGGTCTTTTCCAATGAGTCAGTTCTTCACATCAGGTGGCCAAAGTACTGGAGCATCAACTTCAGCATCAGTCCTTCCAGTGAATATCCAGGACTGATTCCCTTTAGGATTAACTGGTTGGATCTCCTTGTAATCCAAGAGACTCTCAAGAGTCTTCTCTAACACCACAGTTCAAAAGCATCAATTCTTTGGTGCTCAGCTTTCTTTATGGTCCAACTCACATCCAAACATGAATACTGGAAAAACCATAGTTTTGACTAAATGGACTTTGTTGGAAAAGTAATATCTCTGCTTTTTAATGTGCTGACTAGATTGGTCATAGCTTTTCTTCCAAGTAGCAAGCATCTTTTAATTTAACGGGTGCAGTCACCATATACAGCAATTTTGAAGCCCCCCAAAATAAAGTCTCTCACAGTTTCTACTGTTTCTCCATTGATTTGCCATGAAGTGATGGGACCGGACGCCACAATTTTAGTTTTTTGAATGTTGAGTTTTAAGCCAACTTTTTCACTCTCCTCTTTCACTTTCATCAAGAGGCTCTTTAGTTCTTCTTCACTTTCTGCCATAAGGGTGGTGTCATCTGGGTATCTGAGATTATTGATATTTCCCCTGGCAATCTTGATTCCAGCTTATGCTTCATCCAGCCTGGCCTTTCATATGATGTACTCTGCATGTAAGTTAAATAAGCAGGGTGACAATATACAGCCTTGATGTACTCCGTCCCCAATTTGGAACCAGTCGATTGTTCCATGTCCAGTTCTAACTCCTGCTTCTTGACCTGCATACAGATTTCTCAGGAGGCAGGTAAGGTCATCTGGTATTCCTATCTCTTGAAAAATTTTCCACAGTTTGTTGTGATCCATACAGTCAAAGGCCTTGGCGTAGTCAATAAAGTCAAAGTAGATGTTTTCCTAGAAATCTCTTGCTTTTTCAATGATCCAGTGGATGTTGGCAATTAAATCTCTAGTTCCAATGCCTTTTCTAAATCCAGCTTGAACATCTGGAAGTTCATGGTTCACATGCTATTGAAGCCTGGCTTGGAGAATTTTGAGCATCACTTTGCTAGTGTGTGAGATGAGTGCAATTGTGCAGTAGTTTGATCATTCTTTGGCATTGACTTTTGTTGGGATTGGAATGAAAGCTGACCTTTTCCAGTCCTGTGGCCACTGCTGAGTTTTCCAAATTTGCTGGCATACTGAGTGCAGTACTTTCACAGCATCATCTTTTAGGATTGGAAATAGATAATCTAGAATTCCATCAACTCCACTAGCTTTGTTCATAGTGATGTTTCCTAAGGCCCACTTGACTTTGCATCCCAGGATGTCTGGCTCTAGGTCGGTGATCACACCATCATGGTTATCTGGGTCATGAAGATCTTTTTTGTATAGTTCTTCTGTGCATTCTTGACACCTCTTCTTAATATCTTCTGCTTCTGTTAGATCTATACTATTTCTGTCCTTTACTGTGCCCATCTTTGTATGAAATGTTCCCTTGGTATCTCCAATTTTCTTGAAGGGAACTCTAGTCTTTCCCATTCTGTTGTTTTCCTCTATTTCTTTGCATTGATCACTGAGGAAGGCTTTCTTATCACCCCTTGCTATTCTTTGGAACTCTGCATTCAAATGGGTATATTTTTCCTTTTCTCCTTTGCCCTTCACTTCTCTTCTTTTCTCAGCTATTTGTAAGGCCTCCTCAGACAACCATTTTGCCTTTTTGCATTTCTTTTTCTTGGAGATGGTCTTGATCAGTGCCTCCTATACAATGTCATGAACTTCCATCCATAGTTCTTCAGGCACTCTGTCTATGAGATCTAATCTCTTGAATCTATTTGTCACTTCCACTGTATAAGCATAAGGGATTTGATTTAGGCCACACCTGAATGGTCAAGTAGTTTTTCCTACTTTCTTCAATTTAAGTCTGAATTTTGCAATAAGGAGTTCATGATCTGAGCCACAGTCAGCTCCCAGTCTTGTTTTTGCTGACTGTATAGAGCTTCTCCATCTTTGTCTGCAAAGAATATAATCAATATGATTTTGGTATTGACCATCACTTATATGGGGAATCTAAAGAAGTCTAACTCAAGAACCAACTCATTGTAACAAATGAATGGAAGTAGAAAAGAAGAGAAGCCTTCAGAAATATCTGATTCTAAGGACTCAGTGAATTGGGCTTCACAGTTGCCTGTTTTTCCCTCCAGAATAGCCTTAAGGACTTATTCCTGAAATTTTAGAAGAAAAAGTAGCCTTAAACAGAAATAGCACTGTGCAAACACTGGTAGATCACAAGATCAAACTGACTGAAAGCAACACTGTTCTTCTACTCATTGTAGCTTATCAAGGCCCCCACATGGTGCTCAGAACTGTGTCAGAGACAATGCAGATTAAAACCATTTTAACTCTGGGCATTACTGATAAAATGAGATATACTGAAAGAGCTGGATTCCAATGAACTTTACCAATAATTGTGGTATCATTCTTGGTGTGTCACTACTTTATGGAAATAAAAATCTCAACGATGAACGAAAATTACTAAAAGCAGCAGCAGCGATTATGCCTCCAATGCTGACATAACTTTAGAATGAAAACATCAAGACAGGTAAAGGGACAATCCTGCAAGCCAGTGAGATACGGTCCATGAAATAATAAAGACAGGCCCTTTTTTAAAATGCTGAATGCAAGAAAATGTCACGAGTTAGGAGAATGCTTATTATCATTTGGTGAATGTGTTACTTGTGTCACACAGATGGGTTTTCTCATTCTGTGACAGGTTTTAACTTAAAACTTCCACAGTCTTGACAAGATAATGAGTCACTTACTGGCATCTTCCCACTCAAGGGACTGGAAAACCAGTTTGGCACGGTAGGTGGCGCTGCCAGCCGTGGGTCTCAGTCAAGGTAACGTGGCCGACACATTTTTTTTTTTTTTGCCTCAGGAAAGCCTGTGATGCCGGCCCTGATGCAAGCTGCCTCCCAGCTCACCCACTGCTACTCCCCTCAAGTCACCCGGGCCCCAGGTGTGCCAGAGTGCCCACCTCACCCTGAAAGTCCTCTCTGCCATCAACTTCCTTGTCCCCTTTGCTCTACTAGCAAAATTCTCCTCATCCCTTTCCCTTGAGGTCTTTATGAAACATCACCTCCCTTGTGATGGCTACCAGGCTCTTCTAGCTGAATCTGTAACCCTGGCTTCAGTGGTTCCTCAGAGCCTCTGTTTTGCTGCACTGACACTCTATACTCATTCATTTATTTCTTCAACAAATACTTATTGGGCATCGGGCATGGATCAGCCATTATATCTAGCCCTGGAAACAGAAAGATGAAGGGTCCCCTGTCAAGAAGCTCGTAGACTAGACAGACGACAGGAGCATACTTACAGGAGGGTACACTAAGGGTGGACAAGGATGTGCGGGGCGGGGGGGTGGTGCATTAGGGGAACACAGAGGTATGTGTGTGTTTAGTTGCTGAGTTGTGTCCTACTCTTGCGAGCCCAAGGACTGTAGCCAGCTCCTCTGTCCATGGGATTTCCCAGCTAAGTATACTGGAGTGGGTTGCCATTTCCTTCTCCAGGGGATCTTCCTGACCCTGCATCTCCTGCATTGCAGGTGGCTTCTTTACCACTTGAGCCACCAGGGAAGCCCAGGGAAACACAGAGTGGGAGCAACTTATTGAGTCCATGGGGGCATGGTTGGGGAGCCAAGAGACCTAAGGAGAGGAATGGATACGTGGGACAGGTATTGGAAAGAGAGATCGACAACTTGAAGGAAGGCAAAGGCACTCTGGGCAGAGGGAGCAGTGGACAGCCCGGTGAGTGGGTTTTGTGTGTGTGTGTGGAGATGGGGAGAACAGACAAGCTGCTGAGTGTTTGGGGGAACTCAGAGAGACTGGTAAGAGGTCAGGGATAGATATCAGGAAGAGAGAGGAATAGAGATCAGAACATTCATGTCCTTTTAGGATGCTTAGATTCTATCAGGCAGCAGGTTAGGAATCAGCCTGACAGCATCAAGGAGGTCCACATCCCTACACTGTAGCCACAGGTGCTGATACAGTAGATCTGGGCTGGGGCCAGAAATCTTCCACTTTAACAAACTCTCAAGTGGCTCCGATGCATCTTGTCAAAGAACCACATTTTTAAGAAACACTTCTCTCCAAGGTCAGAAGAGGGATAGGGGTCCCTCGTGAGTGCCCCAGGGGGAGCGAGAAGGTTTTACTGGGAAGGGAAAATGGCAGTCCCAGGACCGGAGAGAGTCATGTTTTCCAGGCTCAATCTGGCTTCTGGGAAACACGGGACGACCTTTTTTCCTCATGCAAATAAATAGGCTCTAGTAGCTCCAGATTCAGCAGCTTCAACGGCTTTCCAGCATCAAGATCTGATCTTATACTGCACTTTAAACACACCTAAAGTTGACATGGGAAAACTCTTGGGAGCACAAACAGGTCTTGAAGATTTCATATTTGCCCACGTAAAATGGATCAAAAAAGAAGTGAATGTGTACAAATCTGAGGATTCATTTGGTCTCACTATTACAGATAATGGTGCTGGCTATGCTTTTATAAAGAGAATTAAAGATGGCAGCATAATTGATTGAGTTAAAACAATCTGTGTGGGGGATCACATTGAAGCCATCAATGGAGAAAATATCGTTGGGTGCCATCACTTTGATGTTGCTAAGAAGTTAAAGGAACTAAAAAAAGAAGAACTCTTTACCTTGACATTAATAGAACCTAAGAAGGCCTTCAAGAGAAGAAATCCAGCTCCACCCACCAGAACACTGACACAAGCTTCCCTAACCAAGAAACCTTGACAAGCCATTTGTACAAACCCACACACAGCGAGGAAACTCCACAATAAAGAGAACTCCACAAACTGCCAGAATACAGAAAGGACACCCCAAACTCAGCAATATAAACAAGATGAAGAGACAGAGGAATACCCAGCAGGTAAAGGAACAGGATAAATGCCTACCAAACCAAACAAAAGAGGAAGAGATAGGGACTCTACCTGATAAAGAATTCTGAATAATGATAGTGAAAATGATCCAAAATCTGGAAATCAAAATGGAATCACAAATAAATAGCCTGGAGACAAGGATTGAGAAGATGCAAGAAAGGTTTAACAAGGACCTAGAAGAAATAAAAAAGAGTCAATATATAATGAATAATGCAATAAATGAGATCAAAAACACTTTGGAGGCAACAAATAGTAGAATAACAGAGGCAGAAGATAGGATTAGTGAATTAGAAGATAGAATGGTAGAAATAAATGAATCAGAGAGGAAAAAAGAAAAACGAATTAAAAGAAATAAGGACAATCTCAGAGACCTCCAGGACAATATTAAACACTACAACATTCGAATCATAGGAGTCCCAGAAGAAGACAAAAAGAAAGACCATGAGAAAATACTTGAGGAGATAATAGTTGAAAACTTCCCTAAAATGGGGAAGGAAATAATCACCCAAGTCCAAGAAACCCAGAGAGTCCCAAACAGGATAAACCCAAGGAGAAACACCCCAAGACACATATTAATCAAATTAACGAAGATCAGACACAAAGAACAAATATTAAAAGCAGCAAGGGAAAAACAACAAATAACACACAAGGGGATTCCCATAAGGATAACAGCTGATCTTTCAATAGAAACTCTTCAAGCCAGGAGGGAATGGCAAGACATACTTAAAGTGATGAAAGAAAATAACCTACAGCCCAGATTACTGTACCCAGCAAAGATCTCATTCAAATATGAAGGAGAAATCAAAAGCTTTACAGACAAGCAAAAGCTGAGAGAATTCAGCACCACCAAACCAGCTCTCCAACAAATACTAAAGGATATTCTCTAAACAGGAAACACAAAAAGGGTGTATAAACTTGAACCCAAAACAATAAAGTAAATGACAATGGGATCATACTTATCAATAACTACCTTAAATGTAAATGGGTTGAATGCCCCAACCAAAAGACAAAGACTGGCTGAATGGATACAAAAACAAGACCCCTATATATGTTGTCTACAAGAGACCCACCTCAAAACAAGGGACACATACGACTGAAAGTTAAGGGCTGGAAAAAGATTTTCCATGCAAATAGGGACCAAAAGAAAGCAGGAGTAGCAATACTCATATCAGATAAAATAGACTTTAAAACAAAGGCTGTGAAAAGAGACAAAGAAGGTCACTACATAATAATCAAAGGATCAATCCAAGAAGAAGATATAACAATTATAAATATATATGCACCCAACATAGGAGCACCGCAATATGTAAGACAAATGCTAACAAGTATGAAAGGAGAAATCAACAATAACACAGTAATAGTGGGAGACTTTAATCCCCACTCACACCTATGGGTAGATCAACTAAACAGAAAATTAACAAGGAAACACAAACTTTAAATGATACAATAGACCAGTTAGACCTAATTGATATCTATAGGACATTTCACCCCAAAACAATGAATTTCACCTTTTTCTCAAGTGCACACGGAACCTTCTCCAGGATAGATCACATCCTGGGCCATAAATCTAGCCTTGGTAAATTCAAAAAAATTGAAATCATTCCAAGCATCTTTTCTGACCACAATGCAGTAAGATTAGATCTCAATTACAGGAGAAAAACTATTAAAAATTCCAACATATGGAGGCTGAACAACACGCTGCTGAATAACCAACAAATCACAGAAGAAATCAAAAAAGAAATCAAAATTTGCATAGAAATGAATGAAAATGAAAACACAACAACCCAAAACCTGTGGGACACTGTAAAAAGCAGTTCTAAGGGGAAAGTTCATAGCAATACAGGCATACCTCAAGAAACAAGAAAAAAGTCAAATAAATAACCTAACTCTACACCTAAAGCAACTAGAAAAGGAAGAAATGAAGAACCCCAGGGTTAGTAGAAGGAAAGAAATCTTAAAAATTAGGGCAGAAATAAATGCAAAAGAAACAAAAGAGACCATAGCGAAAATCAACAAAGCCAAAAGCTGATTCTTTGAAAGGATAAATAAAATTGACAAACCATTAGCCAGACTCATCAAGAAACAAAGGGAGAAAAATCAAATCAATAAAATTAGAAATGAAAATGGAGAGATCACAACAGACAACACAGAAATACAAAGGATCATAAGAGACTACTATCAGCAATTATATGCCAATAAAATGGACAACGTGGAAGAAATGGACAAATTCTTAGAAAAGTACAACTTTCCAAAACTGGACCAGGAAGAAATAGAAAATCTTAACAGACCCATCACAAGCATGGAAATTGAAACTTTAATCAGAAATCTTCCAGCAAACAAAAGCCCAGGTCCAGATGGCTTCACAGCTGAATTCTACCAAAAAGTTAGAGAAGAGCTAACACCTATCCTACTCAAACTCTTCCAGAAAATTGCAGAGGAAGGTAAACTTCCAAACTCATTCTATGAGGCCACCATCACCCTAATACCAAAACCTGACAAATATGCCACAAAAAAAGAAAACTACAGGCCAATATCACTGATGAACATAGATGCAAAAATCCTTAACAAAATTCTAGCAATCAGAATCCAACACATTGAAAAGATCATACACCATGACCAAGTGGGCTTTATCCCAGGGATGCAAGGATTCTTCAATATCCGCAAATCAATCAATGTAATACACCACATTAACAAATTGAAAAATAAAAACCATATGATTATCTCAATAGATACAGAGATAGCCTTTGACAAAATTCAACATCCATTTATGATAAAAACTCTCCAGAAAGCAGGAATAGAAGGAACATACCTCAACATAATAAAAGCTATATATGACAAACCCACAGCAAACATTATCCTCAATGGTGAAAAATTGAAAGCATTTCCCTTAAAGTCAGGAACAAGACAAGGGTGCCCACTTTTACCACTACTATTCAACATAGTTTTGGAAGTTTTGGCCACAGCAATCAGAGCAGAAAAAGAAATAAAAGGAATCCAAATTGGAAAAGAAGAAATAAAACTCTCATGTTTGCAGATGACATGATCCTCTACATAGAAAACCCAAAAGACTCCACCAGAAAATTACTAGAGCTAATCAATGAATATAGTAAAGGTGCAGGATATAAAATCAACACACAGAAATCCCTTGCATTCCTATACACTATTAATGAGAAAATAGAAAGAGAAATTAGGGAAACAATTCCATTAACCATTGCAACGAAAAGAAAAAAATACTTAGGAGTGTATCTACCTAAAGAAACTAAAGACCTATATACAGAAAACTATAAAACACTGGTGAAAGAAATCAAAGAGGACACTAATAGATGGAGAAATATACCATGTTCATGGATTGAAAGAATCAATATAGTGAAAATGAATATACTACCCAAAGCAATCTATAGATTCAATGCAATCCCTATCAAGCTACCAATGGTATTCTTCACAGAGCTAGAACAAATAATTTCACAATTTGTATGGAAATACAAAAAACCTCGAATAGCCAAAGCAATCTTGAGAAAGAAGAATGGAACTGGAGGAATCAACCTACCTGACTTTAGGCTCTACTACAAAGCCACAGTCATCAAGGCAGTATGGTACTGGCACAAAGACAGAAATATAGATTAATGGAACAAAATAGAAAGCCCAGAGAAAAATCCACGCACCTATGGACACCTTATCTTTGACAAAGGAGGCAAGAATATACAATGGATTAAAGACAATCTCTTTAACAAGTGGTGCTGGGAAAACTGGTCAACCACTTGTAAAAGAATGAAACTAGAACACTTTCTAACACCATACACAAAAATAAACTCAAAATGGATTAAAGATCTAAATGTAAGACCAGAAACTATAAAACTGCTAGAGGAGAACATAGGCAAAACACTCTCCGACATACATCACAGCAGGATCCTCTATGACCCACCTCCCAGAATATTGGAAATAAAAGCAAAAATAAACAAATGGGACCTAATTAAACTTAAAAGCTTCTGCACAACAAAGGAAACTATAAGCAAGGTGAAAAGACAGCCTTCAGAATGGGAGAAAATAATAGCAAATGAAGCAACTGACAAACAACTAATCTCAAAAATATACAAGCAACTCCTACAGCTCAATTCCAGAAAAATAAATGACCCAATCAAAAAATGGGCCAAAGAACTAAATAGACATTTCTCCAAAGAAGACATACAGATGGCCAACAAACACATGAAAAGATGCTCAACATCACTCATTATCAGAGAAATGCAAATCAAAACCACTATGAGGTACCATTTCATGCCAGTCAGAATGGCTGCTATCCAAAAGTCTACAAGCAATAAATGCTGGAGAGGGTGTGGAGAAAAGGGAACCCTCTTACACTGTTGGTGGGAATGCAAACTAGTACAGCCACTATGGAGAACAGTGTGGAGATTCCTTAAAAAATTGGAAATAGGACTGCCTTATGATCCAGCAATCCCACTGCTGGGCATACACACTGAGGAAACCAGAAGGGAAAGAGACACGTGTACCCCAATGTTCATTGCAGCACTGTTTATAATAGCCAGGACATGGAAGCAACCTAGATGTCCATCAGCAGATGAATGGATAAGAAAGCTGTGGTACATATACACAATGGAGTATTACTCAGCCATTAAAAAGAATACATTTGAATCAGTTCTAATGAGGTGGATGAAACTGGAGCCTATTATACAGAGTGAAGTAAGCCAGAAAGAAAAACACCAATACAGTATACTAACACATATATATGGAATTTAGAAAGATGGTAACAATAACCCTGTATACGAGACAGCAAAAGAGACACTGATGTATAGAACAGTCTTTTGGACTCTGTGGGAGAGGGAGAGGATGGGATGATTTGGGAGAATGGCATTGAAACATGTATATCATATATGAAACGAGTCACCAGTCCAGGTTCGATGCACGATACTGGATGCTTGGGGCTGGTGCACTGGGACGACCCAGAGGGATGGTACAGGGAGGGAGGAGGGAGGAGGGTTCAGGATGGGGAACACGTGTATACCTGTGGCAGATTCATGTTGATGTATGGCAAAACCAATACAATATTGTAAAGTTAAAAAATAAAAAAAATAAAAGAAACACTTCTGTAAATGATGGGAAGCCTGTAAGTGATGGGAAACACTTCTGTAAATGAGGGGTTCACACAAATAACCAAGAGTTGTGTTTAGTAAGAAAAGCTCTCTCAGTTTATAGGAGGATATACAGAAGCAGATGAGAGTGGAAGCAGAGCGACCACTTAGGAAGCCTTTTCAGCATCAAAGAAACCATAAGGGCTCCAACCAGAGCAACCATCAGGGGAAAAATGAAATTCCCCAAACTTGGTGATTAAGTAGACTAGAGGATGAGGAAGAAGGCAAAAATGAGTCAGTTTTCCAGCATGGATGGGCCCCCACGAGATCCAGAGAACATAGGAAAGGGGAAAAGATGATGCAGTAGCTGCCCAAGGACATCCAGGAGGATACAGCAAGGAGACAGCAAAACAGCTGAGCCTGAAGCTTGGGCTAGCGAAACAAGCCACGGAGACAGAGCCAGCAGTCATCTGCCCTTGACTGAAGTCAGGGCCCACAAGCCCAGCAAAGAAGCCCTGGTGAGAGGGTTCACCATGAGAAGAAGAAAGCCAAGGTGGAGCTCAGATGGCACTTGGCGAAGAGGGCTGGCAAGGAAGAGAAGCCACGGGGACATAGAGAAACATGGTGAGAGAGGCTGGAGAAGAACCAGGACAGCCTGGTGTGACGGGGTCCAGAGGAAGGTATTTCAAGAGGGAGCACAGTGCTGGGACTAAGAGCGTAGGTTCTGGGGGCTTCCCTGGTTAGGCCAACAGTTAAGACTCTACACTTCCACTGCAGGGCATGTGCTGGTGGGGAAACTAAGATCCTGCACACTCCATGGCAAGGCAGAAACATTAAAAAAAAAAAAGAAAAAAGAGCATAGGTCTGACTTTAGTCTGCCTGCATGCCCATGCCAGCTCCAGCACTTACTAACTGGTTGAAATAAATTCTTTTATGCTCTTGTTGCCTCAATTGTAAAATGGACACAGTGATGGGTACCCACCTCATGCGTTCTATTGTGATAGTGTAAAAAGTTAACATAAAAAGCATTTAGCCCACTACCTGCCACATATATGTTCTTTTTTAAAACAGCATTTAAAAACACTATTATTGAGGTGTGTGTATGCATGCTGAGTTGCTTCAGTCATGACCAACTCTTTGCAACCCCATGGACCCACCAGACTCCTTTGTCCATGGGATTCTCCAGGCAAGAATCCTGGAGTGGGTTGCTATGCCCTCCTCCAGGGGATTTTCCTGACACTGGGATCGAACCAGTGCCTCCTGCAGCTTCTGCATTGCAGGTGGATTCTTTACCACTGAGTCACCAGGGAAGACCCTATTGAGGCGCAGTTGATATACAAATACTTGCACACACCTTATGTGTGTAATTTGATGGGTTTGGACGTATGCACACACACGTGAAACACGATCACTGCAATCAAAGTAAGAGAAATATTCAGCACCTGCAAAGTCTCCTTGTACCCTTCTGTGTGTGTGTGTGTGTGTGTGTGTGTGTGTGTGTGTAAGAACACTTGATGTGAGATTTACACTCAACCAGTTTTGTTAACCACAAGCACAGTCTTGTACCGCACATCACTAGGCTCAGTGGGCCAGAGACCAGAGGCCAGAAGAAGCAGGGGTGTCTCCACCAAAGCCAGCGTAAACAGATGATGACAATCCAACCCTGACACCTGATACCAGATGGCCCTACCCAACCCCTTGAGACAGCATAAGTGTCCCCCCACCTCCCCACACGGTCCCGGAAGACAAGAGACAGGGAGATCCTGACACCAGCGGAGACAGAACTTCTGTCCTTCAGCAGAATAAAGATTCCATGAGAAAATAGATTCAGTCAGAGACATTTCACAGAAGATACACTTCTTAACACCTGTGTATATGGGTGAAGTTGCATGCTTGCTACAGAAGTCATCTGCTAAGATCACACGGTACTGTGCTCGTGTCTATGGCATCACCCTGGCCCATACAGCCTCATCAGCTTTCCAAGGAGGACATAATAGGACTATGTGACTGGCCTTTTCCCAGATTCAGTGCTCATCTAGGCCAAGGGCCCACCATCCCTCCATTTAATGAGCCAGGAATGGCCTGTCAGGCTCTTATTTGGCTGAAGCAGCCCATCATTAAAAGGCCTTAAAATGTTCAGAAACAAAACATAAAAATCTGTTTTATGGTGCCAAACGCTGGTATCACAAATAACTGTTGAAGTATTTGAGAAGTTTTTATGTTTTTATGTTCCTTTTCGAAGAAAATATCAATCCCTCCCACTGGTCCCTGTGTGACACACGACAAAAGACAGAAATCAGGCTCTTGAATGTCTACGATACAGAGCATGACAGCCCTGCCTCCTTCTGGCCTCTAAAGCAAATGGAGGGATGGATTCTTCCGCCAACCACACAGAACATAATTTTAAGGTCTGGACTGAAAAAACTCCAACACAGACCACTTCAAAAGCAGCATCTTCCATAGGCTCCTGAGGCTTCTGATAACAGGGGCTTCCCTGATAGCTCAGTTGGTAAAGAATCCGCCTACAATGCAGGAGACCCTGGTTTGATTCCTGCATCGGGAAGATCCCCTGGAGAAGGAATAGGCTACCCGCTCCAGTATTCTTGGGCTTCCCTTGTAGCTCAGCTGGTAAAGAATCCGCCTGCGATGCGGGAGACCTGGCTTCGATCCCTGGGTTGGGAAGATCCCCTGGAGAAGGGAAAGGCTACCCACTCCAGTATTCTGGCCTGGAGAATTCCAAGGACTGTATAGTCCATGGGGTTGCAAAGAGTCAGACGCAACTTACCTTAAGGGTCATCTGACAATGTACACTTCCTGGACCCTCCCCTAGCACTGCCTCCTCCACCCTGCCATGGTTAAGACAGCAGAAAGCAACCTAAGCTCCTATAGTACCTAAGCTCCCAACAGGAATGGCTTCCCTTAATTAAAATTTTTGTTCTCTTCCGCTTCTATAGAGGCTTCCTGTCAGGGAATATTTAACAGGAGGATTCCTACGTGCTGTTTCTCATAAACCCTCTGTTCCTTATTAGTTTCTGCTGCCAAAAATGAGTAGAGCTGCACGCAGCTCTCAGGACCGAAGTCATAGGATGAGACAGACTTGAGTCTCCTTCAGTAAACATTCTCCTTATGACAACACTTAGTCTCGATCCTCTTTATTGAGATATGGATTGTCTCCTGACCTTGTGACCATTATTAATCCCTTGTTCCCTTGGTAACGGTTGCTGTACATTTGGTTTTCTGATCTTTATCATTCTCAAAAGAAATTTCTTATACAATAGCCTATATATACTCACAGAAAGATCATTAAAGCACCTTTGCTCCATCAGAGCTTGGGTCCCCGTGTCTTTCTTTCTTTCCTTCTTTCTCTCTCTCTCTCTCTCTCCCTCCCTCCCTCTGGTTCTCTCTTTCACTTTCTTATCGTCAACTCCGGACCGCCAGGTCCCAGTCCATTAAAGGACCCCAACAGCTTCCCAGGAGGTGCAGTGGTAAAGAATCACCTGCCAGTACAGGAGACACGAGAGACTCGCATTCCATCCCTGGGTCGGGAAGATCCCCTGAAGTAGGAAAGGGCAACCCACTCCAGTATTCTTGCCTGAAGAATTCCATGGACGGAGGAGCCTGATGGTCTATGGTTAATGGGGTCGCAGAGTTGGACACTCCTGAGCGCGCACACACACACACGGCTTTTATAGCTGGTTTATACCAAGATTATCCCTTTCAACAATGTTTCCATGACTTTTGCAAAGTCAAATTTAGAGTTACTGACTGTCAAGTTGTGAAATGTCTCTCGTATGAAGACCCAGTCAAAAAACTGCTTCTTTATTCACAGCAAGAAAAAGTTTAGTTCCTCAAAGATCTAACCTGCATCCTGCTGTCAGACAGTAAGAACTGTATTATTCAACTCCCTTCTTGCCTTGGCTCCAGCAAGTGGAAATGATTATCATGCCCTACTGCAGTAATTGATTTATCTTACAGCCCAGTGACTTTGATTCCTCTGCTGTATTAATGTGTCTCTGATCTAAGTTGTATGTTGTGCCTGATTCTATAAATAGCTTCAGGCTTTTCTGGAAATAGGTGGGGTATCATTTTAAAGAAATGCACTTTAATTTTACCAAGAATTGGTTTCCTTCAAAACTTTTACTTCCACATTTTCTGTTTGATTAATTTTTGTCACCTCTTATAACCTAAGTTCATGAGGGGAAAGACCACACCAAACCTGCTCATGTTTGCAACCTTTGGCCCTTGGCTTCGTGCCTGAGGGCCAATGACATCTCTGTCAGTCAAAATAGGTCAGAAGAGATCAAGTTGTGCTGCAGTAACAAACAGTCTGAAAAACCCACTGGCTTAAAAGAATGAGGAGTTTTTTCTTGCTTATACTTGATATACATCATAGGGTTGGCTATATGTAGTTCCATCTATCTCATATCTGCTAGAAGATAGCCATGGCACAGAGAAAAGACAAACCACAGATCTCTTGCCGGCAGTGTTCACTTCTGCTTCCCTAGCCAAACCCCAGTCACGTGGCCAGGAAGGGGATGTGTACCCTCTCAGGGAGGGGCCTTGCAAAGAGAAACAGGATATGTGGTGATGTGTAGTACCACCTATAACACTGCCCTAGGAACTAAGTCACCCAGACTTACAAATCATATGTTCTTAAGTTAGTTACATGCTCTTTTAATTATTTCTTCCTGTGTATTGCTAACCCTTGGTACCTTTGAAATTGTTTTATAATAACCTGATTACAAAGTATCTCACTACTGACTTGGTTATATTTTGGTCAAATATACTTTATCATGCATAATATCACCCTCCTAAGGTGGGTGAAGAGCTCAGAAAGCCTGGAGACTTTTAAATTTTAACAGCATTTTAACTTCCCCAACACCAATGTATCAGACACCTTAGCTGACTATTACAGAATCTGTGTCCGAATTTACATCTTCTATGATAGGGTAGACCAGATAACCTGAAACCCTTTTACTTCAAAACATCTGAAAATCTGAGACAAAACATAACAAACACTTTCTTCAAGGTATATATGTACCTGGAAGAAACTAAGATAACTGGAGGCGCTAAAAATGAAACAAACTGAAAACTGCAGCAAGAATCCAGAGAACCAAGAGTGTAACAGTCAAGTAGGTAAGAGACTCCCTGTTCAACATTAGCATTACAACCCCAGGGCTGAGGTTTCCAAGACTTCATGGAAGCAAGAGACAACCCCTCATGTTGGGGAGTTACCACTAAGACCCCAAATAAAGCTAGACTTCCCAAAGGACCTCAGCCTGAGTAAAAGATGTACCTAGGGTGTATCACCTAGGCTGCCAGATTTAGCAAATAAAAATACAAGACATCCAGTTAAATTGGTATTGCAAATGAACAACAACTCAGTGTTTAATACAACCATATCCAATACAGTATTTAGAATACAGTTATACTAGAAAATTTGTTGTTGTTACCTGAAATTCAGATTTAACTGGGCAGCTCTATGTTTTACCTGGTAGCCCCACGTACATAAGAAAAATCATTCAGCAGTATAGGAAGTCAAAGAGAATATGTGCCCATCTCTATAGGGGCTTTCAGATGAGGGGTGGTAGGGAGCGTATCTTCCCCAGAATTAAGTCACAGGCCTGCCCTTACATGGATTTACACTTCAACTTTAAACTACTGTTGAGGCAGTCCAAGTCGGGGGTTGGAAAAGAATTTCCAGACACAGAATTTCAGAAGGGAGTGAGTTTATTAAGAACAAAGAGCAGAGATAATGAAGGCATTGTAAATGCAGCAGGCCGACCTCCTGCTAGATCAGAGAGTGTGGACCTTTTTCGTGAGTTACTCACTTTTTATAGCCTCAAGACAAAGAAAATTCCTGCTGGAAGGTTGGCATTAGGTAATTGGTTAGGACTTTACAGGGTGTTTACTGGAGTGGGCATCTTCGCCTAATTTGGAGTTAAGAAGCTTGTTAGTGATGATCAGGGGGCTTCTGGTAATAGTTACAAAGGAGCTCAATTAGCTTCAGAGGTGATCTTAGTTCTGGGCTCCACTTCTGTGGCCTTGGTACACAGGGATCGTACCTGTGGCCTTTGGGGCAAGACTCAAAAACTACCTGCAAGATCCTCACCTACCAAGCCAGAAATTAGTATAAGAAATGTCCCTCCAAATGTACCCCAGGACTCCCTATATAAGCAAATACAAACCTCAACTCAGGTCACTATGGAAGTTCACAGACTAAGCCTCTCTAAAGATAAGCTCAGGACCCAAAATTACAAAACACAGGTAGGAGTGGGATTACTTGTGTACAGTAAGCAAGGAAGGCTTTTTCACTCGATAGATAAAAAGTCCAAGGGCACAAAGCCTTGGAAACATGTCCAGAGGGTCCTCCAAAATTGATTTCTTGCTTGTGTTCCTAAGGTGGGGCAAATCACAGAATCCATGACTTCAGGCTGTGATTCTTATCTGACTATCCATCACCACTACTCAGAATAACAAAGCAAAACCAAAACAAGCCAGTTCTAGTGTAGGCAGGTCAGTGTTCTTCAATCCAGTAAGAATAGACCTTCATGAACTTCAGTGCTTTTATCATAAGAACCACTTATTAACTAAAACTTGTGAAGAGGTCAAGTGATCTGCTTTTAAAGGCTTGGCTCCAATGTTTCATTACCCTGGAATCCCAGTAGGCTGATCAACTGTCCCAGTTTGCCTGAGACTCTGGTTTTAGTGGGCTCCCCAGGTGGCTCTAGTGGTAGAACCCACCTGCCAATGCAGGAGACGTGAGACTTGGGTTTGATCCCTGGTTTGGGAAGCTCCCCTGTAGGGAGGCATGGCAACCTACTCCAGTATTCTTGCCTGGAAAAATCTCATGACAGAGGAGCCTGGGAAGCTACAGTCCATAGAGTCACACAGAATCAGACACGACTGAAAGCAATTTAGCATGCATGCACGCATCTGATTTCAGCATTGGAAAAAAAAAAAAACCAAGACAGCTGGTCACAGAAAGCATTCTTCATTCTAATTATAGGCAAATTAAGTAAATCTTTCGCTTTATCCTCCTACCAGCAACTTTCAGGAAAATAAGCTAGTAAGTATTTCTTCACAAGGTAGGTTACAGGGGCATGTAACTACAGAATACATGTATTAATGTGCATAGATAACACTCACCCCTAAGCCTCCTTGAGCTTCAGTTTCCTCATCTGTAAAATACAAATCACTGTAGAACCCTAAGGTTCTGGAAAGGATTAATGAGGTCACGTATAACATATAGATAAAGCACTTAGCTTAATTCCTGGCATATAGTAAGCACCCAAGTGAAAGTCACTCAGTTGTGTCTGACTCTTTGTGACCCCATGAACTATACAGTCCACGGAATTCTCCAAGCCAGAATACTGGAGTGGGTAGCCTTTCCCTTCTCCAGGGGAGCTTCCCAACCCAGGGATCAAACCCAGGTCTCCCGCACTACAGGTGGATTATTTACCAGCTGAGCCACAAGAGAAGCCCAAGCACCCAAGAAAGACAGCTATTTTGATTATCAAGTTTCAGGGTTTTGTAGCACTTAGATTTTATACTTCAGAAACATTTATTAAATGCTTTCATTTTTCACTTTTTTGTTTGTTTGTTTGAAGTGGCAGCTTTGCTGATATTGCTTGATTATCCTCACCCAGCATGTCAGAATCTATTGACAGATGCAAATGATCTTCTCTTACTGTGCTGGAGACTCATCTGTTCATCCTTTGACTTTCAAAATCCAAAAATCCTTATCGGGACTTAGAGAAAACAACGATAATCTCGGTAACTATTTTCCTCACTTTTTAAAGAACAAACTTGATATTTACCTTGCCAGCCTATCATTTTTTTTTTCTAAAATGTAAAAGTAAGAGTGAAAATAGCTTTCCCTTTTCCCCACTACTTACCCTCACTGACCCAGAACTAGCAGTTTTTATTTCTGACTGACTGATTTTCCAAGTATTCAGACTTCATATAAACTTTAAATTGAGTGTACATTTTATGTCATTGTTCTGCTGATAGAAGAGGAGTTAAAAAACTCATCAGTCCCGCCTGCTAGCATTAGGCTGCACTGAGCATGTGCGTATTAATCATCTTTTAAGTTGCCGTCACCTTGAACACATCATCTTCCCTCTGTTAGAAGGGCATGATGCTGAGCTGTTAGGCACTTTGAGGGACTTGTCATAGATTTGTCCCAAACCACCCATATCATCTTATTTGGTCTTTTTTGTGGCCAGAATATAGTTTAATGTGGTAACTATTTTGAATATTTCTGTCAAATAAGGTTTATACTTGACATTAAAAGTCCTAAAAGGAATCAAAACCGGTGATAGAAACCAGTGCCTCTCAAACTGTAATGTGCATACGTACCACATTTTGAGAACCTTGTTAAACAAACTCTGACCTGCAGTTTGCATTTCTAGCATGCTCCCAGATGATGCCAACCTGCACACCACACTGCAGCAGACCGGGTCTAAGGCAGGGGTTCTCAAAGTGTGGTCATGGGGCTAGCAGCACAGGCATAACCTGTCAGAAATGCCGATTCTCAGCGCCCTGATGGGCCCTGAGAATCAGCATTTCTGCCAAGTAATCTGGGTTTGAGCAAGCCCCCCAGGTGACTGACAGACAGAAAGTCTGAGAACCACTGCTTTAAATCAGCACTCTGTTTGCCTAAAGGGACCAGGTGTTTTATTTCCCACAAGGAAGGGAGGAATTAAGACTTTCTAGGAGCTGAGACAACCAAGACAGATAAGCCAGCGCTTAGTAAGCTGTACGAAAAGAGTTTGTAACAGATCTGCCTACAATGGCTAGAAGGCTTCGGGGAGACAGGCCCTGCCAGCAGCTGGTTGAAGCTTCATCAACTGGGTGTGTTTACTATATACAAATATCTGGGGACAAGGGGATTGATGCAAGCTTTCAACATCAAGGAAGTCTGACATGGGTTAACCCAACAGTGATGGATCACCAACAGCAGGAATAGGTGTGTGCTTAATGCATCTGCTAAGCAGGAAAACCAAAAGAAGGAGAAAAAAATTTTGAAAGAATTTGCCAAAAAAGCATCCAAGTGACCCAATTGGAAAATCTACATTATTCCCCTTCTTTAAACTCATTTTACTGTTTGGTGTGGCTTACTGTGGTCTTTGGAATCAGACTGTCTGTCTCAAAGCCCTGGCTGTACCAGCTGTGTTGTCTTGGGCAAATTACTCATCTCTCACTGCCTCCATTGGCTTATCTATCAAATGGGGATGATGATGTTTTGTGGGAATTAAACATTACATCAATAGAGCATATGTAAAGCATAATAGTGCATGATACACAGTCAGTGCTTCATTAATATTAATTTTATTATAAGTTGGTGGAATGAGCAGAAGGGCCCTTTTTTTTCAGTGCTTGGGGTCTTCAAAGAAATCATTTGTTCTTTAATGGAGCCTGATGCAGTTTGTACGAAATCAGACAAAAGTCAGAAATGTAAGGAGACAAAGACAGCCAGCATCTTGGAGGCATCCACGGGTCCCTGGAAAAGACCAAGCAAGAGCAGGATAGAGGCAGAAGAGCCATGGGGCTCTGCACAAAGTCAGTGTGTAGCAGGAACAGGAACAAGTCTGAAATCCTGGAGTATAAGCCAGGATGCTTGTAAGTGCTGGCCACCCATGAGGAAGATGCAGCCTCAGTAAACCTCAGAACTTCAGGCTGGATCACTGGCTCACCCCTTGGCTGCAAACAGAATCACTTAGGGATGGGAACCTTTAAAAACAACTGATGCATGAGTCACCCCAAGAGTCTGCTTCACTGTCTGGGCATCAGATTTCTGAAATCTCCATGGAAGTGAAAGTGTCAGTCGCTCAGTTGTGTTCGACTCTTTGGGAGCCCCTGGGCTATAGTCCACCAGGCTCCTCTGTCCATTGAATTTTCCAGGCAAGAGTACTGGAGTGGGTTGCCATTCCCTTCTCCAGGGATCTTCCTGACCCAGGGATTGAACCCAGGTCTCCTTATTACTAGCACACTGGAGCAACAAAAGGTGCCCCTTAGATGGGGATTGATTCTGCAGATTACCACTCAGAGTTACACTAACAAAATCCACATATAATGAGTGACCCATGCTAAGGAAGAGAGGAAGGGAGAGATTTCTAAGAATTATGACAGAACCTCAGGACCACAAGGATACTTCAAGGAGACATGATATTCCACAAGTAAGGTGCCATCTTCCCAGTTACAAGAGCTTGATTTTGACTTCTTGTTAGAGTTTGACCAAAAAGGTAGCCAGACAAGAATGTGCTGTCACACGTCTGTGTATTACAACAACAGGAAGATGATAAATATGGAATTTTAAAAGAGGAACAAAATGAAGAAAGCAAACAAAGGCAAGATCTTACATTTGGCGAAGATCAACGAGAAGTATCCACTGTGTGGGTCAGGGAAGTCTAGCTTTCCCAAAGTCTTGGTAAAGTCCCTCCAATTTTTTCCATTACTTATTTCAGTTTCACACTCAACAAGGAATATCCCATTACTCATCTGATGTCCCAGCCACACTGCCATAGGGAAGGACCCTACACAGTGAACACAGCCAGCCTCGAGATGTAAAGGAACATCCAAAGTGCAAATGATACACTGGCCTTCTCGTCCACACCTCAGCCTCCTACGAGGGGTGAGGCCCCTCCCCAGATGAGCTCAGCACTCAGAGATGGATCCAGCCCGCTCACCCGGGTGACCACATGAAGGCATTTTCCCAGAAAGGATCTCCCATAGTAGCCAGTTGGCCTCTCTAAATTCCCCCTTGTTATTCTCTTATGGCAACTTGTCCCACCATCAGCTTTTATCCCTCCCCAAGGTGAGCTTCTGAGCTGAAAATGGCCCCTGACATCCCAGAAGTCCACGGATGCCGAGCAATCCCAGAGCCTCTCAGGAAAGCCCCCACAGAGAGCACTGTGGGATAGACAGGTGGAATGTCACCCCCAGCACTAAAATGCAATTTCTCAGCTGGTCAGAAACCAGAGGTAGGTAGGGATTTGGAACCACCATACTCACCTACGATCCACATGTACACACTCCCTCACACTTTCGTTCACACAGAATGTGGGACAGACTGTTAATAGGTCCTGCAGCCTAACTTTGGTGGGTGTCTTGTTCCAAATTGCAAAGCTGCTTCTTTGTGAAGAAATAAGAAGTGTGTTTTTCCTCTGGATAAAGTTAAGTAAACAACGGTCACCTCAATTACCAGGTAAATTTAGAATGAATGATGTATGACAAAAGGTGCCATCAAGTCCTCAGACTTGAGGACCAGTTATTGTTTATTTCAACACTGTGTATGCGATGCATAGTGTCTGCTTGCCTATAGAAGGAGGTGAGGCTCTTTTCTGTCCTTGCAGTCTCTCTGGAGATTGCCTGTGGCAGGCATCGCATTCTGGTTTAAGGCTTATTTAATAAAGTGTTTTCTTACTCTATTACTTCTGCGGAGAGGATTTCTGGGTTGAGAGAAGATTTTTTAGTTACATTTTCCAAACATCTTATTATTCTGTTCCAGGAAAATAGGGGCATCACTTTGCCAACAAAGGTCCATATAGTCAAGGCTATGGTTTTTTTCAGTAGTCATGTGTGGATGTGAGAGTTGGACCATAAAGAAGGCTGAGTGCTGAAGAATTGATGCTTTTGAACTGTGGTGTTGGAGAAGACTTTTGAGTCCTTTGGGCTGCAAGGAGATCCAACCAGTCAATCCTCAAGGAAATCAGTCCTGAGTGTTCATTGGAAGGACTGATGCTGAAGCTTCAATACTTTGGCCACCTGATGCAAAGAGCCTACTCTACAGAAAAGACCCTGATGCTAGGAAAGATTGAGGGCAGGAGGAGAACGGGGTGACAGAGGATAAGATGGTTGGATGGTCATCACTGACTCAATTGAAATGAGTTTTAGCAGACTCCGGGAGATGGTGAAGGTCAGGGAAGCCTGGTGTGCTGTAGTTCATGGGGATCACAAAGAGTCGGACACGACTTAGCAACTGGACAACAACAACAACCCTGGGATGGGGGCACCAAGTGAGGGTCCTTGGCTTTCTGCAGGGAAGGGTTCACGAGCGAGCCATAGCAAAGTGAAAGCAAGTTTACACACTCTATAGACAGACTGTGGGCTATCTCAGAAGGCGAGAGGCAGTCACAAAATATGGGATGGTTAGCATTTATGGGCAGGGTAATTTCATGGCTTAACAAATAGGAGGGTTATTCCAACTATTAATATTTTGGGAAAGGGTTGTGATTTCCAAGAATGGGGCCACTGCCCACTTTTTTGGCCTTTTATAGCCATTCTCAGAACTGCCATGGGACCTGTGGGTGTGTTGTCTAGCATATGCTAATATATTCCAGTGAGCTTATAATGAGGCTCAGGGTCATGAGGTCTCCTGGAAGTCAAATCTTCCTCCATCTTGAGCCATTCGGTTCTGACCAGTTTTTGTTGCATCTCAAAGGTACTGGTTGTGTCCTGCCCACTTCCCGCCTGCCTCATTTCCACATCCACAGTCATCAGCACAGTGTTTTCCAACATACGGAAAATTCTTTGTGGATTTTGACAATTCCTTTTCCCATTTTTCACACATCTGAGACCAAGACAGATTTTTTTTTTTAGTTGATAGAATAAAGAATAACCAAGGAATGAAACCGCAGTCTGAAAGTTTAAAAAACCTTTGCAAACTAGATTTAGTTAAGTTTGTTAAACTACAGAAAAAGGAGAATGTTCTTTGTGAATTATAGAGGAAGGAAGGGAAAGCGCAGGGCTAAGTAGATATTCCAGAGGGTGGAACCCAGGTAGTCACGTGGAAAATGCCAAAACTCAGCAAAATCAGAAAAGGTCACATTAACTTCAACTATTTTTCTAAAATTTTGAGGAAATACTTATATGTTGAAATGAATGGCTAATTCGTTTATTTTGAATGAATCGTGACAGACATTTCAACTGACAGGAATTTTTCTGCTGTTGAAACACAACAACAGTGAGTTTCTCCTGTCAGCGATCATGCTGTTGCTACCCAGAGACTGTGTTTTATTGTGTAGTAAATGTAGTGGGTATAGAGCTCATCTAGCCTGCTGACAGACAAAGCTGACATGTTTGGGGTGTAAAATGTAAACTCAGGAATGTCTGATTGCATTGTGCAGTAAGTTAGCAACATGTTTTCATAGAACAAAAACTAAAAGGCTAACAACACAATGGTAATTTATGAAGAGCAAAATAAATTCCGGCCAAGCATATCTAGCAGAGAATCCAATGGATGCATGTGTCTGGGCACCAGAGAGGTGGGAGATTTTATGGGGCAAGGATAGCATCTCTTCTATGGTCTGGATAAGGCAGTTCTCAGTGCTCCCTCCTCACTATTGACCAAGTGAACATCACTAACTTAACTTCTTGGGCACCTTGATACAGAAAAGGGCTTAATAGAAGACCTTATGGAATTTTGCTCAATATAAATTAACAAACTGGCATTCTGATTGACTCTCTGTTCTCAAATAATTTGAGTTAGTGAAAGTCAGCCCCCGGGACTCAAGACGATCATGGGTGCTGATTAAAAAAAAGATCTGCGAACCTGATAATCAGTCCTGTGAGTGTGCTCACGTACCAAAGTGAGCCCATGGCTGACGCCTCCATGGGGCCCAGCCCCAGCTGTCACTTTGTGTCTCTCTGTTCTCCCTCTCTCCACCCAAATTTCATGAAGCAAATTTTAGAACTCTAGTTTATCAGACATGAAGAAAATATGCAAATGGAGGACAAGGGGATAAAATCACTGAGACATCAGCAAAATATCCTGCTTAATGACCTATGTTCAGCTGAATGGGGACAGTCAAAGCCACATGAAAAATAAGAATATGAAAAGCAGATGATGACAACTCTTAGAAAAAGATCATCACACCTGAGAAGACAAGCCAAATAACATATGGTACACCCGTGGGCCCCCTCTGAACCATGCAGGACCCAC
This sequence comes from Bos grunniens, assembly GCF_055505025.1. Lineage (NCBI taxonomy): Eukaryota > Metazoa > Chordata > Mammalia > Artiodactyla > Bovidae > Bos > Bos grunniens. The sequence continues at coordinate 52,335,080 of NC_141176.1, forward strand.
AAGACCCTAGCATTCTTATCGTGACTGATGGGCCCATCAGGAGACACTGATCTAAAGACCCCCCAGGAGTCTGGTGGTGGCTTGATCCAAAATTTCTATCAAAGTGAGATGGTAGTGAGTAAACCTGAAGTTCTCTCTTTGGGTTCTGTGTCCTGTACATTTCTTTTTTCAGTTAAAATTGTAATATGCAAGCATGGCTGACCATGTTAGCCCTCATAGTTTGTATCCTGACCAGAACCTCTCATCTTAGCCAAGTTGGAGAGCTTCCTTAAGGTTGGTCAGGGAGGCCCCATGGTCTCCAAGCCTAGGAGTCATCATTCTAGATCAAGGGACTGAGCTGGTGGAAGAGCAGCCACCACAGACAGAGTGATGCTGAAGACAAGAGTCCGATCCCAACCTCAGTGGGCAGTCCAATTCATGAATAAACAGAATGAAAACCAACAGCCTGAAAGAGAGGTACCGGATGGAGAAGTATTGTGAATGATTCCAGGAGAAACAGAAAAAAAAAAAAATTTTTTTTTAATTTTAAAGTAATTTTCTCAAGGAGATTAAATTACAAGTATTCATGAAATAAGAAAATACCTATAAAATGTTAACCAGAGAACAAGTAACAACAACAACAAAAATTATTGCCAAAATAAGCAGAATGGGCCCAACTGAAGACTGATTTAACACCTGGAAGACCAAGTCATCCAATCCTTTCATAGCATTAAACAGGAATGTAAAATATGGAAATTATAAGAATCAAGTGGAGACATGTAGGATAAAGGCAAGAGAAACAATATCTACCTAAGATAAATTCAGAAGGAGAATAGACAGGGGACTGAATCAAGAAAACAATAGAAGAAACTTTCCTTGAGCCGAAGAAAGACTACATCATCTCAAAAAGAGCCTCTGGTGTGAAAGAGGAAGAGCCTCTGGTATGAAAGAGGAATATCAAAAGGAAGTAATGAGGTGGCGTCCCTGGTGGCTCAGAGGTAAAGAATCTGCCTCCAATACAGGAGACAAGAGTACCATCCCTGATCTGGAAAGACCCCACATGCCAAGGAGCAACTAAGCCCCATGTGACCTTTGAGCCTGTGCTCTGGAGCCCGAGTGCCGCAACTACTGAAGTCCACTCGCCCAGAGCCCCTGCTCTGCAACGAGAGAAGCCACTGCAGCGAGAAGCCCACACACCGCAGCTACAGAGTAGCCCGCGCAGCAACGAAGACCCAGCGTGACCAAAACTAAGTAAATAAATACATAAAATTATTTTTTTAAGAAAGGAAGTAACCAGACCTTTGCTGTTGAAATGTTTAACCACATTTCTTCTGAGCTCCACGACAATTCTATAAATATAGCTTCAAAAAAGGAGGAAGTACCTAGAATCCATTCTGCCTGTGAAATATGCATACACAATTTCTGCATGGAATATTTTTTAAATGTCTACCAGACTTCTTTCAATAAGACATCCATCCATTTAGTTCTTCTTTATGACAACATCGTAAGCAGAATGATACAACTGGTGGATAATCACTCAGTATTTACTAGTTAACTTGGAAACACTGACAGGCTATGTTGTGCTTACAAGAAAAGCTACAGACAATACTTTTCTTTGAGGTAGGGTGCTTTTGAAGATAAAACATAACCACCCTGAGCCTCCACAAATGGAAAGATGTCTTCACAATAAAGTATGTCGAGTCAATTATATTGAATCACTGATTTTACAGCCACACATTCCTTCAATAGTTTAAAGTCCTCACTTCATAGGAACCTAATTCCTTCATAAGCACTTTCAAAATTCCATCCAAAATTTGATAAGTCAGTAAAGAATAGTTCACATACAGAGAGAACATATAGTGAACATGTATACATAAAATAACTATTGGCTCTGTGAAGCATTCTCTTAATATTACTTTAAGACATTCTTTCTTGATGCCTTACTGATATTTTCAAGTTAAAATCTGGTTTTATCTTATTGTCTAGGGCCTGGGGAAAACGGAACCAGAACAAAGACAGACGGATAATGGTGTAAGCCTTGAAGATGTTGATGGCTGTTATTACTGTGGTGCTGTTCTTGTTTTAAGGAAATTAAATGCACTTTACTCCAAAGTTTTCTCCTTTTCAAAACATTCTAAGTATGTTTCAATATCGCAAAGGAATTAACAAAAATACTAACCAGGGGAAGGAACCCTGGTTGCTACCACTTGCTCTCTGATAAAACATAAGCTTTCCCAAAAAATGAAACTTAATAATTACAACCCAGAGACTCACTCATAAGATTGCACAGGAAGGGCAAGGCAGAAAAAAGAAAACTGAAATTCAAATATGCCAAATCAGCTATTCTGGGCAAAGACTGTATTACATGGTTTTTCCTTTTTTAGAAATAGTCTGCATTCTCACATTTCTGATTTGTTATTTCAAATATTCCTGATTTACTCAGAGCTCACATTCACAAGCCATCCCTTATGGCTGGACCTGCTGTTGTCAAGAGAAAGACAAAGATCAGTTCACTGTATTTTACTTTCTATAAAAACCACAGTCATTAAAAAAAAATACCTTCATCGCACATTTTCACTGGGAATAAAGAGGGATTAAATTTCATCCAGGTGTTAGTATGACTGACTTTTTGAAAGCATTGGGTTTGGATTAATTCATTCAACAAAAATTTATTGAGCACTGACTATGTATGATATTCCGGATGTAGTGATTCTGTGGGGTAGATCACTTCCCTTCCTAAACGGAACTTCCCTATCTTAAAGAATATAAAGAGGGAAACTGTGCCCCATGCAGATGGGCATGTTGACCTAAACTTGGGGGGTTGGGGAGGACTTCTAAATGTAACTCTACATTTAGGAAGAGTTTCTTAATTTCAATACCATTAACACTTTGAACTAGTTAGTTTGTTGTTGTTGTTGGGGGCTGCTCTGCACATTGTACGATGTTTAACAGCATCCCTGGACCCTACCCATTAGATGCCACAAATTGGTGACTGTCTCCAGACATTGCCAAATGTCCCTTGGGGGCACAACTCATCTCTGGCTAAGAACCACTGACTTAGAGGGAAGACGAAGAGAAGAAAGTTGTGGGGTAAGTTAGATATGAAAGGAAATATGGTGTGGGAACAAGACATGAGAAGTGAGAGGGAATCACTGGTACTAAGGTCCTAAGGCATGAAGACCGCAGCTCTTTGGGTAGAAGGGAGATGCTAAGCCCAATGTGAGAATGAAGAGAGAACTCTGATCAGATCCTGAGAGCATGGGTAAGGCTTACTGATAGGCAGGAGTCTGTATTTGTCTACTACTGTGTAACAAATTACCCTGGAGACTTTTCCAATTAAAAGAACAAACCTTCATCATCTTAACAACTTCTGGGATTCCTGAAGCAGATTAGCTGGGAGGTGTGGCTTAGGGTCTCTGAAGGTTGCAGTGGTGGTTCAATAGAAAAGAATATGCCTGCCAATGCAAGAGATGCAGGTCCAACCCCTGAGTCAGGAAGAACCCCTGGAGTAGGACATGCTGATCCATTCCAATATACTTGTCTGGAAAATCCCATGGACAGAGGAGCCTGGTGGGCTACAGTCCATAAGGTCTCAAAAGAGCTGGACACGACTTAGGGACTAAACAACAATAAGCTGCCAGCCAGGTCTCTGAAGACCGGGCTTGCTATGGAGAGATGCATGGCCAAATCCACTGTTAACAGGAGGCTTCAGCTCCTCCCCACGTGGGCTTTCATGAGAATGTTCTCTACACTGCTTCCCCTCCAGACAGTGATGGAAGATCAAATTTGCTTTTAAATATAATCTGGCTTCTATTAATACTTAGAGCGAAGAGCAAGAGGCAACTGGAAGCCATCAATTGTTTTTGATTGGAGAGATGTCAGTCAATCTACAATTTATCATCTAAGCCCGGAAATAACTAGAAAGTGATTCTAATTATAGAGGGCCTTAGTCTTTAAGTTGGTCACTGTTCCATAAAAGCACAGAGTAATTAAGCAAGCAAATAACTGAACTAACATGCCTTCAAATTCAATACCAGTGACAAAAAGTGAGCCCAGAAAAGTTAAATGACAGCACTTCCATCAAAGCTCATCAGACTTTATACAGCTTATCATCACTTTGTAAAGTTCTTCCACAGTGAGGTGGTTGAAGCCATTAGAGTCCATTCTTCCCTTTCATGTAAAAGTGGTCTTAGGAGTTTTCTCTAAATATCTAATTGAGGTAGAAATTGTTACGTAGTCAGTATACAAGTCAGAGCCTCAGTTCCTCTTCTAATTTCAATTTTAATTCTCACACACAAGCATTTTGCTCCATTAAAAGATATATTTATTGCTTCAGATTATAGACATTCAGAGGAATGCCTCCCTGGTCTGGAGGGTCATAAAACATTCAGACCCAGGACAAGACAATCATAAAATGCTCTCCAGGACATCAAGGAGAAAAACTCCAGGTAGACAATTAGCTCCTACACACACATCTAGCCCCTAAATAATGCTCTGAGATCTTGAGAATGGGTCAAAGGATGGCATCACAATGTCTAGAAAAACTGAGAAACTGGGAGATCCAAGAAAGCCATAAAAATGACAAACTGGACAAAGCAACATTTAAACTGAGTGGTCAGAAATTACGTGTATCCGGCCCTTAGCCAACCAAACACGAACAGATCAATTCTAATAAAGACATAAAAACTACTGTCATTCCCACCTTTGGGGGTTCTCAGGGTCAGTGCTGAGGGCTTTGTGTCTCTGTCCTCTAAAATAAACTTTGCCCGCTGAGTGTTCACAAGTTTGCAAAGTCCATTTTTCGGCTCTGTGAACAGAACCAGTTCCCTGTTTCACAAGTAAGCTGAAAACTCCAGAATTTCAAACTAAGATAATGCTTCGGAAGTTCTATTTTGAGTGTTTTTCAAACTAGACAACTGTTTCCTTTCAACTCAATCAGATTATCCTTAACACTACAAAAATCCCAATTTATGTAGAGTATCAAGCAATAAATCACAAAATCTTATGATGTGATTGTTCTTACTTGCTGGGGTCTATCCTAATGGACATGGAACAACGGACTGGTTCCAAATAGGAAAAGGAGTTTGTCAAGGCTGTATATTGTCACCCTGCTTATTTAACTTATATTCAGAGTACATCATGAGAAACGCTGGGCTGGAAGAAGCACAAGCTAGAATCAAGATTGCCCGGAGAAATATCAATAACCTCAGATATGCAGATGACACCACCCTTATGACAGAAAGTGAAGAGGAACTCAAAAGCCTCTTGATGAAAGTGAAAGTGGAGAGTGAAAAAGTTGGCTTAAAGCTCAACATTCAGAAAATGAAGATCATGGCATCCAGTCCCATCACTTCATGGGAAATAGATGGGGAAACAGTGGAAACAGTGTCAGACTTTATTTCTTTGGGCTCCAAAATCACTGCAGATGATGATTTCAGCCATGAAATTAAAAGACGCTTACTCCTTAGAAGGAAAGTTATGACCAACCTAGATAGAATATTCAACAACAGAGACATTACTTTGCCAACAAAGGTTCGTCTAGTCAAGGCTATGGTTTTTCCTGTGGTCATGTATGGATGTGAGAGTTGGACTGTGAAGAAGGCTGAGCGCTGAAGAATTGATGCTTTTGAACTGTGGTGTTGGAGAAAACTCTTGAGAGTCCCTTGGACTGCAAGGAGATCCAACCAGTCCATTCTGAAGGAGATCAGCCCTGGGATTTCTTTGGAAGGAATGATGCTAAAGCTGAAACTCCAGTACTTTGGCCACCTCATGCGAAGAGTTGACTCATTGGAAAAGACTCTGATGCTGGGAGGGATTGGGGGCAGGAGGAGAAGGGGACGACAGAGGATGAGATGGCTGGATGGCATCTCTGACTCGATGGACTTGAGTCTCAGTGAACTCTGGGAGTTGGTGATGGACAGGGAGGCCTGGCGTGCTGTGATTCATGGGGTCGAAAAGAGTCCGACACAACTGAGCGACTGATCTGATCCTGCTGCTGCTACTGCTAAGTCACTACTGCTAAGTCGTGTCCAACTCTGTGTGACCCCATAGACAGCAGCCCACCAAGCTCCCCCGTCCCTGGGATTCTCCAGGCAAGAACACTGGAGTGGGTTGCCATTTCCTTCTCCAATGCATGAAAGTGAAATGTGAAAGTGAAGTCGCTCAGTCGTGTCCGACCCTCAGCGACCCCATGGACTGCAGCCTTCCAGGCTCCTCTGTCCATAGGATTTTCCAGGCAAGAGTACTGGAGTGGGATGCCATTGCCTTCTCTGATCTGATCCTAATGGCCCCAAATACCTATCTTGCCCTTCCTACCCAAATATTCACTTTACTCCTGGATACAGAAATTCACCCGTCCACTGGAACCTGGTTTTGGAGTCCACTGATATAAAACTAATTGTCTGAAATGGTACCCTGATGCTCACAACCACTGTGTATGCCACTACGGAGCCTGGCTTTGGGTTTCCCCAGTCTGGACCAAGGTTGGGAAGCCCACTTTAGTCAGCAGTTGGCTTAAGAAGAGAATCCAAACATGCCCCAGTGTCATCCTTTCTGGTCCCTCTTCCCTGCATCATTCAGCTAGGTACAATTGGATACCCCTCTTTTGAATTGTCCTTAACTACTTGGGATAACTCCTCCATGTGGCTTCTGGTCACTTCTCTCTCTGACTGGTACCCCGCAGCCTTCTTTATACATAAACGATCGCCCTGCCTTCACTCCCCAAAGCATGGCTGATATAGGTTGTAGTCTGTAACAAACTTTCCTGAGAATGACGAACAACTATTATATTGCAAAGAAAAACTTCAAATTAGATATTTGGGTCCACTGCTGTTAAATTTGTCTGCCTGGGCCCTTCCAACATGGGGTTCCCTGCTGACTACCTGCCCAGCTTCAGCCTTACCCCCAACCCGTGTGTGGTTCTGACTTAAAACCAGGGTATCACCCCCAGCCATCCACAGAGGTTCCTAATGCCTTGACCCCGTCTCCAGAGCCCCAACCAAGAGAAGCAAAGCACTTACTCTTCTCTGAGAGACACTGACTGCAGGAAAGACAGCCTTTTGAATTTTTATGCAGAACCATTCATTTCTCTTTGTCTCAAATTCTCTCTTCTGTGACAGGATCCAGGTAGAACCCCAAGGCTCTAGGAGATTTCCTCTGAAATTAACACACAATCATCCTCAAAGAAGAATTCTCCCACTTCACTTGCAACCACAAGCTCAACCTGAGTTCTCGTACCCCCTATAAACCAATGGCACAAAACTAGGAAGCCTGAGGGCAATAAGAATTCCCTAGAGGACCAGAGCTAGGTTCAGACTAGCTAACCTGCAGTGACTGATTATAAACAAAAAGGCCCAGACAAGCTGTGTTGAAGTCCACTTGGGCCAGAGCAGGGAGGCAGGCAATAGATCCCAGAAACCAGGCAGAGGACCAGGAGCCAGTGATGTGCATATACTGAAAAATGCAGCTCAGGAGCAAATGAGGGAACATCTGAGAATAATTGTGATAAACACTCAATGCCCTTCTAGTTTCTTAATCTCAAACTACTGGAAACTTCTGGAAGGCATATTTGTCCCTGACAATGGTGACTAGCAGAGGTGAAATGAAGGGGAAAATAAAAGTACTCCTTAAATGCTGTACATGCCATATTTCACTTAACCTGTTGCAGAAACTAGTACTCGAGAAACCAAGCACCACATTCGGAGAGTTGAAGAACTCAGGTTTATTACACCAGCGGGCCCAGAGGAGTTAACACTCCAAGCTCCAAGCCCCAAACAAAGGGTTTACAGCGTTTTTATAAACAGACTGTAGTGGGCAACACTAGCTGTTAATAGGCTGGTTTAAACTAAGGGGTTTCACGAGCATGGGAACAGTGGTCAAGATGGGGAGGAGGATGCCTGACCTTTACACAAACAGGCATGATTAAGCAGGTTTGCAGGGGCTGGGAGATTGCAAAGAGCAGGACAAGAGTGAGTGAGATAAACTCCAGTTCCTAGTATTGCGAGTCCCCACTTTCTGAGACTATGTGACCTACATGATCTAGATTTTGCAAGGGGCAAGCTGAGTTACAGAGGCAGAAGGAGAAGGAGGTTATGTAAAATTTTAACTTTTTCTCTTCAAATCAAGTCACACTTGGGGGACATTTAATTTTTTTTCAATTTTCATTACAATATTGTAAGTTAGTTTATGACTTTTATTTTTTTGCTGATCTCTTCCAAAAATCCACGTCTACTTCCCCAGGACAAAATTTAGAATGCCTACATAAAAGAGTGTGACTGTTTTTCTGATTGTGATGGATAGCATCTAGGCACAAGATGCCTTGTTTTGCCATCGATGTACTTTTCTGATATCTGTGAGGACTCATTTGATCATTGCTACTGTACCTTCTAGGTTTATTTAGTTAGTTTACTGTAAGTTAAACAACTCATTAAAGAGGAAGTTGAAGTGATTGTAGCTGGGAGGTGTTGAAATAGTGGAAATTTTCAAGTTAGAAAAAAAATGAAAGAGAATGGGTTTGAGAGAAGAGAGAGGTATAAAGACAGTCGCTGGCAACCAAATTGCTCCCCAATTCACCCTGAGACAAGCCTCCTCTTCAGAACAACATGATGCTCCAGGTATTGTTTCCTTTTATGGGGCTTATTTAAACTGGTTTTTCTAGCTTTCCTTTTCTTCTCAGCTTTCTCAGTTCCTCTCCTTTGAAGAGTTACCTGCTTCTACCTTTAAAATGTCATTTCAATGTTTCGCATAGCCTCTGGATGGTCTAATTAAATGCATTTTGTTTTTCATCGATGTTTTGCCAAGAATAGATGTAATTCTCTGATTTAAAAAAATAGGAAGAAATGAATCAGTTTAAGTTCATGGAATTTTAACCTTCTAGTTTAGCAATTATCCATTATGATGTTGCCATACTGCTTTTCAAATTATCTGTCTACTGTCCTTAGTCCCCTGGAGAAGATAAGTATTTTTGTGGTAGGAACCATAATATCTTGGTTTGGTGCTTAGCACACCAAGCACCAAATATCTTGGTGCTAGAGTGCTTAGCACAGGGCGGACACATAGCAAGATCTCATGAAATATTTATTAACTAAGTGCATGAGTGTGTGCTAAGTCACTTCAGTAATGTCCAACTCTTTGCAACCCTATGGACTGTAGCCCACCAGGCTCCTCTGTCCATGGGACTTTTCAGGCAAGAATACTGGAGTGGGGTTTCCATGCCCTCCTGCAGGGGATCTTCCCCATCTAGGGATTGAACCTGAGTTCTTTATTTTACCATAATTTATGCATTAGTCATAGTATCTTTACTAAGAACAGATGTAAATGCCAGGAGAAAAATCAAGACCAGAAAGATATTTTAGAAATAGACAGCCCAAGGTGAAAGACGGCTGAGCAGTTGCCCATTTGTTTCCTAGTGTTCCCTTCCTCAGGGGCCACAAAGAGATCATTTATTCTTTGGCACATGGGGTGGTGCTCAGGACTTGTCAGGGGGTCTGCTGGGGTTCCCTACTATCTTTCTTTCTTTTTTTAAGTTTTTTATTTTTTCTGTGGACCATTTCCTTTTCTGAATTTGTTACAATACTGCTTCTGTTTCATGTTTTGGTTTTCTGGCCCCAAGGTATGTGGGATCTTAGCCCTCTGACCAAGGATCAAACCCACACCCCCTGTATTAGAAGATGAAGTCTTAACCATTGGACCATCAGGGAAGTCCCTGGGCCCTACTCCACGGCCAGGCATGCTCACTTAATGGGCCAGATTTCCCTCCTCTCCTCCCCTTCTTAGTCTCTTCCTGCCTCCACCAAAGCCCACCACGCTCTGTGGCCATTATCTGCTTGCTACTCTGTGTCCTCAACTCTACTGAGAACAGAAACTGGCCATCTTCCATTTCCACATCCCTCTGCCTCATACATGTGTTCACTACACGTCACTTTTTAGGATCTGAACTTAATTTGACCAACTGGGTTTCCTGTAATGGAGCACACTCTTTATGCAGAAGTACCTTAAGTTCTCATGTAGAAAGGAAGTGTGTGAATACAGAGTAATTGCAGCTCTGCTCTAACACTCTTGCCTTTAAAGTCTGTCACAGAAAGCTTTGCCAAAGTGATCCACGGCTTGAAGGTGGGACACCTCACAGATCGTGTCATTCAGCGGAGCAAGAGGATGGTTCTGGATGCTCTGGGAGTGGGGCTCCTGGGAACCAGCACAGAAGTGTTTCACAGAGCCAGTGGATACAGTAAAGTAAGAAGCTCCATGTCTACTTTAGAACTGAAACCAGGTGTACATACACACCTGTTTGTGAGATGTATCCAGGGACATGCATTTGTGTTCTACTGCTCTACTCTTCATTTTAGAGAGAGCACCTGCTGAATACAGCATGGTGGTTTACAGTTTCATGCTTTTCTATGCTGTATTTGTTGTTGCTGTTCAGTCACTCAGTCGTGTCCAACTCTTTGCGACCCCATGGACTGCAGCACGCCAGGCTTCCTTGGGCTTCACTGCCAGAGTTTGTTCAAACTCAAGTCCATTGAGTCAATGATGCCATCAGCCATCTCATCCTCTATTGCCCCCTTCTCCCCCTGCCCTCTGTCTTTCCCAGTAACTGGGTCTTTACCAATGAATCAGCTCTTCGCATCAGGTGGCCAAAGTACTGGAGCTTCAGTTTCAGTATCAGTTCTTCCAATGAACATTCAGGCTTTATTTCCTTTAGCATTGACTGGTTTGATCTCCTTGCTGTCCAAGGGATTCCCAAAAGTCTTCTCCAGCATGAGAATTTGAAGGCATCAATTCTTCAGTGTTCAGTTGAAGTTCTTTATGGTTCAACTCTCACATATGTACATCTATGCTTTATATTACCTGAGTCTTAATATACATCCACGTCCTTTACTAAGTCACTGTCTTAAGGCCAGTCTTAATCTTAAGGCTAGCAATATCTCAAGTTGATTACTATTATAACTGAAAGCACAGTTTTACCTGAGAGTCTTGGTGGCTGTAGCACCCGCCCCGAGCCATTTGTTCTTGCAAAGACTTGAAGATTTTCTGGAGAAAAGCCTGGACCAGCCTGCAGGTGTTTACATGGGAGATGTGCACCCACCCACCAAAGAATACGCTTGATAGAGACGACCAGTCTACCTTTTCCTAGTGTTTATCTTCAAGAAGTAAATAAGAGTAAATTCAGACTTCATTCCTTGGTGCACTTAGGGATCACAGTCTGGGATTGAGTGACAGCATCTCCTCTCCCTTCCATGGAGAAAGTTGTATTTTTCTTCTACAAAGAAGAGAGAAATCCAATAACTAGGGCTTCAATCTAGCACAAAGGGCTCAATAAGGGGTAATAAAGTATTGTCTCCAAAGATGAAGAACAACTATTGAAATGGTGACTTGGCATGTTGGTTCATACCCTGTATCACTGATCGATATTCTTTCATTCCAGATCTATAGTTCCAATGTATCCAGCACTGTTTGGGGCCAGCCAGAACTCAGGCTCCCACCAACCTATGCTGCTTTCGTTAACGGTGTGGCTGTAAGGAGATTTCCATGATTTTTCTACTGTTCAACAATCAGAATAATTTCAGAGCCAGAATATATCTCAGAAATTTCCCAGGTTTCATACCCTACTGATGAGTTCACTGAAGTTCAGAGAGGTGAAGTGTCCTGTCCTCTCGCCTATGTTGTAATTTCAGTTTCATGTTTTTACAGTGAATTGATGTTTTTTGAAATTGTGAAGGAGAGGAAATAAGATGGAAATATTTTGATAAAAATGTTCCTAAGTTATCTCAACTCTAAATTAAATATCCAGACTCAATTCCTTCTTAATCCCTTCTGCTGTGGCCAGTATCAGTTTCTATTTAGCAACCAGCCTTTCATTCAATCAGCAGATATTTATCAAGATAGAAACAATGACCATCTGGTGTCTCTTTTTTCGGAACCAAAAATCAGGACTTCTCATCTGACAGACAATTTATATGCCTTTTCTGTGTGTCAGGAGCAGTCTACAAGATATAATTTGGACGTGAACCTGTTGGGATTTCTGAGATATTTTTATGGTTTATGGGGACAGTAGTTCAGAATATCAAAAATCAAATCTGATGGTGCATCCACAAATAAACATCCAGTAAGCTGTGGGGAAGGCACCAGCCACAATGAGACAAAAGTCTATTTTAAATTGAACTTCTGGTTATTACCATTTCATGTAAGGAAAAAGCTAGTGATGGGATGAGGAGGAATAAAACCTTATAGCAGAAAATAAAGATCTAAAAATATAGCTTAATAATCTGGGTTCAAGAGTTCTTGCAACTTCTTTAAAGATTTGAAATTATTTCATGATAAAAAGGGCTCAGAAAATATGGCCGGATATGGAATAAATGGCATTAAACTCTTCATGTGACTTGTTGAAAGGTCAAAGAGGGAGGGAGGAGAAGCTACCTAATTCTACAGCTTTGTTTATAAGGAAGGTATGGATCTTTCCAATGGTGGCCGCTGAGTAAGACCCAAGCTCCTTGCCGTTCACTAGCTGCTCTGGAAGGTCCCACTTGATCTGGCCAGAGGATAGCGTATCTAGTGCCCACCCATGTGATTAAGAATCCCAGCCAGTTCATAGGTTTAACCTTCAGAGGATCAGATCTAAAAATGTCACATCAAAAAGGTGATTACTGAAATAAACCCTGACTGGTCCAAAAGCCATCACATGAAGGGAGACACATTTAGGTTCTGGTTGTTTGTGTGTCTATTCACACAGATCCACTCAATGGATTTTGATGACACGTGGCACCCTGCCACCCACCCTTCTGGAGCTGTCCTTCCTGTCCTCATGGCTCTATCAGAAGCCCTGCCACCAAGTCCAAAGTATTCTGGCCTTGACCTGCTGCTGGCTTTCAATGTTGGTATTGAAGTGCAAGGTCGATTACTGCGTTTCTCCAAAGAAGCCTATGACATACCAAAGAGGTATGGAGAAAGTGTGCCCCATCCTGAGGCACCCACATTGCCCTTCAGCTGTTCGTTGTCATCTCTGTGGAGCTTTCTGATATAGAGGTTGGCTCAGTGGAAGCTGTTGTCATTAGTGCTGGCAGTTAAGTCCACTCAACCAGATATCAAACTGTTTATTCCATATAGAAAAGTGTGATCTCAGAAGTGCTAGTGAAAAGTCTCCTCTGGGTTTAGAGAGCCAACGAGCAACCAGGACCATAAACAGATCTGGATCCCCTCACCCCAAGGTGATCATGACGTGCTGGCCTTCACGGGTACTCTGGATAGCCCTCAGCTCATCTCAAAGCAGAAATCTACTTTGGTATTTCTAGGGTCCTTCAGACGAATGAGAACAGACAGAATACCCTAAACCTGACTATTCAACCCACAGATCAAAAATGGTCCAACGCTGACTGTATCAGATGGTTCAATCTAATATTTATTTTGCCATTTGTTCCAGCCTTCTGGGGGAGGAGTAAATAAGAATATTGAGTGAGTGCTCACAGTTTCCATTGAGTTTTCACAGTTACTTACAGAGGCTTTCAGCAATCAACAACTTTTGCCTTTGGGGCAATAACTGTAACAGTGAAAGTGAAAGTCGCTCAAAGAGTTGCAAAGAGTCAGACACAACTGAGCAACTTTCACTTCACTTTACAGTCCATGGAATTCTTTACTTTCACTTCACTATACAGTCCATGGAATTCTCCAGGCCAGAATACTGGAGTGGGTAGCCTTTCCCTTCTCCAGGGAATCTTCCCAACCCAGAGATCAAACCCAGGTCTCCCACATTACAGGCAGATTCTTTACCAGCTGAACCACCAGGGAAGCCCAACTGTAACAGTACCATTTATAAATAATTTACTATGGGTCAAGCCCTGTTGTAATTATAGCGACTTTCCTTTACTTTCACTGTTACAGTTATTGCCCAAAAGGCAAAAGTTGTTGATTGCTGAAAGCCTCTGTAAGTAACTGTAAAAACTCAATGCAATTGGAAATGGAATTTATTCAAAACTCACAAGGGAGTTTTACTATTATGATGAGATGATGACCACTTTATGTAAGAGAAAACAGGTACAGAGAAGTTGAATAACTTCCAAGATCATATAGCTAATAGGAGGAAGAGCTGAGATTTGAATGTAGGCCTTAGGGCTCCATTAGCTCAGCTCCTGACCACTGTACTATACTGCCCCCTGGCAGCTGAAGTTTGTAAGTCTCCACCTCTGTGTTCTTTTTTTTGCTTTTCAGATTCCATCCCCCCTCGGTGGTGGGAACCTTGGGGAGTGCTGCCGCCGCATCTAAGTTTTTTGGGCTCAGCGTGACAGAGTGCCAAGAGGCCCTGGCTATTGCTGTTTCTCATGCTGGGGCACCCATGGCAAATGCTGCCACTCAGACCAAGCCACTTCACGTGGGCAATGCTGCCAGGCATGGGCTAGAAGCTGCTTTCCTGGCAATGCTGGGTCTCCAGGGAAACAAACGGGTTTTGGATTTGGAGACAGGGTTTGGGGCCTTCTATACCAACTATTCTCCTAAAGTCCTTCCAGACCTAGATTCACACACTTGGCTTCTGGAGAAGCAGGATGTGGCCTTCAAGCGTTTCCCTGCCCATTTGGCCACCCACTGGGTGGCAGACACAGCTGCATCCATGAGAAGGCACCTTGTAACAGACAAAAGCCCACTCCCCATTGACCGCATTGAGAGAATTGTGCTTCGAATTCCAGATGTCCAGTATGTGAACAGGCCCTTTCCCAAGTCCGAGCACGAAGCCCGCCACTCCTTCCAGTATGTGGCCTGTGCCATGCTGCTCGATGGTGTCATCACTGTCCCAGCCTTCCACAAATGCCAGATCAACAGGCCACAGGTGAGAGAGCTGCTTGGTAAGGTGGAGCTGGAGCACCCTCGAGACAACCTACCAAACTTCAACACACTGTACTGTGAGATGAGTGTTGCCCTCAAGGATGGATCCATCTTCACAGAGCGTTCGGATACCTTCTACGGCCACTGGAGGAAGCCTCTGAGCCAGAAGGACCTACAGGAAAAGTTCAGAACCAATTCCTGCAGGACGCTGTCCTGCCACGCTGTAGAAAGGCTTATAGAGATAGTAGAAAACCTAGAAGACCTGGAAGACTGCTCTGTGCTAACCACACTTCTGAAAGAAACCTCTCCACCAAAGATAGCTTCAAAATCTATCTAGCATTTAACAATTCCATCATACAATCTCTCCTATGGCTTGACAACATCCAGGTGACTTTGTATCAGGGGAAATTCAATTCTCTGCTTTATAGAACAAGGGTCTGTCCTGGGAATAAGCGCAGCACATTTCAGTACTTCAGAGCCCAAACACAGAACTGGATATATATGGAAGCAGTCTTGTCCTGTAAATTTTGCAAGACAGTTCCAGTTACCTAGTTTGGCAAGCTAATAAATGTGCAAGAAACACAGAGAAATTTATTTTAAAAGAATTCATAAGGCTGAAATTCAAGTCACCTGTACTTAGCTTAAACTTTTCAGAGGAATTATTTATGAACCTTTATGAACCTCAAGGTATGAGGGGGATTTGAACTTCTACACAAAACTTGCTGACAGTGAAGATGGCTCTGGTCTGTTGTGCCACCAACAGACTTCTTAGACTATGGGTTGTAAGAATCCCTTCACTGTCGGGAGCCACGTTAGGCCTTACTGACAAAATGGAGGCACGGCCCCAACTCCCTCTCCTTGTCCCACAGGCACGAACCCAGGATGAAGGAGTTAGGCCTTGTGATTCTGACCTGTTTTTTCCTCTCCTCGGCTGAGTTGACTGAAAAGAATATTAAGGTGCTTATTGTTCTTGAGAGGAGCATGAGAAGGCACAAAGCCTTCTGCAGCTGTGCTCAGAGAATAATTTATAAAGTTAATCATTGACATTCGTTCAAGGACCTTTACAGAAGAGTGTTCCAGGATGAGCACGTAGGCCGCAGCTTGAGGCCATGCGAGGCATTGCTATCTGAAACCTATTTGTGAGGGAAATATTTATGGCAGAGGAGTTTGCCGAATTTAGGGCTTAGGAATAATTAAAATAGTTAGAAGCTCAAGATTTAAGGAATGTTGCAATGTTAGCATATGTTACTATAGCTTATAGAGATTAGGAATTTTGGAGATATTAGTGGTTAGAAGCCTTTTTAGAGAAAGTGAGCTCAGGAGACTAGGGCCAAACAAGATTTAGAAAGATAAGAAATAAACTGAGGAATGTGGTATGGAGCCCAGACATTAGCATGAGTTACAATGTATTCACAAGGACACATGAGAAGTAGATAAGAGAATGGCTGAGGCAGGAACTCCTTTTGAGGGGCAACAATGATTTATGGAGACAACAAATCTGGGTCAGGGGGAACTGAAAATGTCAAACCTCTGACCTAATGCTTTTGTAAAAATATAAAAGAGAATCTTAAGCTTGAAATAAATATGCAGTCCAAGAAAACTGAGAGGCTGTGTTGTTCCTCGCCGACACCGCCCATCCCTTCAGGCTCATTCCCTGGCTGCTGGAGCTGGACTCCCGCACTTCACAATGGAGGAGATGCTATTGGGTTTAAAATAAGGGCTTCATTGTTTCAAATCCTGCTTCTGCCACTGACTAGGTGTGACACTGGGCGTGGTTCAGGGTATCCCTCTAGTTATGCTTTATTTTTTAAAAAGTATAAAAAATAAAGCAGTTTGACTCTAAAAACAGTATTCTTAATACAATCTATCACCTTTCATTATAAAAAAAATTTTGAGACTAATATCATGGATGTAGAATCTGAGATGTAATAAAGTAGGACAGCCAAAACATAGCATATATGTGGACAGTCAAATAATATTAAACTGTATAAAACAATTAAAATGTCTTGAGGGGTTAAAATTGCCACATTAGTATTATATATACATAAGCAGGAAGTTATTAAAGTTCATGTATTCTAAATTCCTTGCATTGTCCAAGAAAAGGGCAAGCTATTAACTCTAGACTTTGACTTGCAAGTGTGTATGTTGACATTTCTAGGGTGACTATATTAAAGTACTCTTGACTGGAGAATCCCAGGGACAGGGGAGCCTGGTGGGCTGCTGTCTATGGGGTCGCGAAGAGTCGGACACGACTGAAGTGACTTAGCAGCAGCAGCAGCAGAAGGTATCACTTCCAGGTTAATAGAAGAAGAAATAAGGAATTAGGTAAAAATAATCCAAAGTAAAGTAAGAAAGGAAGGGGAAAAGAAATAAATATATAAAATATATTTGACAATATAAAATGACAGGAAAAAAAATCCAAATATATCTATAACTACAAAAAGAGTAAATGGACTAAATGCTCCAGTTAAAAAGATGCAACAACCATGAACACATTCTTTTAAATGTTTGTTTTATTAACAACTACTTTACTTGTCACAATTCATTCATTTTACATTTTATGAGTTTTTAAATGCATAGAGTCATGAAAATATTTCTGCAACTCAGTTTTGGAAAACTACCACTTCCAAACACCCCTTAGGCCTGCTTGCACTCAATTCTCACTCCCATCTCCAGTCCTCAGCAGCCAATGATTTGTTTTCTATCTCTACAGTTTTGTCTTTTTCCAACATTTCATATAAATGGAACCATACAATATATAGTCTTACATGTCTGGCTCTTTCACTTAGCATAAGAGTTTTAAGATTTTTTCCACATAGTATAAGTACTTTATTCCCTTTCATTGCTGAGTACCACCCTACCATATGGATATAGCACATTTGTTTACCCATTCATTGGTTAAAGAGAAGGTAGATAGTTTCTACTTTGGGGCTGCTATGAATAATGCTTCTATGAACATTCACAAACATATCTTTCTGGGGACATATCTTTCCATTACTCTTGGGTGGAGTCCCAGGAGCAGGAGTGCTGGATCATTTGGTAAGTACATATTTATCTTTATTAAAAACTGTTTTCCAAAGTAGCTTTATCACATTACATTACCACCAGCAAAGTATGATGGTTTCAGTTTCTCCTTATTTTCACCAAACTTTGGAATTATCAGTCTTTCTCATTTTAGCCAGTCTAGTGAGTATATACGGAGAAGGCAATGGCACCCCACTCCAGTACTCTTGCCTGGAAAATCCCATGGACAGAGGAGCCTGGTAGACTGCAGTCCATGGGGTCTCGAAGAGTCGCACACGACTGAGCAACTTCACTTTCACTTTTCACTTTCATGCATTGGAGAAGGAAATGGCAACCCACTCCAGTGTTCTTGCCTGGAGAATCCCAGGGACAGGGGAGCCTGGTGGGCTGCCGTCTATGGGGTCGCACAGAGTCAGACATGACTGAAGTGACTTAGCAGCAGCAGGAGTGAGTATATAATTGTATCTCATTGTGGTTTTAATTCGCATTTTCCTGATGACTAATTCTTGTCCATTTTTTGCCTATTATTTTAATTAGGTTGTCTTCTTATTGAGTTTTAAGACTTCATTTTCTAGTCTGACCATAATTCTTTAATAAATACATGTTTTACAAATATTATCTACCAATCTGTGGCTTGTCTTACTGTATTTTTAATGGTGTATTTTGAAGAGCAAAACTTTTAAATTTGACCGAGTATTTTTTTGCCATTTTTAAAAATAATTTTTGTTCTTACTTTTGGTATTACTGGAAGGCATTTTAAAAATCCAGTTATGTACTTTATTCAAGACACATAAAGATAAAGAAAAACTGAAAGTAAAAAAGATGAGGGAAATGTAGATAGAATATTAAAAAAGAAAGCTAGAATTAAATATTAAAAAAGAATTCAAGCAAAAAACGTTTTACTAGAAAAAAGATAATAATGATAAATTGAAGCCATTAGAGAACTAACGGAGAAGGCAATGGCACCCCACTCCAGTACTCTTGCCTGGAAAATCCCATGGACAGAGGAGCCTGGTAGGCTGAAGTCCATGGGGTCGGGAAGAGTCAGACATGACTGAGCAACTTCCCTTTCACTTTTCACTTTCCTGCATTGGAGAAGGAAACGGCAACCCACTCCAGTGCTCTTGCCTGGAGAATCCCAGGGACGGGGGAGCCTGGTGGGCTTCCGTCTATGGGGTCGCACAGAGTCAGACACGACTGAAGTGACTTAGTAGTTGTAAAGAACTAAAATAATTCTAAACTTATGCATCTAAATACTACTAAACTGTAAAGAGAAACAGATAAATCCAATATTATACTGAAAGAATTTTAACATTTCTCCCATAGAAGTTTGGAGAAGGCAATGGCACCCCACTCCAGCACTCTTGCCTGGAAAATCCCATGGACAGAGGAGCCTGGTGGGCCGCAGTCCATGGGGCCGCTAAGAGTCGGACAAGACTCAGCAACTTCACTTTCACTTTTCACTTTCATGCATTGGAGAAGGAAATGGCAACCCACTCCAGTGCTCTTGCCTGGAGAATCCCAGGGACGGCAGAGCCTGGTAGGCTACAGTCCATGGGGTCGCACAGAGTTGGACACGACTGAAGCAACTTAGCAGCAGCAGCAGCATAGAAGTTTATATTTCAAGGAAACCAAAAATAAACAAACTATAAAAGATTTAAACACACTCAACATGTTTTATCTAATGGATATATACTATGCACTCAACAACTAGAGAGTTCACAATCTTATAAAAACCTCACAGAGCATTTATAAAAATGGACCACATATTTGGGTATAAAGTAAGTCTCAACTTTTGAAAGCACTGGATCATCCAGGTCATTTTCTCTAATCACAATGCAATCAAGTTAAAAATCAATATAATAAATCAGGAGATTGGTTTTGACACATACACACTACGTATTTAACTCTTTGTGACCCAATGGACTGTAGTCCATAAGGCTCCTATGTCCATGGGATTTCCCAGGCAAGAATAGTGGAGTGGATTGCCGTTTCCTTCTCCAAGGAACCTTCTGACCCAGGGATGGAACCAGTGTCTCCTACATTGCAGGCAGATCCTTATACTGTCTGAGCCATGGGGGAAGCCCATATATAAAATAGATAACTAATAAGGACCTACTATATATACAGTCCAGGGAATTCCACTCAATACTCTGTAATGGCCTATATAGGAAAAGAAGCAAAAAAAGAGTGGACATATGTATATGTAAAACTGATTCACTTTGCTGAAACGAATATAACATTGTAAATCAACTCTATTCCAATAAAAAAATTTATTAACTTTCAAAAAACATTTTTAAGTTGAAAAAAATCAATGTAAAAATACAATCAGAAAAGCCTGAAACATTTAGAAATAAACAATTCCTCTAAATAACTCAAATCACAAAAGAAGTTTTAGAGAAAATTATAAAACATTTAAAACTAACCAATAACAAAAATGCCACATATCAAAATTTATAGGATATAATAAAAATAGTACTTATAAATGTAGAATTTTCTTATCACTGGCTCTGTATTACATGGATTCAGCATTCAAAAAACTAAGATCATGCCCTTTGGTCCATCAATTCATAGCAAATAGATGGGGAACAATAGAAACAGTAACAGACTTTATTTTCTTGGGCTCCAAAATCACTGCAGATGGTGATTGCAGCCATGAAATTAAAAGATGCTTGCTCCTTGGAAGAAAAGCTATAACCAACCTAGACAGCATATTAAAAAGCAGAGACATTACTTTACCGGCAAATGTCTATATAGTCAAAGCTACGGTTTTTCCAGTAGTCGTGTATGGATGTGAGAGTTGGACCACAAAGAAAGCTGAAGGCCAAAGAATTGATGCTTTTGAACTGTGATGTTGGTGGAAATGCAAATTGATACAGTCACTACGGAGAACAGTATGGGAATTCCTTTAAAAACTGGGAATAAAACTACCATATGACCCAGCAATCCCACTACTGGGCATACACTCTGAGGAAACAATAATTGAAAAAGACACATGTACTCCAACGTTCATTGCAGCACTATTTACAATAGCTAGGAGACTTCCCTTGTGGCTCAGCTGGTAAAGAATCCACCTGCAATGCGGGAGACCTGGGTTCGATCCCTGGGTTGGGAAGATCCCCTGGAGAAGAGAAAGGCTACCCACTCCAGCATTCTGCCCTGGAGAATTCCCTGGACTGTATAGTCCATGGGGTCACAGAGAGTCGGACACGACTGAGTGACCTTCACTTTCACTTCACTTTCACTTTTCAGGACATAGAAACAACCTAGATATTTATCAACAGATGAATGGAAAAGAAGTTGTGGTACATATGTACAATGGAATAGTATTCACCCATGAAAGGGAACACATTTGACTCAGTTCTAATGAGGTGGATGAACCCAGAGCCTATTATACAGAGTGAAAGTCAGGAAGAGAAAAATAAATACCGTATATTAATGCATTATATGGATTCTAGGGTAACGGTACTGATGAACCTATTTGCAGGGCAGGAATAGAGACGCAGACATAGAGGACAGACGTGTGGGCCCAGTGAGGGAAGGAGAGGGTGAGACGAATTGCGAGAGTAGCGTTGAAACATAGACATTACCAAATGTAAAACAGATAGCTAGCAAGAAATTGCTGTATAACACAGGGAGCTCAATCCGGTGCTCTGCGACGACCTCGAGGGGTGGGGTGACTGGGTTGGAGGGAGGTTCAGGAGGGAGCGGATACAAGTATGCATGTGTGCTCAATTGTGTCTGACTGTTTGAGACCCCATGGACTGTAACCACCAGGCTCCTCTGTCCATAGGATTTCCCAGGGAAGAATACTGGAGTGGGTTGCCATTTCCTCTTCCGGGGGATCTTCTGGACTCAAGGATCAAACCCAAGTCTCCCACATTGCAGGCAGATTCTTTACCACTGAGCCACCCGGGAAGCCCCAGTGAGACATGTACACTTATTGCTGATTCACATTATTGTACGTCAGAAAACACTGCAATGTTGTAAAGCAATTATCTTCCAATTAAAAAAAAAAAACAAGACAATGAACCCCAATGGAGTTGTTTATGCCCATATCCACCAAATCGAGGCTTAATTGAATTACAGCTTTGGCTCTTCCAGATATAGAATCTTGAACCAGTGAATCAGGAATGTCTGGTCAGATTATCAGTTTGGTAATCTGCCTGATAGACCTCTGCCTTCCTCTAAGGAAAGTAACCTTGCAATAACCAGTTCGGGGTTTTTTTCACCCAGTGTAACTTCCCTGTTCCCACTCCCTTGTGTCTAGAAAAGTCTTTCATTTTGCACAGCTCCTTTCTACCTATTATACTGGGAACAACATGATTCAAATCAATTTTTGCTTAACTAAATCCTTTTAAAGGCTTCCCTGATAGCTCAGTTGGTAAAGAATACTCCTGCAATGCAGGAGACCCTGGTTCGATTCCTGGGTCAGGACTGAGAAGAGATAGGCTACTCACTCCGGTATTCTTGGGCTTCCCTTGTGGCTCAGTTTGTAAAGAATCCATCTGCAATGCAGGAGACCTGGTTTCGATCCCTGGGTTGGGAAGATCCCCTGGAGAAGGGAAAGGCTACCCCCTCTAATATTCTGGCCTGGGGAATTCCATGGACTGTATATTCCATGGGATCGCAAAGAGTCAGACATGACTAAGTGACTTTCACTTCACTAAACCCTTTTAAAATTTTTAATATGACTCAGTCTATCTTTTAACATCCCTGAAGGTTGCTTCAGACCAATAGCAGGGGTTGAAGACAATCTCCCCTGAGGGGGACAACAGCACTCAAGGTGACCTTGATACTGGCTGTTATACCCACTGAATTAGCTGAAGGCAGGAGAAAATATCAGGGAACATGGGTCTACAGGGAGAACTTAAGGGTCCTCTTCACTGACAGCCCCGTCCACCATCCACCCTCACCTTACCACATGCCAAAAAAATAGAGGAGGGAGAGGAGGAGGGAGACTGGCTCCCCACATTCTTTTCTAGCTGCTTCCTTTTAAAAAGCTAGGGCATTTTAGAGCCACAGTGCTGGTGGAGACTTTGGATGGACTGAGAGAGTTAAAGGTGAGCCCATATCTCTTCCTTCCATGAGGCTGGGGAGCAAGGGACAGCCCTGTGAGCTCTTCCATCTTGAGAAAGCCCAAGACAGGGCTTGGGCCGTCTAAGCATAGTGGCAAACGTCTGTTTCCTCCCACTTGTCTCCTTTAGCCCACTGTTGGTGTGATAGGCCAGACAGCCAGAGAGAAAACCCACTATGAGACTGGGACAAAGGCTCCAGCTCACAGGAGAGGTTTACATGCCAGCTCCTTCTCTGTATGTCTGCATCCTCAGCACAGGTCCATGATCTTGAGCCAAGGGACCTCGGTCACCAGACACAGCTTTGCCAGCTCTGGGGAACTCGAGGGCTGGTATATATTAGGGGATCCTAAAGATCATACACGGGTTTCCCAGGTGACTCAGATGGTAAAGAATCTGCCTGGAATGTGGGAGATCTGGGTTTGATCCCTAAGTAGGAAAGATCTCCTGGAGAAGGGACTGGCAACCCACTCCACTATTCTTGCCTGGAGAACTTCATGGACAGAGGAGCCTGGCGGGCTACAGTCCACAGGTTCACAAAGGGTCAGACACGACTGAGTGACTAACACTTCCACTTGAAGCTCACATTCAAGTGCGTACCAAAAGGACTCATGGGGCTCTGCATAAGGCTGTGCTCCTGGCTAAAGTTTACTATCATCAAAGGATACATGATAAGATCAACAAGAGAAAAAGACACAGGCAGAGTCTGGAGAATCCCCTCCATAGGATTTCAAGGCTCCTTCTCTCCAGTGAGAAGCTGCATGAATGTGTCTCTTTCTCCAGCAGAGAAGAGGGCAGTAAAGTGTGTTTCACAAGTCTTCCCTGGGAAGGGACTTACCACCCAAAGTTCTGATAAGCAGCTATAAAGGTATCCTCTGCCCAATAACAACCACAATTCCAAACTCCAAGAAGGAAAGCAGGTGTTGGGCATAATCACATTGTCTGCACAGTCTAAGCGGAGTGAATCATGTTTATCAGTTAGGGAGTGGGTCAAGTGCCAAGTTCCCAGACTCCAACCTGGAAGTTCAGATAAAGCCTTTGGACCAGTCCAATGCCATCCTCATAAAACACGGCATGAAAACACTGCTTCCGACTTTCACAAGTGAAAAATAAAAATGACCACATGCTTGTCAAAAACCAAGGATAGCTGGATAATTCAATGACAGCTATTTCATCTTTTGAGTCAAGATCGCATTGAAAGTGCCTATAATCAATTAGTAAAGTGTGTGATGCAACTGTTTGGAGCAAAAATATTTCTCCTTGAACAAGTTCTTCTAAATGCTAGAGAGGTATCACCGTTCAAACACATGATAAAACACCCCCTCATTGGTCCTATTCCTTCACAGTTTTCATGCGAGAGGCCACACCACCTAGGCACACATATGAGCCGTTTTGTTGGCCGTATCCTGAAGGATCCTCTCACATCCCAGCAGCTGTGTTTGCATCCAGGCTTCTGCTGGGTCTGCATCAGCAAACCTATCAGAAGAGGAGATCTAACCAAGTGGGAGAAAATGTTTCTTAGGCACCTGACAGCGTGGCTGTGAAGAGAGTTAAAATTATAGCTCGCACTGGCCGCTCAAACACAGCAATATTCAGAACAAAAGCTCACAGGCACTGTGCACATAAGGAATCCATCCCAACGTGAGGCTTCAATGAACCAGCCAGTTAGTAAGAGAAAGGAAGGCTTTATGAACTAGGACGGATAGGAAACAATTCAAGTAAGCGCGATTGGAGCCATGCAGCTGAATGATATCATATAAG
The DNA here is from genome assembly GCF_055505025.1 of Bos grunniens. Lineage (NCBI taxonomy): Eukaryota > Metazoa > Chordata > Mammalia > Artiodactyla > Bovidae > Bos > Bos grunniens. The sequence continues at coordinate 52,359,727 of NC_141176.1, forward strand.
AGAATTGCTATATTGAAATGTTCTTCTTATAGACTAAGCCAGAGTATTTTGTAAGAATACATCTTCTCTGTGATTCAACACCACCTGGTCTTATCGCTTTAAACTACAGTCCCTTGCTATGCCCACCCCCACATTAATGCCAATCACCAAATACTGCAGACTGGTAACGAAAGATAATTCATTAAGCTATCAGAAAAGCAGCTACATTTATATTCATCCAGAGGAAGGGAAGTAGGAAAGTGCTTACCCGACAGGAAGCTTTTCATCCTTTTCTTCCCCTCCATCCCCAGTATTATCCTGACCCACTGTGACTTCACAAGCAGGACGGTTTCAGCTGCCAGCACAGGGCAATGCAGCACCAGCTCGTGGGCTTCTTAGCACAGTGGAAGGCGTGAAGTGTCCTTCACAGAGCTGTTGACCATGCAGTTCTGGGCCACCCCAAAACTGCCTGCAAAGACAGGAGATCCGGGATTATTTGAGGCAGCTGACAAAACAAACCTATGAACAATTAAATCTTAAGCAAAGAATTAAGGTATGTAAGAGCGATAATGTGAATCAGATGGGAAAATAGCATTCCTTTAAACTCCTGTGGAGTTAAGACTTTAATTCATTAAAGTCAGGATAGCAATCTATATTTGTCAAAGTGACTCAGAGATGTTTTTGTAAAAATTGGTGCCAAATGCTAGAACACAGACCTAACCATTATGGCTTCAGTGTAATGGAGAGAGTGAACATTATAGACAGATATAAAGAGTTTATATTAAGCTAATAATAATAAAGATAAATATTATACATCAACAGTATGAAATTCTGTCACAGGCTAGAATACCTATCAGGACACTAATTTTTGCTAAATATTTCAAGTTTGGTACAAAGTAAAAGTATACAGTTTTTGAGATAATTTTATTTCTCTTAAAAACAAAAATCTCTTTTTTGTGTGTTAGAATAAAAGTTTTTAATAAGAGTAATTTTTTTATTGATTTTGAAAGTAATGCTGTGTTAGATGTGAAGACTCTAATTTTAGCATCAGACAGGCAATAATCTTTCTAAAGTTGTCTTAGGGCAAACCTATTCGAAAAGGAAGAAAAGAGTAAATTCTCAAAACACCAGCAACTCAAATATAATCAATTTCCCTCACTCTCCGTGGGGTTTTGTAAGTAGACATTTCAATTTGTTTACATGATAAACTTTGTGTATATATATATAATATATAGCAAGTCTCCAAAGATGGTGTCCATGCATCTCAATACTCAGGCCCTTTTATTCCTCGCCTTGAATCAGGTCTCACTGTTGATCAGCAGAATGTAGCAGAAGTGATGCTGAGGAACATCTTGGCTAATCATAAGAGGGAAGCCTGGTTTTCTTGGAATCCTTGCTCTGAACAACGCTAGCTCACACATGAACAACTTGAGCACCTGAGGTCTATGGGTTCTAAGGAAGCTCAAGACCACTGCATAGCCAGCCCTCAACTGTTCCAGCCAATCTCAGCTCAGGCACCAGACTTGGGAGTGACAACACCATTGTGGTGCTTCCCAGCCCAGCGAAACCTTCAGAGATTTGCAGCCCCAGCCACTCTGACTGAACTGCGTGAGCAACCTTAAGCAAATCCAGATAAGCCTATGCAACCTTCAGATGTAGGAGAGGTAATAGATTATTGCTCAAACCACTAAGGTTTGGTGGTATTTGTAACACAGCAATAGATACCCAGAATACTGCATATGTAAAGGAGCGCTAAGCAACCTATTTAGACAGAGATGTACTAGGTTGGCCAAAAAGTTTGTTTGTGTTTTCCTGTAACATTTTATGGAAAAACCCAAATGAGCTTTTTGGCCAACCCAATGTAAGTATCCACATATTAGGATTAGGAGCAACACACTCCTAATCTATTAATAAAACAAGGACCCCATTTCTCACTGTGGGACATTTCCAAATTGCCTCCCAATATATCAGAATATTGTGAACACTTAAAATAATCTTAAAACTGATTTTAGTTTGAAAAAGAAATACATAACATATAGCTCCTTCCAAAGGGAACTAGATAAAAAGAAGTCAAAAATATCTAAGACAGTTGTATTTGTAAATCAATCTTTGAAAAGATGGAGTCACCTATGTGTAAGTGATTCCCACACATAAAAGGCCCAGAAGCAGACAGTCCTCTGCTGTGGTTTCCTAAACCAGAATGGGGACTGTATTCCAAATGCCACCTGTTACCTAGGAGCCGAATCAAAATCTGCAGTGCAACATCTCTGGGTGACTCATATACTCTTTGAAGTTAGAGACACACTGGTCTAGGTTGAGGGTTCCCAAACTTGTCTGCATATGAAAATCATCTGGGAATCTTAATTCCAATATCCAGGCCATAAGGACATGGGCATTGATGGTTTTGGAGCTCACCAAGGGATTCCAGGTGCAGCCATTGGTCATTCTAGTAGAGCACTTGGTTCTCAAACTTGGCTGCACAGTAGAATTATCTGGAGAACATCAAAAACCTACTAAATTTTGTTTCTACCCTCAGAGTCCAATGTAAGTGGTCTCAGGTGTGACCCAGCCATTGCAAGTGTGTGTGTGTGTGTGTGTTAGTTGCTCAGTTGTGTCCGACTCTTTGTGACCCCAAAGTCACTAGGCTTCTCTGTCCATGGAATTCTCCAGGAAAGAATATTGGAATGGGTAACCATCCCCTTCTCCAGGAGATCCTCCCGACCCAGGGATTGAACCCAGGTCTCCTGCGTTGCAGGCAGATTCTCTGCCATCTGAGCCACCAGTGAAGCCCATCTGGGCATCCAGTTCAGTTCAGAGGCTCACTCGTGTCCAACTCTTTGCAACCTCATGGACTACAGCACGCCAGGCTTCCCTGTCCATCACCAACTCCCAACATGAGTTTCCTCAAACTCATGTCCATTGAGTCGGTGATGCCATCCAACCATCTCATCCTCTGTCATCCCCTTCTCCTCCCATCTTCAATCTTTCCCAGCATCAGGGTCTTTTCAAATGAGTCAGATCTTCATGTCAGGTGGCCAAAGTACTGGAGTTTCAGCTTCAGCATCAGTCCTTCCAATGAATATTCAGGACTGATTTCCTTTAGGACGGACTGATTGGATCTCCTTGCAGTCCAAGGGACGGACTCTCAAGAGTCTTCTCAACACCATGGTTCAAAAGTATCAATTCTTCGCTACTCAGCTTTCTTTATAGTCCAACTCTCACATCCATACATGACTTCTAGAAAAACCATAGCCTTGATTAGATGGACCTTTGTTGGCAAAGTAACATCTCTGGTTTTTAATATGCTGTCTAGGTTGGTCGTAACTTTTCTCCCAAAGAGTAAGTGTCTTTGAATTTCATGGCTGCAGTCACCATCTGCAGTGATTTTGGCACTGGGAGGTTTTAAAAACTCTTCAAGTGTCTCTCATGTGCCAGAATCAGAGCCCGGAACAGGGGTTCAAAATGGTAGCTGAGTCTGCACCACTGTTTCAGGAAGAGGGTTTGGAAGTCAGCGCGCATTAATTAAAATGAACAGTTGGCCTCACAGCTTTCAGCTCACCCACCAGGCACACCGACAGCACCGAGCTCGCTGAACTTCAGGTCTGCCAAGTCTAGTGCATCCTCATTGGCCCTCCTGGCACTTTCCTCCAGCACATTTCTCCTCTTTTCTGCTGGGCTCTCTTCCAAGTGATTAATGATGCGCATCTGCTCAGCATTAGGAGCAAATATCTTCACCTTCAAAAATAGAAATAAAAACAAACGATGTCATTGACTCTATGAAGACAAGCAAGTCAATCTCAGAGCCTAAATCAGAAAGGAAAGTCAGAAAACCACTAAGTAATTCCATATGCCTTCAGGACCAACACCAACTAAAAAATATTATAGCTCAACTGCAAGGGAGAAGCTTCAGGGGACTCCTAGAGGGAAAAAAGACTAGAACTATAAGTTAGCTTCCATAAAGAAGGCAGAACTGAAAGAGGTTGATTGCTGTATGTGTGAGTGTGTGTGTGGATTTAAAGCATGTATGTATATATATATATATACATACATATATATACACACACACATATATAGATATATACACACACATATATATGTATGTATTTAAGGGGTTCCCAGGTGGCACTAGTGGTAAGGAACCCGCTTGTTAATGCAGGAGACATAAAAGAAGTGGATTTGATCCCTGGGTCGGGAAGATCCGCTGGAGGAGGGCATGGCAACCCACTCCAGTATTCTTGCTTAAGGAATCCCATGGACAGAGAAGCCTAGCAGGCTATGGTCCATAGGGTCACAAGGAGTCAAATACAACATAAGTGACTTAGCATGCATGCATATATACATATGCTTTTTAAAGAGATGGAAGAAAGGATCCAATTTTACAGGTAGGACTATATAGGGCTCCAAAACATGGGAGAATTAATGAAATCAGCCCTTGAAATCTTTCCAAAGCAGTGATTCTCAACTCTGGCTGCATAATAGAATCTCCTGGGGTGTTTGAGGCCCAGACACACAATTTACATGGAAACGTTTGGGAGTCAAGCACTAGCCTGAGCACTAGCATGGCTTAAAACCTGCCTAGGTGATCCCACCATTTGTCAGGTTGGCAACTGATGATCTAAAGCAAATGAGATATAAAACTCACAACCTCGGGGCTCTGAGTTAAAATCTCAGGGCTTTTATTACAAGAGCCCAGAGCAGATTTGGAAGCTCTCATTTGCACCACTTCCAAGCAATTGGTAAGAGAAAAGAAAGCTACATGTAGTAGGAGGGATAGGAAACAATTGAACTAAGCACAGTTGGATCCATACACCTTCCTGTATACTGGGGGGCAGCCTTTGAGCCACACCTTCTTCAGTGCCTCCTTCTCAACCCCTAAGCTCAAAGTCCACTTCCCCTGGAGATGGACAGGGCTGGCCTGAGTCAAATGTCCCCTGATTCTGAGAGGCACCATTAGGGCTAGAAAGCATAAGGTCAAGAGTCTCAGCCTCCTGTTACTAAACTCTGTATTTAATTAAAATATATATCAATATTCTAACCATGCTCTCTGTCCCATGGTTTTGAGGAATTGAGGAATATCTCCTATCTGTGATATATGTGAGAGAGATCCTGCTGCTGCTGCTGCTGCTAAGTCGCTTCAGTAGTGTCCAACTCTGTACAACTCCATAGACGGCAGCCCACTAGGCTCCCCCATCCCTGGGATTCTCCAGGCAAGAACACTGGAGTGGGTTGCCATTTCCTTCTCCAATGCATGAAAGTGAAAAGTGAAAGTGAAGACACACGTATATCCCATTATTTGTGAGAAGATGTAGAACATTCTGAAGGCAAAGACAGATGCAAACAAGCATGGACTGATTTTTAAACCAATAATTTTAGAAACAGACTGGCCTTCAGTTGCTTCATGGAATTAATTGGATCCACCTGCCCAAGGTGGAGGTGGAGGTCAAAAACATACTTCCAAAACCAGGGTGTCCCTTGGACCCTTTAATAAAGTGCTATATTGTAATCAAGAGCAAATGAGTCCCCAAAACCAAACAGAGCAATGGAAAAATGAGCAGAAGACCTAAACAGACATTTCTCCAAAGAAGAAATAAGAAGGCCAATAGACACATGAAAAAATGCTCAATATCACTAATTATTAGAGAAATGCAAATCAAAAAGACAATGAGGTAACGCCTCACACTAGTCAGAATGGCCATCACTTAAAGTCTATGAAAAATAAATGCTAGAGAGGATGTGGAGAAAAGGGAACCCTCCTACACTGTAACTGGGGATATAAGTTGGTATAGCCCTGTGGAAAACTATGGAGGTTTCTCAGAAAACTAAAACTAGAATTACCTATGATCCAGCAATCCCACTCCTGGGCATATATCTGGACAAAAGTATAGTTCAAAAAGATACATGCAGCATTATTCACAACAGCCAAGACATGGAAACACCCTAAATGTTCATCGACAGATGAATGGGTAAAGAATATGTGATACATACATTAATGGATGCTGCTGCTGTTGCTGCTGCTGCTGCTGGCAAGTTGCTTTAGTCGTGTCCGATTCTGTGCAACCCCACAGATAGCAGCCCACCAGGCTCCCCCGTCCCGGGGATTCTCCAGGCAAGAGTACTGGAGTAGGGTGCCATTGCCTTCTCCGATAATGGATACTACTCAGCTGTAAAAAATAATGAAATAATGCCATTTGCAGCAACATGGGTGTAACTACAGAGATTATCATACTAAGTGAAGTAAGTCAGAAAGAAAAATACCATATTATATTACATATATATCTTGAGATCTAAAATATGACACAAATGAGCCTACTTATGAAACAGAATCACAGACATAGAGAACAGAATGGTGTTTGCCAAGGGGGAAGGCGTTGAGGGAAGGGTGGAGTGGGAAGTTGGCATTGCAGATATGTTATAATATACAGAATTGAAAATCAACAAGGTTCTGCTATAGAGCACAAAGAACTATGTACAATATCCTATGATAAACCACAATGGAAAAAGAATATTTTTTAAAAAGAATATATATGCTTGGGCTTCCCAAGTGGCATTAGTGGTAAAGAACCCACATGCCAATGTAGGAGATGTAAGAGGCAAATCATTTTGCTATACAAAAGTAATTAACACAACATTGTAAATCAACTATGCTATGCTAAGTCGTTTCAGTCGTGTCCGACTCTGTGCAACCCCATAGACGGCAGCCCACCAGGCTCCCCCATCCCTGGGATTCTCCAGGCAAGAACACTGGAGTGGGTTGCCATTTCCTTCTCCAATGCAGGAAAGTGAAAAGTGAAAGTGAAGTCACTCAGTCGTGTCCGACTCTGTGCGACCCCATGGATTGCAGCCTAACAGGCTCCTCCATCTATGGGATTTTCCAAGCAAAAGTACTGGAGTGGGGTGCCATTGCCTTCTCCGGTAAATCAACTATACTTCAATATGAAAAAAGAGTAAGGAAATCCCTCTACTTCTGACGGACTTCACCTCAAGGACAGACACCTGGGTCATTTAAAAACAACAACCCAGAGCAGGTAGGACACTGCCCTCCACCCTCCCGGAAGTCTAACTAACTCCCTATTGAGCAAATGAATGAATAACAGCCACATAAATTTGAATATCCTTCAAGATAAACAAGTGCTAGATTTAAATGGTTTATTTTCTCAAGTTTTATTGGGCTGGCCATAAAGTTCATTCAGGCTTTTCTGTAACATCTCAGTGAGTTCCTCATGAATAGACATGTCTTCTGACTTAAACTTCAAGTCTTACCATCAAAAAATAAATGAGTAGCATATCTTAAACTATTATTTAAAAGAATGGTGTTCAGTTCAGTTCAGTCACCCAGTCATGTCCGACTCTTTGGGACCCCATGAATCCCAGCAGGCCAGACCTCCCTGTCCATCCAAACCCATGTCCATTGAGTCTGTTGAGTTGGACTCCCAACTCCTGGAGTCCACCCAAACCCATGTCCATTGAGTTGGTGATGCCATCCAGCCATCTCATCCTCTGTCGTCCCCTTCTCCTCCTGCCCTCAATCTTTCCCAGCATCAGGGTCCTTTCAAATGAGTCAGCTCTTCACATCAGGTGGCCAAAGTATTGGAGTTTCAGCTTCAACATCAGTCCTTCCAATGAACACCCAGGACTGATCTCCTTTAGGATGAACTGATTGGATCTCCTTGCAGTCCAAGGGACTCTCAAGAGTCTTCTCCAACACCGCAGTTCAAAAGCATCAATTCTTCGGTGCTCAGCCTTCTTTATAGTCCAACTCTCACATCCATACATGACTACTGGAAAAACCATAGCCTTGACTAGATGGACCTGTGTTGGCAAAGTAACACCTCTGCTTTTTAATATGCTGTCTAGGTAAATTTCATGGCTACAATCACCATCTTCAGTGATTTGGAGCCCAGAAAAATAAAGTCAGCCACTGTTTCCACTGTTTCCCCATCTATTTCCCATGAAGTGATGGGACCAGATGCCATGATCTTAGTTTTCTGAATGTTGAGCCTTAAGCCAACTTTTTCACTCTCCTCTTTCACTTTCATCAAGAGGCTCTTTAGTTCTTCACTTTCTGCCATAAGGGTGGCGTCATCTGCATATCTGAGGTTATTGATATTTCTCCCGGCAATCTTGATTCTAGCTTCTGCTTCTTCCAGCCCAGCGTTTCTCATGATGTACTCTGAATATAAATTAAATAAGCAGGGTGACAATATACAGCTTTGATGAACTCCTTTTCCTATTTGGAACCAGTCTGTTGTTCCATGTCCAGTTCTAACTGTTGCATACAGGTTTCTCAAGAGGCAGGTCAGGTGGTCTGGTATTCCCATCTCTTTCAGAATTTTCTGCAGTATCACTGTAGAAATCAGTATGGAAATTCCACAAAAAGCTAAACAGGACTACCTTATGATCCAACAATTCCACTTCTAGGTATGTACCCAAAATAATTAAAGGCAGGGATTCAGCAGATACTTGTACACCAATGTTCGCAGCAGCATTATTCACTATAAGTGAAAGTTGCTCAGTCATGTCTGACTCTTTGCAACCCCATGGGCTATACAGGCCATGGAATTCTCCAGGCCAGAATACTGGAGTGGGTAGCCTTTTCCTTCCTCCAGGGGATCTTCCCAACCCAGGGATCAAACCCAGGTCTCCCGCATCAAAGGCAGATTCTTTACCAGCTGAGCCACAAGGGAAGCCCAAGAATATTGGAGTGGGTAGCCTATCCCTTCCCCAGCGGATCTTCCTGACCCAGGAATCGAACTGGGGTCTCCTGCATTATAGTCGGATTCTTTACCAACTGAGGTATCAGGGAAGCCCATTATTCACTATAGCAAAAGAAAAAAAACAACCCAAATGCCTTAGATGGATGAACAGATCTATTAATGTGATATGTACACACAATGGAATATATTCAACATTAGAAAGAAATGAAATTCTGATACACAGTACAGCCTAGATGAACCTTGAAGACATTGGCATTAGCATTAGTCACTCAGACTCTTTGTGAGTCTGACTCTTTGTGACCCCGTGGACTGTAGCCAGCCAGGCTCCTCTGTCTATGGAATTCTCCAGGCAAGAATACTGGAGTGGGTTGCCATTTCCTTTTCTTTGAAGACATTATGCTAAGTGAATAAACCAGTCACAGAAGAACAAATATTATATGACTCCATTTACATGAGGCACCTAGAATAGTCAGATTCATGGAGGCAGAAAGCAGAGGTTACCCGAGGCTTCGAGTTTGGGGGCGGGGGGAAGGGAGAATTACTGTTCAATGGCAAGATTCTACATCCAATTCCAACCTGTCCAGGCTTTCCCCACTGAACCAACAAGCAATTCTCATAGTACCTGTTGCTGCTGCTGCTGCTGCTGCTAAGTCGCTTCAGTCGTGTCCAACTCTGTGCGACCCCATAGATGGCAGCCCACCAGGCTCTGCCGTCCCTGGGATTCTCCAGGCAAGAACACTGGAGTGGGTTGCCATTTCCTTCTCCAATGCATGAAAGTGAAAAGTGAAAGTGAAGTTGCTCAGTTGTGTCTGACTCCCAGTGACCCCATAGACTGCAGCCCACCAGGCTCCTCCGCCCATGGGATTTTCCAGGCAAGAGTACTAGAGTGGGTTGTCATTGCCTTCTCCTGTGCTTCTAGTGACCCACACCTTCCTTGGGTTCAATTAATTTCCTAGAGCAGCTCACAGAACTCAGAGAAATATTCTACTTACTAGATGGCCAATTTATTATAAAAAGGTATAACTGAGAAACAGCCAGATGGAAGAGATGCACAGGGCAAGGCATGGGCAAGAGTGGAGAGCTTCCAAGGCCTCTCTAAACCATCTAGTCTTCCCATAACACCACGTGTTCACCAAGCCAGAAGCTCTCCCAACCCTGTCCTTTCCGGTATTTAAAGAGATGTCATTTATAGACATGATGGATTAAATCATTGGCCATTGGTGACTGAGTCAACTTCCAGCCCTTTTCCCCTAACCTGAATATGGTGGGGGAGGGGAAGACTGAAAGTGCCAATCCTCTATTCAACCAGTTCCCCAGGCAACCAGCTCCCCTCCCACTTAGGTGCAATCAAAAGCTATCTTATTAACACAAAGAGGAACAGCTTCAAGGTTCACTTAGGAAATTCCTTGGGTTTTAGGAGCTTTGAGCCAAAAACTGGAGGACATCCAAATATATACATTTATAATAAATCCCAGAATCACAAATTAGTACAAAGTTTCAGTTTGGAGGGTGGTGAAAAGGTTTTGGAAATAATAGTGGTATGGTTGCACAGTACTGATTACTTAATGCCACTAAACTGTACACACAAAAATGCTCAAGATGATAAAATTTGTTATGTATATTTGGATCAGCGGTAAAGAACTCTCTTTCAATGCAGGAGCCTGGAAGGTTTGATCCCTGGGCCTGGAAGATCCCCTGGAGTAGGAAACGGCAACCCACTCCAGTATTCTTGCCTGGGAAACCCCATGGGCAGAAGATCCTGGTGGGTTACAATCCATGGAGTGGTAAAGTCAGACACGACTGAGTGACCAAGCGTGGGTACACACACACACACACACACACACACACACACACACACACTACAAGAAAACCCAACCCAAACCAGAAACACGCTTTTGGCCACAGGGAGCCCTTTGAGAGCTTCTCAGGCAGCTGCAGTGAAGGGTGGGCCTCTTAGGCCCAAGCCCTGCTTTCACACTAGGATGGAGAACATCGCCAGGGGCCCCGCTTTTTTTTTCTGCTAAAGTGCAGTTTAGTACCTGGTGACCTAATGGAGGGAGACAAAAGAGGAGCGCATAATACAGTTAAAAATTAGACAGAAGTAAACCGCAGGAAAGGAAAAAGTTTCCGGATGCGTCTGGCCCACAGCTCCACAGGCTGCAAAGTGAAAATACGCACCCAACCACCTCCCCGCCTCCCCCGCCCCGCGCCCCATCCGCAGGTAGTCCTGACCTTGCCCTGGTGCCCCAGGTGCACTGGCCGGCCAAAGTTTGATGCGCTTGGCTGCCATAGAAACGTCGCATCAGGCAGGGGGAGGGCTGGCAGCTGAGCCTTGCAGCCGGATTGCCGGAGTGGGCTGCACTCAAGCGCCGCCTGGCGGCGGATCGGACTGAACACAACCAGATGGAGGGAGTGTGGCCAGGGGACACGGTCGGGTGGGGAACGCTGTGCGCCTGCTGAAACTGCGCGTCCAGAGGCGGGGTAGCTGCAGTTATTCTGTGCTTTGTGCTGGGAAAAAGAAAAGTGTGCGAGGGCGTGTAACCCAGATTTTATTAACCAGAAGCTCATTTCAAAATTATCTTTAAGAGGGAAAAAAAATGGAATTCTACCTTTAGCTGGACTAAAGTAACTTCCATGCAACTTATTCCAAAAGAGAACATCAATATTTGTATACAATAATTTTTAATTTAAAATTTCAATAATACAAATGAACCTGTATTCAAAACAGAAACACACTCACAGACATAGAAAACAAGCTTATGGTTACCAAAGATGGAAAGAGAGGAGAGGGATAAATTAGGAATACAGGATTAATAAGACACAAACTACTATATATAAAATAGACAAACAATGAGGATTTATTTCATAACACAGGGAACTATATTAAACATCTTGTACTAAACTATAATGGAAAATAATCTGAAAAATATTTTTGTATATGTGTAACTGAATCACTTTTCTATACATGAGAACTAACACAATACTATAAATCAACTATACTCCAATTAAACATTTTTTAATCATATACAATAGATTTTTTAAGTACTCAGCTCCAAGGCTGGAAGTCAAAATGATATTTTTGACAGAAAAAAACTGTATGAGAAGTGCCACTGCACCCGTTCATCTGTATCAAAGCTGAAGGACAAATAATTTCTTAGGACACTTAAAATGGAAAGGTTGATGACCAGATACAGCATGGTAATCAAGAGCAGAGAAAGGAGGCAGTCTCGGCTAGGATTCATTGTTCCTAGTGATATTTTGCGAAGGCAGTGGCAACCAACTCCAGTACTCTTGCCTGGAAAATCCCATGGATGGAGGAGCCTGGTAGGCTGCAGTCCATGGGGTCCCTAGGAGTCAGACACGACTGAGCGACTTCACTTTCACTTTTCACTTTCATGCATTGGAGAAGGAAATGGCAACCCACTCCAGTGTTCTTGCCCGGTGAATCCCAGGGAGGACAGAGCCTGGCAGGCTGCCGTCTATGGGGTCGCACAGAGTTGGACACGACTGAAGCGACTTAGCAGCAACAGCTGCAGCAGTGATATTTTTTGTCTCACAAATGTAGCAAGTTTTTAGAAAATCCAATTTCCACATATGTAACCTAGTTTTCTTCTATGATCCTAGGAAGGAAATAGTGAAGAATGTGCTTGCCTTGTTTAGAAAGAATGCTCCCTGACTTTCTTTTGTATGACTTTATACATTGACCAGAAATTTGAAAGAAATTTAGTTTCGTATTATCAAAGGATGAAATCTACACTCTCTATCAATTACACTTCCACTTCCCCTATTAGATCTTTAAATTATTACCCCTGTCTTCCTCCAACAAAAACTTACTAAGCCCTCATTATGTGCCATGTGCTAAATAAAGCATTGCATCTAATTTCAAAAAACCCCCCTACATTTCTTAGCCTAGAGGTAGATGCTGGTCATAAGTCATGGATGGAAGACTACACACCCTTGAGACTGATTCTAACTCTTGACCCAGAAGGACATTTTCATAGCATATCACTGATGCCTAAATTCAGAAAGAGGAAGTATACATGGTACCAACATCAGCATGGGAAAGATCAGCTGCCTGTGAAAACACCTATGTATCTGCCCACATCACTGAGGGTAAGGGGGAACAAGAGAAGGAGGAGGAGAGTTAAAAGTCAACTTGAGAAGCAGGATAACCTGGTGGTGGGCGCAGGTTTCAGATCTGCCTGCTAGGGATCTACCCTGAGTGATATTTGGAAGGTTGCTACAGTCTCTGCCTCTGCATTTCCTCAGTTTGAAAGATGAAAGAAGGAAGCAGCACCTTTTTCATAGAGCTGTTGGAAGGATTAAATATAGTAAATGTCAGCTGTGTCAAAACCTTAATAATCACATATTTCAGCTCACTGAATGTAGGCGCTGCTTCCTTTTGCTTGATATGCATGAAAGAAAAGAGAAGTTTTTGTTCTGAAGCTGGTTTTTTCTCCTCAAGAGAAGTAAACCAAAAAAAATTAAATGAACAACTACAAGATTATAAAGAATTGTTTAAAAGATTTAATGTAACAAGAGTGAAAATTCAAAATTAGATTTAGGGCTCAGACAGTAAAGAACCCTCCTGCAATGCAGGAGACCTGGGTTTGATCCCTGGGTTGGAAAGATTCCCTGGAGAAGGAAATGGCAAACCACTCCAGTATTCTTGTCTGGAGAATTCCATAGACAGAGGAAATTGGACGGCTATAGTCCACGGGGTTGCAAAGAGTTGGACATGACTTACGACTAACACTTTCACTTTTTCACTTTCAGAATGTTAATTCTAGCTCCATAGGTATTTGTTTTAAAGCATTCCATATTAAGTATATGACACTAAATTCTTCAAGTGAATACAATTTGTAATGTTATTAAATTCACAGTATACTATTAAATTACCTTTCACTGAAATAAATTATACTATAAGTTAAACTGTTGATAAAAATCTGAAAACAGGACTTATCAATCTATATCTAGTTGATATCTATATAATATATACATATATAAAGTTGATTGTATTTGCTTAAGCCAGTTAAGCACCTATAAGACATGTACCTATAAGCACCTATAAGACATGAAGAAGCAAGAGAGTTCCAGAAAAACATCTATTTCTGCTTTATTGACTATGCCAAAGCCTTTGACTGTGTGGATCACAATAAACTGTGGAAAATTCTGAAAGAGATGGGAATACCAGACCACCTGACCTGCCTCTTGAGAAATCTGTATGCAGGACAGGAAGCAACAGACTGGACATGGAACAACAGACTGGTTCCAAATAGGAAAAGGAGTACGTCAAAGCTGTATATTGTCACCCTGCTTATTTAACTTATATGCAGAGTACATCATGAGAAACGCTGGACTGGAAGAAACACAAGCTGGAATCAAGATTGCCGGGAGAAATATCAACAACCTCAGATATGCAGATGACACCCCCCTCCTTATGCAGAAAGTGAAGAAGAACTAAAGAGTCTCTTGATGAAAGTGAAAGAGGAGAGTGAAAAAGTTGGCTTAACATTCAGAAAACAAAGATCATGGCATCTGGTCCCATCACTTCATGGCAAATAGATGGGGAACAGTGGCAGGCTTTATTTTGGGGAACTCCAAAATCACTGTAGATGGTAACTGCAGTCATGAAATTGAAAGACACTTGCTCCTTGGAAGAAAAGTTATGCCCAACCTAGACAGCATATTAAAAAGCAGAGACATTACTTTGTCAACAAAGGTCCGTCTAGTCAAGGCTATGGTTTTTCCAGTAGTCATGTATGGGTGTGAGAGTTGGACTATAAAGAAAGCTGAGCACCGAAGAATTGATGCTTTTGAACTATGGTGTTGGACAAGACTCTTGAGAGTTCCTTGGACTGCAAGGAGATCCAACCAGTCAATCCTAAAGGAGATCAGTCCTGGGTGTTCATTGGAAGGACTGATATTGAAGCTGAAACTCCAATTTGGCCACCTGATGTGAAGAGCTGACTCATTGGAAAAGATCCTGATGCTGGGAAAGACTGAAGGCGGGAGAAGGGAACAACAGAGGATGAGATGGTTGGATGGCATCACCAACTCAATGGATATGAGTTTGAGGAAACTCCAGGAGTTGGTGATGGACAGGAAAGCCTGGCATGCTGCAGTCCATGGGGTCACAAAGAGTCAGACATGACTGAGCGACTGAACTGAACTGAACTGAGGACATGCACCATATATCCATTTCATAAGCTTTGAGGAAGGGCTGAAAATGATTTGATTAGCATCAAGATATTATGAAACCCTCACAATAAAATTGGTGCAGAAAATGAGTGTGTCCAGGGCAAAGGATCTTACCCTTTATGTTCCATGGACCTCTTTAGTAGCCTGGTTAAGTCCCTTCTCAGATGAATGTGTTTTAGTATCTAAAATAATAGTAACACTAGATTTACAATATTCACACTGGATTATAAATGTCAATGAGAAAACTAATCAACAATCTATCTAAGGGAGAAATGGAAAATCTTATTCAAGCCAAACTGAGGATTATCACCCAGGAGACAGTCTCTCAGAGAGCTCTGAGAACTGTTTCAAAGAGTTAATAAGGGGGGAGGTCAGTATCTATGTGGTTCGGACAAAGTGGGTATGTGCAGTCAACCACACAGCTTGGCAGAAGGTTGCTGCTAGTCACGAGGAACAGATATCTTAGTTAATGGTTTTATGCTTTTCTAAGTATGGGAAGATGTAAGAATCCAGGTTCATAAAAATCTTTCTCATGAAAATATCTAACTCTCTGAGGACCAGTTCTATCAGTTTTCTCAGAGCATGAACTGCCTTGTCCTGATCTTCACCCTGAATTCCTTTTAGGGTGTATCATAGGTCAGCAACTACAGTGGCTAATAAATTGATTCTTGTAGAACTGGATGGTGGAACATTATTTTCCAGTCCCTTCCCTTTCAGTCTTCATTTCAACCAAGGTTGGGAGGCATTTCATGACCAGTTTGTCCCAAGGTGCTAGGAATGCTCATCCCCAGGTCAAGAGAGGATTTCTTTAATAGCCAACTCAGTGTGCTGTTACTGAACTAGGCCCTTGGGGCTTCCCGGGTAGCTCAGCTGGTAGAGAATCTGCCTGCAATGCAGGTGTCCCCCATTCGATTCCTGGGTCAGGAAGCTGGCCTGGAGAAGGGATAGGCTACCCACTCCAGTATTCTTGCCTGGAGAATCCCCTTGTACAGAGGAGCCTGGCGGGCTACAGTCCATGGGGCTGCAAAGAGTCGGACACAACTGAGCAACTAAGCACAGCACAGCGCAACCTTAGCCAAAAGCTTCTGGACTGACTGTTTTATCAGTGTGTCCTGGTCGGGGACATGGTGCCCTCTTGCTGCTTCTTCCCATATCTAGAGTTACACAATTACAATCATTCATCTTATAGAATTGTATATCTGGTCAATCATTTCAAGTCACATATGCATTCATTTCATCTGAGCTTCAGTCACACTTTTGGTAATGCCAGATAGAATAATCTTATAAAAGCGGTAGAAGAGTAACGTAGCTAGTAACATTACGAAGTCTTACATAAGTATTTAAGCTAAGAACTTCCAGTAGGTGTGACTTAGAATCTCCCCCGGTCCTCTGAGCTGTCTGTTCTGCATTAATCCCTATCTTTAAGACAAACAGTGGCCTTGTACATGAAATTCACTAAAGATACTTGCCTGTACGAAGCCAGTCGTGGGTCCTGTGACCCCTTACAGGACTGAGAAAGGAATGACACTCTCTAAAGAGTTACAACATGCCTGATGCCAGAAGAAAAATTGACCTTTGTGGTTAAGCCGGGATTTCTGCCACTGGGGAGGTCTCATTAACACATAATGCGGTTGCAGAGTACACAGTTGCCAGGAAGGGAGGAGGCCTAAATGGGCAGAGAAAACATTTATGTTTAAGTTATTCTTGTCTTGCCTTAAACTATGAATTTTTATTTCATCATAAATGAGAAAGGAAAATTGCCTTGGACTGTAAAAATCTGCTCTGCCATTTAGTAGTCTGGAATAAAGGCTGGTAAAACCAGCTGCAAAATTAACATAAAACAATGTGTGCATACTCAGTGGTGTCCAACTCTTTGTGACTCCATGGACTGTAGCCTGCCAGGCTCCTCTGTCCATGGAATTTTCCAGGCAAGACTACTGGAGTGGGTTGCCATTTCCTCCTTCAGAGGATCTTCCCGACCCAGGGATGAAACTCTTGTGTCTCTTACATTGGCAAGTGGATTCTTCACCACTGTGCCACTTGGGAAGCCCAGAACATAATATAAAATTTCTCCCAGACACTGTAGAGCTGCAAAGTGTCACCACCACCTCCTGCTTTCTGACTCACTGAGAAAACTGTTCTCTAAAATTAAAGACTTAGAGAGTTTTGGCTGTTGAAATTACATCAGTAAGAATGAAATATCCCACCTTTGTCTGAAGTTTCTCAGTCCCTTGACACAGAGAAGCAGCTTCTATTTACAATCTTTATAACCCAGGGGCGGAGCTCCCAATCAGGGGCTTCTAGATACAAAAATTCCATCCCTATTTTAACTTCATAGTGTCCAAAAAAATAGGACCTTGGGTCCACTTTGTTTTCTAGATTGCACACTGACTCTGTGTTGACACACAGCCTTGCTTTGAGCCTACCAAAATACTGCTCACTTAGAATTCACCTAAAGGCCACACTACCTCAGAATCCTATAACTCTGTATTTCCTTTGTTTGGGGAGATGCCATGAAGTTCCTCTATGTACAATCTCCCACAATGCAATGATTAAGCAATCTGATTTTACTAGACTACAGTACTGTTCCACTATTTTGATCTTAGGCTAACGGGAAACCCCAAGGCAAACCAGTTGAATTAAAATTCAGTCTATCTTTTGGGTTCTCAAAGTTTAAAAACCTCGAACTAGAGAGAAGTAACCAGTATGATGCGGGATGAGGATACAACAATCTGGAAGTATCCTGGAAGCATCCCAGGGTACTGGAGTCATCACTAAAAAGAACAGAAGGCAGAACCAGAGCAGAGCAGATGGGAGCTACCAAGAGGCTGAGTTAAGGTTGATAGGAGGAAATGGTTTCTCATCACTAGAGCTCCCTGACCTTGGAATGAAGAGACTGCACCTTCAAGATCTCCCTTCAACCTGAAGCTTGTTCATTGCAACTCTGGGAATTCCTGAGCAGGATGGAAAGTTCCACGGTGGCCCTCTGGTTGTCTGTTCTCTAACACTATAATGTTACTTCCGAGAACTGCTTCTTTTAGCTTTAAGCTCAAGTGCAGGCCCATGCAGAATGCTACAAGTGCCCTTCAAATCCAACAGTACACCTCTGCTTGCAGGGCTTGGATGAATTCCCTCTCATCTTGGCCAGGACTTTGGAAAACCCAGCTTAGCCTTGATGATTTTGAACTGGGCGGTGGTATTTGGAGGAAGGTTAGCTTTGGCTACCTAAATGCTTGTGAAAGTGTTAGCCACTCAGCTGTGTTCCACTGTTTGGAACCCCATAGACTTAGCCAGCCATGCTTCTCTGTCCCTGGAATTCGCCAGGCAAGAATACAGGAGTGGGTAGCCATTCCCTTCTCCAGGGGATCCTCCTGACCTAGGAATTCAACCAGGGTCTCCTGCCTTGCAGGCAGACTCTGTACTGTCTGAGCCACCAGGGAAGCTTAGGCGAGTGTTAAAATGAACTTCCCCAGAGCCCCCAACCTCCTGCAGCAAGTGGGTGAAGGCGAGCGTGTGTGTGTATATGTGTGTGCATGAGAGAGTTCGTGTGACTCATTAACCCCCATGAGTCCTGAGAGGCATGGGGAAACCAGTGACTCCACTCACCACCCCATGAGTCATGGTTGTCACTCAGATCATTACAGTTCCCACATAACTTACAAACACTATGATGGATCTATCCTGTTGTAGGGGAAGGGAAGGTCCTGGAAAGCCCAGTCTAAGTTCTACAGGCCACCCTCTTGTAAAATGTGACTCTAAGTGCCATGTCTTTAATGTCCTATTAATAGACATAAGCCAGCCTCTGTGTATGAGAATAGAGCCGGCCATGTACGAGGGCAGAGGAAGGGCAGCTGATCGCCAGAAGGGGAGTTGATCTCATTGCTTTCCTGAGGCGGCTGAAGGGTCAAGGAAGACGGAGTAATGTGGACTCCTGTCCCCAACCAAAGTGGCAGAGCTACCCAGGAGGAACCTGCTTGGGAGGCAGGTGGGGCTGGACTGTGTCACAGCGCTTAGTGGCGATAGCCCTGGCTGAGTGTCGTCAGTGTGGCCATTAGCATCACCAGATCCGTCGGGTGAGGACCAGTCACCGCGCCATCTCCGTTTTCCTCACTGCATTCACCTCCCCCAAATACTCTCCTTCACTCAGATGTCTCTTGTCACCTAGTCTGGGCCCTGAGGGATGGGGCAAAAAGTGCGGCGCTCCCAGGTGGCAGTGGTAAAGAACCCACCTGCCAACGCAGGAGAGGCAAGAGTTCGATGCCTGGGTTGGGAAGATCCCCTGGTGAATGGAATGGCAATCCACTCCAGCATTCTTGCCTGGAGAGTTCCATGGACAGAGCCTGGTGGTCTACAGTCCATGAGGTCACAAAGAGTCAGTCACACACACACACACACACACACACCAAAGGAGCCCGAATCCCATGGACAGAGGAGCCTGGCGGACTACAGTCCATGAGGTCACAGACAGTCACACACTCACATACACACACACACACACCAAAGGAGCCCGAATCCCATGGACAGAGGAGCCTGGCGGACTATAGTTCCTGGGATCACAAAGAGTCAGACACACACACACACCAAAGGAGCCCGATCCTGGGATCACAGAGTCAGACACACACACACCAAAGGAGCCTGATCCTGGGATCACAAAGAGTCAGACACACACACACAAACACCCCAAAGGAGCCCGAATCCGATAGACAGAGGAGCCTGGTGGACTACAGTCCCTGGGATCACAAAGAGTCAGTCAGACGGACAGAGAGAGACAGACACACCCCCCTCCCCAAAAGAACACGCACGCACACACACCCAAAGGAGCCCAAAGCTGGCTTTTCTGTGCTTTTGCTTTTCGTGGTGGTTGTTGGGAGCAGACGCTCCAAAGGAGCGGAGCCGTGAGGCCAGGAGAACTCGGTATTACGAGTCAGTCAGAGAAAAAGGGTTCCTGTTTGGGCTGCTCGGAGGAGCTAGACCAGAGCGCCTTCCGGGTCGGCCAAGTCCGGAAGCCGCCCCCGCGCAGGGCGCGAGGCAGAAGCAGAGCCTCGGAGGCTCCGACACCCTGCGCTTAGTTCCCCGGCGCTCGGGAAGGCGGCGGGAGCCGAGTGGATCGAGCGCTCCGCCCGGGCGCGCCAGGCAGGGGGCGGGGCCGCGGGTGGACCGCCGCCCGGGTCCCGGGTTCTGCGCATGCTCGGCTCGCCGGCCCTCCGCGGTTTCGGGGCTGGGGAGGCGCCGCCCGCAGCGGGAACCGGCACATGGCGCAGGTGGGGAGTGCTGGTCCGGGGGCCTGCGGTCGGCGGGGCGCGGGCGCAGGTGCGGGCCCGGAGCGCACGACTTGGCGCTGGGCCCCCGCGCTGCTCTGGCTGGCGACGGCGGCGGCGGTGGCGGGCGACCCCTCCCGGCGCCAGTGGCCGGTGCCCTACAAGTGAGTGCGCTGCTGGACGGGGCGGGAGCGGGCGCGCGCGAGTGCGCGCGCGGCCGAGGTTTTCCGTCCAAAGTGCTTGGGGGCGGGGCGGGTAGGAAGTTGTGTCCAGGCGCGTGATCGTGCGGGGGAGGCGCCGGGAGATGCTCAAGGCGCGGCGAGGAGCGAAGTGGAGAGTTTCTGGGGCGCGGCTGTTTGTTGCACGGTGCCCTGGGGTCTTTCTTCCTAAAGGGACCCTTGAGCCAGTTGCAAGGGGACTGTCCCGAATCGTGGGGGAAAAGGGACTAATGTTATTTCGTCGCGTGATTTTCGGATACAAATCGCTGACAGTTTGAATAGTTTGGGGAAACCTAATAATGTATTTTCTATCGTGTCAGGTCCTGTCATTAGTTATCGTGAGTGCGTAACATTTGCACGCCCAGTTACCAGTTAACCTAGCTCTCTTGGGACTTCCCGTTTTTAGCACTCAAAGTTGGGTGTCTAGGGAATCCCCTCGCCACGTCCTGTCCCCCCTCTTCCTGGCTGAGTGGCCTCGTCTGTCCACAGTCTTCAGCCAGGAGGTAGGACGCTGGTCTTATGCTGTGGATGCGGTGATGTAGGAAGCGTGTTTGAGCCTTTGAACTAGAACAATGTTTACGTAGCCTAATTATCAGAGGTGGCTGAGCAGAGAAAAGGAAGATAGTGTCAACATCAGGCAGGGGAAAAACCTAGCAGCTTTTGAAAATGCACACCCCTTTCGGATTACAAAATAGCGAGTTGGCAGGCAGGATAACCTCCTGGTCGCGAGCGAGTTCTAGGCTCTGACCGCAGATCGAGTCGGGCCCCATCATCACTAGCTGTGTGGTCATGGGAAAGTCGCTCAGTATCTCTGTGCCCACATATCCTGAGTCAGAAAGTAGGAATAGTAGTTACGTCAGGTTTTATTGTGGTGGTTAAATCTAGTAAAGGCCAGCCAGCATTTCAGACCTGATAACAGTATTAGTGTATTCTGCTCGCTGAATGGCTTGCTGGGCCTTCTTGTTTTGCTTGATATATAGGAAGAGAGAAGTTTGAAGCTGGTTTTCCCCAAAAGTAAAAATTTAATATTCAGTAAAACAAAGAAGAGATTGAAATCCAAAACTACTTGATTTACATGTAAGAGTTTGAAATGTTAAGCACGTGCCTTCATTTACCCCCATAATAAAATTTTAATTTCATTACGTTCACACTTATACTTTTGAAATTACCATTGACCTAAATTTGATTTTGCTGTAAGCAGGTGAAATTTATGTATAGTTAACTATTCATTTTTAAATCAGGTAAGCACCTGTAAAACAGGTAAAATTTTAGTTGAGTTTTTAATATTTTTGTCTGAATCAAGATTTAAACTTTTTAAGTTATAGACATTTTTGTTGATGTGTTAGGATTGTGAAATAATAGATCTGGGAACTTCCCTGGCAGTCCAGTGGTTAAGACTTCATCTTCCAAGGCAGGGATGCAGGTTTGATCCCTAGTGAGGGATCTATGATCCTGCATGCCTCACAGCCAACAAACAAAACATAAAACTGAAGCAATATTGTAACAAATTCAATAGACTTTAAAAAATAAATGATCCACATTTTTAAAAAATCTTAAAAAAAACACAGTCTGTCTGGCTAGGGCCTCAGAGATCTAGGATTCTTAGAGGACAGATGAAGTGAAGTGAAAGCAGCTCAGTTGTGTCTGACTCTTTGCGACCCCATGGACTGTACAGTCCATGGAATTCTCCAAGCAAGAATAGAGGAGTGGGTAGCCTTTCCCTTCTCCAGGGGAATCTTCCCAACCCAGGGATCGAACCCAGGTTTCCCACATTGCAAGTGGATTCTTTATCAGCTGAGCCACAAGGGAAACCCAAGAATACTGGAGTGGGTAGCCTATCCCTTCTCCAGTGGATCTTCCCGACACCGGAATTAAACTAGGGTCTCCTGCATTGCAGCCGGATTCTTTACCAGCTGAGCTATCAGGGAAGCCCATAGAGGGCAGATAGCAGCTTGTTTCTCCCTTTTCTCTCTCTCCCCAGTGCTAGATATGAAAGGTATATAGTGAGCACCTGCTGATCTCGATTCACTGTAGCCCTCCAGCTGCTACTACTACGGCCCTCTCGGGCCCCTTCTTGATGCATTACTGCCATGACCTCCTCACTGACCTCAGCCTTGATTTGGCTTCTCTCCCCAACCTCTTGTCATTCATAAAATGGTTTATTTTGGAGCAAATTCAGTTGTATCACACCTGCTACTTCAGATCCTTTAAGCCCCTTCCTGGGCGCAGTCCTCCCCAGTGTGTGACTCGGGGCGGGGGGCTCTTCAGTGTCCAGGCATACCTAGTTGTATTGCACTTCTCAGATACTGTGTTTTCTACAGACTGAAGATTTGTGACAACCTTGTGTTGTCCGATTTTTTTTTAGCAATAAAGTATTTTTTAATTAAGGTATGTATGGTTTTTGTAGACATAATAAGGTTACATGCTTAATAGACCACAGTATAATGTAAGCATGATTTTTACATGCACTGGGCTGGGAAACTAAAGAATTCCAGTGACTCACTTATAACATTATTTAATGTACTGTGGTGGTCTGGAAGCGAATGCACACTGTCTCCCAGGTGTTCCTGAATTAGCTCAGAAAGACAGCCCCTGCCTCCTCTTGCTCTCACCACTCCTGCCTCAAATCTTGAATTCCAGTCTTATAACTAGTCAGCGGCTCAGTGGTAAAGACTTTGCCTGCCGCTCAGGAGCCACAGGAGACCTGGGTTCGATCCCTGGGTCAGGAAGTTCCCCTGGAGGAGGGCATGGCAACCCACTCCAGTATTCTTGCCTGGAGAATTCCGTGGACAAAGGAGGGCTTGGTGGGCTACAGTCCATGGCGTTGCAGGGCCGGCTGCCACTGAGCACGCACATACCCTGCTGCCCTTCATTACTTGTTCAAAGCCTTGCCAGCTGTTACCTCTCCTTGAGTAGAGGAATAGCATTTTATGTTTTGTTTCCTCTTTCCTAGTATAATAGTAGATCCTCAATAAATATTGAAGGAAATCCCCCCTACAGACTGTGCGCTCAGTCGTGTCTGACTCTTTGCAACCCCATGGACTGTAGCCCACCAGGCTCCTCTGTACATGAGATTTCCCAAGCAAGAATATTAGAGCAGGTTGCCATTTCCTCCTCCAGGGGGTCTTCCTGACCCAAGGATCAGACCCACATTTCTTGCATTTGTTTCCCTCCTTCCTACCATAATATATTCCTGGTATGATACTCAATAAATATCGAAGGAAATGTTGGCAGATTCTTAATAGAAAATATGTTCTATTTAATAATGATAATTTTTGAATATTGTTAACATATGGAATGTTTGGGAAGTTAAATATCATTGAAAACTACTCTTTTATTCAGGAAATGTCTATTAAATAAGATGTAGAGCTATAAACATTTCAGATGTGGTCCCTGTCTTCAGAATTCTCACAATGGGAGCAGGGAACTGGGAAGCAGGCAATTATCAGTGCTTTTAATGTATCATTTGCTATTAAAGACTCACTGGAGTTTGTTCATAGGATACACTATGGGCAGAATTTTGGATATTTTTTCTAAAAATGGTACAGTGAAATTAAGATCTGGATTCTAAGATCTATGAGAACCAAATTCCTCTTGGAATTTAAGTTGATTTTTTTTTTCTTCATTAGACGCTTCTCCTTCCGTCCAGAACCAGATCCTTATTGTCAAGCTAAATATACTTTCTGTCCCACTGGCTCCCCCATCCCGGTGATGAAGGATGACGATGTCATTGAAGTCTTTCGATTACAAGCCCCAGTGTGGGAATTTAAATACGGAGACCTCCTGGGACACTTGGTAAGGCTGCATCTTGATCTTATAACTGGCTAATTAAGTGATTTGATTAAGTGGATTTGAGGGAATAATCACTATTCAAAGGACTGGTTTTAGATTATGTTCTTTGGTGTTCCTCTTCAGTTCAGTTCAGTCACTCAGTCGTGTCCAACTCTTTTTGACCCCAAGAACTGTAGCACACTAGGGTTCCCTGTCCATCACCAGCTCCTCGAGCTTGCTCAAAGTCATGTCCATCCATTCGGTGATCCCATCCAACCATCTCATCCTCTGTCGTCCCCTTCTCCTCCTGCCTTCAGTCTTTCCCAGCATCAGGGTCTTTTCCAATGAGTCAGTTCTTCGTGTCTGTGGCCTAAGTTCCTCTTCGCAGATTTAAAATGAGCAGTCCAGAAAACACCAGGTTTTATGATGCTGACAGTAATCAATGCAGTTGCTCTCATCCCTTTTGATATTCTGAACCCAAACCCAATTTCTGTACCCAGATTCTAGAAGGAAGGAAAGGAGGAAGCCCAGAGCAGGGGGCAGGGCAGGTAGGCATCACTTCATGTCCAGGGCCTATTGTGCACACTTTTCCTAGATAGCTCACCATCTGAGCTTCTCATCACCTGAGAGGTACAGAGTTCCTGAGTCTGTGGCGTGGAGACTTCTCTTACTCATTCTAAGCTGTAAGGAGATTCTGAACGTCTCCACATAGCATGCAGTCTTCCTGAGATGAGCCGCAGTGGCCAAAACCAGAGTGGATGAGGGCAGGGAGTTAAAGGAGCCATGAAGTGCATGTGAGAATAGCAATAAGGAAGGGAAACAATTGTTCTACTCTGTACGCACTTCTGGTAGCATTTTCTCCTGTCT
Organism: Bos grunniens; assembly: GCF_055505025.1. NCBI lineage: Eukaryota > Metazoa > Chordata > Mammalia > Artiodactyla > Bovidae > Bos > Bos grunniens. The sequence goes on from NC_141176.1 coordinate 52,384,735, forward strand.
GGCTCCTGAACCAGTGGTTATTTCCCAAATGCTTTTATACATATATGACCTTTACACAGAAAATCATGCATGATGCCATTGGATTCAGGAGTACTTTAACGGAGAAGAACTACACGATGGAATGGTATGAACTCTTCCAACTTGGAAACTGCACATTTCCCCATCTCCGACCTGAAATGAATGCCCCTTTCTGGTGTAATCAAGGAGCTGCCTGCTTTTTTGAAGGGATTGATGATAGTCACTGGAAGGAAAATGGGACGTTAGTTCTAGTAGCAACCATATCAGGTAAGTTTCAAAAATATGACAGAATCAGTATCCCAGTGACAGAAATGACTTTCATTGAGGCCTCTCAGTAACATTCTGCTCTTTAGAGGTCAGTTTATAAAATACACTTCCTGAACCACTAACCTTTGACCCAAACTATTATTCATGCAAATCTTTAACATCAAATCTACAGATACGATATCTTCCCTATTGTCATAAAAATAAATGCTAAGAAACTCCGTACAATTAAATTGGACTTTCTAAAAAATAATAATAGAGTTTAAATCTCTGTCTTAGAGGTGACCACTAGTTTGTTCTCTCAATCTATGGGTCTGTTTCTATTTTGTTTTATTTTTTGGATTCTACATACCCTGTGAAGTCATATGGTAATCTGCCTTTCTCTGACTTACTCAATAAACATAGTATCCTCTGGGTCCATCCATGTTGTCACAAATGGCAAGATTTCATTCTTTTTTGTGGCTGGATCATATTCCATTGTATGTATATGCCACATTTTCCTTAATCATTCATCCCTTGATGGAAACTTGCATTACTTCCTTAACTATTGTAAATAATGCTGCCATAAATTTAGGGGTGCCTGTATCTTTTCAAGTTAGTGTTTTCTCTTCGTTTGGGTAAGTACCCAGGAGTGACTGTTGGCCATAGAAGCTGCACCAATTTACATTCCTATCTACAGTGCATGAGGCTTTCCTTTTCTCCACATCCTCACCAACACTTGTTGTTTGATGGCTTTCTTGATGATTCTGACAGGTGAGAGGTAACATCTCATTGTGGTTCTGGTTTGCAGAATTGGTGTCTTTTAAATGTAACCTGGGACTGTTAATTGTGTATCGTGCTGTTTATTTTCCTATTTTCTAATTGATGTGCCCCAAACCACCCCAATCATATGAAAGTCTGTTTCTCTTTTAACAGTGCTCAGTATGATAAATGACTCCCCTTCTTTCATTCTAGGCCAGCTCACATATCTCCTTTCTCCATATCCACCTACCCCATTATCTGCAAAATCTTCCTTCTGACATCACAGTATGACCATATGGACAAGTGCTCATTGTTTATTCTGTAGAAGAGTCTGTAATATGCTAGCACTTAAATCTTTTGTTATTCATCTGCCTTGTGATTAATCCTGTTCATTGACCTGTTTTCATGTTACCAAATAGTGTTTTGAAGCATTTTTATCTCTTCATCAGAAGCAGTTAGTTGGCTTTTCAGAACAGTATCCTCAGTTCTAAGAAAAGAGAATTTATATTATTCTACAAGTTTAATTCCATATAGTTTATAAAAGCAGCCACACTATCCTATTGGGCTTGAATTGATTTTATGGACTCAAGCTAGAGTAACCTAAGAAAGTCACAAACAGTGACAAAGTGAAATGTTGGGATCATGCTGTTTTAGTCTCAGATGAGGTTGTAACCATGCAGAGTATAGTATTTTGGTAATACTTGGAGAGATCCCTCTGGTCTGGTAGAAGGTGGCAGGAGAGAGTGTTAGCCATCCTGGAGTCTGTATAATCCATGAATTTGGTCAAAACTATTTCCAGTTTAATTGATTCATTGGAAGAATCTGTGTGGTGGGTATAAAGATTGTAAGCAGACTCCCCGTAGTCGCAAGTACAGGGAGAAAGGGGAGATACTAGATATTCAAGGTAAATGGGGTATGGGCTTCCTTCTCAAGGAGCCATTCCTTGAACAGCAAATTCATATCCTGTGCATACTATGTTTTGCATTAAAAAGCTTCATGTTTCACCCTCCTCAGTTCTTCATACACTGTCTTGGCCCCACTCACTCATTCCTTTTCTACAACTTTTCCCTTGCTTCCTTTTACTCTTTTGCTTCTGAATCTAAGATTTGTTGAGCCAGGCAGAAAACGAGGGCTTCAGCATTTATATAATTTAGCTTTTGACTGTAGCTTAAATGGTTACAGAATTTGTATTTTTTTTATACACTTGTTATGTCTAATGTTTATATTATAGTTCAGAGGTATCTTGTGCCTTGAAAAATGAAACAAAAAAATTGGCTGAGCACGGATTCCTGTTTTAAGATGTAGGTTTGGAAATTCAGAAACGTGTTTATTCAGGTACTTAGGGCCTAAATCTGGTTAGAACATTTTACTTAAAACTAACATGATCAGCTTTAATTATGTCCACGTAATTTTTGTCTTGTTTGTTTTTAACTAGGAGGCATGTTTAACAGAATGGCAAAGTGGGTAAAACAGGACAATGAAACAGGGATTTATTATGAGACATGGACTGTCCAAGCCAGCCCGGAAAGGGGGGCAGAGAGATGGTTTGAATCCTACGACTGTTCCAAATTTGTGTTAAGGACCTATGAGAAATTGGCTGAACTTGGAGCAGACTTCAAGAAGATAGAAACCAACTATACAAGGATATTTCTTTACAGTGGAGAACCTACTTATCTGGGAAATGAAACATCTGTTTTTGGGCCAACAGGAAACAAGACTCTTGCTTTAGCCATAAAAAAATTTTATTACCCTTTCAAGCCACATTTGTCAACTAAAGAATTTCTGTTGAGTCTCTTGCAAATTTTTGATGCAGTGGTTATACACAGAGAGTTCTATTTGTTTTATAATTTTGAATATTGGTTTTTACCTATGAAATACCCTTTTATTAAAATAACATATGAAGAAATCCCTTTACCTAACCGAAAAAACAGAACACTCTCTGGTTTATAAAACCTTAATTCTACTGCTTTTCTTTCTACCAGCACATCAGTTTTTCAGGGAGTGGTTGTACAAGTGTGGGATTTCTTAGGCCTTTCTTCCTTGGGGCAGAAAGCTAACATACTCATGGGCAGCATTGCTTGCGTAATGGTACCTCAGGAATTTTTGGAAAGCTGTAAACTCTTACCGTGTTAAAGTGAACCCACGAGGTGATCTGGATTTCAGTTTCCAAGCTTCGTTCATATGGAGAATTGTATCACGTCAGATATAAAGGATCTTTTGACTCAATGTTACATTGTGGGTGTGGTGTGCTGAGGCTTAAATTAAAACACCCTTGGTGACATTCTCATGGTGGGAGCTATTTTTTCAAGGTATGATGGTTATGCATTTTCTCATTTAAGTACAGAGTTTTAACAGAATTTATAGCCTTTTTAACTTCAGGAACCAGGTCTTGCAGTTTGATTTTGTTGATTTCACTTAACCTTAAAGTGTAATTTGGACACCAAAGCTGGAGCAGTCGTGTGTCCAGATGCAGTAAAATCAGTGGTGAAGAGCATAGGTTTCCACCTAAAATTTCAGAACTAGCCAGTAACCAGTAATTTGTGATTTAAGCAACTTAACATTTCCTAACGTCAGTTTCTTCATCTCTAAAGCGACATCAGGACTGTTAGAAAGATTGAAGCCATGTATAGTTTGGTCTAGTGAGGTCACAATAAGTGGTTAACTGTAATGATTTAATCAAAGAAGAAACTGCCATCATTGATCTTGTCTAATGTTGTTTACATGCCAGCCTCTCCTGATTTTGTAACAACCACTTAGACTTTGAACTGGCAGCTTAGTGTTCTGCAGTTCTTCAAACATCATGGGAGCACCTGACTGCAAGTTATGTCAGGGTGAATAGGCACGCTCTTAACTCCTTCACTGCTTCAGAGTCCTTCTGCCACACACTGAAGATGCAGCAGTAGACAGAGGTACACTTCCCAGAGAGAGAGGGCAGGTTTTTGTCAGGGATCACCAAGTAGCCGTGCTTCTCTTAGGGCCATCAAACAAGGTTTCAAGGTCCTTAAAGTGTGTGATGATCAACTGAACACCTTATTTCTATCCATGGGAAAAAATACTAGTCAGTAAAATGATGCAGAGATCAGAGGAAACAGTCTGTATTTAATATTTACATGTACCAATCCTATTCCGTTTCTGCCCACATTTGAGTGCTTCCTAAGAGGTTAGCACATTGAGTTTTCATAAAAAGCCTAAGCATAGGTACTGTTTACATGATTCAAATGAGGCAACAGACCTTTCCACAGCTACCCAACTCGTGGTAATGGAGCCTCATTTTGAACCAGGTTCTGCTGACGGAATGGGATGCACTGTCAAGCAGGGTTTTTCAGCGCTACTCAAAGTGTGGTTCTCAGAGCAAGGCCTGGACCAAATGTGACTAACCCCATATGTTACTGGTCTGTGAGGAGGTACTCTGAAAGCAACTTGGACTAATTTTTTTTCTGCCGAATCTTAATTAAAAAAAAAAAAATGGAGCTTGTACTTTGCTTTTCTTTCACTTGCCTAGGAATTCATAAGTCGTCTTCAAAACTAGAGGCACTGAAACAGTCTGAAAACAAAAACCCAGCCCTTTAGCACAAGTAGCTTGAGAAGCACTGCACCATTATGCTGATGCCTGCTGCAGGGAGGGCGTCTTACCCACGTGGACGCAGAGAACTTGCTCTCACTGCCTCCATCCAGCCAACTCATGTTAATAGCATAAAACATTCCTCATTACTTTTGCCTCTAACCTGCTGGACGTCTTCAGAATACGCATAAGAAAACTTGGATTTTGCACTATCACCACCTAGTGGCTAAAAGCAGGCAATGTCAGCTTCTACAGACGTCTCAGGAAAACTGCTCGGGGAAGCTGTTTTGGATTTCTAGAACCGCACTGGGGTAACAAGCAGAAACTCCTGTGCCAGGTTTGTGATAACTGTAAATCACAGAACTTCGCTCCAGAGACAAATCAGCACATCCATACCTGGGACTTGAATGCAAGATTCTAAGTTACATTGCTTCCCTAGTGGCTCAGATGGTAAAGGATCTGCCAGCAATGCAGGAGACCCAGGTTCAATCCCTGGGTTGGGGAAGATGCCCTGGAGAAGGAAATAGCAACCCACTCCGGTATTCTTGCCTGGAGGATCCCATGGAGAAGCCTGGCAGGCTGCTTACAGTCCATGGGGTCTCAAAGAGTCAAACACGACTGAGCAACTAACACACACAAAAAGCATTCACAGTTTTTCTAAGAATACAAAGTAGACTACATCCAACAGATGTTGAAGTAGGAAGTGTGCTCTTTATTAGCACTCTTTGATGCTATTTCACTTTGTGGCTTTAAGATAGGGGGTTCTTTCACTACCAAAGGAAGATAAAGCACCTTTGAAGAGACTTCATCTAATGAACAAAAAATTTTTGCTTTACTCTCTTTCTCAAATGTGAATAGGAGTGTGTATATGGTACTCTTGTTTTTATAACTTTCTCTTTTTTGTTATACCTATACTATTTTATTTCCTGTATTTTGTTTGTTTGCTTTTTGTATTTATAAAATAATCTGCACATAATAGGAAAATCAGGAGATTTTGCTTTTCTTATTCTTCATGTATATTGTCTAGTAAGTCACTTGAGACTTTGGGATGTTTATAAACATAAAAAAGGCTGTATTTCTGCTCTCCTACACCTTTTTATCTGTGTAATGAGGTTTTAAAATAAGTTGTAGTTTTAAGTTTTTACTGCTCTTCATGGTCTAATTAAAAGTTTATAAGTTAAAAAAAAATACAAAGTGAAGAAATTCTATGAAAGTAACATATGGACTCAGGTGACTGTAACAGTGTACAGCATTCATGTTAAGTACTGCTGAAGAATTTATCAAACCTGCCAACTGTGCTTAGAAGATGAAGGCTTTGAAGTAGAGATGATTCAGGAACAAGCTTTAAAAATGATTATCGGGAAACCAAAACACAAGCCAGGCAGGAATTTCCCAATTAAATTTGCTGTCATCTGAACTACTATGTAACTTACATGTGATTTCTGTTTTTCTGTTGTAAACGTATAAAATTTTGTCTATGAAAAACCATTTAGTTGCAGTTTGAGTTATGTTACAGCTTTAGAATAAGTATATCCTCACTCGTTAATTCTGGCTCCATGTTAGGTAAGTATACCCACAAAGTGTCATCATTTATATCTGCAGGAGAATAGTCAGAAGGTGAAAATAACTTTAAATATTTGAGACTTACAGAAGAGTAACGCTCTCAAGCCTCACACGTACTTTTCCCTTCACAGCAAATGAGTTGGCCAAAGTTCGTTTCCAGCATCTTCCTCATATTTACCCTTTACTGTCCAAATAGCACCGTGCTCCTCAAACCTTCTATATTTTCTATTTAAAACAAGACACTTAATCATATATTCTTTTACTGGACTGATTATTCTAAGGATAAGCTCTTAAGTCACTTTAGAGTAACAGGTTTTGTGTTCTTTTTTCATGTATCATATGATATGTCCTTTTTTTTGTTGTTTTTAAGGAAAGTTGGGTATCAGAAAGTGGGTAAATTTTTTCTGGCTGCTTGGTAACATTTAATTGGCTTCACAGATAAACTGGGCTGGAATCTATGGAAAGATAGGGTAGAGGTTGTGAAAAAAGTGTTAGTTGCAGTCATGTCTGATTCTTTCCGACACCAAGGACTGGAGCCTATCAGGCTCCTCTGTCCATGGAATTCTCCAAGCAAGAATACTGCAGCAGGTAGCCATTTCCTTCTGCAGGGGATCTTCCTGACTCACAGATCAAACCAGGGTCTCCAGCATTGCAGGCAGATTCCTTACTGTCTAAGCCACCTGGGAAGCCCAGAGCTTATTTATAGCTTATTAAAGGACCTAGTTCAGGCCTGAGCCTTCTTCATACCAACCCTTCCCTTCTATCCTAAGATTTTCCATAAATATAAAAAATTCTTTGAAAGCAGTAAATTGATTTAATCTTCAGTCATGCCTGTTTTTTCCTGATAATATTGTTAGTGGCCCAGATTAAAGATTACCAAGGTAAACTGAAGTTACTTTATGAAAGACAGGGATGAAAATAACATTGTTTAGAAAATATTCTGATTGTACAGATTTATGTAAAGACGTTTCTAAAAGTGCTAGCTGGTTTCAAGGATCCTAAGAATTCTATTTCTGAACAGTCTGTTTTATAAATGCTTATTCTCAGTGCCTAATCCTGTATCTTCAATTTAAAAACAAACCATCCTGTCATATACATTATTTAACATTATATCCATCAAATATGGATTTGAAACTAAAACCATAAATCTAACTTGTTTCAAAATCAGTTTTAAAAAACTAATAATACAACAGCATTAGTAACTCTCTTTATTCTCAAATTGATAAAAGCATTTAACATATACTTTACTGTATAAACAAATTAAGTGCTATGCATTTTGCTTATAAAGTGACAAAAGTATTTCAAGCATTACATAATTCAATTTGTACAAAAAGTACATTTCCAAAGAAAGCTTTGGTTAGTAGAACTGATTATATACTGTCAAATCCATTTCCCAAAGTTTTTCAAAGAAAAAAGCCTTATCCACTAACAGGTATTTCTTGTACAACCCAAGCTTTTTTACTGTTAAGGGAGGAATATAATACTTGCTTTTAATTTCCGTATCCAGATCAGCCTTTATTCTTCCATTTATATGTGGTCAGAATACCATCACTTTTGAAAGCACAAATTATGTAGAAAATCACTTTATTCTTAGGAAGGTAATCTATTTGAAAAATAGATTCATAAGACTTGGCTTCCATGTCTACCAAGGTGCTTTCTAACTTTCAAGCACTGATAGATTGCATTGGGGGTCAATCACGTCTAATTTCCCCGGGAGGGAAATGGCTACCAGCACTAGTGCTCAGAATCAAAGTTGATATAATACCTAAAGACTAAATACAGCCCCAAACTTAGTATTTTTACAGTTTCTACAATGTATGGATTACCTTATTCATATGAAAGTAGTAAAAATGCTACCTAACTTAAATAATGTAAAATACCAGTGTAACCAAATTAATAATCACAAAACACATTTTTCTATTAAAATTTTCCAGTCCACTGAGCAATATTTACTCAAAAATGTGATTATGAACTTAAATATATGCTCTTTTAAGTTTACTGTAGTTTATGCTGAACTGTACATTGGTGATCCTTTTGTAATTTTTGAAAATTCTACTTACATAACTATGTAATTTGAAAATGTAAAAATGAGCCATCACTAAAATTCACTGGAGACTAATATTCTTTCATGGAAACAATTTATAAACATTTTTAAGTTCTACCTTTATTTCAATTTGGTTTTTTGAAATACATAAGCTTCTCATTTCAATTATTGTATAATGCTTCAAAACTAGTTTAAACAAAGATAAATCCAAGAAGAACCGGTAAAGCATTCCTTACTTTACATATGATGCCCCAAGTGCCACATACGTGGTAATGTATCACAGAAAAGAACTGATAATAGTTTAGCAGATTATAGAGCAATCCTAAAAATTTACACAAAGCTAAACATTGCCTCCCTTCTAGTCCACTTATTTTCCTTTAATTTGATCTTGGCCCTATTTATTATCTTTCTGTAATAATCCCTGTGTGACATCAGTTTAAGTGTTCCAATTAACTATATATACCTCTTTAAATAGCTCTGCAACATTTTAGAACATTCAACCAATCTTTTTCATGAGATTCAATATATCTTACATTTTTCTCACAAAATGCTCTTTCCTGAGCTATATTAAACACCTTATAACAGGTGTATGTATAACTGAAGACCCTAAAATGTCAAGTTTACATTTTTAAAAAAATGCATAGAGAATATTTTGGAAAACTTATTAGTACTTCCTTATTAGATATTACAATGTATAGGATTTGTTTCCTTCAGACTATAAAATATTTAATCTTTATTACTGGTTATTTCAGATCTGAATCACTTTTTAATTATCTGAGATCTGATTGATATTAGAGAAATAGATTAAGTTTTCTGACCAAAACTGGGCCATGAGTCTTCCAAAATACAACCCTTATATACTCAACGAAGGTATCAAATTTCTGTGCCACAAAATAGAAGAACTGTATCAGACCTACCAGAAATAAACTTTTATTATAATACAGTATGTTAAAATTAAGGTGCTATTCATCATGCCCTAGGTCATCTGGCCTTTACCAAGTGGGCATCATGTCTGGAAACCACACTCTGCCAAGATGCTTAGACACTTCCCAGTGAATCTGCTCCAAACTATACTTTTGGTCAGGAATTAATACTTCTTCCATAATGGATAATTGTGACAGGCGGCCACCACACATCTTCACAAACTCAACAAAGGCACTACATGAGACTTCACATTCCCCTAGTCCAATAGCTGACAAATTTTTACAGCGTTCTGCAATGCGAATTAACTCTTCATCAAGCGGCCGTAATCCATTAGCACACACTACCAGTTCAACTAGTCTAGGGCATGTCATTCCCACACGCCCAAGCACATCTTTGCTTACTGATCTCCCAAAGTAAAGATGGGTGGCAGGTATTTCATACCGAAAGAATGGATCAAATTCCTCTTCATATAAAAAAAAATACATCACCAAGTTCACTTTGGGTGAATGTCTGATGAAAGCATCCCAGCTGCTCTTCTGAATGGTATGGAAGTGAGTCTGTCCCGGATTCTCACTGACTACATCAATGCGCAAATGTTCTAATCGAACATGTTTTTCAGAAGATAAAGCAAGCAGTAATTCATCACTTAACAAGTGGTAATTCAGGGCCAGTTCACGTAAGCCATGACACTGATCAGCCACACACAGGATACCTTGAAAGAAAAAAGACCCAATTATTTTTTGTTCATCATCTGTTCGAAAATATAAGTACATGTCCTACAGTAAGATTTCACCACATTTGCTATACAACTTATAAAAGTTTAGGTGCACCGATTGAACCTGCAGAAAGTCATACACACAAATTTATTTGATCACTGAAGAGGCTAAAACATTTTCTGACATTCAAAAATCTAATAACGAAAAAAATAAGATAAAATCAGATATAATGACTCACATTAACAATATGAAATATCTGAGAAAATTTTTTAAAAAGATTTCCATCAAATGAGCAAACAGTTTAACTACTAATACAGGCTTGTCAAATTTCTAAGAAAAAAAAATACTGAGATATCACTAGATCAATGAAAAGAAAATTGCTCAGTTAACATTAATGGAAATATACATTATAATTTTTAAAGCTCTAACATTCTCAGAAAGCTCTTAACCATTCTTTAACTGGTTCCTTATACTTCAGGTGCTATGCTTCGAAACTACTCAAAACCCTGAGCAGGAGCAGGTTTTACCAAAGGTTGGCTTCACATCTCTGAAGTGGCCTACTGTAATAACTCTGCCCCAAAGAGACACCCTTATACTACTTGATAAATGACAAACTCAAGCCCTTTCTTTCCTGTGTTTAGAAACAAGGATAGGAAACAAAACACACAACGTATGATCTACTATTTATTGTACAAGTATGACATGTCAGGCTAGATATGTTATCCTACAAGTACCCCCCAAAAAATCTAGAAAAATAAGTATTTTTTCTATTTTAAAGTCGAGTCAGCTAGCTAAAGATAGCAAAGCTGGAATTCAAACAGACTGGGTGACTCCTAAGTGCATGTGCTCACCTACTGCCCAGAAAGTTGACAAGACAGAGGTCACCAGTAAGCCAAAGCTTTTACAAAGCAGTGGGAGGAGAATGTAGGCAGTGGAATCAGTGCAGTGATAAAGTGAATCACCAGTACAAGAGAGTCACCAGAGAGGGAGTAAAAGCCATCTGTGCTTCATTACTCAGCTGCCAAGCTTCTATTCTCCACAAGGTGTGTATATATACTCTGAAATAAACCCTGATCACCCAAGTTAACGTGAACACATCTCTCTTCTTTGTAATCACATAAAGCTTCATCTAAAAAGAAACACACAGGTAATGGTAAGCAAAATGCAAATGAAAGAAACTTTGAGGTATCCCTTAATAACTACTAAAACAGCTGTGACAGGCATGATTCTAAAAGTTGTCCTCAAGATGTCATGCTGTAACCTCTGAAAACTGTTCATGTGATAACGGTGAGCACTCCCATGAGTATGTAGTGCTATAAATAGCACAGTTAGCTGTAAAATAAGATTAGCCAGGCGATCCTAATCTTATCACATGAACCCTATAAAAAGTTTCCTCTAGATGGCTGCAAAGAGGAAGTCAGATTCAGAGCTTCTGTGACTGAACAGAGAAACCCAAGCCATGCCTCCAGCTCTCACCTAAAGAACTGAGGTGCTAACAAAGAACTGCTAAATTTGCGTTTGTTAAATATGCAGCAAGAGAAAACTAACACACAGTTACAAGTGTTTAAATCTTTAACAGAAAACAATGACAAAGATAAAACTGGTACATTATTACAATTCAATAATACAAATAACCTAATTACAACGTAAGCAAAGCATCCAGGTAGACCTCTCTCCAACGAAGATGTACAAATAGTCGATAAGCACAGGAAAAGACATCTGAGAATTCAAGAAAATACATATCAAACCACAGCAAGATACCAGTTTACATTCACTAGGACAGCCATCATCAAAGACAGACAATACATGTTGAAGAGGGGTCAAAAAGTTGGAGCCCTTAAACACTGCTAGTAGAAATGTAAAAGGACACAGCTGCTTTGGAAAACGGTCCAGCAGTTTCTCAAATGCCTACACAGAGTTACGATATGATTCAGCAGTTCCAATCGTTATACACCCAAGAAAAATTAAATGATATGCCCATACAAAAACCTATATATAAATTTGCAGAGCAGCATTATTCATAATAATCAAAAGGTATAAACCCAAATATCCATCAACTGATCAACAGAAAAATATGGTTATTATTCATATAGTGGAATATCATTTGGCAAGAAAAAGAAATGAAATATTATACATGCTACAATACGGATGAACCTTGAAAACGTAAGGCTAAGTGAAAGAAAGCCAGTCATAAAGGACCGCATATGATTCCATTTACATGAAATGTCCAGAAGAGGCACATCTACAGAGACAGAAGTAGATCAGAGACTGCCTAGGACTGGCTGGGCTAACGTTTTGGAGGGTGACAGCTAAGCGGGACATGGGACGGTAGTGAAAGTGTTCTAAAATTGACTGAAGTGATGAACGCACTGTGAACTGTATCATACATGAATTATATTTCAATAAACTATTACACTGGTCGTGGGGTATAAATTCATCCAACTCATTTTGGAAAAAAACACAGCAAGAAACATTAAAAAAAAAAAAAAATCTGAACTCTTTGACCTAGCTCTTCCACTTCTTTATTTAATTTGACCAAAGGAAGGAATTAACAGAAGTAAAACTATGTGCAAAATAGTTCATTTTTTTTAATCAAAGGAAATAGTGGAAACAAGTTAAATATTCAACCATAAAAGAACTATGGGGCAAATGTTGGCCTATCAACAAGAAAGAAAACTAAGTAGCTAAAAGTTCATTAGTTCAGCTGGTAATTACTGAGTGTCTTAAATGTTAAGAACTGGTTTTAGGATGATAGAGAGTCAACAGGAACAAAACATCCTTATCCTAACAGAAAGCCAGCAGATAATTAAACAAGAACACTCTGCGAGTGTTAACAAGGAAATTAGGGAAGAATTTCCAGAACTATCACAGACCTACAGAATTAGAAGAATCAAGCAAAGGCAAAAGGCAAGTAGACAAGAGAAATTAATGGTTATTTCCTGTGCAAACACTCAGACATGGACAAAAACACAAACATTCTAAGAAATGAAGGGAACACAACACGTAATATGTAAATAAGAGAGTATGTCAAAGACTGAAACCCAATAGACAAGGACCAGATCATATGGGATACCCTGTCAGCCTCAGTAAGGAGTTTGGATCTTATGTAAAGCATAGTGAGAAGTTTTGAAGGAAACTGGAGGTTAAAAAAAAAAAAAATCAAATTTCTATTTTAGAAAGATTACTCTGGCGCTACCGTGGAAATCAAATTAGAAAAGAGCAAGGCTGCAAGTTAGGAAATCAGTTAAGAGGGTACTCACAAGGGCACTCACTGAGCTAGATTAGAGATGAAGGAAGGCAGTGTTAATTTCAGCTGCTTAACAGAGTACCACAGACTGAGTGGCTTAACAATAAACATTTATTTCTCCCATTTCTGGAAGCTGGAAGTCCAAGATCAAGGAGCCAGAAAGGCTGGGTTCTGCAAGGGCCAGAACTCTTTCTGGCTAATAGATGGCCATGTTCTTGCTGTGTCTTCACATGGCAGAAAGAGAGACCAGATATCTTTCCTATTCTTTCTTAGAAAAGCACTAATCCCAAAGAGTCTCCAAATAACTCCCAACCCACTTTCAGACACTATCACACTGGGGAGTAGGGCATCAACATGTGAACTGGGGCAGGAGGTGAGGAGAACAACACAAATTCAGTCCACAGCACAGAGATTTAAAGCCTATTATCAGTGATGGAGTTGCCAGACCTCAGTGACTACAGGGATGTAAAAGTAAGGGTACAAGAATTCAAGGATGTCTATTAGGTCCCTGATAACGAAACAAGCAGTGCCATTCACTGAGATGGTAAAAAGGGAGATGTAAGAGACTTCAAAAAGGGGAAAGGACGATCATTAGTCTGACATACCACAGAGACAGTCTAGAGGCACTGAGTCATTGGCAGTTCAACACATAGCTTTGGAGTTCCAGAAACACTAAAGGAGGAGGCGTTAACATACATACAGAACATAACTGAAGCCGCTGATGAAGATGATACAGCCCGGGGTTTACAGAGTAAAATAACAAAGGGCCCAGTACAAAACACAGGGAGACACCAAAATTTAAGGAAGGAAAAGAGAAACTAGCAAAGGAAACAGAGTGGGAACAATCAGAGGAAGGAGGAAAATCACGAACTGTCATACAGAAGGATGATGCCAGGGGTGGGGGAGGCTCAGACGGGGGTAGATAAATGTATACTTACGGCTGATTCATGCTGTTACACAGCAGAAAGTAACACAGCACCATAAAGCAATTATCCTCCAATTAAAATTTTTAAATAAACAAAAAGAACAGTCACTGGTGTCAAATGGTACTTAGAGGTCCGGCAACAGACAACTGTAAGGACTATATGAAATGGGAACAATTGTTTGATAAAAACTGAACTGAAAAACTGTTCGGTGAAGAAAGCATAGAAAACAGTTCTTTAATTTCAATTTAGAGAAAGAAACCATCTAAACATGCAAAATATGAACAGAAAGAATACACACAAGTATTAAATTTAAAATTAAAACTCTCTATGCTTATATTCTTAAAGAATACTACAGGAAAGCTCTCTCTTTACCAAACAACTAATCCAAATGCCATTCAAGCTTGGTAAGATCAAGCAAGCTTATATTATGAGAATTGACATATATATTTAATAAAAATAAATGAACATGGGATGTACCAGGATAAAGAGAATAATGAACTCAGTTTCATGGAGAAACCAGAGACCCAAAGGCTCTCATACAGTGTGTAAGTACTACAGGTTACATTCAGAGTGCTCTGGAAACAGTAGGTGGGGGTTCTAAACCAGACAGGATTAAGAAAAAAGTGGAACACGTGAACTAAATTTTGAAGGCTGGACTGGAGTTAGCCAGATGAAGAAATGAAAAAAAGAAATTTGTTAAAGGTATTCCTCAGGGTACAGTATACTGACCAAACACACGTACAAAGAACTGTCATTATCTAGGACTCAAATAAAAGCTGCATGTGAGTAAAAAGCAGAGAGAGGTGAAGGTCAGGATACAAAGAACTTGGTACACTATGAAGCTATGGAGCATGGACCATACTCTCTGTACAGTGGACAGTAAAATGTGACTAAGATCACAATAAGAAGGAACTGCCAAAGCCCAATCTTCCTAACTTCTAATTATACTTAGGTTATCACCATCAGTGATAATCTAGAAGCGGCAAAAAAAAAGCTAGGAAAACACCACAATACATAGACGTCACCATTCCCATCAACCAGACTCTCCATGTGGGAGACAAGGAAGGACAGGAAGTAATGTCCATCCGACAAGGAATCATTTTCTTAGGGGAAGGCCAGGCTTCAGTAACAGCAAGAAGAGGGGGAAGTATTCTGTTAAGAGATCAAAACAGATTTCCTAAATAACACAGCTGAAGGGTTGGGAGAGATGTCAGCAGTAGGAGGGCAAGTCAGGAGTGAAGCGTGAGACTAACACAAACTGTAGGTTTATAATCATTTTACAATACAAACCATATGGAATTTAAATGCTCTCAAACTGAATAATGTAATAATGCTTAAGTTATGCAAGAAAAGCTGGAAAGAGCTTTAATAATGCTACTCCTCCATTTGATGGGCTTTCAGCTCCAAAACTCAACTTTGGAAAAGGTTATCTTGCAAAATGTGAGGTGATGACTTCAGCACAACTCTTTTCTATGTCATGAAATGAAAAGCATTTGTGAGACTGCTATGACTCAAAACTACCCTGTTACCTCAACCACGATTTGAGAAAAGTCTACTTCACCAAAATGGCCATCTCAGGCCGACCTCATACCTTCCCTTCCTTTTATTTTTTTAATTTATACATTTTCTGGCACAGGTTGGACACGAACTGCCAAAGGAGATTAGAAAAGGTGAAAGTAAGTGTCTAGGTTAGGAATGCTACAGAATTTACACTACTGTTTACATCAAAAATATTATGCAATACAGAGGAAATAAATCCTATGAACCCACCTTCAAGGTCAGTAATTATGAATGCTCCTTAATTTGATAAACACAATACATTTTACTAAAGTATCTGGCAAAACACCACCGCACCTGCTGGAGAGACATGAGGGCAGCTGCTCATCTTCAGCAGCTTGAGCGTATCGCTGTTGTTGGCCACGAGGACTTTGAGCGAGGGGTCATCTACCGGCGTGTCGTCTATCTTCAGCGAGGACAAGGATTTGGAGTTTACAAACACAACCGTCAGTGCAGAGATAAAGTGAGACTGCAAAACAAAAACAATGAAAACACTGCTTCAGTTTTTACAAACAGAGACTTGAAGGGTCTTCATATAATACATATATAGTTCATCTGAACCCTGATGATGCATTTGTAACTGTTTTGGGGTAGCAGCAGCCCCTCCCTCTGTTGAGGGAATATGGTAGCAATATGGTAGAGAGGGGTGATCTCCTGTCATCTTTGTAAAGGGCCTTTTTATTTAGGGAAAAAAAGATTTCA
Organism: Bos grunniens; assembly: GCF_055505025.1. NCBI lineage: Eukaryota > Metazoa > Chordata > Mammalia > Artiodactyla > Bovidae > Bos > Bos grunniens. Next base: position 52,400,999 of record NC_141176.1, read on the forward strand.
AGCCTCAGGACAGGTGTCTCTGAATCACAAGTCACTGGTCAGTAAACAGAGGAACTGTGGAACCCTGAATGAGAAAGCCTCTCAGACACTTCACATCACCTTCTCTGGAAACCCTGCTCCAGTGTATTTAACACCAAACGGCATTCTTTTTTGGTGACAGTAATGACCATTAAAATAGTAACAGCTATTAGCATAATCATTAAAAATTAAAGTCAATGAACTTAGAAGCTATATAAGACTTATTTAGAATATGGAAGCTCACATAAAACTTGATTCTAAAATAATAAAAATCATAACTAAGTAAAAATTCCAAATTTAAAATTCCTTTAAATATGTTAAATTATACTACTGTCAAAGCTATTTTAAGGTATTTTAAATACATATGTACCAATTAATAATCTATACTTTATTATGTAATACTCTATATAATAATTATAATATCCTGTTGGACACAGAATCTGACCTAAAGGAACCACTGTAGGGAAACCAGAATTAAAGCACAAAGTATGGGACTCTGAATCAGAGCTAGTAAGCCATATCCAATGGACTCACTACATCAGAGAAAGAGATAAGGGCAGGCTAGTAGCCAAGAAAGTACAAGAAACATTATCTTCTTGGTCACATTTCCTAAATTACTTTTTCCTATTGTGGTTAAATAACAATTTAAATTTTGATTAAGTAGCTGTTCAACAACTTAAATGTTAACGTCTTTCTCCTAACTGGATTTCCCTATCAAATTCAACTGTATCTTCTACGATCGCATGACATTAGTATATGCATGACTCCATCTCTGCCTTCCTTTTTCCCACTTCCCTCAGAGTTAGCTCTGGTCAAATACGCTTCTTTCATGATCTCTTCGGTTCTCTCAGGATTTCCAAGATGTATCAACAGCCTATTTCAATCTTCTACAAAAGCCATTAACAGGAAAAGAAAGAAAAGAGCATAAGCACCCTATGCTTACTGAATGAGGAAGCAAGCAGTCCAGACGCACCCCCAGTTCCCCAAACCAAAATGACAGGAAAGTACAATATTAGTACTAGATATGCATAGTGACCATCCTGAGTAATGAGAAAAAAGGAAATTATATCCAACATACCTTATAGCATGGTATAGCCTATATATACCGTATGTTTATAGCTTTCTAACTACAGTATGTAATAGAAAAACCAATTCAGATGATTTCACTTCCCATATGAAGCTTAAACAAGGCACTACTATACCATGTAACTCGGTGCCTCTTAAGAGTGAGGGCCTTGCATCATTGTAATCAGAACCACCTGGACTGCTCTTAAGAAAAAGAAATTTGGGACTAGGAATATCCAAAGTTTAGAAGTTTCAAAGATGATTGGTATGCATATTCAATTTGAGAACCACATGACTGAACTCATGTCCTCAGAATCTGAAAATGTTGATACAAGCTGACTCTCGCCCACTTCCCTTATTTTACATGAGGAAATAATTTATCTCAAATGTACCTTATTGAGACTTTGAAATCAACCTGTGATACATCTGTTACTGACATTCTATTGAACAACCTGGGTTATAATATACATTCAAACTAGTAACACAAACATAACTCAGATAATGCGGGAGTCTGTTCTGGATCACCACAACAAAGCTACTATTACAATAAAGCAAGTCACACAAGTTTTGTTTCCCACTTCATATAAAAGTAATGTTTACACTATGCTATAGTCTATTAAGTGTAAACAGGATTACATTTTAAAAACAATGTATATTCTTTATTAAAAAATACTTTATTGCTACAATATGCTATCACCTAAGTCTTCATCAAGTTGTAATCTTTTTGCAATAGTAATGTCAAAGATCACTGATCATAGATTACCGTAACAAATAATAATGAAAAAGTCTGAAATACTTCAAGAATTACCCAAATGTGACACAGAGACATGAAGTGAGAAAATGCTGTTGGAAAAATGACATCAATAGACTTGTTTGACACAGGGTTGCCACAAATCTTCAATTTGTAAAAAACACATTATCTGTGTAGTGCTGCAATAAAAAGAGGTGTATGTCTTCCTGAATCATCCTAGTAAATTCAACGATTAGGTGTTTAAGGAGGTGTCTATATTTTAGCTTGTGGTGTACTCTGATAAAACCTTATGATTTACTGCTGGATACTAACCTACAGAATATGAGCTGACATACACAGGGACTTCATTAGTTGCCCTTCTGAAAATGCACACTTATTTTTCTATTTTAAGACAATAATTATTAGAGAAAGAGACTATTTCTAATTACATGCAGGAGCAAGTTAGAACATATATGTGAATATACAATTTATTATGAATATAAATTTCACCAAAAAAAGTTTTAAATAAAATCTGTAAATTAATCCTGCTGCTACTGCTAAGTCACTTCAGTTGTGTCCAACTCTGTGCAACCCCAGAGACGGCAGCCCACCAGGCTCCTCCATCCCTGGGATTCTCCAGGCAAGAACACTGGAGTGGGTTGCCATTTCCTTCTCTAATGCATGAAGTGAAAAGTGAAAGTGAAGTTGCTCAGTCGTGTCTGACTCTTCGAGACCCCATGGACTGCAGCCTACCAGGTTCCTCCGTCCACGGGATTTTCCAGGCCAAGAGTACTGGAGTGGGGTGCCATCACCTTCTCCAAAATTAATCCTAACTGTACTAATATTAACTGTGCTCAAGAAGCAATCTTTACACAATCAACAAAAGATTTTCTAAGAGAGCTCCATCTGCTCTTAATACTGGCACTACTTTTCTTTCATTATAATCTCACCAATCTGCTCTGAAAGTCCAAAAAAGAGCATCTATTGATATATGTCTCTTTTCTTCTAACATGCTTATATCTCAGTTTTACTTAGTCTATTTCAGTATTTCATATAGAATCCTCTGCAAATTCAATCACTTTTTAACATTACCCAAAAAGAAGCACAAAGTGATTCAAAAACAGGAAAAAAAAAAATCATTTAAGACTTAACATTCTAAATAGTAACTGGTTTTTCAATATCCACACACCACTTTTCTTATATTCCCACTATAAATGCAAGAAATGGGTAGAGTTTCCCTGGATTTCTCAGTAAAAATTAAAACAAAAAAACAAAAAACAAAACAGCAGATACCTTTGGTAAATCCATAAAGCTTGGCCGAGCAGTTGAAATAAGTCCAAGTGTTTTTAAAGAGCAGTTCACAAGTTGTGATAATATATCACAAGCTGCTTCAGCTGATTCTTTGCTGCTGTCCACCTGAGAAAAGAAACATTCTTTACACATGAATATGGTCACATTTCTCTGTGTACATTTTAACTTTACAAAAGCAAGAAATACAGTTATTAGTTTACTGCATTATAATTTAAAGAATTAATATTTATCCTTTCAATTATCTACCCTCACATACAATGTCAGCCTTTTCTGAATCCCCCTGAAAAATTATAAGGGCAACTGTCAAGACTTAACTTTGACCGTGATAAGATACTTACTTAATATTAAAAGCACTTAGCCATTAAGTTGATTTATTCCAAATGGACTGTAAAACCTAGTGTAAACATAAATTTATAATCTTTGAAAAATAATTATATATTTGGTAGTGGATCATATCATACATGTAAATACAGTGCCAACGGTACAAATGCTTTAAACCAAACTGAATGAGTATTTACTCAAGAGACTCAGGTAAATCACAACCTGGGATTCATCATTAATGTTATTAATTGAAACATGAATGTGAAGTAAAATAAGAGTCTCCAATTAATCAAACATGAAAACCTGAACCAAACGAGAAGTGCCCATACACTGCGACCATATACTCTTCTGCACAGACCTTTCCTGGAGGGGAAGGGAAACATGACCAAAAAGCTCCTTAAGGACAGAAGGAGCTCTTCTTTCAAAAAAGGAGTTGTCCCCCAGGCTATAAAGCACCTTAAACAGTGTAGTTAAAAGTAACATCATTTAATTTCCAGATTGATGTACCTTACCTTAACCCAAAAATATTCTGAAGATCCTGCTGTAAAACTGATGCACCGATTTACATTACAGTTTCAGAGCTATTTTTATTCTTTGGCTAAGTTTCTTTATATCAGTGGTTCTTTTGAGAACTGCTGTGGTCCTGAACCAATAGCAACAACATCATCAGGGAACCTGTTAGAAATGCACACTCTCATGCCCAATCCAGACTACATGAATCAGAAACAGGGATGGGGGTGGGGAGGAACCCAGCAATCCTTGTCTTAAGAAGTACTCCAGGCATTTCTGATGCACATAAAGTTTGAGAACCATGATTTTACATTAATAACTCTGACTACAAGACTCTTTGGCCTACAGTCAGTGATGAATTAAACACAAATATTATCAGGAGAGCTCAGAAGGATCTTGGGGTGTGTTTTTGGAAATCAGAAATTTCCTCAGAAAAATAAACAATCCCCCCCTCCCAAAATGCTTAAACTTATAGGAGAAATGATTTTGTGATGGTTATACAAGTTGGATACAGTTGAGCTGTGCCACAGGGTAACACTGAAACAGCCAATCCACTGGATGGAATTGGTCTTTAGACCTAGGAGATTAATGTTATACTCATCTTGTTATAGGATTTACCGTAAGAACACTTTTAGACAATTCAAAGATGACTGAAACCAAGGAGAAGGCTCTTCAAGTTTCCTCATGGGCAGGCAAGAAAGGGACAACACATGAGGAGTTCCTGGATTTTTGTCTGTTCTATCCTCCCACCGTTCCCCCAGCCTTGCCCTCAGCTAGGGTTGAGACACAACATCCAAGTCATCCAGTTAAGCATTAGATATCCCAAATAATGCAAGAAGGAGGAAATGGCAACCCACTCCAGTATCCTTGCCTGGAAAATCCCATGGACACAGGAGCCTCGTAGGCTACCATCCGTGGTGTCACAGTCAGACCCGACTGAGCGACTTTACTTACTTACTTAAATAATGCAAGGGATATTTGCACTGACAGTTAGCCACAGATTACCTGACATCCACTAGGCATCCCTTATTTTTACTCGCTAAACCTAGCAATCCTTCACTCTGTGGCCTAAGTGTCTTTGTGCAGTTTTCTGGAAAGACAGCCATAAGACACCCACCGATTCCCAACATCAGGCCTCTCCTCCTGTGACACACATGAGGGAACACACACACAATCTCCAGCTGAAACAGAACGGCAGTCTTGGGAGCAGACAAGACTTTAGTTTTGGCAAGGATCTCTGGCTTAAGAATCACTGCAATATCTGGGTTTAACTTGACCTGTTTTAACATCAGCTGCGTACGGCAAATCAGGTATTCATGTGTTACTCAACAGTAATTACAGGATGTGTTAAGGATTTAGTGAACATATCCATGTTTCATTATTCATCCCCAGAACAAAACATGACAAGCCTACTCACACACACCCCTGTGATTCTTTAAACCACTCTGAACCTCTCAAAAAGCAGCCTCACTTCATTTATCTCATTACTGCCTAACTTCCAGTATGTCCCTGCTGGCAAAGAAAAGAAATAGTTCTCTTTGTCATCTTTCATGTACCTCGTTCTATTTCTCTCTAAAATATATTCATCTAAACTTTTTATATAGAGTTTCTATATCTCCTTTCTCTTTAAGGAACTCCAATCACAAAGCCATTAATAAACAAAACTCACTTTATTTTATTAAATTAAAGCTTTAATAAAAATCTCTACATCTAATATATATTTCTTTTGGCTCAAATTTGTTCATAATAATTCAATGTGACAGTTTAAGTATATGATTTATCTTTATTTAATGGTTGCTTCTGTTTTCAAGAAATTATGAAAATAATTTAAATTATTAAGATTTACAATAAAATGGAATAATTTAGCTCAATAGTTATTTGTGACAGCCTCTAAAGTACACAGTTACTCTAAATCTTTAAGCACGTTGCCTAGAAAGGCAATAGTTTAAAAACAAGGGAAAATGTATCAGTTTAGGACACAAAAGCCACTGCATGCGTACATACTAAGTCGCTTCAGTCATGTCCGACTCTGATAAACCATGGACCAGAGCCCTCCAGGCTCCTCTGTCCATGGGATTCTCCAGGCAAGAATACTGGAGTGTGTTGCCATGCCCTCCTCCAGGGGATCTTCCCAACCCAGGGATCGAACCTGCGTCTGTCTCCTGCATTGGCAGGTGGGTTCTTTACCACTAGCGCCAACTGGGAAGCCCCCACAAAAGCCACTAAATACACTTTATTTTTAAAAAGAAGGATTTAAAGTATTACCTTGAAGCTGACGTATTGTAGATGATTTGAATGTCTTTTAATAATCTGTTTGATCAGCTCTGGATGTGTAGCTTTCAAATAAGATGTAGCTGGCTGATTCAGTTCAAATTCAAAACATCTCCACAAGTCAGGCATGTGAAATACCTGGTTCCAGTTGCGGCAAACTTGTGAAGCATGAGCCCGGTCAAGAAGAGGCAAATACTTAAATACTTGGAGAACAATGTCCTGAAGGAGATTACCCCAATCACAAGTCTGAGAATGCTCACTTGCAGTCCGCAGTCTCTTGGATTTCTCGGCAATACCTTCTTCTGATGAATCATGGCCACTATCTCTTCCTCCTCCTCGTTTCATCCTATTCAGAAAAAAATTCATCATTCTTTTTTTATACGTAACTTTTCAATAGACACAAATCCAAAATTCATTCTTCTGTCGCTGAGATATGTGTACATGTGCCTACAAATACAAACATAAACATGCAGGAGAACTGGACCAGACACTCAAGGAGAAGAACGTCAAAGCAAAATATAATTAAAAAAACACCAGTAGAGACGAACTGTTATTTCACAACCTTACATCTTTGGCAGTTGCTTTTAAGCATGTGTATTTGCACTGTACTATGTGGGGAAGAAGTTTATCATAGCTTTGAAACCAAACCATGCATTTATATTTTCAAAGTTGTAGTCAACTATTAAGAAATACAAAAGAGAACCTACAGGGACATTTCCTCAAGATTTCTTAGAAGTCATCTAAGGATACCTACTGTATCTGAGTTTCTGAATTCATGGCAGCCAGAGCCACAGGAACGTTCAGAAAGGATCTGAACGAAGTCATTGACAGATCTTTCCACAGTGAGTACCTGTCATGTGTGTTACTGCCAGACCCAGACTTTGCCTAAAACGAGCAAACTCATCTCTACTGTACAAATCTGCTCTGGAATGTGGCTGCTTCCTCGAACACTTCACTAGCTGTTGCAATGTTTTATCCAAGTTGCATTTCTGAATGACAACTGAGTGTTTATTCTATGTATTGGTACTGCCCTCATTCCACTTGGATCTGGTGTTGCTGTACAACAGGAACAGAATTTCCAGGCAAGAATACTGGAGTGGGTTGCCATTTCCTTCTCCAGGGGATCTTCCCAACCCAGGGATTGAACCGGGGTCTCCCGCATTGCGAGCGGATTCTTTACCATCTGAGCCACTATTTCACTGCGTAAAATCGTAGTGTGAGTAAGGAGACTGGGTTCTGGAATCGAGCTCCCTGGCTCTCCCTCTCATTGTTTATGTGGCTATTAACAAATTACTTGACCTTCCTGGGCTTCAATTTGTAAAATGGGGATAACAGAAACACACTGGCATCTTGTGAGGAATTAAACAGTACTAGGGCTTTTGAACGGAGAAGGCAATGGCAGCCCACTCCAGTAGTCTTGCCTGGAAAATCCCATGGACGGAGGAGCCTGGTGGGCTACAGTCCATGGGGTCGCTAAGAGTCAGACACGACTGAGCGACTTCACTTTCACTTTTCACTCTCATGCATTGGAGAAGGAAATGGTAACCCACTCCAGTGTTCTTGCCTTGAGAATCCCAGGGACGGGGGAGCCTGGTGGGCTGCCGTCTATGGGGTCCCACAGAGTCGGACATGACTGAATCGACTTAGCAGCAGCAGCAGCAGGGCTTTTGAATGGAGACATCGATGGCTGCTGAACTCAGGTATAGGAAAGTAGTCTTGTATTAAAAACATTAAAGTAGAAACAGAGGTTCAAGCCAGAAGGCAAACAGTGATCCTAAATTTATTTTAATATGAAGTGTATATGAGAATGTGTGAGAACACAAGCTCATGTATGAGAAAAACACATTGGAAATAGATTACCACATTAATATAGTAACTGTAATAGTGGGACTGTATAATGTTATATTCATAATTGTGGCATAACAACTGTAGTGGGATTACATAATGAATTTTCTTTGCCAATATGCTTTGTTAAACTTTACACATGCCTGTTAATATCAATGAATTACATTGCAATCAGATAAAAGGTCTTGTTTTATCTGGAAATTTAAGTACTGAAGGTTCTACCTAAATGAGGGCAACTGCAGTCCACTCACTGGTACCTCTATTTAGTTCAGAGCCTGCGATTCTTTTGTCTCTAGAGAGCAGTTTCTGGCAGGTACAGTTTGGATTTAGAGTCACAGCTTTTTCACACAGGATGGCTTGTAGCTCCAACTCCCTGCTCCTGGCATATCAGCACGTCAGAATTCTGATTCCTGTGTGGGACAAACATACGCGTGCATGGCTCTCAACCAAATACATCTCTGCAGACTCTTTCTTTCCAGTAGCCAGCTAAAACTCTGAAGGAGGACTGGGCGCAGACGACCCTGGCTCTCATGCCATTAAGACCAGTCCAGGAAGTCTTAGGACATGTGCAATAAACTGCCTATTCCCATTACTCCTACTTTCAACTATACATTAAGTGAAATAAATGATGTATATTCTCCTGTGCAGAGGGAGAGAAAGGGAAAACAAAAAATGAGAGGTGACAGCAAGAGGCTAGTTTTATGGAAGACTAAAACTTACATGTGGAACGAAGAATACGTTTTTCAATATGTTTAGAGAAGAGATGTATAATCTATAATGTCATCTTTAGTATTAAAACAAAAAATACTCTCCTATGAATAATGTCTCACTAAAGGTTGAGATAACACTGTCATTATGACCCATTTTTCCGCTTTAACTTATCCTGAAGGCGTACTTTAATTTTAGCATACAAAATTTGGGTCAAAGAACAAAGAGTTTGCTACCCAGGGTTTATAATTTCTCTTCTGACTACCTAAAACTACTCAGCATTTTGAGATACTGAGATTCAAAAAAGAATGAAGTTATTTTTATAATTTCTACCGCTCACTACAGAATGTTGATCTTCTATTCCTGGAGAAAAGTCTTCTAAAACCAGAACTATTCAATTTAAAGATGGAATGATTCATACGGATACATAAACAAAAATAAAACGACGACCTTATTTACACAATTATCTTTGCTAATACACTGCTGATTCTAACAACAAATACTTTCTTTTGTCTATTGCATCCTTGTTTTAAATAAAAGTATATTTCAATGTTTTTCCAAATGGAGTACAAAACAAAAGCTGACATATTAAAAAGAGGGCTTCCCTAGTGGCTCAGTGGTAAAAAAAAAAAAAAAAAAATCCACCTGCCGCTGCAGGAGATGTGGGTTTAATCCTTGGTCAGGAAGATACCCTGGCAAAGGAGATGGCAACCCACTCCAGTATTCTTGCCTGGGAAATCCCATGGACAGAGACTGCAGTTCACTGGGTCGCAAAGAGCAGGACATGACTTAGCAATTTAACAACAGTCTCTAGCTGAACTAAAGTCTTTAAACTGTCATATTTGACTACCATAGTATGTCAGAATTACAGTATATAAAGCAACACCAAAAATTTAAGGCCAAATGCCAATACAAATGTTTCTGTATTACCCTCATTTACGAGTAAAAACATCAGATCATAGTGGGCACCTAAGAAAAAATTTTAATATCAAATCTTTTCCAAGACAATTCATGCAAAAATTTGTACTGCCTTCAAAAGTATTTTATTAAATCTATTTACACATGAAGCTGTGCTATAAAGACAGGTAAACAACTTAAAGCATCTAACAGTCTGCAAAGAATTTACGTCACTGATCGACTTCTTACTTGAGTGAAAGTGAAAATCCCTCTCACACTAGAACTTGAGTGCAGAGAAGATGGATGATCAACCTCTCCTAGATTTAGGAGAGCACCCAAACTAGGCCGCTTCATGACTCTGGCAGTTCACTTCAAAATGCGACTTTTTCAGGCCCCCCAAAATCAATGCAACTTGGGCCACTAAAAGCATTCGGTGAGACTGATACTCCTGTGGAGCATCAAAAAACAAAGGAATGACGAAAGACTCCATCCTGATTGAGCAGCACAGAGAATTATGGTATTAACTCTTCACATTTCCATACGCTCTGAAAGGAGCAGTCACTTTGCTCATCAGATGAAGAGCCTAAGAGAACACTTGGCTATGTGCCCTTCATTGTTTTTTTAGTACACTGCGATCATAGTAATTTTAAAAGCTCATTTGTATTTAGCTCTAAAAAGCCTATTTTGCCAACACATTTCGTTTCCATTTATGCTCTGCTTTTGACTAATACCAAAAATGACATGCATTCTTCGGCTGGAATACAAAGACTGAAAGGGTGCAAACAGTCTGACTCTCAGAACTAGATGGTATTACAGAGTGGGGTGGTGAAAATTGGTTCACCGATCATTTGTAGATACTGGGAGTTGGTGGCATTTTTATAAAGATTTCAGGAGAAGAAAAAAAGATTCTGAAAGATCTGAGAGATATTGGACATGTTCAGCAACGAAATAACTGCTTATCTCTAAGCACAGCGATGCAGGCCAATCACATAATAGGCTTTTTCCTGATCCCTGCCTGCAATTCCACCTAAAAGAGCTACTCTCGCTCAAAGCAGGGGCAAAAGCTGCTCATCACAAGTTGACCAACTTTTCCACTTGGCTACGCGCATCCGAGGTTTCCCCTCCTCCGGCGCCACCTCCTCGAATTGGCTTTCCCAGACTTGTCTCCCGCGCCCTACGCAGGGCGGTCTGTTTGACATCTTAATGTCCCTCATTTCTCAAAGCCAGGCCGAGCGCGAGCTCTAGGGTGTCGGTCACCAGGCCCCGTCGAGAGTCACGAAGCCGGGCGCCAGGCGCGGCGAGCCCCGGGCGCGGCGGCGGCGGCGTCGCGCGGAAGCAGCCGCCGAGCGCTGCGCGCGCACCACGCCTTGTTGACATGTTTTGAAGCAGGTTCGCGGGGCAACGCCCCCAAACAGGCTCCAGGCGCCGCGTCCCGCCCCGCACTCTCGGGTCCCCGTGCCCCCCACCCCCGCCCCCCGCTCCCGGCCCGCCCACCTCCGCGACCCTACCCGGTCCCTGCCGCCGCCGCGAGGCTCCGGCCCCGGCCCTCCGCCGTTACCTGCTGCCGAGGGCGGCTTCCCCGACGCTCCACCCCGGACTCCGGGGGCGGCTGGTCCCGCGGCTCTCACATGAGGCCCCGCGCCTCGCGCTCTCGCCGCCGCGGCCCCCCGCGCTCCGCCCGCATCCGAAGCGCTGGTCGCCTGGGGGACGCCAACGCGGCTCCACCTTTGCGGCTCTGGCTGCCCGGAGAGAAGCCGCCCTCCTCAGTCTCGCGCCGTCCGTGTCCTTCTCCTGGGTCACTTTGTGGCCGGGAGAGGGACGGCTGCAGAGAGCTGCAGCCAGAGACAGAAACCAAAATGGCGCACGGGCTCGCGGCCGCGCGCTTACCCCGGCGGCGCGTCCCCGCCTAGAGGGGCGGGCGCGTGTCCGCCGCGGCGAGTTCCAGGAGGATGAGCCAGGGAACGCGAAGGGGCCGCACCCACGCGGGAGCGCGCTCCGTCCCGCACGGCTAGGGGCCTAGTCCCCTGGTTCCCCGGGGAGTGTCGGCAGCGTTCCTCCCCGAAACGTGACTGCGGCTTTTAGGGTTTTGTTTCTTTTTTCGTCTTGAAGCCGAACCTGAGAGGGCTGGAGCCAGCTAGATGCCTAAGAGTCTCCGGGGTGGAAAGTTTAGAGAGGCGGAGCAGCTACAAGAAAGGAGAGTCCCTGGGGCGGGTTGCAGCTGGTTCGGGCAGACCGATAAACAGTGGCTGCGGCAGTGGACACACCTCCGCGTGGGAGGCGGGGCCTCCGATAGCCACGCCCGCTCACGTCAAGGGAGAAGGTAAAACACAGCTTGTAACAATACACACCAAATAGACCATGATTGGTATACTGTAATAATGTGCATCCTGTATACGTAAGGTGTTATATGGCGGGGAATTAAAGCAGAATGGTGACACTGTTAACGCTGGGATGACAGGTGATAATTTTAAAAATCGCCTTTATAAAGTAGACAGACTCGTGAAATTTGTAAATAGCTTTCTGAAACACAATGAGAACAGTGTAAGGGAGTAGATGACAGATAAAAGAAAACTCCGGTGAAGGCTTTTGTAAGTAGAGGCATCTTTGTGTGTAACTGCTACCTGGTTAGCTTGTTTTCAAAGTTTGGATTTGGGGATACTGGATTTTCTTAAACTATCCTTAGGTGCAAAATCTTAACTTGAATCATGCACCATCCCCACCTCCCTCAAAAATAATTTTTCATCATAGATGTCTTGTCAAAGATCTGCCCGGTGTAAGAGACTGGAAGACAGTGAAACCCAGGCATCCCAGCAGTCTTCTACTCCCCCCAAACTTGAGCTAGGAAGGCGTGCGTAAAAGTACAGTAAGAGTCACTGTGGGAAAATGCCACTGTTTTCTGGTAAGGCCTGGCTATCAGATTAAAAGTCAAAGGGAACAAAGTCTAGCAACAAAATAATGTAGCTGGACCTGCGCTGCAACATTTTTTAGGTTCCTCCTTGACTGGATGATGAAGGACAAGAGGAAGAAGGGCAATGATAATAATTACAAGAAGAAACACAAGTCAAATACAGGCATATTTATTTAAACTTATGTTAACAGAATAAATGATCAGCAAAACACATTAAACCAGGTCAGTCAACATAACTAGTAAACACTGTATCTCATTAAAACGTTCATTCTCCAATTGTAGTCCCCTTTTAAAGCCTCATGACAGTCTCTTCTCTCCCTAAAGACAAGCGTGGGACCTTGGCTCACTTTACCAATATCTAATGCTTCCTTTCCTTCCCTGTTACTGTTATGTTAAAGATTTTATTTTCCCTTTTTGAAAAAAGCAACTTGTGCTTATTTTAAAACCAGTCGAGGGCTTCCCTGGTGCCTCAGTGGTGAAGAATCTTCCTGCCATTGCGGGAGACACAGGTACAAGCCCTGTTCTGGGAAGATCCCGCGTGCTGCAGAGCAGCTAAGCCCTTGTGCCACAGTTATTGAGCCTGTGCTCTAGTCTCCAACTTCTGAAACCAGGGGTGCACCTGAGAGCCTGTGCTCCACAACAAGAGAAACCTCTGCAATAAGAGGCCCTCACACCACAGCTAGAGGGTGGCCCTCACTTGCTGCTACTAGAGAAAATCCTGTGCACAACGAAGACCCAGCACAGCCATAAATAAAAAATTAGTCAATACTTAAATTTTTCAGTTCTGTTTTTCAAGATCGGTGACACTGTCTGGGGAAGGGAGAGGGTGGCTGTTGAGTAATGTGGTTCAGCAAGGAAGAATATTTTGTTACCAACTCAGTTTAGGATTGTTGGTACATGTGATAATGAAAAACAAACCAACGTTGAGTCAGATTTATTATTGTTTTTAAATTCTCTGCAGATAGTGTATCCCATCTGCTGGGATGATCAGGATAGGTTAGGTTATGTTGAGTAGTTCTTTCAATACCATCTTATAATTCTTTGTTTCGATGACCTTCACAGTTTTTAGGAGCACTGTTCCAGAATTTTGTAGAATGTTCCTCAACTGGGGTCTGTCTCTTGTTTTCTCATTCATGGTCAGACTGAGGTTATGAGTGTTTCAGAGGAAGGACACACATGAATAAAGTATCACTGTCATCATATCATATCAAGGGTACATACTGTCAAAGGATTTCTCTCTATTGATGCTAACATTCATCAGAGTTTGAGGTCAAGATGCTCTAATGTATCAACTACAAACTGGCATTTGCCATCTGTCTCCACCAGGATTAAATCATGTGCTACTGCAGCTGCTGATTTTCAAGACCCTCTGAAATGAGTTCAGGGTGGAGAGTAGAAATCAGGCACTCTGTGCTCTGGGGGAAATCTGGCATAACAGGTCTTCAGATATTTTCAGGAACTGATTTTATGAGCCCAGTTCTTATACCTCCTTATATCTAATGTACATGCGTGTGAAGTCACTTCAGTCATGTCTGACTCTTTGATACCCTATGGACTGTAGCCTGCCAGGCTCCTCTGTCCATGGGATACTCCAGGCAAGAATATTGGAGTGGGATGCCATGCCCTCCTCCAGAGGATCTTCCCAACCCAGGGATTGAACCTACAGTTCTTATATCTTCTGCATTGGCAGGCAGATTCTTTACCACTGGGAAAGCCCCCTCATATCTAGAACAGCACTAAAATCTTTCATGGTGATGGCTGTTCCTTGTGACTAGCAGAAAGCTTCACCAAACTAGCAGAAACCTTCTGGAAAAAATATGTGCTTGATTGCATGTACTCTTCCTTCACCAAAATCACATATATACTGACCTTCTCCTGTACCTCTTTGGAGCAGTTTCTCAGAGCTATCTGAGGTGTTGTCTCCTAGGCTGCAGTCCTCATTTTCCCCCAAATGAAGCTTAACTTGCAACTTTCACATTGTGCTTTTTTTTTTTAAGTCAAGAAATGTAAATTTTTTTTTTCTCCCTTTCCAGACTATCCTTATTGGGAGGAAGTCTCTGGGTTCACCTCACACTGAAAGGTTGGAGAAAGTTATGTTCCATCTCCTGAGGTGAGACTATCTACATAAATTATTTGGGATTTTTCTGCATGGAGGTTTGCCTCTCATATCTCTTTATTTCCTAACTTTCCCTCTATTTTATTTTTATTTTTCTGTACTGAAGGCTTTCTAATTGCCTCAACTCTGTCTTCAAAATCAATACCTCCAAGTCAATGCTTATTCTTCGGTCAGTGTGCTAGAAGAACTAGTCACCAAAACAGAAGAAAACAAAGCTTCATGGGGCTGAGGCAGGAGGAAGATGGGCCTCCCTGGGGTAAAGCCATTGGAGATTCATTCTCTATCGACTGAAACTCCACAAGAATAGCAGGGCAATTAAGGGAGGAGGCTGGGCCCTGCTCAGATCACATACTTCTCCTTTCCGAAGTCAGGAGACCTCCCCAATCATACATGCACAGAAAGACACCTTGGAGGTTAAAGGGGAGTGGTGCTAACTAATGCCAGGCTACCACAGCCTCTTTGGTAGAATCTAGTTTAGCTAAGAGATGCCTGTACACACGTGGGAGGATCCTGAGATACACTAAATATGGACTGTGGACCCAGCAAATCAAAATGACTGGCCAAAGGAAACCAGGAAGAAATACCCTATAAAAGTGATTCAATCTACCACGAGGGCACAGGTTGGGGACTCTCCCTCTGAATCTGCCCGTGTGCCTATCCACACGTACTGTACTCTTTTTCTCCAAATGAATACTTTACTTGCTTCACTACTTTCTGTCTTTGTGGAAATTCTTTTCTTCACTGACCACTGGTCTAGTGGCTAGGGCCTGCTGCTTTCACCACCATGACCCGACCTCAATCTCTGGCTGAGAACCCAGGCCCCACTCCAAGCTGTTGCAGGCCAAGGCCACCCAAGATCAGGGCAACACTTAGCGAACGCCAACAGACAATAATAAACACTTGTTTCAGTCAGTAAGTAATGAGTGGTTTGTCATACTGTAGTAGATAACTGGAAGAGAAATTAATAAAGACAAGATAGGGAAAAAATAAGGAAGAAAGCTGTGACAAACCTAGATGGCGTATTAAAAAGCAGAATCATCATTTTGCTGACAAAGATCCCCGTAGTCAAAGCTGTAGCTTTTCCAGTAGTCGTGTACAGATGTGAAAGTTGGACCATAAAGAAAGCTGAGTGCTGAAGAATTGATGCTTTTGAACTGTGGTGCTCGAGAAGACTCTTGAAAATCCCTTGGACTGCAAAGAGATCAAGCTAGTCAACCCTAACGGAAATCAACCCTGAATATTCACCGAAGGACTGATGCTAAAGCTGTAGCTCCAATACTTTGGCCACCTGATGTGAAGAACCAACTCATTGAAAGAGACCCAGATGCTGGGAAAGATTGAAGGCAGGAGGAGAAAGGGGTGACAGAGGATGAGACGGTTGGATGGCACCACTGACTCAATGGACGTGAGTTTGACCAAACTCCAGGAGCTGGTGAAGGACAAGGAAGCCTGGCATGCTGCCATCCATGGGGTCACAAAGAGTTGAATATGACCGAGCAACTGAACAACAGAGATTATCAAAAACAAAAACTAGTTCAAATAAAAGTTAATAAGGTAGATCAACTCTAGTCAGATTGATTAAGAAAATGTTGCAAATTAACAAAATACGGGATTTTTTAAAGGGGGAACACATATTAATGTAACCACTATGCTACTGCTACTGCTAAGTCACTTCAGTCGTGTCCGACTCTATGCGACCCCATAGACGGCAGCCCACCAGGCTCCCCGTCCCTGGGATTCTCCAGGCAAGAACACTGGAGTGGGTTGCCATTTCCTTCTCCAATGCATGAAAGTGAAAAGTGAAAGTGAAGTTGCTCAGTCGAGTCCGACTCTCAGCGACCCCATAGACTGCAGCCCACCAGGCTCCTCCGTCCATGGGATTTTCCAGGCAAGAGTACTGGAGTGGGGTACCATTGCCTTCTCCGGTAACCACTATAGGTATTCAAAATAATAAAGTATGTTGTAAATAATTATTAGATAATAAAATAGAAAGCCTAGATGAAACAAAGTCTAGAAAAATATAAAATGCCAAAATTGACAGGAAGAAGTAGAGAACTTGAATAGATCAATAAACATTGATGTAATTAGCAAAGCCCTTCCCTCCCAAATAACTAGATTCCAGTATTCTTGCCTGGGAAATCCCACAGACAGAGGAGCCTAGCAGGCTACAGTCCATGGGGTCACAAAGAGTCAGACAGAACTGAACAACTGAGCACGCATACACACACAGATGGAATTACACGTGAGCCCTACCAGACTTCCAAGAAGAGTTAGTCCTTCTGCAAGCTGTCTGAGATAAAGGATAAAGAGGGAAAGCTGCCCAGGTCATTTTATGAAGCTAGTATATTCATGATTCCCAAACCAAATATGGAAAAGAAAGGAAAACTGAAGCGCCGTTTCTCTTATAAGTAAAAAAAATTCAGAAAGAAATATTAGTTAATCAAATTCAACAATGAACTACCAAAACCAAAAAATAAATAAAACCAGGACAAAACAGGGAAAACAACACTCTGGAGCCCCCTTGACCTCCTTTGCCTTTTTCACAGCACATATCACCTCCTAGCATATTATGTTTTGCATGTCTGTTGTGTAATGTCCCACTCGGATATAATAAGCACCGTGAGTCTTAGTCTGGCTGGCTTGCAGATTCTAGGCTCCTGGAAGAGTTCCTTGCTCAATATATATTTCTTCGAAGAGTTAAAGAACATGACAAGACAGGACTTCAGTGTAGCATCCTGGACTTCAGCCATGTTGCATATATAATAAACCTGTCATGGGCAGTAGATGGGAAGAAATACATTGCAGGGGAGGAAGAATTCTAAGAGGTGAATGAGAAAGTGACCAGAGGGCTTTCATAGGTGAGTTTGATTATGAACCAGAGGATCCAGATCATACCAGCAGCCCTGAGCTTTGACAGAGTCGGACACAACTGAGCGACAAAGCTGAAGCAGATTCTGTCCACCACACCCAAGCATTGCACAGTGATTGGCCACTGTAAGCCTTCAACAAATGTTCTCTCTTATTATTAGCAAACTTTGATTACAGTTTGTAATAATGTTGTGTTACTCACATGTTCTCTATTTGTGTTATGCAACTCTCTTGTCCGTAGGAGCTGGCACAGCACTGCACATATTAACTAACTTGTACGTTTCACTTACCAGGCACTCTCTACGTGTAAGTCATGGTAACCAAGCAAGTGGGAACACAGCCTCGTGAGCATGTCCTGTCAAGTGTGGATATAGAACAGGTGCTCAGCTATTTATTAAATGACTTAATGAAGCAAAACAGCTTACTTCCTCTTCAAGGAACACATCAACACCTTAGCTGTCACCACACTCTCTCCCTGAAATACATTTTTCACTTATGCTTGTCAAAACTTATCCATCCTCACTCTTTTTGAGGAAATGGACATTGTAAGTAGTGACTGGACATGTTTCTTGTCCTGCTTCGTTAGCTAACAAATGTACTATGCAGTTGATGGCCTTCTCTCAAGCAACGATGGAAGACTGCATGGTTACTTACTGCTGCTTCTGCTGCTGCTGCTGCTAAGTCGCTTCAGTCGTGTCCAACTCTGCGACCCCATAGACGGCAGCCCACCAGGCTCCCCCGTCCCTGGGATTCTCCAGGCAAGAACACTGGAGTGGGTTGCCATTTCCTTCTCCAATGCAGGAAAGTGAAAAGTGAAAGTGAAGTCGCTCAGTCATGTCTGACTCTTCCCGACCCCATGGACTGCAGCCCACCAGCCTCCTCCATCCATGGGATTTTCCAGGCAAGAGTACTGGAGTGGGGTGCCATGGCCTTCTCCATACTCTAGTCTTGGCTTTGATTTTCTTTCATAATCTTTCTTCAGTGTGACTCCATCCAGTATCTCTGTTATAATCTATACATTTTTTTCTGTTACCTTATGTCATTTGTGAAGTGAAGCAGCCATAAATCATTTAAAATATATTATCCTTCTGTGTCAGTCAGCGAAGTCCTCTAGGAGGCGGATGCCAAGATAACATTACAAGGGCAAGAAATCTGTGTGTGTGTGTGGGGGGGGGTGCCTATGACAGAGCAAGGGGTGGGGGAGCCCGAGGGGGCAGGGAGAGCTTTCAGACTGTCGTGCAGGTTTGGCATCTATGAAAGGACAGGGAGGAGTATGGGGCAGGAAAAGCCTCTGACTACAGCAGGGCTGTAGGAATCTCCCTCCGCTAGGCTAGCCCAAGTGCTGGTATACAGATGGCCCAGGAAAGGGACTTCCCTGGTGGTCCAGTGGTTAAGAATCCGCCTGCCCACACAGGTTTGATCCCTGATCCAGGAACTAGGATCCCACCTGCTGTGGGGCAACTAAGCCCGTGCGCCACAGCTACTGAGCCTACCTGCCCTGAGAGTAGCCCCCGCTTGCTGCAGCTAGAGAAAGCCTGCTTGCAGCAACAAAGGGCCCAAGTGCTGCAACCAAGACCTAGCACAGTCAAATAAATTAAAAAAAAAAAAAAGATGGCCCAGAAAAGAGCGATTCTTTGGGCAGAAATGGCCTGGCCCTGTACCCTGCCGTGTTCTGTCTTTCACTGGCCAGGGCTGCAGGGGAAGAGGGTGGCTCTGGACCAAATGCTGTGCTGCAGTGGATCTCCTAGGAGGGGCAGGTGCAGGCTGTTGGCTGACCCCTCCCCCGAAACACCCCCACATCCCAGAAGATGGGAGCCGCGTCCTTCCAGACCTACCTTGCACCGTCCTGGAGGCAAAGCCTGTTTTGTTCCCTTTTGACTCTTGCCCATTTTACTGGTTTCCAGTTACCACTTCATATTACTTCTTTTCATCAGACCAGTTGATAATGTTATAGTAATAGCATGATGGGGTAGAAGGATTTGGGGTTTGAGCAAACTCCAGAGACAGTGGAAGACAGGCGAGCCTGGCTTGCTGCAGTCCATGGGGTCGCAGAGAGTTG
This sequence comes from Bos grunniens, assembly GCF_055505025.1. Lineage (NCBI taxonomy): Eukaryota > Metazoa > Chordata > Mammalia > Artiodactyla > Bovidae > Bos > Bos grunniens. The sequence continues at coordinate 52,420,626 of NC_141176.1, forward strand.
GACATGACTTAACGACTGAACAACAACAAAACAGTAAGATCTGGATTCACCTCTCAGGTTTTTCTCCAGCCAAATCTGTATTAGATTAGCTGAAACGGAATGCAAGTTCTTTAACTTCTTTAAGCCGCTGAAATGAGATTAAAACCATCTGCTGAAATGAGATTAACGTTTTACTTACTCAGTTGTCTGCTTAGCAGCTGTTTTGGGGGAAGCAATGGAGTTGCTGGAAGGATTAAATAAAATGCTTAGAATTTAGTGCCTGCTGTTGAGGAGGTGTTGAATAAATGTTCTTCTTTGCTCTTCACTTTCGAATAATACTTTGTGTGGGTTAAAGCACTTTTGTGAACGCTTGCTCAACTGACTTAGATATTATTACTTCTAAGAAGCTGTGACCAAAAGGAATTAGTGACTGACTTAAGGTGACACAGTCAAAACCGAGGCTGACTCGAGACTTGAACCCAAGTCCTCTGACTTCGGTTGTACTGCTGGCAGTTCTCAGGAAAAGGAGTGGTACTTTTCCATCATACCACCACCGTCAGAAACACGTGTGACTAGGCAATGGTGGAATTCAGTGCCAGAGAGGCCAGAGAGAGATGTCGGGCTGGGAAAAGCTGAAAAAGAAGGTGAATAAGTAATCACTGTATGTGAAAAGTTAACAGACAACTGCATATATTTTTCAAAAATGCTTACTGATGGAATAAGGAATTTTTAGACCTAAACAGACTGGCCAGAAAGCTGCTTAAGAAAACTGGCTTTTTCCAGGTCTGAAAATATAACAGAAAAAGAGCTTATTTCCAGAATCTCCAACACTTGCTCTCATGATTCTGCTGTTTCCTGCCTGGTGTGTTCCGTGCACAGCATCTGCAACCTTGGTGCACAGTACGCTTGAGCCACGTGTATGCCCGAGCCATTGGCCTTCTGTGCTTAGTCAGAACGTACTTACTCATAAAATACTTTTCTGGTTTTGAGACGTTTGGAATATGACTAAAAATAGTTTCCTCAAAAACAGAGAGAAACTGGAGTCACTGAGAGAATTTTCAGGGCTTTGCTGTTTTTATCCCTGCTATCAACAGCATTATTCACTTGAGACGGCTCACACCAGTCAAGCCAGTTCCACAGTTTTCCTTCTTTCTTCCTACTTATACAGATCACAGTTCTCAAGCGTCTGTGGCGCCTCCTATCTGTGTGGCATTCTTAAGTTTCATTCCTGTGGCTGATGAGTTGAAGTCAGATGTGTTCACCGCAGCCTCATCACATCTGGTTTTCTGGGGTGAACCCAGGAATTGCTTCTGTCTCTGACCTACTTTGTGATTTCTGGAAACTCTGAAAGCCAGTCCTGAGCCTGTGCCCTCAGAATCCTCCCACAGGCCTGGGCGTGGGACAGGAGTACTGTGGAAGGCAGGGCTGGGAAAGGAGGGAGAGGCAGAGCTTTGCTGAGGTGGAAGCCAGGCTGAGGGGCTGTCTGGGAGCAGTGTCACCGTCCCTTCCTGATATCTGTTGCCCAACATCATCAGGGCAGAATGACTCTTCAAGAAAACGGCTGTGTTGCCCTGAAGGTTCTGGAATCTTTTTGAATTTAGGGAAAGAGTCCCATCTAGCCCTTTGTCAAAGACAAACTGGGAGGGCTTATTAACATGTGAATACATTCAGCACCCTTTTCTGTTTCAGGTATCAGGGTTTCTTCCAGAATGATTAATCCAAAGTATTCTGAAAGTTGAAATTGAACAAGTCCTGCCTGCAACCCTTTTGGTTTGACTTGGGACCACCAGAAATGCCCTCAGTAACAACAAATTACTCCCCTCACTTTTGAACACACTGGGCAATTAAACATGGCTTGCAACTCTGGGGCACTGTCACTAATACAAAGGAAGTCTGCATAATGTCCTTCTCCTGAGGGATTTGAAAGGAAGTATTGTCATTACTTTTTCAGGGATGGTTCAGATGTACCTTATTTAAATGAAAGGGGAATTTTGTACCGTTTCAAAGTTCATTCTGGCTCAGCAAGCCCCTCCCTGCATGAACTGCATCACATCAGTCTTTGTGAGACGCCTGGGTTTGATCCCTGGGTTGGGAAGCTCCCCTGGAGAAGGGAAGGCCTACCCACTCCAGTATTCTGGCCTGGAGAATTCCATGGTCTGTACAGTCCCTGGGGTCGCAGAGTCAGACAGGACTGAGCGACTCTTACTTTCAGTTTTTGTGATCTTTAGTTTTTTTTTTTTTTGCAGTAAGGTTTTCAACACCAGGAAAGTTTGACTACTCACACTGTTCTATCACATTCTAGAATTTTCTGTGCACCTACTTTTTTCCTCAGGCCTTTCTCTACATCTCCGCCTTTGAAATGCTATTTGTTTTTCAAGAGGCAGCTTAAAGGGCCTCTTAGCTAACCCCACTCCCAACAACAAAAATAACAAAAACAAAATACCACCACCAACAATCTTTCCCAAACCCTGAAGCATTTGTCTTGGAAATTTTTATGTGATTTATTACAAGATTCTCTGATTAGTTATCTGTGCTCAGACTTGATCTTTTCTTTATATTTTAAGTTCCCTCAAAGCAAAGATTATTTAAAATTTCTCATGAATGTTTAACAAATGGCATTAAAATAATGGATGCTGATAAATTATATATTTTCAACAGCGGGAATTTAGAACAAAACTGATCAAAACTTTTGTTGGTCTCATAAAATAAATATAATCTGATTTAACTGTAAAAAATGATCTACCAAAACACACAGTCTGTAATAAATAAAGACTAGTGATTTTGTTGGTCATGTTACAAAAGTTCAAAAAAGATACTGGTTAAGAAAGTGGGGGGGGGGGTTGGTCAATTTCCTAAATGTTTTCTTCTATCTCTGGCATATGTCCATTTATATCTATTTATCTATCCATCCATCTCTCCCTCCAGTGTTAAGATTCCAGCACTGTACTTCATTACTACTCTTTATTTTCCCTAAAAGTTATGAAAGTTATGATTTGTGCTATGTTAGTAAATTCCTTTCCAAGGAAAACTGGATAGAGGTTTTAGACCTTAGGTATTTAGACTGTCTTGGCACCCCACTCCAGTACTCTTGCCTGGAAAATACCATGGACGGAGGAGCCTGGTAGGCTGCAGTCCATGGGGTCGCTGAGTCCGACGCGACTGAGCAACTTCACTTTCACTTTTCACTTTCATGCATTGGAGAAGGAAATGGCAACCCACTCCAGTGTTCTTGCCTTGAGAATCCCAGGGAGGGGGGAGCCTGGTGGGCTGCCGTCTATGGGGTTGCACAGAGTCAGACACGACTGAAGTGACTTACAGTTACAGTTCCCAAGTCAACTCTATACACACTTGTTAGACTTTATCACTGTATAAAAATGTACAGTGGTTTATTGACATGTACATTCCAATATGTTTACAGCTGCGAGATAATGAGGCACACTCAGTATTGCACTTCATTAAAATTTCAGGCTCAAACTTAACCTAGAAGTTTAAATGAAACTGCATTTGTAAATTTAGTAATTCTTATACAGGACAAACATTGATATCTTTATATACAGTGATACTTATTACATTTATATGCCATCCTAACACAATTTTTTTTTTTTTTAAATAACAGTCTAGGAAATAAAACAGAATATTCCTCTTTTTATCCCCACCCGTGATGCAATTGTACAGGATTACAAAAAAGGCAGTATACAATAAACAATGATTATTTTTCTTTTTTTTGCTTGAAAGCCAGCATCATTCTTAGTCCACGGGCATGGCAATTCTTTGATATCAATTATCTATAAATGTCCAATGCTTCACAGGCCAGTGACGATAATGGCCACATGCAAACACCTCACAAGTTTGATGTCTTGGTTCAAAAAGAAGATAAACTGAAACAATGGGGAAACTTTCCATAGCAAGAATTATGTACATGGTATTTGGCATCCGTCTTGCACTGTGAATGGTTCATTTTTATGGATGTAAAAATGGTCCCGTCCTTATCCTGAGCAGAGTTTAAACTTCACCACATCCGCTTGGGAGATGAAGGCAACTTCTCTCTCTGTAGACAAAGGAATCTGAGTGTTCTAAAAAGTGTGAGCATTTCTGCACACTCCACAACCCAGAGCAAACTCTTCTCCAGTGGGAGGATGAACAACATGGAGAGGACATTCAGTTCCTTCTAACTGTTTGCCTTTGGGACCTGTATACATTATGAAGGAGGCAAAAGAATATAATTAAAACACACACACACAAATCTAATGTGATGGTAAAAAAAAAATTAAAATCAAAATGAAAGTAAAAACACCTGCAGAGGTTTGTGTGCGTACTGTTGAGGCGCTGTCTAATATAGCAATCTACTCAGTTCTCTAAGAGACACAGAGGCAGAAAATACCCCATTTTACCGATAAGGAAACGGTGGCAAATTAACGTAACTTTTCTGACTCCTAGGCCCTCATCAATACCTAACTCACAAGTGCTGTGAAGAGTAAGTACCCTGGTACCAACAAGGCAGTCAATAAATTTTCTAGAGAGGAATGGACAGACAGAGGGATTCTCTTCTTCAACTTCTTAATCTGGACTCTTGTCCTTGTCCATACAACACCGTCCCCTTTTCACACCCTTCTTTCGCTGACCTTAGCTCAACACTCCCTCTCCTGCTTATCATGACCATTATACTCAACACTCTAGTCTCACATTATTCTCATCCTGCTTCTTTCAAAGTCATAAAGTACTTCTACTGTATAAAAAAAAAAAAAAAGAAGTTTTTAGAGGGAGAACAGTTACAATCTTTATTTGACACAAGCAAACAGCAGAGTAGCCATACTAAAAAAAACCCAAACAAACCCTACTTATCTTATTATCTTTGTTTTGGAATAGATAATATATTTCACATGGTTTAAAAATAAAAATACTTAAAAAATTACACGCAAAAAGAAGTCACTTTTGCCCCATTTTCAGCCAATTTTTCCTATTTCCCGCAATAATCAATCTTATTAGTTTATGAATTTTTCCAGTGCTTTTTAAATGCAAATAGAATATACCTTTCCATTTCCCTCCTTCTTACAAAAGGCAGCATCCTGTGCACATTGCTCTGACTTTTCATTTAATAGCATCTCCTACAGATCTTTTCATTTTAGTACATAGAAACTCCATCCTCAATCCCTTTCATTTTTTAATAGAGCACAGTAACTAGCATTTAACCAACCTCTTATGGGATACCTGCATTGTTTACAGATTTGTATTATTATAAACAAGGATGTGATGAATAACCCTGTATATCTGCTCTTCAGTATTTTTCTCACATATGTAGGTGTATCCCCAGAAGTGGGATCACTGAAGGGTAGATAAATTTGCAACTTTGAAAGGGACCTCAGGGTTCTGCCATTTGCATGCTGGTAAGCAATGGATGCAAGTGTGTGTCTCCTTCCCCAGCTTTAACAACACTATATACTGGTGTATGTGGTGTGTGCGTGTTTGTGTGCATTTTGACTAGGTTTAGATCTGTCTCCTCTATGTTCACATTTTATCTCCCCTTCCACTGCTCTCACTTCTGTTCAGCCTGATATTCCACCTTACTGTGATCACTAGCCTCCAGACCTCTTCTGACGTTTTCAGTCTCCTTTTGGTTTCACATTCATTTTCTCTCAGCCTGACCTCCAAAGACCATCATTTCCCCTGTATTCTCATTGGCTTCTTTAATTCCCTTGGCTCTCTGATGCTCACTATGCTGCCGATTCCCAGCCATTCTAGATTAAATCACTTGTCCACTTTATGGTGCTGATTCCAGACTTCATTTAAAAACAAAAAAAAATTCATAGCTGCTCACAATAAAGGCAGATGTGTGACTCCCCCCACCCCCACCAAAATCCTTTTAAATGGTTCTATTATCAATTAATAATTTCAAACCTCTCACGGCACTTTAGTACTGAGCAGCAATCCTTCTACTAATCCTTAGCTGACTTCCTTCTCAGTCCCCACGCTCTGAGCCCCTCGCTCCTGATGGTCATCTTTCTACTTCACTCAGAAAGCCGGAAGCTTACAAGGGCTGAGGAATCCCTTTGTTTAGGACAGTTTGAACTGGATTTCTACCACTTGAAACAAAGTGTTCTCATGGGATCATGAAATAAAACTAGAGACCATGTACATCATAATCGTATTTATAAATATTGAAAGCATACCTGCAGGACAGTGTGGAAGTTCTTCCTTAGGAATGCTAGTCATTCTCTGAAAATCATCATGACAAGCATTACAAAAATGTGTTGTTCCGAAACAGAAAAAGACAGCTACTGAGCAGCAGTAGCGACACTTATACTCCAAAAAGTCTGTGCCATGTTTTGGACACATCTACAGCGAAAGAAAATAAATACAAGACTATGGTGAGTCTATTTCAACTATACTTAATATAATCATATACATAGCTCAGTAATTCATGCTTTGAGAGTATACATAGCTCTCAAAACTGATTGAAAACTTGATGATACATACATTAAAACACTGAATAAATGTGTGGCTTGGCCCAAAAGGTTTGGACGAAGTCCCAAGTTTAAATCCCAGCTCCATAATAAACAACTTATTTAATAAGCTATCCATATAATTTCTCTGTGAATGCTTCTTGGTCAACAAAATTGAAAACTTATTAATATTTCTTTTATCTCTCATTCTCAGAGATGTACTGTTAAGATTTCATTGAAATGGAGAAAATCCTAAAAGTGTGCCTGCAGGTTTAAGAAAACGAAATAAGTAAAATTTATTACTTGTTGATACATGGTGATTATTTTATGGGACACAAAATTATAAAATGCAAATACCAACAGCATCCAAAAGAGATAATATATACAAGATGATCTGGAAAATTATACTCTGCCCTATAAATCGCAGAAAATACTGGGGAAGAAGCCTATTATACCATCCCCATGATATTATACTAGTAGTCTAAAAAAACAGATGTTTAACATTTCTAAACTGTTCCTTCTAATAAAATGTTCTCCCACCTGAGCCCTGGACACATCAGAACAGGCACCACAAATGAGTTCTCTAGGATCATAATCATCCCCTTGTCCAGCCTCAGCATCGCAGCGAGCTTCACCACCAAAATATGCCTAAGGAGGGAAGAGACTTAGATTACAGCAGCAAACAGAGAACTCTGCCATGGGAGGTTCAGTGTGGCTGCAGTGGAAGTGAAATCGAGAGGCCTCTGGAAATATTATTGTCTGTTAGACATTCCCTTGCAATGCCAAGCGGAATGTATACAGGATGCCGCTGTAAGAAACAGATCAGGACAAGAAATATGGTTTCTGCAATTCTGGAATGGATTCATGCTTACAGTAGGAAGTTCAAAGACTGAACTGTGATAGCAAAATAACAAAAGAATGGATAGTATTCCAAATAAATATCAAGAACAGGATATTAAGTAGTAAAGAGAAACTATGCTTTTCCAAGGCAAAGTTTGAATAGTTTTTCCTTTTTGACATATTAAATACCATATTCCCATCTACTCCTCTAAAAATATGCCTAAAATAAATATTAGATATTCCATTCAGAACACTGCTCATACTCACAGAGCTACACTGTATGCAGGAACTCAACAGTATCTAATACAGATACTTGAATATATGAAATTACCACAATGGGTAATTTATCTGTATTTGCTTTGGGCACAAAATAAATTCAACAAATTATAATTGGGGCATTCTGCATATATAACATGTCTCATAGCCAAAGAAACTGTATCCATAATTCTGTATAAATGAGTCAATAGAAAGTTATTATCTGTACTAGAAAACAGGTCGAAAGACAAGGCTTCATTGATACAGAGGTTATAAATGGTCGTGCACTGGCTAAATCAGGCCTCAGAAGTATTTCATTTGTCCTGGGGGCCTATTCCAGTTGTTTCACTTTTCGAGATTCCTGGCTCGGCTTCCTAAGGCATTTGACTCTCATCTGTATGGTAGTACAATATTCATTTATGAGATCCAGTACATTAAACACAGAGAAATAACATTTTATTCTTTGTAATAATTCAAGGTTCACAAATAAATGGTACACACTGGTCTTTCCTCGAGTGTGGATATTTGTTTGCCTTCCTGGCTTTCGTCTATTTAGCCTGCCATTCATTATCTGTATTTTCTTTTCCTTATGTTGAGAGACTATCTTTCATATATTGATTTCTTCCTTCCTTCATTCATTCTCCAATTAATGGTGTCTAATAAGCACCAACTACTGGAGGTAGAGAAATTTTAAAAAGTTGTCTTCATCCTCATGGAACTTACCAAGTGGGACAGAGAGACATGTGAACATCACTGTGATGCAGAATAAGAAGGGTTAAGATAGATGTATTCAAGACATCAGAATGGCGTGGTGGCACTGAGGGGGCGGGGCACACTACAGAGAAGCCTGAGCCAAATCCAGAAGTGTGATCAGACAGATTTGATCACGTATCAGGGCGTGTGTGGATGGGTGGGTCACAGGTGAGAGTAAGATGCAGAGAAGGAGGCAGAGAAGAGCATTCCAGGGAGAGAAAGGCCTACAGGACGGCATGCAGGTGCCAGGGAGTGAGCACACGTGGCCCAGTTTGGGGAATTGCAAGTTGCTCTGTAATCTGCTGCATGGGGCACAAGTGGAAGCATGTCGGGAGATGAGACTTGGAGAGCTGCTGTGTGTGGCGGGGTGGGCTACAGGGTTGTAAGCAGAACAGCGCCACGGTCGGATTCAACACCGACCAGTGGAATTCTAAGTGTGGAGCATGGAGTGGAGGGGTTAGGGGCTCCACACAATGAGCCCAGAGAGAAGGTTCCTCCTATAATTACCAAAGGAAATGATTCAGGTTGCTGAAGATGTAGGAAAGAGGAAAAAAGCTCAGAAGAGATTGAGAGGCAGAACCAACTTTGTTAATACAGACTGGAGATTGAGACAGTCAGAAGTATCTGTGAGAAATCTAAATGTCTGGTAGACAATTGGATATTTATATCTAAATCTCAAAAATTCTGGAGGGTCAGAACAATACAGGTAGGCAAAGGCATGGGTCTGCAGGTCACCAAAGGCACAGAGGTATTACTGGGCTAGAATGGATGGCTGGGGAAACAATATGTAAGAGTAGGTGAATAAAAAGAAACTCTATGAGGGAATTAAAGAGCAGTGACCAGAAAGGCAGGAAGATACCAGGAAAAGTCTTGTTCTGGAAACCGAGGAGGCAAGGATTTTTAGAAGGGAAAGGTCAAAAGAGTTAATCAAGCAAGAGAAGTTTATTTAAGAAGTAACTGGATTCAACAAACAATACTGATGGGAAAGAGATTATGCAGAGAAATATTTCATGTTCTGGAAACAATTTGTATATATATTTCTAAAAAAGCCCAAAACAAACTAAGAAAATAAATTCTACTTGAAGCAGAGCACCAAACGTTTTCATTTTTAACTTCAGACTGAAGGTATGAGAATAATTAGATGTCATTTGACAATTCAACTTCTTAATCTCATAGGTAATCTCTAGTTCTTAAAAACTGGTCATATGATTAACAGCATACCTTTCTGCATTTGTAACAGACATAATATGCATATCTATTCATGGCATAGCCAGCGGGGTCGTTGTAAAATCTCACACCAGGAGTTGTGATAGCTTCGCTCTTATGCAGACCCTCGTATTCCAGTCTCATCAGGGCTTTTCTTCTGACATCCTCATAGAGCTCTTTTATTGGATCAAGCAGGTCTTTTAACACTATATGATTTATCTTGTTCTGAAATTAAAAAAAAAAAGAACATTCTCTACCCAAAAGAATCGTTTATTTATTAATTCAAGAAACAGTGTTCATCTAAGTGCCAAGCACGGTGCTAGGAGATAATGAAAACATTTCCTAAATAAAATATCATTGAAAAATAATCCTGGACAGTCCTCACAAGCCTGTATTTTCCCAAGAGCAGTGAAAGTGGGGCACAAACATGAAAATTCCACTGTAGCAGCTTCATATTTCCGAGCATGAAATATATCTCCTGCGGCCTTAGCTGTTCCTGGAATGAAAGGTTACCCTGCTGCCACAAATGTGTGTGTGTGTGTGTTTTGGTTCCTTGGGGGTAGGGGAGGTTACATAATAGAAATGAACAAATAGTATTTCTCTATTATTTTCCTGTATCATTTCCTAAACGTGACTTTTCTCTGAAGCACCAAATGAAAAGGGAGAGAAAATACTACCGTCTTTTTGAACGTGGCTCAGTCTTACCAATGGCTGTGCTGAGTCCATGTTACACACTACACACCCTGTGCAAGCACACCCGTGAACAAGCTTCTGTGTTAAGCACTGTTAGCCTGCCAAAATAACTGCTACTCTGGTCACTACCTTTGCAGAGATGTGTCACAATGTGGAGAATTTTCTCCTTGTTTTCCCTGCGCTCTAAGGAATCTGTCCTAATGGCACTTCAAGCCCAGGTTTTACTCTCTCATGGCAGCTGTGAGCACCTACTGGCACCACAGGCTCATTCTTCTTTTGGGTAGTCATGCACTCTTCTGTCATGTGGTCTGAACCCTGAGGGGTCTGAAAGCAGTGATGTGTGCCCTTCGATGCACGACAATGTCTACATCAATTTCCTGATGTAATAGTTTAACTTAATTAGCTTTTCAGGGACAATTAATGTCTTGAAATGTATTATAATAGATACAGATCTTATTATATTCTTAGGTACTACCTGTGTGAACAGAGTAGAAACTGAAGGGGGCTGTTGAGACACAGCAGACTGGGAAGGTCACCTAGAGATGCTGCCACGTGTTTATTTTGAAAGACAAAAGATGAAGACAGAGATGAACATAAATAGGAAGTAGGTAATTTCTGATGCTTTCCATACCTTGCAAATGGGACAAGATATAAATCCAAACGTTATCCTTGGACCAAGCCATCTGTTTTCCAAAACTCGTCGACAGCACTGTAAGTGGAATACATGACTGCAGTCCAGCTTAAAGGAAAAAAGGAGAAGGGATATAACCACATGTAATAACCATAATTATGAATAACTGACAGATGATTCAGTGTAGGCTGCTACTTAGAGCAGGTAAGAGAAAAATCTAGAAATTTAGTAGAATGAAATTCCAGCCTTCTGTTATTCATGGGACATTACGAACAAGATCTTCAGCTTCTCCCAATTTTCATTATTTATGTATCAATATCACCTTATAGACAGTAAGCTGGGTTAGGGAGAAATGAGAAATATTCAGTTTTGTACCTCTTAGGAAGAAGAAGAAACTATTGATTAAAAAATTTAAGATTTGTTTTTGAGAATACTCATTGTCTTAGAGTCACAAGAACTGAACATATAAACAAACAACCAGTAAATGTTAATGAAAATCTTACTGAGCAAATTGTAACTTCCATAATATTACTAGTATATTACAGATGTATGTATATACATTATATATAGAGGTATGTATTATTATGCACAGATCAATTACATAATGCTGTAAAATGCCATGCTGAATTTTGGAAATTAAGAAGAGAGAAGCTATTGAATAATTATTTTTTTTCTCCCTTATGAACACTTTAGACATTCACTTGACTATACAGGCTCATACAAACCACAGATAAAAGCTCAGTGTACAACATGGACACAGAACAAAAAGAGCATTTGCTCTTTAAGAAACTGGTAGACATTAGTGGGACAGTTTCACCCAATTATAAGAGAGTCAATCACTTCTTTACTTGATGAGTATATTTATATTTCTTACTGAAAAATCTAGACACTTAATGCTTTACAAGCACAGACAACCTGAATGGCTGGCGCGGCCGAGAGTGCTTCCGTGAAACAGATCATGCACATGTCATCGGCGTCCTGCTTCAGGGTGGTGGCATTTTTATCACAGCCGTGTAGACAGGGCAGACAGTGCTCTTCGTTTTTAACACCTCCACATGGATGGCCACAAGGGTGGGTCTTGCTACAGGCTATCTTAGCATACTCCTGTTAAAGGTGAATTATAATACGGCACAGAAAATATATTAAAAAAAGGCAAACAGCCTGGTAAATTATATCCAATATGTTAATTTCCTAAGATACTTTCCCAGAGGAAACAGATATAAGGTTAAATAACCACAAAGTAGTTATTTTTATTCTCTGCTTGAATATAACTTAGGATTAACAAAGTTTATTTTTCTTTTAATGTGATTAAAAAAAATTTTACTCCATATAAAGGGAAAGCTGATTAAAAACTGAACTGCAAGTTTAGTCTATTTGTTATCATGCATAGCCAGGAAGTTAAAAAAACAATTCCTGACAATTATCCAATCACCAACTGTGTGCATGTTAAGTCACTCAGTCATGTCTGACTCTTTGCGACCCCATGGACTATAGCCCGCCAAGCTCCTCTGTCCATGAGATTTCCCAGTCAAGAATACTGGAGTGGTTTGCCAACCAACTACCCTTCATTAAAATGGGGATTACAAAAAATACAGGCATCTTTCATTATCCGGACTTTATCCAAATTCTTGTTAACTAAAGTGAATAATCAAAGTATTTAGATAGCATGGGACTTATATAGATGTTTAGGCTTAAACAAATTCAAGGAAACAAATAAAATGTGTAATGCAGCCCATAGATCTATGGCACCCCACTCCAGTACTCTTGCCTGGAAAATCCCATGGACGGAGGAGCCTGGTGGGCTGCAGTCCATGGGGTCGCTAAGAGTCGGACACGACTGAGCGACTTCACTTTCACTTTCCTGCATTGGAGAAGGAAATGGCAACCCACTCCAGTGTTCTTGCCTGGAGAATCCCAGGGACAGGGGAGCCTGGTGGGCTGCCGTCTACAGGGTCACACAGAGTCGGACACGACTGAAGCGACTCAGCAGCAGCAGCAGCAGCAGCAGCACAGAAGAAAATTTTAAATATATACAATGGTGACAGCTGGGAAACATAAAAGAGATTGCTTTGGGTTTGAGGGCTTTTACTGATCATTCTCCAGCTTTGGTAACACACCCAACTCTTGACATGGGTAATATGCTAATTTAGAAAACGAAAGTGATTCCGAGCTCCAACTCCCACTTATACCAAGTGAAGGTGTCATGAGGGAACACGTAAGCAAGCTCCTCCTCACTGTGATGGCCTGACGCCACACGCACCTGGCAGTCTGCATCGGAGCAAACACTGCCAACAGCAGACAACTCCGTTCCGCTCCTGGAGCCACAGAAACGGCATGCCTCCGAGCTACTTGTGGTGGGTTTTCCTAGGTGCAAGCAGAAAAGAAAAATCCTCCTTAAGCATATGTTTTCTACATATTTTACTATAACTAGTTGAAAGAAAAAAAAAAAAAAGCAAACCAGGAATGTATCACTTGCTGTCATTGAGAAATCAGCCTGGCAGTTTTGTAGCCGAATGGTTGTAAGCTGCCCTAATTACAAAGCAAATAATCACACACACACAAAAGGATAAGAAACTGAAGAGCTATCTGAAGCCAAATAAATTATTAACTGATTTATTTATACTTTACCACAGAAATAGACTAGTCAAGACAGCAGGTCGAGCAGCTATGGTCAGATCCCTCATTGTAAGACCATAATATCAGACAAAATATAACAAAAATTACATAAAAATACTTGGAAGAAAGAGAAATCATTCACGTACCTTTCCCAGCAACAATATTATAAGATATAGAGAAAAACTATTACCAGAAGATATGAAATGTGAATAACAGAAAAATTCCCAGAGAACTTAAGGTAACAGAGCAATCTGAAAGGAATTTAAATCTATTTGAAATAGCTGAAGAAGGAACAGAATCCATAAGAGAACAAAAGGAAAGAAAACAAGATTTGAAAAATACAGACCAAGCTCATTATAAAACATAAATATTGTATAAAAATCTAAATACAATAACTGAATTTAGCAATATTTATAGAAAATATATTTTTAAATGAACAGTTTATATCATAATTACAAGGATGGTTCAAACACTAGAACAGTTACTAATGTAATATATATTATATGGAGGAATAATAGGTGGAAAAAAACCAGCAGTGAGAGAAAAAAAGACTATGCTCTTGGAGCATGAAAAGTTATTCATATTTAAATTTGTCAGATTTATGCCTAACACCAAAATTAGAAATTTGTGTCAGTCAGAAAAACAGCAGACTAAAGAGGTGCTGAAAATCGGGAATTTCTAAGATTCAATGTACCTTTAAGCTGAGAATACTCCAGAAAAAAATCAAAAGATGAAAAAAGTTAAAAAAAATCAAAATGAAAAATTCATGTTTCAGATAAAATGACTTGCTCAAGGTCGCACAGCTAGTTTATAATATAGAACACTGATATAAAAATATAGATGGTGATCAATGCTGTCATAATCACTTATCAGGAAACACTCAAAATTATTCACATTAAATGATTAAATTAAACCAACATCTAGTTGAACCATAATCAGTAGGGATGGTTCACTCTACTTGCTAGGCATGATTCAGTCCTAAATCTGTTTACCTGTATGTTCTCGGAATTCCACCATTGCCTTCATTGTTTTAGAATCTGCTAATGCCATCAACCAGAACAGTTTGGTTCTGCCACAACCTTCATGAAGGTCAACCTTTATAGCTTCTTCTTCTTCCTTGAAGACCTATAGTATCATTAAAAAAAAGAGGGAAATAAATTTATCACTCTCAAAGAAGATGTATAAAATTTAATTATGCAATAATGAATAATTTATTAGGCACTCTAAGAAACTTTAGGTATTTCTAGTCTTCTCGTTAACCTTCACAACCACCTCATTTTTTATAAATGTGGAAACCAAGTCTCAGAGATTAGACGACATTCTTGATTGACACAGTTGGTAAATGAGACAGCTGGGAATTCCACCAAGGTCTTTGATTCCAAGGTCCATTTTTCTTCCCCATGACACCAATTCTCTTTCCCACTTTTATTTCTCACTGAATATATTTTATGTTCCAGACACTGTTATACATGTAAATGCAGAAATCGTCACCTGTCTTTGATGAGTTTTGGTTCGCCGATGAAGATGAAGGAATCTGTCACAGTCAGTACATAGGTTTCCACATACATTGCACAAAATGATTGCTGCAGTTTCACCGTCATCATGGTTATCACACATTGGCTAGAAAAGGACATTTCCATATGTTACAGCAGATTAACCAGAAAGGCTTAAATACTCATACACCCTGAATGTGATTTATTTACAACAGGATCAGATTGTTACTCTGAACTCTTATAAGAATTTAGAATTTGAATGTTAAACAGAATTATGGCAAATGTACTTAACTATAAAAAATCCCCAAATCCATGATTAATGGGCTACGTATGTTCAGTGATGTACAAAATAATCATTATACTTTTTTTTAGAGACTTAAGAAAATTTCTCCTGTTACATTCAAACATTCTATATGCTAAATGAATAAATAATGCATTTTTGACACATGAATGTTAAGGAAATGTTTAAAGGGCCTATATAAAGTTTTTCCTTCTGGGGAAGCAAGGGATACTTCACAAACTCTAAGTACATTTGTGAATAAATTGCATCTCATGTTGCTCTCTTACTGCTTTATTTCCTTCATCTCATAAGACATTTTAGTACAAAATCTAGATACAGAATCAGAGTCTGGCTAAAACCAACTTTTGATAAGATGCAAACATGACTCAGAGAAGAAAGGAGAAGTTTTCTCAACATAATTAAATTCCCTGATATACCATGAAGAGGAAACCCCAACTGCAGAGACTTGTGAGATGAACTTGGGCCATGTGATGCAATTTTTCAAGAGTTCCACTAATTGTGCATTTTGACACGTGGAGTAAAGCTAGGCTAAAGCTTAGTATAAAGAAAAACAAGCTAGATTTGTATAAAGTAACTCTGATCTTACCATTTGTTTCTGCTGTCCATCCTTTCCCATCCATCTCCCTGAGGAGAGGCGGTCGACATGGTCCTGGTCAAGAACACACAGCGAGGCCAGAGCAAGCCAGAGCTGGTGAAAGGAAACGCGGTTATACCACCGACTTAGAGGACACGGACTGCCACGGCTAAGCAATGTTAGCCGGACGTGAGGTCCCCAGAGGTACTCGGGTCTTCCTGATGTGGCAGCAGGCACACACGCCCACCACTGTGTGTGCCAGGTTCACAGTAGGAACGCAAACATACTGAATAAACGACTTGCTCAGATGAACCACTCTGTTGTCTTTCTGACATATAAAATTACCCCTTAATATTCTAATGTGTAAACAGTGTATCAATACATAAATTTATATACTTAATATACCAGTGTCTCCTATAAATTTTTCCATGTAGTGGCAATGAATTCCAAGGAAGGTGGGAGAAAGGGCTGTTGAATTTTTCAGTCCCATAAGAAGTGGGGTAGTAAGGGATTCTCAGAAATCTCTGTACGCACATAACAGCCTAGTGCCAGGCTTGATACACTTTGTCAGGAATAAGTCAACATCTTACAAGGTTTAGAAGACTGTCCTCAAATATAATTTAGAATTTTCTGAGGCTTAAAGTGTAAGTTTTATTTTTATATAGAATATTACTTCACTACTGAAAAATAGAAAATGACTCAAATGTTTCAACGCTGAGAAGTGCAAATGAGTGTCACTGGATATGGAGTAAAGAGAGAAGAAAAGCAGGGAAAGAAAAACCAGAAGAAAAGTGTGCAATGAGAAAGGTGAGAGCAAACATCAGAACCTGTGCAGCCTATGTGTTGGGAAAAGGTCCCAGAGTCACACTCACTGGCAACGTGGCATCAACTGGCTTTTTCTGCCCAAGGGAAAAACAATGTATCTTATTTTTCAGACTTCTGAGGATTAGCTTAGGCATTTTCTACCAGTTTTTACTTCTTCCTAATGCTGTCACATTACCCTGCTTCAAGGAAATGTCAAATTTCGTTTGGAAGTGTATGGGACATGATACTAGGTAGGTTAAAATCTACAGTAGATCTCTCATTTGAAGGATGCAATCTCACTTCCTAAGAGACTCTGCCCCACTGTGCCCTGCGCACACTTTCTGTTTTTTAAAAGTAAGGCCTACACATTCAGTAAGTAGGCCATACGGCTCTATTTTAGGACAACTGAGTTATTACGGAAGAAGCAGGTAGGGGTCTTGTCTTTAAAGGATCTCAGTCTATCACAGTGTCACACTGATACTAAAGTTATCAGGAAATATCATTAGAAACATAGTACACTGACATATAGGTAATACAAAACCAGTATATCCTTTACAAAATCCTTGAATAAATAGTGAATGAAAGTCGCTCAGTTGTGTCCAACTCTTTGCGACCCCATGGACTATACAGTCTATGGAATTCTCCAGGCCAGAATACTGGAGTGGGATTCCCTTCTCCAGGGGATCTTCCCAACCCAGGGATTGAACCCAGGTCTCCCATATTGCAGGCAGATTCTTTACCAAGTGGAGCTATGAGGGATGTATATCCTTAGCTCCCTTAAAAATAACAAAAACAAATGACAAAGAACACCTAACAGTGAATATTAAAAATTACTATACTTAGCTTGTAATACAAAAAAACCCTTCATACTTTTTCAATAAATACAATATTTGATATGAAAAAAAAAGTGAAGCAGGTGGGGAAGGGATGGATTGGGAACTTGAGATTAGTAGATCCCAACTATTATACAGAGAACTGGTAGCAGCAAAGTCCTACTGTATAGTACAGGGAACTATATTCAATGTCCTGGGATAAACCGTAATGGAAAAAGAGTATGAAAAAGAATATATTTATATGTGAATCGGAGTAGAAATTAACACATTATAAATCAACTCTATTCAATAAAGTAAATTTTTTTAAAAAGTAAATTAAGCTGACTTATTGATTTAAATTTGTTTAAACCTATAAGGAAAAAGAACAGGCAACAACAATACAGACCAAATCAAGGAAACCTACCCTAGTTGTTGCAATACACCTCACTGGAGATCTGAATTCCTCCTCCATCTTGGTCAGGGCAATGATGGTTTCCGCAATGGCATTTTTTGTCACTCTTGACCACGCTTCTGACAAATGACCCTAATGACCAAGACAGAATAATGTGATAAGCAACCAGACAGGTAGAATCAAAGCAGAAAATTCTATTCTTTTACCATCCCTCACCAAACAGGAAACTTTGCTAGTAGAATTTTAGATCAAAGGACATACTTTAAAAATCCTTCACAACCATATTATAAACTCAACCTCTTATTACTATTTAGATGATTCAAAAGAAAAGTATGTAAAAATTTAGGTTCCCAAGATGGGGAAACAGTGGAAACAGTGTCAGACTATGTTTTTGGGCTCCAAAATCATTGAAGATGGTGATTACAGCCATGAAATTAAAAGATGCTTACTCCTTGAAAGGAAAGTTATGACCAACCTAGATAGCATATTCAAAAGCAGAGACATTACTTTGCCAACAAAGGTTTGTCTAGTCAAGGCTATGGTTTTTCCTGTGGTCATGTATGGATGTGAGAGTAGGACTGTGAAGAAGGCTGAGTGCCGAAGAACTGATGCTTTTGAACTGTGGTGTTGGAGAAGACTCTTGAGAGTCCCTTGGACTGCAAGGAGATCCAACCAGTCCATTCTAAAAGAGATCAGTCCTGGGTGTTCATTGGAAGGACTGACGCTGAAGCTGAAACTCCAATACTTTGGCCACCTCATGCGAAGAGTTAACTCACTGGGAAAGATCCTGATGCTGGGAGGGACTGGGGGCAGGAGGAGAAGGGCACGACAGAGGATAAGATGGCTAGATGGCATCACCGACTCAATGGACATGAGTTTGAGTAAACTCCGGGAGGTGGTGATGGACAGGGAGGCCTGGCGTGCTGCAGTTCATGGGTTTGCAAAGAGTTGGACACAACTGAGCGACTGAACTGAACTGAACTTTTTTCCTACAGAATTCAAGGGCATTTCACCTTACATTTAGATAAAAACATAACAAACACTAAGGTGTCTATGACTGAGACATTTTGATCAAGAAACCCTGTTATTTAACATAGAACTCATACATCTAAGCTGATTTGCTTTAGAGGAGTACTACTGGAACCCAAGAGCATAAATGGATTTAAATTACAATTACATTAATTCGCTGACTTGATTTTTACTGAAAACCAACATGTCACTACTATAGAATTTTGGTATTCCCAAACATCCTTCCTACATATGTTCATCCAGTGAACATACTCAAAAAGCCTACTTGAGAACTGAAAACATTCTCCATTTCTCCCACTGAGGAAATGTCCATGCTGCTGGAAATGTGATAGAACTTCATTTTTTCCCAGAACATGCTTACTAATCTCATATCCATGTGCTAGCAGTTGTTAAAGGGACAGCTCCAATTTCAATTTCTCTTCCTCCAAAATGCTTGCCGTTTACTCCACCTCTCAGGATCTACCATCCACAGTGTCCTGCCCTCTTCGGGCTGGACTCCTGGAAGTACAAGAGCCAGGCACCCTGAGAAGTAATTACCTTTCCTCCACACTCCTGGATCTCCCCACAAAAGTAAAACCTGGACAGCAGTACAGGACATTCAGTAAACCATGACAACGGAAGACTGAGAAAGCTTCACACTGAAAAAGGCCCTTTCTTGTCTAGAGTCTTGGACTCAGACTGCTTTGTAGGGTTCAAACAGTATACTTTGTTTTTTAAGCTTTAAGTCTTGGAAGACTTACGGAAATATTTCTCAAGCAAATTAATTGGGAAGCTTGAAATGCACACAGTTTACACAAAAGGAAAAATTTTTACCAACTGAAAAGACAAAGGGTGCAACAGTGAACTTACAAACAGAGCTTGTGAATGAGGCAAAATAACATGAATGTCGTCCTAACAATTCAGTAGAATGATTACGCTACTTGTTTTGTTAATCACGTTTCTACTGGGAACTTACTGCGGCCATATCCTTAACAAGTTTAATGATGATCTCTGAGATCTGGGTAGGAGTGGAGCCCTTCATCCACCAATGACTCTCACCTCGACGGATGTAACTGCAAAGAAAAGTCAGCATTTGTAAACCAATCAGTAGTAGTTACAAATGAATAAGTCAAAAACTTATTTAAAATGATTCAACTGGTTAGGGCATTTTAAAAGAAAATTAATCACAATATTACTCATAATCTATCTCTTCAACTCTAAGAGAGTAGCTATTCTGATTATGTTCCCTTTCAAGTATTTCATTGTTTATTACTATAAATATCAAACATTATTTTTGCATGCATCTTTTAGAACAGTACCATTCAAAATAGATCCACAAACTATTTGTTACCAGTCCACATAAAGATAAGAGCTTGCACCAGAATGTCAACTACATGGCTAATTTACCACAGTTTAGTTTAGCTCACATTTTTTCCCCTGGCAAGACTATCCAGGTGAAGGAAGTGATACACTTATAACATTCTGGCGCTTAATGTCATGAACTGGCTCTTTCTCTAGCATTATTCCAGATGTCCTTAATCTTCTGCTGTTATATACAATTCTGTATCAAACAGTCCTCTACAATATCTTTGTGTACATGTATGAACATTTTTTGAGAGAAACAGTTCTACAGAAGTAAAACTGGTAGGTCAAAGGATATGCATATTTTAAATAGACTGATGCTATCAAACTATTTAGCAAAAGGTTTTAGCAATTTAGACGTCAGTTACGCGAATGCAAAGATATTTCACTATTGTTTTAATCTACATTTCTCTGACTACCACTGAAGTACCTTTTATTTATCGGCATTGGTAATTTTTTTAACACTTGTAATTATTTTTGGCTGTATTGGGTCTTGGATGCGGCACATGGACTCTGAGATGTGGCACACAGTCTTCTCTGTCATTGTGGCACGTGGGCTCCAGAGCACATGGGTTTGCAGTTGCTGCTCGCAGGCTTAGTAGTTGCCCAGCGGCATGTGGGATCTTAGCTCCCTGACCAGGGATTGAACCCACGTCCTCTGCATTGGAAGGTGGATTCTTAACTACTGCATCACCAGGGAAGTCCTGGCATTTGTTAATTTCTCTTCTCTGAACTGACTATTCTTGTCAGAAATCTGTATTGGTTGTTTTTTCATTGATTTGTAGTCATTCTTCTAATATTATGACTAATAATTCATTGCCTACTAACTGTTAAATATTTTTTTCCAAGTCAGTTGTTTGTATTTTAAAAACAAACAACTTTCACTTTTATGTAGCCAAGCCTCTGAGTCTTTTCCCGTTACTTCAGGTTCTGTGTTTTACTTAAGGACGTCTTCTCAAATTGATGATTATAAAAATGTTCTATAATTTGTCCTAGTAGAGTTTAAAAGCAAAAATATGTGAAGTTTCAGTTGATCTCAAGTTTACTGTGAACATGGTGAGAGAGTCTATAGTTTTTTGTTTTGACTTGGGAAGTATTCTAACATCATATGCTCAGCAAATTTTTCTTTCTCCACTAATTTGAAAAGACACTTTTATTATACACAGCATTCTTTTTCATACACAGGTCAGTCATTTATGGCTTCTATTTCTGGTAAATACGCAAACAAGGTAGAATCTGAAGTGTCTGAAACCTTCAAACAGTAGCTCACTCCGTTCTATTTTTGTACCAAAACAGATACAGTGACCCACCTGGAATTGAAAATCATCGGGAGGGTGACTGTTGTCACTCCTTTGCCCACGGAGGTACCAGCTGTTCCTGTGATGGTGGTTCCTTTGGCTTTTAGCTGTACTGTGAGTGCTTTGGCAATGCATCCTAGAAACATGTCCAAGATACCTAGCTTATTCCAATCTCCTTTCTCTGTTGAGTGAATAATGTCACTGATATCTGCTGGCGGGAGAGACTTGACTCCTATAATGCTGGCCAGACGGTTAGGGGTCACTTCAGGCAAAACTCGTCTTAGTAAGGAGGTCACCTGGTATGAAAAATAAGAGAATTCTATTTAAAGATTTGGGATTGACATATACACACAGCTATATTTGAAATAGATAACCAACCTACTGTATAGCACAGGGAACTCTGCTCAATATTCTGTAATAGCCTAAATGGGAAAATAACTTGAAAAAGAATAGATAACATGTACATGTGACTGAATCTCTTTGCTGTCCACCTGAAACTAACACAACGTTGTTAATCAGCTATACTTCAATTTTTTGAAAAAAGATTCGTGTTTTATTTAAAGTATTCTTTTTTTTTGAGTCCAGCTGCCATTCTATGACTTCAAAAGTTTTGAGGACAGAGAAATGATTTAAGCTTGATTTAATTTCTCATATGACTACCACTCCAGGGCAGCAAGAAAAAAACACATCTCTTACTTGGTCATTATATATTTTACAGTAATAAGGCTGAGTAGCGGAATACTATTTATCACAATAGCACTAAAATGGAACATATTTTGTTCTTCCATATCTCACTATAATGAGTCAAAAAGAAAAACATGGGGTTAAAATACAATCCAAAAATCAAAATATGCTATAACAAACAAACCAACCAACCCCCCCTCCCGCCAAAAAAAAACATTGATTCTCTTTGTTAGAATAATTTTTAACAATGTTTCAAACATGTATACCTGTGGCCGATTCATGTTGATGTATGGAAAAAACCATCACAATATTGTAAAGTAACCATCCTCTATATAAAATAAACAAATTAATTAAAAATAGAAAGTAACAAAATAAGCTTCCAGGTAGGAGATGTGCCAGTCACCTGTCTCTGGACGCGTGGGGAGGCAGTGTGGAGCAGAGAGAAGAGGTCCTGGAGTAGAGTCAGCTGCTGGGCCAAGTACTGCCGGCCCACGTTGGAGCCGCTCAAGGCCAGGACCATGGAGAGCAGCTCGAAGCAGTAGGCGTCAGAGGAGGCGTCTTCATCATTGGGCTGGGAATTGGCATTTTCTTTGCTTGATATGGCATGTTCCCATTCCTCGCGGACTCTGGTGGCTTCCATGCGAATGGCCTGGACGATGTGAGCACACACCTGTTCAAGGGCAACATAAAGAAAATGTAAAAGTGTTTATTTGTAAGGTTTAATTAAAAAAAAAAAAGGATATTAGTTGATACTCAATTTAATACTCTTCCTTCCAGTTAATTCTCCATCATACCATTCTCTTAACACATCTTAAAAACAATTAAGGAAAACGACAATTAAAAACCTGAGTATTTAAATCAATTAGTATAGAAATGAATGCTATACTGGTTACCAATTCCCCTGCCTGTGGTTTAAGACATGAAATGAAAACAAATCACCATATTTAATCACTTCTAAGGCATCTTTTCCCCCATATTTCTATTCATAATGTGATTTGTAATTGATACAATTCATAATTTAATTGGCAGCAATTTTCTTTTTTTTAGTGACAGAAAAAAACAGCACATTTTACAACTGGTAGCTTCTACAAGTCAATAAAATGCTGTTAAAAAGATAAAGCACAAATAAATTTATGTGATTTATTTAAAAAAGACTTAAGGTGTTTAAAGTTAAAATAGTGGGCCAATTTACAACCTAATTCAAAAGTCAGTATTTTATGTGACTTGGAAAGGGCTGATTTTATGTTACTTAGGTATTCCCAAAGTGAATTCCCATTACATGAATGATCTAGTGCTACTATGCCATCTTGTGATAATTAGAAATATCTAACACTGGTTTAGTTAACATTATAACTGCTCAGCAGAATAATTTTAAAAAACAACAACAAACAAAAAAACAAAGGGGAAAGGAACACAGGAAATGTAAATGAAATCTGATATAACTGGGTATTTGACACCAAAATGAAACAATCTACCTGAAAATGAGAAAAACAAAGAGCGGCAAGGTAAGAAAGTTAACATTGATAACAAAGTCTTTAAAGTGATGCAGGTATGCCAACATACTCCTTCCTCTCTAGAAAAAGGCAGACACATTCTGCAGGACCTATAAAAGAGTCAGCATAAAAAAGCCCCCATAAATTTTGGAAAATGCTTTACACCCTAAAAACAAACAAAACTGATGGAGATTGTGAAATGACTACTGACCAACCTGTTTCTGTAGGTTAGTCAGTTTACTCCTGCTGAAGATGATTCCAACCATATGTTCTTTCAGGTCAGCGTCTGATGTTGCCTTTAGATACAAAAGGGGAAGAAAAGGAAGCAGGCTCTTTTAATAAAACTCATATACTCAACATTTTGAAATGTCTTGATAAGTAATTATACAGGTATCTTTACAAGGTGAATTCATTTTAAATTGAGATCTATAACACTAAAAAGAAGGATAAAAAGTTTGAAGAAATCACTATTGGCTAATGTGACCATAAAAAGGACAAAATTTCTGACTTTAAGAAATCCAGAGAAGTTTGCTTCATGGATTTCTTTATAATCTAGTCAATTTGTGTCAGTTCGTTTAAATCTATTTCTAAACTGTGAACACTATTAGTTCATATCCTATATTTGGTTATTAGAAGAGCAACTCAGGAAAATGACATTTGGTTAGAAAGGAAGTATCCTAACAACACTCTCTGATAATGGTGGTCTTAAGTTATTCCAACACTGACTGTAAACAAAGAAACCTATCACAAGAAGACATAAGAAGGCTGAAGTTTTATAGTGCCTATCACGTGTAGGACACTGTTTTAAGTGGTAGATAAATATACAAACAGATATAAGTATACATATACACACAACCTTATTTAATCTTCAGAAAGACCCCATAAGGGGTTTGATGTTCTGCCTGCTTTATAGGTAAGAAAACTGAGGCAAAGCACCCTTGTATTAGAATTGAAAATGACTCTTGGTTTCACTTTTCTTAGGATAGAGACAGCCACAAGAGAATGTTGCTCCCACCTTAATAGTGAGAAAAGCTGGTAATCTACAGAACTGTAATTTTTGGGTGCCCACTAGAGAGCTGACATAGGCAACCAGGTGAACTAAAATCTAAATTGACAAATCCATATTGTTGGACACTTCAAATTGTTTCTGTACCTAATACAAGTAAATGAGAAAACAATGAACCTTACCTATCAGCAAGGTTCTTACAGATCTGAATAAAACTATCAACCAACTGAATTAACCACATTTGTAGAACTCTTCAAACAACAACAGCAGAGTTCACATTCGTTTAAGTGCACATGGACATTCGCTAAACTATACCATTACTATGAGCCAGAATTCAGGTCTTAATAGCCTCAAAAGTGATGAAATTATACAACTATATATATATATACACACACACATTTGACCACAAAGGAATTAAAGTAGAAATTAACAATACAAGGCTATCAGGAAAACTCCCAATATTCAGAAATTAAATAAGACACTTGTAAATTACCCAGAAGTGAAGGATAAATCAAAATCGAAGTCAGAAAATATTTTGAATTGAATGAAATGGAAAAAAACAATACTCAAATCTGTGACACTAAAGCAGTGCTAAGAGGAAAATCACAGCATTACTTATATGAGAAAAGAAAGGCCTCAACTCATCATATTAGGACTTTAAGAAGTCAGAAAAAGAACACACTGAATCCAAAGCAAACAGCTGGAATGATATAATAAAAGAAGATACATCACAATAGAGTCTAAAGATAAGAGTATATTATGAACAACTTATGCCAATAAATCCAGCAACTCAGATGAAATGGGCAAATTACTTGAAAGGCAGAAGTACCAAAGCTCACTCAAAAAGAATGGGTAACTGCAGTTTCCTTGGAAAACTAAGGAGAGTAAGTTTGTAGAATAAATTTTGTGTGTGTTTGTGTGCTACATATAGCTAGAATACACATTAACAAATGAGTTCCTTTTAGACAGGGAGATCTTTTAACTTCTTTCATAATTTATTTTGCTTTTTCCTTTTTAAAAGCAGCTGTATTGACACATAGTTCACATACCATATTATTCATTCATTTAAAGTATATAATTTAATGGTTTATATGCATGCACAGATAAGTGCAGCCATCACCACAGTCAATTTTAAAGCATTTTTACCACCCTAAAAAGAAACACTGTGCCACTCAGTTATCACTCCTCTAGCTCATCTTCTTTAAACAAAAATAAAGTACATATAAGGAAACACTGCATATCGATTAATATACACAGCAATATATGGTTATTTTACTGAATAAAAGAAAATGAAAAAAGAGAAATATATAAGAAATCCATTCTGATAAAAATTCTCAATAAACGAGGAACATCCTCAAACTGACTAAGCACAATTACAAAAAATCTACAGTGAAAGACTGAATATTTTCCTTTTCCAATCTAGAAAAGACAAATATATGTGATCTCACGACTTTTATTCAACATGGTAACTGAAGGTATTAGTCAGTAGAATAACACAAGATTGGAAAGAAAGAAGTAAAACTGGCTTTCTTTGAAGACCATATGATTATCTATGAAGAAAAATTCCAAAGTTACTACAAAAGAGCTTCTCAAACTATTAAGTAAATTTAAGACCATGAAAAAAGTGAAAGTGAAAGTCGCTCAGTTGTGTCCGACCCTTTGAGACGCCATGGACTACACAGTGCATGTAATTCTCCAGGCCAGAATATTAGAGCGGGTAACTGTCCCTCCTCCAGGGGATCCTCCCCTCTGGGGACTGAGCCACATTCAGTGTAGATCTCCCACATTCCAGGCAGATTCTTAACCAGCTCAGACACCAGGGAAGCCCAAGAATACTGAAATGGGTAGCCTATCCCTTCTTCAGTGGATCTTTCCCAACCCAGAAACTGAACCAGGGTTTCCTGCATTGCAGGCAGATTCTTAACCAACTGAGCCATAGGTGTCCCTTAAGAAGACCATAGCATAAAAGTTTAATGCACAAAAGTCAATTGCGTTTTTATGTACTAGAAATGAATAACTGCAAAGTGAAATAAAAAATATTTACAATAGTATCAAAACCATCAAATGCTTAGGGATCAATTTTAAAAAGTGTGTATAAGACATGTACACAGAGCTTAACTATAAAACATTGCTGGCAGAAATTAAAGAAGATCTAAATAAATGGACAGAACTAAATATAATATTCATGGATTTGCTGTTGTTGTTTAGTTGCTAAGTCTTGACTCTTGTGCAACCCCATGGACTGTGACCCACCTGGCTTCTCTGTCCATGGGATTTCCAGACTCAATATTAAGATGTCAATTCTCCCCAAACTGAGCACTTTGGTGCAATTCCAATCAATATTCCAGCAGGCTTAAAAAAAAAAATTTATGTTTTTGTTTTTTTTTTCTCTTACTTGAATGAAATCCTTGCTGGGTACAATAATCTGGGCTGTAGGTTATTTTCTTTCATCATTTTAAGTATGTCTTGCCATTCCCTCCTGGCTTGAAGAGTTTCTATTGAAAGATCAGCTGTTATCCTTATGGGAATTCCCTTGTGTGTTATTTGTTGTTTTTCCCTTGCTGCTTTTAATATTTGTTCTTTGTGTTTGATCTTTGTTAATTTGATTAATATGTGTCTTGGGGTGTTTCGCCTTGGGTTTATCCTGTTTGGGATTCTCTGGGTTTCTTGGACTTGGGTGATTATTTCCTTCCCCAGTTTAGGGAAGTTTTCAACTATTATCTCCTCAAGTATTTTCTCATGGTCTTTCTTTTTGTCTTCTTCTTCTGGAACCCCTATGATTCGAATGTTGTAGCGTTTAATATTGTCCTGGAGGTCTCTGAGATTGTCCTCATTTCTTTTAATTCGTTTTTCTTTTATTCTCTCTGATTCATTTATTTCTACCATTCTATCTTCTAATTCACTAATCCTATCTTCTGCCTCTGTTATTCTACTATTTGTTGCCTCCAGAGTGTTTTTAATTTCATTTATTGCATTATTCATTATATATTGACTCTTTTTTATTTCTTCTAGGTCCTTGTTAAACCTTTCTTGCATCTTCTCAATCCTTGTCTCCAAGCTATTTATCTGTGATTCCCTTTTTAATTTCAAGATTTTGGATCAATTTCACTATCATTATTCGGAATTCTTTATCAGGTAGATTCCCTATCTCTTCCTCTTTTGTTTGGTTTGGTGGGCATTTATCCTGTTCCTTTATCTGCTGGCTATTCCTCTGTCTCTTCATCTTGTTTAAATTGCTGAGTTTGGGGTGTCCTTTTTGTATTCTGGCAGTTTGTGGAGTTCTCTTTATTGTGGCTTTTCCTCGCTGTGTGTGGGTTTGTACAGGTGGCTTGTCAAGGTTTCCTGGTTAGGGAAGCTTGTGTCGGTGTTCTGATGGGTGGAGCTGTATTTCTTCTCTTTGTTCAGTCGCGCTGTGCGGAGGGAGGGAGGGATGCTGCAAACAAATAACACTGGCGTGCGCTCACAGTACCTCAGCCACACTGGGTCTGCCCCCGCTCACGGCGCATGTAGCCTCCCTGCCCACACTGCTCGGGCTCTAGGTTGTTCCGCCAGGAATAATCCGAGGCCAGCCCTGGGTTGCATGTACCTCCCAGGTCCAAGCCGCTCAGGTTCAGGCACTCGGGTAGTCCTCAGAGGCGCAGACTCAGTTGGGCCTGAGTTTTGTGCTCTTCCCAGGTCTGAGCAGCTCAAGTGATGAGGTGTTTGGCGAGCGCCAATGCTGCGACTTATCGCCTCCCCGCCACTCGGTTATCTGGGTGTAAAACCGGTGCACCTTCTCAGGCAGATGTTAACCGTCCAGACCCCCAAAAAGTTTTAGTTAGCAAAGAAGCCTGCTTACAGTTTTATAGATAATGTCTCTCTGGGGCTGCGATTGCCCCCTTCCGGCTCTGGCTGCCTGTCACCGGAGGGGAAGGTCTGCAGCCGGCTATCTCTGTTCAATTTTTTGTTCTGTGCGCGGGCCTGGCGGTCTTAGGTTAGGGCTGGCTTTTCGCGTGGTAGATATCCCACAGTCTGGTTTGCTAGCCCAAATTATTTCGCTCAGATAGTGCTCAGGGTATTCAGGCCAGATTCTTACTCTAAGCGATGCAGCCCGCGCTGCGCCTCCCTGCCCAGCCCCCGCTTGCTAATGGCGCGTGCAGGCGTCTGCGCTAATTTTCCGCTGGGGGAGTTACCGTAGGACTCGCAATCTTCGAGTTTTAATTGTTTATTTATTTTTTCTTCCTGTTATGTTGCCCTCTGTGCTTCCAAAGCTCGGCACAGATTCGGCAGTGAGAAGGTTTCCTGATGTTTGGAAACTTCTCTCTTTTTAAGACTCCCTTCCCGGGACGGAACTCCGTCCCTCCCTCTTTTGTCTCTTTTTTTGTCTTTTATATTTTTTCCTACCTCCTTTCGAAGAGTTGGATTGCTTTTCTGGGTGCCTGATGTCCTCTGCCGGCATTCAGAAGTTGTTTTATGGAATTTACTCGACGTTTAAATGCTCTTTTGATGAATTTGTGGGGGAGAAAGTGTTCTCCCCGTCCTACTCTTCCGCCATCTTGGCTCCTCCCCTCAAAATTTATGTTTTTTGTGGAAGAAGAAGAAATTGATAATCTGCTTTTAAGCTTTATATGGAAATGGAAAGAACCTGGGATAGCCAAAACAACTTTGAAAAAGAACTTGGTTGGAATCTCTCTAAAGCTACAGTAAGGAATGTACTGAACCTCAATATAGCCTGATGTTGGTGTAAGAATGTACATATAGATTAACGAAACAGAACAGAGTCCAGAAACAGACCTATACATTTCTGGTGGACTGATTCCTGATAAAGGATAGTCTTTTCAACAAATGGCAGTAAAAGAATCGAATGTCTTCACATCAAGAAAAAGAACCTCTACTCTTAATTTACACTGTATAGAAAAACTTGAAACATATATGGTTCTAAATAAAAGAACTAAACTTCTAATGTTTCTAGAAGAAAACAGGAGAAAATCTTCGTGACCTTAGGTAAGACACAAAAATCATGAGTCATTAAAAAAAAAAAGATAAACTGAACTTTATCAAAACTAGAAACTTCTCTCTGAAACATAAGTCACAGACTAGGAGAAAATATTTGAAAATGTATTTTTACCAAACATGTATTTGGTAGAAGACCTATATATATATCCTGAATACATGAAGAAATCTTCCAACCAATAATAACACAAACAGCTCAATATAAAAAATATGGGTAAAAAATCTTAATATACATTTTGGTAAATGTACTACAGAGATGGCAAATAAATACATAAAAATTTGCTCAATATTATTAGTCACTAGTGAAATCCATGTTAAAACTACTACAAGGGGCTTCCCTGGTGGCTCAGTGGTAAAGAATCTGCCTGCTAATACAGGAGACACGGGTTAGATCCCTGGTCTGGGAGGATCCCATATGCCAAAGAGCAACTAAGTCCATGCACCAAAACTACTGAGCCTGTGCTTGAGCCCAGGAACCACAACTACTGAGCCCACATGGTCTAGCATTCATGCTCCGCAACAAGAGAAGCCACTGCAATGAGAAGCACGTGCACCTAATCTCGAGAGTAGCCCCCTGCTCGCTGCAACGATAGAAAAGCCAGGGCAGCAACAAAGATCCAGCACAGCCAAAAATGAATACATGAATAATAAAAATCAGTTAAAAAGTTAAAAAACGCACAAGATACAAGTATACACCTATAAGAATGTATAAAACTAAAAAGAGTGATAGTATCAGGTATTGTCAAGGAGATGTGGAGCAACCGGAAATGCTTTGTTGGTAAAAATGTAAAATGGCTTAATCACTTTGGAAAGAATCTGCAGTTTCCTAGGAAGTTGAACATATACTTATTATACAGCAATCCTACTCACAGGTATTTACCTAAGAAAAATGAAAACATGTCCATACAAAGATCTGTATGCTAATGTTGACAGCAGTTTTATTAATAATAGCTAAATAGAGGAAACAACACAAACATCTATCAGAAATTTGTGAAAGAATAAATAAACTATGGTAAACTCATACAATGGAATACTCCTCAGCAACCAAAAGAACAAACAACTGATACATATTCTTATACTACCTATAAAAAAATCAGACAAAAAGGCTATTTTCTCTACTGCTCCATTAAATAAAACCTGGGAAGAAGCAATACTATAAAAAGTGAAGTCGCTCAGTCATGTCCAACTCTTTGTGACACCATGGACTGTAGCCTGCCAGGCTCCTCCATCCATGGGAATTTCTAGGCAAGAATACTGGAGTGGGTTGCCATTTCCTTCTCCAGGGGATCTTCCCAAAGCCAGGGATCGAACCCGGGTCTCCTGCATTGCAGGCGGATTCTTTATCGTCTGAGCCACCAGGGGATGGCAATACTATAGGGGCAGAAAACGGGCAGAAAATAGTTCAGTGGTTGCCATGGGGGAGGAATGAGATAAGAGGGCTGAATGCAGAGGAATGACAGGGAAATTCTGGGGGGTGGAGGGGAATGTGTTTTAAAAATTGCTTGTGATGGTTTCACCACTGTACACATTGGTCAAAATTCAAAACAAATGATTTTAAAAGGATGATTTTGTATGTAAGTTTTACTTCAAAAATCTGACTTAAAAAAAATGCTTCCCTTAAAAATCACATTATCTCACTGGTATCCAACCACTAGCAAACCTTTCCCACTCATCCCCAATGACTCAGCATACACTCTTCTACTGTTTGGCAAGCCTCTTTAAGGCTCCCATCCTCTCATCCTCTTAATCTAACTTTCATCCATTCTCTTTCAGGTCTAACTCAAAGTCTAATATCCTCCAAGAAGCCTTCTCTGTCCACTCCAGGGACAATAACCTCAACATACTCTGAAATTCTATGACATGTACAATTTTTCACATATTTAATACAGTGATTATATACTAAAGAGTATCCCTGATTATCTGTTTGGGGAGGGAAGGGATGGACTGTGCAAGTTTAAGAACAAAAGGCAAGGTTTTTGAGGGCTTGATACCAGTTCTCAAGGTTGTTCAGCAAACAATTGCCATTTGCTAAAATTCATTTGATTTAATGAGTACTCAGTCTGATAGTTGTCAAAATGTTATCTCCAAAAGATGCTGAAAAATAATTACCAAAGTTTATGAAATCCTTTTTTAAAAAAAACAGATTCCAGATAGAAAAATGTGGATGATTTAGTTGCCTCTGTGTCAGAAGGCGCACAGAGGTAGCTTAGGTAAGTTCTTGAAAATATCTTTCAAAGAACTGGGCAAACTTTGGGAGATGGTGAGGGACAGAGAGGCCTGGAGTGCTGCAGTCCATGGGGTCGCGAAGAGTCGGACATGACCGGGCAACTAAACAACAACAATAAACCAAGTATACAGATAAACCCAACAAGAGGGAAACCAAGAAGAGACACAGAAATTACTACCAAGTTTAGCAGAGGAAACACTTCTTTGTGTCTTCGCCATGAACCTTCTTTATGATTTGCCTTGAACGATCATAAAGAAGGCCCATGGAGAAGGCAGGATTTTTGAGCTGAACTGTGAAGGACAGAGAAGATGGAGGGAAGTGCACAGCATAGTCAACAACGAAGCTGATTTTACAAATGACAACATTTAAACGCAACAGCCCAAGGTTTGGAGCAAATTTTGTTGTTACTTAAAATACCAGCTAGATCATACATGAGCAAAAAGTGAGTATCTTCTGATAGTTCCTTTACCTTCTTTCTAATTAAAGTAAAAAATATTAACTGCACAGAAACTAGTATCACATATACATTAAAATACGTAGCAATATATGGATTATTCCACTGAACAAAAGAAAATGGAATAGGGAAATAAATATTTTTAGAATATAAATAAATACATTGTATACTTTTTCCTCTCCTTCAGGTGATGACAAGAGTGCTTTTTCCTCTTGTTCTGGTGTGGGTTCTGCATCTCCAGAGATGAGCTTTCCAAATACCTGGTGAAGAAGACAGGGAGGTGAGAGCAACCTAATGGCAGGAATTAGCACTGTGAAGGCTGGAGGACTCAACAGCTCATTCTGCAGGTTTTATAATGCTATGTTATTCTTACTGTACACCTCTACTTTTCAGAATTATGAATGCAAAATAAAATACAAGAATTTGGGCTATGAGAAGAAAAAAATGGGCCAAACTTGTAGCTAACAATCTCTAATAAACTGAACAAAATACTTTCTTAGGCTCTTGATATTATTACTGAAGTAATACATTTTTTTTTTTATCCTGTGCTAGAATATGTGTAGTAAGGACACTCACTTGAGATGTAATGAGTCTGAACACTCGCAGAGTCTCAGCTTCACAGTTCCTTTGCTGGGCCACACTGGCTGAGATCTGGCCAGCAATTTTTGTGCTTTCGCCATCCTTCCAGCCCAGGACCTTAACCTGTCGAACTCTCAGTGTATTTTCTGGACCCTTTAATTCAATTTTGATGATGTGATTATCCCCTCCTGGAAGTTCACTTGTTACCCAACCAATGTGCCTGGAATCCAGATCAACCTAGGGGAGCAGAAAAGGGATAGAAACCTGATACAAGTGGATTACTATTTTATTACTGTCCTGGACTTAATAACAGTGGTTACTATGTCCTAGTGTTAGTAACAGTAAGCTCAAATAACAAATAACTGTACACACAGAAAGTGTATTGGATTATTTCACATTGATTATCTTATTTAAATCTTGTAAAGATAAGCAATACTATAATAGCTGCAGATGAAGAAAGAAAGTTAACACAGATGGCAGGAGTCTAGTAAGTGGTGGAGTTGAGAATTAAAATACAGGTCTGCTTACATTATATGTACTATATGGCTTCCGAGCGCAAGTTACATAAGTGAAACCACTGGAAACAATTTTCATGACTGTACCTATACTGCCTGTAAGTAGAAATACTCATATGATCAGCAATGAAGTCCTGTTTTGTGCATCTTTACATGAAAGCACATTTAAAGCAAGGATTTTAGCTGTGCAGTTAGTTAATATGTTTTACTTTTGAAGAAACATTATATACTATGTAAATTCACATTTGTGATGACTTATTTCAGTATATTTCATTGAGAATCTAACTCTTCTCAAGGATTAAATTTCAGTGTACTGTACAATGGTTTTTGACACTATTCACTCACAAGGGAATGAGTTTATACAGCATCTGTCATAAGCCCAAATAAGACTTGTTTATAGACTAGGTCTGTATATTGACTTTTAACCTGGATATATTGCACTGCTGTAAATTGAAAGATTTTCAAGGTACAGGACAATAATCTACATTTAAATCTGAAGTGTGGCTGAATTATAGTGGCATTTGTGAATCGAATCTATGAAGAATTTTAAGGCACCCTGAATCTCTGCAGGGGAGCAGAAGTCAGGGTGGAGGGCTGTAGGCACAGTATACTTACTCATGACTACAGAACATGTAGGAAAATAGTGGGTAAGATGTCTAGAACAGAGACAGTTATAACTATTCCCATACATGGACTATTTGCCAATTTAGTGTTTTGAAAAGAGATGATTTCCTATAATACTGTGGCATGCCAAAATTAGAACTCAACAGTGGAGACTGAGAAGAAGAAATTTCTACCAGGGCAGTAAAAACATTTAATGGCAGTTTTAATTACCTGCTTTATTCTGCACAAATCTTCTACTGCTTTGCCAGTTAAGAAGGTCATTGAGGTGACTTTATTCTAAAATAAACAATTCAAAATAGTTATTATGCCATGTTCCTGGCTCTAGAACGGACAGTGATTTCTTACAGCCTATCAATATCATATCAACTCTTCTGCTTGTCTTTTATAGGCCTTCCAAACTGACTTCATTCCATCTGTCAAACCAATCACAGTTCCTACAACTCCAGTCTTTTTCTTATCCTCACAAACTCCATCTTGAATCACACATTTCAGTCCTTCTCTATGGGCTCTGAGAGAGGAGGCTGGCATTCCCTCTTTTCATCCAAAGTCTAATCATTTAAATGCTGTCTCTATCATGAAGTCTTTCAACAATTCACCTTGCTACTTATGTCCCATTCTTATTACATTATTCTCATTGCTTCTGGTGTAAAAGGGAGGAAGGCACGTAGCTTAAGCAACAAATACTTGAAAAATCACAGTGCCCCCAGACAGCCATAGGGACTTGGGGGAGGACACATGAGAGTGATGAGTTCTATCCCCTTGAGATCTTTGCCAAATTAGGGAAGGACCATTTAATATATAAAGTACAGTAGCAAAAGAAACTTAATATCTTTAAGTACTGGAAAGAATCATACTGGTACTAGACTCAGAGACCTTGAGTATGTTTTAATGCAAGTACATCAAGAAATAGATGGACATATGAATTCCTTGGAGAGTTGTATACTTTTAAGTGCTATAGGCTGATGCAATTCAAATTAACAAATGCTGTGTTTAAGGCAGTGTGATGGGAAGGCTGGGGGACACACAGTACACTGTGTGAGTCCTAAGGATGCATATAAATCAGAGGAGGCTTCCTAAGAGAAAAGCTGATGTCAGCGTATCTGTACAAAATGAATATTACACGTGTTGGAGAAGACTCTTGAGAGTCCCTTGGACTATAAGGAGATCCAACCAGTCCATTCTGAAGGAGATCAGCCCTGGGATTTCTTTGGAAGGAATGATGCTAAAGCTGAAACTCCAATACTTTGGCCACCTCATGCGAAGAGTTGACTTACTGGAAAAGACTCTGCTGCTGGGAGGGAATGGGGGCAGGAGGAGAAGGGGACGACAGATTAGATGGCTGGATGGCATCACTGACTCAATGGACGTGAGTCTGGGTGAACTCCGGGACTTGGTGATGGACAGGGAGGCCTGGTGTGCTACGATTCATGGGGTCGCAAAGACTCGGACATGACTGAGCGACTGAACTGAACTGAACTGAACCATGATTATCTCTCCTAAAAGACAAAATGTTAGATTGCAACCACTGTTTTGATGGAAAGTATATTCTAGCTTAAAATATGAATCAAAGATAACACTGCACTGAGCGGTGAGTTCCTGTCAGAAAAATGTTATGATTTCTTACACTTGACTTTCAAGTAAGATAAAGTAGTTGTACCAATTGAACTCTTGGGTCTCAAGAGGTGATAAGCTAGTGATATAGTAGCTAAGCCTTTTCTTATTCAATCTGTGCTGATGGACAGAAGTTGGGGTGACTGCAGACAGCAAGGAATGCTCTGACTGTAGACTGAACTTCTGTGGTTGGCATTCTCCATTCAGGTCATCTGAGACCCAAACCCACCACTTTGACTCTCCCCGGGAAAGGAAATATACAAATGGAATAGGAGCAGCTTGGCAATGGCCCAAGGGGACTTATTAATACTGTATCTGCAGGCCACTTTCTTTCTGAGGGAAAAAATTCTAAAAAGTATTCTTTCTCAAAAATGGGGTAGAAGCATGGGAATTTAGCAGTTGGTTTTATATTCTAATTGGCCTTTAATATTCAAGTAAATAGTATGCTTTTTCTTCTCCAGTGCTTTTTGTTAAAGACTGCTCAATTCAGTTGAAACATGTAGACAGGCTAGAGCTAGGGGGAATATATAGTATGATTATATATGTTAATCCAGGAATTTTCCCCAACTCCCTTCTGACGGTGGGGGTAAGGATTAAAAACTGAAGGCTAATTATGCTACAGGTCAAACTGCATTAAGTGCCACTAGAGCAAGGTAAAAAAGAATCCAGAGGAGAGAAAGAGTAACTTTTATAGAAGAGGTACTGTGGGAGAATTTGTCTGCTGGGTCTTATACTTGGGAAGAATCTGAAAGGTAGAGTTTAAGAGAAGGACTTCCAGGCCAAGGAAATAGCTTGAACAAGGGTGTGGAGGTAAAATATCATGGAGTAGATATTTATTTTGCTTAGCTATAGGTTTCATATATTTATAATCAGATCCTGTCTTAAAATGGGTATTCCACAGTGCCCAAGTCATATTAATCTGTTTCAGACTTGAGTTTTTTGACAATATAAACAGGACATTTGGTTGGTGAAGTTCCAGGTGAGAGCCTTTTTGCTAAAACTCAGAAATGAGACTGTATGATTAATAAAGGTCTGAAAAGAACTGACAAACCACAGTTAAGCTTCCTTTCTTACCCCAAGATCTCGGGAATTGTCCACATGAACAGATACATAGCGGGCATTGATGCCTTTTACACAGTTGATGGTGATGTTCTTAGTTTTGTTTTTATCCTCATCTCCTGACTCCCAAAAGGTTTCTGTGGAACCATCTGTCAAACTGCCAATCATGGCAGGTCGGCTTGAAGTTTTTATGTCAACAATGCTGGTTAAGTCCTTTAAGCACATTACTATGCACAATTCCTACCAGAAACAAATACACATAATTGAAACACTCAAATGGAAATCTTCCACAATAATAAAATAGGCATGAAATAGAAATAAAAGTAAGTAGCAAATTGTTTAGGAGTAATTTTCAGTTTCTCCTTCAGTACATTGTTGAGTATTAACAGGATAACACAGGATAACTGTTAGATGACTGACCTGACTCATAGCTTCAAAGCCAGACTGTATGCTGATGCTAAAACTCTCTTCACTGTCTCCATCATCTGATTTTGACAAAATATTGTTAATGTGATGAAAGACATTGCTCTGATGGAGGAACTGGTGATCAGATTGCTTGAATTTCAGACTCCAGCACCTAAAACAGTATAAGTAATATATTAAATAATTCTTTTTCAGGAACCTCTAAGGAATTCCTTGAAAAAAAAAAAAGCATTCTGCAGCTAATCTTAATGCTGTAGGTAAAATAACAATATCAGAAATTTTAAAAATTCAAGAAACAAAATGATTTCTACTGGCTTTTGGAGAAATATACATCATTTCTGTTGAACAATGTAAATTCTAAGGAAAGTTCATCCATTTTCAGTTCAGTTCAGTCACTCAGTCGTGTCCGACTCTTTGCGACCCCACGAATTGCAGCACGCCAGGCCTCCCTGTTTTAAATATAGCCAAACCGACACATGAAGATCAAAGCTATAAAAGCAAAAGAGGTAATAAACCAGTTTTGTAGACAAGTGTTATCCCAACTATAACAGCCTCTTAAAATTTATTAGTCCAACAATTCTACACTAATTCATCAGAGTATAACACACTTTGTACTTCAAAACTCTTGCACTACAGAATCTCTTCTCTGCTGGTCTCATCATTAAGAATGTGTGTAGCCAAAGTCACTCTGTCAACCTGTTTCTTATAAAAACCAATGGAGGATTTACTTATATGTGTAGTCCAGTACGAGGCTCTAGTGATAAAGTTCACAATATAAAAGTAACGGTGAGGACTTAAAAGGAGGAGATACTTTTCAATGTAATTTTAGGATTGGCTGCATATCTCTTGGTATTCTTTACAATTCAAAACCCTATTTTGAATTCTGTTTTTGAGATTTCATTGCCCTCTCCATTTTTGCAACATTTAAGTTTCTACTCTTGAGGAACACTGAGACATGTGATTTGGGGTAGATGAGAAAGGAAAGTGAGGAAGATGGTTTCAGACTGTGACAATTTAGAGGACTCAGAAGTATACTACCCACAATTTATAAAGGGGCCAACAGGCATGAGCTGAGGCGAAGGGCAATTCTAAATTACAACCATAATGAGGGAGGTATCATTCGTATAACACAGGATTCTTTCTACCTTAAGTATTTAAAGAGGTCTTTCAAGCATTTCATGCTTTGACTGCTTCAGAAAACTCCTTTTCCAGGGTACTTAGGACACTTGGAAACAATATTACCTTAGGGCCATCTGCTGTAATGAACTGCCACTGGGGAGAGACATCATAAGGTCGGAGATGGTCTGAAGCAGGCGGTGAAACGTGTGTGGTAAAGGATGAGCCGCTTCCCCTGCGATCACTATATCTGAGAGCGGATGCTCACATACCCTTGTATCTTTCTCCTAAGACAGAAATGGTGGGCAAGTTCATCAGTTTGGGAGCTGGAAGGAATTTTTCCCACAAAAGAAAATGTGTACTTTAACGATACTGATGTAGTAGAAATGTAAACAACAAAACCAAACCACACCTCAAACATCCAGTAAGGTTAACTAATTATGCTTACGTTTTTAAAGGAAAAAGTGATAAGGTCACCTATAAATAAAACCACCAAACCAAATAAATGCCGCATATGAGGATCAATTCCAGCATACTCACTAATCTACTAGCAGAAATGAGCCTTTCCCTTCAGCTGAGCACCACCCAAACTGCTGGCCCACAAAGTTGGGAGCCAGTAAGGAACTATTTCCATTCAGTAGGTTTTGGGGTATCTGTTACACAGGAACAGATAGCTCTTATGAATGTGTGATAACATCACATTGTAATCGTGGATTGTTTTCAATTTTCCCTTGTGGCCCTATTGATTTTCATTGGATATCTTTAAGGTTATTTTATTAACTACATGCATACACTGAAGATACAGAATTACTCTTTTATCATTTTGTAGAGATCCTCCTTATCCCTACTGATAATTATGTCTTGAAATCTATTTAATCTGATGTTAAACTAGCTGTAGCAAGCTAATTTTGAT
Source organism: Bos grunniens (assembly GCF_055505025.1). Taxonomy (NCBI): domain Eukaryota; kingdom Metazoa; phylum Chordata; class Mammalia; order Artiodactyla; family Bovidae; genus Bos; species Bos grunniens. Next base: position 52,459,799 of record NC_141176.1, read on the forward strand.
CGGTATTTATCCAGTATATCTTTTTCTACTTTTAACCTTTTACTTTTACTCTTCCTCTGTCCTTACGTTTTAAAAATGCGATGCTTATAAACAGTACTGAGCTTTTGTTTTTTTTCTATCTATTCTGACAGCTTTTTAAATTGAGGATTTAGTTTTCTACTTTTTTACTGTAGAAATATAAATGAGATCCATAAAGCACAGCTACAGAGGTATAAATGTGGCTGGAACCCAGGCTTCCAGGGTCCACACTCAACGCTTTTCCATGATACAGGCTGCCTCCTATAAAATTGAAGTCCCTTCTAGCCAAACTTGTTGACTCTCATGTCCAGGCACAATCTCGTTTTCATTCTCTGTGCCGTACAGTAATGCTGTGAAGTGGATGGCTCTTCTCTATAATAGTGTTGCCTTCTTCATCTTATTGCACTGGACAGTATATATCTTCCAACTGAGTGCTTTGTCTGTGACCGTGATGGCTAGTGAGAAACCAGAATTGATTGACAGTGTTTCTGGAGACAGAAAACTTTCATTCAGCATAGTTAGTATGTTGCTCATAGCTCTGAATTGGTATTCTTGCCTTTAGGTTATATAATCTGTGAATGACTTCATGTAAATTATGGTATTACCTGAAGAGAGTTTGACTCTTCTATAAAAATATGGACAAATAAAAAACCAAGAGTCTCGCTCACTTGTTCTGCATTTTCTTTGTTTGTTTTATTTTCCTCATCCTCTTCTTCCTCTGGTTCCACTGGAGCAGGAGTCAGAGATGCCACGAAATGCCACAGAATATCATGGAGAGAAGTGGTTTGGATGACGTTACACAGAAGCCAGTTGAAAGCCTGCACGAAAGATAAAGTGAAACTCACTCAGTCATGTCCGACTCTTTGCGACCCCATGGACTATACAGTCCATGGAATTCTCCAGGCCAGAATATTGGAATGGGTAGCCTTTCCCTTATCGAGGGAATCTTCCCAACCCAGGGATCGAACCCAGGTCTCCTGCATCACAGGTGGAATCTTTACCAGCTGAGCCACAAGGGAAGCCTGAAAGCCTGCATAAACAATGTTAAATAAGTCCACAATAAAGACAACCTTCTGGGACTCAAGTATTTTAAGGGAAGACTTTAGAAGACTGATTGTCATTTCACTGAAAGTACACTGAACTTACACTTTCAGTAATTCTGGCCCTAATTAAAAAATTAACAGTAGGGAATATAATACCTATGAAATGCAATTCAAAATATTTTCCAAACCACTTTTCATTTCAAAAATTTGTCTGAATATTAATTTACACAAGCATATTTTTTCCAACTTGCATTTAGAATCAACATGCGTTTAGAATGTTTCTTAAGTTCTACACAAGCTGCTATTTACTTAAATATAGATTCATGTGGTTCCCACTGATGAATGGCAGGTTACTTCCTACTCATGATAAAGAAAAAAGATTTGTTATATATACAAGTCTATGATATAGTGATCCATTTTCAGAGAACAGAGACCCAGATAAATTATCATTGTTAAATTTATAATTCAAAAGCCCTACTTCTGATCCCTTTTGCATGATTACTCTAACTGAAATGACACTGTGATTATAAAAAGCTTTTTTAAGAAGATATTATCACAGTTCAGATAATAAAGTAATGTAGAAATGAAGTTTTTCAGAGTGTTTAAACTCAAATTCATTTATATTCCTAAACCTAGGAGTTTAATTTTGTTGCAAACACGGTATTTTCTATTCACTGAGGTCTCTTAATTTGTCACAATTTCTGTTTAGTAGAAAACTGACATCATTAAACAGAACCATTATATGAAGCTTATGATGAATGAATCAATAATCCTATTCATGTATTCTTACCTCCATAGCAAAAACTCGACAAGCAGATTTTCTTAACGCTTGTTTCATTGCTATTTCCAGACCTTCTAGATCATGATGCTGTATAACAAAGGCTAAGACTGGCCACTGGAAGTTCCGTTCTCCTTTGGAGAGGGAGCTGTGGGCTGAGATGAGCCGGGACAGCTCAGGAGATGGATGCCTCAAGAGTGAAGAACCCACTTCTGTTTGAAGGGAAAAAAAAAGTATCAATTTTCATAGGTAACACATATTAATATATTTACAGTGATTTCAAAAAACAGTATCCAGCTTATTCACTTAAGTGTCTTCAGGGATTTTTTTGTTTTTGCATTTGACACAAATCTTAATGATTTCAATTTTTTACTGAAGCTCAGATTTAAATATCTTACTTAAAGTTATATACCTGTTAAGTTGCAAAGGTAAGTTTTGAACCCAGGTCTGAATCTAAAGTTCATCCTTTCTATAACACTATACAAAATGTGATTTATTTTCTCCCCAAATGGAATCTACATCTTATCCCCAGCATTTTCTAAAGGACTGCTACTGCTAAGTCACTTCAGTCGTGTCTGACTCTGTGCGACCCCATAGACGGCAGCCCACCAGGCTCCCCGGCCCCAGTCCCTGGGATTCTCCAGGCAAGAACACTGGAGTGGACTGCTTTGTAACAAATGGTATTTCAATAAGAGCCCAAAGATACTTGTTGAATGTATCCTCAATATTTTCCTAAAAGATCTTCAATAAGATACATAATCATCTACTTAAAAATATTAGGTCAGATCTTCACTTAGTAAGTAGTTGGCCTGATAAACCATTAACATGTTATCCTTTGCTTCTTGGATTTCTTTATTTTTAAGACAGAATCAATTAGCCTCAATTTGGGGCTGCTGATACTAATTAGTCCAGATTATCTAAAATTTTTTTACTGATTGAGAGCTAGCCATATCTCCAGTTTTTATCATCTGTTTTGAGTGGTAGTACTTACAAGAGTTACAAGTTTCTATTGAGAATATCATTGTGAAAGTGTCAAGTCATTGGAACTGCTGATTTACTGAAGCTTAGTGGGAGGGATAATGGTAGCAATATTCAGCTTAGATACCTAACAAGTAATATATTTTAAAGATCAGTTTATTCTTGAATAATAGTACATGATCTCTGGTGTCTCTTCCAACTAAGATGTAAAATTTAGAGAGGCACATTTATGGCTGTGTCACATAGAAGGAATGTTTACCACGATTTAAAATTAATCCATTCCTCTGCCTTCAAAAATTAGATTCAAAAAATCTACAAATAAAATCATTAGGATCACTCAATCTTCTTTTTTATCTTTATACTTACCAGTGTCTCCACTGTTAACTCTTCTCCGAGGAATGGCTTTAACTCGTGCAGGTAAGATGGAGTGCTGTTTATCATATTCAGAAGCAACAACGGAGTAGGATCTTTGGAAGACGGTTCTCTTTGCGAGATCAGTATCAGTTATGGGACTAGTTTCCAAACTGCAGATAGAACAAGGTGACAGACAACTCAGGAGGAAAAGGGAATGACGTGACACTGTATTTACTTAGTTTACAACAGCGTAGTCAAATGTGTGAACCATGTGGAAGAATACAAATTCAAAGCCAACTTGACAATCCCTCTTTAAGCCTTTAAGCCATAATTGGATCTTTCCAAATGTAATCACATTTTGACCAATTTCAGAACTGCATCTTAAAATTTTTGCTTCTCTTAAATCTACTTTGCATTTTAAATGAAAAAGAAGAAAAGGCATCAAATATTCTAAGCTTCTCTCAGAAGCAAAAGCACTGTGGTGGAAGACACGTGTCATGATATTCAGGAAAAACAGGCAGATATATTCATAATAGCACTGAATAGGAAGAACAAAAATATATACATGAGGAAACTTAATAAGAGGGAAAGTGAAAGGATGCAATTTTCTTCTGGTTCCAAGTGTTCTATGGTTTCTCATTCTCTGGAGGTGCTACCCAAAGCTCTATCTGGAGCACGGCCATACCACAGTGTACTGAGAGATGACGAACTGGTTCCTAGCCTCAGTTACATGATACTTAAAACTATTTGAGAACTCAGTGGTTTTCAGGAGGGCTGTTGGACATGGCTGAAGCGACTTAGCAGCAGCAGCAGGAACCAACCTCTTTTTTTTCCTTTTTAACTATACAACATTAAAAAACAGTTACAAAAGTATTAAGGTGGTTATGTAATTTCTTTTATTGGGGCATTTTAAAGAAAAAGATAAATACCTTTCTTTACTTTCTAAGACAAATTTACAAAGTATTCTTTTTGTTTCTTTTCCATTGGTCAAGGCTGGTTTCAAATCCTATGGCCCTCAGTAAAGCTTATATATGTTCTAGTAACTGGCTAGCTCTGGCCATGTTGTGTCCTCACTGCCTAAGTGAGTGTACATTCTTGTTTGAATAGATGATAGATGTTGTATATAACTAATTGGAGTAAAGGTGATCTCTTCTCTCCAACCGGATCTGCTATCAAGGACCTCACCTGATTCTTGAACGCATGCCTTTTCTTACCGCTCTAATAGTCAGGACACTTGACGCGACTTCCTTCCTGAGATGGAGGGATGCATCAATATCAAAGAACTTCTAGAGCATTCTCTTCTACTTAAAATCTCTCTTCCACCAAACACTGGACTCAACAAAAATATAGTAACTCAAATACCTGGGTGGCATGGACTTCATGTTGCTCTCGGGCTCTTCAAATACGTTGGGACTGGCATCGGGAGTTACTGATATGTACGGGGCTGGCACAGATGTTGAACGCAGGTACCTCATTTCATCCTGGAATAGGTTGTCATCTTGATAGCCCACGAAATTTTCATGATGATGCCTGCATTAAATCAAACCCAGTAACTTAAAGTATGATGGTAATACAGACACTTTCCATTTTTAACCTCCTTTGTAAAAGCAAAAATAACTCATACATCTATAACTGAGGAGTGTAGAGTATTAAAATAGTGGCAGATTTAAGGAGGAAGAAATAGAAGGCTGATAATTTTACACATAGGTATTCCAGGTACCACAAACATTTCAAATACAAAATCGAATTTCTTTCCTTTTGAGAACTTTTTCATCTTCCAGTGTTTCAGTGAGTGATCCCACCAGCTATCTGGGTGCCTTAAGCTAAAACATCTTGGTGTCACAGAGGGCTCAGCCCTCAGCCATGACCAGTCCTTCAGGCCTGTGGACGCTGGATTCCCTTTCACTATTCTCTCTCCTTGTTTCCCCATCATCACGGCCTTGCTTCAGGCTGATGACATGTCTCACATGGACTACTGGAGTATAGGTAGTGACCTTTATGGTAGGAACACGTGTTAGAGTGAAATGTGAAAGAGATTAGAGATATATGAAATGTTTCATGGGTTAGGGGGGATATATCTATTCCCCAAAGGGCTAAAAATTGTAAAATTCATAATTAGAGTTTGCCATCAACTTTTACATGTTTTACCATTTGATTCTATCCTTTTCAAACTGGAACACAGAGGTGCTAGTATAAGTACAATAAGCAGGTGACTGAAGCTGAAGGCTTGTTGTACTTGGCATTCCTGGTGATTTTTTCCAATGTCCCAAATGTACTTAGTCTCATATTTTCATTTTTGTTTTCTGTTCATTTTCTTGAATTATAAGTACAATAACAAACAAACAAACTACATAACTCTGCTTCTCAAAATGGAACTGCTGGTTGGTAAGTCATGCCAGCAGGCAATTTCCAAAGTGATTTAAAAAAAACAGCCAAGTGACATTACCTAGCTAATGTCTGCAGGTAGAGACAAGGCATTTTAACAGGAAGGTCCTCAGAAATGCCCTCTTTCACGCTGGGGAGTTGAGACTGGAATGGCTTTGCTGGATGGTAACACAGAATGCTGGGTTCGGCAGCGCTGCTCAGTGACAGCAGGAAGAGGGCATTCGCCTTAATCACCTGGTGGGCTTCCATGGTGGGCAAGGCACGCGGAGTCTTGACTTGCATCGGCTTCCTCCTAGACTGCTTGACCTGGAGGGAGAATTTTTAGGGATCTTTTCCTACTTATATTCAAATATGAGATTTCTTAACCTAAATATTTTTGAATTGCTAATACAAATTATTAAACACTCATAGAACTACTTTAAAACAATAATAGTGATTACCAAAAACAACATTCACTTCATGTTTCTGAACTGATTGAAACTAATTTATATCAAATACAAACTGTATTTTTTTATCTTTTTGCTGAAAGTTAAAAACCTAACTAGTAAAATCTACATGTAATTATTTAAATAAAAGAGTTAATAACTTGTGTGTGTGTGTGTGTGTGTGTGTATCTGGCAAATATTTTCAGTTAGGTGTGTCACTAATGTGAATGATCCTCACTTTCCATAAATCCTTAATATAACTAGGTATTAAGAAAAAGAGAGGAGATAAACAGCAGAAAAAAGAGAAGGAAAAGGAAAAGAGAATTAAGAGAGAGAAAAGGTGAAGAGGGAAAGCTATGTATATGTAAGCAGGTGACTGAGTAGCACACAAGTAATAAAAAAATTACATCTTCAACAGGGTATGTATGCTACACAATGGTTGTTTTTGTGTTATCCCAAGACATAATTTGTTTTTGTCATTAAAAACAGCTGACCTGGTGCATAAATCAAATTTGTATATTATTCCTATTATAAAAGCTGATTTTTAATATCAACTATATGAAGCTGTCTGATGACATGTTCCTATAAAGAGATTTTTTTTCCCCCTCCCTCTTTAGTCTCCCTCCCATCTCCCTCCCCATCCCAACCCTCTAGGTTGTTACAGAGCCCCTGTTGCTTTTTTTTAAATTGAAGCGTAATTGCTTTACAGGATTTTGTTCTTTTCTGTCAAATTTCAACATGAATCAGCCACAGGTATATATATATATGTCCCCTCCCTTTTGAACCTCCCTCCCACCACCCTCCCTAGCCCACTCCTCTAATTGTTTCAGAGCCCCTGTTTGAGTTTCTAGAGTTCTAAGTTTCCATGTTGCTAAAAAGAGGTTTTTATAAGGTTTATCCTTATCATTCACAGTATAGCCAGAACAAAATAAAACTACCTTCTCCCGGGCAGCAGCTTGTTTTTCCCGGAGGTATTTTTCTCTGCAGCGATCACACACCAGATACCACGTGCTTCCCCCTATGCCACCGTCGCCACAGTTACCAGCCCATCCACCACAGAAGTGCCCGATGCTATTGTAACCTTGTCCACCAGCATACCGGCCACAGCCTTTGAAGTAAGCACATAAATAGATACTGAACACCTAAGAGTCCTTAATAGTCTGATGCTTGCTACCTATGCATAAATGACAGATTTCCCTTCTCAAAGCAAGCAAAGTACTGAAGCAAGTATCTAACTTTTTCACTTTTTCTACCCACCCCCTCCCACCCTGCCCCCAGAGGCTATTAGTTATATCCGCAAACTTGCATGTATGACCAGAAAGTAATCAACTAAATGATGTCTAAAATACTGAAGATACTCTACATAGGCAGATGAAAAGAAATGTAAGACATGGGAACATTTAGATTTATTTAAGCATGCCATAAATTTGGACAAAATAGACAGAAAACATTCTGTACGAATGGTAAATTTTACAGATCGCGTATTTTACAAAAGGTTTCAGTGTAATATGTAGGAAGAGAAAAGCATCTACCCAAATCCATAACAGGTGAATTTTGCAATACTAATCAATTGTTATAGAAATAGTTACATTTACCTAAAATACTGTCTTCTGATGAAACAGTTGATAATCTCTTTCACAGGAAGAGGCCCATAGAAATCAATATAATCTAATTTAATTTGCAGTTTTGAACAGGAAAACAATACAGTTAAAGGAGATTTAACGTTGAGACCTCTCCTGTGTGTTTGGACATATTATTTCTACTGTGTGAGACAGCAATCCTTTGGGTAAAATGTAAAATATTTTAAAAGTTAACAATATCTCAGAATGTGATAACACTAAAATGAAACAGTACTAAACTGCCTTGCCATTGCAGTATTAGAATTTCTTTACCTATTTTCCACAAAACTTATACTGTATTGATAAAGCACTTTAAAAATTACATTCTAAGAAAACTATAAATTCTGGGCAAAAGTGTCCCTGTACTTTAAGGTAATTCATGGAACAGCTTAAGTCAGAAGCTACCGCATCTGTGTTTTACGCAAAGTGCTTACGTGTACTCCGTAACCGCTTACCTGGGTGAGCCTGCCTCATGTGGTATGTCACTGGGTACGGGTGAGACTCCCCACACAGCTCACAGATGGTGTCTTTCTCTGGCCCTCCTACCGCCAGCTGGGCCATCTCCCCAAACAGATTACCCCTGGGCCGGACTTCGGTCTTCTCTTTTTTCTTCTTTTCTTTTTTTGCCTTCTTATTCTCTTTCTCACACTCTTTCTTTTTGAGGACTGCACAAGAACCGGGACTTGGGAAAATCATATTCTGGGACGCTGCTTTGATAGTGGCCAAAGAGATGTCTTCCCAGAAAGCCACCAGGTGCTGCAGCGTCAAGGGGAGCGGTGACTTCGACTTCGTCGCATGGTGTGTGGACATCTCAAAAGTGGCCTCGGCTTTCCCGTCTTCGCATTTTTCATGCAGGGGGGGTTCCTTCAGCATGGACAACACCTTATTTTTGTTGATGCTACCCATTTTAGATATGTCTGGCCCATGAGGTGCAATATTAAACATATTCAGTGCTGACGATATTTCCAACGAGTGTCTATTTTTTAATTTGGTTTCCTTTTCTTCTGTAGGCTGCTGGCTGTTTAAGCTACTTCTTATAGGAGCGTGTTCTTTGGAAAGGTCTGGATTAAATTTTAAGAAAGAAGAACAAGCCATGGCGTCATGTACTATGCCTTCGTGCCACAGGAAAGAGGCAAAGACGGCCCGTGCACACTCAGCCACGGAAGGGGACATGGCTTGTTTGGCTGGCTCCAAAGGTTTGGATCCCTCTCCTTTGAAGAGAAAGCTGGATTTTTCCTTCTTGGGCCTGGTGTGCCTGTTAGCACATTTTCGACTTATTTTGGGGGATGCCCTCATTTCCTGTTCCTCTTTCAGTGGTGCTTTTCCTATGCTGAAATGCACTTTATTTGAACCTTCATCCACACTCTTAAATTCACTGCTCTCATCACAGGTGCTGTCCGTTAGGCTATTGGTTTTTAAAGTACTTGAGGTGCAGACTTCAACCACCTCACTGTGGAGGTTTTCTTGTACCACGTGGGGAGAGGGAGCTCTGTTTTCGGATCCGGGGGAATCTTTAGAATCCTTTGGTACTGGTTTTGGTTTTGGTGATGTTGATCGCCCCCTCAAGGGTTCTGTGAGGGGCATTTTCTTCTTGCGGAGGGTATCTGGATCAAGGGTGTAAGAGTCCGATTTGGAGCGTTCCCGGGGAGGATCGAGTTTCGTCTTAACAGGAGCAGTGCTTTTCTGAGGTAGATTTTTATCATGTGGTGAGGAGGATCGTGGAGAACTAGCACCGGATGGGCTAGACCTATTGGCTGGGAGCGTCTTTGGCTTGGGAGAGGATGACCGAGAACCTGGGCCTGGGGACTCAGCTCTGAAGCCAGAAGACATCCTCCCGTCAGATTTTAGCGTCTGCAAGGTGTTGTGGTTGGGGGACAATGACCGACTGTGAGAATCTGACCGCAGCTTCGCAGCATCAGATTTCAACATGAGAGACTCACTAGCTGACAGCCCTTCTGTACCCCTTGGCTTCTTCTGGTCAGCAGTAGTCCGGCTCATACGTCCATCAGGTTTGAGTGTTCTACTGTGTTTGGAGGACAGTTCCGGTTTTCCTGACGTACAGACTGGTCTAGGAGATGTTGAGATGGTTCCTCGGTCACCTGTATGGTCCATTTCATAGTGAAACTTGTTAATATAATTATAACTTACTGATGATTTATCTACTAAACCATGAAATAAAAAATAACTAAAAAAAATTTGTGTTGCTTTTCACAGACAAAAATAAAAATTAAAGCAAAAAGGGGAACGGGGAACGATTTCTCAACAAAGTTCAATTACATTTTATAATTCTAATATTCTTATGATTGGATTAGAATAGTTTATTACTAACATATGAATGCTAACAGAAAAAGGACAAGAAGAAAAATAATCTTGCTTTTTCCCAAACAAAGCACTAGGAGTTTCTACACAGACACCTTTTGTTTTCAGCATCCTGGCCCTCCTTCGGTGTCTCTCGCTCCTACTGTTTCATGCTTGCTTTAGAGGCACTACAGCAAGGATTTCTCTGCTGTTGGGAAGTGGTACAGCCTCCAAGTTTATCTTTCCTGCCTAATATCAAAACTCCTGCCTTTATTGCAAGTGATATTATTGTTAGGAGGAAAGCAATCTGACTAAAGTGACTCAACTGGCACAAAAGAACTGAAAATCCATAAATCTTGCTAGAAGTATTCCTATTTTTTGAAAAAAGATACTTAGTAAATTGAGAAGAATTTGTTAACTGGTTACATTGCAGTTCGTTCTTTTTCTTTTCTAAAGGGAAATGAACAAAGTTGGATAAAAGTAGTAAAGTGTTTTGGGGCTTGCTTGCATGTGTCTGTGTGTGTACAGTCAGGCTCTAGTTAATCCGACAAGAGAGTTTTGCCATAGAATCTGCCTCCTCATGGAAGGCTCACAAAAGTTGATATTTTTGTCTGTTACTCCCTTTCACTGATGCCATGTCAAGAATGGGTCAATATAATAAGTGTTTCATAAATATTTGTTAAGTGAGTAAATAAACTTCTATTTTCTTAGTTTTTTTCCCCTTCTGCTAGTCACAATCTTCAGATTCTCTAAAAATCCATTATGGCTAGCACCACCCCAGGGCAGAGGGGACAGCAGCCACTGCTGTGTAAGGGTCAGATTTTATAAGCCAAATATTCTATTTGGTAGAATTAGACATCAGCCTAGTCCTTGCCACTAATTCTGAGTGACTGACTCGTTTTTGTCACTCTGATGATGGAAATGCCTTCATCATCACATTTATTTCATAAGCTAAACCATACATAATGGTGAATCCAAGCAAATAAGTAATTAATCTTTTATACTTGGCATCTCTCTCTACAAGGTCAATGTGTGAATTTTCTGAAAGGGACGTGCTTTCTAATTAATGATGCACAGTTCCTCACAAAGGAAATCTCTACTGTGATTGGCTAAACAATAGACTCTTTCAAATATCAGGAACACCATTTACCACATGCCAGCAAACATTGCTTGTTATATAGAGAGGGTCAGAGTGAGGGCCGCTCTATATCATATTCCTGTGCTTCAAGTAATGGCGAGTATTTTTTTAAGATCTGTTAAGTGGTGACAGCTGAATACCTGCTGGAGTCTAGGTGCATAACTAACACACAATTATTTCTTCCTGACATATATTTGTCAAATTATAAATCAATCCTGCTGAAAAAGTTAGTTTTCCAAAATATATTTCATATATTGAAAAAAATGTCAAGTTAGCTAAATGTGGTAAACTCATACGCTAACTAACTAATGTGTATCTTCCTCATTTGGGTTTTAAAAATTTTGAGGCATGCAGTAAGTATTACTAAAAATGGTCATATGGCTATTTTAAGTATCACTAAATATAAACACACTTTGCCAAAAGCTTTAGATCATAAATACTTTCACATTCATCACTTAATTTTGTTTAGTGCTCATGTTTATCATGTGTAAACTTAAGTGATAATAGACACTTCCTTAATCTCAAAAGAATTCTGAAGAAAAAATAATACAAGACAGGATAAAAATTTAGTACATTCTAACAAATTAGTAAAAATGTTAAATATTAATTCATTAATAATCTGCATTTATGCCAAAATCATAAATAAATGGTTATATAATACCATTCTATAATATAATGCACCCATAATACTCTACTGTAATATGATATGCCATAGTATATACTCCTTATGGGTTACACAAGACTATATACTACAGACAGCAGGTTCTACAATTATTCTATAATATTATATAGTATTACTGTCAACTGTAAAAAGGAGAAATATAAAACTGTTTTACTCATTTTTAAGAATACAAGATTTTAAAAGTTAAATTAAATATCACTCTGAGACAAAAATATGTGATTAGGAATACACAGTACTTTAAAAGACCAAAGCAAATTTTAAAATGGTCTGACATTTTATCAATTGTCAATAGCTTAAACATTTCTAAAATTACGTGACTAAGGAAAATATAAGGAAGACTCAAGCCATATAGGATGGCTCTGAAAACAAAGGTAAACTAAAAAACTTAAATTATCAAACTGTTTCTCATAAAAAACTAAAACAGGAAAATTATTTTTACATTAAATAACAGAAAAATGAGTCTAAGACTAACCTGTCACATAAGACACTATATTCTTACAGATCACAATGTGCTCGAGGCTTACATGTATACCACTTTGTTCTGGTCAAAAGGGCTTTACAATTCCCCAAAGGCATTTCTTTCTATGTACTTATTTTATTTAAGACCTCATACAGGTTTGAAATTAAACAAAAGTACTATTTAACCTACAGATATAGTAAACAGGCATATCAATTAGGATAATCAATACAATATTGAACAGATACATCACAAATTACCCCAAAATATCAAGTTTAAATAAAATGATAAACTTTAATCTTAAATGGAATGAGATGAAAATGACTGAAGTGAACTAAAACTTCTTTCCTGAAAGCTCCTATGTTCATTAAGAATGGCCCATCCATGGAGGCACGCATACCCACCCTTCAGTTTGTGAGACAGAGATGAGAGAGCAGAGGCAGGCCCAGCTACACCATAATTTTTGTAAATGCGCTCACGAGAAGCAAGGTTGCGAGATGGAGATTCTATAGTGGAAAACATTGGCAAAGAAGCAGCACAGATTCAATGGAAAAAAAAAATTTAGCAGAGAACACAAGCAGAAACAAAGCATTTCAAATGGTATGCGCAACTATTAACTGCTATTAAAAATTTCATATTCTGCTAAGATTTTCAATAAGTTTATATCTCTCTAAAATTAAAAACTGAAAACAATGGTCAAATTAATTAATTTAGACTAATGACGACAGCGCCAAATGTGTTAGCTTAAAAGTTAAATAACAGTCACAGCACTGATAAATCAAATTTGAGCATTTCTTTTCAGACTAATCTTTCTTTAATTCAGTTTTCTTTAATTTGGTGCTCACTTACTTATAAATGAAAGTTTATAAGTAATTTTTTTTGGTAAACAGTTTGAGATTAAAAAAAAAAAAACGTTACTTACAGTTTAACCTATTGTCCTCTGGCTTTCTGTATGGACACAGGACTATAATTTTTCCAGTTTGCATCTCAGAATGGACCCAAGTTGACATTTACGGTTGACTACTTTTCTGAGTCCATCTTCAGTAAAAACTACTAGTGCCAATTCCAATATTTAGCGTTTGTTTTGTAGATCATATTACTGAGATACCGAATTTTATTTATAAAATGTCTCACAACAAAAACAAAGCAAAAAAAAAAAATTACAAGTCACTGAAATGTTACACACATTAATGATTCACCATGCAGAAAATGAAGTCCTTAAAATGAAAAAATATATATATTTTTCAAAGAATTAACAGAACCTTTAAAGTGGTCTTTCAAAAGCAGTATGCTTCAAAAAGAAATGTCTAAATCTGAAAATTAACCCACTATTTAAAATTTTAATTTATGGCAGTTAAATGTAATCAACTGAGCTGAAACAAATTCAGGTAATAAGGAGATAAGTTTCTTAATATTATTGAAATAAAAAAATGAATACACACTTATCTCAAGAGAAAAAGTAATGGTTGACCGATTCATCATTATGGCCAAGATAAAAGATGAACTATTCATAAGCCAAATGTCCTATATATGGTACAGTGTATGTATTATGTGTCAGATAATGTCCTAGAAATTGAGCAAAATGTAATGAATAGAAATGAAGTCCCTGCTCTTATGGAACTTATCTTCCAGTAAAAGGAGAAAGCCAATGAACACATATACCCTAGACGGAGTGGTGATAAACTTGGGAGTCGTAAGCACACAGATGTTTGGGTAATACTCCATGCCTAGATAAGACCACTCGGGGAGCGAGGTCTAGATGAGACCTCGGAATACAAACCTGGACATTCCTAGAAACACAGAAGAGTGGAGGACGTAGGAAAGAGGTCAGAGGTGAACAGCTGAGGTAGGAGATAACCCTCAGGAAAAGGAAGAAGGTGTTTCAAGGGAGAAAGAAAAAGCAATCCTGTTAAACACTGCCAACAGAGCAATTAACATGAAATCTTAGAATTGACAATTGAACTTAGCAAAACAAAAGTCAAAGACTGACTAGAGTGATGTCGGTCGATAAGGACAACTGCAAAGACCCCTTGTAAGCTGGTTCAGGAGAGAATGGTAGGAGTGGATGGAGGGATGGACCCACATGCCATCAAGTCGTGTTCATCTAAGTTAAAAAGCTGTTAAAATTTTAATATCTTTGAGCATTCTTCTCTTTAAAGTCTATAAAACTCAAAGGTATCAGACTCTACAAAAGGAGTTCTTATGCTATTAATACTCAGTCTGCAACTCTCCCCAAAAATGTGAGTTCGAGTGCCAGTTTTTGACTGGAATTCAAGGGCAATTCAAACTGTCCATGAAAGGACACAGTTTCATAGCCTGGTCACTAAAATTTGTGAAGACTGGGTTTAGCAAGGGGGCACAAGAGCAAGAAATTAGAAGACTATCTTAATTAAAAATACCGATAACATAAAGGTACAAAACTACTGATATACAGACACTTGTAGGATAAGATGTTAGAGGTTTAAGGACAAACTCCTGGAGGAGGTTTTGAAGCCAAAATATGCTTGAAGTCTTTTCAATATGTTACAAAACCTAAAGAGAATAGGTATGATTCAGAGTGAACAAGAAGAAACAAATATTTTTTGAAAGTCTAAAAAAGGTTACTATTAAATGCCTAAATAAAGTAACCTGTGATTTCACATAACACTACTTCTAGTCATTTAATGTTACAAAATTTGCCCATGTTTAAAATACTTTGAGGAGAAGGCACTGGCACCCCACTCCAGTACTCTTGCCTGGAAAATCCCATGGACAGAAGAGTCTAATAGGCTGCAGTCCATGGGGTCACTAAGAGTCGTGTCACTTTCCCTTTTCCCTTTCGTGCATTGGAGAAGCAAATGGCAACCCACTCCAGTGTTCTTGCCTGGAGAATCCCAGGGACGGAGGAGCCTGGTGGGCTGCCGTCTGTGGGGTTGCACAGAGTCGGACACGACTGAAGCGACTTAGCAGCAGCAGCAAAATACTTTGAACTAAAGATTTATCTTTCAATTTAAAAACAGAAGTAATCTGAAGAGAAACATTCCTACCTATGCACAGAAGAAAAAATTGATCAGCTTTTAGACACCTGATGAAGATTAATCATGCACCTTTTTATCTTGCTTTAAGATAAAACAACCAATTATTAAATTACTCTCTCTAGGCTTTTGATTTTTTACGCATAATATAGTTAACTAAGGAGAATAATCCTTAAAACAAAATCTTTAAAAAGCAGGATTTTTTTTTCTCCAGTACTCATTTGAAGTCAATGTTGTTTGGTATCAAATATTCCTTTATTAACAATATGGTTCTTTACACATTATTTATTCTTCATTTTCTTTGATTTAAATCCCAAGTATCAAATCCCCTAGAATATTTCATTCATTCTCTGGTCACAGAAACTGAGTTGACTGTAATCTGTATTTAAAAACTTATTCCCTAGGCTAATGATAATAAAAGTTTAACTTTTTTTTTTTTTTTAAATAAAGAAAGCATTCGCATTTCAGTTGGCCAAAGACAAACTGTGGGACAATACACTGGAAGAATCAAGGCACCTATTAGCATTTAGATTTAAAAAGGAGCATATATTTTATCCCTGTGTCAGGAAGATCCCCTGAAGAAGGAAATGGCAACCCATGGGAAATTCCATGGGCAGAGGAGCCTGGCGGGCTACAGTCCATGGGGTCACAAAGAGTTGGCCCCGACTGAGCATGCGTGCATATATTCCTTCAGTGTTGAGTCAACAATGAGGCAATGATCTTCTTTATCCATCTGTTGATTAGCACCCAGGGTGTTTCCATATCTTGACAATTATAAATAATGCTTCTGCAAATACTGGGGTGCATGTATCTTTTAGAATAAGTGTTTTTGTTTTCTTTGGATTATACCCAGTGGATTTGCATCTAAAGCTGTCAGTCTAGACAACTGCTAGCTTGAGTATGCAATTGTCATCACTATCACCTTATTTTAAACCCTCCAGGACATCAATAGACAGATGTAGGAACAATACTTATAATTATACTTATTTCTTATCTGCATATATTTTGATTGTTCACATCTTTTGGCTAGGTTGAAGCTATTATTTATATATTGTCTCCTCAATAACCAATACATTTGCTTTTTAACTTTTTAAAAAAATAAATAGCTTTAAAATAAGTAATTTCCAGAATATATGAACTGTAAGTTATGCTTAACCACTTACTGCCTGTCATAAAAGTCTATACTGTCAAAATATCTGTAGTTCTATTCAGAGAAAAATGCAAATGTACAATTACTGAGGTTCAAATTGAGTGAAGAAAGTCAGGAACACTGTCCCTGTCATTCCACTGCAAACACGACACAATCTTATACTGTTTGCGAAAGATTCATACAACTAGATTTCTTTCTACATCTGAAAAACGTATACATAAATAAATATAGATATGAATAAGCACAAACAGGATACATAATCTTAATAAATGTGTCAAAAGAAAAAGAGCATAAGACACAGAATTGAAACTAAAATTTGTTTACCTAAATGTCAGTATACTAAATGAATTATAAAACTAGAACAAAATTTTCAACCTTAGGATAAAATAGAAATATGCCTTTCACTAGAATATAACATTAATCCATGATAAAAATGCAGAAAGGAAGATGCATGAAAATCTGTAATGATGTATTATCAACTTGTTAGTCAACAATGCCATCTTCAGTTATGGAAATGCTAAATATTTATTCAAATTATATTATAGTATTCTGGAAGCTAAGTTACCCAACTGAACTCATTTTTTCCTTAAAATCTTCTTTTTATTCTGTGTATTGGTATCAGGTAAGCATATAATCTTCCCTGGTGGCTCAGAGGAAAAAGCATCTGCCTGCAATGCAGGAGACCTGGGTTCGATCCCTGGGTTGGGAAGATCCCCTGGAGAAGGAAATGGCAACCCACTCCAGTATTCTTGCCTAGAGAATCCCATGGACAGAGGAGCCTGGCGGGCTACAGTCCACGGAGTCGGACACGACTGAGCGACTTCACTTTCACTTTCAAGCATATAATCTTCCAAAACAAAGGAAAACTGGACGTCATTCTAGATTAGCTCCTCCAACTATCTTTAGCACGTCCTGTACAATTTCACTGCCTACATGTTTCTAAACGTGTTCCTTCTATTTTCCCATTGTAATTTACCTTAGTTTAAGCCCTACTCAGCTTTTCTCTGGAATTTCTGCTTCTAACACTGTCCCTTTCTCCAGAACCCTTCTCATAATATTTTCAGTTATCTTTCACAAATGTAAGACTGATCACATCATTCTTTTTATTTAAAATTCTGCAGAACTATATAATCCTTCATCTGTTTCTTACACTTTACTCATTTTACACAGTATTAAGTCTAAACTACTGAGAATGGCTTACAAGACCTTCATGATGTGGCCCCACCCTCTCTAGTGTAAGACAGTGCAATTAGGACACTAACGCTCTAAGCTACCAATGCATGAAGTTCTTATGTGAATCATGTTTTTCAACATAATCAAATGAGCTTATTCTTTCAAAGTGCTTAAAATGGTGCCTGTTATGTAGTAAAGGACTGCCATGCGCTAGCTATTACTATTTCATACGTTCTCCTCTTTCCTCAGACCACCAACGCACTCTCCCCATGCTAACTCTGAGCTGATGATGGCTTCTATTCCACTGAGAAAACAAGACAAGACAAAAAACAAATGGAGAAGATTCTCAGGCTGCTAACACTACGTACTCTTTTCTCTCCTCTTCTGATGGATGAACTATTTCTGCTCCTACTTGGCCAACATTTCCACTTCGTGCTAAATCCCATTCCCTCTTCCACAGAAGAATACTGTTCCAGCAATTCTCCCCTCTCTCCTGCATCAGCAATATTTCTCTTTATTGGGTCATTCTCATTAAAAAAAAACAACCTTAATGTTACCTTTTCCCTGCTTAAAAACCAAACCAAACAAAAACCTCTCCAGATCTCACGTCCTCTGTCTTGGTTTCATTTTTTTCCTTCCCTTTATAGTAAAACATGACAGACTTATCTATAATAACTATCTTCAATTTCTCATTCCCCTCTTTATCTTGAAGCTCCTCCATCAAGCTCCGGCAGCTCACGCTACTGGAGTTGCTCTTATCATCAGTGACCTCCACGGTGCTAAATCCACAGTGCTCAGTCCTCACTGACTGACACATCAGCCACATCTGATACAGATTATCACTGTTCCCTTGAAATACTTTTCTTCACTTGGCTTGGTTTTCCTATCTCTGTGGCCACTTCTTAGTCTCTCTCGCTGATTTCTCCTCTTTCCCATGTCAGAACACTGAAATGCTCCCAGGGTTCAGTCTTTAGGCATCCTTTCTTTTCTCCCTACACCCACTTTCTTGCTGCTTTAATCCATCCGTAGGGCTTTAAGTGTATATAACAATTCTCAAATTATTCTGCTATAAGCCAAACAAACTCCTAACTTATGTGTCCCAGACAGTTCCCCTGAACCCCAGGCTCATGTGTCAATCTCTACTAGGTATCTCCACTGGATTTAATAGGAATCTCAAACTTAACATATTTAATCAATCATTTGAGAATACGGTGACAATTATTCCCATCCCGATCCACGCCCCTTTGCAGCAAGCAACTCTAATCAAGGAGTGGAGTCTATTTCTCCATTCTTGAATATAAGTGCATTGCTTTGACCACCAGAGGATGGCAGATGTGATGCTGTGTCAGTGTAAGTCTCAGAATCCTGCAATGTCCAGGCAGACAAACCCAGGTTAACCCACTGACTGACAAAAAAAAACACTTGGCCTAATCATCCTTTTCACGCCAGCCAATGGCCAGCTAACCCCCGAAGCAAAAATACCTGGGTGACCTAAGAATGCATGAAGAATCCCAGGCAGGGTCCCTACACCTATCCAGCTGAGCCCAGCCTTCTCTGCCAACCCACAGAACTGTGAGCTAAACAGTGCTCATTTTAAGTCAGGAAGTTTTGGGGTGGTTTGCTATGCAACAGTAGCTCTAACCTCTCTAACTTTTCCTGGCAGAGTAGGCAGCTTTTCTCCTGTGTTTCCAATGCATCCTGTGAATATTTGTTCCTGCAGACTTAAAAAATAATGTCATTTAAAAAAAAACATGGCTGCCTTTGACAGTATTCCAGAAGATTAGTGATGATATTTTCTCTACCTTATTGCTCCCTATAGCCTAGCATAGAGTAGATACTTAACAAACAAAGGTAAATAGATGATGGAAGAATAAATGACCCATCTGAAGAAAAATGGGAATGAAGTGTAGAATAAACTTAGTAGCCAAGACAGAGATGGAAGCAAGGGGAGAGACAGAAGGTCAGATCTTGTCAGGAGAAAGCAAACAGATGCACTAAGGCACACCGTCCTATAAACAGCAGCAGCATTCTTTGGGGATTAAGCTTCTAGAATGAACTTCATCAGGGCCGAAGAAGAGGAAGAGGAACACGGGTCCAGACTTTCCTACCACCGAGAAGATGGTGACATGGAATGAAAATAAATTCTGGCCCAGGACTGAAATGACAAGGATGTGTAGGGAGGCTAGAGACATTAGAGTACAACTGAAATATACTGAAATATATATATATATATATTGGCCCCTGTGACAGATGCTATGGGCTCAAGCATGAAAAATTTTATTGAGCTTATTTGATTTTATAAAATCTGTTGATATCATCCTTTAATTTTTCTTGATAAAAATTATAAAGAGGAAAAGGATCTTAGAAATCAGCTTAGTGTCACAAAACTAACTGCAGGGAAGAGACAGATTAAAACCCAGGTCTCCTTCCTAAGTCAAGTGTTCCATCCATGCCACAGCTCACAGCGAACAAGGAAACAAGTGGATAGATTCTAGGCTGGGACTGCAGTCCAGGATAAAGATGAAGTCTAAGACTCAGAAATAAACCTGCCTTTAATACTAATATCTGGTTACAGTGTTACCATATGAAGAATTAATCTCAAAGCAAATAATGAAGTTAAGCTATGAAAATGTGTGGAGCAGTAGCTAAAAAACCTCCTTTGTACCTTTCCAAATCTCATCCTGACACTCACTCCACAGAGAACAGAATGCCCTGTCTGAGATGGTGATTTTTCCCCACTCTGCTTTGGTCTGTGAGAGATACTGAATGTTGGCATCAAAAGGCAATATATCAGCAGATAATAATCATCAGGCACTGCATTTTATGGATGAGTTAAAAAGGGCTCTAGAAATGTGAAGTAACCTAACTAAAGCTAGTGAGTGGCTGGAGAGGAAATCTGAGCTTAAAGTCTTTCCATCACTACATCATTGGAGGCTAGGTAAGTAAATAACAGTGCTTTAGTAAATGGTAGTATATTCAAACACTAATCAGTATGCATGCAGATACTCAGGCGGACTCTTGTCACATTTAGCAAAATTTCTGTCTCACTTAACAATGTGACAAATGAGTATAAAAGAAGAAGTCTTGTTGCAAAGTAACACAGAACTCTCATAGCTGGGCTTTAAAGTATGATAACCATATTATATGTTATATGTTTAAAATCTCTGACAAATGGTGAACTGTCTTAATGCTCTACTTGACATTTTTTTCTACAAAAAAGCAAATTATTTAGCTTCTTGGACAGCAGCTAGAAAATACGTATGTTAAACATAGTCTTGTGAAAAACAGTTTTTCGATTGGATTATCTTATGTAAAATGCCATCAGTATAAACTTAGAATTATTAGACATCACGACATTAATCTGGATTTAATTACTAAGGAAATATTCCTTCTCTATTTTGAAGATGCATTATGAATAAATTCTGGAATATTGATCATAAGATAACAAGAAACACAGCATCTCAAACTCATGGTTCACACTGCAGAAGTGATCATCTTAGGCATTCACAATAAATACTCTCTGAATGCTTGTAATGTGTGAGATATTGTCAGAGGCAATGGGATAAATAAAATGATGTTTTCAAAAGAAATGAGGGAAGATGGACTGCAGCCCACCAGGCTCCTCCATCCATGGGATTTTCCAGGCAAGAATACTGGAGTGGGGTGCCATTGCCTTCTCCATAATGAAAATTAAGAATGCAATATTCTTAGAAGAAAATGGGCAATTCCTTTTCTTTTCAATTCAATTTCTTTTCAAGAAAAGGGGACAATTTCCCACCTCAGTCCATTAGAAACTTATTGCCAAATTACCCACCGATTCTAAAGTTTACTTAAATAATTTTGAAATAAAAAAGTAAATGGTAGAATAGCAAAGGAAAAGTTTATATACACACCTCTCTCATGCCTTTGCATACATATAAATATGGTGAGACAAGGAAAATTTGTGGCTTTTATTCCTATAATTATTCTATTTCATTAGAATAACATGAAATAATTTGTATGTAGATATGTATGTGCATGCGCAAAATAATTTTGCTAATTTAAAAAATAACCAAATTAATTTCATGTGCAGATTATTTTCAATTCCAAAGATTAATTTAAAAAACCCTATGCTTAGGGGGAAGAAAACATAAAGAAAGACTAACAATAATGCTCATAAAGCTGACATGTGAGGAGGTTTATGTATGTCCTCCTAGAGCCCATCTACTTAACTGGGAACTCATCTACTTAACTGGGTATTTGAAAAATCTTTTCCTTTCAAATCATGCTACAGTCTTAAACTATGAAGGGGAAAATAACCAATACAAACAAAGCTAATATCCTAGATGTTAGAACTAAATGGAAACAGAAATTTAAATATTATATACTAAAGAACAGATTTTTTCCATTATCTATTAATAGGCAAAGCTAGATATATAAAAACATGGCCTTTGTAGTCAGGAGAACTGGCCTCATCTTCTGACTCTACCATTTACTATGTGTGTTTCTAGGGCATATCACTTATCCTTTTTAAGCCTCCATTTCTTTACCTGTAAGATAAAGATATCATCTCAAATGAGAATATACTACAATGCTCAAGGACAGTATTTAGTACATAGGGGTGACTTATCAGCATAAGCAAAAATCAGTAAATATGGTCTTCTATACATAAATTTTATTTTAGAAACACAAAAGGATAAAACAAAAATGATTCTTATTTTACTAATAATTAGTAAAGGGAAGTTCAGTATGAATAAGCCATTTTCTGAAGCAATATGAAAAACTGGTGGGATGGATAGCAGTGGAATTCAGGAAAGAGTATCTTATGGAATGTTAATTCTGCCACATTCAACTTTCCCAATATGATGAGATTACTACAATTTTAATGTATTTATAAAACATTAAATATTTTTAGATTCCACGTTTGTTTATAGTTGTGCTAAAGATGAAAACTTCTGGTTTCTAGAATCTGGTAATCAAGCTTTAGTGATATTCTGCTGAGAACAAGAAGTTTATATCACTGCAGCACACACAAGAAATGATTCAGAAAACAGGTAATTCTGAGACATTTCTATGCCATGATTTCAAATGTGCTCCAATATGGTGGTAAAGGAAGGGGTGGTACTAATAACACTCAGACAGAATGTGGACAAAATTACACTGACACAATGTCAGTTAGGAACCTACTGTCCTTTAAAAAAGACAAATCTGATTTTCTTTACATTTTGTTTCACAATATTTTATTAAATAATTGGTAAAATAAAAACAGTAATTATACTTTTTTTAGACAAGTTTTTGAAAAGAGTTGCAATGACTCTTGAGGAGGAACAAATAGGTCCTTATTCCTTAGTTCTCTTGTCTGCTGCCACTATGACATTATCAGGGTAACTTCTCTTTTAAAATTTTATATTTAATATGAATTTTCTGCCTGGTTATACGTTTTTTCCTTTTTATTTCCTTGTCCTTACCTTTAACACTTCCTACAACCTGGGTACATCTGAATGTAAAATGTCTGTTGCTCCATTAAATGGGTAAACTATTTATGGTCTTCATCGTAATATTTATCAAGGAAGAAAAACACTATTTCACACACATGACACTATTATGTTTCCTTGAAATTCTTCTTTTAAAAGACATTAAAGTGAATATTATATATGAATGGAGATAATTAGCTAGAAATTGATACTATTTATATTTACAAACTAATTAATTGAACTTGACTAATGCTTAGCACAAACCTAGAAAAGCTCATACTCTAGTATATTCTTTTCCTAAGATAGATAATAATATCACAACGAATAATATCATTTGCTAATGATATACTACCTGGCTCCTAACAAAAACTAAACCAGCTAGTATTCTCTTAAGCAATCCCAATACTAGTTATGAAGGTATTTTTGTAGAAAAATAGTTTAGATCTAAGTGTGAATGTACTTCCTTAAAGTAAAGCAAGGAGGTCATACACTTGAATTCAGACAGATGACTGTACAAGCTGAGATAAACTCCCTCAATTCTGTGACTGTTTTTATATACTATACAGTTAATATGTGAGCTGCCGGCCAAGAAGAGCATACTGGTGTCATATTAGGAGTTTTGAGACATTTATGGGGAAGCCTCAGCAGCTTATTAAGAAAAAAGAAGACTTGGCTAGTATAAGTGCAGTTTGTTTTGGTCTATTTTCCAGATCAGTATGAATTACTATTGATATCATGGATGAAGGGCCTTTTGCCTAGAAGGCTGAACTGAATCAAATGACCAGTTTAATATATTAAGAACAACAACAACAATAAGCAAGAAAAGAGACAATTTGAGATAATCTGGAAACCTAAGTTGTTAGTCATTTCAGAGACACCAAATTCACTTAAAAGAAACAAACAAACCTGCCCAGTACAGCCTCTCCTCCACTCTTGGGGCATTGCCAAGTAACAAAACTCCAATGTAAATCAACAAAAGTTATCCCTAGAACTGCTGCTTACCACAGTCATGCATTTTATAAAAAATATTAAGTCAAATGTTTTCTTTATATATTTTATAGTATTATTTGCTTATTTTGGAATTAGGACAAAAAATAATAGTAATGTTTTAATAACTACACTTAATGAAAAATGTGATTACAAATAAATGTCTTAGCTGAGGTATGTCTTAGGTCAGAACACCTTAAGTGCTTCAAAAACATGGGAAAGGATAACATCCTTTTTAAATAAAACCAGCTAAGTGAGTTGATAAATAATTAGCAACTGATAAACAACTCAGAACAAAGCTTCAGAAATGGTTTGATGAGGCAGGTAAGGCTGACAAGACTTACTCTGAAGCTGAGGCTGCTGGAAGGAAAGGGGCTGTCCGAACACAAATGGGCTGTGGACTAGGGAAGAGGGAGGTTTTGCAGCTTGATCAAAGATGGAAGGAGCTGGGAGATTGGGTCGTGACTGAATGGAATTCAATATGGCACTCAGTTGGTCACCTGCAGTGGGCAAAACAGTGAAGACTACAACTTGTTATTAATTAACATCCAAAATGGCAAAGTAAATGGTGCTTTACGACATTCAGATAGTCAAACACTAGATAAAACAATGCCAATTCAGAACTCCTGAGGAAGTTGGTGATCATTATCCTCAAATTAGGGACTGAATGCTGTGTGTCGTTTTAATAATAGAAGCACTCCAACAAATTTTACATCATAGCCCACCTATAAAAACAAATCCATTTAAATTTATTTACATCTAGCAGTAGCAGGAGAATATACAGAGTCTATGAAGTAACTATGATAAGCTGATTTGTATCATATAAATATAAATGAAAACCTAAGTTAATGTCATCTTCTATGAAGTATCTGACAATGATTATCATCACTTTGCCTCATATGTAGTATACTTCATGCAGAAAATATGCAAATAATATGAATAATTTAATGTAGGATTGAAGGGAGGCAAAGTATGTTATTAACTTAGTAATATTTAGAGTTATAAATTACTAAATTTATATTTTCTTTTTTAAAGTTGCTATTGCCAAAGAAATTATACATTTTTAAAAGCATGAACTCTTTTGCTCAGATAGACAATATAAAAATCTGTCAGACCTATAAGATAAAAAGGAATATAACCCACCTTATTTAAACAGTATCTCAAACATGAATTCTGAAATTTTCTTCAAATTAAGTACAAAGGACATTAGTACAAAAATAAAAAAATATGAAACGATATAATTGGATGGATGATAGCTCCTTATTTATGAGACTATATACATTCAAAGGTTTAATTGACATCAAAGAAGAGCGGAGAACAAAAAACATAACCAGACTAGCTGAGGCAGAAACTGGAAAACAGCACTTTCCTAGCCATATTCTCTCGATACAATGAAGTTTCATAAGTAAAATTGTAAATGAAACACCAAAGAACTGTGAACAAAAGTTACATGTCTTTACTTTAAAAAAAAAAATTAACACTGCAGATTACAGGAAAGATTTTAGAGATGATGAAGAATTTTATAAAATTGTTTTAAGGGAAAAGAATTTTTGCAAAAAACAGTTACTTGACCTTGGGTAGTTCAAGAGTTAAAGAAAATGAGAACTACTACTAAAGGCAAGATAAAAACAGAGGTTATATATATACAATCAGATCAAAATTTCTTAAGATTTCTTTGCTCCATCTAAGTACCTTTAAAGTCTATTAACAAGTCCATGCTATTTCTGAACAATATTAGCAAAATCGCTTTTAAAAATATACTATTTTTATTTAATAACAAATGTTCTCAAGGAAAAAAAAAAAAAGACCAAATGTTCTCAGAAATGTCTGTGTCTCTTAAAAGTTGATTTTTATTCTTAAGATGTTTTATCAAACTATGTTTAAAAGACTGATTTAATGTGACAGCCACCAGTACAATAGACTTAGAGCATACAATTTGAATTAAACATGGCTTTAAACAGATTTCTATACAGGTATATGTGGTAAGTAAACACTGAGATTTTAATTTAAGGATTGGCAGTGGTAGAAGGAAAGGGACAAGAAGCAAACACCACAAAGCACTTACCCTACTTAAGCATGAAGATCTAGTTTAAGTTAGCTGAAGTCTGAGCTACCAGAAATGAGTGAGCAGACAGTACCTAAGCCTGTAGGTTAGAGCAACCCAATACAGGAGGAAGAGCCAAAAAGAAATCTTGCAGCTAAGGCTTCCTTCATAAAAATACATTGTGGAAAGCAATAAAGGTATCAAATAGAAAATGATTTTATTTTAAATTGAGTATTTCCTCCACAATGATGTATTTTGTATTTCGTTGACTATTTCACTATCTCATTTTCTCTTCAAGTCAGGTATTAAGACAACTCTCTTTGTTTCTGGATATCAAATCCTATGAATTAGTTTAAATAACATTTTAAAGTTAGAGTATTTCCATGGAGACTATCTTCTCCTTCCCATTGTCCAGTTGAATGCCACCTGCTGACAGTATCACTGATTTGAAGCTATGAGTTAGGATCAGGTTCATAAGAAACATGTGTTCAAATTTACATACAAATGGAATTACGGATGAAATTCAAGCATAAATTATTCCAAAGTAATTATTATTTGGACTGTCCATGATTCTGGTCTCTTCCGTTAAAGCTACCAAAACAAACTGTATACTTTTAATATTTATATGGCTTAGGGGTTTTGTTTTACTTTTTACATTTTTTTGGTTTCATTATATAATCAAACCCAAAGATATCATTTCATGTAATTCAAAATTAAGATAACTGATTACATTCAAAATCACACATATTTAATAAAGCTAATATGCAATATTACTTTAAAATATTACTCAAAATACTTTGATTTTAAACAGATCATTATGGAAAGCTTTTTTTTTGCTCATTAACATTTAATAGCAAGTGGATGATTTTAAAAAGTTCTACTAGATATAGTAACATAGAATCTTAATGATGTGAATTCAAAATGAGTGTTTATAAAATGGGAACAAGTAAATAAGAACTATAAACTTAAGCTAAAATGGATAAAAACAAAACTTGTTAAAATAATACTTTCATATTGAATATATATGTATACCTATGGCTGATTCATGTGGACGTTTGACAGAAAACAGCAAAATTCTGTAAAACAATTATCCTTCAATAAAAAATAAATTAATTAAAAAAAAGAATACCTTCATAAGCATTTTGTTAGTTTTCTAGTAACAAACTTTAAAAAGTTCTGTGGGTGAACAGTAATAATAATGGGTAAGAGAAGGTAATAAAAATACTACAGTTGTTAGGTAAGTAAGAAACTCACTTTTAAACACCTACCTTTATTATTTCCAAGTCCATAATCAAATCCTTGGGCACTGCAACTTGCCCCTTTATTAAAAGCTTGTACTGAGAAAGGGCTTGGAGGAGGAGTTTGAGAATTTTGATCCAGAAGAACTTGTTCTACAATAAAAGGAACATCTATAAAATTAGCTTCTTATATGCTATTCTCTATAGAATAAAGAGAGAAAATGGCAAGAAAGATTTTTATGATGAGTAAATTTCAAAATAACCTCACATTTAGATTTGATAATAAGTCTACCAGTTAGGTCACTGACACCGACAAAGTACACGACAAAGCTTTGTTTTCATCTATCAAATTCACTATTATATTTAGAAATGGAATATGCTGTTATAGAGTCAATTTGCTTTTATTGTGGCAGGATATATCACTGAATGTATATTAATATTTCTGGACCAGGAACTTATATTTGTAACAAACTTATAAAAGGACATTTTATAAAATAAAAACGGATGTCCCATAAATCAGAAATTAAAATATCTTCTATACCAGTATTCAAATAGAAAAGCATCTTCAAAATATCTAAGTCTATGGTATCAAAAGAAATTTTCACTTATAAAATATTTTAAGTTCTCAATGTGAAAATTATGGAAAATTTAACTTTGTACTTATTTTTACTCATTATATAAAAGATATGTTCCCTAAATGGAAGGATGATAAACTTGGTTTTATAAGCACTTTTATTAACAATGTAACTAATAAAAGGCAAAATAAAATCTATCAAGTGAATGGTGAAAAAGAGAAAATAGTATTTATTCCATTAAAACAACATTATGAATAGCTGATGGTTTAAAATATACTTTAAAATTTATATCCCTTTAAACTGAAAATGGAATTAGAAGAAAGTAGCAATGTTTTCTTCCTACCCATAAGTCAGAATTCTGTTGTACTGGTGGTAGTGTATGCTAACTCTTTACCAGCATGTCTAGGCTTTTTTTCCCCCAGGAAACTAATCCTAGCACTTCTCTTAGGCAAAACTCTTCAGTATGAGGTGTTTCAGCAGTGAAATATTTCTTCTGAAATTCACCCAGGAACAGCAATCTGAATGGAAAAGACAGCTCTGCTCTCACCCTCTAGACTGAGAAAGTCTAAGTACCAAGTATGTCTGTTTTGACCACAGCAGTATCTTTGCCTATTAGCTTTATCTACAGACATCAAAGACCTACAAAGGATTTTTACAAAGAGGAAAGGTTTTGTTTTACTTACGCTGCTCTATATGAATAAATTACTATAGTGAAAAATCTTATTTCCATACTAAATTCAGTTACATACTAATATCAATGAGCAGACTATTTGAGTAACACATCAAACTAGTCTTAGTGACTTAAGGCACTAGCTTTTTATTTCTTTCCTATGACCCCAGATTTTATGTCAAAATATTAAGATTCACACTACACACACACACACACACACACACACACAGCAAAAAATCATTAAGCAATTACAGAGAAATTTAAACTTCTCTTAACACCTCTTTTAGGGATGAGTATATACTTTAGTAGAAACAACATCCTGATTTAAGAAGCATTTTATACAGAAAGAACCTTCTACTTTCTAAATAGATGGGAATACAGCTTCCCATATTAAAACTTACTCCTTAGTATGGAAAGCATCTTACATTTTAACAACAATAGCTAATCTTACCATCTGCCAGCTTTGTTATTTGTTCACTTAGCTTTCATATTCAACTTATAAATTATCTCCATTTTGTAAATGAGAAAACAGAGGCACAGAGATACCAGGTAATTTGGCCAGAGTCATACAACTGAAAAGCTACAGAGCTGGCATTAGTACCCTGGCAATGCAGTTCCAGAGCCCAGTGTTACAATTTATGCTCACTGCTAGTTAAAATGATTGCTGTTGTTTGTTGTTTAGTCACTAAGCTGTATCCAACTCTTTTGCAATATGATGGGCTGTAGCTCAGGCTCCTCTGTCCTCCCAGGCAAGAATACTGGAGTGGGTTGCCAATTCCTTCTCCAGGGGATCTTCCCAACCCAGGGATTGAACCCATGTCTCCTGTGTCGCAGGTGGAGCCTTTTCCTGTGAGTCACTATGGAAGCCTTGGTGTTAAAAGCTAGAATGATTACTAAGCTACAAAGGCTCTGGCAGTCACTTAAACCAGTCTCAGATTATTTAATTATGTTTATAAAAAGTTGATCTCACTTTAGGTTATTTTCATTTGTATCTCAATATCCCTGTATAATGGAAATGTTTAAAGACTGATGGATATGCAATAAATATATTACTAATATATATGTAGTAAGTATACTATAACTGCTAAAGTTATTTTGTAAAATGTCCGATGTACGTGAAATGAAGTCTTCTATTTTTCAAAACATAATGAAGAACAGTTCTACTCTCTCAGAACATTACTTTATGATGATATCATCCTTGAATAAGAAATAAGAAAGCAGGTTTTATAAGACCAATTCCTATGTTTCACATTTCCTTTTAATTCTCTTCTTTTATGTGTATTCATTTAGCACCTAGGTATTTCACACAGCAAGTTCAACACTTGCAAGACTGTTAAACCTTCAGCTTTGATTTTACTTCAAAAATAAACACACATAAAAGCTCTTTACAACAAAAGAAATATAGTACACTTTAAATTTCTGATTGCAAAGGTAAATCAGAATAAATCACAAATTTAAGCCAACTTGCCATCTTCATGCCGGAGGTACTGGTTTCCGCCTCTGTCTCTAGCTAAGGACCATGCCTCTCCTTCATCACTCTCACAGAACTCTACCATGCTGTTCTTATCCAGCTGCACCCATGTACCTTCAGAATTGGTTACCTAGTACATAACAAAAAGCATGATTGATTGGCTTGATTCTTTCAGAGCACTCAGGCTGAAAACCAGCAAAAAGTTTGAGCAATTATTCCAGTAACTCTCTAACATCAAGTTAGTTTCTGAAATTAAGACCACAGCCTGAGGTAAGACAGAAATCAATCAACAGTCTCGTAAAATAATGCTCACTGACGACTTTAGTAAAAACAGTATGTTTTTAAGGCACAGGATAATTCATACATAAATTTAAATGGTACCCCAAAACACGTGGCTCTTCGTTTGGCACGTAAACTGTCCTAACACAGCACACTTTCTATCACTTAGGTTGACGGTGCCTACAGTGCAACTTGAAGGTGACCCTGACACTGAGAAATAGCATGACACACTACATCATCAGCTGAGGCAAATGCCAGAGTGGACTAAAGAGGAATGTTATTTGCTCAGGACTTCAGTGAGACACACGAATGGGAACAAAGAAATGAAACCGTTTAAACACATCTCCATGCTGAGTCATAGCAAATATTTTAAAGTGCTGTTCATCCATGACAGTATAGTACACATCTGTAATAACGGAAAGATACGTGCAAATACCGAACACTTATAAACAGTACAAATCATTTTGCTACATTGCTTTCACAAGAATAATTATGAGAATAAAATTATTTTTAAAAAGCACAGAAAAATTGCATTAGTATTTTCAACACAAGTAAAGATAAAGAACATTAACATTTAAAAACCTGGGATGGAAATGGCAACCTCTGGAAGAAAGAGATGCTTTGGTTGTATTATATTAAGAATGAATGTCTTAGAAGTCATGAAGCTACAAGAATCCATACCTCTCCCACTGCTTTGACTTTGTTTCCCAGAACTAACATTCCAATTGGGATACCTCTAAGGTTAGGGCAGCTTCTGATGTTGTGACCGGAAGGTCCCGTCTTCACTACCTTGTACATGCCTGGCCCTCCTCGCAAGAACGGCATATCTTGTTCTTGCATTGCGGCTTCCTGTGGGCAGCAGGAGTTTATGTCTTTGAAAAAGTCATCAGTATTAGTTTTAGGTTCCTGAAAATTTGAATAGGAAAAAGAAAGTAAACAAAATACAATCTATTATCACTTTCAACATACTGTTCTTAATAGCTTTTAAAGCAAGTTCATAATACACCAACTAAGAAAAAGAACACATATACAGAAATAACTGAAGTGTTTGTTAACACTATGTTAAAGAATCTTTCCGTTATTCAATTCTGAATAATGTTTAAAATAGAGCTGGAGACGAAAATTATAGCAGGAGAGCAGCCGAACTTTAGCTCCTGTCCCCTCTAATTTGAGGAACATGGTAGTACTTGATTTTACGTCTATCAGTGAAATATTTAACAATAGGAGAAATGAAAATAATTTACTATATGAACCACAACTGAAGAATTCTGAATCATTATTATTGCACTGCTGCCTGTTGGTATAGGTTAAAAAGTCTAAATCTTCATTTTTTTCCATTTTTGTTTGTAATAACTATTAACAAATAGGAAAACAGGTATAAAAATTCTGGAGACTTATCTATAAACAGAGATAACAATGATGAAACGTGCAAGAAATATGACTACTCAATTTTAACTAGTTATGAATAAGTGTACTTATAAGAGTTTAATAACTCACCTTTTCTTAATATAGCACAAATAAAAGTCTCGTTGATTTGCTAGACTATTATTAGACAGTGATATATTAATGCTATTAACAGAAAAAGATGATCATGGTTTAATAGAGAGGAGAGATTAACATTGAAAAAGCAGTTTATATAATGTATTTGGATATCAGAATCACTTCTTAAATGAATGAAAAGAACATGCCTTAAACTATTTGTTGAATCTGAATGCCATGATGAAATCACTTTCTATATAAATGCAATAAAGAGAAATAACAACCTTCCCATATTTTCTCTTTTTCCCAACTAGATGTAAACAAAAGTTCCACACTGGAAGTTTTTTCATTGTTATTATTACTTCTTTAAAACACATCTAAACTGCACTTTAAAACATTTTTTTCTATTTATTTCTGTGGCCGCACCAGGTCTCAGCTGGGGCACATGGATCTTTCAGCTGTGGTATGTGGGATCTAGTTCCCCGCCCAGGGATGGAACCCAGGCCCCCTGTACTGGGAGCGAGGAGTCTTAGCCAGTGGACCACCAGGGAAGTCCCGAAACTGCACTTAAACACAATGATACAGGCTCTACAAATGGCTTTATTCAAATACAGTGAAAAATGATCATCATGGAACACTTATGCAAACACTGGGTTAAAATTAAATTGATATTTAGTTATGTTATAAATAGGGTAAAATTTAAAAATCTAATATATTATGCAAGATAAAATATGACTGAATAGCTCTATCTCTAAGAGAAGTATCATTCTAAAAGATATGTATAGATGTCCATTATGTAGTAGAAATTAAAAATAAAATCATAAGGTTAAAAAATATAGATTCAAAAATTCTCTGTACCTGTGACTTCAATATAGGATTGGTCTGGAAATTTTTAAATCCATTATTAACCTTCACATAATATCTTGCAAATCTCACTGTGGTGATGAACAATCATCAATTTTCACTTACACAAATACAAGGAATGGACAACATTTACTTACATTTTCTACAATTTTGTATCATATTAATCTAACACTCAGTTATTCATTGACAATTTCATGAAAATGAGAATTTTAACTATTTGAAAAATTTTAAATCTAAAATAAAATATGCATTTATATACCTATTTTTGCATATTTGTAAAAATTTATACATGTGCACACCTATAAGAATATAAAGACAGTATTCAAAATAAAATCGAGAGTAAGGTTTAAACTTTAATTGGGCTATTTTATTCACCAGGTTTTCAGTAAACATTTAAAATGTCTAGAAATAAATAATTTTAGCAAATACATCATTTAGTTGTAGCAAACACAACTATTTCATAGTTTTTTTTAAGAGTAAAATTAGTCATACGTACAACTGATGTTTTAAAAATTACATGGTATGATGTAAAAACTAAGCCAATAGTAATAGATTTAGTGAAAAAACATCTTCACTGGTCTTTATGATACATCTTGAGCATTTAATTAAGTTTTGACAACATTTCTCATTTGACCACTCAGGGTAACAGTGAGAGAAAAGTCTTGGCAAAAACTAATAATAACAGCAAGTTCTTTACTGAACTGACAACATATGAAGACTGTATTAAAATATTTAATATTTTATTGATTAAAGAAATATATACATTAATAAATGTACAGCGAAGTTTATCCTTTTTTAAAAATACTGCACAGTATAAAAAGAACTGATAGACCTAAAATCACAGAACTATGTCTGTTATTCTCAAGCAATTCTAAAATTCACGTTTTATTTAATACAGAAATTTAAGACCTGGGCACCATCATATGAAACTGATGAACTGCAATGTTATTTTTTGCTCCTTGCAATTCCATCCCATTCTTATATGAATATTCAAAACAGCACTGAGCAAGGCTAGGGAAAAAACAGAACAGCTGTGGGGTTGAAATTCTCCCACTTAATAAGCGAGGTCTGAAAAAGCCAGACTTGTATATAATTGCTGGAGAAGCTAGTCATAAAATTAAATATAGCAAATCTGAAGTCAAGTAAAAGTTGAATAATGCAGTCTTTGGCAGAAATAGAGGGAAAGGGTTTATGGGCAAACTCAATTGCAGTACTTTGTATGTAAATTGTTTTCAGCAAAAAAAAAAAAAAATATTAATCTTAAGCACAGGCTTCAAAGATATAATGTAAAATTTGTTATACATGCTGAAATACCTGCACAATGTATGATTGTTCCTTACAGTTAACTCACCTGGGGGAAAAAAGCTTTGGAAGTCCATGCAAATACGTCCAAATCCCTGACTCCTGGGCTAGCATTAAAGATATTCTGAGTGACAAAGTTTAGGAAAGAAAAATATCAACGAAGAAAGGGAACAGGAGATGATCTGCAGAAGACGCGTTCACAGGAGTAACAACGTTCTGTACGCCAGCACCAGCACCAGAGTATTATTTCACTACAGGGAAACTGAAGCCACCTGAGTAAACCACACAGCAAAGAAATTCTCATACGTAAGTTTTTGTCAAAAGCTCTCCATGGATATAGTGTGTCATGCCATTTGCTACAATTAAGAGTTAGACATTGATTTCAAGCTTCAGACAGTGCAAGAAGGACAACTTAAAACTCCTTTAAATGACTGACGTATTGACGTATCTGTTCCAGTAAAGCCAGATTTGTTTTATGATAAAAAAAAAAAAACAGTCTGCTGTTTATAAAGACAAGGTGAAGAATGCAGATTGTATAGATAGTGTAACTAGTACTACGAATAATAAGCGCATGTAATTAGTATATGTGAACTTGTTATTGCTTTTTTAAGTACAAAAAAAAAATCAGAAAGTAAAAAAAGTCTAATTCATTTTTTCACTTTTGCTCTCTTCTATAAGTGGGGGAAAAAAATCACTTGGAAATGTTACTGAAAGCTGTCAGCAAATTTGGTAAGAAAAACAGAGAAAAAAACAATCTGAATTTTTATCAAAAGGTAGACCTAGTTTTCTCCATCTCAAAAGTTTAGGAAATGCACAGAACATTTAGAATCTCTACATACAGTCTAAAAATATTCTGTTAAGGAACAACCAATTCACAGCAACATGGTCCCAGAAAAATCAACATTTTCACAAAATGTTTTCATGACAATTAAAATGATATACATCTACATAGATATATCATTCTATTAAATATATTTACTTGATCTGAACTGAAAATCTTTTCAGAAACTAGCAATTACACAATTTTACTGCTTATATAAATACAAAAAAGAGGACATTAAAAATGTCAATGAAAGTTGTGAACAACAAAATTCCCAACCAACTATAAGCCATTTTACATAATGGGAATTTATTTCATATTCTCCAGTTTTGTGTCTTCCTCATGTATATACGTATATGGACAGATATAGATACATATCCATATACATACACCTATGCTAGCACAGACATATGAGACATATAAAAGCCAGGGAAAAAGTGCTTCTATTAATGTGTCTACAGATAAACGCAAAACAAAAACCAAAAACCAAAGCTCCCTCCACATTTAAAAATAGATAGCAGACAGGGTACTTTCTCTTTAGGTGAAGTGGATACATGTTGCAAAGCGTTCTGAAATGCCATTTTGGGGGTGAAAAAGTGTCCTTATTGGTTCATCCATGTATATAAGAATTTGCGGAGTATTTGCTCAAAGGTTTTTCTCCTTTTCAGAGAATAGTGGTACAGACTTTTGGATTAAAACAATGTCAATGTTTTTTAGCATATTCTATTTTTTAGCATAATTTTTTTCTACTATTAAAAGCAATGTGAAAAACATTGTAAGAAGTAATGCAGATTGAGTTAGGAATAAAGAAGCAATGTGGTGACTGACAATTTCAAAAATTTTATATTTATTTCAGTGTTTAAACTCAGTGAGTCTGACAGCATGAGTTAATATGCCCTCATGCTAACTTGAAATAGCTTGAGATACCTTAAAGTGATGTAACTGCTAACCATGGTAACAAATTGCCAATACAATTTGTACATGTTAATTATATGTGGATTCAAATTTGACACTTCTTTTGCTTTGTTCTACATTTGTAGAAAATTCTTAGTGTATACTGGTTTATTGTAAGGCTATTTTTAAAACGTGGTATCTTAACAATACTGCATTTATCAAGTATCAAAAAAGCACCAAACAGAAAACTGAAGTTTAAAAATAAAATATACTGCATAGTTTCTTTTGAAAACACAGGGAAACTTAATCTAAAGATATAAACATGCATGAAAATATTAATTTCCTCAAAGTCTCAATTTCTCACCATTAAAACATATAAATTAGTTTTCATATTGTATAATTTTATAGACTAATGAGTACCATTACATATGTATGTATATACATATATATACATACACAAATACACACATATCTACAATAATCTAAGTCATCTTATCCTCAAAGACTATTCTGAAGGCAAAAAAGTTCTGCCAAATAAAATTAGAAAACTAAAGTATGCTAAAAATCTAACTAAATTGATGAGCACCAAATTGCAGCTTTAAGACAATAAGCTTCAAGGCACAGAAGAGACAAAATCAAAGAATAATTTTTATGGTGAAATACATGACCAAACATTCCCAATGCTTGAGCACAGAGTTAGGAATTACCATTTTTAAAATGAAAAAGATAAGTATCTCAGGAGAATTAAATACAACATATAGTGTATGTTGTGACAGTGTTATTTTAAAGGCCTCAATTCCATTCTGTTTAGGAAACTTAAATGTCAAGCTTAAGAATGAAATGAAGCTTTTGACACCCATCTAAGGACAACATATTTATTAACGGTGTATTAAGTAAATATTTAGTATTTACTAAGACTGAAAAACAGGTCTATGCATACACATACACACAAATTTGCTAAGAAAACAAAACTAATAAATCTGAGGTATATTAAAGCTGTGACTACCATGCATCATTAGGTATCCCAAAAGATTTAAATTGGACATAAAAGGCATGAAATATATGCTAATTTTACCAAGTACTCTGAGTAATGTTATATGAGAGAATATCAAATGATATTTTTCCTTCTCTCCTCCAAATCTTCAGAGTCCCCAAATTTAGAAAAATCAACCAACTTTCTATATGTGAACATCAATCAGCCTAAGTAGGTAGAAAGTGGTTTGTATAATTGCATGGAGACTCAAGTTGCTTCTATAAGAATTTGAATAATATTAGCATTGTAAATATATCTGTGAATATTTCTAATGAGGTATCATCTACTTTCCTTGATATAAACTTTGTCACTCAACCTCACAATGTTAAAAGACCTCATTTATGACAAAGTAGACAATGAAGCATGCCTATAAATTTCAAATCTCTAGTATCTATTTTTGTAATAGAAGTAAACTTGCTTTCCAAAAAATTTAGGCTCTATCACAGGCACTCAAATGTTTCCCACATCATGTGCATAAATTATTTTTTCTCTCTTTTTAAACTTATTATTTTCCCTGGTGTATGAAACATTCTACTAGCTTAATGTGCAATTTCCAAATCTTAAGAATTTTAATTTAAAATCAGCTTTCCCCAGGTATCCTTGAACATACATCACAGTATTCATTCTCATTTAACTATTAGGGTTATGAGCATTCGTATTTATTTAATTGTGGAATTCTAGCCAAAATAATATGATTTTTACAGCTATATTTACTTTATCCTCTTATAACTGTATTTGCCCTTATGTCTTCACTAGATGAAGGTAGACTAAACACACAAGCATGGGCTTTGGAATTATATGGACTGGAGTTTAGAACTAGCTCCACTACTTACTACTTATGATCTTGGGAGAATAGTTCTCTTCTCTCATTGGAAAAATGAGAATAATACAAACTTAACATCAAATGGATATACTGAAAATTAAATGAGAGAATAAAGGTAAGCAGCATAAGACAGTCAGAAATTATTTTAAGCAGTATGATCATACCAAATGTTAAGAATTAAAATTTAGCATTCAACAAATATTGAAAGTCTGCCACAAACTAAATGAAATATTTAACACTTTGGAAGAAACAAACAGGAGTAACAGGGGATCTTAAGTGAGTCCTAACCCTTAAGGAGATTAGAAACAGAAATAAGAGGTATATAAATACAACTGGGCTAAAGAGAAGGAAAATAAACTAGGCATTATGAGTAGCTGGAGAAAGATGTAAGCCTTTTCTGCTTTTACAAAGTGCTACCTGAGCAGGAAGGGAGAAAGTTAATTTCCCCAGTATGTAGAATCTTTCTGTCCTCAATTCATGCTTCACCCTTATTAACTATTAGTTACCAAACGTAGCATGACTTCGTAACTTTGGACATTTGATTCTCTAATGTGAAATTCCTTAACTCTTTTACGGCAATTTTTCTTTGAAACCTCCTCAAATGTCACCTCCTAAGTGAAGCCACTCTGTAACTCATCATCATGCAACTTAACTTTGTGAATACTGTACATTTATCACATTACACAGCGAGCACTCTAAGGACAAGAATTGCACTCTTAATTATTTTGTATCCCCTCCCCTCTGCCTCTTCACCCAACACCTTTTTCCCAGCTTAGTGTCTGGTACATAGTAGGGACTCATATGCTGAATGAACAATTAGTGAAGTGATAACTAACTACATGGATGAACAATGTCAACAGAAATTTTTGAGCCTGGCCAATTAGGAAAGTATTAGAAAAGTTGTGGGGGGGGAAAGGAAGCAAAAGCATTTTAGACAAATGAAATAACATAAACAGAGACTAAAATGTAACGTTAAACAGTGTATTCTAAAAGGGGCAGTAAGTCTAACAGACCATGAGTACCTCACAAGGAAGTATCTGTGTTCTTCATAGTTATCCTGATTCTTTCCACTGATTTAAAAGTCGTTTTAGAAAGAACACTCATAATATGAATGTCTAATGCTATTTAATCTCTAAACAAGAGCATTACTAAAGTCATATTTGAACCAAATTAGGGTGTCATTATTTTTTAGTAAATTAATGACATTTAAGGGCTTCCCTGGTGACTCAGACAGTACACAATCTGTCTGCAATGAAGGAGAACAAGGTTTGATCCCTGGGTTGGGAAGATCCCCTGGAGAAGGGAAAGGCACCCTACTCCAGTACTCTTGCCTGGAGAACCCCATGGTCAGAGGAGCCTGGCAGACTACAGTCCATGGGGTCACAAAGAGTCAGACAGGGCTGAGAGACTAACACTTTTACTTTCAATGACATCTAAATAGAACTACTGCCAGTCAGGCCAAAATGTGGCTAAAGAACATATCTACAATGAAAACCAGTGTTCTGCAATATGAGTACAGAAACAGGACACGGTAACAAAAATCACTTTAAAGTTTATTCTAAATATGGCTATTTATGGTAATCTTTTTAAAAAACAGATCATCAAATATTCAGTGTTCAGTTTCCAATCCCTACCCCTATTCTCCCCATCAGTTTGCTTGAGTCAGGCTCCAAATATGGTACATCCATTCATGTGAACACAAAATTCTTTTAACTAGACAAAGTTGAACACGGTAACGTAAAGATTGCTCAAGGAAACTTTTTGGTACTTTTGCATCTTTTTAAGTGAGTGGCATCAGTCCTTGATAATCTCTAATTTTATTTCAAACCTGCCAGCTTTCTGTTTAACTGAATAGTTTTTACAATGGTTAGCCATAACTGACAGCTGATTCATTCACCAACGAAGTATAAAAAGGCAAAGTAGGTGGCAAGTTATTTCTCCCGTAGTAAAAGAAGTAAGAGATGCAAAGGAAGCAGCAGCAAAGTACATTTCTTTAGCTGTATTAGTTCCCTGAGGGGATGAGATGGAATCATATGCTCTGTCCTGCAGAGTAAGGTACTCATGAAAAGCTTACTGACTGTCGAAGAGGCCTGTCCTGGTCCTGAAAATCAAAACCCTGGGAAATCAGCCTGTTCCTGCCTATGCCAGGCTCTGACTCCAGTTTTATCTAACATCCACACTGAAACAACTTTACACCAGTTCTGTCTGAAGCCCCATGCCAGTTGTCACACATATCCTCTGTCCTCTTTGGTCACAAACATGCAATGCAAATCCTTATTTAGGTCATCTACCTGTCCTCTTATTTTTATACCAGAACTATGTTAGGCATCTTCCTGATCCAACAGCTAATTATTCCCATTTGTCCCATAACTTTATACTGTACCTAATGGGACCCTTTCTCTGATGGTAAACAAACTCACTTTCAAACCTCGCAGGTCACAGTGTTGCCAGCACCTGTATATGTGGATGTGGCCACATTAACGATCCATTTCATTCAATAAAATGCTCTAAGTATGAAATCAATTTCAAATATGCTACATTATCACACAAATTGCCTGTCTCCTTCCAGCTCTTTTAGTGCAGTGCGTTCACTATACTGTTGCATTTTATTAAGTCCTCCAAGTCCCTTGGACCCTCCACTAATCCTTTCACATTTCTAACTTAAGCTGCAACCCACAGCTGGTGCTCTCAATCGCTCTTTCATCAGCACCTGAAATTTCCTTTTGTCCCTATTTCAGCAGCCCAGGAAGTTCTGGCCAGCACTGTCTGCTTTCCTGGCTCTTTTCATTCTGGAGACTCAGGGCCATGGGGGAAGAAGGGTGTCTCCAGGATGCATCTATCCAGTGGTCTCACTGGGTCCTTCCTGGCGCAACAATCCCCAAACAAGTAGTTTTCTTTGTCAGATCGTGCTGTTTCTCCCAAATATTACTACAAATTCTTATGGCTTTTCTAAACTCTCTAACATAACTCAGTTGTTTTAGTCTCAGCTAATGGCTTTTCTCTCTTCTCTGGAAATGATGGTTTCTTTCACCTCTTCCCTTTCTCCCTCATTCCTAAAAACTTACCTACTGCCACACACACCATCTCCCCATTCACAGAAACAATTCACCAGTGTGCCCTCAATTCCATTTTCTCTTCTTTTTTCAGCCTTCAGATTCCTTTTCTGTATCTTTGATGCCCACCTTTTCTACCGGCATCTTTTAATTTATAAGGATCTCAAGTCACTATCATCCTTAAAAATTAAGGAACCAGAAAAATCTCAGCCTTCTCAGTGATACCAGATACTCTGAGTTACATCAAAAGAGAATTCATGTCATGTTTCAACATAAAGACAAACTAGAAAATACCAAAAGCTACTTCCTTTGGCTTTCTGTCTCCAATAAAGTCAGTGATAACCTCTTCATTCACACAGCAGTGGAAAGCCATCGAGTATTTGTATGGCTCACTCCATTTACCTCCTCTCTCTCTGACCTCACAACTGTCTGCTAAAACCCATCTCTTGGCTAAAGTTTCAAAGCATCAAGTAACAGAACATGAGGATTCCAAAACGAAGCCACGGGATTCAGAATACTTCCTGCTCATCCTTGCTACTTTTGTTTATTCTCTTGTCTTGTCTGTATGAATATCCTCCTCCTCCAAAAGTACCTCCTCAAATGAGCCACAAAGGAATTAGGAAAAAACATTTTGAAGCAGAGGATGTCGTAAAGATAATATAATCTAACATAATGCCCTATTAGGGTCTTAAAATACACAAAACCCTATATTGGTCAAAATTTAAAATACAAACTGCTAACAAAATAAACACAATGGCTACTGTAATTACTGCTTTAAAATATCATCTTCATTATCCTGAAGAATATTTGGTTACTATAATGAGAGATGGATTAAAAGCATTCAAGGGAAAGTTTCTAGCCCCAGATTAAAAAAAAACAAAAAAAGCAGTAGACCAAAACTCTCTAGACTTTCTTTATCATGCATCTATTAGTTAAAAATATATAGACAGCTTCTTTCCCCATTGTACTATATAAAACAAATACAAAAGAACAGAAAAAAGAATGTTTAATAAATCCAAACACAAGTTCTATTATGTTCTTTTCAAAAGCATCATTTTATATAACCACTCTTTTGGAGAACATTACTCTGGACTATCAAGGAGAAAAACAAACAACATAGGGACTGATTTGACAGAGCGAGCTTTATGCACTGATTCTTTTTAAAGAAATTCTTAGTTTAAAATACTAAGGTTATTTTTAAAATAAAAATTTATCTGTAGTATATATTAGCAGTGTCATGTCATTAATGTCATTCTTCAACATAAAGTCAAACTAGAAAATACTAAGAGCTACTTCCTTTAGCTTTCTATCTCCAGTAAAGTCATATATTTGGTTGAGATGAAAAGGAAAACAAAAAAATCACACATTTCTGCTCAAGTTATAAAGAGAGCCATGGGTTCCTATCAGAGTTAGTGACTTTTGAGCACTGGCTATATGTACTCCACTGCATCTCTCAAAGAGGCTAATAGAACTCTCACACACTCTGAGATTCAACTTGAGCACTATGGTGCTGCAAGTTTAAAAATCCACCTTGTTTTAATGAGGTAGTATCATACACCAAGAAAGAAAAGATTCAAACTTAAGACAACACACAAAATTACAAAACGCCACCAAAAAAAAAAAAAATCGTACGTGTTTTTGAAATGAATAGTAATACTGAATTCTTAAATTTTAGTGTTGAGTTCATTCCAAACAGTAGTGTGAATAAGGAAGGAAAAAAAATGTCAACTACTCTCATTAGCCACTCTCATTCCCTGTCTCCCTGGAAAGAAATCAGTAGGCCTAGTTTTAATTTACTGCTTCCTCCTGTAATGGACTATATAGTATTAAAGGCCTTAGCCTTGCCAAACTTCACCTTTATTACACAGAAGCTCTCAGAATTCAAGCACTTGAAGTTATTTAGTTGTGGTTTACCTCAGAACTGAGAAGCCTTAATTAAAGAAAGCCCTGTAATGAGGACAGGGTACCCCTATAATCCTCTTTAAAACCACCTTTTACTTACGTCAACAGGGACCAGAAGACTTTTCCCAAGATGCTGATTAAAAGAGAGGCACCAGGCTTCGGTATAACCGTTCATGTTAGGAACATACTTCTTTATCGTCTCATCATTGAGCCTCAGCCACACACCATCATCATTGTGGATCTATGGGATACAAGCAACAGAAACAAGCCATGCCCGCCTGTCATTCCGAGGAAGGTAGCAAAGTTCTGAAAGGCTCAAAGCAGGCAAATAATGGTGGACATGGAGATTAAGAACCTAGTTTTTGCATAGGTATGGGAGAACCTTTTAGGAAAACAACCAGCAAGCCAAGCAATACAATAATCCACATGGTGAGATCGTAAAACACATTGTCACTTAGAAGTAAAAGCACAAAGAAGTCACACTTTGAGATAAACACTTCAATAATAAAAGCAGAGGTTTCCCAAAAGAATACAAGCCTTTCTTCCCCTCAATTTAGATTTTAATAATCAGAAGTTACGTAATTGTATTATTAGAAAAATGTCCTGTCCAAAGTTAAGTGATACAATAAACACATACAAAAGCAAACAACATTTTAAAAGTTCAAGAAAAACCACTCATTTTCACTGAATTCTCATACTGGCTCTGACTAGTATGTTAATTTTTATGCTAAAAATATAATTTTAGTTATTTATTGATAAAGAAAAATAAATGCAATATTTGAAACTCAATGAATAAATTTTTAAATTCTGTGAAACAATTTTCCAAATACTACCCAAACTGCTTAAAACATATTCTAACAAAAAATTTAGTAACCTTATATCATGCAAACAGTGCAAAAATTTTTCATCCAAAATTTATTACCAAGTGTTTCTTTACAAATTACCTCATCAATGAAAGTGATGGTTCCATTGACCTTCACTATGCCTATCTGCTCACTCTGAAGAGAAGGGTGGCTACGGATACGCAGCCCTGCACTGTCCTTGGCCACAAATTTTCGAACCTGAGAAAGGCAAAGACAGACAGATGAAACAGGGAAATCATGGAAGAGAGACCTTATAAGTGGTAAGAGATAAACAGACTTGAAAGTATAATTCTGAGAAAGCTTCCAAAATTATTTGTAGCTGGTCTTCCTGTGCAAATAACAATGGCTTATTTTTAACAATAAAGAGAACATTTTTAAGTATAAAACTGTAAATCACTGAAAAAAATAGAAAATTATTTATATATTAATAAGTTAATTTCTAAACTTTGAAGACATGATAAAAAGGAAAAAAAAGAGCCTTTTTTTTCCTTTTAGGAAGGTATGATATAAATTCTATTACCCATGTTTCTTTTTTTTTTTAATAAGTAAGTAGTTTACTAAAATTCCTATAGCACTTACTCTTTAGATGTTAGGAAATGAATTTAACAGCACAGGATACTTTAATCTTGAGAACTTTACACACTTTAATGTCAACAGACGTTTTGTTAATTGTAAACTTTCAATAACAGGAAGTATACAGAGTCTATAAATTACTATAGCATTATACCAAGAAACCAAAAAGTACAGTTTTATACTTGAATTACCATGAACTAGTCTTCAAGTTTATTTAGGAATACTTAGAATTCAAATACTGAAATAAGGAAAGTATTAGACATTGGATGGCCACCTTGAAGGATCAGTGAAGAAAATTAATAAATTTCAGACTGATTCCTGTTCTGATTTCATTCTCCCCTAACCTTATTTGGTTGAG
This sequence comes from Bos grunniens, assembly GCF_055505025.1. Taxonomy (NCBI): domain Eukaryota; kingdom Metazoa; phylum Chordata; class Mammalia; order Artiodactyla; family Bovidae; genus Bos; species Bos grunniens. Next base: position 52,503,992 of record NC_141176.1, read on the forward strand.
GCTCAGTCTTTGGTTTGACCAGCTGAGTTCCTGGTGGTATCATTCCTTTTGGTGGGTCTTTTACTTTGACTTCTAGGCCAGCATCTGTAAGAAAAGGAAGGGAACTGTAACATTTGAGAATATAAGGGAGGGAAGACCCTTAAACCTAACTTCATATACATTCACAGGCTGTTTTAGACAATTAAAAGAAATATCTGAATTCTGTCCTTCAAGGTAATTAATATTTAACAGCTAAGAAATAGACGAGTACTTGGAAAAATGACTGTGAGATTCCAAAGGGGAGTCTCAGGGATTCAGGAAAAGAGGAGGGGCTATAGACTGACTATATTAAATAATAATGAAAATTTTAAAATAACAAAAAAAGAAACCCTTGTGTGATTGAACATTATCTCATAACATCTGATCAGAGCACTACTTGTCATCTATAACAATTATCTCATGAGTAACAGGCAGCAAAGCTTGGTGTTTACAAGCTGGGACTCTCATGTTAGACTTGATTGTTCCTAATTCTGTCATTAACTGTTTGACTCTTTAAGAACAGCACCTAGTTCACTGAGCTGCTGTGAGAATGAAATGATTTTAAAAATACATATAGAATATATAAGATTGTATAAAAATTTTTGATGTATATTAAATACTCAATAAATGTTAGCTATTAGCATCATCATTATCCTAATGAAAATTGTCCTTGCCTACAGTCAAGCAAGGTCCTAGCCTACTATCAGTTTGGTCACCTCTGGTGAAAGCTGAGTTAAGAAGTTAGGGAAGAAAATGAATGGTTCTAAGTGACTATGAATCTTTTTCTTCAATGTCATTCCAGAAAATATGTATGAATATAAGTGGATTTTTCTTATTTATGTTAGTTTTCTTTACCCACTATAAGCAAAGATTGGCAACCCATTCCAGTGTTCTTGCCTGGAGAATCCCAGGGATGGGGGAGCCTGGTGGGCTGCCGTCTATGGGGTTGCACAGAGTCGGACACGACTGAAGCGACTTAGCAGCAGCACCAGCAGCAGCAGCAAAGATAAAACCTTTCTTGACTGTCTCTACTTTTGAACTTCTGTAATTTGTATCCCTTGCATGTCACTTCTTATATTTTACTTCCTGTGATTTTGTTTGCCCCATTTATCTTGCAATCATCAGTAAGCTGTTCACTTGACAGGAACTGTCTTATCTAGAACAATGTTTCACTTAGAACCAACAGAAGTCTGCTGAACTAAAAATAAAAGAGTACAGCAAAAGGCTGCAGCTAAAGGTGTCTAGGATGGTACAGATGAATCTGATATATCTAATCCTATGGTTGTTCTTTAGTTGCTAAGTTGGGTCTGACTCTTTTGTGACCCCATGGGCAGCAGAATGCCAGGTGTCTCTGTCCATGGGATTTCTCAGGCAAGAATACTGAAGTGGGTTGCCACTTCCTTCTCCAGGGGATCTTCCCAACCCAGGGATCAAACCCATGTCTCCTGCACTGGCAGGTGGATTCTTTACCACTTTGTCACCTGGGAAGCCCCAATCCTACAGTTACACTACATTTAATGCATATTCTATATGTCTACAGTTACATCAAGGTAAAGCATCTCTTTATCTTCACTGTAAAAACAAACTAAAGTTTCCCAAAGGGTATTGTGGCGGAATGTTGGAACAGTATTACTTTTATCTCTACCCCCCTCTATCTCTTCTCTACATGAAAAGGTTTCATGATAAGTATTAAACGAATTGAGAGGATTTTTAATTTCAGAATGTCTTAAAATTCCAAATATGATAATATGAATTGGATGAATATCTAAGATGAGACTACAATATATGGGGCATTCTAAATCTACCTGATCACAGGAACCCATTTGCTTGAGGAGCATTAGAAAATATAAGTGCTATAAGGAATCCATATTGATAAACTTTTTAGAGCTTTCTTGTCCAATTGCTGTCCAAGTATATGGATAATTAAAAAATAAAGAGTAGAGAAAGATTAATCCCCAAAGGAAAGGTAAGATATTTTTCAAAGTTAGTAGAAGGTAAAGAAACTCATTCTTTCAACAAGTATTTCCTGAGCACTCATTGTGTGCCAGGCACTGAACCACACTGGGAGATCCAAAGATGAAAGAGGCTGCTCACAGCCAGGAGAGGAAGACGCACCATGACGGGGAGACGAGGCACGCATGTGGTTACAGGGCAGCACGGAGGAGATGGAACTGACTAGGCACACTAGGGAACGCAGGAAAGGAGTCATGAGGGCTACAATGACTCATAAATTACTGTAAAATGTTAAGACCTTGTAAATGCACAAGTTAAGTACTCATTATAAAGGAGGACATGACGCTCCCTACAAGTTAGGAAGTCTGTCCACGTCTGTGATACATGGACAAGGGCAAGCTAGAACAGAAAGAGGATTTTGATTCTAGTTCTTTACACTAAGTAACTCACAACTTTAGAAAAATACCTATTTCAATGCCATCGATGGTAACATGAATAGTGTAGAGCCCAATAGCCCCTGGAGTCCAGTTGGCACAGTAAGTGCCATCATTATTGACACGAATCAGCATATTCTCACTGGGTCTGAAAGGAAATAAGATGAACACTGGAATATTTACTTTGGTTAAACAGCTGACATCATCATGAGCATGTATCAGCAAATATTAAATTTCTGATTATATGATCACAATGACTAGCAATCTTACTGCCCTGTCATGGTGTTTTCCTACTCTCCATGATTAAATTCACTCTTTCCTCCTCACCACAAACCTCCAGCACCCCTCTTTCTGACTCTCAGCTGATTGCGACCTCATAAGTTTCTTCTGATGAAAAACATAAGCAATCAGATACAACCTTAAGGTTGCAATTAGATTCAATCTACTTTGCTCTACCTCCTGTTACAATGGCAGGAATGCCCTGGGTCCTGTCCAGTGCCAGCCCCTCCATCTGTGCTCTGGATCTCATTCACTCAACACTTCAGTGATACAATTCTCTTGCTCTCTTTTGTTCATCATTAACTTCTCCCACTTTACTGGATCATTTGTTTCATTTCTATAAAAACTTCAAAACGTCCCATCTTAAACACCTCCTGTTGATACCATACCTTTCCCTATAATACAGTCTCATAGCTCTTTCCCCATTTACAGCAAAACTTACCTGAACAATTGTCAACAACCACTCTCCATGTCATTTCCCATTCTCTTCCAACGCTTATCCTAACTATGCTTTTGCTCCCAATACTTCTTTGCAATTGATTATGTCACAGTCACCAATGTCCACCATGTCCCCAAATTCAGTGGCTGTTTCTTTATCTTCAGCAATCCTCAGTGGAATTCGATAATAACTTACAACTCCTCCTTTTTTGAAAAACCTTTTTGCTTCTGCAACATTCTTCTGATTGTTCTTGTATCTCACTGGCCACTCTTTCTAGGTGTTTTGTTGGCTCTCTCTTTTCTGACTACCTAGGATTGCCCCAGGATTTAGGCCTAGGTCTCCTGTTTTCTTTCAGTGTCATCTCTGCAGTTGATCATTCATCATTCATCAATTTTAAATACTGTATCTATAAAGATGATCAAAAATTTATTTCTGTTCTGAATTTCAAACTGGTATTTCCCATTGCCCTGGGAATAGCCCCTGATGAGCAAATAAAACAGTCGGCCAAAAAAACATGCTTCAATTTGGAGTTAACAGAATTACTCAGAGCTCAAAATCAGAGTTCTCATAACTAAGTTCAATAACAAGTGCAACATATATTAAAATCACTCTGCCACTCCTTTAGGTGACGGACAGAAGGAAATAAAAATAGAAAAAACAAGCCAATTTATATACTTTTAGATACGAGTTATTTCTGTATTACCTTAGTATTATGTAACATATTGGCAGTATTTATAGTTCAATATAAATACATGCTTCCTGCAAATCTACACATTATAAAACCTGTCGTAAGTCTCTACTGGGAATTTTAAAATGCTATAAAATATTTCCTTAATAGACAAGAAAGTTGGAACTCATGGTCATCTTAGTTGTAAGCAGCTGACATGTCTTGGCTAAGCTTTGAGGAAATGATCCTTACCTCTTAGGAGTTGGTGATGCAAAACGCAGTTCTTCAAACGAGTAATTTTCATAAACCTTTAAGAAAGAGACCATCAAGAATCACAAAATCATTAGAAACATTCTTAACTAATGCAGTGACAGAACACTCAATAAATGGTACTGAGACAACTGGTTATCCATACAGGAGAAAAAGAAAAAAACTCAATTACCTACATCACACCACCTACAAAAGTAAATTCTAGGTGTGTTAAAGATGTACATGTAACAAACAAAACATCAACAAATTCAGAAGAAAAAAAGGACAATATGTTTTGAGCATATTAAAATTTTAAATTTCTCCAAAACAAGGACACCATAAAGAAATGGCAAAGATCAGCCTTCACCTGAAAGGGATTTGTAATTCATTTAACCAAAATGGGATACAAAGCCATAATACATAGAGAACATAGAGAACAAATTAATACTAAAGAGAGAAACAACACAAGAGAAAGGTAAGTAAGACAAATCACTGAAGAGGAAATCTGAAAGGCCAATAAACACTTAAAAAGTTACTCAACTGAACCAGAAATCAAGGAAATGAAAATGAAAACAAGATAACCATATCACAGTCATCAAATTGTGTTGGTGAGAACCAAATGCAGGTGAGAACATGAAGCACCTAACATTCTGACACACAAATCAGGGGCCTATAAATTTTACAAGTACGTTCTACAATCCAGCAATTCTACTTCTAGATATGTATCTTAGAGAAACTCTTGTTCATGTACAAAAGGGAGTATACATAGTTATCTGTAAATGTTTGATATAAGAAAATCTCCTTTCCTGAAACAAGAATTAATATCTCTAAGAGACAGTTTGGGAATGGCATTCTGTAACTTCCCTATCCTGGGCCTCTCAGAACATTCCTAAAATACTGAATTCAGTCCTGGTAACTCGACTTTCAAAAGAAATTATACAAACTTAAGTATGCTATCAGGAAACTAAAAGAATGCCTAGAGAGGTAAGGAGGCAAGAAGTTAAATTCTTTAAAGAAAAGTTGAATGAGAATGTTTAGCTTTAATTCTTTAATAGTCAAAACTAAAACAAACAAAAAAAAACAGTCAAAACTATTAAATTTTTAGTCCCTTTATTTATTCAACCTCAATCATCTCAACTTCTACTTTTAGTCACTCGCACTGAAAGTCACGGACCTGTGACACTACCTGCTCAGTTTTCTGCCTCTGTAACTCCTAACTGTTTCTATTCTTAAGACTTCTAGTCCTTCTCCCCTCCCCAGAGTTCTCTCCCTGAATCCACTTTTATTTTCCTTCCAAATGAGCTGGATTCCACTGACCTTTCTTTAACCACCAGATGCCCAACTTCCTTTTCAGTCATTGTTTGCTTGTTGAATTATCTGGGACAACATCCATGCCGCATCAATCTAGATGATTATGATCATTTTTTTTCATGTTCATAAGACTCATACTGCATTGCTAATACAGGATCTTCAGTTTCAACTGATTCTCCAAGGAGGGCTGATAAATCTTTTCTGATTACTTTTTCCTCATTCTGTACAATGACTATTTCATTTTTTCCCCTTTGGTTCAAAATCTTGATCCTAAGATTCATCACTCCCATCTCCAATCTAAGACATATAATTGCTATCATAAATAGTCCCTTGGCCACACAACCTATAAACTTATTAGCAATTTATTTTATTTTCCCTCTCCTGGTACAGTGAAAGAGGTAATAGTTCTCTTATTTACAGCCAATCCCTTTTTATCTCTCGGAGTATCTTCATTGTCCCTTCTCAAATGTCTCCTCATCAGTACTAAAAGATGTCTTTCTATATTCAATCTCAAGACTCTAAAGCCTTATCTCAATTCTATTTCCTCTGTCTCTTTTTATAACCAAACATCTTGAAAGACTAATGTACACTCATTTTATCTTTAGCTATTATCACCTCTTTTTAAAATTTTTATAAATTTTATTTATTTTTTAATTGAAGGATAATTGCTTTACAGAATTTTGTTGTTTTCTGGTAAATCCCAACATGAATCAGCGATAGGTATACATACGTCCCCTCCCTCTTCAACATCCCTCCCATCTCCCTTCCCATCTCACCCCTCTAGACTGATACTATTTTCACCTTCTCTTCACTGCAATTTAATTAACCAACTATGTCTCTAAAGCTGCTCCTGTCAAGATCGCTGCTAGATCCTTTTCAAAAAACTTCACTTCTGCAGTAAAACAACATTAAAGCTCCTTAATATGCTTTCTGTGACTTACAAGCCATGGCATAAGGCAGCTGGGGAAGTAGTTAGGAGATAAAATCTGGAACCGACTCCCTGGCATTTGGGTGCCCTTTGACAACTTACTCAATCTCTCTATGCTTCGGTTTCCACATATGTAAAATGGGAATAAAAACCAGTGATGTATAGGGTTGTTATGAGAATTAAATGAGTCACCATATGCACCGTAGTGGTAAAAGGGCCAAAGGTAAAAATCGGTGTCCTAGTTTATACTAGCCCTCTGGCTGGTATTCTTGCCAACATTTTTGTTTCCCTTCTCCATTTTTTTTTTAAAATCTAGTAAATCAACATTTCTCAAAGTGCAGCTTTTGAATATAAATCATTCTGCATATTTGTTTTATATATATAAATTCTGGAACCTCTTTTTAGACCTACTGAATCTAAATCTTTGGATGACAGGAAAATCTCCTTTTTAAGTAAGTGCTCCTGGTGATTCTGATGTGGACAAAAGTTTGAGCATCATCATTACTGACATTCCTCAGGACCCTGTCCTGGAAGGTCTCTCTTCTCATCATGTTAGATAGACATCTCCTACTTCCATAATTTATGAATAATCCAAGTACTGATGATTCTCCAATTCTTTTCATGAGGTAAGACTGTGATCACATCAGGTTTGTAGTTTCAGCTTCTTTTTATCTATCTTCAGATGGATATTTCAGAGGTATCTAAAACCACATCCAATGCTGAATCTGTTATCCTCCTCAACCCAAAACTGCCCCTTCAATATTATCACTCTTACTACTCAAGCTCAAAACGTTTTATTTCCTTCCTCTTTCTCTTTTCAGCATCCCCATTAGCCACCAAGTCTTACATATCCTAAAAATCTCCTGAATCTATATTGACTGACAACTCACTAGTCCAAGGGATGAGCATATCTCACCAGATTAAGTCAGCAGTCTCCTAAACAGACTTAAACCAAACCATGTCTCTTGATTACCCACCCAATTACTTTCTCCATATTCCACCATAATCTTTATAAAACCAAAAATTATGTCATTCCTCCAAATGAGAGCCTACAATGGCTCACACTGCTCTCTGAAAATAGCACAATTCCTAACTTTGATTTCAAATAATGACCATCTTGATAATTTAGATTAACACTGCCTCTAAAGATTAACTAAAAAAAACAAGACAAAAATTTTAAAAAATCTGTCTAAAAGCCTCAAGCCCAAAGAGGGAAGAAACCCAAAGAGATAAGCCTAACATTTGGAAGAACCCAAAGCTGAAGGGGGCCTCAATAATAAGCTCAGAGTCTTGAAGGGGTATGTCCGAGGAATAATGGTGATTTGAAAATACACAAGCATTTTCACAGGAACTGAAATGTTTGCTACATAAATGAATGGTAAAAAATAAACTTTTTCTGGGAAGTAAAATAAATTACCTTCATTATTGTTATGGCAATATATCGAGCCTCCTTCACTATCATGGGTTCATACGAAACATCCAGCTTTGGGGAAGTAAAATAAATTACCTTCATCATTGTTATGGCAATATATCGAGCCTCCTTCACTATCATGGGTTCATACGAAACATCCAGCTTTGGGGAGGCTAGTCCGCCAAAGGTCATGTCGGTATTAGAAGATGCAGGTGGTACTGCAGGACTACCAGGAATCCTCTGAGGCTTCTTTACTTGCTCTTGTTGCAGAGATGTTTTTTTCTGAGAAACAGGAACGGCTTTCACTTCCACCTAACCAAGATATTATAAAATCCAAATGACATTATTATATAACTGTCCATGACACATCAGAAGAAAGCAATTTACAACTTTAAACTGGCAATTCTTTAAGTTTTATGTTACCACTTGTCCCCCTAGGGCATTCCTTAAAGACTATTTAACAGTGCCAAATGATTATGAAGAATGCATCTCAACAGGGATCCTGGACACAGTGCAAAAGAGAGGCTTTGTTTTGGGGAATAAATAATCACAAATATCAAAACAAAATAAAAACATGTGCCACCATTAATAACATTTAGGAAAGGATAGTAAAATGTATCTACATTCTTACTGGCATTACTTTCCAGTAATCTTCACATATTTTAAAGCACTAAACTCAACTTTAGCTATATATACTGTTCTGCAAAGAAAAAGAACTCTACTGACAGATGTCTTACAACTCAACAGATAATAAAGCAAATTTTATACCTAAAACTTAAACATGTTTATTTACTTTGCAGAAAGAGTACTATTAGGTGGTTCTGTCACCAACATGAACTATGAGGGCCAAACAATCTAATTAATCTTTCCAACTCAGTTTCTTCAGCGATAAAATGGGGTGTCTTTTATCTGCTTTACTATAGAGATGCAAAGAACAGATTTCCTAAGGCGTGTTAAAACAATGAAAGCACAAACTACCTCATAAACAATACTCAGAAGTACCTTCCAAGAATTATAACAAAATATTACATTGTTGTTTGCTATGCACTGGCAAAAAACACTTGGTCCCTCAGTCAGTCAGTCAGTTCAGTCGCTCGGTTGTGTCCGACTCTTTGCGACCCCATGAATCGCAGCACGCCAGGCCTCCCTGTCCATCACCAACTCCCAGAGATCACTCAGATTCACGTCTATCGAGTCAGTGATGCCATCCAGCCATCTCATCCTCTGTCGTCCCCTTCTCCTCCTGCCCCCAATCCCTCCCAGCATCAGAGTCTTTTCCAATGAGTCAACTCTTCGCATGAGGTGGCCAAAGTACTGGAGTTTCAGCTTTAGCATCATTCCTTCCAAAAAAATCCCAGGGCTGATCTCCTTCAGAACGGACTGGTTGGATCTCCTTGCAGTCAAAGGGACTCTCAAGAGTCTTCTCCAACACTACAGTTCAAAAGCATCAATTCTTTGGCACTCAGCCTTCTTCACAGTTCAACTCTCACATCCATACATGATCACTGAAAAAACCATAGCCTTGACTAGACAGACCTTTGTTGGCAAAGTAATGTCTCTGCTTTTGAATATGCTGTGTAGGCTGGTGATAACTTTCCTTCCAAGGAGTAAGCGTCTTTTAATTTCATGGCTGCAGTCACCATCTGCAGTGATTTTGGAGCCCAGAAAAATAAAGTCTGACACTGTTTCCACTGTTTCCCCATCTATTTCCCATAAAGTGATGGGACTGGATGCCATGATCTTCGTTTTCTGAATGTTGAGCTTTAAGCCAACTTTTTCACTCTCCACTTTCACTTTCATCAAGAGGCTTTTTAGTTCCTCCTCACTTTCTGCCATAAGGGTGGTGTCATCTGTATATCTGAGGTTATTGATATTTCTCCCAGCAATCTTGATTCCAGCTTGTGCTTCTTCCAGTCCAGCGTTTCTCATGATGTACTCTGCATAAAAGTTAAATAAGCAGGGTGACGATATACAGCCTTGACGTACTCCTTTTTCTATTTGGAACCAGTCTGTTGTTCCATGTCCAGTTCTAACTGTTGATACCTGACCTGCATACAAATTTCTCAAGAGGCAGATCAGGTGGTCTGGTATTCCCATCTCTTGAAGAATTTTCCACAGTTTATTGTGATCCACACAGTCAAAGGCTTTGGCATAGTCAATAAAGCAGAAATAGATGTTTTTTTGGAACTCTCTTGCTTTTTCCATGATCCAGCGGATGTTCGCAATTTGATCTCTGGTTCCTCTGCCTTTTCTAAAACCAGCTTGAACATCAGGAAGTTCACGGTTCACATATTACTGAAGCCTGGCTTGGAGAATAGGCAACCACAAAGTAACCAACGCTTTAAAGACCATTTTAGCTCTTCATCATTCTGAGGGTCACCCAAAGTTTCTTCTGTTCTTTTCAGATACTACTTCTATGGCTGGCAAGAACAGGTAATTCAACAAGAGGATCTTCACAGAAATAGAAAGAAATGCATAAATGAAACTGACAATATTACTTAAGTAATTGAGAGACATCCCAGGAGCGTGGATTGTTCTTATCAGTGTCATTCTAGGGAGTTAGTAGTTTTGAGACCCTCCCTGTCTACATAAAGTGCAGGTAGCAAACATGTCTCACTAAATAACCACAATCCTGAGTTGGAGCTATGAGAAATCAGTATTTGGATTGACATTATGCTCTGGAAATATTAAAAACCCATCTGACTTTTTTAAAACACAGAAGTTTAAAGATAAATAGAAAAATTGTTCAGCTCATATACATGCCACCATTAAAAGCTTTAAACTTAAATATAACAAAGGAAAAAAAAAAGTAAATGCTTCCAAATCTTAAGAATTTGATTTTAAATTATAGCTACTATTTTCATATATATTATTTTGATTCAATATTTCTTTAAACAACTATATTTACCCTCAGTAAATTAACAGGAGATGTACATCTGCCTATATACCACCAACCTTGAAATAAATCAGTAAACAATTTCATACTTTATAAGTACTGAGATAAAAAATGATAACCATTCTGCTTTCTTTTATAAACTGTGCTTCTTTGTAAAATTTGTTATTCTTTTATTTCCTATGCATTTTTCTCTTTTTACTAAGCACAATTTCTTTGGAGTAATCATTTTTATAAGTTAAAAAAATATCAGTAACAGCTGCTGTTTTAAAAAAGGATTCTGGATCTCAAAAATATTATCTCTAAACCAACTTTTATGTTCCAAATAATTGATTATTACTCTATCAGGATACTTCAGGAGTTTCTGATAAGTCTAAAATGTCCTGAAAACTTCATGCACTAACAGGCTGAAAATGAAACATACTGAATTAATTTTGTTTTCAGCTAATATGATAATGTGGTATCAATAAATCTAACATCAATAGGTATGCAAATCACTTTTCCTAAATAGTATTTACTGGAGTTTCCTAGAATATGCTTTCTATATTATAGATAAATCTGATATGAATCTGAGTATATTAAGAGGCTTCAGGATTCTTGTTCTCAAGAAGCAGACTATACAGGCAAAAAAAAAAAGAAGAGAAGAAATGAGAGAGAGAGATGGAGTTCCCTGTGGTCCAGTGGTTAAGAATCAGTGCTTTCGCTGCCATGGGCCTGGGTTCAGTCCCTGAACCTGGGACCTAAGATCCCACAAACCACACAGTGCAGACAAAAACAAACACACATAAACAAAAAAGAAAGGAAAAGGGAGAGAGAGAGATCACGTGGCTAAAAAAGAACCCAAAGAGGAGAACAAAAAGAGATAGAGCATAAAGTCTGACTCTGAAATGTGAGATGTAAACAGCCCAGATACTAAAATGCAGCAAGAGACAATAAAAGGTGCAAAGGAGGAAACATAAGAAAATGCAACTAAAGATCTACTGTAAGCACAATAGTAAGTATGAACATTAAAAAGAAATGAAATGTTATGCTGACTTGGAAAATAGTAACTATGATACAGGCACATGAATAAGGGACTTACTGTGGGCTCAGAGAAGGGATTTAACAATTCACAAATACACGTTGAAATGAGAAATTCATCAATGAATACACAAAACCCTTCAACATATTAAAGCATACTGTATTGGGACAAAAATTCTGTCCTTGGGTAGGGTCATTTTTTTGTTATCACTATCAGAATTACTTTACTCTCTACTCCCATTTTTTTTACAATTTGTGATGCTTTTTACATTCTAAAGAGTAATTCTTAGCATGAAAACACTTTGATGGGGTATGATCTTCCTTAAAAAGGTAAGCTAGAAGAGAAAATGTAAGAGTGAAGCATACTGTATGGATATGTATTATGTATACTGTATGTAATTAAAAGAGTACATACTCTTCTATCCTATATATGTTTGTTTGGGTCACGATGAAACTCTTGCGGGGGGTCATGGCCAAAACATTGAAAGCCACTAGTAAAGCCTGAATTTTCTTTAGTATCAGGGCCAAATGCTTTTCCATACAGTTTTACTTACTGGTCTTAAGACATATAAACTATTGTCCTCTTTTTTTTTTTTTTTTTAAACTATGAATCAAGTAAGAGGTGCCAGTGGTATTGTGCTTCTCCATGGTACAAATGAAATAATGCACCAACTAGTTGAAAAAGTGCTAGTATATTGAGGTAAAATCAGCTTCTCTGTGAGTAAAAAAGATTTCAAGGCTTAATCAGCTCCAAATAACCTAATCATTTTGTAAATACAACTTCGAGGGGCCAGCGTAGCTGGGGATTGCCTATACAAACTTTTGTTCGATATTCACTGTTTTCAGAAATCTAATAAAAGTTTTAAATAAGATATTTAATTAATATATAACATAGAGGACTTAATTTTATGTCTTTACTATAATATGCTCTAAAATGTCATTATTTACTAATGTCTCAGGGAAGAGGTGTTCAGAGAACTATATTCTTCAGTATAGCACATAACTAGTTCCATTCCTCATTCTTTTACAATCCAAATTTAGGTATTTCTGATTTATTTAATAAGTATCAATATTATATTTTAAACGTTGCTTCAGTAGTACTAAATGCAAAACATATTAAAGTCTTTTAAAAACATACATAAAATTTTTAAACGTATTCTTTCATTTATTTGTTCAATGACTAATATATGATGGTCTTCCCTCTGTGTGCTTAGCACTCTTTTGATGGACACTTTCTTATCCTCCCTTTGAATCACCATGGCATCTAGCATATCTGAAGCAAAATCCAAAAAGTATAAAACTTGGATAAGTGAGTACTGATTAATGTGAACAAGTCATTAAAAAATTTTCAGCTTCCTTCACTGCATATAAGTAAGGAGCGTACTGCAAATAGACTCTAAGCTCTTGTCATTTCTAAAATTTTATGAGTTACAATAGTGCATAGATGTCTACTAATTTAATCCTACCACAATTACCTTCATGTTGGGAACGTGTACCACATCCCCATACTGGTCTTTCGTTTGCACCGTGATGGTGGTAGGCCAACCACACCGAATATCATCCTTATTCAGAATCAAAGATGTTTTCTGAGGATCAGCATAGGAATCTGGCTGAAGCCACCTAACAGGAATGAAAAAACAAGTAAACAAAAAGTCAAACATTCATCAATATCTTCAGTGATTAAAATGAAACTAGGCCAAATGAATAAAACTATATTAAACAAAGTGCTAAAAGGATTATCATTTCCAACTCAGTAATAAGGACCATGGGCTTCCCAGATGGTGCCAGTGGTAAAGAACCTGCTGGCCAACGCAGGAGACATAAGAGATAAGTGTTCGATCCCTGGGTCAGGAAGATCCCTTAGAGGAAGGTATAGCAACCCACTCTAGTATTCTTGCCTGGAGAATCCCCATGGACAGAGAAGCCTGGTGGGCTATGGTCCACAGGGTCGCAGAGTCAGACACGACTGAAATGACTTAGCATGCACACACAATAAGGATAACAAGTATTAACTTCCTTGGAAATCATTAATGACAAATTCATTAAACAAATATGCTAAAGCTTATGAAATTTTTGATGATTACAAATAAATCAGAAATATCTGTAAAATCAGAAAGTGTGAAATTTTAACTATGGCTGGTTTAAAATAACCAAGAAAATGAATTTAGGTTGTATATACTTAGAAGTCCCAAATAACACTACTTAAGGAAGGTCTGCCTAATTGCCAACCTGAAGACCTGGGAAAGAGCAGCATTTCTGTCAAAACAGAAACATAAGTGACATTTTGCTTGCTGGGGAGCAGAAGGTTGGAAATACACTACCTTCTCTTTACACAGCTTAGTAACGATTTTCCCTCACTACCATTCCTTCCATGCAAATTCTATTTTTTGTGATATCCATGCCTGAATTCTTTGCATGATCTACATTCAAGTTGTCGTGTGAGATGATTGATGAGTAAATTCTGTGATGAATACTACACGAAAAGGTCCATGAAGAAGGCAGTGAGGCTGACTTAAAAGATGTTTTCTATTTTTCTCCAATCACCACTTTGCTTTTTAAAAACTAAAAAGTAATCTCTGTATTTTTAAGATTAAAGCCAGAAAGAGGGTCATATTTCTGTATTTACTAGTTTGGTGCCATATATAGTCGCTCAGTCGTGTCTGGCTCTTTGCGACCCCATGGACTAGCCCACCAGGCTCCTCTGGTCCATGTGATTCTCCAGGCAAGAACACTGGAGTGGGCTGCCAAGCCCTCCTCTGGGGATCTTCCCAAGCCAGGGATCTAACCCAGGTCTCCCACACTGCAGGTGGATTCTTTACTCTCTGAGGCATATTTACTAGTGAAATTACTCAAGTCAGCATATTTGTTCACCTTCAAAAAAACCAAATAGCAACAAAATAAATGAGAACTCTAAAATCTTAAATTACCTGATTTAAATTCTTAATTTATATCTGCATTAACTGTAGATTTGGAAAAAATCCTCATATTAAGATAAATATAGTCACAAATTTAGGAGTTTAGTATAGATATTAAATATTACCATCAAATTCACGGACTTCTCTATTTTACCATGTAGTCTTTATATTTTTAACAATTATTATATATGTTTAAAATATACTGAAATATTAACTACTACTTTATATTTCAGAAAGTCCAAAACACATAAACTACATTATTTTAGGTGGCACTGTAACATCCTAATGACTCCTCTCCTTTCTCTTCAGAAATGAAAACTAAGGTAAGCCCTGGAAGAAAATCACTGTAGGACTTAAGAGTGCATTACCTCGCAAGCCTTCCACCACTTGATCCTGGAACACAAGCAATAAAATCGTCCAGAAAGGACTGTTCATTGCTCTGGATTTGAAGTGGTAAGTTTCCTTCTAGTGCCTCCAATATAGTTGGTGAATGAGAAAGAGCTAAACCCTTTCCAAGAATACCAGAATGGGTTTTGCACACCTGTTGGGTAAAAGAGAACATTTATATTTTAAAATATGAAACTTTAATCACATGATTGTTTTGAATTTGCACCCAATTTTAGATAGGCCTTTTTTGGGGAAATCATTTTCTCCCCACGTCCCAGTGCTCCTTTACTCTGAACAGTAGAAAACTTCCAGCAGGGAAAAACTTGGGATAATACTTTCAGTTTCATTCTGCTCACAAAAGGAAGTGATTTATCTGAGTTTTGCAGGTTAGAGCTAATGCTGCATCTCCCCCCACCCAAGCTCTCCACATGTTTCTCTGCATGTGTCACATCCCCGTTTGTCAGGGCCAGGGCTCCCCTCTAAAGACAGCTGTAGAGGTTGCCCGCTTTCTGTGTCTCTGTTACTGGTGGTTCTCTTGGGTAGGCTGTGTCTGTGCTCTTGGGCAGGTGGGTACCAAGATCTTGACTCAGGCAAAAAGGTGATGGAAGCCTGACTGTGCCTGCACATACACTGCATTAGCCTATGTAAGCCTTATTTAAGTTAAGGAAAAAGGGCAGATAAAACAGAAATTTTAGTCCTCAACTAGATGAGAAGCACACCTTACATTTTAGAAAGACTTGCTGCAAGTGCTAAAACTCTAGAAAAATCTTAATGACTGTATAATAAATTTCAAAACAAAATATTTTTCATGGAAAACTATTATATTTCCAGTTCTTTCAATTCTACAACAGTAACTCCTGCATTTTATGAACCATGCAATTTCTAAATCATAATCTTTAATATCAAACAGACTTGAGTCCAAATTCAGACTTCAGATGAGTTATTGCTATGTCCTCTTAAGCTAACAAGTTACAGACCATTCCTGAATCAGTGAAAGGTATAAACTGGTGATCAAACGATCTCTTGTAGTTATTATACAATTTAAATGGGGCTTCCTAGGTGATGTAGCAGTAAAGAATCTGCCTGCCAATGCAGGAGATGCAAAGAGGTGTAGGTTCGATCCCTGCATTAGGAAGATCCCTGGAGGAAGAAACAGCAATCTGGTCCAGTATTTTTGCCTGCAAAATTCCATGGACAGAGGAGCCTGGAGGGCTGCAGTCCATGAGGTTGCAAAGAATTGGCATGACTATGCACCTAAGTATACACACACAACACATTTAAATGCTCACTACCTGCCTAACAAGCATGGGTTTTAATGTATGTTAGACCATCATGACTACCTTACATGCCAAAAAGGTGTGTAATTTGGGACATCACTTTTTTCTTTATAGGGGCACAATAAAGATCTCCTTACATCTGGCCTAATTAACATTCTATAAGCCATAATACCTTGGATGATGAGCTACTTGATGGATTTCCTTAGCTAGAATGCTATATGACACATAGCATGTTCACCAAACATTTTTTGAATTAATTATTTTTCTATCTTAAGATACAGAGATTTAACTTTTCTAAAAGGAAAAACAAAAGCTGGTGGGATTTTAAAAAACCTAAGTTTCTTAACATTATTGAGGACACCATGGCTCCCTACAATTAGAGCACAGTGATCAAGATCATGGACTTTGTCATCAAATTGCCAAAGGTCAAACTCTAGACCAGTTGCTCACCAGCTGTGTGATTCTGAGCCAGTTACTTAAGTTCTTTGTATCTCAGTTTCCTTATCTATAGTTAGGAGTTCCTACTTCATAGGACTGTTGTAAGGACTAAATGATTTAAAAGTATAAAACAAAGTTAAAGATCAAATAAATGTTTGTTTTTATTATTACTGCTGTAATCATTTCAGAAAATAAATAACATGTAAACCACTAACTGTAAGTATTAGAAGACCTGGATACCAGCCTCGATCTCCCAGTTGCCTGAATTCTTAATCAAAACTTCTCTGAACTGATACAATTGTCAGATACAAGAGAAAATAGTGATTTCAAAGTGTAACTGCAGAAATAGACAGATAATGTCAAAAATATGGCAAACTACTGGAGAAGGAAATGGCAACCCACTCCAGTATTCTTGCCTGGAAAATTCCATGGACAGAGGAGGCTGGTGGGCTACAGTCCATGGGGTCACAGAGTCAGCCACGACTGAGCACATCAGTACAGTATATGGTAAACTATAAAGTTTCTCTATAGATATTATTTCCATTACTATTACTAACATCTTTTTTCTAACTGGAAAATAAAACTTCTTTCAAGATCTAATTTCAATGTCCACCCCTGGACAAAACCCTCCTCTGGGCCCTTGGTAGCTCTTCTTCCTCCAGCAGGGCTTACATCTCACTCCAGAGTCAACACCCACCGTGCAGTTCAGTAAGGGCTCATACAGGGGTTGATTCCATCAAGGGGAGCAATTATGAGTTATTTATCTTTATAACTGTCAATTGTAGAATGAAATACGCAATGAATGAGTGCTATGCTCAAGAAAAACAAGGTTGATTTGAGTGAAAATTTGGCTTAAAATTAATGTACAAAGTTTATCCTTATAATTATTGAGGACAATACCTGTAAAGCAGCCTCTTCAAGAATTTCAAGATCCTCCTCTAATTCATTACCTGGTATGTAAATGAAAAGGTTTACCAAAATATATCAATGTTTCATTTAACTTTCTAGTCTTCTGCATTCATTACATGTTCTCCAAAAATTGATATTCCAAATTGAAGAGAACTATTATCATTATGGATAAATCTCAGTGGTTTAAATTTTAAAATGCTTATTTTCAGTGTGAATATAAGCTGTAATTCTCAAGACAATACTAAAAAAAGCACCCATCAAGTGTATCAAAAGATATATATTACATTTATATACACAAATGTATATTTTTACTTTAGTGTATTTATCTAAGAAAAAAAGAGGAAAACTGATTATTCAGAACCTGAGTCTTTCTTTTTCAGTTATACTACAGAAGAACTTCATCTTTAGTAAACAACAGTTACTGACAGGAAAGCCCAAGATAGTGACTGTATTCTCTAAACATTTTCTGCTTTACTGCTTGATGTAGAACATTTATTGAATTTTTTGATAGCTTAATGAACTTATAAAATATTATAACCAAAGTGATACATGTTCAAAGGGAAATATTTGAATTATACAGAAGTGCAGAATGAAAATTTCTGCCACCATCCCCTTTCAGAGATACAGTATCAACAGTTTCCTATGTATTGTTCTAAAAACTTTGTATGCAAATAATCATTGTATGCATGTATGTGCCAGCCTACATACACGGGAACATACACATCTATTTACATATATATATATATACAATATGATGTTCAAAACAATGAACATCATATAATTATATAATCTGGACACCTTTCTTGGCCTGGACATATAGGTTTACTTTTCTGTCACTGTATTTAACAGCTACTTACATCTGTTTTGTATAGATGTACCATCGCTGATTGAACAGTTCCCAACTGACAAACATTTTGGTTGCTCCTAGGTTTTATAACCGCAAGTATTGATAAATTAATCTATCTTATAATGTACGTTTTTGAGTATTTGTGAAAATATGTATAAAAATGCTATATCAAAAGGTATATTTATATAAAATTTGAAGTTATTGACGAATTTCCTTCAAAGAGGTTGTAGCAATTTCCCTCACGTGAATAGAACACAAATGTCTCATTGTCTTTAGTATAGTAAGCAGCTGCCCATGAATATATGTGACTGTTAAATTCATTTTGCTAAACTATTTTCAGGATGTTTTTTAATAAACATTCTATTTGTAATTTTGTAACTTTTTTAAAAATCATAAATACCTAGTACAAGATCACACTTACCAATAGGAAGTGCTAGATCCTTTTTCATCAAAGCTGCTGCACAAACCCCACCAAGATTAGCTAGTTCTTTTTCCAACTGAATGACTCCCTGGAGAATTGAAAAAAAAAATCAGATGCTGTAAAAACTGTTTGGAAGATGCAATTTTTGAGAGATGATGTGGATTATCAAAAAAATGTGACTTGCATTCCAGCATAACATTTGAAACAAAAAGAAAGCATGTATTAGCAGCTAATGGTTAATTAAGAGTGTAAGAGATTCAATATTATGTCTCACATTGGTTATACTGTTTCAGACCAACAGCTCATAGTCCAAAGGATTTTTCATTTATTACTTTGATGGAACATGATCACTGTTTCACCTTAACTTATTTTTTTAAACAGTACTACTGGAAATCTTTACGACAGATATTAAGTTAGTGCCTTTGTGAAATTAGCTTACAAAAATCACTCAGAAAGGTACAGTCACCAACCAGGTGTGGAACAGGCAGGATTATACTACGTCTTTAAAGGCTGGGTCATGCTGCACAGACTCTGATCTCTCCACATATTAAAAACAGTAATACCAGACACAATTAATTTGTACAAAATTAAACTACAAAATAGATTATACACCCTAGCTTAAAATAAAATTTCAGGCTTCTTAAATATAGACAGCAAACACAATTCAAGTCAATAGTAGCCCTCAGAAACACAATCTTCCTTAACAGAATAAGAAGATAATTCATTCTCACCTCATCAGGTCCAGGGCTAAACTCATATCCAATTGCAAAACATTTGAAACCATAGAAAGAAGCTTTGTCATCTTTCACATAATCTGATGCAGTCTCCAATGAAAAAAGGGCCTCATTCCCTAAGAAAAAAAACTAACACTGAGTTCAAAATCTGAAACAACTTTATTAAAGTCTCCTTTTATCCATCTCAAGATAGGTAGCAATACAAATCAGGCTTCCCGGGTGGCGCAGTGGTCAAGAATTCGTCTGCCAATGGAGGAGCTGTAAGAGATGTGGATTTGATCCCTGGGTAGGGAAGATCTGGAGAAGGAAATGGCAACCACTCCAGTATTCTTGCCTGGAAAATCCCATGGACAAAGAAACCTGTTGGACTACAGTCCATGGGGTCGCAAAAGAGTCGGACATGACTTGAACACACATGCACTAAATAATGTATTTGGTTTTGGGGTTTCTACATTTACTTGAACAAAACTGTGCTAAAAACAACACTAGAAACAATAAAACCATACCAGGTTGTTATTTTTCTTTATGATTTAATTCTCCTTAATCACATGTCCTAAGTAAGTTACATGAGCAATCATTGTCAATTATCTGTCAATTACTGAAGTGACCTGTATGTGTAAGTAGCTCAGTCATGTCCAACTCTTTGTGACCCCATGGACTGTAGCCCACCAGGCACCTCTGTCCATGGGATTTTCCTAGCAAGAATACTGCAATGGGTTGCCATTTCCTTCTCCAACTGAGGTGACCTGGGTTAGCCTTTTTTCTAAGCTGGAATCTGGCTTTGATCTCTTCACAAACAAACACGGCAGGTCACATCAGAAGAAAGAAGTTTCTGAATTCGAACTGGCTCTCAGTTTGCAAGATCACGGGATCACTTAACTTATGGTTAAGTGGTTAAAAAAACAACAGACTATAATAACAAATCTGTGGCACCCACCTGGCCACAAATACTCTTCAAGCTTGAAAACAAAGCTTTACATAACTTAGTGGGCTCCATGGGTCACTAGCTCTCTTGAAATAAAGAAGTCCTCAGCAACTTTTTAAAACTCAACACTTACTGGGAAAATAAACACCTAATCCAACTTTTTCTATAGTTTGGCCTCAGTATTAACTCTCTGCTTTGGTCAAGCTTCCCTGGCGGCTCAGACAGTAAAGAATCTGCCTGCATTGCAGGAGACCTGGGTTCAGTCCCTAGGTCGGGATGATCCCCCAGAGAGGGCATGGCAACCCACTCCAGTACTCTTCGCTGGAGAACTCCATGGACAGAGGAGCCTGGAGGGCTACAGTCAATGGGGTCGCAAAGAGTCGGATACAACTGAGTGACTGACACACTTTCTTTGGACAAGCTAATCTTTTCTCACAAGATCCTCAGAACAGTCTCTTTTCTAAACCTTGGTCATGTTATGCCCAGTGCCCAGAGAGTCTTCACTAATAAACTGCAATCTAGATACAGAGTAGGTCTTGAAGACATTCTTCTGAAAATTAAATAAACATTTTCAATAGTGTATCTTTACTAAACATAATTCTTATAAATGCATGTATTTTACCATATAAAACAAAATAAGACAAAAAAAAAAAAACTTACCTGGTAACACTAACACCATAGTAGGCCACCCAGAGGACCCTGAAAATTTCTTTAGTTCTATCCAGGAATTCAGATTTTCATGAACAGCTGTCAACTTTGGTCCATATCCTGAATTCTGAACAGTTCTAACGGGGATCAACAAACGGAGGACGTCTTCCGACTGTGCAGTGCCACACTGAGGGTCAAACTCGAGTGTCATCCACCGCACGCACTCTGGGAATGTCACCTGAAGTCAACAGACAAAAGGCCACTCACATAAGAAGAATCAGATTTTAGCTTCTGGTCTAGTTTAGAAGTAGGACATCATACTGGAAAGATGATGCCTTCAACTTACTCTAACATTAATGTTAAGTAAGGAATTAATACTGTAAAATTTTAAGAATTAAGTGATCAGAAACCAAGGTATTAATGGTCAGTATGAATTGTCTCTGCTGTCCCGTTGTAATATCTATTGTTTTCTAATATATGGTTGATACTGCATTGTGTCTAAGTATATACTGATATCATTAAAAAAACAATTACAAAACTGCTTAATTTCTGAAAAAAAAAATAAACTATCTGATTTTCCTGTAAAAGAGCTTATTTACATAATAAATTTTCCATTTCAGTCAGTATGCATTTAAGGAATATAGGTAGGTAACTGACAATGTAATTGGATAGGTAAAATATAAAGATACACTGATGGAAATGAATAAATCATTAAAATGTAAGGTTTTAGTTACTTTTAGGTTATCTACCATTCATAGTACCTAATACAAATGCTTCTTCTCATTAACCAAAAAAACTTTGCAACTTCAAATATTATGAGAATATAAACACACACACTTATACACTTGATAAAAGCCTTGATTTTTATAGTCTTCTATCCTAAAATTTTACTGTATGCAGGAGTTTATGATGGCACATAATTACATGTATTTTTAAGGCCATTTTACAGTTTCTGTCATCATCATAGCAGAAGGAATTCTGTAATTGTAGTAAAATTACAGTTAAGCAGGACCATGTCAAGTAGTAAAATATGAATTGGTTGTAGGACATGACATAAACCTTAAGAAATTTCCCAAATATGATATTAATCTAAAAAAAATTACTTTAGACTATATTTAGTAAAGGATTTTTTTATAATCCTTAAATAAAAAGCTCAACGTAGTTCACAGTAACATAAATGTAAATTAAAACTAAACTGAGATGCTGGATGCTTGGGGCTGGTGCACTGGGACGGCCCAGAGGGATGGTATGGGGAGGGAGGAGGGAGGAGGGTTCGGGATGGGGAACACATGTATACCTGTGGCGGATTCATTTTGATATTTGGCAAAACTAATACAATTATGTAAAGTTTAAAAATAAAATAAAATTAGAAAAAAAAAAAAAGAAAGAACTATAAAAAAAAAAACAAAAACCTAAACTGAGGCACCATTTTCCCAACATTCTTCCCATTGTATTGGCAAAAGCTCCCAAATTTAAACACATACTCCTTGGGGGAGGCCATGAGAAAATAAGCATTCCCATATGTTGTTGGTGGGACACAAAAAGCCATAACTTCAATGGAAGGGAACTGTCAACATCTAGCAAAACTACACTCACCGTCTGAATCAGCAATTCCAGATATACCGAGCACAAGGCTCCCCATTCTTTGCTTAACCCAGCAATCCTACTTCTAGAAGTATAGTTTGAAGATATGCCTCTAACAATATGGAAACAAAAACAAACAAAAAAATGCCCATATGCCCAGTTTATTCATTGCAAAAAAAAAAAAAAATGAAAACACCCCAGATGCTCACACATTAGACTGGCTCAAAGACTATGATACACCTTGACAACACTGGAGCACTATGAAGTTGTAAAAAGGAATGAGGATGATCTATATAAATGGATACGGAGAGATTTTTACACAGTGTTACTTTTAAAAAGCAAAGTACAAAGTAGTATATACAGTGTGCTATTTTTTTAAACAAAGAAGGAAAATAAGACTACATCTAAATCAATCTTTATGATTTTTTTTCCAAAAAAGAATGCAATAAGGATAAACCATGATACTTACTAGAGTAAGGCAGAAGCCCAGAAGGAAAAGGACGTATAATTCTGAGGATGTCGCTTTACTTAATTTTATTTCTGTAGCTATATTAGTATTTTACATAGTTTAAAACTAATATTAAATCAAGTGGGGCAGGGAAAAAACTCATAAAAATTAAGTAAAAATAAACAAGACTAACTTTATATTAATCATATAGCCACCTACACACACATATATATAATGAACTACTCCAAACAACTTCTGAATAAAGTACTTTGATTATATTAATGTTAGTAGGGTTAATATAAAAAACATTGCAAAGAAACTTTATTTTATGTAGTATTTTTAATTTTTATAGTGGCATACATAAACGAAAATGGTATGAAGAAAATACCTCAGCGGTTTTGACTGGAATTAGTAAGAAGTGCTCAAAAGCTGATGAAAACACAGGAAAAGGACACAGAATCTAGTTTGAACAGACTTCCCCTGACCAAATCAATTGAAATTTGAGCATCAAACTGAATGACAGCAAAAGATTGTAACGCTGAGCAAAAAGAGAATCTCTGAGTACATACTGGTATGAACACATGAAATAAATATATAAATGACTACACTTTTTAAAGTAGAAGGGGTAAGAAACTCTTCTTTATAACAGAACACCAGCAGGGAGGAAAAACAGAATTAGAAAACCACCATCTTGCAACCACCATACCAATAAATGATTTGGGTAAGAATAACCAAAGTGAAAGTGAAGTCGCTCAGTCGTGTCTGACACTTTGCAACCCCATGGACAGTAACCCACTAGGCTTCTCTGTCCATGGGATTTTCCAGGCAAGAATACTGGAGTGGGCTGCCATTTCCTCCTCCAGGGGATCTTCCCAATCCAGGGATCAAACCCAGGTCACCTGCATTACAGATAGACAGACACATAGACCTACATTACAGATAGCTTTACTGTCTGAGCCACAAGGGAAGCCCTAGAATAACCAAAGGGTGCTAGAATTTGTTGAAAGACAGTATTTTTTACACAATCTCTAACCCATGGATATTTACCCATAGACATTTTCAAAGGAAAAAAAAAGATGCTTTTTTTTGGTGGAACTGTCACCTTAATCAAGTGACTAAGTATAGCATACTGAAAAGCAGAGACATTACTTTGCCAACAAAGGTTCGTCTAGTCAAGGCTATGGTTTTTCCTGTGGTCATGTATGGATGTGAGAATTGGACTGTGAAGAAAGCTGAGTGCTGAAGAATTGATGCTTTTGAACTGTGGTGTTGGAGAAGACTCTTGAGAGTCCCTTGGACTGCAAGGAGATCCAACCAGTCCATTCTGAAGGAGATCAGTCCTGGGTGTTCTTTGGAGGGAATGATGCTAAAGCTGAAACTCCAGTACTTTGGCCACCTGATGCAAAGAGTTGACTCACTGGAAAAGACTCTGATGCTGGGAGAGATTGGGGGCAGGAGGAGAAGGGGACGACAGAGGATGAGATGGCTGAATGACATCACTGACTCGATGGACATGAGTCTGAGTGAACTCCAGGAGTTGGTGATGGACAGCGAGGCCTAGTGTGCTGTGATTCATGGGGTCGCAAAGAGTCAGACACGACTGAGCAATTGAACTGAACTGAAGTACTTCCTGATGGGATACACTGAGGAGAACACGACAGGTTGCCACCCAAAATGCACAACCTGAATCTAATCATTAAAAAACTATCAATGAAATACAAGTAAAATAATATTTTTTTTACAAAACCACTGATTGTGTTCTTCAAAAACACCAATATCATAAAAGATGAAGAGAGGCTGAGGAACTATTTCAGATTAAAAAGACAGAAGTGGCCTAACAACTAAATGCATGTTTGAACCTGAGAGGATCCTGTGCATGCGTGCTAAGTCACTTCAGTTGTGTCTGACTCACTGCGACCCCATGAACTGTGTAGCCCACCAGGCTTCTCTGTCCATGGGATTCTCCCAGCAAGAACACTGGAGTGGGTTGCCATTTCCTTCTCCATGGGATCTTCCTGATCCAGGGATTGAACCTGTATCTCCTGAGGCACCTGCACTGCTGGAAGATTTTTTACTGCTGAGCCACCAGGGAAGCCCAGTCTGGGTTTAAAAAAATTCTATGAACACAGATGGGAAAAATGGCAAATGTTCAAACCACAGCACTTTGAAAAAATCGCAGGTTTCAGACTTGAGGCAGAAATGTGTAAGCCTCTTATAACATCTTATACCAGAGCCTGTAACATCTTACACCAGACAGTGAGGATGCTATGAATGACTACAGGGCGTGTCTCTAAAGGACTCAGGAGGAGTCTATCAAAAAAACAGTCCAATTTCTTAAATAAAATTCAAGGAAACAAAAAACAGAGAGATGGAGGGGAACACTAGATTAAAAGAGACTTAAGAAACACAACCAATCATAATGTATGAATCTCATTTGGATTCTAATTCAAATATTTAAAAATGTACATATGCAATAACATGAAGGCATTATTAGTTTTTTTAAAGTGTGACAATGACATTATTTTTTACAGGTCCTTATATTTTTAGAGATACAAAAAAATCCATGAATATGCTTCAAAACTATATTGTTGTTTAGTCACTAAGTCACGTGTTACTCTTTTGCAACCCAATGGACTGTAGCCCTCTGTATATGGGATTTCCCAGGCAAGAATACTGGACTGGGTTACCATTTCCTCCTCAAGGGGATCTTCCTGACCCAGGGATCAAACCCACATCTCCTGCATTGTCAGGCAGATATTTTACCAATGAACCACCTGAGAAGCCCTTAATATAATATGAAAAGGGACAAAGAGAGTGGGGAATAAATAAAAGAGTTTGACCAATAGTTTATAACTGGCGACTGGGATGATGCACAAATGGGCTACACTATCCTGGTGCATCTTTTCATATGTTTACCATATTCTACAACAAAGAGCTGAATATTTTACAAATGGTAAAGAATACATCTGCCAATGCAAGAGATGCAAGAGACGTGGGTTCAATCCCTGGGTTGGGAAGATCCCTTGGTGCAGGAAGTGGCAACCCATTCCAGTGCTTTTGCCTGGAAAATTCCATGGGCAGAGGAGCCTGGCAGGTTATAGTCCTTGAGGTCACAAAGAACTGGACATGACTGAGTGACTGAGTACCAAAACGTAAACTTATAATTAAATTAAGTGGACAAATTCTCTTTCTCCCCCTTAAATGATACAATTTAGAAAGCAAGGAATAGGATTTTGAATACTCTATAAAAACATTTAAATATTTTATATGTACATTTAAACATTATGTGTAGTATTATAAATCCTGCACTGGGTATATAAATTTTCAGAGATCAGGCTGTGGTATAGCTAACATCAGTCCAAAAAAGTTGATTTTCGTTTATTATTTTTTAAAGTTTTTATTGAATTTGTTACAGTATTCCTTCTGTTTTTTAACGCCTTTTTTTTTTTTTGACCCTGACACATGTGGGTTTCTAGCTCCCCGACCAGGTATCGAACCCGCAACCCTGCACTGGAAGGCAAAGTCTCAATGACTGGACCACCAGGAACGTCCCCAAATATGTGATTTTTAAATGTTAATGCTTATATCCATTATTATGATAAACAATATGCAGTTGAGCATTACACACAGCCTTTTACTTACCAAAAGATATGAAAATAACTTTCATAAACCCCATAAAAGTGTACTATTTAACAGTAAAAATTCTGTCTTAAAGCCTTTTGTGTGCTTGACAGTGTCTAACCACCTGCTGATTTTCTATGCATAGAAGTTACACTTCTGAACAGAGGTTAAGTATCCTTTAAGAAATCAATGAACATGAACATGAACATGAAGTCGCTCAGTCATGTCTGACTCTTTGCGACCCCATGAACTGTAGCCTACCAAGCTCCTCAGTCCATGGGATTTTCCAGGCAATAGTACTGGAGTGGACTGCCATTTCCTTCTCCAAGGGATCTTCCCAACCCAGGGATTGAACCCGGGTCTCTCGTGTCGTAAACAGACGCTTTACGGTCTGAGCCACCAGGGAAGTCAAGAAATCAATAAAGAACATCAAATCAAGTTTTAAGTTTAAACGGTTCCTAGGAATCAGTGCCCACCTTGTAGTGCATGACACATGCAGGCTTATAGGGGTGCTCGCTCTCTATGACAGCATAGTGATTAGAGGTCGTACAAGCAGACAAGCCTTGTTCAGGTTGATTTCCTGTGGTACTATCTGTTGACTGATTAGGATTGAAGGCAGGGGGTGCATACTTCTGATTCAGAATGGCAACTGAAGGAAGTAACTGTTGGACAAGTCCAAAGACTTCTACAGCCACCTAGTATAAAAAAGAATGATTAAGTGAGATAGTAAGTGTGAAAGTTGCTTTAAAGTTATTAATTACTGTAATTGTTGATTATCCTTATTATTAAGAATTTCCATTTAGAGTTTCTTCTAGTTACATTTTCACTCAAAGAGAAATTTGTACTATGGGAAAAAAAGATTTAGCTTAAAAGTCTTAGGTGTTACATGAATATAACCAAGTTTATATATTTAAACCCTTCTGCCTTTCTGTGATCTGCAATAAATTAGGTTTTACTCAAAATTTATTATGCCAAAGGATCAGTAGTTTATCATTTCTTCCATGTATTGAATATTTCACAATTTAACAACCTTTTTACATTGCTATTTTTATACCAAATGGAGGTTTGGTATCAACATTATAAATTTTAAAGGTCTTAGTTTACTTAAGCTTTCCTTACATATCATATTCTAAAATATATTTATCTCCAAGTTCTTCAAATGTAAAGCCAATAAACAATACTATTACAAAATAATACTATCACAAAACAATACTATTACAAAGTAAACTAGTAAGTGATACTAAGATCAGAGAGTTAGTTATTTAACTAATAACTTCTACCATTTACATGTCTGTCTACTTGTTACCTGTAACCCAGATGCCTGAAAGATTATTTTTAAAGGAAAGACACAAAGTCTAAATAAAATTACATTTACCAAAAAAAGATTCAAAGTTAGAGAATTGAATCACACACCTTAGGAATAGCAGCAGCTACTGGTCCTATGTAGGCTATAATAAGGGGAAGCAGCATGGAAAACAGACTGGAAGAGCTAAGCAGTTCTGGAATGTCATCAGCTAAAAAAGGCATTAATACTACAGTTAGAAAGCAATTTCACTGTAACATATATACAACTGTACTAAACCTATATTCTAATTCCTTGAGTAAAATTATAGTTGACATTGACCAAGTACTTATCAAGGACCTGGCACTATTCTAAGGGCTCTACACACATTATCTCCATTAATCCTTACAATAAGGTTCTTTATTATTGCCCCTTGTTTAGAAGTGGAAACCAAGGCACATAGTGTTTAAGTAAGTACCTTATCCAAAATCATATATCTGTAAAATGACAGAACCGGAATTAGAACTCAGGGTTACAGTCATGATGTTAAACCAGTACTCTTGGTGCCATACATGGCTACATGTCTGAAGCTGGGCAAATAACATAATCTTTGTATGCAGGTCACTCAACTGTAATGGAGGATAACATACTTCCCTCATCAGATGTTGTGATGATTCAGTGAGTTAACACCTGTAAAATGCTTAAAGAATGCCTGCAGACATAGTAAATACTCCAAAAATGTTTGCTGTTATTAGCTACATTGCCTTCTATGTTTCCCAAGGAAAGCACTTTGCTGATGGACATTTTATTGTTCCATGAGCATGGTGCTAGGAAGATAAGTTGAAGACCTTTCTATTAAGGGTCAATTATTTCTAGATATTTTTTTCTACATCTGCTGTTGCATCAGAACAGGCTGGGCATTGAGGTAAAAAATATAGTTTCCTTGTCCAGCCTAAGCTACTGGTTTGGATAGACCAAATACTCTTTATTTTCAGCAAGTTTCTCACGTGATTTTGACATACAGCTATATTTAGGAACAAGTGTTATAGTGAACAGTAAGGTTTTTGTAAATGTTAACTCTGCTGCAGTGTGGCAGTGGGGAAAAGGTGGCAGGGTGATTATTAGGATGTTATCCACTCATGAAAAAGAATATGTGTGCTTGAACCACGGCAGCCTGAACTATAGGAGAACAGATAGAGAGAAGAGAAACTGGAGAGTTTTCAGGGGAAGAACTTGCAAAACTCAATTTAGATAAGTGAATCTGGAAAGACATTTGGGGTTGCCCAGACCTTTGGATGCATGGTGATGCTATTACAGAAAGAAAACCAGGTCTAAAGTGGAAAACAAAAAATTGTTTTTTAAACTACTAAAAGAAGCAAAGACTCAATTAAGAGTTTTCCTCTTAATGGGCTGACTCAGAAAACTACAGTGTAAAATAACTGCTTTGGAACATTCTAACAAACTTTGCATTAGTGTATGGAGAGCATGGCTGATCCAAAATGAACATATGTATATGTGCAGACCCATAAGGGATCCCTCTGGGATTTTACAAGGTAGTTCTTCTTTAGTAACTCTGCATGTAAGTTGGAGAATAAAGAATCTAAAATGTGACTATTAAGGAAGTAAAAAAAAAAATCTTACCGTCCACAGCAAGAGCTCTGTGCAAGAGGTCTTTTGCAGCTCGAACAACAGTGCTTACCACAGAGAGAGCTCTGCTACAGTTTTTATCTTCTTCATTGGCTTTACTTAGAAGTTGGGATTGTAAATCTCCATCAAATTCACTCCTGTAACATGAGTAACACATGACATCATTTTACATAGTGGGTAAAACATGATCTAACTCTAGGAACCACATCTGGATCACAAGCTTAAAAAGTTAAAGTTAAAAAATAGTAAATGTATAACTACATAGTTTCAAGGCATAATAGGGCATCAAAGAAAAAGCCACATAAGAGCTTAAAATTATTTTACTTTTTTTAAAGTAAATAACATCATGACAGACCACTACTTAAGCAAAGGCCTGAACTGTGTTTTCTAAAAAAGACCTGGAGGAGCTGGGAGAAGAGCAGTCAGGCCAAAAGAACAGTAAGATGAAGGTTCAGATAGGAACAAGATGGGTGAGATCAAGGAATAGAATGAAGACAAGTGTGACTAGAATGAAAGGAGAAAGAGTAAAGGGTGACAGGTGGGTAAGGTAAACAAGAGTCAGATCACATGAGTAAAGACTTTACATTTTATCCTGGAAGGCTGCAGTCCATGGGGTTGCTAAGAGTTGGACACGACTGAGCGACTTCCCTTTCACTTTTCACTTTCATGCATTGGAGAAGGAAATGGCAACCCACTCCAGTGTTCTTGCCTGGAGAATCCCAGGGACGGGGGAGCCGGGTGGCTGCTGTCTATGAGGTCACACAGAGTCGGACACGACTGAAGTGACTTAGCAGCAGCAGGGAAAGGGAAGCGATGAGGGGAAGATGAGCAAGGCCTCACCTAAAAACTCGACAGGATTTATATTTCGCTGAGGTCACTCTGGCTGCATGGTGTAAGACAGAGTGTAAGAGAGCTCACTGAAAAGAGAGAGACTGGTTTAGAGGCTGCTGCTGCTGCTGCTGCTAAGTCGCTTCAGTCGTGTCCGACTCTGTGCTACCCCATAGACAGCAGCCCACCAGGCTCCCTCGTCTCTGGGATTCTCCAGGCAAGAACACTGGAGTGGGTTGCCATTTCCTTCTCCAGTTTAGAGGCTAGTTCCTCTCGAATTCAGTTATCCAGGTGCTTACTCAAGTCGGGGTGGAGACGGCTTAGGCTCGATGTTAATTATAGGAGTGCTAGAAAAGGTCAGATTTAGGCCAAGACTTACTGATGCAAAGTGTGAGGGTAAGACAGACATCAAGAATGCCCCCCAGGTGTCTACTATACCTGTGGATGGGGAGGAACGCTGGATGGGGACCTGTGGATGGGGAGGAGTTTCACCAAGATGCCTGTTAGCCAGCCTTAGAGAGGATGTGTATGTGGTATGGTGGTTAAAGGTAGGTCACTTGTAGTCCAGTCTCCTGGCTACAAATCCCAGGACCATAGCTTACTGAAAGTGTGACTGCAGCAAGTCACTGAGTCACTCCAGGCCTCAGTTCCCTCATTTGTAAAGGAGGGACAGGAAATTGCACGCCCCATGGAGTTCCTGCAAGGACTGGCTGAACTGACACAGGGCGAGAACCGTATGGCAGAAAGGGAGTGCTCAGGACACAGGACCTCTAATCACCATCTCCCTTACCATCACCCTGATGAAGTTCAGAAGGGCCTGGATATTCATTCCAGGGCTTAGAGGAGCTAGGAGCTAGAGACGTACACTTGGCAGACATCAGAACAACACGGCTTTCACAGTTAAGTGATTTTAATCTTTTAAAACTTAACTAATTAAAAATGAAAGCTAAGGATACTTAAATCTTTGTGGAAAACATCAAAATATAAACACTGCATTTTGTATAAGGTATAAACTCTGGATAGCAGATACTTTTAAGGGACTCTCCATCTTTTTTATCTTTAGCGCATGATACAGTTTCTTGCCTATACTTAGAAAAATGTACTGTTTGTTGTAAGGCTATGTAACAGAAAAGGGATTTCATTACGGTGAAAGGATTAGAAAGCTTTTGTGTCTCAGCAGCAACATGCCACTATAGAGCTATTTGTGCCTACTATTTCTGTTCTATTTTACACAGAGAAAGAAAGAAGATCCTCAGGACAGATCCTCACTGCCAAGGCAGTGTCCCCAGATTGTTTGTGAAGGAAAAAGGAAGCAGTAAGCCTCTGAAACCTATGGGCAACTTCAGTGATTTGCTGTCAAGTCAGACTGAGGACAAATGAGGTAAATACTACTCACTACTACCTATGGTTCCAGCTAAATTGTTAAAAGAAAAATGTAGACTCAGTGAGAAATGTATATTTAAAAGTCTTTTTAAACTCAAAATTATTGTAATTCTGTTTTTCACAGTTTACATAAGGAATGGTTTTTGTTAAACATATTATTAGAAATACATTATTATATACTCTAGGGCTGCAAGGACTAGATTCACAGACACCAAAACATTCTGCAGAAAGGATAGCTGGATCAAGGTAACAACAGCACTTCGGCAGAGTGGATTTCCTCATTAACTTTTGGCATTTAAAAATAAATAAATTCCATTAAAATTTGGCCACAAATGCAGACCACAAAACTATAAAAGGGACAACAAAAAGCATATATACCCTGTACATAAACATTTCAAAGATATTAAGAAAATAATGACAAAGAACATTTTAAAGTAAACACTGAATTTATACATTAAAATGAGACCGTCTTGTACAAATTAGCATGTGCAAGGAAGATACACTGTGCAATTTAATTATCACCGCCCATTGAGCTTCTTGTACCTTGGTAGTAAAATGCACATGTTCTGCTGCTGTCGAGTACTTAGCTCCCTGACTCTATACACACCTACCTGTAGTAGAGTATCTGGGGAATCTGTCCTCTGGTTTGGTTTGTGCCATTACTACTCAAGCTGCATGTACTGAATGTGAACGTCACGCCATCAGGGCACTGAACCGTGGTCATTCCTCCATCTCCATTGGCTGTGCGGCTTCCATAGTTCCTCAAGCGCACAGCGTATTTAACATTTTCCTTCACGATAAAGAGGTAAAGCATGTTTATACTTATTTGCAATGTACAAGGATATATTAATATAAAATGAACCCTAGTAGTAAACTGGGCAAATACACTTGGCCCTGAGCATCACGGTGTGAGCTGCATGGGTCTATTACACTGAATATTCTTCAACAATAAATGCTGCAATACTACACCACCCGAGGCTGGCTGAATCAAAACACGTGCAACCAGCATTTTTGTTTTCTTCAAGTTGCTAAGCTGTGTCTGACTCTGCAACGCCATGGGCTGCAGCAGGCTCCTCTGTCCTTCCTATCTCTCAGAGTTTGTTCAGATTCGTGTCCATCGAGTCAGTGATGCCATCCAACCATCTTATCCTCTCCTGCGCCCTTCTCCTCCTGCCTTCAATCTTGCCCAGCATCAGGGTCTTTTCCAACGAGTCGGCTCTTTGCATCAGGTGGCCAAACTACTGGAGCTTCAGCTTCAACATCAGTCCTTCCAATGATAATATTCAGGGTTGATTTCCTTTAGGATTGACTGGTTTGATCTCCTTGCTGTCCAGGGGACTCTCAAGAGTCTTTTCCAGCACCACAGTTTGAAAGCATCAGTTCTTTGGCACTCAGCCTTCTTTATGGCCCAACTCTCACATCTGTCCATGACTACTGGAAAAACCATAGCTTTGGCAGAGCCAGCAGAGATAGGTATAAAAAGGGCTGACTGTAAGTTATACTTGGATTTTCCACTTTGAGAAGGGTCAACACCTCTAATTCCCACATTGTTCAAGGGCCAACTGTATAAAGAATGTCATATTTATACACAATTTGCTTAAATGAGTTTTCAGTAAGTCAAGCAGGGTAATAATGAACACTTACTGATTATTATTTAACAGAATGCTTTTGTGATTTACTTAAATTAATCCTTAAAATGGCCTGATAAGGTTAAGTACCATTATTACACAGATGAGGAATCTGTGGTAAGAGAAGTTAAATAATTTTCCCAAAGTCACACAACTAGTAAATAGTGATGGAAGTAGGATTTAAATACAGGCAGTGTAACTATAGTGTCTGCTTTTAATCACACTATAAAGAATATTAGCCATAATAAAAGATTTTGAATACATGAATTAAGATTTTCCTTTGATAAGTTTAACTTTTAAGCTTGTTTTAAATATAGGAAAAATACAAGAATGAGTTCATTATATTTTTATCTTAAGAGAGACATTCAGAGACAGAAAGAGGCAAACATGGGAAAAAATATCTGTAAGACAAAACAAGATTCACTTGTATAAAAAAATATGATATAGATACTGGTGCCTAACAATCCAAGACATAAACTTCATAATGATGTTTTTTTATTTTTTAGTATCATATATCTTTTTGATGAAGTAACTAATTAAGTTACCTCATCCAAAACTCAGCTGTGTAATGAAAATTATTATGGTTGGATTCAGAATTACTCTATTATTACTTTAATATGAAGCAAAATTTGTTTTCCTAATAGTTATTTACTGCTATAAAATTAAGTTATATATAATAATAATATTATTGTTAATAATAACAAATTGTTAACACTATTTGTTAAGACCACTTGTTCTTTAAATGAGTTCTCGCACAATAAGAGAAGAAAAAACAGGAACTAATATTTACTGAGTTTCAGTCTTGTGCTAGACACTGAGGCAAGTATTCTTCTCCATTTCTTAATGTAATCTGAACAATGTGACAATGGAGGTGTTATCCTTCCCAACCCATAGATCAGTCTCAGAGTGGGCAAATGATGACATGTCCAAAGTCTCAGAGCTAATATTGGGAAAAGCAGATATCTGAAAGCTAGGTTTATTTGACTCCAAAACCTACAGCTACTTTCCACTGTATATCTAACTTTAAGAACCTTTTGCAAAAGTAGAATACAATACAGTACACATTAGAAATACAGTCAGTACTGTATTTAAAGGACCACAAAAACTTTCTACCATTGTTTTTACATAAATTCATAATAATACATTCCATTTACAAACTAAACACATTGTTAAAATTACCTTTAAAGGAACAACTTTGTCAAGTCTGATTTCAGCTATATCACTGGGTGAATCATCTGTTGTGTAAGTTCCTTTGACTAATTCTAGAGATGTCCATCTGTGAGAATGAGTTGAATCCCCTGCATGCTCACTCTAATTAAAACAAAACAAAGCCCGCACATATTCTTAATTTCATTAAATGAACAATTTTGACTTACAATCAATTACTGTTTTTAAGCAGTCTATTTTCTTGCATATAAAATTATTATCCATTAGTATTCATCCATATATACTAAAGAAAACATTTTTGGTCCTCTATTCATTTGTATTTCCTAAACTATCTACAAATTATATCATACATAGGCTTTTCTCATCTGTCTTAAAATGATTTCCCCTTCTTCATCAGAATGCTATATCTAATTATAGAGCTTAAGGAAATAATTAACTGAATTAATTGTTTAAGAGAAGCAAAATACAGACAGACTTATTTATTAGCAAATAATTTACATGCTACTTGTCTCATTTTAATAAAACTTTATGAAACTTAGGTGCTTTAAAAAATCTATAGTGGATACACCAAGATAAAGCTAATTCAACCAACAACACACTTTACTATTAATCATCCATTAGCACTCTTAACAAAACTGCTTAATCACTGATAGGGGTAATAATACCAGTCTGAATACTGTTCTTGTTTTCTGAAATATTATAACAGTAAAAAAAAAAAAAAAGGAAAGAAATTACTCAAGATTTATAATCTGAGGCCTAGTTACATAATTTCTCATTTTCATTTAAAATCTTCCCTGGAAGTGCAGAAAACATGAAGCAGGAGCGATCCAAATGGTACACAAACAATCAAGGAAAATTGCTCCCTTTTAATTTCTCTAACGTTGCCCATCTATGACTAATCTGTTAAACTGCACTATTTGGATTTGGACCACTGCGCTATTATAATGATGTATGTCCTGACACACAACCCACACACCAAAACGCATACTAAGAGTGGTACTTACATCATCAACCAACACCTCTAATTCATATTCATGAATTCCACCTCCTCCATAGACAGAAAAACCGACCACAACTATTCCAGGCTTGTCTACCGAAAAACAGATGGCATCTGGGGACCCATTCCCGGTGTTCCAACTTCTCCCCTGACTTGTCTTTGTGAATCGGTTAGCACTGGCTTTAACAGAGTGGAGAGAATTAAGGCCATCAACCTATAAATGACAAAAGTAAAAATATCAGTAGTCTGTACCTAAGTGTTACTAACATGCATTTAACAAAACTATCCAAAAGTTTCTAAGGAGTTCAGTAAAATAACCTACCTTTAACAAGAGGTTTAAACCTCTCTAAAGGTATATTCCATTAAGAGATTAACCAAGAATAAAATCAGACTATATCACTCTAAATTCACAAATCAATATTATCTGACAGTGTCTTTTTAGTCAAATTATACATTTCACTTTATTTATAATGTCAGAACTATAAACTTGTAAGTTATCACAGTTGTAACACGTGAACAAATTATCACTCACTTTGCAAAGAGATACCAGTATTTTTCAGACCAATAGTTTTCAAACTATGCTGCACAGAACTCTAGGATAGATGAATATTCAGGAAAGAGGTGGACTGAGGTTCCTCTTTTCTGTCAGACCATCCTTCCTCTTATCTGTGAGTTTCAAGCTAAGACTCCATTGCAGAAAATGTTCTATGCCTTAAGTCTGAATGTCACTAATGTATATCAAAATAACTTGGTAGTCAATATGGGAAAATACACATACACACAAGTACTACATCATTAATTACAGACTTTGATTAGGGAGGATCAAAGCATTTATTTTTGGTTCAAAACTATCTTTTTAATTATAGAGCCTGCTTCTGCTCTAAGTTGGCTGCAGAAGTTTGGAAGAGCTACAAAAGGAAAAAATTTAAGTTTAACATTCCAGCAAGCATTACAAACTCCTCTGAGAAAGAAAAAAGCATGGATATCTAAGTCAGGACCTTTAGAAACTCCCAAGGTTGTGAATTAGGCACTTGAAATTTGGGGCTTTCCTATTAAAACAGTAAGTTCATAGGAGATTGAATACTAGATAGTAAATTTCTGAGGAATCAATGTATTCTGGGGACCTACGCACTATAAACTTTCATCCAAGGTCTATAATAGTATAGGAGGGAAGTTTATCACAGGCTGAATGAACAAATGAAAAGGAAAATTAAAATGTTCTGACAAGGGCTTCACCACCTCAACCAGGGTGAGATACTGAAATCTGCTCAGATGTGTGTAATCATTTAGAAATCCTAAAGACTTACCTCTCACTCTGAATCAGTAATGAGTGTAGACTGAATGGATCAAGTGAAAATAGACTCATAAATAAATCTGAGAGTAAGAAAAAGTAAAGACTAGGAATTATAAAATTAAAATAGAGAAAAGACATTCCTTGGCAAGAAACCAGAGACTTGGGGTCACTGAGCACATAATGGTTATTAAAAATTCATTTGAATGATACAACGTACTTCACATTATGACGTAAAACCAATGTCTACTGTCTACTGTTTCAGAGAAAAAATAGAAACGTTCACCAAATTCAGTCAAAACATTTAGATGAATTATAAAACAGTGAGTAGGGCAGTGAAATGCTGAACAATAATTACTTAAAAAAATGTAAAGGTACTTTAAAGATGTTGCAATGTAGTTTTCTCAAACATATTAGTATTTGAGCCTTTAAAAACTTTGTGATAATAATGGCTGTACAACAGTGTGACTCCACTTAATACCACTGAACTGCACACATAAACATGACTAGAATGATAAATTTTTTGTTATATAATTTACTACAATTAAAAAAAAAAACCTTTGTGATACAGGTTTGTTTAACCTATATAATAATATACAAGATAATATAAAAATTATTATTATTCCCATTTTACACATGTGTTTGTCTACGGTTAACCAAGGGAGCAGAGCTAAGGTCTGCACCTCTTCACGTTTTCCACACCGCATGTTCATCATTGGTGGTCCTACTTCCACTTCCTACTACCCAGCAACGAGAACTACTTCTGCTTTCACTAGGACCTGGTGCTGGGTTGTGCAATGAGGCAGTTCAGGGGAAAAGGTATACTTTGTATTAGTGCAGCATCCTGGGTTAACTGCTGAGAGGGAGGAAGCGAGTAAGAGCAGAGAGGAGGTGTAAGGAAGTGGGGGTGGGGAATTAAAAAAAAAAAAGGACAAGCCAGCTTGAAACTATTTTCTTGACAAAAATTAGTTTCTATGAAGCCAAAATATATGAAAAAAAAAAAAAAGAAACAATGTGGAGCACCGAAACATGTCCTCATTATCCAGTATCAGAATAGAACCTCACCTCAGATCCCAGGGCAGACGCGGTCAGTTCACTGACAATGCTGGCCAGCAACCCGCAGGTGTTGGAGACCAGGTGGGAGGAGAAGAGCTCATTTTCTCTCCTCAGGCTGTTTCTGACGGGGAGCACCACAATTACCAGCATTTTCTCCAGAACTTCACGGAAGCTTGTCATCCCAGAGATATTTTCTTCATTCTGTGACACATGAAAAGAAAAAGTTCTCAGATAATTGCTTTATTTTCCTTCACCTGAGTACTCAATTGCAAAACATTGTTTTCTAGAAGACTCTGTTAAAATCCAGACTTGAGTCTACATCTATGTATGCATCCAGCTGTATGTGGACTCACCATGTCTACTGTTTATGTATAAGTCCTTTTTCAAATTATTAGTCTCTAGATATCATAAAAGTACCACACATTTACAAAATGTTTGTGCTTTTATTAACCTTGAGTCATTTTCACTTACCCTCTTATTTGACTTTTCACTAACAATCATATATGACAGAAAAAAAACCGCTTCCTATTTAAAAAGCTATTTTTGCAGGACAAGATTCCAAACTGAGATAATTATTTCTGATATGAAATAATTCCCAGTATGAAATAATATAATGACTACTGATTTAAAGGCAAAGCAATTGAGCAATAGTCTATATGATCTGTTTTCTAATAAAATTATTTCTGTACATGTATGGGACAAATATATGGAACTGTACAATAAATTGTACAGTTTTACAATTCTTACTATATTTGATTTCAGAAGTGAAGATAATAAATTTCCACCCCTACCAATGAAAAACTTCAAAATAAGAAATTAGTCCCATTAAAGACCAATGGGAAAATACTTTTTTCCAGGAAAAAGGAGAAAAGATGAAACACCCTCAACAATATGCACAATCTTTCTCTCATACTTTATTAATGTCCAATCTTGGGCTAAAAATAGTCACTTAGAGATATTCTTCAATCTTTAAGTTATTTCTACTATCTCTGAATAAAATTATCATAACATTTAGGTCAGTATCTTAAGTAATTAAGTTTTCGTGGCTTTCATTCTCCGAAATCTTTACTTTCTGGAACATTTCAGAAACTTAACTTTGGATAAAACTCAATTCCCAACAGTACTCCATAGTCAGTACTCCAGAAGGGCTTTCTTTGCGGGGTGGGGCATGGGGGATGCGTGGAGTGCATTTATCTAGTTACATCCACTTAGTTTCTAACTTGTAATTAAAAGAGTAATATAAGAAACTTCCCATAAAATCTTAACATGGAGTCAAGAGTGTCAATGTATTTTAGTTAAAAGATATATATATATATATATATATATAAAAGCACATTACTAGCCACTAAAATTTTAGAAAAAGGGAACTCTTATTCACTAGTGGTGGGACATGCAAGCTGACATTAGCTTTCTAGAAGGCATTTTGGCAGTTGGTAGCAAAATCTTAACATATTTTCCTTGACTTAAAATTTTTCCACACTTTAAGATTTATTCTGGAAAAATCACTGTGTATATGCATAAAAATTTAGTCAATGATATTTTCAGCAGCACTGTTTAAAATATTGAAATACTGGGGAAAATCTAAGTATATTTATATAGAGGAAAAGTATTGATTGATTATATTATGCTATTTCCAAATGGTAGAATTCTATATTATCCATTAAAAAGCAAAATATACTAATCAGTATATATTGTCACAGATTAATAGATATGTGAATATGCAATTAATTTCAATAATTACCAAATGTTAGTAGTTCTAAAAAGCTTGAAGTTTTACTACACTTTTAAGGAAAACACTGCAACACTAAAGGGAATCCCAAAAGACAAACAAAGCTTATCCATAACTTTATCACACAAACATTATCTTTACTTCTAGTATTCTCTTCCAAAATATGTATGTTTTTGCATACATATTCTACATAGTTTGTCACCACAGTGTGTCTAGATACCTTGATTTTTTACTTTATTTTAAAAACTTAACAAACATCTGCCTTGATATTAAATGTAAATAGTTATTTTTAATGACTGATAGAACCATATTTTATCAAGTTGACATATCCAAATTCAATTATTTCACTTAATGATGGACATTTAAAGCTCTAAGTTATTCACTTTTCCTTTTAGTAAGATGTATATATATATATAGCTTTAGTCTTCCAATTACTTCCTCAGGTAATTTCCTTTGCAAATATTCATCACACATACTACCGAATTAACAATGTATTTTTAAAAAATACCTTCCAGTTTATGGGTCCTCAATTCAAGAGCTGTATTTATCTTCTTAATTCTCGTCTCAACTAGTACCTAATAAACGCCTAGTAAATAGTAGGTATATGATAAATACTTGCTAAAAGGTTGAAAAATAATATTTTAGATTGCCAAGATAGAATTTTAGGGAAAGATTACTAAAAAGATTACTTAAAAAGATTACTTACACTACATAATGCTATAAACCATCTATAAGTTTAGTGGTTTCCTCACAGTCTTACCAGCACAGGATTTTATAAAAGAAAAAAAGTATTTTTCCTGATATTTTACAAATATATTGATACCATCATAGAACTTTTATCCACATTTAATTACTAGTTAAGACTGAAAAATTTCCCAGGTTGGCTTACTCTCTAAAAGTCCTTCACATTTATCTCTATCACTTCTATGGGATCCTGCCAAAGTATGATATTAACTGCAAATCTGCTTCCCATTCCACTATTGTCCTATTTTGTCTCTCTATGTCACCGGAATTTTTCTCATAATTTTTCTGTTGCTTCAGTCACTAGAAAACTACTACTGTATAATAATTGGTATGACTATTCTATTTTATACCCTTTTTTCCCTTTAAAGATTACTTCTCATCAACTTGGTAGTAATTATACATGGTTTCCATGCATACTTAATTTTTCTCCACAATGCTTTCTAATAAACCAGAAGCTATGACTAAAAATGTTTCCTATGACAACTGTTTCATAATACTTATTTTAACATACCAAATTGTTGTAGAAAAAATGTTTTAAAACTTATCTATTTCCCTAAAATTCTATCTTGGCAATCTAAAATATTATTTTCAAATGTAAAAGTTTGCTTATAGTATTTGCAATTTTTAAATGGTTTGGCAAAAAAACAAATACACAAGAATTTATCTCATAAGTCTATCAAATTTTGTATAGTTTAGGGATCATTCAAAATTAAAAATTAAAAGAAAAAAGACTGCTCATTTACAGATAAACATGAGAAAAATTTTTCCTTAACTCTTCTTGCAAAACTCATTATTTGGTAAATATACTTACCTATGCAGAAGAATAAGCACCAAGCTAAGTACGTCTCTATTTATAGTTTTATTACTTCAGTATGGATGATATTTCAGAAAAAGACCTACCTGGCTGAGTTTTTCCATATGTGCTACCAAAAGGGGAAATCGGTGAACCATTGTGGAGTCATTCTCTGTGCTAACTTGTTTAACAATTGACCGTAGCAATACTTCACCATCATATGCAATAGGGAAGATAGAAGTCAGCTTAACAGACGTGTGACACAGAGCTGACATCACAGCTGCAAGGAGTCGGCTACTTGATGTCTTGAAGTTTGCCTCTTGGATATCCTTTTAAAAACAAAAAGGCAAAAAAAAAAAAAAAAAGGCAAACAACCTTAAATCATACCAACATTTTCTAGCACTCGGTCACTCTGTCTGGTTATAGGATAATACACTATTATTATCAATACTTTTAAGCACAATTGCTTAAATTACTACCCAATGAAGCTGGAAAATAACTAAACACAGTCAAGAAAAATCAGCTTTCTGTACTATTTATATATTTGTAGACCCTCAGAATCACAGTCCTCTCTAGTATGATTTCTCAAAAATGATTTCATAAAGGTCCCAATTAGTATACAGTGAAAGTTATTTCCAGTAACAAGCACTGAAACCATTTCCATCAAATAATAAATGACTTGACTTGTCAGTCGGTGCTACTATAAGAAGATATCTACCTCATGTTAATGTAGCTTAATGTTGTTATGCCTCTGCAGCAGCATTTCACTAAGATCACAAAATTATGTCATCTTATTACACAGTTTATTCAGAAAATTTATCACACTTGGCAAGATTTTATAAAAAAGTACTAAAAACTTATCAACACAGGATATGCAGGATATACAGAGGATCATACAGTTTTGTCTCTCCATTCAGTTAATATGCTTGTAATAGCAACTCAAGTATCAATTATGATAATTTTTAAATGTAAAACTAACCTTGCATTTCTAAAATAAACTCCAGTTTCTATAATACACATTTTATTCACAATTCACAAAAGTTGTGTACACTGTACTTAGTTCATAAAGTATTTGTGTTACAAAGTCTAGCTGAAAGCAAAGCAACTTTCTATATGTTAAGACGTTTGTTAAAGTTAGCCTGTTCAGTAGCAAAGGAAGAAACAACCACGTCAGAATGGGCAGGCTGAGAGAGTGAAAGAGCAAGTGTGCACTGATCCAGGCAATAACCCTACCCCAGGAAAGCAAGTGGTAAAATACATTACCCTGCTCCATGGCAGGGATGAATGTGGAGGACGTTAGGCTAAGTGAAATAAGCCAGTCACTTTTTTGAGGAATTTAAAACTATCAAACTCACAAAAGCAGCGAACAGAATGTTGGCTGTCCGGCTGAAGGGAGACGAAATGGAGAACTGATGTTCAACAGGTATAAAGGTTCAATTATGAATGATGAATAAGTACTAGGGATCTGCTGTACAATATTATATCTGTAGTAAATAATATTGCCTTGTACACTCAAAATGTGTCAGGAGGATACATTTCATGTTGGGTGTTCTCACAACAATGAAATAAAACTTTTTCAAGTCCAGTGAATATAAATTCAATATGAAAATAGTTTAAAAAATAATAAAATGAAAACAAAGTTGCCTACCCAAATGTCATTACCAGAATAACCTTTCTAACTCCACTAGGATGCCTTGCTTCCGACAGTGAGTTTTTTGGTGGTACTGGGGGAGGGGGCGTTGGTAATGCTAGAACTTCCAGTATAAAGTTAAGCAGAAGTGTGTAGAACACACGCCTTGTGCCTTGTCCCCAAACTTGGGGGAGCAACCAGTATTTCCCCATTAAGTAAGATATTAGATGCAGATTTTTTATAAGTATCTTTTAGTAGATTGGTATTTGTTGAGTTTTCATCAGTGAGTAAGGGATAA
This sequence comes from Bos grunniens, assembly GCF_055505025.1. Lineage (NCBI taxonomy): Eukaryota > Metazoa > Chordata > Mammalia > Artiodactyla > Bovidae > Bos > Bos grunniens. The sequence continues at coordinate 52,547,221 of NC_141176.1, forward strand.
CTGTCAAAATACTTTTCGTGTATCGACTGAGAGGATCATACGGTTCTGTCTCTCCATTCAGTTAATATGCTTGTAATAGCAACTCAAATACCAATTACACTAATTTTTAAAGGCAAAACTAACCTTGCATTTCTAACATAAACTCCAGTTGGTATAATACACATTTTATATTACTGGATTTGATTTGATACTATTGTTAATATCCATCTTTCTAAGTATATTTGTCTATAATATTTTTTCTTTCCCAATCCTTGTCAGCTTTTAGTATCAGGATGGGTGTAACTTGAAAAACTAGTTTGGAAGTGTTGCCTCCAATATTTTCTGAAAGAGTCTGTAAAGTCATTTCTTTCCTTTATGTTTAGTAGACTTCATCAATGATAATATCTGGGTCTAGGGTTTTCTTTGTGGTAAAATTTTAAATAATTCACATTTTTTAATGGACATAAAAACATTCAGATTATTTTATTTCTTGTTGTGCCAGTTCTTGTTAAGTTGTAATTTTCAAGAAATTTGTACACTTTATCTAAAGTGATAATTTATTGGTATAAAACTGTTTATAATATTCCCTTATAATATTTTAATGTCTGTTGGATCTATAGGTATATTACCAATTTCATTCCTGATAATGGTATTTTTGTTTTTTTTCTTTCTCTCTCATCTCTCAGACTTCCTAGGAGTTTAAAAATTTTATTTTCAAAGAACCAACTTTTGACTTTCTAATCTCTATTTTCTATTTCATTGATTTTCATGTTTAACTTTTTTATTTCCTTCCTTTATTACTTTATTCTTAAACTGGGTTTGATTTGATCTTTCCAGCTTCTTAAGGTAGAAATTTAGATCACTGATGTTAAACTTTTCTTTTTGGCTAGTAAAAATAATAAAAAGTATAAATTTTTCTCCAAGCAACACATTGGCTACTTCTCACAAATTGTGCTATATTTTTATCTTCAGTGTGAAAATGTCTAATTTCCTTTGGAATTCTTTGATTTGCTGGTTACTCAGAAGTGTTGCCTACTTTCCAAATATTTGGTGTTTTCCTTGATATACTTTACATTTAATTTTGAATTTAATTCTACTGTGGTTTGAAAACACCTTAAGATCTTAATCCTGTAAAATATACTAAGACTTATTTTGTGGCCTAGCATACAATCTACCTCTGTGAACATAACGTGTATACTTAAAAGAATACGTACATTGAACCTGCACATTCTGTTCTGTAAATATCAGTTCTTCTGTATCCAAAATGATTTTGTTGTCCAGTTGTTCTATTAATTACTGAAAGAGTCCTATGTTCTACTAATTATGCATAGTCACCAGCTATCAGTGTCATTTGTTTACTTCTCCCTTTAGTTCTGCCAGTATTCTGCTCAGGTGTTGAGACTAATTTGGGGCATACACTTTTATTAGAGCTGCAGTTCCCTCATGAGTGAATGAATGACATTAGCATGCAAAGTCATTCACAGTGCCTCTCCTGACTGTTCCGGAGATACGGGAGTGGCAGGAGCTATCATAAGCTGCCCTTGCTCTCACACACATGCTCACTCATAGATTCAAAAAGCAACCCAGCATCTGTACAACATGCTTGCCAATTCTGTAACTGAGAAAGAATAAAGCAAACAGAAAATTTTGTTTAACTTTGATTATTTAAGTCACACATACCAAACTGATTTCCTAATTTACCTTTTATACAAGGGAAAGGCTAAGGCAACTGAAATGTATTTTCTTTGAAAAGTATTAAGTAATATATCATATTTTCAGCTAACATTTTACAAACTTAAAATTACCTGATCCAAACAATTCAGTAGGTCACAAAGGCAAGCCCACTGTAAGGCAGGAGTTGGATAGAAAGAATGGAAACAGGCAGTGAAGGTATTATGACACTCCTGAAGGACAGCTTCTAGGAGACTCAAGGGTTGACTGAGATATCCTTGGGGGTCATTATCCAGTTTCACCATGCAGTGGTCAACTCCTTCGGACAAAATTTTTCTTAACAAAGTTCTGGTTTTTCCAATACATTCTGCTAATTTGCTAGTTTCTTCTACAACAGCTTTTCCTGTAGCTTTAAGAGGAGAAAGCAGATAAATAATTAATTAGGATAATAAATATGTATGAAAATACTCAATAAATTTCAAGTAACTTCCTATATGGCTATTCATAACCTAGAAATGAAACAAGAGAGATGATGTGTTGGTCCAACAGTATTTCTTTTAAAAATCTAAATTAGGGGGGAAAAAAACTTCTAGTGGTTTCAGCATTTAAGTCCAAATCAGTCATTCAAAATATTCCAATTTGACAGAATCTGTTTAAAATAACACTTTATTAGAGTAGTTAACTTTAGCCTAATGTGACTTTTTGTTATCAGAATGACATGTAATTTATTAAATTCTTCATAAGTAAATATGACCATCACAACAAGCCAACCTTTTCTACTCAACTCAGGAGCAGGTTAAATAAAGGCAGCTGGGGATCTTAAACTCATGGTAACCCCTTTGCAAACCTCCTCAATGTTTCAAAACATTGTCTCCCCTTAGGTCATTAAAAAAAAATGCATCATACCTGACACTGGGTAAATTTCACAGGTATAGACACGCAATAACCTCAGACAACAGGTTCCCACAAAGCGCAGTCTCTCTAAATCTAGAAGTGTAGCTGTAAACTGGAATCCTTTTAATCCTCTAAGTTCTTCAACTCCTAAGACTAAGGTGGTCCAGCTCCAGTGAAGAATACTCAACAATGACTCAAAACATTCCTAATCCAGAATATGAAAAACAGATACCAATTAGTTTAAATCGTACCATAGGTTGACTCAAATGGAAAGATGACATTCAACTTGAAAAGTTAATCTTGAAGTTTCTACTGAGTTTCAGTAACCCAAATAATAGACATTCTATTAGTTCATTCATTAAATGATCATTAGGAACATCTTTGAAGCTTGACAAAAATAAAAAATAATTTACTCTATGTCTACATATTAAATTTTACAATACAAACTATAGCCAAATCTTGATAAACAAGTTAAAAGGAGATTAAAATGACTATGAAAGACAAAAAACACTTATTTGGATCTTCAAAAATTCTAGAATATGGGTTTAGGGTGGTGAGCACAGTTTGCCGTGCCAGCTGGCCTGCAGGTTTTATTATGCTTACATGACGACAGATACGACACGAATTGCAAAGTAAATCTCATCTCTACCAAATCTCAGTTCTCTGGTGTGACAGTACCAAGAACAAAGGTTTGTAGTTTAAGTTTTTAAAGAAATGAGTGAATAAATTTATTCCACAAAGATTACAATTACCTAATGACCACAAAACCACTTAGATGTTAATATGAAAGAATTTCCAGGCACAAAAAAAAAGAGATCACTGAAAAAGACATAACAAAGGCAAAGATACTTATTGGATCAAAAGATACCAAACAGATCTTAATACTGAAAGGATGTCAAGAAACCAAGGAGCCAAAGCTCTTAAGAGTCCCTTATTCAAAGCACACCTTCTGTTGGAAGGTGTATTTGACTTGATATACCCAAATTTAAATGAGCCCACTTCCACTAGAAATATTCATAGAAGTACATAAATATCAAAGACACGTATGTATAGACATGAATATAAAACCAACCCTCTGTATTCAAAGGTTTTGCACCTGTAGATTCAACAAACCAAGGATCAAAACTATTCAGGAAAGAAAATTTCCAGAAATTACCAAAAAGCAAACCTTGAATGTGTGGCATGCCAGGGATTATTTATATAACAGTTACATTGCATTAGGTATTATAAGTAAGCTAGAGCTGACTTAAAGTTCACAGGAGGATTTGTGTAGGTTACACACAAATGCTATGCCATTTTATATAAGGAACTTGAATTCCTATCTAGGAATTTTGGTATATGTGAGGGGTCCTGGAACCAATCCCCACTTCAAGTACCAAGAGACAACTATATAAAAGTAAAAATTGAGATACAATCCTCGGATAGAACAGAATTGGTAAATTAGAGTACATCAATCTGCTGGGAATTCCTTGGTCTTCCAGTGGTTAGGACTTCTCACTGCCGAAGGCCCAGGTTCTATCCCTATTTGGGAACTAAGATCCCCCTAGCTGTGTGGCATAATCAAAAAAAAAAAAAAAAAGAAAGAGTACACCATTCTATTGAATACTATGCATACATTAAAAAATTCAGACAGAGCTAGTGTATCAACATAGAATATAATATGTTAGTTGCTCAGTCATGTTCGATTCTGTGTGACCCCATAAACTGTAGCTGGCTAGGTTCCTCTATCCTTGGAATTCTCCAGGCAAGAATACTGGAGTGGGTAGCCATTCCTTTCTCCAGGGGATCTTCCTGATCCTGGGATCAAACCTTGGTCTCCTGCACAGCAGGCGGATTCTTTACCATCTGAGCCACTAGGGAAGCTCGTCTGTAGTATATGTGATGAAACTTTTCATCACCAATCTCACTCCTATGCATATATCCAGAGAAAACCATTAATTTGAAAAGATACACGAATCCCAATGTTCACAGCAGCACTATTTACAATAACCAAGACATGGAAGCAGCCTAAATGTCCGTTGACAGATGAAGGAATAAAGATGTAGTGTGTATATAACATACACACACACACACACACGGAGAACACCTCTATTTTCACGTTATTTTAAGTGCATATTCTTTGGCCTGCTGCTGCTGCTGCTAAGTCACTTCAGTCATGTCCGACTCTGTGCGACCCCAGAGACGGCAGCCCACCAGGCTCCCCCGTCCCTGGGATTCTCCAGGCAAGAACACTGGAGTGGGTTGCCATTTCCTTCTCCAGGGCATGAAAGTGAAAAGTGAAAGTGAAGTCGCTCAGTCGTGTCTGACTCTTAGTGACCCCGTGGACTGCAGCCTACTAGGCTCCTCCATCCATGGGATTTTCCAGGCAAGAGTACTGGAGTGGGGATTCTTTGGCCTAGTGCGGGGAGCCGGTGAGGCATTCCACTCGTGACAAAGGTCATGAGGAAGGAGGCTCGGCATACGCAAAGGCGGGATCGAGCCTCAGGAGTCCCCCCGGATATTCTCGAGCATTTTCCCCCCAAAAAACCAGAGTCTGCCTACTTTATTGCTTTGTGCTCTCACCTCTGACTTTACTGGGGGCTGTCCCCTACCACCATCTCGCTCTCTCTCTGTCAAAGAGTTAACTTACAGCTCCAATTAATAAAGTTCCTGGGCAATTAGGAGTGTTTAAATCCAAACCCCTCTGATGGCTCTCTAACTCGCCTGACAAGTTTACCCGGACTCCTGCAGCTATGCATACGATTGTTTACAGTCTCCTAGCCTCCAGAGGCACGGGAAGCTTAAGATATTCAAATAGCTTAGAGCCTCTCAGAGAGTTAAAAACTGTCAGAATAAACTAGTAAAGGATTTCATTGATGAGTCAATGTTTGTTGCCAAGTTTTCACATCCCCTGAATTGTATCCTTGAATGTGTATTAATTAATAGTTGGTATATAGTAAAAAATAAGTAGTGGCCTTGGTGTTAGTAACTTTAGACCCTTAAGGTAATAAATTCTTTCTTTGTTGTAAACCCATTACACATCCGCCCTATAGGAATGCAATTTTATCTTTGGAAGATGGTGCCAAACCTTAAAATAATTACTCTTAGAGAAAATAAGTCTTTGTTGATAAGTTCTTGTCAAGAGTCATAAAATGTTAGTAGGCCTTCTGGCCAGAAGATGATGTAAATCACCTAAACCATTTGTATACGATAAATTTGCAGGAAAGAAACCTTGGTTTTTGATAAGAATCAAAGACTGCTGACTTTGCATCCCCTATTATCCTCTATGTGTAACTTAGGGTATAAAAGCCCCTGTTAAAAATAAAGCTATGGGCCTTGTTCACCAGCGCTTGGTCTCCCCATGTCATTCTTCCCTTTAACTTCCAGCTGAGTCTCCATCTGGAGCGCGGAACCCACCACGCTTACTAATTATGCCTGGGCTTCTAAGACCCACTCGAGAAGGTGTCTAGGGTGAGGCACCTTCCGCTATTCGAGAGGGCGCCTGCGGCCTACGTAAGTGGTGCAAACTTCTTGTCTTGAAGTTTTATTGGTCTCCCGCGTAAACCAAGCTACTCAGCTTCTTTTCTCCACTGAATTTTCCTACTGAGCTATCCTCATTCTATTGTTCTCTATATCTCTAATTAGTATATAAATAGTCGCCTAGGCCGTCTCTCCTTCGAATACCCTGGATCAGCTGGGGCTGGTCCCCGGCAGCCTAGGATGTCAAAACTAGTACAAACAAATCTCAGTTACAAAACTATGCTGAGATAAACTGTGCTAACCATCAAAATGAAACTGAACACCAGAGAGAAAAGCTGAAGTTTTTAAAAATGCCTTACCACTGACACAGTTCTTGCAAAAGATCTCTTTAAAATATGTACAGGTTCACTGGTTTGCTGTTTGCCCTTTGAAGCACTGCCGTCACTAGTTGGAAGTCTGAAAGTAGCAGACGCACATAAACTTACGTTGGAAAGTTCAATGACATTTTCTTCTCAAATATACATTTTTGCAATAGCAAAGTAAATTAAACATTTAAGTATTTTGTTAGGCAAAAATCCCAATATGGGGCTTTTTATAAACATTTTCCATGCTAAGCAAAATTTTTAGCACATAAGCAAAGCAGACATCTTCTAAATGTCACCTCTGTAAGGCTGGGTAGTAGAAACTCTCTTCTCCTACTAGACAGCAAACATACCTTATGTTTTCTAGTAATGTTATTACTAAATGCTAGTAACTGTACCTAGGAGTAGACTAAGCAACTAGTAATGTTCAAAATGCTACCCATGGCAAATACTGACTATAACAGATTGTGAAATAGCAAATAAAAATCTCCTCTTGGAAAAAGTGAGGTTATACCATCTAGGTTCTTAAAGAGATTATTAGAAAAGATATGGAAGAGAGAATCACTGTTAAAGCTATCTCCTTTGATATTTACTACTTAAAATAAGAATGTCATTGTTTAATAATGGTTTATATCTATTTAAATTCTTTCATCTAAAAATTATTAATCTCCTAGAAATAGATGGATACACACATAGGCCATGCTTCCATATATGTCTCAATTTCCATAAAGTAATTAAAATTCTTAAATAATATTAAAATATAATAGTACATCATATGAGCAAGTTACTGTTTGATATTTTAATTAAAAGCAAAAACTTTTCAGCAAGTTTTTCAAAAACTTTTCAGTAAGGGATTTTCCAATTCATTCTATCACAAGATGAACAAGAAACATAAAACTGTAGAATAAATCCAACTAGGCCTACATAGAAAAAGCACTAATGCTCAGATTTCATTTCTCTAAGATAAATTTCATCAGTTTAAAACACTCTGAAATTGGTGAGAAAATCAATAGATTAAAAAAATAAGTCATTAAAATATTATAGGCATAATATAGATAATGTGAATCACTAGTGACATTTTACTAAAATTAGCCTTCAGGTAAAAAAATGTTTAAAGATATACAAAACTTAGATGTTTTTGTTCTGTTTCTAATGGTATATTACAAAGTGCTGAATGCTTCAAGTAATTTCTCCCTTATTATTTCACATATTTTACAGTAATACTAGTGCATTATATTAAAAGAATAAATCATGTTAATTAACTATAAATATGTTAAATACCTGTATAATAATTGAGGTATCTGACCAGCATTAACATCTGTGCCATTATTTGATTTCTTTGAACTTTTAAACTGGAAAACAACCCTATGAAGAGAAAAAAACAACAATGTAACCAAAAACAACATGATTTAAGATTCATGAAAGAAACTGAAAAACGTTAACAATCATGTTAACTTTATGTAACTGAAGAGAAATTCATTCTTCAGGGGAAGACACTGTTGTGATTTCAGTTCTAGCTCCAAATAGCTTAATGGGCTAAATGAAAGAACTGAACCTGTCTGGGAGCTACTGCCCGATTCTGCCTGTTAAAGCTCAACATCAACCAGAACGGAACGTTTTTACCAAAATACCGATACTTCAACAGTTTAAAATCTATTAAACTAGATGTGATATAAACTTTAGCTTAAAATGCTATGATATTTCAAGGTTGAATCAACTGTATATGGAATAATATAGTACAGGATCAAAAAGGAGTGTCTTTAGTTTTACCATACAATCTGAAAAAGATACATTACGACAACAGACTTAATTTCTCTACAACATTCTACTTTGTACATTCAGGAACACAGAATTCACCTCATAAGTTAGTCTGCTCTTTTTTTGGTCAGTTCTGTTATGAGTTGAATGAAACTATATGAAATATATCCGGTTCAAACAGCTTATGCTCAAGAATGATAAAAACTGAACTTTTCTTATAAATGATAGCTCCTTCACATGAATCAGAGTATAGAGCAGGCTAGATTTGGAGTCAAGAGACCCCAGGTTGAGATCTAGCTCTGCCACAAAGCAGCTGAACGATTTGATGCAAAATTGTTTCACCTTTTGTCTCTTTATTCCCAACTGTAAAAACAGGGCTAATAATCCCTTCACAAAGTTGTTGAGAGCATCAAATGAGATATTATGTATGAAAGCATTTTATAAACTGGGAAGAGCTCTATATTTGAAATTTAAACAGTAAGTTTCCCCTTAAACTTTATTGAAACTATATCATCTCATATCATGAAAGCTTTGCAATTTGTAAAGTATTTTCATAAGCATGATCAAATTTTATAGCAAGTATATATTTCTTTGTTCTAGTTTCCAGACACCTAACTATTCTTGTCATTTTCCTCTGTGTAACTTCTAATTTTGGTATAATAAGGTTTTAAACATTGTAACATCCAGAAACACATAACAAATGCCAAGTGACAAGAGCAAAGAATATCAGAATATCTTCTCATTTTGTCTTACTTTATTTAGCATGAGATTACACGAATTTAATTTTTAGCAGGTCATATTATGTTCTAGACCTACAATGATTTTCTTATCCTACTAAAAGACCTCTGAGCTTTCAAATCAGCATTCAACTAACAAAAATGAGAGCTGCTTAAGTAATGCTGGAACATTCTGCTTACCCATCATCCGTGGTAATAGAGGCCTGTCCGTGAGATCCACAGTCACTGCTGGGTCCTGACACTCGCGCCCAGGCTACATACCACCAGCCTGCCTGCAGGAGGACTGGTTCATCAAACATCATTGCATATTTTTCCCTAAGGAAAATCAGAGTATCAAAGAAAAGGTCTCTGCACTTCTTTGGTACATACGTTTACTTTTTAAAATCCTTTTTATAAGCAAAACATAAAATACGTTGTATTATAAGATTCTTGTCAAATGACATTAAAACCCCTCTATTTAAAAAAGTCTGGGCAGTGGAACAAGTTTGAGTCAGTTGGAGTTAGGTGGATGAACTTAGAGACTGCTATATAGAGTGAAGTCAGAAAGAGAAAAAACAAATATAATATGGGATCAAGAAAAACAGTACTGATGAACCTATTTGCAGGGAAGGAATGGAGATGCAGATGTAGAGAACAAACTTGTGGAAACAGTGGGGGAAGGAGAGGGTAGGACGAATTGAGAAAGTAGCATGCGTGCGCGCGCGCGCACACACACACACACACACGTGCGCGCACAGTATCATGTGCAAAATAGATAGCTACTGGGAAGCTGCTATATAACACAGGGAGCCCAGCCTGGGGCTCTGTGACAACTCAGAAGGGAGCAGTGGCAGGGAAGAGGGAGACTCAAGAGGGAGGGGAGATATATACATATAATTATGGCTGATTCACATTGTTGTATGATAGAAACTAACAACATTATAAAGCAATTATCCTCCAACTGAAATACACAAATAACAGTTACTTGTGTTATGGTCAAGACATTTTTGTCCCCTTCATTGTGAATTCTAAAACTTGCTTAAAAAATAGAAAACTTTCATACTAAAATAAGACGACTTTTACATTTCAGTCGCTCAGTCGTGTCCAACTCTGCGACCCCATGGACTGTTGCACACCAGGCCTCCTTGTCCATCACCAACTTCTGGAGATTGCTCAAACTCACCTCCATCAAGTCAGTGATGCCATCCAACCATCTCATCCTCTGTTGTCCTCTTCTCCTCCTGCCTTCAATTTTTCCCAGCATCAGACTCTTTTCAAATGAGTCACTTCTTCGCATCAGGTGGCCTAAGTATTGGAGTTTTCAACTTTAGCATCAGTCCTTTCAATGAATATTCAGGACTGATTACCTTTTGGATGGACTGGTTTGATCTCCTTGCAGTCCAAGGGACTCTCAAGAGTCTTCTCCAACACCACAGTTTAAAAGCATCAATTCTTTGGTGCTCAGCTTTCTTTATAGTCCAACTTTCACATTCATACATGCCTGCTGGAAATACCATAGCTTTGACTAGATGAACCTTTGTCGCAAAGTAATGTCTCTGCTTTTTAATATGCTGTCTAGGTTGGTCAGAGCTTTTCTTCCAAGGAGCAAGCGTCTTTTAATTTCAGGGCTGCAACCATCTGCAGTGATTTTGGAGCCCAGAAAAATAAAGTCAGCCATTGTTTCTCCATCTATTTGTCATGAAATGATGGGACTGGGTGCCATGATCTTAGTTTTCTGAATGCTGAGTTTTAAGCCAACTTTTCCAGTCTTCTCTTTTGCTTTCATCAAGAGGCTCTTTAGTTCTTCTTCACTTTCTGCCATAAGGGTGGTTTCATCTGCATATCTGAGGTTATTGTTATTTCTCCCAGCAATCTTTTTTTTTTTTTTAATTTTATTTTTAAACTTTACATAATTGTATTAGTTTTACCAAATATCAAAATGAATCCACCACAGGTATACATGTGTTCCCCATCCTGAACCCTCCTCCCTCTGGCTTGACCTCTCTCCAGCCCAGCATTGCGCATGATGCACTCTGCATATAAGTTAAACAAGCAGGGTGACAATACACAGCCTTGACATACTCCTTTCCTACTCTGGAACCAGTCTGTTGTTTCATGTCCATTTCTAACTGTTGCTTCTTGACCTGCATACAGATTACTCAGATTTCTCGTATTCCAAACTCTTGAAAAATTTTCCACAGTTTGTTGTGATCCACACAGTCAAAGGCTTTGGCATAGTCAATAAAGTAGACGTTTTTCTGAAATTCTCTTGCTTCTTCTATGATCCAACGGAAGTGGCAATTTGATCTCTGGTTCCTCTGCCTTTTCTAAAACCAGCTTAATCATCTGGAAGTTCTCAGTTCAGGTACTGTTGAAGCCTGGCTTGGAGAATGTTGAGCATTACTTTGCTAGGGTGTGAGATGAGTGCAATTGTGTGCTGGTTTGAACATTCTTTGGCATTACCTTTCTTTGGGAATGGAATGAAAACTGACCTTTTCCTGTCCTGTGGCCATTACCGCATTTCCCAAATTTTCTGGCATATTGAGTGCAGCACTTTCACAACATCATCTTTTAGGATTTGAAAAGCTCAACTGGAATTCCATCACATCCACTAGCTTTGTTCATAGTGATGATTCCTAAGGCCCACTTCACTTTGCATTCCAGGATGTCTGGCTCTAGGTGGGTGATCACACCATCATGGTTATCTGGGTCATGAAGATCTTTATTGCATAGTTCTGTGTATTCTTCCCACATCTTCTTAATATCTTCTGCTTAGTTAGGTCTGCCTCTATCCTTTATTGGGGCTGTCTTTGCATGAAATGTTCCCTTGGTATCTCTAATTTTCTTGAAGAGATCTCTAGTCATTCCCAATCTATCGTTTTCCTCTATTTCTTTGCACTGACCACTTAGGAAGGTTTTCTTATCTTTTCTTGCTATTCTTTGGAACTTTGCATTCAATAGGTATATCTTTCCTTTTTCCCTTTGCCTTTTGCTTCTCTTCTTTTCTCAGCTATTTGTAAGGCCTCCTCAGACAACCATTTTGCCTTTTTGATGACCTTTAACTGTTATCAAAAAAAATGGATAGTTTTTTCAGGAAGACTGAATTAAAGTAGATTTATTCAACTAAAGTGTTCTGTGGGCTCTGGAATCAGATGGCCTGAGTTCATGGCCTGGCTTTGTAACTCACTACCTGGGTGATCTTGTGCAAGTTACCAAACCCTCTCTGTGACTCAATGACTCATATATTTCCTTATTTGAAAATAGGGATAACAGTAATATCCAGGTCATAGGACTGCTCTGAGAACTGAGTTGAGATAAAGAGTTTGGAACTGAGCCTGTCACATAGTAACTACACAAAAAGTTCACTAAATTAGGAGGAAAGGAAAAAAAATACATAAATAAGAGAATCTGATATATACCCAAGTTGAAAAGTCCTAGTAATAGAGTGAAAGGAATGTGCATTGATTGCAGCTGGGGATAGAGAGAACAGAGGATACTGAGGAAGGGGAAGACTGTCATGAACAGTTCTCAGAGGTCTGAAAGTATGAAACAGGATATGAAACTGGCAAAGTGTCTAGTAGGATTAGAGCATTAAGACAAAGAAGAGTAATAACAAGAAAGTTAAAAGAGGCCTTTAAAGATTATGGAAGTTCTTTAATGCTAGCCATAGGAATTAGTAGGCAAATGAAGAAAATGTAGACGATTCTGTCTATATAAAACCACATACTGCATTTTTGACTCATAATCATCGTTCAAAATATGATGACAATGGTATCTTAAGGCTTTACTAAAAATTACTTAATAATTAATCTTCCTGAAATTTCCTTACTTTTCATTCATGGATAACATAAAAGTTACTGGAAAAATATCTCCCGATATTGGTTAATGCCTAAAGTGAAGAAACAGTCGGAATTTCCTTTAGGTTTACTGTTTTGTTCACAAAGTATTATCTATTGAAAGCAAACTCAATGCCTTATCACCAGTTTCAGCAAAGATACATTTTCATTAGCAAAAAGCTTATGAATGCCACAGGAGGTTTTCTTAACATAGTGACTGGTGAAGGACCGTGTGTTACTGTTACCATTAAGTTCAATTCATTTCTTTTTCATATCATCGTCTTCCCTGATTTATCATAGCACAGTGCTGAGGTAATTCTTAGGATTACACAGAAACACTGATAAAATCTGCCTCTTTTATTTAAGGAGAACTTTAAAAGCAAGCATGCTGATTCTGGCTACTCCTGAGGTTTCAGTAAAGCCGGCCACCTCTCCAATGGTGCTATAACCAAGCAAACACTACAGGCACGGTGTCAAGGTGTCAGAGTATGCAGGTGATCTAAAGTATGGCCCACTGTGACCACTGGGCATAGCAGACATAATGCTACTGGTAGTAAATAACTGTACTGCATCACTAGAGTAGTATATCAGATGTTCTCTAAGTGATGCATGAAAATATGTGTGCAAAATATATATTTCCACCTTCAGTGTAGAAACAGTCAATTTATCTTGTGAAATACAAATATGAAGGACACTATAGTTTTAATGTATTATTGTTAAAAGCAACACTTATCACCTAGTACATAATTTAATTTCTTAAGCATCTGATCACAGATTACTTAAAACTTCCTTTTTAAATCATGTTATTCATTTACAATAAACTTGCCATATCAAGTATGCAATGATTACAATGAATACTGAAGAAATCTTTACCTAGCAGCACAGTCATAAGCCAAGACATCCGTCTCTGCAAGAAGGTCTCCATCAGTTTCATGATCTCCTCCATCAGGACCTAACTCAAACAGCTGGGGAAAGGATAAAAGCATACTGTGATCATATTGTGATCACTCAATCATGTAAATCTGCTGAATAATGTGCTTATAATTTTGTGTCTCTAATATACACTGGACATTACAAAATGTAAAAGAGAGTACCTGCTTTAAAAAAAATCTTATTTAGTGAAATAAATCTATATATCTAAATTAAGAAACTTATACAATGTCTTATGGTCTATATTAACCTCAGTTTTCCTTGCTTTATATATTCACCTACTTATATCAAATGCTCCAAAAATGTTCTTTACCAGATATAAACATCTGAAGGAGGTGAGAGAACTCTAATTTCTAAGTGAGGTTCCAAATGTAGTAGAATTTTGCCTTAACATGTAACTAGCTATGAAATCCTTGGATCCAGCTTCTTCATCCACAGAAGGGAGACGGACACACTAGCAGTGCCTACTTCATTGTAACTGTGAGAATTAAAAGAAACGATACTTGTAGAACACTTACATACCACAGCACCACCCCCCACCGCCCCCAAAAAAAGCCTAGAAAAATATTAGCTGACGAATAGCAATAACAGAAGGTAAAGCACTCAGGTTACTCAGTGGTAAAGAATCCATCCGCCAGTGCCTGCCAGTGTAGGAGATGTGGGTCAAATCTCTGGTCAGGAAACTAAGATCCCACCTGCCATGGGCTCCAGAACTAAAAAGAAGCCCTCATACCACAATGAAAGATCCTACATGCCACAATGAAGATGCCAGGAGCCACAACTAAGACCTGAAACAGCCATAAAAAAAAAAAACAAAAAAACAAAAAAAAAACCCTGGGATAACCCTTTTATTCCATCTCTCTCCACCAGTTCTGTATCTATTCTATTCCTGGTACCAAACACTGTCAATGCCACTGTCAGTGTGTTTCCAGTGTTACTAGCTGAAAGAATTCAATACGAACTAATTCTCTTTCTCTCCTTGTTCTAACCTATATTCCACAGTTAAAGGTTTTTGCTTTTCTTTAATAACCCATAGTTGTCTTTTTAAAATGCATATCTGATTAGAATACTTCTTTAAAAGTCTTCAATGGTTTCCCTCCTCTTCATTGTAAACAGCATGATATAAAGGTACTTAATAACTTGCCCCTATGGCTACACTGCTTATTTTCAGCAAATAATTTTGAACACATACTGTGTGCCAGGCAGGGTGGTAAGAATCAGGCATACAGGGGTACACAAGGCAAACAACAAAAAAAATGGGGGCTATTGGAATGTACAGTTTTAAATAGGCTCACCACGGAGTTGAGATCTTAAGGTTAAGAAAAAGTGAGCCATGCAGGTATGGGAATGAAGAGCTGTAGTCAGAGGGAGTAACAGGTGTGAAGGTCCTGAAGTTTGACTGTGCCCAGCATGTTTCAGGAACACAGGCAGCCAGTGTAGCTAGATTGTGGTGAATTAACTAGTATAACATAAGGGCAGAGGGGTGATGGAAGTTACTTCTGATGGTGTTTTTCAGGCCCTTGTAAGGCCTGTGGTTTTTATTCTAATATAAGAAGCACTGCAGAAATCTGAACAGAGAAGTGGCATACTCTGGTGTACATTCTAAGAGAATCACTTTGCTCTCAGAGAACACAATGAAGGGACCAAGGACGGAGTAAAGGCTACTCTGTACTGATCCAAGTGGTTGGGGTTTGGATCAACCTGGTACTAGGGACAGTTTTCAGAGGTAGTTAGATCCTGGATTTATTTTCGAAGTGCAGCCAACAATACCTGCTGCTAGAGTGAATGTGGGATGTGAAAGAAAAAGGGCAGTCAAAAGGACTTCAAGATTTTTGGCCTGAGCAACTGGAATAATAAAGTTAATTCTATTGTGAGCCCATTAAATGGGATGGGGAAGGACAACAGAACAGGAGGTTTAGAGAAGATGTCAGAAGCCTGGTTTTGAGTATGTTACACCCCAAATACCTGTTAGCTATCCGCATGGAGATGCAGAGTAGGCAGTTGTATAAATGACTTTGGAGGTCTACTAAGTGTAAGAGTGATAAAAAGAAAAACACTTAAAGCCATCAGGCTGGATCACTGTGGGGTGAGCAGACTTTAAAAAGATTTCCAAGACTTTGAGTTCTGGCACTCCAACATTTCCAGATCAGGGACATGATGAGTAACCATCAGCAGACGAAGAACAGCAGCCAAAGAGACCGAGGAAAACGAAGCCTCGTGTTCTGGGAGCCACGTGAAGAAATTGTATCAAAGAAAAGCTCAATTGGATTAAATTGTGTTGACTGAGGTAAGGAAGATAAAGACTGAGACTACAGTAGCATTTAACTGAGAAATTTTTTATGAAGCCTGGTACACTGAAGTTAAGGCATAAACGACAGTTTTCTCTTTCACTTTAAGAGCAAAATCAGATAATGTGACAACAGAACATTCAAGCTATCAGTGAATTTTCAAAGACTGAGCAGATCCTTTACTTAGTATAACAGGTAGCCCTTTCTGACATGCATAGTGCAGTAAACTTATGACTCCTGATTGTTTTTTGACTCTCTACCAGATGGAATCCATCCCCTTACTCACTTCATCCCTGGTCCCCATATGTCTGTGGTAATGATGTATGTTTACACAGCATCTGGTGATACAAATGCTAAAAAATTTTAAAGCCACATCAAAATGCCCCTGTATCTTGTCATTAAAATGGCTACAAGAAAGTAGGCACAGAGAAAGGTACACAGAAGATTGAGATTGACTGTTAATGCCTTTTTCAACCTAAAATTATTGAAAAATCATTTTCTATTTATTTTACTCCTTTTTAATTTGACTTCTGAATTTTTCATGAGTTAATGATTTATTACTACTCTATTTGATCATAGCAATATTTCCTCAGGTCCTTTATTAGAGAGGCATTCTATAAATTAATAAATCAAGTTAAAATGATTATCCGCAAACACAGAGAACAACAGTGTGAATGGACTGCTTACCTTAATTTTAGCAGTATATTCTCCTCTACCTCCAAACAGACCAAGACCACCAAGTAAAATATCGGTGTCGGCACTAAAACGTATAGCTTCCACCGAGTGAGCAGAGTAGCCCCAGCCCCCTCCATGACCTAAAAAGACGTAAATGGTAATTTACATTTTAAACATCCATATAATTCATTTATAAGACAGTATTTCCTCAACATAAATGTACATACTTTCAAACCTGTTTACTACACTATAATCTTCTTTGGAATAAACCTTCATCACTGCTTGAGTTTCCTCCTCTGTGCTGGCAACACCCATTTTTAAATCCTGCATAGTTGCCAAGGTATCAAGACAACCTAAAATCAAACAAACGAAAATTCAACTGCTTGAATGAACACTTCCCCTAGTATTCGAGATGCTGGAGGTGATAAATTAAAACAGCAAACTCTAAATGTTTGCTGTTTATACCAAGCTTCAATATTTCATGGAAGATACTTAAAACCAATACAAATTATCCTCTGCTTGTATAACTATCATATTTAAATATATGCTGTATGACAATGTTTCGCACAAAACTCTCTCTGAAAAGTTGCAAGAGCTTATTTAATATTTGAGTCCTTACAGTCATTTATCAAACTCTATGAATCACTTCAGATTGATTTTTTTTTTCTCCTTATCAATGATTCTTTAGATGGATTCTTAAGGAACTATTTGAGGAAGACACAGTAGCCTGAGATAAATTTAATCAATGCTAGTTTGACATGTTTACAATGGTTACCAGATGTTGTAAAAATGCTATATCTCAAATTATTAATTAGAAGTAAACAATGTGCTGTGGAAAACTGTTATGTAAGAAAAAACAGAAGTGGTAATTATAAAATTCATATATATTTTATAGAATTTATTTTAAAATAATGCATAAAAATTAAATACTTTAATTATATATTTGAATATTTAACCTGCTTCACTAAAGTTTATGTAGTTAAAGTAAGCAAAAAACATTATTTTAAAAGATTTACCTGTTAGGAAAATTATATTCAGGGCTGCTTTATATTTGGGGATATATAAATCTTTCATGGTGTTGGTGTAAGTCTAATGTACTTTTTTCTGTAGGAGAAACCTTTTAAAGTTAGAAGATTTAACTTATTTTGCACCTAGCACATTATTATTTAACAAACATGATAGAATGATACACAAATTTAAATACTCTTTAAAAAAAATCTTCAGGACATATTAACGAAAATTAGTTGATCACCAAACACCAACCCTACCTAGAATGTGCAAAGCTGCATGAGACCGGGTGGTAAGAGCCCTTGAGCCCGTCGGTAAGGCCAGTTCAGGACTCAGAATACTACATCGGGACTGCATGTCTGCTGCAGAAGGAAGTCGGGCATCGGCAACCACCGCATTGTAACACCACAGTTCTCTAGTGCTTGGCCGAAACCTTTCAAGGAAAAGATTACAGCACCTCAACATACAGTTTCATTTTTTAAAAACGTATTAAGCAAAATTGATGACACAAAGATAATAATACAGCCAGCTTAAACAGGACAAAATGTAGCTCATTACTTTCCATATCTGAGCTAAAAATATAAAATTATTTATGTTACCATAAAAAATTTGAACAAAACAGCAATACATATCACATTATTGCATGAAAACACAGCAAGAGTATATTTTAAAGTCTAATGTGTACTTAGAAATATAAAACTTTTGTACAGCAAAACTCCGCAAAAAAAAGTGGAAAGTCAAAAGAAAATACACAAAACAAACACGAGACTAAACAACAGTATCCATAATGGAGAGGAACTCCTGCAGCCCAACAAGAGATAATCCAAAACCAAAAGTGGGCAAGGGACACGGAATGCTGTTCTTCGGAATGTAGATGCTGAATCTTACAATGCATCATAAAAACTACGAAGAACCCACAATGACATCCTGTCACTATCTCATTCCTTTCGTCTCTTCCATAACAAAAGTCTCGAAACGCAGTCTCCACTTCTTTTATTTTTTAAACTTTTTTTGGAAAAGCTGTTTTATCGACTACTGAGTTAACGCAAAAGAACAGTAACAAAATATTTTCAAAATAAAGCATGAAGAATGACATGATGTACACTAGCAAAAAGAACATTATCATTTATCTATTAAGTATCCTGTTGCCATCCTCCCTACTCAATTCCTTTCCTTCTCCTTTCAAAAGGAACAAGTATCTTGAATTTCAAAAGTTTATTATCTTCTTGCTTTTCTTTACGGCTTTTCATGTTTGTATCAAAATAGCATATTATTTAAGTTTTGTGTTTTGAATTGTCTATGAACACGATACATGCTTTGTGTATTCTTTTGTGGCTTGCTTCCTTCAAACAAAGAATATTCTTACAATTTGTATTTACACAGTGCGATGTGGCTGCAAATTCACTCAATCTCACTGTTGTAAGGGTATTAGCTCATGTGACTGTATCACAACTATTTGTCCATTTTATTACTGATAGCAAAATATGAAAACCATCCAGTCTTCTACTATAAAAAAATGCTGCTATGGATAATCTTTTACACAGTTTCTAAAGCACAGGTACAAAAGTACACAGGAAGGAAGAACAAATCCTTATTTTTCACAGCTGGGATGTCTACATAGAAAACACTGATCCTCTAGAAAACCTTATTCATGTTAGATACAGTTGACATTTCAGGTCAGTTTAGAAAGGATGATCTTCTCAATCAGTGGCATTTGATGATTCAAACTTACTAAATATATAAGCACTTAAATCCAGCAGTCCCACTTTGGGTACACAGCCAAAAGAACTGAAAGCAGGATCCTGATGAGATATCTGTATGCTCATGTTCAGAGCAGCACTATCCACAATAGCCAAGAGGTTCAGGTCAGAGAGGTTGGAGCAACCCAAACATCCTTTGATGGGTGAAGGGGATAAAGTAAATGTGGTAGAAACATACAAAGAACTACCATCCAGATTTAAAAAAGAAAGAAAGAACTCCATCTGGTCACAGGCTACAACGTGGATGAACCTTGATGACATGACCCTAAGTGAAATAAACTCGTCACAAAATGAATCAGTGTACAATTTCACTTACATATCTGAAGAAGGCAAAGGCACAGAAACAGAGTAGAAAGATGGCTGTCAGGAGTAGGAGGGAGGGAGAAATAGGTGTTCTTTGCATACGTTTCAGTTTTACAAAGTGAAAATGTTCCAGAGATCTACTGTTCAACAATGTGACTATATTTAACACTACTGAACTATACACTTAAAAATGATTAAGAGAGTACATTTTATGTTTTTTTATCACAATTAAGAATTATTTTTAAACACATACTTAAAAATAATACTTTGCAGAGAATAAATTCTATGAAAATATTAACTGCTGCTATAATTAATAGCATTAATATTATTGGGTTATTGCTTTTTAATATAATCTACCAATCTGCTACTTGCGGTCCAAAAGACATGCATTTTGAAAGGTATCACACAATATAAACCACACTTTGTGACCCACGGAGGAAGTTAGTGGGATTTGGTATGGGGGAGAAAAAAAGATATGGAGATGGACCACATCATTCTTACTGTTTGTATATTTGCTTTGTCTTTTAAAAAACTAGCAACACAGATTCATGTGTCAGTTCTGTAAATTTTGAAATGAAAAGTAAAACTGCTACTAACATTCATCTGCTCTTTACAGGCATGACGTTTCTAATTATTCAGGAGAAGTTATTGTTAAGAATACAAAAAGACGCAGGCTCAGACAGGAAGGAAAGTAAAGTAAGCTAACACTGAATCTGCAGCGTCTGTGATGGAGAAAAATGCAAGTACCTACTGAAAAGCACAGAGGACACAAAGCTGTCAGAAGTCAGCACAATGAAGGAGCTCTCCAACCTCCAGCTGTTTTACTGAAATATAAGGAGACTGCTCTTCGTATTTTAATCTCTGTTTTGGAATAAGGGAGTAAATGATCAGAGACCTGGCCAGGCATCTGAGATCACCTGTCCCCCTGCTACCACCATATGTGGAAAAGGCAAGGTTCACCTAACCACGTACCACACGTTGCAGTTCTGTTAAGGCTCCAGGGAAACGACTCTAGTTATATCGTTAGAGCCTACTCCTACCATTATTTCCCAGTTAGAGAATGCATTTCTAATCTATCAAATGTATCCAGAAACAAATTCCATACTGCCAGCTTTCATTTTATTCTATTAATGCAAATTACTTTGTTTAAAACTAAAACATATTATAAGGATCATGGAAAATAAAACATCAATTTAAACCTAGGGTCCAAACCAGAGCTTGCTCTTTGGTAACTCTCTTGTACAGACTTCTAATCAGTAAATAATTGAACACAAAATCCATCTTTACATCATTTGCTTCTCTATCCCTGCCATTTATTTCACTGTGATCACTCTAATTCTGGTTCACAGGATCTCATGTCATCACAAGAATCACTTTAAGACTACTCACCCCTAGTCTCTTGTTACCTAATCCATCCTGTATATCGCTGCTAGGGAATCTAAAAGCACTACTCATTCAATTCTGGCCTCCAAGCTGCCTCACAAACTGCCCAAATGAGAGAATAAGCTTGTCAGCAACCTGGGAGCACTGTAACTCCTTCACTTGGAATCATGACTCACAACTGATAGAAAACAGGCCTTTTAAGACCTGGCTGGCTGGTAGAAAGGAAACTCGGAATGGGCAGAAGAAAGAAGACAGAGAAAGTCTTCTCCTGCCAACTAAGGCTGGCCGAATAAACAGCTCAAGGGAGAAGAAAAAGAAAGTCCTGTGATGTGCCACTCTGGTAAAGGCATGACTCCCTTATTAGTCATCAAAGCTAGAAATCTGGGATAACTCCTTCCTTGACTAATGTATATAAAGCACCATAGTAAATTTTAAACAAATGCAATATAATTTATTGGATTGCTTGTGTACCTGTATCCATCTGTACATTTTTAAAATTCCCAGAGTTTGATAAACCGGTGTATTTCTCTACCAATATGGGAATTTTGTTACGTACATTCCTAAAGGGCAAGGTTCATTGGTTTTATTTATTCTGTACTGTCTTTGGCATAATTTCATCTACACAGTTGGTAATAATTAGATATTTACAGAACTAAGAAACAGAGTGAATTCTATATAATACAGATAAGACTGCTGACAGACTAAAAATAATGAACAAGAGAACTCTTGAACATGAAACTGCTTATGATAATGACAGTGACAAAGTCTTCATAGCACTTTACTACGTGCCTCTGCCCTAAGTTCTTCAATTCTCATGATAGCCTATGAGATCCCATTATTATCCCTATTTTATAAATGAGAAAAGTAAGGCACGCATAGTCAAAGTAACCTCTCCATAGTGACAAAGAAAGCAAAGTGTGCAAGTGGGATAAACCTAGGCAGTCTGGCTCAGAGTGCATGCTTTTAACTGCTGCAC
Organism: Bos grunniens; assembly: GCF_055505025.1. Taxonomy (NCBI): domain Eukaryota; kingdom Metazoa; phylum Chordata; class Mammalia; order Artiodactyla; family Bovidae; genus Bos; species Bos grunniens. The sequence goes on from NC_141176.1 coordinate 52,569,219, forward strand.
TATACTGGAGAGGTCCCAGAGAGGCGCTGCGATAGTAGTGTAGCTAACAGTTGAACAAGAGAGTTCTCATCGATGAAAAGTCTGCCTGTACATGGCTTTCATATTCCACGAAAGTATAATTTGATCAAAACATACTTATTACTCTGTTTTAAAAATGGAGACGCTTACCTCCAAATGACATCATACACAGGATCAAGACACACACCAAATCCTTGCAGGTCCTCTTGTTCAGAGTCATTAAAAGTTTTACAGCTCCCATCCACTTTATTTATCAGAAGACACTTAAATGGAGGAGGCTCTGATATAGAAGCAGGTACCAAGCCTTGGGGAAAAAAAATTATGTATTTTAAAGATGCACTACCTTTTCATATTCCCCCAACTTATAAGCATTTCCTGTAAGCTAAGTATTATTACTATCTCCACTTAATAGATGAAGAAACTGAACTAAGACTTAGGGGTTAGGTAACTAAAAACCTTTAAATAGCAGAATGTGGACTAAAACCTCAGGCTGTCTAAATCCACAACACATGCTCTTAATTTCCATACTAGACCACCCTATTATATAATTATTCATGATACCATAGACACAAGTATAAATTAACACCTTGGTCTCAATGAAACTTTAAAGTCTGATTTATGTAATCTTCCATAGCAAAATTCTATCATTTATTTATCAAGAACCAATACAGAAAACTCCCTCTAATACAGGTTTTATACCATACAATTAGGCTCATATTTCCAACACTCTCTAGTTTATAAACTGGTCTCCTAATAATTCCATTCTTTCAGTGCATACATACATATAAACACAGACACTTAAAAGCTTCTTTTAAACTTCTTCAAACAGAAAGAAAACAAAAAGCTACAGGACAATATGTCATAATAGGGAAAGATGAACCATTTGCTTTCAAGGATCTTTCAAAGGGAGATTTGTTTTGGTGAGGGGTATTACCTATAATGTGTTTACTGGCAAAAATTTCTGATGTAGCAAGCACATGAGAATTAATAAGTGCTTCATCAATTCGTAGGAAAGTCTGGTCCCCACTTGCACCTATCCAGGTAGCTTTTCTTCCGTATTTTGATCCAATGTTAGGCATGGGAGCTGGTTTTGCATTCCAATATGGCACATCCAAAATTGGTCTGCCCAGTTGTCCTTTCTAAAAGATTAAATAAATCACATTAACAACATGACTAAATAATTTATAATTTTCCATAAAGTTAAAGAAACATTAGACAAAAATAGCTCTGAGACATTATTCTTCATCAATTGTTGGCTGTTTCTTTCTTTAAATAAATGAAATTCACATGAAATTTGGACCAAACTTGGATAAAGAAGTAATTTATATTATTCTTAGGCATTCTCCCCTTAATATTAATAAACCACAAAGAATATATTAAAAAAAATAATAAAGTTGAAATATTTTTCCACGTAAGGAATCTCCCTGAAATACTGTACTGTCTTTAACATCTAAGTGAAACATATAATAAATATACAATGTATTTAAAAAGTAGTAATACAAATCATTCATTTAAAAAACCACTTTGATATTTTAAGTTGACAGTCCAACAAAATGTTAGTATTGAACTCAAGAGAAAAAATTTTTAGATAAAAGATAAAAAATAATGAATACTGCAACTGTGAATACAATTAGGAAATTACATCTTTTCACACATGATCATGTGTTAGTAAGTTACTTCATTCATGTTTCAAGATAAAGAGAAGAATCATTATGCTGTCTTAAGTAACTGTTGACTCACTTTAAAAGTATGGCTGTCCATAGGTTAGGGAAGAGTAACAGGGAAGTTTCTCAATATTAAGCTGGTAGCTGTAAATGAACGCGAATGTTGGACTGGTAAATATCCATCTACCCCCCAGCTCAGAAGCTCTCTCTGACACTCTCTCTCTGTTAGCATTACCCTTTCCAACGCCCCCTGGATGGCAGACAGTGCTGCACCATAGCAGCCAGGGTTCACTACAAGTAATGAGAATGAGAAACCACAGCAAACCACCCCCCCTGCCCCCGCCAAAGACCCAGGGAGCCTGGAGCACTGCAAATGCTGTGGCTGAATTCTCTCCCAACTACAAGGTTTCTAAAGAGTCCTACCATGCCTTCAACACCACACCAAGAAAACAGAGCCACAAACTGCAAAAGCAATAGAGCTTCAATCTCTGGGTGGAATGAACAGAGGCTCATGATCAGAGAAGCAGCACATGATCAGAGAAGAAGCCAAGAAATTTCAATGTTTATGCTCAGCTTCTTTCAAAGTCTATCCTTATTTTTGACAAAACAGCAGCATAAGAAACGTGTCCATCATATTGAGATATTTATTATACTTCTGGAGGAAAAGAAATTATATTTTTCATTGACTCCTGACATAAATATCTATTCCCCTACTGTCAACCAACTAATTCGAAGAAAAGCAGTCTAAAAATATGGCAGGTGCCAGGACAGCCCCATGGGATTCAAAACATGGTTATAGATAAGCCATATTTAAACACACAGAGGTTCACACCTAGGGCTTCTGGGGCTAGGGGACAATAATGACTGTCTGATTCTAAGTATTACCATTCACATTCCTTCCAAAACAACATAAAACCAACACAGAGCAAAGAAAACCACACGTGATTCAAGCCTTCAGCAGTATTAGGAAATAGTGGATCTTACAACTTTTAAGTTACCTGAAACCAGAGGAAAAAACCAAAGTTTTCTTCACCCACCTGCCTCTACAAGCCCTGGGGGGCCAGGGCTGAGGAGGAGGTGCTGGGGCGGGTGACGGGGCGGCGGGGAGCGGGGGGTGGGGGGCGCTGAGCGGGGAGTACAAGGCACAAAAGGCTTCAGAAGGAGAACAGAAGAGAAGAGCTGACAAAATAATTCCCCCAAGGGGAAAACCCAAACCTTGATGTGAAAATGCTACATATGGCAAGAACTTGAGGGTTCTGAGCACCAGCCACAGGAAAAAGCCTTGAAAGTATGCAGGGCCATTTCTCACCCATCAGACTGACACAAATGAAAAGGTATGACAAACAACACATTCTGCTAGCAAAGCCGTGGAGAAAGAGGCACTCTCACGGACTGCTGGTGAGAACACAAAATAGAGGGAAAACTATCTCACAAAACTACCCAGGTGTTAGCCTTCAACCCAACCCAGGTGTTAGCCTTCAACCCAACAATCTTACTTCAAAAAATTTATCTCAGAGATACACCTCTAACAATATTCATTGCTGTTGTTGCAAAATATTAGAAAGTACTTAACTGTCTAAGCATAAGAAATTGATTAAACTACTATGTGTATATACACACACACACACACACAATATACTATGCAGATGTAAAATATGAATTATGAAGATCTCTATGAACTGAGAAGGAATGACTTCTAGAAGATACAGTAAAGTGAAAAGACAATGTACAGAAGAGTATATATAAAATGCTACACTTTGAAAAATAAAAACGGAGAAATAATTACATATATATGTGTATATACATATACACACATACTATATTTTTATCTATGTCAATGCAGATACAGATAAGTGTGTGTGCTTATTTATTAATCTTTAAAATAATAAACACAGGAAGGAGAAACTGGAAAACAATGATCTTCATAACCAACAAGCATGGTGTGAAGGGGAGTAGGGTGCCAGAGATGAGGGAGGGAATACACTAGGGTGAGAACACCATTTTTTCACAACTTATCTTGTGGAAACATGTTAAGTTCTACACATTCAAAAACTAAAACTACATCTAAGGATGTGTGAGGAGGGATCCTTAAACTTAAAAGCAAACTGAAATGGTGCACTGGATCACAGACCACTCTCCATGGAAGTCTGAGAGCTCCAAGTTGGGAGGACACGCTAGAGGTCAGCAATTAAACCAATGACCTCTAGAAAGGCTGGGAAGACAGTTACGAGAGGCAGAGGAGGAATCTGACTCAGATCTGACACTCCTTTCATCCATCTCTTTTCTGCCATACCTTGGGCATTCCTGGGGAGCCTCACTCATTGTTCAAGGCTAAGTTATCTCCATGCCTAAAGGTCACCCCCCTTCTCCCCCTCCCTGAGATCAGATCTTACTCACTCTAAGGAGATGAACCCCTGTCCCAGGATAGGGTGAGACAAAAGGGACCAGGTAAAAGGTCCTGTTTTCAGGAACAAGGGAAGGAAGGTGATCCTTGACTGTTGTCACTTTTCACAAAGAATCTACTAGCTCTACCTACTTTCATCCACATTAAATAAAGTTGAAAGAAATAGAAAAGGAAAACAAACGAACCCAACTCTATTGCAAAAGAATAACATAACCCCACTGAAAGGGTATGGGGAGAAAGAACCAAGTACCTTATGAACACAGTAACTTAAGAACACAGTACCTCATGAACACAGTATTTGACTGTATACTCTCAGTCCTGGGGTAGGACAAGGTGGGGCGGGGTAGCGGAGTGGGGTAGGAGCAAGAGTGACAAATGCTGAACTCTTTTTAGTGAGTTTGTTTTTACAGTAGTGTGGGAAAAGCAAATATAAAACTATTTTAGACATATTTTAGGACTAAGTAAATGAGAAATAAATACACTGATATTGTTGGGAGCCAGGAAGAAGGGACATAAATATGAAATGGGGCAAGGTAAGAAAGAATCCTAGGGGAATGGGCCGGAGGTACCAGTGTGGACTTCTGATTTCTAGAATACACATACAGATGTATGTCTGTGTGCACATACATGAGCACTGGCGATGCAGTGAGTGCACCTAGTGCTCGGCTGCTGTCTGGTAGTGCTCCCCGCTAAAAGCAACCTCGGTTTTCAGAGCAATAGCTGATTCTAGGACTCAAACAGATAAGCCTGGAACAACTTGTTACGCCAGGAAGTAAGGTAGTACTAAAAAAAATAATAAATAAAAGAGGCATGTTATCGGAACACGGAAGCCGGCATGAAGGATCTCCCACTGGTGAAATCTGAGCCAATCTAAACATTCGAATGATAAACTGAGTACAGTGATGAATAAAAAAGAAATATGCATGTCTATACCAATAATAAGATGACAAACAAATATTAAATGGACTTCTGCTTACACTAAAACCCAAAGGGCTGATAGGTGAATGTGAGGGGGTGCTGTGGTTGGAGAAATCATCATTTTTGCAACCACTATAGTAAAGACTGGTTCAGGCAAGAAGAATCAACAGATGCTAAATCTAGAGGGAAATTTGGAAGCAGGTATCTTAAAACGTAACAGTGTCAATTCAAAGACTGCTTATTAGTTTTAAGGGAAAAAATTCTAACTATGCAGTAGTGATATCAAACAAAATCCTGTAGGTGATCAAAACTTCCATCACCAGTGAGGGGCAGGCGGGCCTTCTGTGCCCCCAGGTGGCTGTGACGCCCTGAGAAGGACTTGACACCACTCATATGCTGTTTTGGTCTGGAATGCACCACCTGCATCTAAGCCCGAGGAAGTATTAGACAAACAAAAATGAGGAACGTCTTCCTGGGAAAAAAAAAAAAAGTACCACATTCTTCAAAAATGTCAATGTCATAATAAACACAGAAAAGGTGTGAAAATGTTAACAGACTAAAGGAGACTAAAGAGTCACAAGAAATAAATACAAAGCCTGATCCTAGATTGGAGAGGGGAAAAAAGTGTCAAAAAGGAATTACCAGATCAACTGACAAAACACAAAACTATTTAAGAGTAAAGGATCATGATGCATACAAGTTATTCTTAAAGGACTCAAGAAAAAAAAAAGTTTTACACACACACACATACAGAGTGTGCGAGAGAGAATGAGAGCATGAGTATACAAACAGTAAAGCAAACAGATTAAAATGCTACCAACAGGTGAAGCTGATTCAAGAGTATACGGGCATTTTATACATTACTCTTATTTTTGACAATCTTTCTATAAGCTTAAAATCACTTTCAAATAATAGATTTTTAAAGTTCAGATTTACATTAAAAAAAAAAAAAATCAAGAGTTGCAAACTGCATTCCAGAGACTTAGGTTATAGAGTTCTGAAGAGTTACCAATATCACAGATGGTATAGGTTTATTAAGCACAGTATTATTAAGCTTTTCCTTGACTTCTCCTATGCCCAAACTATATAAAATTCTCAAGATTATTTTCTAGTTTTGAAAAAAGAGAAAGAGCAAAACAAACAGGCCAGACAGAAGTTGAGAGGAAGAGGAAAAAGTAAACTATAATTCTAAAAAAATCTAACAAGAAAACTGGGCCTTTAAAAAGTTCTAAAATAGAAATAATTCCACAAGAAAAAAAATGATTCTTTACAAGCTAGTTGGGAAAGAAGCTTTCAATGACAGAAATAAACTCTACTGAATGCTTAATAGACTCTGATTTGGAATAAAACATGTCCAAATCTAACACAGCTGTTAAATTTAATAAATTCTAATGCTACACTGGAGAAGAAACTAATTTCAAAGCAAAGTTCTTTCCAGTTTTGTGTACGTTGGATATGGAGACAGGAAATATGCATGTGCAATAATAATACAAGAATTTCACCGAAACCAGAAAGAATAGCTAATGTAGACAAATTGCAAGGCAATGGTACAATGCAACATTATCAATGCTTAAAAAGTTCCTTACAGAAAAGCTTCCGAATGTGAAGACCTGTCCATCCATTAAAAGCGCTGCCGTGTGGTTACTGCCTGCGGTAACTTGTGTGCTAGGGCCTGGCAATGCTTGAACAAGAGTGGGACATCCCCTAGGTTAAAAAAAAAAAAAAATTTAGTCAATTTCTCTCAAGACCCAACTGAAATAAAGATCAATAAACAATGCAATAAAAAAATAGAAGAGATAAAAGGCACTAATAAGAATATTCATCAAACACTTACTTCGGTACTATATTACGCCTATCTCCAGTCTTCATATTAGGTATACAAAGATGAGAAAGACATAATCACTGACATGATGGAGATTCATAAAAAGATTTCCTGAATTTACTACTACTCTATGGACAAAGAATTATTATTTTTTCTGAAAGACTATACCTACGTTTGTTTTAAAAGAAAAAAAAAAATGTTAACTTATAAAGTGAATGGTAAGTCAGACAGCTCTATAAATATTTGTTAAATAAAACAAAAATCATGCATTGATTTACCCGGAATACAATCCAAGGACCACACAAAACAGTTTTATGTCTTCCTTTTTACCCTTTTCCCACTGAATTGTCAATTAATTTGTCATCTTCTTTTCTATCTTTTTCCACTGCACTTTAATTTTAGATTTTAGCATACAGAGTATCTCATGAGTCAGAACACCATATCATGAGAGGCACCACAGCAGCGGCTGCAGGCTCAGACCCTAAAGCAGACTGCCTGGGTGTGAGTCCTGGCTCCACCACGCAGCAGCAACATACCATGACTCTCAACAAGTTACTCATCCTTTTTGTATTTCAGTTTTCTCTTCTTTTACATGGAGATAAAACTAAACTGTGTTTACCCCATAGGGTTCCTATGTACAAAAAAGAAGCTCATATATGCCAAGTGCGTGGCTCAGTGATTGGTACACAGTTAGTAATTAATAAACGGTAACTATTATGACAGATGGCATCCTTGGGTTTGTCATATCTGTTCTTATAATCACCCTTATATCACCTTATTTATCCTTTATTAACCACTTTCAATAATCATTATGTATAAGAATAATCATCACTGTAGAAAAAGTCCACACATAATAGGAGAGCTCTGTTTTTGAGATGCTGTAACACTTTAAAATTTTTAAAATTACATATATTTTTAAATGGTTATTCAGGCTGCAATGAAAAATGAATTGGGAAGAGGCAAGACTAGCAGCTGGAAACCTAGTTAAAATGTTGCGATAATCTGGATGAGTTATAGTGAAGACCTGAGCTAGGAACAGTGTGAACTGAAAGGAATGTTTCGACAGCTCTGTAAGGAACAGAACTGACTAGACTCTGGAAATGGCTGATGGAGGTGGGGGTGGGTGGTGCAAAGAAGATTTTCTGCTTAAGTAACAGGTAGATGGTAGCAACATTCACTTAAGACAGAGAATAAGATCTAGGAAGACAAGGAGAGAAAAGAGATAGTTTTCACTGCAAGTTTCTTCTATAATTTAGGTAGGAACAAAGGAAGAAGAGCTCACAGAAATCTAGGACATAACAAAGAATGAACTCTGGGAAAATGTGCTGTGGAGTCATTTCAAGAAAAGAGAAATACTGTACACGCTGAATGCCTCAGAGCCAGAGACAAATGACCACTCAATTTTGCAAGAAGGAAGTCTTTGGTAGAGGTAGGTGAGACACTATGCAGCAAAGGAGGCACCCACAGAGGGGTCAGAGAATACACAAAATCCCTTCAAAATCTCAGCAGGAATGGGAACCAACAGCTAGAGGGAAAAAGAGCTCAAGGGGAAGCTCTGTCCTTTTTAAGAACTTGCATAAGTTGAAAGAGAGAGTAAAGACAGGGGATACGGTTCAGAGAGGAGACAAGAAACAGAATCAGATCCCCAAGGAAAAGGCAGAAAGGCCTCAGGGTGGGGACATGAGCAGGCCCCCTTTCAGTGTAATGTGAAGAAGGAGCGAAGAGGAAGTATGGATGCAGGCAGGTTTGTAGAGTCGCTGGGCTGAAGAACTCCCCATCTAATGTTTTCATTTTTGCTGTGACAGGAATAGAGGTCAAGAGCTAAGAGCAAGAAGAAATGAGTGAGAAGATTTGAAGATTATGCAAAGGGTATCATGGTGAACGGAAGAAAGAGAAACCTAGACCAGAAGTTTTTAACCCAGATCCAAATGACTTACAGGAATTCTAAGAGTAAGCTTCAAGAGATTTGTGAAACTTTTAATTTTATAAGCCAACTTTTAAGTGTATATCCTTATGTCTGTTTTTCTGAAGAGACAGCCCATATCCTTCATCACATTCTTGAAAGGGCTTAAATCAAATAGCTCAAAACTAGAAAACAGAGGGATCACTGCCTACTGCAGAAGGACTGACTGAATCTATAAATCATAACAATCTGTTTAAGTACAGTGATTTCCTTTTCTTCCAGAAGTCCAAGCTAGACACAGAAAATATAAGTAGACTGATTCATGCTTGAAATTTTGTCACACCTTAGCATCAAGATCAAGAGGGTGAGAAAACTGAGGATACTGGTAAGGGTAAGGGTGAAGAAGATAAATGACAATCTCAGACTTCGGCTGTTAAGTGATACTAGAGACTAAAAAAAAAGTAGAGGGCTGCAGAGAATGAGTACTGATACAATCAAACACCAAGTAAAGCAATGCTAAGTAACAGAAGAAAAATTTGTCATCAGATTATGTGTTGTTTAAAATGAAATATTCTGAGTTAGAGCTATCCATTGTGGGTCCTGGGAATGACCTCCATGAATATGGAAGTAAGGTTCACTAGATCTAACTAAGGTGTCAAGGTGACTGTATTGTACAGGACCATTCAGGAGCATGGTAGGACTCAGATTGGGAAAACACTGTGAAAACTACATTTTCAAAGAATGGCAGGCGGGGACTAACAGCAAGATGTGTAGTAACAAAAGCGGAGGAAAGCAGAATGGCTCTGCCTCCAAGGAGTAGTCGTTTCTACCTGAGGACACAATAGTAAGGCTAGACTGAGTTGTTCTCAAATCTGAGGTACCAGGAGCTTTCACAATCATCAATTACCATGCCAAAGGGCTGTGTGGTGAACTATAGGGCTTCCCTGGTGGCTGTCAGTAAAGAATCTGCCCTTAATGCAGGAGACCACCTACAGTGCAGGAGACTTGGGTTCTATCCCTGGGTTGGGAAGATCCTCTGGAGAAGGAAATGGCAACCCACTGTGGAATTCCTGCCTGGGAAATCTCACGGACAGAGGAGGCTGGCAGGCAACAGTGCACAAGGCTGCTGGAGTCGGACATGACTGAGCAACTAAACCACCACCAAAGCCCTCACAGAAATGTCCGGTTTGATTCAAACAAAGAATTATTGGGAAAGTTCCTGTAACTGTTGATCTATTTGCAGTTTATGTGGCATTTTCATATAAAATATATCACTGATTATCAAAATAATTCTATGTATACATCTGATGTGCTTTAAAAAGGATTCTCCCAAAGTTGGTGGCATTTCTTCTAATAAACTCTTTCATGATACTAGAGTCCATTTATTAAATTATTTGGTAAACAGAGGAAGAACTGGAAACAAAAATTACGTCTGTTATGTGTATGCATACCAGGCATTTTGCAGACACTATATTAATTCTTTAACAATCCTATGGGATTATTTAAACTAAGGCTTAGTAAATTACAGTTACCTAGTTGGTAAGAGATGAAACAAAGACCTAAACCTCGTCTAAATGGTTCCAGACACCATGATGTGCAGCATACTAACACAGAAGGAGGATTTATTAAAGCAAGGAAAAGATGAAACTCAAAAACATTAGAAGTATCAAGATTCTACTGGAAAAAAAAAAGAATAAAGGCATCTAAATTATACAGTCTCTTTCCCAACATCCAGGTTTAAGTTTACAGAAAATTGTAAAAGAATTTGTAATTCAGAGATTTAGAAGTATACTGAAGAATATAAAAAAAAACAAAAAAGAGGGCTGAGTCATGAGTGAATGCATAAAAATCCTCAGAAGCTTTTCGACAATCCCTTTTAAAACCAGCAACAGTAACAGCCAACATTTATTGAGCATTTACTATGAGCTAGGCGCTTGTGCTAAGAAAACAACACGTATTATCTCCCTGTATTCTCACAACAACCTTCTGAGAGAAATATCTATTCCCATTTAAGAGGAAGAAACTGAGCCACAAAACAGTTAACTAGGCCAAGGTCACACTGGCACCAAGTGACAAAACCAGGCTCGGTGATTCTGGCAGGATAACACATGAAATAAAGAGAACACCAATAACGTGTTTCTACCTTCAGCACATGCACACTACAATATTTATCTTACATTCATCACACATTACTAATGTGTGCTATACAATAAATTTCAGTTAAAAACACTTGATTACAAGAAACTTTAAAAAAAAACACCTTCCAACTCTCTTTCAACAAAATATTTATAAATGTTTTGCTTTGTGGTAAGTTAGTTAATAGGTATACTATTGAGGCGTTGTTCCCTCCATACACATGGCCAACTCCTTTTGGAATCTGTAACAGTTCCTGACTCCTGCCTTCCAAACCCCACACAGATCCAGACAAACAGAGTAACTAGAACGTTTACAGCACATATGGTTTTGACTGCTTTTCGTTTAATCCACCAGGTACAACTTTTAGGCCATATTTCATTGCATGCCCCAGCTTGACACTCCCCACAGCGCATGGAATCAGCCTTCCAGTGACAACTCAATCAACAGAACCAGGAGTGAAAATTTACATGTTAGGAAAGAACAACTTTGGGCAGTTAAGACAAATCCCACCAGAGTTTAATCTCCTTAAAAAACCCTAATTATTTAAACTTCAACATTAAAAGCTATCCTAGTTCATGAAGATATAGTCAAACTATTAAAAATACTTAGCATATTGCTAAGATACTGTCGCCTGAGCAAGTCACTGCAAGGCAAGGTATGGTGCTCGGTGGGTGATAATCAGGACCAGGAGGCAATGTTTTTAGGTACCCTCTTCATTTGAAAAGCTGACGTGAGGTCCTTCCCTTTCATAAACAATTAAACCTCAAGGAGGGGTGGCAGAGTCTTGCACTAATTCTGTTCATTCTTCACACAGCACAGTCACCTGAGGGTTGCAATTTAATCATAGATATGATTTTCACTACTTCCCTCCCACTCAGTCAGGACCAGGAAACACAGCTATCTGTTAACTCTTTTCTGTGGAATGACATCCAAGTACAAAGTCTGATTTGTGAAGACGTGTCCCCTTGCTGCACACATGACTGATTGCTCTCTCATGTCTAACTGTAAAGCACCTTTCCCAGGTTATGTCATGACTCACAAAATAACTGCCAGCTAAGTAACAGTGCAAAAATGATGATGATGATGGTAATAATAATAAATCTTCTTCTGGGTCATGAATCTTCTGTGAGAAACAGAGCAAAAAGCTTCCAAATTCTTCTCCCAACATATTACAAGCCCTGTCTCAGTCTCCGCAAGACTGATGGTCATTAACCTGTGAAACAAAATATCTGCTGCCTTCTAAAGCCTGTAACATAACTGCTCAACCCTGCAAAACCACTGATACTCTGTGATATCCAATGCCCAATATATAAATGCCATATCCAGTGACATTTGGTAAAGTAATTCTGTTAAAAACTTTTTGCTCTTTCCAAGCACAATACTTGTCACTAAGATTGTGCTGGTTTTATAAATGTCTTAACAAGTATCAAATGTATGCTTCACTTGTTGAACTCAATGATACCTCAATCATCTCTTTGCATTACTAACAGCATTCATCAAAGCAACTAAGGACATTCCTTTCATCCTCATTTTGTGTGCGCTGCACTGCACATAGGTCTGACCGTGCCCTCGAGGATGGACAGTGTTTCCTTAATCCCGGAGGCACACTAGAGCATCGAGAGCTTTTAAGGAAAAAGTGATGCTAGCATTCTATCCAACCCTTGTGGCCACCATCTCCCACTCCGAATGCCCACCTCTCCACAAATGCCTCTTAAAAATTCTAGACTTAGAATCCAGGTGTAGTATTTTTAAAGTCCCCCAAGCAACTCCACTGTGCAGCCAGGATTAAGGATCACTGGTCTTTACTATGTAAATGGTATCATCCCTGCCACAGTAATGCAGTCATTTCAGAATAAAGTAAAAATTCTGGATTTTATTTAATGACTGGAGTGACTCAGTGTATGTGAGTGAGAAATCATGCAGTTCCAATTGATTCTGGCAGGTACCTTATGAATACATGGAAGAATTAGGCAAGAGCAGAGAGACAAAAAGAAAGGAGGTTCTGTGGCAGACTGGATTGGTGAGTCATGTCTAGCCTGAAACGGCCCTGTATCTCCCAGACTTACAAATAAACCTGGTATCAGTGATGGGCAGCCACACATGGGGGCCATTCAGATCCTGAAGACCACCTGCTGCAGGGGGACAAGTGACTGACAGGCGATGTTTCCTTGGGTCCATGAGGCCATTCTTCCCCTGGGAAGCTACCAGCTTGTGACTGAGCTGTGAAGGATGAAAGCTGGCCCGTCCTGCCCAATGTCGAACTCTTCCAAAAGTCACCTTGGCTTGAGGACACCCCAGTGGCCTGGCTAAAACTCAGTCAGAAATGCACTGTAACCTAACTCTTCCTGTCCCATTCTTCTTCCCTCTTTCCTTTCACAGGGGTCAGACCTACCTCAGGCTGATTCCTGTTCTCTTCCCTTTCACAGCAGTTTGCTATCAATAAACCCTCTGTACATCTAATCCTGCTTTAGCATCTTCTTGGAAGACGTGAGCTAATAAAGATGAATTTTCTATACTTCTAACCCAAAGCACTCTCATTGTATTAAGCAGATATGGACTCAGCTGCTGTGATGAAAGTCAAGAAACCAGGACTTAAACAAATAGAACTTCTCTCTCAGGTAAGCACCCAAGTATAAGGAGCTGTTGTAGACATTCCATGGTGTCAGGGACCCAGGCTGTTTCTATCTTGTGACTCTGCCATTCTCAATACACAGTTTCTAACTTAGGACTGCTGTGATGACTTCTCCAGCTCCCATTACCAGGCATGGACTCCAGGCAGCAAGCAGGGAGGGGAGACAGAGAAATGGAAGAGTACCCCCCTCCCTTTAACAGTGACCCAGAACGGCACACAGCACTGTAGTTCACGCGGCCATACCTTGCTGCAACGGAGGCGGGAAAATGAGGCCTTTAGTTTCACGGTTATGTCATCAACTCAAACCTTATTACCAAATGAGGTAGGGAAGAATGAATAATAAAATACGTCCAATAGTCTCTACCACAATTAGTTCTTCACTATTCTAGATAACTCAAAACAGTTTCTCTGAGTGACCATTCTGTTTGAAAATTATTCAAAAACTTTGATGACATCATGTTAATATTAGACTAAAATTTAAAAATAGATAACATCAAGGAATATGAATATATCCTTTGCTGATTTATTACAATGCAATTTGGGAATAGTCACTGTCTTTTCTATTGCCATGAACAGCCTTTAAGAAGATATTAAATCTGAAGAATATAGTGTGATTTCCTGATAATCATAATCGCTCTTACATTTTAAATGTATAAAATGTAAATCAACTTTTCTCCTAAAACATAAAATCATTTGTCCGCACAAAATCAAGAACCACCAATAATTTACAGGCCACGCTTTCCAAAACAGTAGTATAAATACTATATCAAGTGTAGAAATATATATTTACAAAGAAAAAAGGAAAAAAGGAAAGAAAGGAAGGAAAAAAAAACACTTTCACGCAAGATGTTAAAGTACCTGGAATTGACATCTCCATGTCCGAGCTGCCCATGTTGCCCGTACCCAAATGTGTAGACGTCGCCATTTTCCATTAAAACCACTGAAATCAAATTTCAGAGCTTTATTTTTTCATTATACGCATTTTATATTTCTATCACAAGTATACTGAAAGCAGTTCAAGTTTCACTATTTTTAAAATTTTAAAAATTTGTAGAGCCATTAAGAATAGGCAATAGAAGCAAAGACATTTATATTTAATGAGAAACAATATAATTTGAGTTCTCTAAAATATTTTTGTTGTTATAAAAATACATAATGTTTTTAAAACATACACTTTAAACTTATAAATGCCATTTAATAACACTAACATTTAATAAAACATTGGTCTGAGTCAACTGTTAAGTCTTTTTATAATGAGTAACTACATACAAAATACCCTCTCCTATCTAGGATAATTACATATATGTAGAGGGTCTGAGCTCTGCACAATTATGTACAACATCAGTATGTCTGTCAGAACTTTAATATCTTTCAATGTCAATCTGTCAATATCTTACCAAATAAGGAAATATATTGAACAACAAAGAAAGAATTTTTTATTTTTATAAAGGTTGAATAGTACAACTTAAGCTATATAACCCAAATACTAATGATTTAGTAGGAACTGAAATACTTTCTACATTTAAAAAAAGTTTTCTAACTTAAAAATTGATATTTTCTTATAAATATTGCATAATAAAGCTGAAGTAAGATGTATGGTTTTTGCAAATGCTTTAACAACAGATAAAATTTTACATTTATAAAATTAATACACTGTACTGGTACAAAATAGTTTTAAAATTATGTTTTAAAAAGCTCTCAATAAAGTAATTTATGGATGCACATTTCCCACTGAACAGTAACAAAGCTTATGTACAGCTTATAAAAAAATTAGAAAATTATAGTTTAAAATTATCTTCAGGAATTTCATGACTTGAATTATAAAATCAGTCCATCAGAAGACAAATAAGAAGTCAGATCTCTAGACAATCATTCCACAGATTTAAAAAGGATTGTCTAATAAATATGCTTTCATAAATTTGAGAGACGCTATAGCTTTGACACACGGTTAACAGGCTACATTTGTCTAAACTAAACAAACAGGCTATTCAACACAATTGTAAAAATGCAGTTATACCCTAAAGTTCCAGCTGCTACCTGAGTGGTGAAATCCACAGCTGACTTGTACTGCCCGGAGCTCACAGTCAAATCGCACGGAGCCTGGAGGGTATGTTGTGATTTTGCTTGCATCCTTTTCTCCTCGTTCTCCACTTCCATCTGCAAGTGTTATAATTTGTAATTAAGCCATGACTCATCTTCAAAATAAAATTTTAAATCAGTTTACTATGGAAAAACAGGAGAAAATGTTAAAAGGAACAAGCGAGAAGGATCTGTAGCTGTTAGAAGTGATAGATCAAGAATCTACCTGCAAAGAAGCCCATTTTGAAAATATAACCTATATATTTCTGTTGGCAAAATACTACTAAATCAGTAAAAACACAGATAAGGCCTGGTTACAGATAAAGCCTTTTAATCTAATCAGTTATGTGATGTAAATAGGTCATTGAGTTATAGAAATAACAAAATTCTACATGTAAAAGTTTATATGGGAAATTTTAGTTTGTATAAAAAATAACTGCATGCAAAGTCATTTAACAACTGTTTTAAATTTAGTGATACTGTTAGTGCTAGTCATTAAAAAAAAAAAAAAATTCTAGCTGACTTGCAAATCACTTAGATTTCCCAAACACATCTTAGGAAGACTACTCTGTCCACCAGTATTGCTAAACTCAGTTGAACCTTAAAAAATTTATAAAGATCAAATAGTTTTATCCAATTATTGTAGTTAAATGGTTTCCTGTCAATCATTTCATCTGTCCCACCTTGACCCTCAGCCAGTCTGCTTTGTGGATTTCTTCTGGCCCCCAACCCCAACTCTCAACCAGACCCTCTGCTTTTATTCCTTCTTTCTTCCCTTCTTCTTAAATTCCCTACCATAAACTTGCTTTAAGACCCTCCCTCCCCCCTGGTTTCTACATTAACTTTAAATATTTTAGCATTTTAACTATAAAATTTAAAAACACATTCCAGAACATAACAACTTTCTCTGGAATGTGTAAGTAAGAAAAGTAACTGAACTTTCCTAGCCTAATACTACAGATGAACTAATATGACTTCTATATCATCAAGATTCAAATTCCTTACACATGGAATAAATGTAAATCTGAAAAGAATTTCAGGTCAACTAGCCTAAGTTAATTGCTTTGTGATACAGTAAATCTAAGTAAGTGTCTATAATATGCAGATACACGTGTGGATCTACAGACACACATTTTAAGATAATTCTGTATTTTCACTGCCCATTTTAGAATACTAAACAGAATAATATCATTTCATGTTCATGTACACTTTCCTTACTCTAATATTTCTAATCTTAGTAATATCCAAGGTAAGACAAAACTGGCCTAAATTACGAGTTCCATTTCTATAACTAAATGACTTAAGCATTTTAAAAAGCTTTAAACTCTTTACAACACTAGGACAGTAAAACCTCACTAATTCGGAATAACACATGGCACATATGACTTACTGGAAAGGTCTTAATTACAGAACATTTAAATAAAAATTGTTTTATTACCTTCAAGCAGAACAGATTATAGATTAAACTAAATGCTACAATAAATAAAATGTGGTTACCTACATTATAATTCAAAATAGGCCTATATTACATAAAAATGTACCATAAACATGAAAGTCCTTTAACATACAAGAATTAATTGCTGGACCCAGAGGCTGAAGGCACGCTGAAGGAATCCTTCATTTCTTGAGCCCTTGGTTTGAAAAGCTAGTGATTTTAGACAGGTTTCCCCTTAAAAGTATGGCCCTGAAAATTCAGAGGAAGAAGTTATTTTGAATTTTTACTCAAAAAAAAATCACAAATACTGCATCTGAAGTATCATAAATTCTGAATTAGTGAGAGGTTTTACTATAAAAGGATAAAGAATAATGATTCCTCTTTTGCTAAATAATCTAATATAGGTTTGCCAATTAAATCTGCAAGAATGTGTACTTGTGTATGGGATTAAAAAAAAAATCACATTTAGTTTCACTCTATCCAAAATGCAATATACTTTTAGTTCAAAGACTCTTCATCCTGGAAAGATAGTGGAATAGTAAAGTATAAACAAGGGCCTACCCAAAAAGTAATAAGCATCTTCCAAAGACTATTTATATAAGATGACAGATACATAAAAACTTTACAGCTTTATCTCAACTGGTAAAAAATATTTCATTATTAAAACCAACTCTGATTTATCATAGAAGACAAACTGTGTTCATTTAATTGTGCCAGACCTAACTATATTCAATGCTATACTTTAATTTCAGTTTCTATAAATTTATTGATGCCTAGTTAAAGCTTTCACCTTTGAATTTGGCATTTTGCCCTCTCTCTTGAATATAGAGATTAAATATAGATACAAACCCCACAATAGAGACACAGCATCAGGGAAAGAGGGAAAAAACGCCTAGTAATTTACTGATTAAAATCACAGCGATTAAATGAGTAGTAATGACTCTCATTTAGAAATAAAAAAATAATACTAGAAATATTTTGTTCATCTAAACAAAACTTTTATCTATAAAAATGATTTGTCAACTATTATAGATGGTGAAATAAGAAAAAAATAGGGATGAAATTCTTGATCACTAGCAGCAGCAGTGACAGAGGTTTTAATATTTGTATCTGGAATTTTATGTCAGTTAAAAAAATAAGTACAATTCTAATAATTTAGAAATTTACAAAAGTTTATCAAAGCAAAAGATACCTAACCAGTCAAGAGTATAGTGCAAATTCAAAAATTAGGAAGTGAAATTTAGCAAGATTAATCCTGCTCAAATTCATTATTCAGAAAAGTATTAATGAAGAGAAATAAAATAAACCTCAGATTTTTAGGAAAGTTAGGCCTAAATATTCTTATAATTGCCCATTTAAGCACATCTATCTTTTCCCTAATGTGAATATGCTCATACATATATCATGTGATATTAAAACTCTGATAGCTGTAAAGTTTTGTCTCTAAAATATGATATGTATATATACATTATATACGCTTATTTGTGTACACACACAGAGGAAAGAAGATTCAGTATCTAAAAGACTCTACCTTTAATTTTAATTTAAATCTATACTTTTTGGCTAATCTTATAAGCATGCATATTGCTGAATGTATCACAGAAACAGTGAGTACTTGGAACAAAATCACTAAAATAAAACAGCAAAGCAGTAGTAATATCAATTTGCTAAGTATCTCTGCCTAAACACTGAAAATTTAAATAGCACAGTAGATAAGTGTTTTTGGGCACTGGAACCTAAGAGACTTGGATTGGATTCCTGGCTCTATATATTCATTTGCCAGTTTTATGAAAACTGGATGCTGGATCTTCTCTCTCTTTTAAAAAATTTTTCTTTTTAAATTTTGATATTGGATCTTTTTAAGTTTTAGTTTTCCCATCTATAACAACATGGCACATTACATCACAAGGTTCTTGTGAGAAATAAGTACAATAATGTATGAAAAGTGCTCAGTCAATATTCACTACTGTTGCTCCCCCTAATCAATTTAGTAATCTGATGATATAGATGTCGTTATTCCATTTTGCAGTTGGGAAAACCAAGGCTTTAGAGTGGTTAAGTAGCCAGCCCAAAATAATAAATAGTAGAGCAGCTTTAGAAATTGATCAAAAATAAGGGTCACATATTTTACCACCATCAAATGGCTGACATCTTAAATCTTCTGATAAAATAAACTAATCACACATTTAACAAACCTCAAATTTTGTACCTTTAAGATAATTCTAAAAGAGAAAGCAAAGAATTCAATTGGAAAAATTTAAGCTACTATTCATGAAGAATTTTTATTTGCAAAGAATATATATATATACACATATATATACACACATATATATCAATTTAATTTTCATATCAACATATTCAGTTTGGAATTATTATTCCTATTTTTGAGATAAGGAAACTGCAACCAAAGAGGTTAAGAAATTTATGAATGGCCACACAGTTGTAGTAAATGAAAAACAGGATTAAAACTGAGGCCTAATTCCAAAGGCCATACTTCCATTACACCATACCACTTCTCTACAGAAAATAGGTGTAAAACACAGAGATGATTTTGTGAGTGCCTTCAGATTTTCATGTCAGTCACTTCTAGACTATCTCTAGAACAATTCGAATGTTCCTAACGAAGAGTAGTACACTAAAATTTTTTTTTCTATTTAAGGCACTGAATAGCTGAAACAAATGTTAATTCAGCTGTTTATAATCTATAGTCACATTCTTTAAATACTATATGTTATATGGATTATATGTTCTATGTATTGATTCAGTCTTACACACTACTGGCCTCTGGTCAAAATTTGCCTGAAAATTTGACAGATCCTGGGACCTTCTCTGAATTCTCTCCAATCAGCCAGAAGCTCTCCAACTTTCCATCTGAGAACTCACTCCTGTTTACAATAAATCCATAGTTCTTACCCTCCACACACCCCCACAAGAAAGTCACAGTCTACAGGATTTAAATCATTATTATCCTACAATCTGTACCACCAACATAATTAAAATGTAAGGTAGAACACAGCAATTAATACAGTGACTTTCTCAGTGGAAGATAAATAGAGTAAGACCCAAGAGGAAAAACAAATTTACACAGGAAAAGAAATTTATTAAAAGATTATAACTATATGCAGCAAGAGTAAAAGCAGTGCCTGGCAAGGGGGGTTAAATGATAGGGACAGAAAATGCAAAGGGAGCAACAAAAAGCAAACCTGTGGGTTTACAGTGAGTGGTAAGTTAATACCTTCCACATAAAATGGAACACCATTTGATAAAATATTACTCACACTTTAAAGTCGTTTGGTGGTAAAGAAATGAAACTATTTCACTCTATAAAACCATACAATCTGATGATTAAAAAAAAAAAATGGCCCTACACTGTAATACTACAAAATCAGTCCTTCCAAAGAGGTTGCTACAGTCTCATAAAAATAACCCCGTTAAGTTGAAAAGTTTCTATAGCTAATCAGTGCAACATCATAAAAAGTCTGTTTTAAATCTCTAACCTTGGTCTTCTTTAGCATTTATTTTAAATTCTGGAAAAAAAAAAAAAAAAAACACAAAGATGACTGTCTATAACATACTAACATGGAGCTGAAAAAGTTTTAAACTGCTTATTGAAATGTAAATAGTGAACCTCAGGTAAAGTATTGGAGAACTCTACTTTCATATAATTGGTGAGAAAAAGACCTGATAAAAGCTTCTCTAATACTGATGTTAAGTCACTTCAGTCGTGTCCGACTCTGTGCAACCCCGTAGACGGCAGCCCACCAGGCTCCCCCATCCCTGGGATTCTCCAGGCAAGAACACTGGAGTGGGTTGCCATTTCCTTCTCCAATGCATGAAAGTGAAAAGTAAAAGTGAAGTTGCTCAGTCATATCTGACTCTTAGCAACCCCAAGGACTGCAGCCTACCAGGCTCCTCTGTCCATGGGATTTTCCAGGCAAGAGTACTGGAGTGGGTTGCCATTGCCTTCTCCGTCTCTAATACTGGCATAGTGGAAAATATGAGATCAGAAATTCTGGCAGTAACTAAAATAATTTGCATAGCATACCCCAAATAGTATTGCTTAGATTTAAATATTAATGGCACTGTTAAGAGCATCCAGTAAATAAAAGAATCACAAATTTTACTATGGTTAATCACATTAGATTTAAACTAATCTCAATTTTTTTTCCTGCAGAATATAATTTGAATAGTTCTTTATTTGTGGTTTAACTAAAAACAGGGGTTTGTTTTGTTTTGTGTTTTTGCCTTGAGTGACAAACTGACAGACTGAAACAGGCAAATAAAAATAAAATGGATTACAATATATTGCATGTGAAAGTTTAAAAATAAAATTCGTCTGTAACAGTTCAGTAGCCCTCCCCCCAAAAAGAGAAAATATTACTTAGATTAACTTGCACAGAATATGTGTTTTTAAAATCTGCTCTACTTTGCAGGGTTCATTTCAGGCATTTAAGAAAATACTAAATCTAAGTTGTACTACTCCAAGAATGGCTGGTTCACATGCCAGGATTCAAGGCAGAATTTATACATAAATTTGTAAGTTCCCTGCATTAAATTCTTTCCTGATCTTAGTTGACCCATAATTTCTTGTTTAAACAAATCTTGCTTTAGGAATATTTTTAATTAATCTAGAACTCAAATCTCAAACAATTATACGGCAAGATATTGCCAGTCACTCAAGATTTGTTGAGACCTATGAGTTTCTGAGGACTAGAGTAGGTCTACTCTTTACTGACATCTATCACTTTTAAACCTCAAATATCAAATAAATCATGTGTATTATATATATAAACTTTTATATTAAAACAAATGAAGCATCATAGAGGTTAACTCATTATCACTTTATACACTGAATTTAGCAATTCTGTTAATTCTGAAGCACATGAACAGCATTAAAAAAAGAAAAAAGGATTGCAAAATGCCAGGTGACAGTCATCAAACAGTAGATAATAAAGTATATAAAACAGAGAGCCGTAATTATTTTTTCCACCTTTCCTTAACCTTAGGAAATTTGAAAAGAAATGGAAAAGAAAAAGATACATTGTAAAATGTCTTCTTTTTATTAAAGTTAGCAAAAAAAAATACAGTGAAATAAGATTGACAGTCATTGACAAATAGTACACTTTCAGCATGTTCTTTCTCCTCAGGCTATATAACAATGAGAGAAGCAAAGTAGAAGAATTAGGTTTGTGCATTTTCCCAGAGGCAATACTCAAATAAGTGGAAGAAGTTGGGAAAGCATCCCGCCTAGTTGAGAAGGAAGACCAAATACCTTTGTGCTTGTCCCGCTTATGCTTTAGCTGTGCTGGATGGGATCTGAGTCTGGCTAGAGCCTGTTCTCGGTGGTTCATAAAAATAGGACCAGCAAATACAAGGGGGCCTGAGGAGAAACATTTTGTATGTGCATAGAGAAGCTCACAAAATAAAAACACTACAATGAACAAAAGTAATTCAAACCAAAAAGCATGGAAATTAAAGTTTGGGACATCATTCTTTTCTCCCAAGTCCCCTCCATTAACTTCCCGCTCCCAACCATAACCTATTCACCATTCCACACACAAGTTTTAGTATCTTAAATACAGTTAATAAAGTACAAATTTTAATCTTTTATACTTATAATATTACTAGGTAGTTACTAATAGTCTCAAATAGATAGATAATCAGAAATTTCAAACAGAATAAATCAAATTTTCCTACAAATCTTTTAACATCACATATATTCACGCTTAGTAAACCATATATTCATTAAAAATAAATATATTTCCTTTTAAAATACCAAAAACCAACTCAGTCTTAAATTAATGATTAAAGTTTAACAAGGTCTTCAAGATTTAATATGCATGCTAATCTTGATATAAAACCAAGAGATTACTAATTTAACTACATTTTGTCAAAGAAAACAGGTTGTCAAAAACAAAACAAAAAATTCTTATGATCTGAGATACACATATTTATATACATACACATTTATATCACATATATACACATATAAATGTGTATGTATATATACATACACATTTATATCACATATATATCATATATATATTTATATCACATATACACATGCATACGTGTGTGTGTGTATATATATATGTAAAATCATTGCTTTATAAAAATAGTATTTTGTAAGCTGTATTTTATTTTCTAAAAAGATAAATCCAACTTTATGTATGATTTCTGTAACCACATACACAAAATCAGACACAAGGATAAGCTCAATTTCACACTGATGATAAAGAAGGGAATCTAAACCCAGTTACATTTTTGAAACATTAACCATTCTCTCATAAAATGATTTCTTTCTGAAGCCCCTCTATGTACATAACACTATACACTGACAAAGATTACAGTCATTTCTACTTATGTAAGAAAAAATTTATAGCCAAATTAATTTCAGTAAAATTCAAAAACTGTTTTCCCCATTACTGTTTAGCTTGAAAATAAAATTTTATACCTTAAAGTTTTAGTTCTTTTATTATAGAACAGAACTACAGTTTCCTTGAGCTTTAGCAATATCAAAAATGCTTACAAATTTCAAAATAGTAAATTTGACAGTTAAGGAGTTACCGATATTTGAAAAGGAAATTGACAGTATATACACACTGAACATTTTAAATTAAATTTCTTTGTTATTCTCTATAGATCTTTAGCTATAACTAATTGTTCTAACAATGGACAAAGTTAAACTATTGCTCTGTAATAAACTTTGAAAAATGTCATGTTAAATACCAAAATACCCTGCATTAAACATTAAAAATGGGTAGAAAAATATTTTTAAATTATGTCTCTGGATACAGGAAAAAACATAAGCAGCATCAATTCAATGAAACACCAAGAATAATACATCCTATGATTACTACAGATAGAAATATGCTAATTTAATGCTAATAGAAGAGTTAAATATTATTTTCCAGTAACACAGTATCAATCATTTTCAAACTAATATTATATAAACTAAAGAAGAAGAAGTAGAAGAAGTGAAGTCGCTCAGTCGTGTCCGACTCTTTGTGACCCCATGGCCTATAGCCTATCAGGCTCCTCCGTCCATGGGATTTTCCAAGCAAGAGTACTGGAGTGGGTTGCCATTTCCTTCTCCAGAAGCTTCACCTTTAAAATGTAACAAAATGAGACACATTTCAAGTAAGAACATGTTCTTATCCATATGCCCTATTTTCCAATTGATTTAAACAGATGATATAAATCACTCTAAAAAAGTATATAAGACACTTTCTAACTACACAAAAGAATTGCAAATATTAAAATAACAATAATATTAAGCTGTATTACCATTTTATAATTCCTATGGTCTGCCTGAGATACTATTTCTTTCAGAAAAACATTATACCCATAATATTCATAGTTCTTTAGCTTCTCATAAATTAAAACTTTTTAGAGACCTTTCTGTACATAAACACAGAAGGCCTACAAGCAATCACACATAGAAAGTACACCATTCAAACTCAATTTAAGTTACCATTTATACTATCAGGTTACCAGGTTCTAAAATACTCTGTACCCCATGGACTAAAATAATTTTCTTACATAATTAAGTCACTCATTTATTCACCAAACATTTTTTATTATCTTCAATGTCATAGATGCTGGGTATCACAGATATAATGACAAAGACACAGATTTCATTCAAATTCAGTCCACCAAGGAAGACAGAATGAAAACAAAGAATTGCAATATGTTCTGATAAATGTTATTATAAAGGAAATCTGTACACACTATATCTTGAAGGATGAAAAGTAATCAAATCAACTTGGGTGAACTAAAAAAGTTTCAAAGACAGAAAAGCTTTGCCAAGAGAGAAAAAAGAGAAGAGAGGGCATTCCAGGTAAAAGGAATAGGATTTATAAAAGCAGGAAGACATAAACAACATTACTATATGGTCATTAAAAAAAAAAAAAAAAAAACAGCTGAAATGGATGGAGTATAAGGTTATCAGGCAGAGAGTAGTAGGAAATGAGTTTGGAGACAAATATACAAAAGAGGTAATTAATGTCTTTTGATACTATTAAGCCTCACTGCAGAGTGATGAGAAGTCCACAAAATGTTTTCAATTAGTTGACAAAGACATATTAAATTAACCAACTTCAGGCACAGGTCCTAGGAACACTTGGACAAATATGATGACACCATCTCTGACTCAGGAAGCTTACAGTCTAATGACTGAGAAAGAGTTTACACAAAACTCAAGAAGAAATTATTCCAGTGTGCTAAGAGAAAACTGAGCATACTGGAGGGGCAGCCAGCAAATCTTGAGGGTGGGGAAGTAGGAGTTCCCTTCAGAAAGTTACAGATAATACATTCCAAGAACCTAAGATTATTATCATCTTTTGGGCCAGTAATTATATATCCAGAAATCTGTCCTAAGGAAAACTTAAATTTTTTTTAAAGATTTAAGCTCAAAAATGTTAATAACTTGCAATTATAACAAAACATTTAAAACAATCCAAAAAGAAGAAAAGTTAATAAAAAACTATGGTATCTTCTCTCAGGAACAATGGTAAGCCATTAAAACAAAATTTATGAAGAAAAAAAGTGCTCCTGTGCTATTTAAATTAGCAATGACAAAACGTCATTCATCAACATTTTACAAAAGTTAAAAATAATATAAGGCAGATGGTGCTAAAAGAAAACACGACTCATATATTAGTCTTGAGAAGATAAATTCCTATAACACTTAAAAAATAATTTGAAATACATGTTAAAATTTAAAATAGGCACACTCTCTGGCCCACATAGTCTATCTCTGAGAAGCTCTACTATATAAATAAAAATTCCACTACATATGGCTACAAGTTAAAGAATATTTATTATAGCAAAATCCACAAAAAGCTGAAAATAATCTTAATGACCACCAATAAAATAATAGTTGAATAATCTGTGGTGCAGACAGATTATGAAATGTTATGCAGCTATTAAACAGAACGTGGCAGGTCCATACTCACTGATATACTACATGTTCATGTTGTATTGTAAAGTGGGAGAAAGATGCTGCAGACAACTGTATATTCAATACAGTATCACTTCTGTAAACAAACTGCCTAAACTTTTACATAAGTATTGATATCTGCACATGACTCTATATCAATGGAGTAGGATACAGAAATATACCTAGTAGGCTAAACCTCATTTGTTCCATAAAAGAGAATGGGAAGATTTGGGAGAATGGCATTGAAACATGTAAAATATCATGTATGAAACGAGTTGCCAGTCCAGGTTCGATGCACGATACTGGATGCTTGGGGCTAGTGCACTGGGACGACCCAGAGGGATGGTATGGGGAGGGAGGAGGGTTCAGGATGGGGAACACATGTATACCTGTGGCGGATTCATTTTGATATTTGGCAAAACTAATACAATTATGTAAAGTTTAAAAATAAAATTAAATTAAAAAAAAAGATAACTTCTTTTAAAAAACTAGTAAAGATGGGTATTTTAATAAATATTTCAAGATAAAATATGGAGGAATTTAGCCTACCCATGGCATAAAATTTATTGGTAATTGGAATGCAGGACTTTTCTGTAAAGAGTAATCTGTTATTTTGTCAAAATTGATTTTTAAGAAGTTAATCTTTTTAAAAAATACTGAACTATTATTGCATTGTATCTACTTTATTTGCAACAACTGGTTTCATTGACAATTGAGGAAAAGATATCCAGAAATGAAGAGTCCATGTAGGTCTACAGTCTACTCTGGTTTAAATATTTTGATTATCTGTTTCAGATCATAGAGTTAAATTTTGGGTTTAGAAAGTGTGGCCACAAAAATAATGAGTATATTATGGAGCCAACAATCTAGAGGAATGGCCAAGATGGAAAATGTGGGAATTTACCCTTCTTCCATAAAAACACAATAAAATTTCCTTCTTTTTAATGTTAAAAAAAAAAAAAAGAAAGAATGGGAAGGCAAGGGAAAAAAACTGCTAGAAAAATTTAAAAATGTGTATACCATAACATTAAGCGAACATATAAAATAAAATTCAGTCATTGATTATAATTGGAAGTGTATAAAACCTGACTAGAAGATGACCAAGAAATAAAGTAATAATTTAATTAAAGGATATGTTTTTAGAAAACCTGTAACCTAAATTCCTATAATACTTTAATATGGTATTGCAATAAGGCACAGAAAAATTTATGTTGCAATCATTAAGGGGAAAAAACAGCATACCAATATACATCACAGTAAGAAATGATACAAAATATCTAAACAAAAAATCTATATATAGAAAAACTTCAAGAAGTATACCAAAATTCTAAAGCAGTTATCTCTGGATGAAAATTAACATTGATATTTTTTCTTACTCATGTTTTCTAGGTGTGTCATATAATATTTTTATTTAAAAAGGACTTTAATGTGTATAGTATTAGATCAGCTGATACTGGATTCAACAGGTCAGATCAAGAAAACAATGGCTTTTGAGGCTTAAAAGTCAATAGCAATAACTTCTCAATCCCCTTGAAACTGGAGAGACTATAACACATTTATTTTTACATTCTAATTTGTAAGTATGGGAAACTGATTTTTTCCTTATCAAATGGAATCACTTTATTTTATAAAAGATGTAGCGGGTTTTGTTAATAATAATCAAAATTTTTGTGATGAGCATCCCAAGGTTGCAAGGAAAGCAACCAAGTAGAAGCCAGAGCAAGAAAAGAATCAAATCCAAAGAGAACAGAAGTTTGTTCAATAGCCCACCACCATCACTAGCATCCTCATCATCACCACCATCAAATGTTTACTTAGGGCTGAGTATATATGTCAGGTATTTTCATGCATATCACTTAATCCTCATCCTTACTTAAGTAAGTACAGTTGCAATCCTCATTTTAAAGGTAAGGAAACTGAGATTCAGAGTGGTTATACTCCAGGTAAAAGTTAAGAAGCCAGGATATGAACCAAAGTCTAACTTCAGAACCTATACTCTCAACCACCATGCAATATAGCCAGGCTAGTTATAAAATGTATTACTCAAATAAGACTCTCTACTGAGAGCAAAAGAGGCCACTATAAGTAATATGTCCAGACCATACGCGTAAAACAGGACTGTCCCAGGAAAACAGGAGGCATAAAATGGGACTGTCCCAGGCAAAGGACGTAACACATTTATCAACAGTTCACAATTATGAAACTTTGATTTGATATTTGGTGCGGGGGCAGGGGTGGGGAGAGAAAGAAGGAAAGGAAGACAGCATTATCTGAGCATAGCTTTCCTTACCACAGACTGCTGAGAAGGAATATAAACACAAGAGCACTCATATAATCATCCAGGAGACCTGATGACTTAAGAGTTCTACTAAAAATCAAACTGAACAAGCACTAGCACTCCACTTGTTAAACCAGTCTCAGAGACTTACGTATCAATCAACTGTCTCATCTAAAACACAAACTCAAAATTTACAGATTATAAAATCTGTAAATGAATACTAACAGTACCTAAGAATATATATGTAAGAAAAGTATTACTGGAAGAATAATAGCATAAAAACAATTAAAGACAAAGTTCCAACTTTATCAAAAAGTAGTGACCACACTGCTTTTGTGGGTTTCAATAGCAACAGAAGAGTTTGTGTCAAAAATAGCAGCTAAACCACATCAACAGGCCTGAGGTTAATGAGTAAGGCTTTAATACTAGAGCTAGGTTCAAAAATTTTGATCAACTTCAAAACAGCTAACAAAAACTTGGTAAACAGGATGAGATAGATAAATCAAATAAAATAATTTAACTAAATCTAATCCCCACAGCCTGACATTTAAATATAGGTAAAGCCAACTAATAACAAGCCTAATTACCAACAGACTGCTTTTAGTTATCTAAAAAGCATCAAGTAGAAGCCAAGGTTGGGGAGGGGGGGCGGCGGGGGTGATGCGGGCTGCCAACAACTATATATGTGTGGCAGCTGGAACACTAAAAATTTATTTGACGTTCCTGTTCTTCCTGAGGACAAAACAAGACTAATAATCCTCGCTAGCAATGTGCCAAACAAAAATTCTAGAATGCTGTGCATGTGACTCAAATCTGTATTGAAGACTCTCAGATAGGCAGAAAGCATGAGGCCCAAGTGATTCTGAGAGTGAAGGTCCATGGAACAAATTTTGAACATTACCGCCCTAGAGTAGCGGTTCTCATACTCCAGCACCCTCAGAATCACCTGGAAAGTTTGTTAAAGCACAGATACAATAATCTAATTTCCATAAATATTTAATAAAGGAGTTTTTTAAACTTGAAAGGGTTAGAGTATATGTTTTAAAGGTCCATGATACATTTTAAAATATATGCAAAAGAATATTCTGCAATCACAAAGTTTTGTTGAATAACCAGTGCATAATCGATATTCTTTTATTCTTTTGTTGGTACAGAAATATACTGTACCAAGAGAATATCTTTTGACAGAGGAAGGTAAAATTTTACTAAGATACACACTAGGCAAATAATTAAATGTCATCATAAGGATTTGCTATACTTAGGTTGAAACATAGGCAAGTGGGGGTTTTGTAGGTGATTTTGTATGAGTCAACCTAACATCTCCAAAAAAAAGAGAAAAAAACAGGTGGTAAATCCATCACTGATACTTAACCTTGAGTAAATCACACTATCAATATAAAAGGAATTATTACTTTATTACTATGCATGAGAACTTAAATTTTACCACATTCTCTACAAAACATTTAATATGCAATTTTCCCATACATGTATATAATGTAAATAACACTATATATTTACATTAGTCTCATTAAAATATCATTTAAAGGGAATGACTTTATGTAAACAAAGCCAAACAGGAAATATTCACTGTATCAATTCCTCAACATTGCTTATTAGATACTATAAAGAACAATTTCCAAGTTCTAAGCAGATGTTTTATGACCTGAGTTTTTATTAAAAAGAATTTACTATGTGTACTACACATTTTATACTTACTCCCTTTTATATTATAAAAATGGAATGCCTAAAAAGTCTGTAATGATGGTTCAATGAGTAAAAGGTTTTATCTCCTGTATCAATTATCATGCAATTCTAATAAATATTAAAATATACAATATCACTAAATATTTCTAATTAAGATTTTACCTAGCAGAGAAATAAAATCATAGACCTTTGGAACAATATATCTTAATTCTGCAAAGAAAAGAATCTATTGGACAACAATAACTTTAGTAATACTTATATTTACCTCTGCTTGTTGGATATACACTAAAATATTTATAATCACTGTTAAATGTATTTTTCAGGTTGAGAAATGGTCAAGAACAATAGGGAAAAAATAAATAATATATCTATCTTTGCAATTAAAACCTGCAGACCCTCTAACTTACCCTTCTTGTACATAACCAGAATAAGCTTTTTTCCATAAAGATACATAAAAGCGTACTTATGCACTAAACTGGAAGAAGAGTGGTAAGACCATGTCCAAATGATAATGACTGTAAATGAGTAAGAAAGCAGAACTTAAAATACTAATTTGGCATTCATAGTTAAGCAGGTAT
Organism: Bos grunniens; assembly: GCF_055505025.1. Classification (NCBI taxonomy): domain Eukaryota; kingdom Metazoa; phylum Chordata; class Mammalia; order Artiodactyla; family Bovidae; genus Bos; species Bos grunniens. The sequence continues at coordinate 52,599,731 of NC_141176.1, forward strand.
GTCTAAATATGGGTGAAGGAGAGTTCCTAGAATTTGTTTTTTTCTTTTAAAGGTTGCCATTGATAATAGTTTTTGATGCTTGTCATATGGCACAATTCTTAACATGGCTGACTGATGCCATAGACACACTACTGAAATAAATGGATGTATTAGCACAACTGTAAATACCCGAAATATCTTCACATTACTTTCATAAATTACTAGAATGTTACTAATTTTAATTTCGTACCAAATCAGCCTATTTTATAAACTTCTAAGTGGTCTCAGTGTAAGAAAATGGATGTTCATACATATTTTCTCTGCAGCTACATCTTACCTCTTCCTTCATCTAATCTGTGCCTCCTGATTACACGTTGCCGTTTTTCTTCTTGGCGTAACTGAAGGTGTTCTTCAATGTTAACCCCAGGCACTGGGACAGCTGATGATGACAATCAATCAATTAGTTTTATAATAGATACGACAAAACTAAATAAAATTCAAGATAATAAGCTAACAAAAACATTGTCTAAAACACAAATGATTTTTACTGCAAGAATTTTAGCAAAAAAGCAACTCATCCCTTAATCAATGACAAATTGTCAGTTACCAAACAAGCAGCATCACATAATTGACTATTACCTTAGTTTTTTAACATGTCTACAAGGAATCGTTTAAACTATCAGAATTACTACCTAACAGAAGATCTAACGGTATCATCTCTTTCACTGCGTCAAGAATTCCTCTTTGTCTTGCCTCTTGACCATCCAATTCTCTCGCGCAAGCCTTGCAACATCCACATACAGCACAGCCAGATTCTCCAGAACCACAACCACAGATCCTAAAAACAAATAAATTAATTATTAGCTGGAGTCCTTCTCTTTCCTTAAAACTCCATAACATCTTTTCTGCATTTTTAAGATTAGCTTAAATGAGTCTGCAATGCAATCAAGCCCTTCAGAAGACCAGAATTTGTCAATTTTAAAGAAAAGGTATGAATAGATGAATAATTAAAAGGTATGATTCAATACTAAAAACACCCAATAGGCATAATGAATATATTTCTACAGAAAATACAAATGGATTCTGCTGATTTCAAAGCTTCTATTTACAGTCTTTTAGAAGTTTTCATAGTTAGTGAGGCACCAGCAGCTTTAGTACTAAACAGACAGCAAATAAACAACATTGCTATTTCCCAGACAAGTTACAGGAGGTGTGGGCAGCCTTCAGGGAGTGAGCTCAGCCTGCCAGCTTCATGCATTCTGTCTCCTTCCCTTTCCTTTCCTTTACATGTCATCATCTCCCATTCTCTCCTTTCACAAATATTACAAATATTTTGTAATATTTGAAGTCATTTGTAATAGCAGTTTTCTGCATGTTTATTCCTAGGCTGACTTTATTCATGTATTTATTTCAGTTTCACTAATAAAGAAATTACTGTATGTGGTTAGATACTGTCCATTTGAATCTATAAAAAATTACTGGAAATTGACAGTGTATCTCTGGGAAAAAGTATATAAAGAATAAGAATTAACTTCAAGAAGGACCAAGGAATTCAGAAATTAATTTATGATATTTATCAACAGCTTAAGTTCAGAGATTGGGAACACTTAGTTTTAAATGGAAATATAGCTTGGGAGAAATCCAGAAAGCTAAATTTCAATCCCAATTTAAAAAAAAAAAAAAAAAAAACACAGAATCTTTCTTTTATCCAAATTATATTTTAAAATAAACAAGTTAGGGGTTTAAATAGAGCAAACAGACCCAAACATATAATTTTCTAGAAGAAATATTATCCTTTAACAAAGAAAGCCAAAATATTTTTTGACACAGGCTAAAAATGCAAAGAAAATTTATTCTTAAAAAATCGGAATATTCCAATAGCCTAAAAGAAACAGCCTATTATACACACATGATCTAATTAACTATGTTAGGCCAAGTTATAAACCCAGAAATATACTCATAGGAGATCCAGACATTACTTGGGAAGAAGCACCTAAGTACTAACAAGGTGTCAAATAAGGAAGCCAGAGATCAAGAAGCGGCTAGTCTCACTGAGTTTTTCTTCAAAGGATTCCCCCTACTTCCCAAAGTTAGCTAATTATCATAAATAATCTGATCTTAGAAAGATAAGATCTATCATAATACAAAGATGTATGATAATTAATTTCATCTCCCAAAGGATATCCCATTGTATTAGCTATAAACAACAACTAAAATTCTATCCAACATTTTAGGGGGAAAACTGCATTCTGATTCTGACAAATCCACATAATAACTTTAAAATGATAATACAACAGAATTCTGGAGGCGGGGAGGGAGGAGACCCAACAAGAATAAAAAGGATAAATATAACAAGCATAATGCAACTCTAGAAGTAACAGTTCCTAGAACTTCTAAAGTTGGAACACTACATGCCACTAATTGAGTATTCAGTATGATCTCTGATAATTCCACACAGAACAAACTCATATTCAACACAAATTAATAGATATTTGGCCATAAAGAAGTCTTAGAAAAAGACTACAAATGAAGGCAGAGATCCATGCATTAAAGAAATTCATGACCTGTTTTAAAATAATAGTTTAAGTCAGAAAAAGATAAATATATGATATCAATTTTATGTGGAATCTAAAAAAAAGGCTACAAATGCACTTATCTACAAAATAGAAACAGAATTATAGATACAGAAAATAAACGTATTAGGGGGTAAGGAGAAGAGGGATAAATTAGAAGATTGACACATACATACTACTACATATAAAACAGATAACTAACTAATAAGGATTACTGTATAGGGAACTCTACTCAATACTCTGAAAGCCTATATGAAAAGAGAAACTAAAAAGGAGTGGATACGTATATAACAGATTCACTTTGCTGTACACCTGAAACTCACAAACATTATAAATCAACTCTACTCCAATTAAAAATAAAATCTGAATAAGTAGAAAAACACATCATGTTACTGAATGGAATTATTTAATACCACAGAAATCAATTCTAAAACTAATGAATTCAGTTCAATTCAGTTGTTCAGTCATGTCCGACTCTTTGCAACCCCATGGACCGCAACATGCCAGGCCTCCCTATCCATCACCAACTCCCAGAGTTTAGCCAAACTCATGTCCATTGAGTCGGTGATAACTTCAATTAAAGTTATATTTTAATTAATTACCTAAGAATAGTCCCCCAAATGATAAAAAAGACACTGAGAGGAGCTAACCTTACTATACAAAATATAAACCACATAATATTAGCATAAGACTGGATCGTTAAACAACGCAAGTCCAAGGAAATAGGTTGTTATATATAAGGGAATATAATAAATGATAAATCTGGTAGCCAATTCAAATGTAATGACTGTACAATGGACTACAAAATAGGTAAGAAAATAAAGTTGGATATCTACCCCACATCAAAACCATTTCTACTGACATTAAAATCTAAGGAAATAAAACAGGTTTTAGAAGAATATTTAAGGTATCATATAATCAACTAGAAATCGAGACACCTTTCTGGTCTAGATAGAAAATTCAAAAATTTCAAAGACATACATATTTGCTTATAAAAAATGTTAAGTGCTTCTGAATAATAGAATATAGGCTAATTTAGCTAAATGATCATTAGTAAATCGGGAAACACTTGGACAGAAAACAGAAAATGGTTAATACTAAGAATATTCATAGAACACCTTCCAATTGTTAACACAGACAAAGATTTTAAAGAAAAAACTCACAGAAGAGTATATTTAAAAAGCCAGGAGAAATGTGAGTCATGGAAATATAAATGAAAATAATGATGTGATATCACTTTACATTCACTGAGCTGACAACATTAAAGAACTGTATGAGCCACTATGGCAGTATTTCAAAAGTGTGCCTTCTGCTATTAGCGAAAACAGAAACCATTCATCTTTTTAAAGAAATAACCAGCAAGGTAACCAGAATTGAAAGAGACACATGAACACCAATGTTCACTGCAGCACTGTTTACAACAGCTAGGACATGGAAGCCACCTAGATGTCCATGGGCATATGAATGGATAAGGAAGTTGTGGCACACATACACAATGGAATATTACTCAGCTATAAAAAAGGATACATTTGAATCAGTTCTAATGAGGTGGGTGAAACTGTAGCCTATTATACCGAGTGAAGTAAGTCAGAAAGAGAAACACCAATACAGTATATTAACACATATATATGGAATTTAGAAAGACAGTAACAACAACCTTATATGTAAGATAGCAAAAGAGATACAGATGTAAAGATAAAAATAAAAATAAAATCTGAATAAGTAGAAAAACACATCATGTTACTGAATGGAATTAATTAATACCATAGAAATCCATTCTAAAACTAATCAATTCAGTTCCGTTCAGTCACTCAGTCGTGTCTGACTCTTTGCAACCCCATGGACCGCAGCACGCCAGGCCTCCCTGTCCATCACCAACTCCAGCCTTTTGGACTATGTGGGAGAAGGCAAGGGTTGGTACCATATAAGAGAATAGCACTGAAACACGTATATTATCCTATGTAAAACAGATGACCAGTGCAAGTTCAATGCATGAAGCAGGCATTCAAAGCTGTTGCTCTGGTACAACCCAGAGGGATGGGGTGGGGAATAAAGTGGGACAGGGCTTCAGGATGTTGGGTCACATGTACATCCACGGCTGATTCATGTCAATGTATAGCAAAAACCACCACAATATTGTAATTAGCTTCCAATTAAAATAAATAAATTAATTAAAACAAAACAAAGCAAAAACAACCATCAAAAACAAAACAAAAAAACAAATTTTTTAAACAAGCAATAATAGTCCTGGGGATACACTCCATAGAAACAGATTCATCAATACATAAAAACCTATGTACATTTTTTTGTGAAATAAAAATTTAAGTAATAAAATGAACTGAGGACTGGGGGGCGAATAATAAAGGTTTAAACAAATTAAATGAAAGAGAAGCACCTTAAATAAAATAAGCATGACTTAGAAATTACTACGATAAAAAATAAATATAAGAACTATAGGTGTATGCCAATATGCTTTGTAAGAAACAACACAACAGAATACACTCTAGCATAACTGTGAAAAAGGGTTTGGCATATTTTCCACTACTATTTCCTCTCTCGAGTACTGCACATCCTCTTACCCTCCAGGGACTCTGTCTGGACGCCCGCTGCTGACGCAGCTGGCCCCGTAACCCGTGCAGTCTCCGCATACAGTGCACACCATGCACTGCTCCAGCTTCCACTTGTGCATGCCTGGAGGACACATCATGGACTTCTCATCCTTCTCATCCAGCTCCTCTTCCAGGTCCTCGTCCATTGCGGTCGCCATATTTTCAACTCCAAACCCTATTTAAAAGATCAGTCTATCATTTTCATCTAGATTATTCCCATGTCTAAAAAACTGGTAATTTTACTTCCCCATTAAAAAAAATACGTAACACAAACTAATCCAAGTGAATATACAAAGGTATGATAAAATATAACAGCAACAAAAATAACATTTAATTTAGGAACCACCAATAAATGCTCTCTTCATTTCCTTTCTGCAAAAAGAGGCAGTGGTGGCAGGAGTATTTCTTAGCTGTAATTATCTGTTATTCGTTAATTCTAATTTTTTTCTGATTTTAGTCCCTCCTGTCCATCCTCACCACCAATACTTTCATTCAACAGACCAAAGAAAGTGTTCTAACCACATTCTAAGCCAAGACCTCCCTCACTCATTGCTAGACTCAATCAATATCCTCTCATTGCTAGAAATCAGCTTCTCAGACTACATATTTGACCCTGCTGCTGCTGCTGCATCGCTTTAGTCGTGTCCGACTCTCTGCGACCCCATAGACGGGAGCCCACCAGGCTTCCCGTCCCTGGGATTCTCCAGGCAAAAACACTGGAGTGGGTTGCCATTTCCTTCTCCAATGCAGGAAAGTGAAAAGTGAAAGTGAAGTCGCTCAGTTGTGTCCGACTCTAGCGACCCCATGGACTGCAGCCTACCAGGCTCCTCCGTCCATGGGATTCTCTAGGCAAAAGTACTGGAGTGGGGTGCCATTGTCTTCTCTGATATTTGACCCTATGACTTACAAACTACAAACCTCTAATGCCTTTCCAAGGTCTTCAAAGAAACAAAACTGCTTAGCAAGATACAGTCAGTCACAAAAGGGCTCCCTACTTCCTCCAAGCTCATTCCCTCTATGCAAATTACATTCCACCTGAATTCAAATTCCCTCTGCTTTCTGAACATCCTCTGCCCTTTTGCAGGTTCAGGGCCTTTGCTCATCTTTGCTCTACCTGTATCTCTATATCTCATTTATCAGATGCCTCTTCCTATCTCATCTGGAGAGAAACTCCTTCAAAAACTCAGCTCAAAGGTCATTTCCTGTGAAAACACTTAGAACTTTTTCCGGGTAAGTCATTACCTCTTCAAAGCCTGTAAATATCTCACTTAAAGCTTATTTGTGTTAGAATTCATTCAAATATTTTTTTAAACACCAACTATGCCCCAGACATTCCTTCTATGGCAGAATCAACTAACTTTTTGAAAAGGGCTAGGTTGTAAATAATTTAGGCTTTGGGGGCTACATAAGTCTATGTCACTCTTCTAAAAAAATCAGTTAAGTCTCAGTCTTTTCCAACTCTGCAACCCCATGGACTGTAGCACACCAGTCTTCCATGTCCATCACCAACTTCTGGAGCTTACTCAAACTCATGTCCATCAAGTTGGTGATGCCATCCAACCATCTCATCCACTGTTGTCCCCTTCTCTTCTTGCCTTCAATCTTTCCCAGCATCATGGTCTTTTCAGATGACTCAGTTCTTCTCATCAGGTGGCCAAGGTACTTGAGCTTCAGCATCAGTCCTTCCAATGAGTATTCAGGACTGATTTTCATTACTGACTTTGATCTCCTTGCTGTCCAAGGGACTCAAAAGTCTTTTCCAACACCAATTTCAAAAGCATCAATTCTTCAGCACTGAGCTTTCTTTATAATCCAACTCTCACATCCATACATGCCTGCTGGAAAAACCATAGCTTTGACTAGATGGACCTTTGTCAGCAAAGTAATGTCTCTGCTTTTTAATATGCTGTCTAGGTTCGTCATAGCTTTTCTTCCAAGGAGCAAACATCTTTTAATTTCATGAATGCAGTCATCATCTGCAGTGATTTTGAAGCCCAAAAAAATAAAGTCTGTCACTATTTCCATCGTTCCCCCCATCTATTTGCCATGAAGTGATGGCACCGGATGTCATGATTTTAGTTTTTTGAACATTGAGCTTTAAGGCAACTTTTTCACTCTCCTCTTTTCACCTTCATCAAGACGCTCTTTAATTCCTCTTCATTTTCTGCCATAAGGGTGGTGTCATTTGCATATTTGAGGTTACTGATATTTCTCCCAGCAATCTTGATCCCAGCTTGTGAGTCATCCTTCCCAGCATACTCTGCATATAAGTTAAATAGGCAGGGTGACATACCCCTTTCCCAATTTGGAAACAGTCTGCTGTTTCATGTCCAGTGCTAACTGTTGCTTCTTGACCTGCATACAGATTTCTCAAGAGGCAGGTAAGGTGGTCTCGTATTCACATCTCTTTCAGAATTTTCCACAGTTTGTTGTGATCCACACAGTCAAAGACTTTGGCATAGTCAATAAAGCAGAAGTAGATGTTTTTCTGGAATTTTCTTGCTTTTTCTATGATCCAACGGAAGTTGGCAATTTGACCTCTGGTTCCTCTGCCTTTTCTAAATTCAGCTTGAACCTCTGGAAGTTTTTGGTTCATGTACAGTTGAAGGCTGGCTTGGAAAATTTTGAGAATTACTTTACTAGCGTGTGAGATGAGTGCCAATTGTGTGGCAGTTTTAACATTCTTTGGCACTGCCTTTCCTTGGGATTGAAATGAAAACTGACCTTTTCCAGTCCTGTGGCCACTGCTGAGTTTTCCAAATTTGCTGGCATATTGAGTGCAGCACTTTCACAGCATCATCTTTTAGGATTTGAAGTAGCTCACCTGGAATTCCATCTCCTCCACTAGCTTTGTTCATAGTGATGCTTTCTAAGGCCCACTTGACTTCGCATTCCAGAATGTCTCACTTTAGGAGGGTGATCACACCATCATGGTTGTCTGGGTCATAAAGATCTTTTTTGTATAGTTCCTCTGTGTATTCTTGCCATCTCTTCTTAACACTTTCTGCGTCTGTTAGGTCCATACCATTTCTGTCCTTTATTGAGCCCATCTTTGCATGAAGATTCCCTTGGTATCTCTAATTTTCTTGAAGAGATCTCTAGTCTTTCCATTCTATTGTTTTCCTCTATTTCTTCACACTGATCACTGAGGAAAGCTTTCTTATCTCTCCTTGCTATTCTTTGGAACTCTGCATTCAGATTGGTATATCTTTCCTTTTCTCCTTTGCCTTTTCCTTCTCTTCTTTTCTCCGCTATTTGTAAGCCCTCCTCAGACAACCATTTTGCCTTTTTGCATTTTTCTCAGGGATGGGTTTGATCACCATCTCCTATACAATATCAAGAACCTCTGTCCATAGTTCATCAGACACTCTATCAGATTTAATCCCTTGAATCTATTTGTCATTTTCACTGTATAATCATAAGGGATTTGATTTTGGTCATACCTGAATGGTCCAGTGGTTTTCCCCACTTTCTTCAGTTTAAGTTTGAATTTTGCAAAGAGTTCATGATCTGAATCACAGACAGCTCCCGATTTTGTTTTGCTGACTCTATAGAGCTTCTCCATCTTCGATTGCAAAGAATATAATCAATCTGATTTCAGTACTGACCATCTGGTGATGTCCATGTGTAGAGTCTTCTCTTGTGTTGTTGGAAGAGGGTGTTTGCTATGACCAGTGCTTTCTCTTGGCAAAACTGTTAGCCTTTTCCCTGCTTCATTTTGTACTCCAAGGTCAAACTTGCCTGTTACTCCAGGTATCTCTTGACTACTTACTTTCGCATTCCTGTCCACTATGATGAAAAGGACATCTTTTTTTGCTGTTATTTCTACAAGGTCTTGTAGGTCTTCATAGAACCGTTCAACTTCAGCTTCTTCGGGATTACTCTTTGGGGCATAGACTTGGATTACTGTGATACTGAATAGTTTGCCTTGGAAATGAACAGAGATCATTCTGTTGTTTTTGAGACTACACCCAAGAACTGCATTTTGGACTCTTCTGTTGACTACGAGGGCTAATTCTAAGGGATTCTTGCCCACAGTAGTAGATATAATGGTCATTGGAATTAAATTCGCCCATTCTAGTCCATTTTAGTTCACTGATTTCTAAAATGTCAATGTTCACTCTTAACATCTCCTGTCTGACCACTTCCACTGTACTCTGATTCATGGACCTAACATTCCAGGTTCCCCTGCAATACTGTTCTTTACAGCATCAGACTTTAACTTCTATCACCAGTCATATCCACAACTCGGCATTGTTTTTGCTTTCGTTCCATCTCTTCATTCTTTCTGGAGTTATGCCTCCACTCTTCTCCAGTAGCATATTAGGCACCTATGACCTGGGGAGTTCATCTTTCGGTGTCATATCTTTTTTGCCTTTTCATCCTGTTCATGGGCTTCTCAAGGCAAGAATAATGAAGTGGTTTGCCATTCCCTTCTCCAGTGGACCTCATTTTGTCATAACTCTCCACCATGACCTGTCTTGGGTGGCTCTACACAGCATGGCTCATAGTTTTAAAAAATAACCTTTTATAAATATAATATACATCCTTAATTTGAAGGGCCATACAGAAACAGGCCACTGAGAAGTTAAGGCATCAGATTACAGTTTTCAAATCTCTGCTCTAGACATGGAGGACTATGATAATAAGCGACAATTATAAAGCTTGAAAGTTAGTAAGAAAAATAGACATTAATCAAATAACCATACTGAAAAGTATAAATATACAACTATGACAGAATTGTGGAGAACATAAAGTGCTACAAGACCATAAAATGAAAGAGCAAATCTGTGGGAATCAAATAATTATTTTTTATGTTTGTCTTTCCGAGCAGACCTAGATCCTCAAACACAAGGTTATATCTCATTCACTTCATCTCTTATTCTTAGTCCACCTTATTCTCTGATCACTTACACTTAGATGTGGTACAGGTCTGTCTAATCAAAAAATGAACTCACAGGATATGTAACTTTTTTAAAATTTTTGCCACTTCTAAGCTATGGACAGGTTGAGAAATTAGATGACCAAGACTGAATAACAACGTCAAGAGTTAGAATAAAGTAATCCTTAAGAAGTCATGTGCCATACTTTTAATAACTAAAATACATTGAGCATTTACTTGTACCCGGCTCTACATGTATATTCCTCATTTAATCATCCCAGCAGTACTATAACCATCATGCTCAAATCAATCTCTAAATTCAAAGCAATCTCAATCACGGTGACAAGTAAAAAAACTGATTCTAATTCATATGGTAGACAAATGTCCCTATCTGACTATATAAAGCAAAAATGTATAAAGAAAAATAATGAAGAACTTGTCATCAATATTTAAAAATTAAATACAACAAATGAAACCATAAAAAAATGTAGATGATAAGCCACAGGTTGGTTAAAGATATTTCCAACGTATACAATAAATATACAAAATATTCCTACAAATCAATAAAGAAGAAGACAGGCAAATAAGAAAAGTTTGAAGAGAATCTAACTTGATATTAATATCAAGGGAATGTAAATTACAAGAGAAAATCAGCAATTATACTCCTAAATATGAAAAAAGGGGGGACTCATATTTTCACCAACATTTACTAGAATGTTCACAGCAACACTAAGATAACTCAAACTATAAACTATCTCAGTGTCCACAATACTAGAAAAGATTTTAAAACTGTAGGATAGTCACACAATGTTATACAACAGAGAGCATGAACAATCTATAACTAGTGGGTAACAACATGGAAGAATCTCATAAAGTTGAATGAAAAGAAATACACACAAAGAGCTCATACTACACGATTCCATTTATATAGTGTATACAAAATACATACAAAAGTAAATGACAGTGTTAGGTAGAGAAGTAGATAGTAACTGGAGAGGCACATGAAGGGGGGCTTCCTGGGGTGCTGGTAATATTTCCTAATCTTGGTGCTGATTACATGAATGTGTTCATTCTGTGACAATTCAAGATGTGTACTTATTCCATGTAAATTTTTCTGCACGTATGTTATACTTCAATATTAAAAAAAATTACAATGAAAAACCTTGTCATAGCCATCAAAAGAACAAAACCAGCCTGCTGACACTATTAGAGTGATATGGAAAATGAGACTTTATTTGTAAGAATATACAGTGGTGCAACCTCTCTCAAGAAAAATCTAGCACTGAACCTGCAATGTACAACACAGAAGTTTCACAGAGTCGAGCCTCCCACATGTTTGCCATGAAACATGAATAAAGGAGGCTTTAAAATTATTTACAATAGTGAAAAATTAGAAATAACTATCAGCAGGAGAATGGATAATGCAATTGTTAGTGGTATGGCTTATTACACAGCCATTAACATGAGTCATCTAGATCTGTATGTACCAGTGTGGCCATATTTCAAGCACAATGATGAGATTAAAAAAAAAAAACACAAACAGATTCGCATTATAAAATATCTTTTTATGCATAATATATGAGCATGTAATATATAAAATATATAAAAACAAGTAAAAATATAGGAACATGACTGAAAGGATATTAATCAAGGTTATGATGATAATTAATACTGGGTAGAGATGGAGTATAAAGTCTTAGAAGGGGAATGTGGGACACCTGAATCTGATCTATAATCTCATCCATAAATATATTTTTTACTGAAAAATGATAAAATGCAATAGATATACAGTTTTTATACTGCAATATTATTTTCTATACTTTTCCTGTCTTTTTTTTTTAATTTTTTTAATCCTTTATTTCTTTCCAACTGTATTCATTATTGATCTTACTCTACCAGTTTGCTTTCTTATGTATGACTTACTAACAGAGTGGATTTAATTTATATTAAGTAAAAAACAAGAACAACATAACAATTTCATTTTGGTTATTACAAAATTTACTCTAAGAATTCAGAACATAGGTATAAACATATTCCAAAATTTCATGAAAGAGTTTCGGAATAATAAAGAACAGTTTTGTTCAGCTCAGAACTCTTTATAAAATATAACTTGAATTGACATTTATACAACATATAGAAAACTAAGCTGCTTCTCTCCTTTATGCCTAATAGGTGTTATCCAAATTTATGGTTCACTAGTTCAGAAAGAAGGGGAAAAAAAATCCATTTAGGAATAATTAATTTCTGTGTTTTGTTCTTCCCTCTTCTTTAATATCAATATGCTCTAGCAGACTTGCTCTTTTAAAAATTAAAGTATTTTAAATACACATTTAAGATCTTCCCGACCCGAGGACTGAACATGGGTCTCCTGCATTGCAGGCAGATTCTTTACCATCTGAGTCACCAGGGAAGCCCATAAACAAGGTAAGGAAAAAAATACGAGGGCTCCTGAAATCCAGATGAGCCTGCCATCAAGAAGGTCCCAAATGAATTAAACCTGTTTTTGTTAATGTATACAAATATCAACCCTCAAACCCATTCGAGCTTTAAACACAGCTCAGTGCTTAATTCTATTAATATGTCTCTATTCCCTACTCTCCATCCACATAAAATTAGGAAGAGAAAACCAGAAATTGTAGTGAAGACTATAGGGCAACACCAATAGTAACCAGAAGTAAAAACTGAGAGTAAGAATGAGGTAGACACAACTATAACCAACACTCAAAAATCAAACAAGAAATTCACAATAAACACAGCAAAGGACTAACTCTTCAATAGCCTGAGTCTTGGGGCAAAAGATGTACTATATAAGGAGCACCTACAATTTCACTCTTGATAAAGGGTCAAGGATTCCTACAGATACTCTTAGTTGTAAAGAACTCTTAGTTGTCAAGAACTGATTAAATCACAGGTAGTACCTGCTGTTAAACAGGAAGATAATATTTGCAGATACACTGCTGCCAAAAATTATTATAATTGAAACATGGGGTATAAAAAGACCTAGTAATAAAGAGTTTCAAAAATGCACTTTTCTGGGATAATTCAGTTACTAAAAATGCTAAATCAAAGAAGTATTACATTTGTTATAAAAATAAGGAAACCATACAAGTAAAACAAGCTCATCTGCTCGGAATTCAGAAGTCTAAAATATACTGATTATTCCAGTGAGTGACAGACTGTCAAATAAATAAAGAAATTTGGTAGTTTTCATAATTTATAAATATAAAAGCAAAAGCCACTTTGGTTGCAAAGAGTAAGATTCTTTACCATAGTGTTCTGGAAAACTGCTGAAAACACAACACAAAATTTTATATCCACACACTAAACACCTACCTTTCCCACCTTGGTTCATGGCACCAGTGTCTCGTCCACACTGTCCTTTATTATTCACACCGAATGTCCAAACTTCTCCATTCTTCATTAAGACACACGTATGAGCTTTGCCCATAGCTACCTGAGTTACAAAATGGCCCTTCAAATCTGTTACCAAACCTACAGGAAAGAAACAAATTTGGTAAGAAACAACTAAAAAGCCTTTCTGAGCCTAGTAGATCATCAGTAATGTAAAATGACCACCGCAATGCAGAACTTTTCATTTCTGGGATAAAATAACTCCAAAATGGGAAATAGTGGCCAAAAGATAGGCAGGGTATCTGTAAATTAGTTTTATAGTTCTGTAATGAAGCTTCAAAATCTTAAAATGTTCTCATCCAGACTTGGGACAAACCTTCACTCTGGAATTAGCTCAGGCCTGCTTCTCCTGAATGCTAGCTCTCAGTGGCAGCACCTCCAACAATGCTTAGGAGGGTTATTAGATTTCAAACTTTCCTGACCTGAGCACAAAGGAGTTTCTGAACCATGTACTTTACTTGCTTTGACCCTTCTCAGCCAAACAGAGTAAAACACGCACCAGAGTATTCTGAAATGACATTGTTTCTATAGAAACCTATGAGATTTTCCAAAGCACTTATTTTTTCAATCCTTTATAACCTACAATGCATTCTTCCACAACCCAACAGACAGCTAGCTCCTAAATTTCACTTATTCACATACTACAATCATTCTACTTGCCATATCCAAGTGCCACCCATATTATCTTGATATTTTCACATCAATTTTAAATTTGACCAAAGCATTTAACCTTATCCAGTAGCATTAACAGTAAAAATTCAAAGATTGTGGAGTATTTCTAATATATACTAAAATAAAAACACTGTAAAGCTGAAATATTTATTTTACTTAAAAATAAAACAATTCTCATATCACACTTTGGAAAAGCTATTCTATATTATGAAGCTCAGATATCACTTCCTAAGGGTGACCTTCTCTTTCACTATCTTAGGTCTTTCAATGAAGCATACCTCAAAAACTCCCATTTTTAGTTTTCAGCATACTTGAAAAAGACATGTACATATACAGAAATAGTACTTATTACTATTATTCATAGTACTAGCTGACATGTCTTGAGCCCTTACATGTGCCAGGCTCTGCTGTAGGCATTTCATAAGAATTATCTATTACTTTGTAAGAATCATATGGAACAGGTATTATCATTAGCTTCCTTTACAGGTAGAAGAAAAATGAAAAGGAAAGCTCTGAAAAGTTACATAATTTATGCTAGTTAGCCAAATAAAAAGTGGTCATGTCAGGATCTGAGTCTATATACATAACCATTAGATCTCTACTATTTAAGTTCTTTACCATCCTTCTGTCTCTCAGAGCCTAAAAAAGAAAGGGACATGTCTGTCTGGTCCACTAATGCCTTATATATTGTTAGTTTTCAATAAATATTTGCTGAATAAATGCAGAAGTTTCCATCAGCCTTAGCCATGAGAGTTTTAGCAAGCAGCCATGAAATTAAAAGACGCTTGCTCCTTGGAAGAAAAGTTATGACCAACCTAGACAGCATATTAAAAAGCAGAGACACTACTTTGCCAACAAAGGTCCATCTAGTCAAAGCTATGGTTTTTCCAGTAATCATGTATGGATGTGAGAGTTGGACTATAAGGAAAGCTGAGCGCTGAAGAATCGATGCTTTTGAACTTGGTGTTGGAGAAGACTCTTGAGAGTCCCTTGGACTGAAAGGAGATCAAACCAGTCCATCCTAAAAGGAAATCAGTCCTGAATATTCATTGGAAGGACTGATGCTGAAGCTGGAACTCCAATATTTTGGCCACCTAATGTGAAGAACTGACTCATCTGAAGAGACCCTGATGCTGGGAATGATTGAAGGCAGGAGAACAAGGGGATGACAAAGGATGAGATGGTTGGATGGCATCACCAACTCAACAGACGTGAGTTCGAGTAGGCTCTGAGAGTTGGTGATGGACAGGGAGGCCTGGCGTGCTGCAGTCCATAGGGTCACAAAGAGTTGGACACGACTGAGTGACTGAACTGAACTCAATTTTACTGAATATTATTTTTAAAATGTACATGAGCCCACCCCCAAATTTTGATTCACTCTGACAGCTGAGGCCAATTGAGACTAAATATTCCCACATTAAACTCACATAAATCACCTGAGCACAGTTTTCAACTTGATAATGGGCTGTTATAAATGTTCAATACATGTCATTTCCTCAGCATGAGACAATCAGAAACTTCATTAATCCTGATTTCCTTATTATAAAAAAGTGTATAGGCTTTACATATTCGATTCATGTAAAAACTTTCCAGGTGGGACGCTACAATCATTATACTCATTTCTAAATGCCAGAAAGAAAATCTAGCAAACAAATACGACAAATTTTCGAGATAACAGTTTATAAATCTTCGGCTAGTTTTGTCCCTCATATTCATTACCCAAAGTTATCAGTCAGCCACTTAAGTGATTCTTGAGACTATAATGTGCCAGACACTGCCCTGGGGATAAACAGAAATTAAGAGAGAGAGATCCCTTCTCTAACGGCTTCCCTGGTGGTTCAGTGATGAAGAATTCACCTGCAATGCAGGAGACATGGGTTTGATCCCTGGGTCAGGAAGATTCTCTGAAGGGAGGGCATGGCAACCCACTCCAGTATTCTTGCCTGGAGAATCCCATGGACACAGGAGCCTGGCGGGCCACAGTCCATGGGATCACAAAAGAGTCAGACATGACTGAGTGACTAACATGTTCACTTTCAGGCTTTCTCTGACTACCTAACAACAGGAGGAGATAAATAATCCATCAGTTATAAATCTGCTAAGACATGAAAATCATGTCCCCAGAGTACTCCCAGGATTAGCTCTGCAGGGAACCATTGACAGCATTCTCAGCAATAAGACAGGAAGGAGGAACAGAACATTGTATTTGGAAAGAAATGTGAAAAATGTAGAGAAAACATGTTACAAATATTACTTTTCGAGATACATCTTTGCAATACATAAGGTGTAGTATAGGACTTTCTGTGCATAAAAGTGAAACAGTGTTTAACTTACTTGAACTATCAGAGTAAATGGCATCTTTTCCAAACATGTATAGCTCTCCATCTTTAGAAATAACAGAACTACTTCCATTATTGCAGGCTGTATACACCACAATCTTTCCTTCCATCTTAATTATCTTCTTAGGCTTGTAAGGTTTTGATTGCCGCCTGCTCTTAGCTTTAAAAAAAAAAAAAAAAAAAGATATTTAATTTAAGGCATCTATTTACAAATAAAAATAATGATTTGTATACAAAGCCCAAGGAAAAACCCTATCATTTGCATTTATCATACACTTGATTTATGTATTTTCACAAAGGCCTGAGCTTCCCAACATGTCAATTAAATGAGTCAATCTGAAAGCCTCATCTTGTTAAATATTTATCAGGCTACTACTATCAGATCCTCTTCTTTGTAGTACACTGAAATTTCAAAAGAGAAACAGCAATTTTCTAACAAACTTCTAGGGAGCCCATTCTCTAGATTAGCTACTTACATTATGATACCATTCCACTGTCATCTGTATCTATTTTAAATCCCTTTTTATCAAACTCTATCTCACATGTATTCCTCTGTGAGATCCTGGAAAGTATTTAAAACCAGCTTCTCATTCATTCAACACATATTAAGTATTTACTCCTAGTCAGAGACTGAAAGGAAGGGAAATGTGCATATGGAGGGAGAGCAAATAGATTTAAATGTAGATGATTTAAGCACCCTCTGCTCTCAAAAACTAAATCCCTGAAATGAGCAAAAATATCAATCTTCTGTTCCCTCAGTGATTCCCAGTTCTTGCATGCCTTTCTGAATAAAAACATATTGCTATGCTGGGTACAATTCTAGGATTAAAATACCATTGTATTTTTTCTTGTAACATGAACTATATACATATATACAGCAACTAAGTCATCTGGTGGTCAAGCAAAGGAAGAATCATGTCCTCCACATCCTAGAAGGAAAAACTGGCTGGGCTGAGTTTCTGAGATATGGCAATATACTTCATGGCTATTTAAAAAGATTTTTTCAGCATAACTTTTATTTGCACATGATATCTACATTTAGATGTTGACTTCAAACCTAATCCTCCTAAGATGCTACCCCAACTGCAATAACGTACTATGTACAAGTTACAAAAAGAGACAAAGGACACTTTGAGGAAGACTGAACAGAAGCATAGGAAAGATAAGTGAAAATTGTTTAATTTTTCATTGCTCAGGAGTTTTATCATAATGAAATAACACCAAGAACAGTGTTTCGTAACTGATACTATTACACAATTCACATAAGGTTTACTTCATCCTGAAATACATACTCTTTACAAAACTTGGGGTTACCTAAAAGAATATACTGGAATAAATAAGTTTTTAAAAATGACACCAACAGACAAAACAGATAAACAGCCATGTATGCAATGTATAAGGCCTACAAAAATTCATGAATATGAACTCTAGTATGAAACCAGCAATCACGGTTCTTTAATGTTCACCATGGACTGAATACTCCTCGGTATAAAATGTATTAACTTGAGAAGGCTAGTGCTGTTGAAACTCATGTACCCTTTGTTAATAAATTCCCCAGCATTTCTACTGAACAGTCCACTCACTCGACTCTCCATCCTCTCCTTTACTGGCAGATCCTGTGAAGAATATGCTTCCATCTTCTGCGACTAAAAGGGCATGAGAGCCATCATGTCCAACGGAAAAGTGCACGATCTTTGGGGATTTCGTAATTGGTAGCTCAACCCATTTTCCTGCTGAAGGACCACCTTGTTTGATTCCGAGACTCTGGTATTTGCCAGTGTAATATATCTTAACATGTGCAGAAAAAAAATACAAACAGGAATTACAGTGCCTCTTGGAGTAGTACACCAGGTTTCACAGGACAGAAAAAAACTTCCTTACTTTACTGAGAATAAAAACAACAAGAATTCAAAAAACTCTTATTTTTTTTAGGGCTTCCCTGGTGGCTCAGTGGTAAATAATCCGCTTGCAACACCGGAGACACAGGAGATGTGGGTTCTATCCCTGGGTCAGGAAGAGGCCCTGGAGAAGGGAATGGCAACCCATTCCAGTTACCATGGACAGAGGAGCCTAGCGGGCTATAGTCCTAGGGGGTCACAAAAGTGTAATATATCTTAATGGGTATAAATAAAAATACAAAACAGGAATTACAGTGCCTCTTGGAGTAGTGCACCAGGTTTCACTTGACAGAAGAAAAACTTTCATACTTTACTGAAAATAGAACAACAAGAACTCAGACTCTTTAATACTACTCAACTTCTGAGAACTGAGCAGGAGAGAAACAGGCATATGTCTGCAAAAATACACAGTTCACAATAGTTTTTTCATCTCTACTCAGGATACTTATCATTTTTTTAAGTATCCTGAATAAATATGAATAAATATATGCCATAAATATACTCCAAACATAGAAGGAAATTCATAAAATTCTCAATTCATTTTTCCCAGTGAAAAAACCTCACAAATATACTGTATATGACTCAAAATTTTCACTTTCATGTTCTTTTAATTACCTTACTTTATCCTCACATCACCAGATACAAAAAAAGCTTCCATCTCTATAAACAGACCTCTACAATCTGCAACTTAATTGTACGTCCTTCTACTTTCCCCAACTTGTAGTCTAAATGTCTACACATTTACAAAAATTTCCAAGGGACATCCTATTCAAAATAAACACAAATGTGAATTCACTCCAACTCAAAAAATTATACAAAAGCTCCATAATTAAATATTTGTAAAAAGGTAACATTCTATAAAGTTTAGAAAGTTTTATACTCAAATGTCACAATTTTTAATACTATTTCAACATGAAATTTTAATATATATAAAATCTTTAATCAAACTTTAAAACATGATTGTTTACACATGTAAACTATGTAAGCTAATCAACTGATTATACCAACTATCTCTTAGAGCAAATAATGTTCATTTTTAATCCTAAGAGTAATTTACCTTTCCATTTGCTGTTTTCATTAGTGCAAACTCTCGTCCTGCACCAAGAACTGCTGACTCCTCATCAAATCCAGTACCTGATAATACAGTAAGACTTCATAAATACTATCACAGTTTTAATATGAATAACTTCAAGCACAACTTTTATGACTTCAAGTAACGAAAAAATTAATCCAATTAATATCACTCAAAAATAAAGATGACACAGTATGTCATATGGCTCAATTTGAAAAAATATTAACAGTAGCTACACTACTCCAAGCAAGAATAAAGTTACCATAAGCTTCTTCATTTGTTTCAGATTGTGGTTTAACCGCTGTCATGTCCAACTCTTTGTGACCCCATGGACTGTAGCCCATCAGGCTCCTCTGTCCATGGAATTCTCCAGGCAAGCATATTGGAGTGGGTTGCCATTTCCTTCTTCAGGGGATCTTTCCCACCCAGGGATCAAACCTGGGTCTCCCGCATTGCAGACAGATTCTTTACCAACTGAGCCACCAGGGAAGCACAGATGTTTGAGTGCCAAATTATTTTCTTAGTGTTAAAAAAAAAAATTGTTTACATCAATGTTAGCTGAATTCCTTCAATTAATGAGTGAACTAATTTTTACTGGGCATCTATTAGCTATCAGGCATTACAGAATGCATGAGACTTTCCTATTTGGTCCTCATAATTAGTGCTTCCCTGGCGGCTCAGATGGTAAAGAATCTGCCTGCAGTCAGGAGACCTGGGTTCAATCCCTGGGACGGGAAGATCCCCTGGAGAAGGAAATGGCAAGTATTCTTGCCTGAAGAAATCCACGGACAGAGGAGCCTGGTGGGTTACAGTCCATGGGGTCACAAAGAGTTGGATACAACTCAGTGACTAATACACACACCTCATAATTATATTGTTTGGCCTACAAACGAGCAAATACATAAAGTGTGGTGAGACAGGTCTTGACAAGGGAGTGTTTGAGTTTGAACAATACTATGCAGATATTTGAATTAAGGTATTTTAGATTCCCTGTTCCAAGTTTTTTTCTACAGAAAATTTCATGTAGATACTCCATGAATTTGAATGCATATATGTGCATATACACACACAGATCCTTATGCATACTTTCAAGTTGTGAAACTATGAGTAAACATTTATTAGCACATTTTATTAGTTTGTCCAAGTATATAAACTATTAATAAATTTACAGGATTTTGAAATTTGGAAAAGATGAGTTCAATACAGTATTTTTCTATGGAAAAACAAAATACTATACAAATGTGCAAGATAAATCACTAATGAAATTTAATAAATTTAATAAGATAACAGTCAAAACAGCTGGGTCTTGCAAAGAATCCCACAAGTTAAGACATGGAACTACTAAATCGGGAGCAGTATGGCAAACCAAAACTGAGACCCTCATGGAAACTAATCCTACTTACTACTATGACATGGCAAGAGCAGGTATACTAAATCCCAGAAATACTCTGCGAATGTCTGTATTTCTATATCCAAATGAAAATTTTTAAATCAAATGCTAGGCCAGTTACCATTCTGACAATCTATGGAATCATTCCATGGCTATCCTGATAAACTTGTTCAAATAAAAATCAAAGGCTTCAAGTTACTCCTCGTTACCTGTACATGTTTACTCATAAGTGTGCTTCATAGTAACAGACAGCAAAACAGCTACCTAATACAAGCTGTAATACAATGCTGAAAACACAATGTTAGTTTTCAAAAGGAAAAAAAAAAATCTGAAAGTAAAATATGGAAGAAAGGTCTTTTTTGACCATCTTACTTATAATATGCAAGTCCTTTTCCAGATCAAATAGTGAGATACCACAGGCATGCAAGCATTTTCTGGCCAGTTTAAGTTGTAATTCTTGCTGTAGCACAGGTTCTGTGCTTGTAGCAAATATTCTGACAACAAACCCATCCTAAAAGAAATAAAACAACCAGAGTATTCTGTTACATGAATGGATTCCACCTAATAAAAATCAAATAATTTATGAAAAAAGGATTCCCTTTATGCCAGCTTCTCATGACTCAGAATACTTACATCTCTGGAAGCAGCTATCTGATTAATATATTCTCCATCAGTGAATAAAATATTTTGACCTTCAGTGTGACAATCTGTGCAAAAGGAAGAAACAGCAATTACATTACAGTATAAATAAACACCTCACAAAATGACTTTACTCCTCTGCTGAAGTCAGAATGAGAGCTCTCCACACAATAAAGATAATTTAAACTCAATGGGAGACTGTGCTTTTTTAAACAGCTACAGATTAACAGAAACTAAACAATTCAACTAATTATATACATTACATTTTGTGCTTACATTTTTTAATCTTCCATAATCATGGACCTGAGAGTCCACCTAATTTCAAAATGAATTAGTATTAGATATAGTCTGATAATAAACATGCACCACGATGAACAAACTATAATGTTGGTTATAATCATGTCAATACAATCACATGCGAAATAGGCAACCCTCTACCTTCAGACATACATCACAGTCATTAGTGTCACAGAAAAATACAGACAGACTTAAAGCTTCTGCATTGGAGGTCTATGCTGTCCATCTACAGATATCCCTTGCTTTATAAAGTAGAACTGGCTGTACAGTTTTTAAGGTTTAATGCCTAGTCCCAGTATTTTTAGCATATAGCATGCTATATACACTTTTAAAATGTTCATCCTTCATAAAACAGTCACATCTAAGCTGATTTATCTCTTTTTTGGTCTGAAAGTGCTAACATTTGGTCTGGAATGCCATATTTCATCAATACTATACAGTCTCTGTAGAACAGTGTACTACATACTTTGATCAAAATATGCAGACAAACACAATTGTAACAAGGGATAGCCGTATTACAGAAGGACCACTGGGACATGTGTTAGTGACTGCTACTTAAATAACATGAAACTACAAGCAGCTCAGTATCTAAGTATAAACTGTATCCTTTAGAAAAAACAAATGTTCAGCAAGCAAGTCTAAAAGCACACACACACTTCCCAAAGTAACTGCAGAGAACTAGGATGAATCTCTCCATTAATTACAATGCCAAAGAAATAATATTTCATTTCTATTTGCACCTGAATCAGCAGAACATAAAAGTCTGGTTTTGGAATGCAGTAATGGAGCCCACCCAAGTAAGCTGGATTACTCTATATCTTTGCCCAGGAGCTTCATACTAGCATACTTCCTTATTATAAATATGCAAAACACAGGCAGACCCTTACCAAATAGAGAATTCAGTGATCACAAACTGGAAATAGAAACTGGGAGACAAGGCCCACTGGTAGCCCAAGAGACTTGGTAATCAAAGAGAGGAGAAATCGAAAGAAAGAGTTCCTAGTCCACTGTACAGAATACAAAGAGGCGCAAGAAAGATGCTTCTCAAGCTCTAAGCAGTAAGATTTTAAACTAAAAAGCAAAGAAGAAAAACTCATTATAATTTCAGATAAATGCAGGGGTGAGGAGTGAAACGGCGCAAGAAGAGTAGCAAAAGCTCTCATGATCGGAGGCAGCATGTCACCAGACACAAAGAGTAATGACACAGGGGTACAATATAAAAGGGACGCCAACATACAAGGCTAAAGTTACAATTAACGGGGAAAAGTATGCTTTCAGCGCATCAGTGCTGGGGTGAAAATAACTTATTTATAAAGTAGACTATAAGACAAGTTGGGACATGAAGCTCAAAGAATTACTAGATTTCTGTCAATTTTAAACATGGTATTCATTACCATCTATAAACCCCTAGCTAGAGGAAAAAAGGGGACTATTAAAGAAAACTGCCGTCCAGGTCAAAGAAAGGGAAAAATGACCACAGGCTTCTTCAGGCTTGAAGGCAAGTCTTCCTGCCGCACGACTTCAAAAAGATTGCGCTCTTCATCCTTTCTGTCTCCGTCATGTGATGTCCTAAGACAGCATCTTCGGGAAAATATCAAGACACACAACATGGGACTATTCTGACCCAGTTTGGTTCCTTCCTCACCATGAATATGGTACTTATTTGTGAAACACAGAAAGCCACATTTGTGTTGTTAAAAGTCGCATTTCATATGCTAAATGAAATCGAGGGATTTCAACTGAATAAGAATATTAACGAGTCACTTTTTTTTTTTTTTACCATGATGGAATATATAAAACAGCTGCATGTAGACCATTTTCAAATGGTCTTTCTCAGTTACAGTCTCAGTTAAATGACCAAGGTCTTTCAAAAGCAAATCCTTTCTATTAGTATCCATCTGTCTTGAGGGGGTGGGGCATGGGATTGAGAACTTTTCTTCCATTAAGACATCCTAAAATGACTTACACAGAGTGACAGAGGTGCTCACTGGAGTGAGATTCACTCTGCACAAAATTAGAAGGCATCCCCATTTCAATACACTAATCAATGGAATATATTTTGTGACACTAAAATGATGTCACAGAAGACTATTTAATGACCTGGAAATATATTCAGAATACTGAGTGGAAGGGATAGGTTAAAAAAGCAATAAATAGCATACAATCACTTTTGTACATGTATGTACACAATATGCATAGAAAAAAGGAAGGATATTTTTCACTAATATGTCAGTAGTGGTTACAGATCGGAAGTGGGGTTACAATTAATTTTTATTTTGTTTTGCTCATATGATATTTATATAATAAATGTGATTACTTTTAACATATATATATATGTAAGGGGCACATGCTATTTCTTAACATTTTTGCTGTTATTGTTGTTATCATCATCATCATCATTATCATCAGGATCAGAGGGATCAGAAACATGGCCTTGGACTTGTGATGATTAAAAAACAAACAAACAAACAAACACAAAACAAACAAACCTCCTGTAGACATATCTGAAAACAGTGTTATTTACCAAATGGCTTTAATAAGTCATCTGTTTTCCAAAGTAGCTTTATTTGTGAAACACACATGAAATGTGACATTTAGCTTACCGTGGCATCAGGTACACTAATTTGGATATATATATATATATATATATATATAGCTATATTCAAATAAATGTTTCATGAGGTTATAAAAAATCTTAAAAATTAACAAGCAGCCAGGGAGCAATTAACCTTCACACTGCGTTCTTCAGAAGTTCTCAATCATTTTCAGATGGCCAAGTGCCTTGAAGTAGTTTTGCTCCTTACCATGAAATTGCTGGTGGATGTATTAAACACTGAAGATTTTAGTACAGAGAATGTATTAAGGTATAAGCAAATTCAAATACCTTACAGTGGAGAATATATTATGCATTTGCCCAAGAATTTAGACAGCACAGTGATCTGAAGGATAAATACATATGTACAACCTCAAAATTAAAGCAAAATGAATTGTGTCCAAAATGCCTTATCAGAGTATTATCAAAAAGTATAAATGAAAAAAATTTTTAAATTCCTGACCCACCCTAAAAACCTCTGTCTCTGAAAACCCTTTAAAAATAAATTAGAAAACACAAAGCACACTGTTGTTAAAGTAAAAATAAAGAGAAGGTTCTTTACACCAAGATTATTCAAGAGCCAGGGTCGTGGGTTTATTAAGAACAACAAAGCCAACATTCCCCCCCCACTGATTCAGGAGCTGAAAAGGCATGGTAGGGGGAAACAAACTACAGAATTTGGGCAAGAATTTGAAAATCAGTATTAAAACACTTCAGACTATATTTACAGTATCTGTTTTTCTCACATGCATTAATTTTCTATAGACTATAAAATGTTCTGCATGTCAAGATTGCTTCAATCTGTTTGTAAGCAAGCACTGCTCCTTGCTAACCATTCTTTATATGTCTCAGCGGCCTAACATGCACATCTCTTAAAATCACCTGTGAAGACAACAGACGACTAGTTGAGTAACATACCTGGTAACAGCACAGTGCCATCCTGTTCCAGTGTTTCAGGGCTTATTCTTATGGCTGTCATGCTGTGGTTATTCACATCTCTATACAATAAATAACCCTGACAACAACAAAAAAATTTTGTGTTCTTATATACTGAAATATTTTTTCATTACCCACTTACTAGAAGAAGTAGTCATACAGGTCTGTATTACAGTGTTTTGAGGTACAATAATACATCAATATTGATGTCTGAAACATTAAAGATTTAAATCTTTAATGATTAAAGATTTTATATTTTAATCTTTAAAGATTAAAGACTTAAAATATAAGAACCTGAATATACTTTAATAAGAGTAGGTATTATATACCACTAAATATCAATTTAACCTATTAATTCTACAATATAAATATTAGATACACTACACAGGACAATAAAAATATTTTGGTCAAGATTATTATATCACTTGCCAAGTAAATAACAGAAACGACTGCTGTTACTCTCACAAATATCTAGGTTAATATTTAAAAATCAGTAAAGTAGTGGTTTTAGATAGAGTGATATGTCATTGAACATACTTCAGTAAGTATATTTCCCAGGACATTATTTGTTAGATAAAATACAGAAGTGGCAAATAAAAATTTGAAATATTAAACCAAGTTATGTTTTGAGAGACAATCACTGAGTAATTAATTTGATAATTAAATTTTAATTTCAAAATCTCCCCCAAAAGTTGATATATAGAAAGACTATTTTTCATACAACAATAATTTTTATAATTTTCAAAATGCTTTCAAATATCTTTTTTCAACTGATGCTGACGACAATCTGAGAGCTAGGCAAGATAGGCATGCAGGGACATCTTTATTCTATATTCTTCCACAAGGAAACTTGGGCTTCACTTCTCAGGAAAGGATAGTATAAAATAGATATTTCCGGCCCTTTGACCTTCGTTCATTTGCTTCATTGTTCGTTTGCCTCATGCATCCAATTGCTGACACCCAGTTGGTCATGTCAGTCAGGTGATGAGAACACAGCATTAATAGAACTACACAGGCCCAGATCTTTTCTCTCACTGGTTATTCTCTGCATGCACCTCCATGCAGGCAGCTGCCTACTGGGCAGGCCACACACCACTCCCTGGAAGGCACTGATCTAGACTTAGGATGGAAGAGTTCATGGTAAAAAGCTTTAATTTGGCTTTGGGTCACAGTTACATTCCCAATTCAGATTTGCAAATAATAAAGGTGGTCTTTGATGCTTAACTAGAGGCTCACTTAAACAAGGACTCCAACAGGAGACATATTTATTCCCATTTTAAGCTAAATCATACAGGATCAAATAAACCAGCTGAGTTGTCCACAGTCTCACAGCTGGTAAGAAGCAAGGCCAGACCTAAAAGTAAACCTCTTATGAAAGTGTCAGTGTTCCACGCCAACGTTCTTTATACTACACCGTATCATTAGTATAGTCATATTATTAAAAACACGCTATATCTGTTTAAATAGAAGTGATATTATTTACTGATGACACAAGTATGAACCACATATTTGAAAAGACAGGAAGAAAAGTTTGGTTTACTGTGAGATATTCTCCTACCTGAGCATACCCTAACCAAGACTTTTTTTCTTTTCTGTTTCTGATGCGAGATGTAGAATTATATATATGGCCCTGCAAAACAACAAAAGTTAGTTCTAGCAACAGTTTTATAATTAATAACCTGTGAAAACTAACATACATGGATGAATGACATTTAACACGTATATTCCATTTTGATTTTCAAAGAAATAACATCAACCTTAGATGGCACTCTAAAAGCAAGAAACAGAAGATAATTCAGTATAAGATATAACTTGCACTCTGATTAAGAATCACTTACCCAAAAAAGAAAAAAAAAATCACTTACCCTAACCGTTCCACTGTATCCAGAGCCAATTTTGTACAATCCATCTTTGCATAACAGATAAAGAAAAAATCCATCATTCTGAAGTAGACATTGATCATCCTCATCAACAGATATTTCTTTTAATGGCCACTTGTGCATTAAAGCTGCTTTCTTAATGCCATTGCTAAACCAGTCCTGAATTTGAATTTTTCCCACCAACACTGCCTGTACACTTCTCTGTAGTGAATTTAATATCATTGGCACCTAGTCAGAAGAAAAACATTTTCAAATGTCTCAAACACAAAGCAGACTAAATAAAGATATTTTATTAATATATCATTTATAAGAAAAAATGTTATTCAGAATGATTATATTTGGCATGTCAGCAAAAAGTAGCAACTGAAAATCTATAAGAAACAAATCTCAAGCAGGACAAAACAAAAATGTAAATACAAAGAACATTAATTTGCTTTTGTGACCAAAAACACTGAAATATGCATTTTTCTCCAAAACACAGGTTAACATACTAGATTAGTAAAAAGTATGAATACTGAAACATATTTTTTTGTATAGAGTGCACACAAACCAAAATGGTATCTTTGTATGATATGTATATCCATTAATATATTATATGACATTGAAGTACAAAATTAAGCCTAAGAGAAATACTGCTCTTCTACAGATGAAACAAAATTTCCAGTATTTCTCTTCTACGTTGTTTATTATGCCTAGTACCCATTAACATCAACATTTTTCCGTGATATGAAAACTTAATTTTATGAATTATGTATTTATCCAGCATTCATTTAAATGAGTCCTCAAAAGTCACCAGCATGGGACCAATAGTCGGACCCCAGAGAAATCCCCCTGCTTCTCACTTTTTGCCTCTCTCTCACTACCCAAGGATGGCTGCCACGTATCTGACTGCAGGGCAGACCCAAGGGCACTGTGTCAGCTCCAGTTCTCCAGCTCCACTGTCCAATATGACAGCCACCAGCCACACTGAGTACTGAGCTCTTAAAATAGGGTTAGTGTGACTTGAGATGTGATTTAAACATAAAATACACACTGGCTTTTGAAGGCTTAGTTAAAAAAAAAAAAGAGTATAGATTTTATTAGTAATTTCATATTGATTACATGTTGAAATTATTTTTGGATATATTGAGAAAATCCATTATTAAAATTAATTTCATCTGTTTCTATCTTCTTAATGTGACTAATAGAAACATTTAAGTGACATAGGTGGATTACAGTATACTTCTATTGGACAGCACTGTTCTAGAGGGCAGAGATTCAGAGGGATAA
The DNA here is from genome assembly GCF_055505025.1 of Bos grunniens. Classification (NCBI taxonomy): domain Eukaryota; kingdom Metazoa; phylum Chordata; class Mammalia; order Artiodactyla; family Bovidae; genus Bos; species Bos grunniens. The sequence goes on from NC_141176.1 coordinate 52,628,170, forward strand.
ATAACCCACTGTTCATTGATATTTCCTCTTCCCCTTTGAGACCTGAGGCCTCTGACCCAATCAAAATGCAGAACTTTTACTTTTAGGAAACTTTTATTTATGTATATGGTTGAATACTACAAATTCTCCCCCTAGAAGTAACTACATTAAACTACATTAAACTGTCTTATCTAGAATTGATATCCACATTCTTATATGCCACAGCTTCATTTTCAATTTTTTTTGTTTCAGATACTTTTAATGAGTCTACTATCAAAGATGATACTCTTCCTTTTTTCTCAAATCCTCCAAATTGAGCTATATAATCCTCTCTAGTTAAAGCATTATTCAGAAGTTATTTTATTGTGCCTGTAACAAAATTGTATCACATACTATATTTTCCTTACATTTCTTTTTTTTCACTGAGTCAACAATTGCCCTATTTTTGCATTTGCTAAGTTTCTTCTATACCTACCCCTATGGGTTCCTCATCCTCCTCTCAAACATCATCTCTAATGTTTCCCGTTGGCAATATCCTTCAAGAAGCCCTGCTCCCTAACGACAAGGGAAGGCACAGAGGTTGAAACTGTCCCATGCCTTGCATGTTCAAAAGCATCTTTATCTTCCCTCACACATGCCTGAGAGCTGCACTAAGCAGAGTGAACATCATTTTCCCTCAGAACTCTGAAGGCACCATTTGTTATTCTTTATGCCAATGCTGCTTTTGAGAAGTCCAACAACATTCTGCTCAATCTCTGGTACATAACCTGTCTTTGCACTCTGGGACCGTTATTCTTTCTTTATTGTGTTATGATTTTGCAAAGTTATTCTTGGTGTGAGTCTTTCTGTCATTCACTGTGTTGGGCACTCAGTGTGTGTTCTGTTGATCTGAAATGTGTAACTCGGGGGACGGGAAGTCTCCTTATGAAGCTTAGGTAATTTCTTCCTCTCTGCTTGTTGTTGTTTAGTCATTCAGATGTGTCCAACCCTTTGTGACCCCGCAGATTGCAGCCCACAAGGCTCCTCTGTCAATGGGATTTCCCATGCAAGAACACCACAATGGGTTGTCATTTCCTTCTCCAGGAGATCTTCCTCATCCAGGGATCAAAACCCACATCTCCTGCATTGGCAGGCAGATTTTTTACCACTGAGCCACCAGGGAAGCCCGTCCTCTCTGCTTGAATACCTATTAAATACTGGATTTTCTAGAAGGATCCTCTAATTTTACTTTATATAATCTATTTTCTTTCTTTTGCTCTGTTTTCTATTGTCTGGGGAACTCTTTAATCTGAACTTCTAACGCTTCTACTGATTTTATTGTGATCTTATATTTTTTAACTTGCAAAATCTTTGTTCTGAATTTTTCAAAAACACTGCTCTTTAATGTAAATAATCATCTTTTCATCCCTCTTTAAAATACAAATTACTCTTAGAGTTTTTCTGTTCCATGTACTCTTTTCAGCAAAATTGTTAGTATTATTATTACTATTTTTACTGATTTAGGGTATTCTGTCTTTCACGTTAACCCAGTAATACTTGGCTCTCTCTCTCTCTTTAGTCTCTAAGTCATGTCTGACCCTTGCGACCCCATGGACTGTAGCCCGCCAGGCTCATCTTTCCATGCGATTCTCTAGGCAAGAAAACTGGAGTGGGTTGCCGTTTCCTTCTCCAAATACTTGGCTATACACTTATTTGTAAAGAGTAAGCAACTAAAAAAACTGACAGAAAGCTGCTGTGAACCGACAGAGTCTGACAGACGGCGAGCTCACCTCAAACTGATCCCGCCAGGTTCAGCAGTTTCACTGCAGGGTCTCTTACTACCTGCCAGATGTCTGCATCTGTAAGTCTTTCCTCACTTTTTTCTCCAAACAAGAATCTTCCAGTCTTTTTCCTAGAAGCTATAAGCCTCACTCTCAGTATACTGGGAACTCTGAGGATGGAGGAAGGCCATCATCAATATGGAGACTTTCACTTAATCTCCACATTCAGCCTGGCTCCTCAATTTCACTCTCAACTGTGCCTGGTTTCCCCTGGCCTCTCTGGCTCAAATTTCTTTACACGGAAAACCTAACTCTTAGGGGTAGGAGAGGAGGACAGGTGACCGGCTGGGAAGTGTAGAGGAAGGGCTCTGGGGTTCTGGAGCTTTCATTACACAGAATCCCAGTCTATTTTTAGCTTTTCCCCTCACCACCATTTTCCAGGCACCTATTACTTCCAATTCTAAATTCTATCTGTATTTTTAGGTGAAAATCAACTTACCTTCTGTGGGTATTAGCTTCTTCAGAAGTTTAAGCTTTCCCAGTATTTACGTTCTAAAAATGTGTCCCATTCTTAGAAGTTTATACTTTAAAAAGAATCCTTTATTGTAATCTTTGTGGAGACTGCAAGGGTGGAGAGGAGAGCAGAAACTAGGCGTCTCCAACATGGCCCTATTTCTCTCCTGCTTTCTGAGTGTTAGCTTTAAGAAAACCCAGAACTACAATTAGAAGTCTCAGATGTACCCCTTTTTTTCTCCTATTGATTTCTCACCAACAGTGTGGCAGTACCTAGAAATTTTATTCTGATAAACTAGAGTTCGTTAATCTGAGGATTTCAAGTCATTCACCAATTCTGGAAAATCTTAGCCATTATTTTAAATACTATCTCTCCATGAATCTATTACTAGCCTTGTGGAACTCAGATTGTACTTCAAACTTTCTCATTCTCTATGTTTCTTATTCTTCATGTTTTATCTCTCTGTGCTGCATTCTGAATAATTTCTTCCTCTATCTTTCAGTTCACTGCTTCTATCTTCAACTACATTATCCACTGGTTAACTCATCCTTTAAGTTTCTAATTGTAACCATTTGGTTTTTCATTTCCAGGAGTTCTATTTGGTTTGTTTTCTGATCTGATTATCTTTTATATCCTTATTCCTTAATAATACTTTTGACACTTTATTAATCATATTAAATATATACACACTTAATATCAAATTATATATAGAGAGAGACTTGTCAAGATTGATTCTGCTTTACTCTCTCTTTTCTCTCACATTGGGAGAAAGGAGACTCTCAATGGTGGTGCGTTTTTTCTATGTCCTTTTTGTTCGTGAGTCCAGATTCAGTAGTGTTGTGTCAGTGGGAAGTCTGTGAAATCTGGAGTTCATGTTTACAGAAGGGACTTTAGTCTCTTCCAGTAAGAGACCTCACATTATGGGCAACCTTACCTTAAAGTCTCAGCGTAAGCTTTTTGGAACAAGATAAGTAATTTGCATTTGGATCCCAGATAATTTGAGATGCAACACTTACATTTTCGGAGAAGGCTTTTCTTACCTGCTCCTAATCATTGCCCAGCCAAGAGAGTTTTGTGAAATGAATAGGTAGGTGAAATGGGGCCAAATCACGAAGAACACTATAGGTCATGTTAAGATAACAGGTTTTAATATGGCCTTTGACTTAGAGCTGGGGATACAGTGATGCGGAAGGTCCTTAGAGAGCCACCGCTGTTGCTTTAGAGGATTGAGTAGTTTTGTGCAGCCCAATGCTTGAGCATAACTACAGCCAGACAGACATGGGTTCAAGTCCTGTCTCTGCTATCTGAAGGCTCTCTACACTGTAACTACATAAACTTCTTCCAGCTTTCAGTGTTCCACTCTTACTGCTATTTCCATGCTTTAGCACACAGATACCAAGACTATTCTCTCTCTCTACACCACCAATACCAACACCTCCTCCCTCTGCACTGGCTAATTTCAACTCACTGTTTAAGAACTCATGTCATATCCTCTCAAATAAATCTACACACAAAAAAAATCACTGGATTCTAATAAGTACCTTGTATATGGTCACTATATTTTTAACATTTGGCATGGATATTTGAATGTTTGTGTTATTCTATTAAAATTTTGAAAGTATTTATCTACATTTAAACTAAAATTTTGCTGAATCCTTAAAGCTTCCCTGGTGGCTCAGCTGGTAAAGAATCTGCCTGCAATGTGGGAGACCTGGGTTCGACCTCTGGGTTGGGAAGATCCCCTGGAGAAGGGAAAGGCTACCCACTCCAGTATTCTGGCCTGGAGAATTGTATAGTCCATGGGGTCGCAAAGAGTCAGACACAACTGAGCAACTTTCATTTTCATTTTTCACTTTCAAAGCACAGCAGAGAACAGTTTGGAAATCAATAAACTGGACTTCAAAATAAGTAAGAATCATAAAGACGGGAAAGAGGACTTCAGCAGGACAAAAAGAGGGAAAAGAATAAGAACAGAAATCTAGAGAAAGGACACTGCTCATGTTTGATATGGAAAGTTCAAAATCACTGAACAAGTCACAGACAGTAGCCCATTTACCCCTTTCCCTATATTTGGCTGCTAATGACAGGGTTCAGGCATCCCTTCTACATGTTCTGGAGATCATCCAAGGGGCCAGGAAAGAGCACGTAACAGAGACTTAAAATTGTAACTTCTTCAATTTCCAGAAAACATTCCAAAAGAATTAAATCCAGTCTGCCTATAAGTAAGTTTCTATTTCTCATCACTAACAAGGATGAAGAGCTTATTCCACAACTGCCCAGTAAAAGCTCAAAAAAAAAAAAAAAAAATGCTGTATGTGAAGCAGAAATAGCTCAGAAACACATCAATCCACGAAAAACTATCACAACCAATTAGAAATATTGGAAAAATAATATATGCTTTTCTTTCAATGGGGAAGAGATATTTAGAAACTATGAAGGAATTCTACATTTGAAAATTCAGGGCAAGATGGGAGGTGGGGGAGGACAGAGAGCAAGCCCATGTTAAAGGAAAAGGAGGCTGCAGTGCTGACATAAAAACTACACTGAAGATGTAAGTTTTCACCAAATTTCATTTTATTATACCTTTCATGTCGCAGCATTAAACACACATGCAGTTTAGATCAACTGTCTTAGGTTATTTATACATCAACCTGGGATAGATCAACCACTATACTGAGCAAGAAAAAGCAGTGAATTCCAATTGACAGAAATTGAGGCGAAATGGCAACTTGGTCTCTTGTCCATTTCTAAGCAGCTCGAGATATGAAATACCTGAATAGTTTGGCAAGCGTGGCTGCCATTGTTGGTGAGGATGGCAGAGATGGCCTGCAGTGTCCTTCCTGTCTCTCCCCAGGAAGCCACCAGACTAAAGAGACAAGCGCAGGAAAGTGCTGTCAGAGACTGTCCTGTGCTGTCGTTCATTCCAGTACTTCGAACAGTGATTTCCAAAAGGAGCTGGAAGAGAGACTCTGTGGATAAAACAGAACTCAATTATGTCATTCAACATACAGAACATTATATGGTATCTGTTCATTTATTTAAACCTTGCCTCGTTTTTCAAAAAAATACTTAAGGTAGCTACAACAGTTCACATTTGTTCCTTTCTAGCTACCCTTTTTCACCCAAAGTTAGAATATTTACATAAAAAGGATCTTACAGAATACTTAGTCCAACTCCATATTTTTGTAAATGAAGAAATGGAAATCTACCCACAATCATTTAAAAGAAACTTGCTTTCAGGCATTCATAGTATTCAAGAACTAGCCTATTTAGGAGTAACAAACTATTCATTGCATTTATTTTCACCTTTTAGATTAGGAAAATACAGGCTTCTTAAAATGTTATATGCCCAAAAAACTATGTATTTATTTGCAAAACGACAAAAGAATACATAGAACACATGCAAAAATTTGCTTTCATATAAAATTGGCTTAATTGCTAACACAACAGCAGTGCATACTCAGAGACACAGAGAGAAAGAAGAAGAAGAAAAGAACAGAGTCATAAAGAGAGAAAATTTGAGAACAATGGAAAAAAAGGGGGAAAGGAGAAGGAAGGAAGGGGAAGGAAGAAAGAAAGAGAGAGAACTGATGTGCTGGAATTCTCTGCAAAAGGCCATCTGTATTTTATTTCTTAGCTCCCAGAAACTGAGGCTTCCTCTTGTAGTCCCCGTCTTCCGCATCTAATCCCTAATTAATTAAGTCCTGTCAATTTTACTTCCTAATTCCTCCACTTTTTGCATCTCATCAGCATCTCCCCAACCCATGCTATCTACCACCTTCTCTTAATTGGACTACTAAAAGTATTCATAAATTAGCTCCTATAATTCACTTTTGCATTCTGATAGTCAAAGAGAAATTTTAAACCAAAAAATCTGTTTTTTCTTTCAAATCTATTCACTCCTTTGTTATTTACTCCTCTTCCTTCTTTCCTTTCTCACTCCCTACTTCACTTCTCTCTATATCCTTCAGTCTTTTCCCTTATTCCATCTAGCCTTCACTCTGTCTCTCTCTCCAACTGTCCTCCTTTTCCTCTATCCTTTCATCTACCTTTTTCCTTTGTTCATCCCGCCATTATTATCCTGCCCATTCATCTTATAATTATTCAGCCAGTATTTCCTGCATTCTCCCCGTACATCAGGAACTATCCTAGACATTGATGAAGACAAAGAACGTCCCTGGCAACAAAAAAAGTTAGATCAAATTGAAGAAGATAGTGTAAGACTATAAAGAATTTTTTAAACATAAGTAGACAGTGATGTTCAATTCCTTCTAGAAACAGAACCATCCTCCTTGGACACAGCCTATCAAGCTCCACATGGCCTATTCCCTGCCTCCCCATCCTCGCACTCTCCACTCTGCTCACTGTCTTTTTCCCTTCCTACCTCCAAATCTTACCAGTGTGGAGATTCCTTAAAAAACTGGAAATAGAACTGCCATATGACCCAGCAATCCCACTGCTGGGCATATACACTGAGGAAACCAGAATTGAAAGACACACATGTACCCCAATGTTCATCACAGCACTGTTTATAATAGCCAGGACATGGAAATAACCTAGATGTCCATCAGCAGACGAATGGGTAAGGAAGCTGTGGTACATGTACACAATGGAATATTACTCAGCCATTAAAAAGAATACATCTGAATCAGTTCTAATGAGGTGGATGAAACTGGAGCCTATTATACAGAGTGAAGTAAGTCAGAACAAAAAACACCAATACAGTATACTAATGCATATATATGGAATTTAGAAAGATGGTAAGGATAACCCTGTATGTGAGACAGCAAAAGAGACACAGATGTATAGAACAGTCTTTTGGACTCTGTGGAAGAGGGCGAGGGTGGGATGGTTTGGGAGAATGGCATTGAAACGTGTATATTATCATATGTGAAACGGATCACCAGTCCAGGTTTGATGCATGATACAGGGTGCTCGGGAGTGGTGGGATGACCCAGAGGGATGGGATGGTGAGGGAGGTGGGAGGGGGGTTCAGGATGGGGAACACATGTACACCTGTGGCGGATTCATGTCAATGTATGGCAAAACCAATACAATATTGTAAAGTAATTAGCCTCCAAAAATAAACAAATAAAAAGACTAAAAAAAAACCTTACCACATGCTCTCCCCACCTGCCTAGAAACTTAGTTAACTCTTTCTTACTCACCCTTCAAATCTCCAATGTCACATCTTCTCTGAAGTCTGTTATTAATTCTTAGAATTCCTGCTTACATGCGTCCAACAGTCTACAGCTAAATTCCATAACAGCAACAATGTTTATACTGATAGCCCTTATATTATATGCTCTTAGCACAGAACATTTAAGTGAATAATTGAGAGCATATCCTCTAACCTTAAATTGAACAGAAAGACTGATATAAGGGAAGGATTTTTTAAAAACTGAACAATTTGTAAATCAAATCCATCAGCAAAGGGATGTCTGACGTATAATAATCATCAAGCTATCCTAACAATATGAGAGATGCATATATATTTTCATGAGCAACATGAAAAAAAACACTGTGGAAAAAGTGTAACTAATAGAAAAAACAGAGATTTCTATACAAATTTTACTTTAAAGAACCAAATTACTACTAAAATCTTGGAGCTAATTAAACAACATAAAAAATATGAAGTGATGGTAAATGCCTGAACAGAAAAATAAGTCAAAGCAGTGAACAGATCAGAAATAAGCATTGGAAGGATAGAAGAGAGACCACAGACAGTACAGCAGCATTTAAAACTGTTAGTAGGGAAATGAAAACAAATTATGATCAGGAGACCTAAGCTTGGATAGAAAGAAGATAATTAAACTAAAGCACATATTATAATTTTAAAAGCCAGCATTAAGAACAAGATCTATTTTGAAAAGAATAAAGGAAAGGGAATATTTATGTATAACATGAAAATAAAAGAAAGTATATAACAAATGGTAGAGGAAAACAGAATGGCAGAAGATCTAGGAGGAAAGGAATGATCAGCATGTTGTTCTAAGTTAAGATATAGGGTATACTGGTTTCAGTGGGCATTGTAAATACTTCAATGATTGGCTAATTTACAATCTAGAGCTAAGGACAACTAGCAGTTCAGTTCAGTTGCTCAGTCGTGTCCGACTCTGTGCAGCCCCATGGACTGCAGCAGGCCAGGCCTCCCTGTCCATCACCAACTCCCAGAGCTTACTCAAACTCATGTCCATTCAGTCGGTGATACCATCCAACCATCTCATCCTCTGTTGTCCCCTTCTCCATCTGCCCTCAATCTTTCTCAGCATCAGGGTCTTTTCAAATTAGTCACTTCTTTACATCAGGTGGCCAAAGTATTGGAGTTTCAGCTTCAGTTTCAGTCCTTCCAATGAATATTCAGGACTGATTTCCTTTAGGATGGACTGGTTGGATCTCCTTGCAGTCCAAGGGACTCTCAAGAGCCTTCTCCAACATCACAGTTCAAAAGCATCAATTCTTCAGTGCTCAGCTTTCTTCACAGTCCAACTCTCACATCCATACATGACTACTGGAGAAACCATAGCTTTGACTAGATGGACCTTTGTTGGCAAAGTAATGTCTCTGTTTTTTAATATGCTGTCTAGGTTGCTCATAACTTTTCTTTCAAGGAGCAAGCGTCTTTTAATTTCATGGCTGCAGTCACCATCCGTAGTGATTTTGGAACCCCCAAAAATGAGGTCTCACACTGTTTCCATTGTTTTTCCATTTATTTGTCATGAAGTGATGGGACCAGAAGCCATGATCTTAGTTTTCTGAATGCTGAGTTTTAAGTCAACTTTTTCACTCTCCTCTTTCACTTTTATCAAGAGGCTCTTTAGTTGTTCTTCACTTTCTTCCATAAGGGTGGTGTCATCTGCATATCTGAGGTGATTGATATTTCTCCCAGCAATCTTGATTCCAGCTTGTGCTTCATCCAGCCCAGCATTTCTCATGACGTACTTTGCATATAAGTTAAATAAGCAGGGCGACAATACACAGCCTTGACATACTCCTTTCCTGATTTGGAACCAGTCTGTTGTTCCATGTCCATTTCTAACTGTTGCTTCCTGATCTGCATACAGATTTCTCAAGTGGCAGGTCAGGTGGTCTGGTATTCCATCTCTTTCAGAATTTTCCAGTTTCTTGTGATCCACACAGTCAAAGGCTTTGACATAGTCAATAAAATAGAAGTAGATGTTTTTCTGGAACTCTCTTGCTTTTTCAGTGATCCAACGGATGTTTGCAATTTGATCTCTGGTTCCTCCGCCTTTTCTAAATTCAGCTTGTGCGCACCAGGACCCAAAGATCCCACAGAGACTGAGACAGAACTGTGTCTGAGAGTATCCTGTGGAGGTACAGGTCAGCAGGGGACTGCCGCAGGGGCAGGGGCTCTGGGTGCAGCAGACTTGGGTATGGCATAAGCCCTCTTGGAGGAGGTCGCCATTAACCCCAACACAGAACTGCCAGAACTTATACAGGACCGGGGAAAAGACACTTGGAGAGCACAAACAGAACCTTGTGCATACCAGGACCCAGAAGAAAGGAGCAGTGACCCCACAAGAGACTGACCCAGACTTGCCCATGAGTGTCCAAGAGTCTCTGGCAGATGCATGGGTCAGCAGTGGTCTGCTGCAGGGTTGGGGGCACCAGATCAGTAGTGCCTGCATGAAACCTTTTGAAGGAGGTCCCACTGTCTTCATTACCTCCACCATAGTAAGTAACAAGGAGGGAACACAGCCCCACCCATCAAGAGAAAACTGGATTTTCTGAGCATGGCCCCACCCATCAGAACAAGACCCAGTTTCCCCCTCAGTCAGACTCTCCCATCAGGAAGCTTCCATAAGCCTCTTATCCTTCTCCATCAGAGGGCAGACAGACTGAAAACCAAAATCAGAGAAAGGATAACTAGCAAGATATTCTTAAATAAAAGTATTAATTTAATTAAATCTTCAAAAAAATGCCACGAAGTCAAGTAGTGCATTGCAATGTAAATACAATCACTGGTGCTACAGAGACAATAAACAAGATGCCTGCTTCTTAATATGCGCAGCTTGTATTTGGTAGTAGCATGAATAACATGGTGCTGTTGTTTTTAAAAATCCTCAGCTTATTTTCATGGCCAGTACTCCCTACCACTAACTAAAACAAAATAGTAACAAAACAAATTGAACTCAGAAACTAATTATGATATATGATCCAAAAAAATAACAATCTGACATCAAAATGAAAACCAAGTAATGAGGTTCTCACATGTGGGTCTAACATAATCCAAACAGCCAAGCAAAGAAAAAGACCCAAAGTCGAGTTCAGACCAGCAGTATGGTCCCCTAATCAGCAGCTTTGGCATTACCCAGAAACTTACTCAACATGCAAATTCTTGTGTCTCATTCCAAATCTACTGAATTGGAAACTCCACAGTTAGGGTCCACATATATGATTGACACAAGCTAATGCATGAGATTTAGAAAACTCTAGACTCTTTCCCAGATCAGGAAAGGAGTACATCAAGGCTGTTTATTGTCACCCTGCTTATTTAACTTACATGCAGAGTACATCATGCGAAATGCCGGGCTGGATGAAGCACAAGCTGGAATCAAGACTGCCAGGAGAAATATCAATCCTCAGATTATGAAACCTCAGAATCCTCAGAAATATCAAACCTCAGATATGCAGATGACACCACCCTTATGGCAGAAAGTGAAGAACAACTAGAGAGCCTCTTGATGAAAGTGAAAGAGGAGAGTGAAAAAGTTGGCTTAAAGCTCAACATTCAGAAAACTAAGATCATGGCATCTGGTCCCATCACTTCATGACAAATAAATGGAGAAACAATGAAAACAGTGACAGACTATTTTGAGGGGCTCCAAAATCACTGCAGATGGTGACTGCAGCCATGAAATTAAAAGATGCTTGCTCCTTGAAAGAAAAGTTATGACCAACTTAGACAGCATATTAAAAAGCAGAGATATTAGCTTGCCAACAAAGGTCCATCTAGTCAAAACTATGGTTTTTCCAGTAGTCATGTATGGATGTGAGAGTTGGACTATAAAGAAGCTGAGCACTGAAGAACTGATGCTTTTGAACTGTGGTGTTGGAGAAGATTCTTGAGAGTCCCTTGGACTGCAAGAAGATCCACCCAGTCCATCCTAAAGGAAATTAGTCCTGAATATTCATTGGAAGGACTGAAACTGAAGCTGAAACTCCAATACTTTGGCCACCTGATGCGAAGAGCTGACTCATTTGAAAAGACCCTGATTCTGGGAAAGACTGAAGGTGGGAGCAGGGGACGACAGAGCATCAGATGGTTGGATGGCATCACCGACGGGATAGACATGAGTTTGAGTAGGCTCTGGGAGTTGGTGATGGGCAAGGAAGCCTGGAGTGCTAAAGTCCATGGGGTCGCAAAGAGCTGGATGCAACTGAACTGAACTGAGATTTTTGAAGGCCCAGAGTTAGGAAAGCAATTAGCCTTCACAATTAAGCTTCCATCTCTTCCTCTTCCTTAAAGAGCCCCCACCTTGCTTACAAGAGTATGTGTTGAGTCTAGGTCACTGGCAAATGAAAGGCAGGCATTCATAAAACTTAAATGCACTTTACACAAAGCAAATATTTTTCACTTAATGGAAGTTGCTACTAATTCAAAAGCTTTACCTTCAACATGATAAATACAAACCTATTTTTGTTTAGAAACTAACTGTGCTGTGTTGAGTTGGTATTTGTTTCCTCTTTTCCTACTCCTTTGACTCTCCAAAAAGCATGTAAAGTTAGATGAAGTCAACGTCAGCTATTCTGCTCAAAGGTTTAGTAAGAATGATTTAAGTTTATGGTGACAATAAGGCTTGAGGATTATTTCTGGGTTCTAAGAATTTCTATTTGCCATCATCATAATAATCAGGAAATGTCTGTGCATGAACTATAACTCCAGTGGAACATAGCAAAGTAACTTAAAATTTATACCCCTGCTGTTTCAGCACCATCAACAGAGACTGAATTACAGGCTGTAGTCAGTATATGCTTCATAAGAGAAGCTCTTTACATTCAAAGGCTTCATTCACTGTGCCTAAGCTCTTACCTAGGACCTCGGGTGGCTCTGACTGAAGGCCTTCCGGTTGCTGACCCTGAAGTACGTTAAGCAGGGCTTGGAGACTCCTGAGACACAGGGATGGATGAGAAAATCGTGTCTCCTTGATCAATTCAAAAACTTCACAAAGTCCAACCTCAATGATCTATTTAAGATAAAAAAAATTATACTTTATAACATGTGAGCTAATAACACTTTTCAGGCAGTATAATCAGTACAGTTTACTTCTAACAGCAAATGATTAATGGTACAATATTTTAAAGGCAAGACAAAATCATCACATAAAAAAGAATAAAACCCATTGTGTTTAATTTCAAGATTTAGAAAATTATCTGGTTACACATAAGGTTAAAAAATAGTGGCTCTATTTAATAAGTAGTTTTAGTATAATGAAGCCATAATAAAAGATCATGAAAATGGTTTAACAGTAAACCAGTTACTAGATTGCAATCACCCAGGAAAAAATTAACTAATAATATAGAAAGTTCATTTGGCTGTACTCAAGTAAAAATTGGCATTCTATTTTATTTTAATTTTACTTATGGCCAGAAAAAAAAAAAAGTCAATATAGCACTATACTGTGAAAAGATTAAAAAAGGAACCAAAGTTTCTTAGGATTTCCTATAACAGTAAAATCAGCCAATTCTTATTTGTAGATGGTGTCCCTTATTCTTGTAGGATTTACCACAAAAAGAATCAAAAACTACCTATCTAAAATATCATGGCTATTTTTACTTTTAATTATCTTATCATTACTCATGAGGACCAAGAAAAATGTAACTCATCCTCCAATTAAAAGTAAATACATTTTTAAAATATATAAATAAAAATTAAAAATATATTTATAACTCAGTATCTACCAAAAGATGGATAAATTTGCAACAAAAGACAGAGAGCAAATATGATAAACTGGTAAAAAGAGATACCTTCAGAAAGCTGAGAGAACAAAAGACAATGAATTCAATTTCTCAATCAATGCCTATATTTTGAGAAGGAGATGTGTAAGATCTTCTCAGGAAGTGTAAATTTGGAGAAATAAGTAACAGAAAAAGTTAAAACTAGATAAATTAGTAGAAGTGCATCAAAGAATTAATTCCACTGAATGAAATATAAAAGAGACTCTCTCTGATGAGATTTATACATTAATTCATATATGACATAAATAATTTTAAGTACTTATTTCATGCATCTCATTACAGGAGATATGAGATATATTAGACCCTATTCTCTAAAAGTTTATAATCTAACAGGCTAAATGCATTTTATATATATTTTTATCCAGTCCAACCTCTATTAGAGCATTTATTATGCTATAATATAACTGACTATTTTTGTTTCCATTTTCCAAACTAAAAATGTGTCTCCTTGTGGACACAGAGTATATCTTAACTAACTTCTCCCATGACTAGCCCAGTGCCTACACATGAGAAGCAGACAACAAATACTTATCTCAGCTATTCACTCTCTCAGTTGTGCACTAAAAACCACTGCAACTCATAAATGTGTTGCCCAGGCAAGGGTCAAGTCAGTTGCAGACAAGTCAGCTGCAGTTATCTAAAATCCTGGAATGCTTAATCATAGTTAAGATTATGGAACTGCTTGTACAGAGTTTCAATTGATTAAATGGAAATGAAAACATTCCATTTCATATAGTTTACCTTCTGGAAATAGACAAGAAAATAAAAACAAACTGTCCAAGATTTCTGTTTATGTCCTTACAGGAAGCAAATCTGAAGTCAAAGACTGCCTAAGTATACAAAAGTGAAAGTGAAAGTCGCTCAGTCTGTCCAGCTCTTTGCAACCCCATGGACTATATACAGTTCATGGAATTCTGAAGGCAAGAATACTGGAGTAGGTAGCTGTTCCCTTCGCCAGGGGATCTTCCCAACACAGGGATTGAACCCAAGTAGGCAAATGCTTTACCAGCTGAGCCACCAGGGAAGCCCAAGAATACTGGAGAGGGAAGTGATCCCTTCTCCAGCGGATCCTCCCAACCCAGGAATTGAACCAGGGTCTCCTGAATTGCAGGCGGATTCTTTACCAGCTGAGCTACCAGGGAAGCCCAAGTACACAAAGTAGGGCTCTATTCTCAGGCCGGTAGGAGACCAATCAAGATTGCCTGGAGAAATATCAATAACCTCAGATATGCAGATGACACCACCCTTATGGCAGAAAGGGAAGAACTAAAAAGACTCTTGATGAAAGTGAAAAAGGAGAGTGAAAAAGTTGGCTTAAACTCAACATTCAGAAAACTAAGATCATGGCATCTGGTCCCATCACTTCATGGCAGATAAGATGGGCAAACAGTGGAATCAGTGGCTGACTTTACTTTTCTGGGCTCCAAAATCACTGCAGATAGTGACTGCAGCCATGAAATTAAAAGACACTTGCTCCTTGGAAGGAAAGTTATGATCAACCTAGATAACATATTAAAAAGCAGAGACATTACTTTGCCAACAAAGGTCCGTCTAGTCAAGGCTATGGTTTTTCCAGTAGTCATGTATGGATGTGAGAGTTGAACTATAAAGAAAGCTGAGCGCTGAAGAATTGATGCTTTTGAATTGTGGTGTTGGAGAAGATTCTTGAGAGTCCCTTGGACTGCAAGGAGATCCAACCAGTCCATCCTAAAGGAGATCAGTCCTGGGTGTTTATCGGAAGGACTGATGTTGAAGCTGAAACCAATACTTTGGCCACCTGATGCGAAGAGCTGACTCACTGGAAAAGACCCTGATGCTGGGAAAGATTGAGGGCAGGAGGAAAAGGGGATGACAGAGGATGAGATGGTTGGATGGCATCACCGACTCAATGGACATTGGTTTGGGTGGTCTCTGGGAGTTGGTGATGGACAGGGAGGCCTGGCGTGCTGCAGTCCATGGGGTCGCAGAGAGTCGGACACGACTGAGCAGCTGAACTGAACTACCAATCACAAATTTTCACATGTCAAAGAACTCTTCACAGATGACATTCTTGGCTAGGGTTTCTTTGTATAAGTAGATTCCTGTAGTAATAGAGAAAGTATTGAACCTTGCCAAAAATAGTAAGGCTCCTTACTGAACAGCTTCCCAAGTTGTCTCTCTGATCAGGTTATGCTGTAATAACAAATGCATGACAACAAGTAACTCAGGGGGCTGCCTAGGAACAGCGCACTAGATGGGTTTAGTGAAAAATACTCCTCAAACGTTAGTCAAAATGATCAGGACAAGGAATTATCCATCTGTCCAGATGAACCACTGTAAAATCTCACTTATCACCTATATCTTAGTTCAGTGTATAATTTTCATTTTTAACAAGGAAAAAAACTAATTCATTTCCAGAACTGTGATATACATTCAATACACAACAAAATAAAAAATCAAACTCAAGTTTCCCAATCATATTTAACTTTGAATGATTGAACAGAGGAACAAAATATGTTGTAAATTAAGACTTTTTGCTGAGGTTTGGCTGAGAGTATTTTACTACACATAAGAACTCTGAAACTGCACTTTATACTCTGAAGTCTGTCTTACAGTCACTAAGAATACACTCTATGTCCTCCTCCCTCAGTAACAGGAGGAAGAGTACAAAAAGAAAAAAATATAGTACTGCAAATACAATATGATTTCATTTGTGCAGAAACAAATATATTTTAATGTGTATATGTAAAAATGTTTATAATGGGTATATTTTGGTTATAAGGATTTTAGAAATAACTTCCAGCTTTTAAAATCTTCTTTTCCTCTTTTATAAAAATGTTCCCCATTTTTTCAAATTATCTACACTGAATACACACTGCTTTTATAAATAGAAAAAGAGATTATTAATAAGCTTGACTGCTCAATAGAATAGTTCATTGTAATAAGATAACACAGTAAGCTTTCAGTACTTTCCATGACAAACCATAACTAACCACCAAACACACGGTCTTCCAACTCCTCTTCAGAAAACAGTCTTTTGTAAATTTACAGAATGTTATCATCACTGTTGCTTTAAAACAATTAAATCCTGAAAGCTCTCTATTATACTTGAAGGAACACAAAACCCAAATAATTAACTAGTATAGCCAGTCCAATGTCACTGTTGCGAAAAGTGAGGCAAAAAACATATTGGGCCAAAAAAAAGTCTTTTGAAGTTTTATTTTGCTCTCCTCAAATCATGTATTTCCAAAGGTGGCATTATCATTTTCACTATCAGTAACATGAAGGTGTAGACATATCACATTTAGATTTAATAATAATAAACTCTTTGCCATCAGAAATTCTATCTTCTATTAAAAAGTCCTAGAGTCAATTCTAAGACCTACAGAAAATATTTGAAAAAGCTCAAAAGGAAATCAAAATCAATTTAACTAACTTTTAAAAGTCAAGGAGAACCAGTCAGAATGGCTGCGATCCAAAAGTCTACAAGTAATAAATGCTGGAGAGGGTGTGGAGAAAAGGGAACCCTCTTACACTGTTGGTGGGAATGCAGACTAGTACAGCCATTATGGAGAACAGTGTGGAGATTCCTTAAAAAACTGGAAATAGAACTGCCTTATGATCCAGCAATCCCACTACTGGGCATACACACTGAGGAAACCAGAAGGGAAAGAGACACGTGTACCCCAATGTTCATCGCAGCACTGTTTAGAATAGCCAGGACATGGAAGCAACCTAGATGTCCATCAGCAGATGAATGGATAAGAAAGCGGTGGTACATATACACAATGGAGTATTACTCAGCCATTAAAAAGAATACATTTGAATCAGTTCTAATGAGGTGGATGAAACTGGAGCCTATTATACAGAGTGAAGTAAGCCAGAAGGAAAAACACCAATACAGTATACTAACGCATATATATGGAATTTAGAAAGATGGTAACAATAACCCTGCGTACGAGACAGCAACAGAGACACTGATGTATAGAACAGTCTTATGGACTCTGTGGGAGAGGGAGAGGGTGGGAAGACTTGGGAGAATGGCATTGAAACATGTAAAATATCATGTATGAAATGAGATGCCAGTCCAGGTTCGATGCACGATACTGGATGCTTGGGGCTAGTGCACTGGGACGACCCAGAGGGATGGTACGGGGAGGGAGGAGGGAGGAGGGTTCAGGATGGCGAACACATGTATACCTGTGGCAGATTCATTTTGATATTTGGCAAAACTAATACAATTATGTAAAGTTTAAAAATAAAATAAAATTTTAAAAAAAAGGTGAAGAAAAAATAAATAAAAAAATAAAAGTCAAGGAGGGAAAACAGAATTGTATCAAAATGATATCTCGGACAACAAATAAAAAATTGCCTCCATTACGTAAGAGAAAAAAGGAGCAAGAGAGAAGTAAAACCCCAGCAAGAAAAAGGAAAATGACAACCACACATTTGAGAGAAGCAAGAGAGGAACAACAAAGGAAAGGAAAGAAGTGACACGAAAGAGTGTCTGGAGAAGAGGCACAGAAATGGTCAAAAGGAATAGAAAAGTCAACATTTCACACCTGCCCTCATGCTCCCATCATCTCAAACCCTAAAGGCCTCATCTCTTCTGTGTCCTGCAAACTGCTGCCAAAGACCTAAAAAGTTTCGCTCCCAGTCCTGCCCCAGCCCACAACACTCTGACTAACTCTGCAACAAAAGCATTCCACTGCTCCTTCCTCTCTGATCTGACTGTCTCATTTCCATGGATATACAGTACTTCTTAGTAACTGAAGAGTTCCCCAAAAACTAACTGAAATTTACTTGGACCTACACATTTTCCTATTTGTACCTTAAACTCATTAACAGCTAGCATTTATTAAGCATGCATGTATTTACTAACTCTTTGAATCCTTACTACTACCCTATAAGGAAGACATTATCCCCATTTCAGAGATGACAAAACTGAGCCACAGAGAGGTTAAATAACTTGCCTAGCATCACACAGCTAGCATTTGAAATTGCAAGTGTTTGAACTCAAGCAGTTTGACTCTACTGCCCATGTTCATCATTATACCTTGTTTCCTGACAGGCTAGAACTTGATGGAAAACTCAGTATGATGGAAAACTCAGTATTAATAACTTGAATTATCTGCTTTTCTTCTTTTCACTGGAAGCTCTCTTTTAGATTCTGCATCTTTTGACTCTGTTATTCATGCTAAAAAAAAACACTTAAGAATGCCTGATATTTTATTTCCTTAATACTGATTCTTCCTAAAGTTTTAAAATAACCTAAGAATCAGTAGTTCTTGACTGTGCAGTATCTTTTAAATTATATACAGTTTATTATCTGATGTTTACATACCTGTGTGAAAGGCTTCTCTGGGTCTTTATTCTCCTTCCCAATGTTGAACCTAAGCTGAGTGACTGTTACAGTACAGTGAGACTCACCCACACACAGAATGAATTCTTATACCGAAAATACAAGCCCATATCCTGACTTAAAAATGTAGCTTTGCTCAGCCTCCCCTAATTAAGCATAAGAAATCAGTATTATAGACCACGCTGTCTACTTGGAGAAACTTGCACGGAAAAGATGAGTCTGTTTTAAGTGGAAGAAAGAAGCCAGTAGAGATAGTACAGTTATGGACACTGGAGAGAAAAGGACTAAGGGGAAAAGGGTCCCAAGAGCAGATAAGGACACTTGAAGGTGACTGATTAAGACGCTAAGGGACTTCACAAAATCTCTACTACCCTATGAAATAGGAAGCAAGTCAATTGCTGACAATAAGGGGAGAAGAACCTGGTGGTAATGATTAAGGACGGGGATGAACTTACAAAGAGCCTCCATGAAAAGTGAAAACAGATCAGGAACATGGCCTCTATCTGGCTGCTATGTCTGAGTAATATAAAAAAAAAGTATCTACATGGTATCTTATGTAGGCATATGAAGAAGTTTTTAAGGCACAGTCTTAAGGTATCCATTTAGTAAAAAGAAAATATATATGAATCATTTATGATAAAGGAAATCATTTTTAAATGTCTATATTTAGAAAACAGCAATATGTATAAATAATTTATGATAAAGGTACCATTTTAAAATATGTCTATATTTTCATCCATTCTTTGTTAGAAATATTCACTACACATACGATACAGAAAAAAAATATATATATATACATAAAATAACATTACAATCTTAAAACAAACTCAATGCTTAAATAGAACAAAATACCTTAAGAACAGTTTGTTCCACTACAATACATGTTGCTATGACACCAACTGGATTATATGCCTCTGGTAAATATGGGAGTGATATCAGAACAATGCAGTTTGATTTACATGTATTTTTCCCCTAGTCAAAGGGAACCAGGATAGCAAGAGTACACTCAACACCTTAGGCAGAAAAGGCAAAAGCTCTCAGCTCAGCTCTTCTAGCTCTGTGTCAAGAAAAATTAAAACATATACCTGTACCCAGAGGGAGGGCTGGGCCCATAGCCTTCCATGGCTCTTAGCTTGTGGCAATCTGCATTTCCTCCTGTGCCCACCTTAACAGCAGCCCACTGGCTCAGAGCTCCACTTCCAACCTCAATGGCTCAGTGCCTGCAAGCCACCATTGCCCCTCTCTTGCTTCTGCACATTTTTAATAGCCCCTGAACAAACTCCAAGCCACTGAGCTCCCTGCCTGGGCTTCCCAAGTACTCCCCACTGAGGTACCAATTACTGACTTTGTTAGCTCTCCAATTAAAAAGTTGCCTAAGGTTTTCCTGATCTAGCCTAAACCTATTTTTACCCATACGTCCTGTTATTTTCAGTGTGCAATTTCATTAAAAGCAAGGTGTTTTAGCAATGCAAACATATGTATTATAGCCCAAACTCCTGTAGGTTATTCATCTAAGTGGAACCTAAGTACCTTACCTTTGGAAGCTTGATAGGGGGCTCTTTGGATTCCTCCTCTTCATCACTATCTGATTCTCCGCTCTGCACAGAGTTCTTAGAAGCCGCTGCCAATGATGTTTCCTTTTTCTGCCATTCCAGAACGCAATGGCGTACATTGCAATAAATATTAAATGCAGAAGGATTGCTATGTAGTTTGATATCTGGTATGATTACCGTGTTCTCCAAGTTCTCCGACTGAAATACAGGACACAGTATTTCAATTTCATACTCCTTTCCATCATCATCACTACTCATTTTTTAAATGAAAAATTAAACATTAGGCTAGATGACATGCAAAAGTCACATAGGTGACAAAGATAATCTAAATCTACTGACTCAATTTATAGCACTTTTTACAATACTTCACTACTTTCTAAGTAACAAAACAATAACCAATCTGGCAAGGGCTAGAAAGGAGCCAGTAAAGAACTTATCAGGAATACCCTTTTACCCCACAAGAGGAAAAGAGCCCACAAAGCTTAAATGCCAAAGTTTCAGAGGATACTCCATTTTTTGCTTTTCTAAGGGGCACCATATATACTGCTGAGTCTCAATGACCTACCACATATGTTGAATTACATTTTGATTTCTTTCAAAAGTAGATATAGGGCCTTAAACAGAAATTAGAACTTAAAAAAAAAACCTTAGTTTTAGTTGATACTAATTTCATTCTCATTCAAATAATGGTGATGCTGAGAAAACTACAGATTATGGGCACATGCTTCCTGAAAGCTCTCTCTCTTAGCTACAAAGTTGGTGCAAAAGTAATTTTGGTTTTGCATTGTTGAACTTTGTCATACTTGCTGTTTATTTTATGTATTTTAGACTATGGAAACGATGTTAACAAAAAGCAAATTCAAGCAATATTCTTATTTGAGTTCCAAATGGATCATAAAGCAGCAGAGACAACTTGCAACATCAACAACGCATTTGGCCCAGAAGCTGCCAATGAACGTACTGCAGCACAGTAGTGGGTCAAGAAGTTTTGCAAAGGAGACTAGAGCCTTGAAGATGAGAAGCCCAGTGCCTGGCCATCAATAGTTGACCATGACCAACTGAGAAAATTATAGAAGCTGATCCTCTTACAACTAACTACAAGAGAAGTTGCCCAAGAATCCAATGTCATCTATTCTACGGTCCGTTCTGCATTTGAAGCGAACTGGAAAGGTGAAAAAGCTCAGTAAGTGGGAGCCTCATGAGCTGACCGCAAATCAAAAAAATCATCATTTTGAAGTGTCATCTTCTCTTATTCTACACAACATGAACCATTTCTCAATCAAAATGCACTGAAGAACAGATTTTATACGACAACCAGCTCAGTGCCTAGACCAAGAAGAGGCTCCAAAACACTTCCTGAAGCCAAACCTGCACCAAAAAAATTCATGGTCACTGTCTGGTGGTCTGCTGCCCATCTGATTTACTAAAGCTTTCTGAATCCTGGCAAAGCCATTACATCTAAGAAATATGCCTAGCAAATTGACGAGATGCACTGAAAACTGCGATGCCTGCAGCCAGCAATGGTCAACAGAAAGAGGCTAATTCTTCGTGACAACACATGACTGGACTTTATACAACCACCGCTTCAAAAGTTGAACAAACTGGGCTACGAAGTTTTGCCTCATCTGTCATATTCATCTGACCTTTCACCAACTGACTAGCACTTTTTCAAGCATCTCAACAATTTTTCTCAGGGAAAATGCTTCCATAACCAGCAGTACACAGAAAATGCTTTCCAAGAGTTCACTGAATCCCAAACACAGATTTTTATGCTACAGGAATATATAAACTTGTTTCTCATTGGCAAAAATGTGTTGATTGTAACAGTTCCTACTTAGATTAATAAAGATGTGTTTGAGCCTACTTATGATTTAAAATTCAGGATCCAAAACTGAAATTACTTTTGCACCAATCTAATATCTGTCTTAATAAGTACTGCAAATAACATGCTTGGTAATTCAATTGTTATAACTAAATATCCCAGGTCTATTATGGCCCAGCATTTTATTTATCAGACTCCAACCACATTTTTGAGATCAATATTTACATTATAAATATACAGAACTAGCTTAAGATAGTATACAAAGGTAAATTTGAACAATTAGAGTATGGCTAGGACGTATCCACGAAAAATAAAATGAGACATTTTGAGTACCAAGAACACTTGAGTCTCAAAATTCTACTTTTCTTCAGTAAGTATTATAATTAGGAAAAAACTGAGTACTCCTTGTTCAATAAAAGAATACTAAAGTTAACTGATACATAACATGTGACTATGTCTTTCACAGATACTAAAAACAAACGAATATTAGCAATTCAAATCCAACAATATACTCTTAAAAAGATAATATATCACATTCAACTCAAAAACAAGGATGTACAACATTGGAAAAGCAATCCAAAATCCACACTGACAAAAAAATAAGAGAAAAAAAATAACACACTATAAATAAACATGGAAAACACTTGACAAAAATCAAATACCCATTCATGACAAAAAGCCTAAGTATATTAAGAACAGAAGAGAATTTCAAAACTCAAGTTGAAGGTACCTATGAAATACCCACAGCAACACAGTAAAAGACTGAACGCCTTCATCCTAAGGCTGTAAGCAAGGCCAAGGTACCTACTCTCAGCAATTACACACAACACTGTGCTAGATCTGCTATCCTCTGCAACCAGTCAAAAAAAAAAAAGAAATAAAAGGTATAGTTATAAAGAAAATTATCTCCCAGAAATCAAATGCTTTTATTTGTAAGAGACATAAAAAAGAATCTTAAGTGTGCAGAAAAGAAAAAAACAGTCTTTTGCAATAATATGTGGATTTAGCAAAGTCTAAATATATAAAAATGAGTAATATATCTATATCCTAGGAGTAAACAGTTAAAATATGTAAAAAAATAGTATCAGGAAAGTTAAAGACTGGGAGAAAATATTTTGCTAACCACATATCTGACAAATGACTGTGCTGTGCTGTGCTTAGTCACTCAGTCATGTCTGACTCTTTGTGACCCCACAGACTACAGCCCGCCAGGCTCCTCTGTCCATGAGGATTCTCCAGGCAAGAATACTGGAGTCGTTGCCATGACCTCCGTCCAGGGGATCTTCCCAACCCAGGGATCAAAGTCAGGTCTCCTGCCCTGCAGGCAGATTCTTTACTGTCTGAGCCACCAGGGAAGCCCAAATGACTAGCATCCAGCATATATAAAGAATTCTCAAAATTCAATGAGTAAAAAACAAACAAGCAAGCAATCCAATTAGAAAACGGGCAAAATACATGAACAGACATGTCATGGAAGAAGATATACAGAAGGCAAAGAAGCACAAGAAAAGAAGTTCAATATCATGAGCCATTAGGGAAATACAAATTAAAAAAATAAAATGAGAGGTAGTACACACCTATCAGAAAGGCTGGAATAAAAAACAGTGACATTAACACAAACAGGTGAAGAGGTGGAAAAACTAGATTGCTCATGCATTGCTGATAGTATAAAATGACACAGAGACTAGAAAAAAAGTACAGTTTTTTAGAAAATTAAACATGTACTTACAGTATAATCCAGCAATTGCACTCTTAGGCATTTATACCAGAGAAATGAAAACTTATGTTCATACAAACACCAGCACATGAATGTTCATAGAAGCTTTATTCAAAATAAAACTGGAAACAACTCAGATGTCCTTTAATGAGTGAAGGGTTAAACAAAATGCGGTATATCCATGCCATGCAACACTTACTCAGCAATAAAAAGGTGCAAACTATTACTGATATATGCCAACAACTTGGATGAATCTCAAGAAAATTATGCTGAGTGGAAAAAAGCCAATTCCAAAGGTTACATACTGCATGAATCCATTTATATAACATTTTTGAAATGACAAATTATAGAGATGGAGAACAGACTTGTGGTTCGCAGAGGCTAGGGAGAGGATGAAATTTGGAAATGTATTTGTTTACATAAAAGTAGCACAATAGATCCTTACAATCGAACTGTTTTACATCCTCACTGCAATGGTCACAAAGACCCACACATGATAAAACTGCATAAAACTAAATACACACAAACAAATGAGTGCATATAAAACTGGTGAAATCCAAATAAGATCCACAGGTTGTATCAATATTGATTTCCTGGTAGTGATATTTATAATACTATAGTTATACAACACCTTACCAATGGGAGAAAATGGGGAAAGGGTACATAGGATCTCTCTGTATTATTTCCTAACAATTGTATTCATATCATAATCATCTCAAATTTTTACAAAATACATTTGTAAATAACAGCATTTACAATAACATCAAAAATACATAATTATTAAAGTATGCAAAGTCCTCTCCACTGAAAAACAAAATAACATCACTGAGAGAAATTAAAAACTTAAGTAAATGGTAAGAGAATCTACATTTATCAATGAGAAGACTCTGTATCATTAAAATGGCAATTTTAATGCCCCCAAACCTACAGATTCAATGCAATTCCAATAAGAATTCTAGAGGCTTTTTAAGAACAGAAATTGACAAGCTGATTCTAAAATTTACATAGAAATATAAAGAACCTAAATTAACTAAAACAATTTTTTTAAAAAAGACCACAGTTAAAACATCTGATGTATTTCAAAACTACTGTATTGAAGACATATGGTATTAGTATAAATATAGATCAATTAAACAAAATAAATTCCAGAAATAGGCTTACACAAATATAGTCATCTGATTTTTTACAGAGATGCCAGGATAATTCAAAGGAAAAAAGATTCTTTTTAAGAAATGATGCTGGATCAACTGAATACCAACATGTGAAAAAATGAACATCAACTTTTACCTCACACTATATACAAAAATTAACTTGCAATGGATCACAGACCTACACGCACCAGTTAAAACTATACAATCTCTAGAAGAAAATCTATAGACAAAAACCTAGGACACAAAATACATGAAGCATAAGAGAAAAATCAATTCTTTAAATTTATAAAACTTTTGCTCTTCTAAAGCACTCTACAAAATCAAAAAAGGCAAACCACAGGACAGGAGAAATTATTTGCAACACAGCTGACAAAGGACTCTGATCTAAAATATATAAAGTACCCTGAGAATTCAATAAGAAGAAAACAATTATTAAAAGGGAAGGCAAGAGTTGAACAGATGTTTCACAATAAAAAGACATAACTGGTGAAAGGCTTATCATATGATGATGATGACAATGTTCACACATCATTCGTCATGAGAGAAAAGCAAGGTAAAACATCACTGAGATACCCTTATATCAGAATGACTAAAATTTTGTGTAACTCTTAAAGGGTGAAAGACAGTGGTATCTTTTCAGGAGCATTTTTTTTCCCCTGGCATATAAACTTTGACCATAATTACTTCATAGGAAATCATTTTAACTGCTTTAAAATCATTCATTTTCAGCTATGATTCTAAGAATAAAATTAATGTGAGTATTAAAAAAAACAATGACTAAAATTTTAAAGACTAACAAGATCATGTGTTTGCAAATATATAAAGCAATTAAACTTCTCACACTATTGGTGGAACAGTAAAATGGGAATAGTCACTCTGGAAAACAGTTTTCAGTTTCTCAAAAAGCTAAACACCCACCTATTAAGCCACCTGTGAGGAAGTGTTAACACTGTTTATTCTCTGTATTTCTCCAAGGGAATCATCACTGTCCCATGGCCAACACTTGGCAATGGAGTCTTTAGAGAGCTTTCTTTATGTTAGGTATTGATGATTCTGTTACATACTCCTACAACAATAGACCTTACCCACTAGCTGGTCCAACCACTTTGCAGAAACATCACGACTGACAATGTGAACCCAAGTTTCACCTGCTGCAGCTGGCTGCATGTCAGGATATACCTATGTGACCAGATCCCCATTAAAGTCTCAGATCCTGAGACTCAAATAAGCTTCCCTGGACAGAAATATTCCACACATACTCCTGTGTTTCACTGCCAGAGAGAAAGCACGGCCTGTGTGCTCAACAAGGCAAGACCACGAGGCCTATGTCGTTACTCCCTAACCACGAATACATTTATTTTTCCTCCTGCTTACACTGTACTCCTTGTTGTAATAAATCTTAGCCATTATTGTAAACTGCTTTTGAGTCTTATGAGTCCTCCTGAAATCAAAGATATCATCACCTTAATCATCACAAACCTAGGTGTCTACCCTCCCCCAAAAAACAAAAACGTGTACCCACACAGACTAGTACACAAATGTTCATAGTGGTTTTATTTGCATTGGTTGGAAACTGGAAACAACACCAAAATGCCCATCAACAAGTGAGTGAATTAAAAATCAGGATATATACAAACAATGGGATGCTAATCAGAAAAGGGAAAAAAAAAAAGACTATTAATATATATAAAAACATCAACAGAACTCAAAATCATTATGCTGAGGGAAAGAAACCAGATACAAGAGTGTACCCAGTATGATCACATTTACATGAAATTCTAAAAAATGAAAACCAATCTATAATGACAGAAAGCATATCTGCGGTTGCATAGATTCAAGGCTGTAATGGGGGTGGGGGGGCAGGCGGGGTGTGGAATGCAGCAGAGATAAGGAAAGCCTTAGGGATGATGGAAAGTTTCTAAACCATGATTGTATTTTTCAACACTCACAGTTTCAGGTTCTGCCATTAAAGAACCTGATCTAAGATAGATACATTTGATAGCAGGAATTTGAGGAAGTTTCCTACGTCATGGATTTGACTTCTCTTATAAGAAAGTGAAGTCATTTGCTGGAGAGCAGAATTTATCACAAGTTTGAGGCTTTGAGGCGAATGGCAAAGGACTGAAAAAGACATAGGAAAAATGGAAGAACTATTTGACCAGAAAAAACAAGAAAATAATCTGGCTATGGAAGGTTCATTTGATGCTGGCAATCATGAAAGGGTACTGCTGTCAATAAACTCTCATTTAACTCCCTTTACCAGGAGGTGCTCACCTGCAGGGAAACATGGCTGCACTTGTACAGGACTGAGTTTGGACCGGGGGCGGGGACTGTGCTGGGTCTTTGTTGCTGTGAGGACTTCTCTCTAGCTGTGGTGAGCGGGGCCTACTCTAGCTGTGGTGCACAGGCTTCTAATTGTGGTAGTGTCTCCTATTGCAGAGCATGGGCTCTAGGCACGTGGGTTTAGCAGTTGTGGCACATGGTCTCAGTAGCGGAAGCTCTCAGACTCTAGAGCACAGGCTCAGTAGTTACGGCATATGGGCTTAGTTGCTCCGCATCAAGTGAGATCTTTCTGGACCAGGGATTAAACCCATGTCTCCTGCACTGGCAGGCAGATTCTTTGCCACTGAGCATGAGAGACGCTCCAGGACTGAGTTTTGTCAGATAAATCCAACAAATGTATAAATGAGGAAAAGGAAGATGTGGTAGTCAGAATAATGGCCTCCAAAAACATCTCCCCCCTAATCCCCAGATCCTGTGAGTACATCACCTTATATGGTAAAAGGCAGCCTGCAGATATGTTTAAGAATTCTGAGATGAGGGTAGTTATTATGGATTATTGAGGGAGGCCCAATGTAATCCCAAGTGAAAGTCGCTCAGTTGTGTCCGACTCTCTGCGACCCCATGGACTATACAGTCCATGGAATTCTCCAGGCCAGAATACTGGAGTGGGTAGCCTTTCCCTTCTCCAGGTGATCTTCCCAACCCAAAGATTGAACCCAGGTCTCCCATACTGCAGGCATATTCTTTACCAGCTGCGCCACCAGGGAAGCCCATGTAATCCCAACAGTTTATATAAATGGGAGAAGGTGGCAAGACAGTTGGAGAAAGAAATATAACCACAGGAAAGGGTCAGAATAGTGTAGCATGAGAAGACTCAACCAACAATTACTGGCTGTGAAGATGGAAAGAAGCAGAACCCAAGGAATGCAGGCTCTAGAAGCTGGAAAAGGCAAGGAAAGGAATTCTCTCCTAGAGCCTCCAGAAAGAGTACAGTCTTGCCGACACTTTGATGGTAGCCAAGTGAGACCAGCCACCTGAGACTTTAGACTTCCAGAACTGTAAGATAATTTGTGCTGTTTTAAGCCAAATATAAAATATAAAGTTTGTTATAGCAGCTATAAAGAACTAATACAGTAGATGAAGCAAGAGTTTTTCTAAAAATACTGTGGTATCTATACCAGATAAGAAGGAAAGTAAACGAAGGCGATGGCTAATGGAGAAATGGAGGGGCCAATGAGAGCAATAACGAAGATGAATTAGTACAGCTGCTGCTGCTGCTAAGTCGCTTCAGTCGTGTCCGACTCTGTGAGACCCCAGAGATGGCAGTCCACCAGGCTCCCCGTCCCTGGGATTCTCCAGGCAAGAACACTGGAGTGGGTTGCCATTTCCTTCTCCAATGCATGAAAGTGGAAAGTGAAAGTGAAGTCGCTCAGTCGGGTCCAACTCCTAGCGCTAAATGGCACTTAAAAATAATTTTTATAAAATGAAGGTGGATGAAAAAATAGTCCAGAAATAGTAACAGAGGACAGAGACTAACACCACCACTTTATACACTCATCATGAACAGGAAATGTTTCCTACTCATCTTTGCATCCCAAATATCTTTGCATCCTACAAATCTTTGCACAAGGTCTGCACAGAGTCAGTAATTAAAGTCTAAGGAATAACTGAATGAAGTTTTTTTTAATATTGTTCTTATCACAAGCTGCTCCTAAAAAGTAGATAGAAAACCTAAAGGCCAACAGAAGAAAGATAAATTATTAAGGGAACAAAGCTAGTCAGAGACAGAATTTAAAGAGAAGAAAGACTTTGACTTTTTATCTCTTCCTAGATACCACATGCCACCACTTTTAGGAAAATCAACAGATGAAACCTTAAAAAGGATTTTAATAGATTTTCAATATTCCTATATTCAGATTCTGCACATAGCATGAAAAAGTGGAAAAGGGGTAGAGACTGTAAATCTGAATGACTGTGTATAAATATTTGTTAAAGGTTTCCACACATTAAGATAGTAAGAATAATCTCCACTTACTTCCCTCTTCTGTCCCCAAAACAAAAGTAATAAGATGTGATACAGTGAACATATATTATTTATCTGCCCACACAGTAACATTTTCCTGAGGGCAACCACATTCCACATAGGCTGTTCATCAGGGTGCTCACCCACCGTCCATTACAAAAGTAACTCAGAATCTAACCAATCGAAGCACCCCATTTTCAAGATCACAGTGAATAATGCAGGCCAATTAAAAACCCCATCCAAGATTTTCTGCCACAACTAGTAGAAGAAATTGCCTTTTGCCTAAAGAAAATAAAGTTGGAGCTGCCAGCAGCCTTAGTCCTCAGCCACAGGCAATAAACCCACACTCAGAGCAAAAGAGAAGCAAGAAGATTCAATGATATTATTATAATCCCTGGGTCCAAAGGATCAATTCCATCCCCTATCCTTTTATTTTTGGTTTACTACTTCAAAGTAGATTTCTTCCAGCTACAGGAGCAAGAACACTCATTAAAAAGGTCAGGAAACAACTGTCTATAGAACTTAAATATGCTATACAACCCAAGCTAAGTAACTGTTTCTATAACCAAAAGTAGAGCTCCTCAGAAATCATAGTTAGGATTTCTCTCTTCCTCCTGTCCATTATAACAGAGACTCTCTTACAGAAAGTGAAATGTTTAAGAAAAAACTAGGTGATTTTATAGAGAAGATATCTGCATTAAATAGGGAAAAGGATCCTTGATCTCTTAAGGTACCACCAAGTTCAAATATTCTCTATTACCTTTTCTTTTGTACAGCCACCAACAGTCAAAAAAAGTTCAGAACAATATACACGCACCAATACACTCTCTAATTCATAATGTACGCATAGGTATACGACAAACTTGAAACCAAGTCCCAACTCACAAGCCAATTTCAGTCAGTTTCTAGCACGTGTAGTCAGAATGAAAACGAGAAGAGAAACAGATATCCTCCCCCAAAGGACTAATCAAAGGTAACAGGAATAAATAATAAATAATTTTCAGATTCCAAATAATAACTTGCTGGTCTCCGGTCAAAAACACCAAAAAGATAAAATTAAACAGTGTGATCAAATGATAAGGGGCTTTAAATATTACTTTAGTGCACAGAAATGATTATATGCATATCTTATTGTTTTTATTAAAGTAGTTGATGTACAACACTGTATAAGTTTCAGGTGAACAACAGTGATTCACAATTTCTAAACGTTACATTCCGTTTACAGTTATTATCAAATATTGGCTGTATTCCCTGTGGTGTACTATATGTCCTTATAGCTTATCTATTTTATACATAGTAGTTTGTACCTCTCACCTTTCTAGCCTTTGTATTTTTATTCAAATTACTGTATGAAAAAGTCCTTATTCCTTATAAATTACTAAGTTTTACCTTGCTTCTTGTCTTCACTTTTGATTTGCTCTTCTGTTTTCTTTTCAACTTCTTCTTATTTAAAATTTTCTTATTCCTAAAAATTAAAAAAAAATGGAATAAAAGAATGATGGAAGTTCATATTTAGACTATATAAAGCTACTAAAAACAGGTACTCCCAAAATTACGAAACAATATATACTCTAGGTGTACATACAAGATACTAACATACAACAGAGCTATTGACAAGACAGCACAATACTGGATAGCTAAGAAATATACATTATATTTTAAAATGTGAATTCTGAAAATACTTTCCTAAAATTAAAAAATGTAAAAAGGCATCAAATGAAATTGTTAACCCTTTATTCCACAGCAGGGCTGCTAATAAATATTAGTTATGTTTCCTTCCCAGAAAAACCTGCTCTTTGTAATAGTGAGGACTACAATGCAATAAAGCCCAGGAGTCCATTTTTACTAAATTACTCTAAGAAAACCCCAGCTCACACACTCCTCATATGCAGCAGCCAGTTTTTCATTACCCACAGCCCTAAGATCAAATTATCCTTTAAGCAAAAGAAAGTCCCTTAAAGACTTTGAGGAAAAAAAAAAAAATCTTTAATTTGGCAAAGAATAAGAATTATAGTAGAAGAAATAAGAATCAAGGAACATGTTTTATTTTCATCTCATTTAATATTTTTCATGTCTACCATGTTGAAGTGTATACTGCCAGGTACTAAAGACAAGATGAAAAAGACAGTTCTCGTCCTCAAGGAACTCTGAGACTTGAGTGAAAATCATAGTTTAATGATCCAACAGAAGGATGCTACTGCTACAACAAAGACAAAAGATGAAGAGGAGGAGGAGATGAGGAGGAGGAGGAGACCCTAGATGCTACGGAGGTCAGGTCCTTAACACTTGGTAACGAACGCAATGGAAGCTGTGACCAGAACAAAAACTGTAAGACTAGGTCACTTGGAGGTAGGAATGTCATTCACAAAACAGGGAAATCAAGGGGAAGAATTAGTTTGCAAAGGAAAAAATAAGTTTGCTTTTGAAATGTTTGAATTCAAGATACATTTAGTCAACAAAATACACATGAACAAGCATATGAAAACTTAACGCTTCAGCTTCATACTTTAACCACAAAATCTTATTACATATCATAAATAGTTCTTAAATCTATCTACATCAGCTCTTTGCATTTGCATCAGGAATTTATGCAAATCCGTACCTCATATAGGAATTCAGTCAACTTAAAAAAACAAACGTTTTTTGTTTTGTTAAAAACCAAATGAATAGGTAATTCTCCCACTACAAACTATCAATATGTTCTCAGTTCTTTCCCATAAAGACCAAAAGCACTGACCTGGTTTAAAAGATTCTCTACCAAGACCTGACTCTCCTCATTTTGCATCCTTTTCCAACTTGTTCATCATATTGCAGCCACAAGGACTATTCTTTCAGCTGTTTGAATCTGCTAGGCTCCTTAGGGCTCTCATGAAGTCTTCCTGGAATGTTATCCCACATCTCTTGCTAAATAACTCCTATTCATCTCTGAGGCACCAGTGTAAGAGTCACTTACTCAGAAATGTCCCAGACTGGGCTAGTTTCCCTAACATGGATTTTCATTTCATCTTATACGTGTGTCTCATCACATAACCTACAACTGCAATTACACTTAGAGTTATCTGTTTAGTGCTGCACTCGCAACAAGAAGTAAGCTTCAAGGGTTCAGAGGCCACATTGTTCTTGCTCACTGCTTCAACCTCTTTGCTCAGAAAAGTGTCTGAGATAAAGGACTCAAACTACTTTGAGAGAAAGTGGGAGGAAGGAGAGAGGCCAGAGAGAAAAGAATTTCAGAGCTATAGTTACCAGCCTTAGAGTAAAGTAAGGGGAGGGTCAAGGATGGACTCATCGATACATTTAAAGGATATCTAGCCAGAAACTTCCTTTAAGGAATTATGCACAGGATTATTTTCCTCAGATTTTCATGCAAAGGAAGCAATGGAAATCATGTATGCACATGGGATTTCCCCACCACAGTATAAATGCTACAAAAGACAAGGGAAAGAGAGTAATAGTATCAAGCGTGACACACGGATAGATATACCTGCTCACACAATCTACTCGACTATGAGCAAAAAATACCTATTTCAACATTTTCCCTCTTAACACCTGCATCAGTCTCTGACACATCATGGATGTTCAAGATACCAGACGAATAAACAAGGTGATGAAAAGTTAATGAGTATTTTTCATGTGTGGTTTAGAAAATCAACTTTCCTTTATACTTAAGTTTATGTAAGTGAAATTAGTTATTTGACCAAAAGAAATAAGTAAATACTAAAAGGTTAACCCCTTTTATACAATTTAGAAAAGCATCAAGGTTCATTCAAAAACCAATCATTATAGAAACAGAATATGTATGTGTGTGTGTGTGTGTGTGTGTGTGTGTGTGTGTGAAGTCACTCAGTCGGGTCCAACTCTTTGCGACCCCATGAACTGTAGCCTACCAGGCTCCTCCGTCCATGGGCTTTTCCAGGCAAGAGTACTGAAGTGGTTTGCCATTTCCTTCTCCAGAGGATCTTCCCCATCCAGGGATCGAACCCGGGTCTCCCACATTATAGGCAGACAGGAAGTGGTGGTGATCCAAATTAAGATGGATTTCCTGAAGCCTACTTAACACGGACTTAAATTTTCCAAAGTATACACCAACACTTTTGTCTGTTTTGTATAATGGACTTCCTTAAAGTTCAAATGACTTGATATGTTTTCCTAAAATATTTGTATGCATTTGGCATCTAATTAGTTATAACAATTTTAATGAATCTGGACCCACCAATTCTGAATATACACATCATCTGACACTTTCCCCAAGTCCCCACAAATTGATTTTATTGTGTTTTTTGTTGATGTGTCTTGTTATAGAAGTAGAGGGTTGCCCAAAAAACCTAGTAAAAAGCCAAAAATTATAGGTAGGAATTCTGTGTTCAACTTAGAAAATAAAAATGCTATTTATTAGTAATACAACATCCTACTATATGACTGCATTTCAGAACTAAGCATAAACTTTTCATGCTATCTAAGGATGGATAGACAAAAGAAAAATTCTAGAAAAAAGCCTTACACATTAACATTTCACCATGGAATTTTTGATGATTTAGGACTTTAAATCTTAAATCAATAAGAGCTTAATGAAGAATGTCTGGAATTGGTCCTGTAAGATTTTTAGTTTTCTTACAAAAAGAACCTCATACCCATGAGATTTGGAAGAATTATGGGTGGTAATGAAAGGCAATCGTTATTAACATGCTTTAAATATTTATTTTAAAATATTTACTTTAAAGATTCTAAATGAAAAATTCTCTTAATAGCTACCAGTTCAGTAAAACCAAATACTTCTGCAACAAGAACAAATAAATTTTGCAAGTTGTTCCACATTACATATCATTAGTTTCTATATCCATTTAACACTAAGTCTATTTTCTAACAAAAGAAAAATCAGCCATAAAACTTCACTAACTCTAAATCTGTTTCTCTGTTTGCAAAATAAAAGGTTGAAGGAGATTATCTCTGAAGTTCCTTCTAACTCTAAAATGCTAGTATTTAAATAAGCCCAAATTCAAAGAACATATGGAATAAGAGGGTTTCAATCATTTGTTCAATTTCCCTTAGAAATGAGAAATGAAAAATTCCCAAGTCTATGGTCTGAGACATGAATAAGCAAATTTTTTTTGTAAAGGGCCAGACAGCAAATATTTTATGTCTTGTGGGCCATAAGATCTCTGTTAAAACTGCTCATCATCTGCTAACATGAAAGAGTCACAGACAACACAGTAACAGATTAGGGTGGCCGTGCTGCTAGTGGTAAAGAAGCTGCCTGCCAATGCAGGAGACGCCGGAGACATGGGTTCGATCCCTGGGTCAGGAAGATCCCCTGGAGGAGAAAATGGCAACCCACATCAGTATTCTGGCCTGGGAAATCCCATGGACAGGGGAGCCTGGTGGGCTACAGTTCATGGGGTCACAAAGAGTGACCTGACTTAGCGACTGAGCATTACAATCTAATTGTGATTTCTGAATACTGAAATTTGAATTTCATACAATTTTCATGGGTCACAAGACATTTTTCTCCTTTGACTGATTGACTGATGTGTATCTATTCATTTTAAAATGTAAAAACCAGTCTTATCTCACAAGGCGTACAGAAAAGGAACTGAGCTGCATTTGGTCTGTGGCCCATAGTTTGTTGACCCTGGCCTAGAGTATATTTTGATAAACAGTCTCATATCAGAAGAAAAAATGTAACTATTAGCATGCAACACAGATAAAACTATTCAAAACATCACTATGCTTATACAAATAAGCACTCTGAAAATTATCTGCCTTTTCTTTCTGCAAAGACAAACTCCTGACTTTCACTTCTATTTTACTAAAGAAAGATACCAGATAGGAACAAGTTATCACTTTTCCTTCAAAAACTGGACTAATACAAAAAAGGTCTGGAAGCAACAGGGGAACTAGATGAATCCAGATATGGACGAGCACTTCCCAGAAGAGCTGCGATCACTGGCATCTTCCTGCATGAGGGCATTTGCAGAGTGTGGGTATAAGTGAGGACTGAGTTCACTGCTGCTGCTGCTACTGCTGCTGCTAAGTCGCTTTAGTCGTGTCTGACTCTGTGCGACCCCATAGACGGCAGCCCACCAGGCTTCCCTGTCCCTGGGATTCTCCAGGCAAGAACACTGGAGTGGGTTGCCATTTCCTCCTCCAATGCATGAAAGTGAAAAGTGAAAGTGAAGTCGCTCAGTCATGTCCGACTCTTAGCGACCCCATGGACTGCAGCCTACCAGGCTCCTCTGTCCATGGGATTTTCCAGGCAAGAGTACTAGAGTGGGGTGCCATTGCCTTCTCCGTCCAAAACTATGGTGCCATCCAAAGAAGCAAAATAATGTGACAGTCAAGAAAAAAACAGTCAGTCAGGTAGACTCAAGACAACCCAGACACTGGGAAGCAAGGACTTGACCTCGATGCAAAGATGAACAAAATGGATGAAATGATGTAATTTTCAACATTCAAAGAAAAAGCCAAGCGGATTTCCTGGAACAGAAAACTCAATACCTGAAATTAAGAACTTGTCAGAAGACTCTAAGAGCAGAACAGAGCAGAGGAAAAGAGAATTCACTGACTTGAAGAAAAGCCAAGAAAAAATATCATCCAAACTCAAGCACAGACAAAAGAATGTAATGAACAAAAGAGTATGAAACATGTGAGACATAGCCAAATTGTCTCATATTCATGTAACTGCAATCTCAGAAAAAGAGAGAAAATAAAGAATGGAACAAAAGCAATATGTGAGGAAATAACTGATGATACTTTTACAAAAGTAAGGAATGAAATCAACCTAGAGATTCAAGAAATTCAGGGAATTCTAAGAAGGAAAACACAAAAAGAAAACCACACATAGACATACCAACTGCCTGGCACAGTCAAACAGATGAGATAAAGGATATAGAGAAAATGTCAAAAGTAGCCGGGGGGCGGGGAAACATTTGAAGACTGACAGGTTCCATTTTTTGTGTGCTGAAAAGCGCTGGGGGGTAGGGGGAGGATGGGAGGGTTAGCAACCTAGAATTATATACCTATCAAATATATCCTTTAAAAATGAACACAAAAATAGGGCTTATCTCTAGTGGTCCAGGGGTTAAGAATCCACTTTGCAATGCAGGGCACACAGCTTTGATCCCTGGTCCTGGAAAATCCCACATGCCATGAAGCAATTGAATCTGAGCGCCACAAATACTAACCAAGGCTCTAGAGCCCCAAGAGCCGCACTTACTGAGCCCTTGTGTGGCAGCCACTGAAGCCCACATGCCCTGGAGCCTGTGCGCCACAACAAGAGAAGTCACCACAACGAGAAGTTCTCGCACAGCAACTAGAGAATAGGCCCTGTTTGCTGCATTTAGAGAAAAGACAGCAATGAAGACCCAGCACAGCCAATAAACAAATATTTTATATAATGAAGAAAAAATAGAGATGATTTCAGATCCACAGAAGCTGACATAATTTCCCATCAATACACCAATACTATAAGAAGTATGAAAGAAAAGACTTCCTTTAAAAATTGCAACATCAAAAAAAAATAAATAAAAATTGCAACATCAAAATTTTAAATAAAAGAACATAGACTAAAAGGATTGCAGAATATATATCCTGCACACACTCACTGGCCTCTCCAAAAAAGTTGGTGTGGCTATATGCTACTGCTAAGTCGCTTCAGTCGTGTCCGACTCCTAGCGACCCCATGGACTGCAGCCTACCAGGCTCCTCCGTCCATGGGATTTTCCAGGCAAGAGTACTGGAGTGAAGTGCCATTGCCTTCTCTGTGGCTATATACTTGATGAAGTAATTTTTAAGGCTAGAAGTGCTATCAGAGATGAGCAGAACATTTCACAATGTTGCAAGGGTCCATTCAGTAGGAAGACACAAAAATCCTAAAAGTGAATGTGTATAATAGCAACAGCATAGCTTCAATATATAGAAATATATTGAGATATATACAGAGAGAGAGAAGTTAAATATATATAGAGAGAATATATATAGAGAATATATAGAGAGAGAAGTTAAATATATAGAGAAGTTAAAAGAAGAAAAGACAAACCCACAGTTACAAGATCAGAATTTAACATCTCTATGTAACTGATAGAATAAGCAGAGGACAAA
Source organism: Bos grunniens (assembly GCF_055505025.1). Classification (NCBI taxonomy): domain Eukaryota; kingdom Metazoa; phylum Chordata; class Mammalia; order Artiodactyla; family Bovidae; genus Bos; species Bos grunniens. The sequence continues at coordinate 52,665,387 of NC_141176.1, forward strand.
ACAGTATGCAAGTAGGAGGATGTAAAACCATGATTAATCAACTTGACCTAATTAACAGACATAGAAAATCACATCCAACAACTGCAGAATGCGTATTCTTTTTTAACGCAGATAGCCTATTTTCCAAAATAGATGATATGCTGGGCCACAGACCAAGCCTCAACAAATTTTTAAGGACAACGATCACAAAAAAATTAAACTATAAAACAACAACAGAAAGAAAACTATGAAATTCTCAAATATTTGGAAATCTAAAAAACAGATTTCTAAATAACCTACGGATCAAAGAGGCCTTACATATATATAATGGATACATATATATATATATATATATATATATAGTAAGGCCTCCATCTATAATGGAGGCCTTACAATGGAAATTAGAAAATATCTTCAATGGAATAAAAATGAAACATGACATATCAAACATGACATATCAAAACTTGGGGAATGCCACTAAAGAAGGACTTTGAGGAAACACATAGTTTTTTGCATACAAATGTATTTGATGAAAAAAGAAACTCTGTAAGTAAATGATGTAGGCTTACAACTTAAGAAATTAGAAAGAAGAGAGCCAATTTAGTGTAAAGAATGTAGGAGAGAAATTAAAATAAGAGCAGATATCAGTGAAACAGAACGAGGAAATGAAGGAGTCAAAACTGGTTGTCTGAATACATTAATAAATCTAATAAACTTCTAGCAAGATTGGTCAGAAAAAAATAAAACCACAAATAACCCACGTGAGAAATAAATAAGGAAGGGGACATTACTACACACACTGCCTCTAAATTTCACAACTTAGGTAAAAGGACAAAATAACTTCTCAACACTACACAAGGAAAAAACACAATGTCTGAGTTGTCTTCTGTTTGTTAAAGAAACTGAATCCCTAGTCAAAATCTTCCCACAAAGAAAACTACACTCAGATAGCTTCAACGGTGAATTCCTCCAAACACTTAAGAGAATTTGCTGGTACAGTCACAAATATCAGTCTCAGACTAATTCTTCCAGAGAATATAAAAAGAAAAAAACATTTCCCAGCTCATCTTATGAGGCTAGCATAATTCTGACACCCAAGTCTGAAAAAGATACTTTGAAATAAGAAAATATCAGGCTAGTGTTTCCCATGAACATAAAAGCAAAAATACTACATAGCAAAAAAGTGGAAAAAACCCAAATGTTCATCAGCTGATAAACAGATTAAACTAAATGTGACACATGTATATAATAGAATATTATTCAGCCATAAAAAAGAATGCAGTGCTACATTCTGGATAAACCTTGAAAACATTATGCTAAATGAAAAGAAACAAGGGCCACAGAAGATTACAAATGGCATGATCCCATTTAGATGAATGTCCAGATCCGCAGAAACAGGAAGTTGATTACTCGGCTTGCTAGGGGTTGATGAAAGGTGACAGGGAGTGACAACAAAAGGACACAGGGGTTACTTGTGGGGTGAAGAAAAATGTTCCAGTTGAACAACTTTGTGAATATACTACAAATAACTGAATTAAATACCTTAAAAAGTTCAATTTTATGGCATGTAAACTACATACCTCAATATAAAAATATGAGGAAAAAATGCCATTGACCTAAAAATAATTTCAGTGTCCATCAGCATATAAAAAGGATAATAAATAAAATGCCAAATTTATTTTTTTTTAAGTTTCTCCTTATGCTGAATAAGGGAAATAAGGGAGCAATATGATCATTTCAACAGAAGCATTATTTTATAAAACTCAACAACTATTTGTGATGAAATGCTTCAGTAAACTAGGAAAAGAAGAGATGTTACTAATCTCATTAAGATTATCAACAAAAACCCTACAGCTAACATTATACTTAATTATACTCAATAATGAAAACTTAAAGACTTCCACAAAGTACAGGGAAAAAAAATAAGAATTTACACTATTACCACTTCTATTTAATACTGTATTGGAAGTCAGTAAGTCAAGCAAAAGAAATAAAAGTCATAATGGTTGAAAAGGAAAGAGCAAAGCACTGTTATTTGTAAATAACATAACCATATTTATAGAAAATACAAAATAATCCACAAATAATTAATAAATGAACTATCAAGGTCAGCAAATACAAGACCAATTTTTAAAAATCAATTAATTTATAAAACATCATATGTAAATTGCAGCTTCTCTATAGAAGCCAGACTTATTTCTCCTGTGTAATTAATGTAATGATATTTTCATTGTGTTCATGCATCACTGAATAAATTAGGGCAGGATAGTAGTCTGATTACTAAGTAGGAAACTTTTATTTACTTAACTTAGGCTGATAATTAGTAATAAGAACAGAGATTTTAATAGTTCAATTGGTCTAGGAGAGAAATGCAAAGAGATTTCCTACACAGCTTCAGTCTCTTGATTTTTATCTCCAAGTCTTTATATCAGGATAGGAGTCTTTAGGTTGGGGGGTCTTTAGGTTTGAGGTAGGGCTTCCCAAGTGGCATGCCTGCCAATGCAGAAGATGTAAAAGACGCAGGTTTAATCCCTGGGTTTGGAAGATCCCCTGCAGGAGGGCATGGCAACCCACTCCAGTATTCTTGCCTGGAGAATCTCATGGACAGAAGAGCCTGGTGGGCTACAGCCCATAGGGTCACAGAGAGTTGGACACGACTGAATCGACCTAGCATGCAGGAGTGGGAAGGGAAGGGCGGGGAAGCGTAAGGCTAGGCAGTGAGCAGACCAGCATAAGAAAGGAGATACTGGGAGTAGAGAGTGAGGGGAGAAAAAGATTGAAAAATTATGACTTTACTAGACCATGCCTCATGAAAACTTATAATCTAGGCAAATGGAGCCCAGGTGGGTGAGCAAAACTTGAGCCATAAAGCAACTCCAAAACTTTCTGAAGACAATTCATTCATCCCAGGACTAAGACAGCCACAGAAGGGTCACGAGTTAGCAGTCATGCAACCAGGCACACAAAGCTACAAAGTACCATTAGTGAGAATTAGCAAAAAAAGACAATAGAAAGACAAACTACAGAAGAAATTTTGAGACACAACTAGGAAATGGCAACCCACTCCAGTGTTGTTATCTGGAGAATCCCAGGGACGGGGGAGCCTGGTGGGCTGCCGTCTATGGGGTCGAACAGAGTCAGACACGACTGAAGTGACTTAGCAGCATGCTTACCAAGCTTAAATAAAAAACTAGCTTAATAGTATCTGCAGGGTATGGAAAACAGAGCACATTTGAAAAATAATCAAACCCAACTTCCAGGCATGAAAAAAAAACTGCAACTAAAGAAGTGAGTTGACAGCATATTAGACATGATAAAGACAGAATTTGAAGAGATCAGAAAAAATTACTACAATTCAAATAGAAAGATAAAAAGGGGTGAAAATATGTCCCTGAGACATCTTCCAAAACTGAAATCTCCTCTTTCAAGTCCGTTCATCCCAAAAGACAGCACTTGCCATAAGGACACCCTTCCTCCCAGGCACTGGACCTCATCTCACACACCCTCTTTGGGATTTTGCTCAACCATTTACACCTTTTTTTGTTCATTCTTTAATCTCTCACTTCTATGGCTTCTAACCTATTCGCCTCCTCCAATTGAAAAATAAAAAAAAGTTTCAAATGGTTCTCTACCCCCCTTCTCTCTCCATCACTAAACTTCTTGAGAACAACTGTCTCACACTCTCCTGCAATTAAGCTCCTACAACTGTATGAGACTTCCCAACATCACAAACTTACTTGTTGCCAATGCATTTATCTTCAGTCTTCATCCTTTATATTCTTCTACATATGAGTACTGTCAAACAGTCTACTTCTTTAAATTCTCCCCTACCCTCAGCTTCTTGAAGAACCTCTCTTTTAGTGTTCTATCTTCCCTTGATGATAGTCATTTCTCCCTCTTCGGTACTAGCTCCTTTTTCTTCCGTTTCCCGTCCCCTAAATCTTTAGCATATACATTACTTCTCATGAGTTATCCATTCTAATGTCTATGTATTTCTGTACTGGTAACACACATTGTTTTCAATAAGCTATAATGATGTTAATTAATACCTACTGAGAGGTCACACACAGCATCAGAATGGTGGTCTAGAGCCAGTAACTTTCTCTGACAATAAAGGTACATCTACCAGGAAAACCTACCACCTTTCACCTTGATGTGGTGGGCCACTTCAAAATCCCATCGCTACCTATTTAGCTCGGAGCACATAATCTAACTCTTTACTTGTTAACTGCTAAAAGGCACACTATTTGGAATGTATTGATACTACTCGCTTTACTTTACTTTCACCCACTTAATAGTCGGACACGACTGAGCAACTGAACTGAACTGAATCTTAAAATAACCTCTATGAGGTCCATTAATGTCTTCACTTTCTCTTTTTTGCTCATCATTCTTGACATTCTCCCTTAGTCTACCATGTTATCAATAACCTCAGATATGCAGATGACACCACCCTTATGGCAGAGAAGAACTGAAGAGCCTCTTGATGACAGTGAAAGAAGAGAGTGAAAAGTTGGCTTAAAGCTCAACATTCAGAAAACTAAGATCATGGCATCCAGTCCCATCAGTTCAGTTCAATTCAGTCGCTCAGTCATGTCCGACTCTTTGCGACCCCATGAATCGCAGCACGCCAGGCCTCCCTGTCCATCACCATCTCACTCAAACTCATATCAAGTAGGTGATGCCATCCAGCCATCTCATCCTTCATCGTCCCCTTCTCCTCCTGCCCCCAATCCCTCCCAGCATCACAGTCTTTTCCAATGAGTCAACTCTTTGCATGAGGTGGCCAAAGTACTGGAGTTTCAGCTTTAGCAGCATTCCTTCCAAAGAACACCCAGGGCTGATCTCCTTCAGAATGGACTGGTTGGATCTCCTTGCAGTCCAAGGGACTCTCGAGAGTGTTCTCCAACACCACAGTTCAAAAGCATCAATTCTTCGGCACTCAGCTTTCTTCACAGTCCAACTCTCACATCCATACATGACCACTGGAAAAACCATAGCCTTGACTAGACGGACCTTTGTTGGCAAAGTAATGTCTCTGCTTTTCAATATGCTATCTAGGTTGGTCATAACTTTTCTTCCAAGGAGCAAACGTCTTTTAATTTCATGGCTGCAGTCACCATCTGCAGTAACTTGGGAGCCCAAAAAAATAAAGTCTGACACTGTTTCCACTGTTTCCCCATCTCTTTCCCAAGAAGTGATGGGACCAGATGCCATGATCTTCATTTTCTGAATGTTGGGCTTTAAGCCAACTTTTTCACTCTCCACTTTCACTCCCATCAAGAGGCTTTTTAGTTCCTCTTCACTTTCTACCATAAAGGTGGTGTCATCTGCATATATGAGGTTTTGATATTTCTCCCGGCAATCTTGATTTCAGCTTGTGCTTCTTCCAGCTCAGCATTTCTCATGATGTACTCTGCATATAAGCTAAATAAGCAGGGTGACAATATACAGACTTGACATACTCCTTTTCCTATTTGGAACCAGTCTGGTGTTCCATGTCCAGTTCTAACTGTTGCTTCCTGATCTGCATATAGGTTTCTCAAGAGGCAGGTCAGGTGGTCTGGTATTCCCATGTCTTTCAGAATTTTCCACAGTTTCTTGTGATCCACACAGTCAAAGGCTTTGGCATAGTCAATAAAGCAGAAATAGATGTTTTTCTGGAACTTTCTTGCTTTTTCCATGATCCAGCGGATGTTGGCAATTTGATCTCTGCTTCCTCTGCCTTTTCTAAAACCAGCTTGAACATCTGGAAGTTCATGGTGCACATACTGCTGAAGCCTGGCTTGGAGAATTTTGAGCATTACTTTACTAGCATGTGATATGAGTGCAATTGTGCGGTAGTTTGAGCATTCTCTGGCATTGCCTTTCTTTGGGATTGGAATGAAAACTGATCTTTTCCAGTCCTGTGGCCACTGCTGAGTTTTCCAAATTTGCTGGCATACTGAGTGCAGCACTTTCACAGTATCATCTTTCAGGATTTGAAAAAGCTCAACTGGAATTCCATCACCTCCACTAGCTTTGTTCGTAGTGATGCTTTCTAAGGCCTACTTGACTTCACATTCCAGGATGTCTGGCTCTAGGTCAGTGATCACACCATTGTGATTATCTGGGTCGTGAAGATCTTTTTTGTACAGTTCTGTGTATTCTTGCCACCTCTTCTTAATATCTTCTGCTTCTGTTAGGTCCATACCATTTCCGTCCTTTATCGAGCCCATCTTTTCATGAAATGTTCCCTTGGTAGCTCTAATTTCCTTGAAGAGATCCCTAGTCTTTCCCATTCTGTTGTTTTCCTCTATTTCTTTGCACTGATTGCTGAGGAAGGCTTTCTTATCTCTTCTAGCTATTCTTTAGAACTCTGCATTCAGATGCTTATATCTTTCCTTTTCTCCGTTGCTTTTCGCTTCTCTTCTTTTCACAGCTATTTGTAAGGCCTCTCCAGACAGCCATTTTGCTTTTTTTGCATTTCTTTTCCATGGGGATGGTCTTGATCCCTGTCTCCTGCACGATGTCACGAACCTCCATCCATAGTTCATCAGGCACTCTATCAGATCTAGTCCCTTAAATCTGTTTCTCACTTCCACTGTATAATCATAAGGGATTTGATTTAGGTCATACCTGAATGGTCTAGTGGTTTTCCCTACTTTCTTCAATTTAAGTCTGAATTTGGCAATAAGGAGTTCATGATCTGAGCCACAGTCAGCTCTATATTTACCTCTATATTCACAATGCAACTGCAGCAACCATAACTGTCTACACCTCAGAAGTCAGCAAACTCCAGTCTGCAGCCCAAATCTAACCTGCTACCTATTTTCGTAAATACAATTATACTGGAACACAGTCATGCTTCCTTGTTTAAAAACTGTCCATGGCTGCTTTCAAGCTGTAACAACACAGTTGCAACAATTTCAATGGAGACTGCACAGCCTGAAAAGCCTCAAGTATTTACTATCTGGCCAATTACAGAAGTCTGCTGACCCTTCACTCATAAGACAATATCAAGTAGCCTCATGTGTGTTTAAGTGGATTCCCAGAAGGATATGCGAGAGAAAGAGACTAGGTTTGAAATACTACTACTAGAGGAAATAAAGGCCACAACGTGTCAAATTAAACAAAAATTATATTGTACACATCTAAGAAGTTCGATAAACACCAAACACATGAAAAACACAAAGAAAAAACATATTTAGTAAGCGTATGGTCAAATTGCTAAGAATCAAAAATAAGGAGAAAAGTTTTAAAAGCACTCAGAGAAGGAATTCTGATGCCAGTATAGTGACATAAAACACAGCCTCTCTTTCACGCTGTTTACAACTATAAACTTTGGGCAAAATACAAGACAGAAAAAGAAAAAAAAATTACTTGAGAACTCTGAAAACGATACAAAAGATTGTGGGAGGGAGTCAAATTTGGAAAAGTGACCCAGAGGACAGTGAGCTTCCCAGGCTGGCTACCTGTTCCTCTTTTCTCTAACAGCTTTGCTCTAAGACCAGGAAGCAACCACTGCATACAGAGAGCAACAACACAGAAGCTAAACCTCCAAGAGAAGCCCCACATTTCTGGCCACAGGAACTGGGGAAAGGGGCTCCTACATGCTGGAGAATGTGGAGAAAACCCTGGAAGGGTGAAGGATGGAGAAAGGGATTCTCTAATCCTGTCTACAAAGCCCATACAAATCTTGGGCTTGCTCTGGAGCTGCATGGTGTTAAGATAGACCCCACCAAGACAGCAAAGGCTCTGAGAACTGAAAACCATCACCCATAAAAGGCAAGATCAAATCTGCCATCTCAAGCTAAATGGGTTGAAAGCGAAAGTGTTAGTTGTTCAGTTGTGTCCAACTCTTTCCAATTCTATGGACTGTAGCCTGACAGGTTTCTCTGTCCATGGGATTTCCCAGGCAAGAATTCTGGAATGGATTGCCGTTTCCTACTCCAGAGAATCTTCCTGACCCAGGGATTGAACACAGGTCTCCTGCATTGCAGGCAGATTCTTGACCATCTGAGCCACCAGGGAATGACAGACTGCTAAAAGAAACAGCAACAAAAAGCAACGTTCTCCAGATAATTATAGTAAGCTCCAGAGTTTTCAAAACAAACATGCACAATGTCCAAGATACAATCCAAAATTCTCACAATGCAAAAATAAAACATGATAGGGACTTCCCTGGCAGTACAGTGGATAAGAGTCTGCCTGCCAAAGTCGGGGGGATGAGGGTTCAATCCCGATTGGGAATGATTCCACATGCCAGGGAGCAACTAAAGCCCCATGCACCACAACTACTGAGCTCAAGCTCTAGAGCCCACAGGCCGCAGCTAGTAAGCTAACATGCCGCAGCTACCGAAGTCCACATGCCTAGAGTCTGTGCTCCACAGAGGAGAAGCCGCTGCAACGGGAAGCCCAAGCACCACAACGAAGAGTAGTACCCACGCCCTGCAACTAGACAAAGCCCGAGCACAGAACAAAGACCCGGACAACCAAAACAAATAAATATTAAAAAAAAAAAGAAAATGTTATAAATTTCAAGGGAAGAAATAACTAATGGGTGCCAACCCTGAGATGATCCATGTTATAATTATTCAACAATACCCTGAAAGCAACCATTATAAGTATGTTCCATCAAGTAAAGGCAAACACACTTGAACTGAGCAGGAAAATGTTCTCAAAAGACAAAGAGAAATTTTTTTTTAAATGAGCCAAATGTAAATTTTAAAACTGAACAATGCAGTATATGAAATAAAATTCACCTGGGTGGGCTCACTAAGAGAATAAAGATGAAATAGAAAAGAGTCTGTGAACTTGAAAATGAATCAATAAAAATCACCTAATCTGAAGAACAAAGAGGAAGAAAATTGACAACAGAAAAAGTGAACAGTCAGAGATCTGTGGGACAATCTCAAAAGTCTTCTCATAATCGTCATTGGGATGTTAGAAGAAAAAAAAAACAAGAAACTACAGTAAAATATTTTAAGAAACAATGGCAGAAAAGCAGAAACAGGTACACAGAAGTAGAGAAAGGACTTATGGATACTAGAGGGGAAGAGGGGTTGTAGTGAACTGGGAGACTGACACTGACATATATACACTACTAAGCATAAAACACGGAGAAGGAAATGGCAACCCACTCCACTGTTCTTGCCTGGAGAATCCCAGGGACGGAGGAGCCTGGTGGGCTGCCGTCTATGGGGTCACAAAGAGTCGGACACGACTGAAGTGACTTAGCAGCAGCAGCAAGCATAAAACAAGTCACTAATGAAAACCTACAACACAGCACAGGGAACTCTATGCAAGACTCCGAGGTGACCTAAATGGGAAGCAAATCCAAAAAAGAGAAGATATATGTGTATATATAGCTGATTCACTCTGCAGAAACTATCACAACGTTGTAAACAACTATATTCCAATAAAAATTAATTTCAAAAAATAGGATCAGTGCCCTATGCAAGTACAGATTGTCTTGGACTTCTGAATGCAGTCAGTCAGAAAGAGAAAGACAAATACCGTGTGATATCACTTGCATGTGGAATCTAAGATATGACACAAACGAACCCAGCTGCAACAAAGATTCATGGACATAGAGAACAGATTTGTGGTTGAAGGGGGAGGGGTGGGAAGGATGGTGTGGGAGTTTGAGGTCAGCAGATGTAAGCTATTATATTATGGGATAAACAACAAGGTCATACGATATGGCACAGAGACCTATATTCAGTATCCTGTGGCAAACCAAATGGAAAATATTTAAAAAATAATAATCTATATACATGTATAACTGAACCACTTTGCAATACAGCAGAAATTAACACAACATTGTTATACTTCAATTAAGAAAAAAAAAAAACAGGCCCTGGAGGAGGAAATGGAAATCTGCTCCAATATTCTTGCCTGGAAAATCCCATGGACAGAGGAGCCTGGTGGGCTGCAGTCCATGGGGTCACAGAGTCAGACATGACCGCACACGAGCATGCGTGATCCTCTTTGAAGAACAACAGAAGAGTAAATCCTATGAGTTTTCATCAAAGGGGAAATTTTTTTAATTTTTGTATCTATGAGATGATGTATGTTCACTAAATTTACTGTGGTAATTACTTCATTTGATGTATGTAATAAGCCAAATCATTATGCCATATACCTGATACAATCATACATTCAATCAAGTAATCTCAATAAAAACACAAGAAAAAGAGTACAGAGGACTGAAACATTTAATGGCGAAACAAAAAGCCTTTATTAAGACGTTTCTTTAAAGGGTTTCAAATACTGAACATACTTAATAAAGGTACAAGAACAAGATTCCTTTCAGATCTGCAGATGACACCTGATCCAAAGGCAGAGGGAAACACACTCTGAGTTCTTGGATTTCTGATCCTCCTGACCATGCGAGGCGGGCAGCACCCTTTCTGATCAGAATGTACACAGTGAGAATGAGGAGAAATCCTGGTGACAACGGCCATCCCAAGCAGTTGAAGACGGTGCTAGCTTTTGGGAGTGAAGGAAGCTGGAGGAGAAGAGAACATGTGTGGGGCAGCCTGGGTCTCTGTGTCCAGTGAGAGGCAAGTAGGTAAGTGGAAGCATTTTAGCAGGAGACAAAAGAACTTGAGAGAGGGAGGTCCAGTATCTGGGAAATACAACACCTCCTAGATTAAAAAAAAACATAACTTGGTTGTTTTTATAGTGCTAAGTAAACAACCAAGTAAATCCAAATAAAAGCACCTGAGTGACCACAATAGGCACCACCAAGTCCCTACAATCAGACCCTAATGCAGGACCCACTGAGTCTCAGATACGATTCTAATAACACAGATGATGGCTTGCTTTCTAATTTCATAGCAGGCTGCTGCTGCTGCTGCTAAGTCACTTCAGTCGTGTCCGACTCTGTGACCCCATAGATGGCAGCCCACCAGGATCCTCTGTCCATGGGATTTTGCAGGCAAGAGTACTAGAGTGGGTTGCCATTTCCTTCTCCATCATAGCAGGCTAGAATCTGCCAATTAGGATGGTGCAGACTGATAGAGGTGGTCTCTTTAGGGATAGTTGGCAGCCTAAGAATGAGGGAAGAAGAAGAAAAAAATATGTATTTTAAAAGAAAAAAATACAAATTTTAATTTTAAAACTAAAGACTGTTTCCCCAAGGTTAAGTGATCCACACTGATATATAATTAGGGATACCACTGAATGAAGCATCATACAGTAACTAAAAAAATTAAAATGATGACCTTACATCATTGAGACAGTAAGAAGCTCATGAGCTAGTTAAAGACAGCTTAGACCTAGAAAAAGGTTTTATAGCCCATATTCATGTCACTGCTTCCATCTATAGCACTATAAAGTGACCACCTCCATAGGTCATCTTTAGGTCACAACTGCAGACATACATAGACTTTACTACCCTGGCATAGAGTTAAGCCTGTACACAGAAAAGAGAGAAAATGATTCCACGTCAGAGTGCTTTACGAGTCTCATAGCTCTATTGCAAAAGCGTTCTGAGACAGTCTATCAGGGCTTTTCTCATTCTGAGTAATTCCAGTTGTCCTGTGACTTCTTTGCACCCAGGAAGTAGGCAGGGCCTTGGGTGAATAGCCTCAGAGAAGGACAGCCGGCAGAGGGATGAGCTACAAGGTTTAACTTCCAGGATCACTCAGAGCCAGGCAGAGAGGGTAGTGGTTTAGTCGCTAAGTCATGTCCAACTCTTGCAACGCCATGGACTGTAGCCTGCCAGGCTCCTCTGTCCATGGGCTTCCTCAGGCAAGAATACTGGAGTGGGTGGCCATTTCCTTCTTCAAGGGAAGGGAGGAGACGGTGATGAAAGCAGAGCAGCAGGACGTGGCTGTGACCTTAAGAAGGCACTCTGGGCCCCTGGCCTGTATCACAGGGTAGAGGGAATGGGAGATGTGGGCGGCAACGGCCTGAGCTTCCTACCCCACGGGGAGCCTGGCAGCAGGGCAGGGGACAGCAAGAGTCCCTGCACTGTTCTGTGCCCGATGAGGGGTGGCAGAGGCAGGTGGCAAAGGCTGCAGGCTCAGAGGCCCTCCCTCACAGCACAATGTAGAAGAGGCTGCAGCCCCACGGACGAATGGCTTCCTCTGGCTGTTGGAAAGAGCATAACTGTGGCAAGACATGGCCCAAGTCTGCAGGCAAGGCAGACACGATCTAGATGGATAATGCTCCAAGACCAGAGATGCATCTGGAGGTTTCTGCAGAGCATGAGCAGGATGATGACTGTGGGCTACAAGCTCCCCTCAGCCCCAATGTTTCTGGTTCCTGGTGGGGAGCCAGAAATGAGACAAAGACACCTTGGAATAACTGAGATGATCTGAATGGACTGAAAACAGGATTCCTCTAAGCAGAGCTGGGACTCCTGCAGTTCTAAGCTTAGTTATTTGGCAGGGTTGGAGGGGAGAGGAGCAAGTTACACTGTTTGCATGTCTACCTTTGTGGATTAAAATCTGTGATTAACATGCATATGTGTGAGCACTGTGGCTGTGGACCCTGTGTTTGATGGCTAGAACAGTTGTGTTGCTACTTTGCAGGTGGGGAAAAAAAAAAAGGAATAGGATTAGTGTCCTTATAAAACAGGCACCAGAGAGGTCCCTACCCTCACAAGTGAGGACAAAGCCAGAAGGCACTGGCTACAAACCAGAAAGAAGGTTCAGGTCAGAAGGAGGACATGCTGCTGCCTTGATTTTGGACTTTTAGCCACCAGAACTGTAAGAAGTAATGTCTGTCGTTCATTTAAAAAAAAAAAAAACAAACTTAGTAAAAGACAAATTTACAGATTCAAGAAGCTGAGCATTCTCCAAAAAAGAGAAATTCAAAGAAAATAATCACTAGATACATCAAATCAAACTGCTGAAAACCAAAAACAAAGGAGAAATATTTGAAAGCAGATAAAGAAAAATGACATATTACATGAAAGGGAAAAAAATTTTGAACTACCAAAGGCTAGTAGTTCAGAAATCATAATGGTAAAAAGATGGTTGAACAACATCATGAAAATGGTAAAAGGAAACAAGCTTTTACTCAATTCTATGTTCACCGAAAATATCCTTTAGAAATCAAAGCAAAATAAAGACATTCTCAGATGAAGAAAAACAAAGAGAATTTATCCCCAGTAGACTACTCTACAAGAAATGCTAAAGGAAGTACCTGAAGCTGAAAGGAAATGCAGCTTCTTCTGGAATGAAGGAAGAATAACAGAAATAATAAATATATAGGCAAACATAAAATACCTTTTTTTCTTTTAGTTCTTTAAAATATATATGACTATTAACAACAAAATTCATAATATTGTATGGTGAGGTTTTCAAAGTACGCAGTCATAACACATATAACAACATGAACATGAAGGAGGGAGTGGGGTATAGCAGACGGGGTAAAAGAAAGCTTCTGTATGGCTGTAAGATGTCTCTATTTTAAGTGAAGCAGTACAACAGTAACTCTCAGTAGGCTGTGAAAGGTTAGGTATCTATATTGTAATCCCTAGGGCATTAAAAATTAATACCAAAAGATATAGCCCCAAAATCCAATGGATACATTAAAATAGATACTAAAGAATAATCCAAAGACAGAAGGGACAAGAAAGGAATGAAAACCAGAGGGAAACAGAAGACAATAAAATGGTAGAGCTAAAGTCAACCATACCAATTATTAATTACATTAAATATTAATGGTTTAAACTCTCCAAATAAAAGGCAAAGATTGACAGATTAAAAAAAAAAAAAAAAAAGGCAAAATCCTACATGTACTGCCCAAAGGAGAGAAACCCTAAATATAAAAATATAGACAGATCGAAAGTAAATGGACAGAGTTTCCCTGATGGATTAGAGGTAAAGAATCTGCCAGGCAAGGCAGAAGACATAGGTTCTATCCCTGATCTGGAAGATCCCACATGTGGTAGAGCAGTTCGGTCCATGTGCCATGGCTACTGAACCTGTGCTCTAGAGTCTGGGAGCCCCAACTACTCAGCCCATGTGCCACAACTAGTGAAGCCTCCATGCCTAGAGCCTGTGCTCTGCAACAGGAGAAGACACCACAATGAGAAGCCCACACATCACAACTACAGAGTAGCTGCTGCTGCTGCTAAGTTGCTTCAGTCGTGTCTGACTCTGTGCAACCCCATAGACAGCAGCCCACCAGGCTCCCCTGTCCCTGGGATTCTCCAGGCAAGAACACTGGAGTGGGTTGCCATTTCCTTCTCCAATGCATGAAAGTGAAAAGTGAAAGTGAAGTCGCTCAGTCATGTCCGACTCTTCGCGACCCCATGGACTGCAGCCTACCAAGCTCCTCCGTCCATGGGATTTTCCAGGCAAGAGTGCTGGAGTAGGGTGCCATCGCCTTCAACAGAGTAGCCAGCCCCCATTTAACACAACTAGAAAAAAGCCTGCACAGCAACTAGAGAAAAACCTGTGCAGCAATGAAGACCCAGCAGAGCCAAAAAAACTAAATAAAACTATAAAAAATAAAAAATGGACAGAAAAAAAATTTACCATGAAAATAGTAAGCCTAATAAGTCTGAAAAGAAGACTCTTGAGAGTCCCTTGGACTGCAAGAAGATCAAACCAGTCAGTCCTAAAGGAAATCAGTCCCAAATATTCGTTGTGAAACTCCAATACTCTGGCCACCTGATGCAAAGAACTGACTCACCAGAAAAGACCCTGATGCTGGGAAAGATTGAAGGCAGGAGGAGAAGGGGACGATAGAGGATGAGACGGTTGGATGGTATCACTGACTCAATGGATATGAGTTTGAGCAAGCTCCAGGAGTTGGTGATGGACAGGGAAGCCTGGCATGCTGCAGTCCATGGGGTTGCAAAGAGTCAGACATGACTGAGTGACTGAACTGACCTGAGTAAGTCTGAACAAGTTATTTTAATATCAGATAAAGTAAATTCAAGACAAGGAGCATTACCGAAACAGGAAATATTTCATGTTATCACAATGAAATAAAAGAATAACTCATCAAGAGGTTTTAACAATTATAAACATACATGTACATAATAGCAGGGGACTAAATCTATGAAGTTAAAACTGACAAAATTACAGGGACAGAGACAAGTATTTTTAATATTTTTAATGGCCCTTTTCAGCAACTGATAGAACTAGGCAAAAAATGAGTAAAGACATAAAAGAGCCAGACAACACTATCAACCAACATTTACTATATGACATTAATAGAAATCTACCTGCAAAAATGGCAGAACACTACTCTTTTCAAGTGCATATGGTCTTATCACAAAGGAAGACCATGTCCTGGGAGATAATGCATATCTCAATAAATTTTAAAAGACTGAAATTATATAAAAGGTCCACCGGAAAGTAGTAACAATCATATATATAAAAATATCAAACATCTGATCCCAAAGAAAGGCAATGCCAAAGAATGCTCAAACTACCGCACAATTGCACTCATCTCACACGCTAGTAAAGTAATGCTCAAAATTCTCCAAGCCAGGCTTCAGCAGTACGTGCACCGTGAACTTCCAGATGTTCAAGCTGGTTTTAGAAAAAGCAGACGAACCAGAGATCAAATTGCCAACATCTGCTGGATCATCGAAAAAGCAAGAGAATTCCAGAAAAACATCTATTTCTGCTTTATCGGCTATGCCAAAGCCTTTGACTGTGTGGATCACAATAAACTGTGGAAAATTCTGAAAGAGATGGGACTACCAGACCACCAGACTTGCCTCCTGAGAAATCTGTATGCAGGTCAGGAAGCAACAGTTAGAACTGGACATGGAACAACAGACTGGTTCCAAATAGGAAAAGGTACTCCTCAAGGCTGTATATTGTCACCCTGCTGATTTAACTTATATGCAGAGTACATCATGAGGAACGCTGGGCTGGAAAAAGCACAAGCTGGAATCAAGATTGCTGGGAGAAATATCAATCACCTCAGATATGCAGATGACACCACCCTTATGGCAGAAAGGGAAGGAACTAAAAAGCCTCTTGATGAAAGTGAAAGTGGAGAGCGAAAAAGTTGGCTTAAAGCTCAACATTCAGAAAACGAAGATCATGGCATCTGATCCCATCACTTCATGGCAGATAGATGGGGAAACAGTGTCAGACTTTATTTTTTGGGGCTCCAAAATCACTGCAGATGGTGACTGCAGCCATGAAATTAAAAGACACTTACTCCTTGGAAGGAAAGTTATGACCAACCTACACAGCATATTGAAAAGCAGAGACATTACTTTGCCAACAAAGGTCCATCTAGTCAAGGCTATGGTTTTTCCAGTGGTCATGTATGGATGTGAGAGTTGGACTGTGAAGAAAGCTGAGTGCCGAAGAACTGATGCTTTTGATCTGTGGTGTTGGAGAAGACTCTTGAGCGTCCCTTGGACTGCAAGGAGATCCAACCAGTCCATTCTAAAGGAGATCAGCCCTGGGTGTTCTTTGGAAGGACTGATGCTAAAGCTGAAACTGCAATTCTTTGGTCATCTCATGCGAAGAGTTGACTCATTTGAAAAGACTCTGATGCTGGGAGGGATTGGGGGAAGGAGAAGGGGACGACAGAGGATGAGGTGGCTGGATGGCATCACCGACTCAATGGACATGAGTCAGTGAGGTAATGGACAGGGAGGCCTGGCGTGCTGCAATTCATGGGGTTGCAAAGAGTTGGACACGACTGAGTGACTGAATTTAACTGAGGGTTACATAAAATAATTCTAAGTAATGCATGAATCAGGCTTCCCAGGTGACACTAGTGGTAAAGAACCCAACTGCCAATGCTGGGTTCGATCCCTGGGTTGGGAAAATACCCTGGAGGAGGAAATGGCAACCCACTCCAGTATTCTTGCCTAGAGAATCCCCATGGACAGAGGAGCCTGGGGGGCTACAGCCCATAGTGTTGCACAGAATCGGATGTGAATGAAGCAACTTAGCGCACACACAATGCATGAATCAAAGATGAAATTACAAAGAAACTTAGAAAATATTTTAAACTAAATAACAAAGAATATACTAAATATCAAAATTTGTGGGATGCAGCTAAAGATGTGCTTAGATAAAAATTCATCACTTTAAATACTCATATTAGAAGAGAAAAATCTAAAATCAGTGCCCTAAGATTCCATCTTAACAAACTAAAAAAAAAAAGAAAAAGAGCAAAGTAAAAAAGTAGAAATTACAATAAGAGGAAAGTCAATGAAATAGAAAATAAACCAGTATTAGAGAAAATTAACAAAGTCAAAAGTTGATTCTTTGAACTTAGAAATGACAAACTTCTAGCTAATCAAGGGAAAAAGAGAAACGATAAACATGAGGAATGATAAAGGGATTATCACAACAGACCCCACAAACATTAGAGGATTATAAAAAGAATGCTATAAACAATTTTATGCCAAAAATTTCAAGGATTCAGATGAAAGGACAACTCTTTCAAGAAAAAGTTACCAAAATTTATGAGAAATAACAACAACAAAAATCTGAATATCCCTGTGTCTATTTTAAAAAATGAATCTGTAAAAGCTTCCCCCAAAGAGAATTCCAAGACCAGATGGTACTCCTAGTGAATTGTATCAAATACTCAATCCCATGCAACCTTTTAAAAAATACAGAAGAGAAGTGATTACTAATCAATTCGTTTTACAAGGATAACTATAATACAAAAATCTGACAAAGGTATTACAAAAAAAAAAGATTATAAAACAATATCCTTCATGAATACAAACCCCAAAATTCTTAACAAAGAAACAAATCAAATTCAACAATACATCACATACAAAGTTTTATCCCAGGAATGCAAGGTTGACTTAATATTCAAAAATGTATTAATTTACTTTTTCCTTTTATTACCTTTACTATATGATATCAATAAATACATAAAAATATTTGACAAAATTAATACACATTTACAATAAAAACTATAAGCAAAATAGGAATAGTAAAGTACTTCCTCACATTGGCAGAGGCTATCAAAACATCTACAGCTAATATTACACTTAACAGTGAAAGACCAAAAGACTGATGTGTCATTGTTTCTCCCTTAGATTAGGAACAAGGAAGGATACAACTATCATTTCTATTCAGCACTGAACAGAAGTAGAAAGGTTCTTGTCATTGGAATAAAGGTGCAGGGAGCACTCGGTTACCTAGAGATCAGAAAGAATGATGATATGATTATACAGAACATCCCACAGAATCTACAAATAAAATTTAATCCACAGCATCCCCTACAGTTCACCTATTATACTACTACCATTCACTTGCTTTAAATAAATTCTGGATAATGCTCCTGGAGAATTCTGCTTAGTTTCATTTCCTGGAGAAACTTTCCAGAGGAAGTAAAGTATTGTAGGACAAACTAGAGCCTCCACCACTGGTTTCAAGGCCAAAACTTATAGTCACAACCTCTTCTTTGTAAGTCATCCTGGATTCCCTTCGTCTTTGGGTAGAATCTCTGCTGGACCAGAAATTCTGACTGAGCCTGTGAGGTGGCCATCCGCCCTTTCTCATGTCCACATTCCACAAAAGTTGGAAAAGGAAGTAGCAAGAGACAGCCAGTAGAACACTTAAGAGTGTGACACAGCAGAGTGTGCCAAACTGCACGGTCCACTGAAAAACCACAGCCCTACCTCCGCCAGATAATCACGTACCTTTATCCTGTCAAAATGGTGACGTCTTATCTCAGAAAAGGAGCACCAGGTCCTACCAGCAGCTGTGCCTTAGTGTAAGGACTCTTATAGTGACTCTGCTGAAAATATTTCCCTTCTGACCAGTGTTCAGAGCTACAGAGACGGGAAGCATAAATTCCCCAGGGGATCACTGATACTAAGTAGAGGCATCCCAATTTCCATGTGTTCTTCCTACTGGGAACACTGGAGGATTCACGCTCATCCTCAGCTGTGCCACCCTGACCATCTTACTACTCTCTCGGTCAGCAGCTTCTGGATGGTTATGAGGTGTAATGGGACAAATGGATCTGTGGGATCCACGTGCTGAAAGCAGATCCTTCGCTTGGAAACAATGTTATGTGGCACCTTGTACTGACGGACCACTCTACAGGCCGTCAAACAGCAGCACTAATTGAGTCCCTACAAGCTGGAAAGGGAAATACACTCAGAATATGCATCAAATTCAGTCAAAATGAATCACAGTCCTTTCCAAGGCGCAAGGACTGGCTGCCTTCCTTGAAGGAAGGTTAGTCCCTGTTACTGTTGGGCTGGCCGTTCATCAGCTCAGCTGACAAACAGAAGTCCATTTGGGCCCTTGCACAGTCATCATCAGTAATTTGTCCACAACACTTTGTAGACCAAAAGGAATACCAATTATTATTAATGAAAACCAAATAATAAGAATCTATATTCTAACAACTTAGTAGCCATATGAAAAATAATACACATAAACTTAAAAAGAAAAATATTATATTTCATCCTTAAATAGCCATAATTACTCAGTAATTGCACAATGTACTGGCTGGGTCCTGCACAACTTGTCAAACTTGTGCAGATTAAACAGGCCACCCTCTTTTTCTGTTCGACACTGATTTTTATGTAGAAATTTATGTGTATCACATGCATGCATGCATATTCAGTCGTATCCAACCTTTGTGACCTCATGGACTATAGCCTGCCAGGATCCTCCATCCATGGGATGTATACAGGAGTGGGTTACCATTTCCTCCTCCAAGGGATCTTCCTGACCCAGGGATTGAACCCAATTTCCTGTGGCTCCTGCACTGCAGGCAGATTCTTTACCACTGAGCCACCTGGGAAGCACCTTCTTTGTATCACAGCAAATAACAAAACTTCAACTTCAAAAAAGATAAGACATCATGGAAACGAGTGCAACATGATCTAATGTCAAAACCATGAACTACCTCAAGGGAGTAGTTTGTGACTGACATTTCTGTGTTTCCTGTAAACTTGTGAAATAGCCCACAGTATTCCTGTGTGTCTGATGGAGTTTGGGGGTGCCCCTGCACAGTCTGGGACTCACTCTGTGTGTGCATGTGCACATGTGCACCTTAGTCCCTCTCCTCCTCAGCAGGCCCAGCATCTCCCAGGAGGTTTTGCTCTCACTTAACTCTAGTTACTGGCTTGGTGATAAGCAGCAGGGGAGAGGAGAGGAGGCAAGTAGTAGGGGCAGCATAATCTCCAAGCAACTACCCTCTAGCTGGGAGAAGACAACCACTTCTGTAGGCTCAGAGGGTTCAGAGGAATTGGGGGTTTCAAGGTCTCAACTGGCAGTCCAGTGCATCAACTCAAGATGTCCCATCTTAAAAGCCGGGGTCCCATTTCTTCCTAACCAAAGCACAGACGTTGGCCTAGTAGACTTCCTGAGACAGCAACCCACCCTGGAGTTCTGCTACCTTTGCAATTAAATCTTGGGTCTAATCTTTAGCTTTTTCTTTCCTCCTACTGCAGAAGATGAGTTTCTTTACATGATGCCAAAGAAAGTAATCACCTAACTTTCTAATTTTGCTCCTAGTTACCTTCAGTCTTTCATGGTCATTCTCAGAGTCACTCACCAGTCATGTGACCCACCATCCTTATAATTAAGAACTTCCCTAAACGTCTCACAAGCCTAAGATACTGTACCCACAAATACAGTCTCTTCTACAGGAATCCCACTTCACCTCACCACCAGTGAAAGTTTAAGCAGGTGCACAGCTACAGTACATGCCAAGGGTTACTAGTACCAAGCTTCATCTACAACCAGCCATGGGGTCTTCACTGCCAGCTAGACAGCAGGTAACTTTAGCTCCAAAATCCCATTTTAGAAACTACTTCCTCAGACCACTGCTGTCAAAGCTGTCTTGGGTAAGGATGCCAAAGAAAAAGACTCTGAAATGGAGATTTGCACACCCAAAGTATCGAAAAATGCCCTGCACATCAACAACTGTGGGAGAGTTGAGGAAATGAGACTAAACAGAGGCAGGAGGTGAATTGAAACGCTGACACAGGAAAGCCTGAGCCAATCCATGGGGAGCTCTGGAGTTGGGATGGAT
This sequence comes from Bos grunniens, assembly GCF_055505025.1. Classification (NCBI taxonomy): domain Eukaryota; kingdom Metazoa; phylum Chordata; class Mammalia; order Artiodactyla; family Bovidae; genus Bos; species Bos grunniens. The sequence goes on from NC_141176.1 coordinate 52,686,309, forward strand.
CTTCAAAGTTGTCCTACCTGAAGGACCAGACATTTACAGCCCCAAAGAGAACAGGCACTGGATGCAGGCTGGCCCCAAAGAAGAAAAGTGACTTTGAGGGAAGCAACTCTGTTGGCTCAGAGCAATCTGGGGACTCAGTTGTGGTAGATTTCAGCAGCCACTATTCTCAATGGTGGAGAAGGCAATGGCACTCCACTCCAGTACTCTTGCCTGGAAACTCCCATGGATGGAGAAGCCCTGTAGGCTGCAGTCCATGGGGTCACTAAGAGTCGGACACGACTCAGCGACTTGACTTTCACTTTTCACTTTCATGCACTGGAGAAGGAAATGGCAACCCACTCCAGTGTTCTTGCCTGGAGAATCCCAGGGGCGGGGAATTCTGGTGGGCTGCCATCTATGGGATCGCACAGAGTCGGACACGACTGAAGCGACTTAGCAGCAGCATTCTCAATGGCTGGGGGAGCCTGTACCTGAACCAAGATACCTGGCTGATGAACTGCAGCACCCACCACACCACTGCTTGACTCCTATCACCAATTTGGCTACTGAGGGGAGAAAATCAATCATCTACCCTGCTTTCTTAGGAGGAACTAAGCTTACCACCAGTTAGTTGATAAGGGAAAATTCTTTGCAGAAGAGCATCAGCTACCAAATTCTACTTTAACAGAATTATAAAAACCATCATTGTGAAGCCCCTAATGAAACTGACTCAGTCAAGGATTATCACAGGATACTAAAACCATTAGGTGGAAGATATCCACAGTGTGTCAACGTTATTACCCAGGATTAACTGCTTATTGCAAATGGAAGAAGCATACATACACAGAAAAAGAGATCTAGTGGGTACCCAAGTAATTCAAGTAGCCAGACTGAGCATTACTAAACAATGAGACATGAAAACCGCTGGATGGGACACAGTGTGCAGTACTCAGCATTATACACAAAATATTATTGCCCCAAAAATGTCTAACTGAAACCTACTGAAGCTTTAGAGCCTAATTTCCATTTATAGGAAATACTGGGACAGATGACAGAGAGAGAAACAATATATGCGATCCTGCCCTTAAGGAGCGAGATTTATAAGACATTTCAGAAAAGGTAAAATATTAGTGAAATACAGAAAATTAGTGAAATACAGAAAACTGGTCTGTAGTGGCCAGAAAATTTTTAGAGTGATGTACATATTCTATACTTGACTGTGATAGTTCTAAGATTCTTCAAATGGACATGTACAAAAGGGTAAATTTTATTATATGTAAATTAAATCTCGATTAACCTGACCCCTCCTCCCAAAACCTGAGTATTTACTCTTGAAAAAAAAAGTGAGACTATTCTAATTATTCTGTTGATGTTTTAAAAATAAGTATCTTAAAATGCAAAACTAGTTTTAAATTAACATTTTATTTTCTTTTTAAGCCCAAAGGCAAGATTTTCTCATGAGCTAAGAAATGAGTTCATTTCATACTTCTACCTACTTATATGCCAATAGAGCAACTTTTGCCTTAACACGTGTTTGTACAGGATTCCACAGATACAACAGCTACACGAAGCAAATTACTACATATTCACAAATACACTGACTCAACCCTGTATCACTTCCAAGAACACTCCTACAATAATGTTTCTTCACAGCTCAAAACTATCAGTGTCTACTGAAAAAAACTGAACTCTTACCTGGTAGTTCAAGCTGCCTTACCCTCTGACCAAAGGCTCCATTTCCAGAATGAATTCCCATTCCTCTTCCTCATGAAAAATCATCTATATTGTAGCTCTAACAGAATTCTTAACATTACTTACACACAAACTGTGCTTTCTCACCTTCTTGCTCATGTTTCTGCACCAGCTCAGTAAACCATCCCTTTGTCATAACAGGGTATGCTTTCTTAGTCATTTAAGACTTTTATAACTACCTGCCTTTGTACCTTTCACTCCCATCCAGAAAATAAACTCGGGTGGAAACTGTCTTACAAATTTTTATAGGGCCAATGGTTAGCACCAAGATTAATATCAGAATCTGTGTTGGATTAACCTCTTATAACCAAAATCCCATGCATTTGAAGGATGGGCTCAAATAGCATTTCTAACAAGAAAAAGAGATAAAGTTGAAGGCAGTAAATGGGTTTAGCTTAGAGAAGAAAAGCAATTTCCCATTTTCAGTATAAACTCCCCTATTGTTTCCACTAACCCTGTTCTACCACTCCAGCCCTGATACCCTGACCGTCTTTATCCCCCAGTCTATCAGTTCCCTCCTGGCATCACTTTTCTTTTAACCACATGGTCAATCTTTGTCACCAAAAACCTTCGCTTTCTTTTATTCTTTCATCTCCACGGACACTTCAACCTTGAATCAACTAGTTTTGTTTTGTTTTCAGTTCTCTTTTGAGTGGGAAAGCTTACAACATCATGCTGATTGGAGTTTTAAATATGTGATTTAAATAATAACAGTAATAGTAACACCATGACCACCACCAATGGCAGCTAACATTTAATGATCACTTACCATGTTCAGGCACAAGGCTCTTTCAATAACCCTATAAGGTTATAAGTAAAGAAACAGACCTGGAAATGCTAATTAACTTGCCCATTTTAAGAGACCAAAAAGCAGAACTGAAATTTGAACTAAGGCAGTCTGACTGCAGGGCAGATTAGTCACTGTGCTACAGTTCTTCCCAAATGCAATCAAAGTTGTGCTGCCATTCACTCAGAGATGATCAAACATTCCTTTATTCATTTCCTTACAATCCTTTTCTTCAAGCAAATGTTCCAACTTTCACTGATTCATTCATAGAAAAATCTATTTATTCAGTCGCTGAACAAATGAATAGTAATGTTGGTCACTGAGACCAACACGGAAGAGGAAGACATGATCTTTGCCTTCTATTTAAGTCCCCAAACTCCATCTGTCCCTTCACTCTCAGCAGAAATCATGAAACTAATATTTATTAGCACTTAACGTGCCAAGCACTTTACATGTACAGAATCATGTAACCTATGATACAGTCCTCATTATTATTATTCCCATTCTACATAGGAAAAAACATAAGCAAAAAAAAACAAGTGTGACTACATCAAATTAAAAAGCTTCTGTGCAGCAAAGGAAACCAAGAAGAATGGAAAGGTAACCTACCAAATGGGAGAAAATACTTGCAAACCATATACTGATAAAGGGTTACTATATAATCTTATATATACCATAAAGAATTCATAGACCTCAATATCAAAAAATTAAAGGGAACAAACAAAAACCCACAAACAATCCAGCTTTAAAAATGGAAAGAGGCTCTGAATAAACATTTTTCAAAAAAAAGATATATGAATAGCCAACAGGTACATAAAAGATGCTCAGCATCACCAATTACCAGGAAAATGCAAATCAAAGCTACAGTGAAGTCTCATTTCACGCTGTTAGAATGACTACCATCAAAAAGACAAGAAATAAACAGTACTGGCAAGCATGTGGAGAAAAGGGAATCCTTGTGTACTGTTGGTAGGAATGCAAATTGACACAGCCACTATGGAAAACAATGTGGAGATTCCTCAACAAATTCAAAAGAAGAACTACCGTAAGATCCTACAATTTCACTTCTGAGAATGTACTCAAAGGAAAAGGAAACACTAACCTGAAAAAATATCTGCATGTCTACACTCACTGCAGAATTCTCAACAATAGCGAAGAAACAATCTGAATGTCAACTGATGGATGAATAAAGAAGATATATATTTAAAATGGGATACTATTCAGCCACAAAAAAGAGGGAAATCTTGCAACACCAGGAATGGATCTTGAGGGCACTATGCTAAGCGAAATAAGTCAGACAGAGAAAGACAAATATACCAAACCAAAAACAAAACACAAACTCTTACATATGGAGGACCGTCTCATGATTGCCAGAGGCACGCGTAAGGAGATGGGCAAAATGGGCAAGCGAAGTTGAAAGGCACAAACAAACATTTACAGTTATAAAATAAATAGGTCATGGGGATTTAATGTATAGGGAGGTAACTACAGTTAACAACACTGGAATGTGTATTTCAAAGTCGCTAAGGGAGTAAATCTTAACAGTTTTCACTTAAAGAAGAAAAAATTTCAACTATGTGTGGTGATAGATGTTAACTTGACTTTACGTGGTAGTCACTCCTCAAAATACGGAATGATTATGTTGTACACCTACAACTAACACAATGTTATATGACAATTCTATCTCAAAAATATTTTTTAAGCAAAAAACAGAGGCTCAGAAGTTATGTAATATGCCCAAGGTCACACAGCTAAAAAGAAGCAAAGCCAGGATCTAAAACCAGTCTAGATCCAGAACCCAAGCATTCATTAGAATGCCATCGAAGTTACTGATGCCATTAGGCTCCTGTCCCTCAACTTCTCTATCTACACCTAAAACATAATCCTCAGTAACTAATGTATTCAACACTGACTGATAACGCACTTGCCTTGTTTTGTTCCTTGAATACAACCTTGTTTCTGCACCAGAGATTGTACTTTCCTAAAACATTATTCCTCTAGGTCTGCCTTCCAATCATTATGACTCAACTTAAATGTCAACTAACACTGACCCGTCCTGATCACCCTACCTAATATATCACCTTCAACTACAAATTGTCCGTCACATGAAATTGGTTTTATTTCCTCCACAGCTATTTATCACAACCTAAAATGATCAGTTGCTTACTTCTCCCTGCTAGAATAAAAATTCCAAAGAGGATAGAGACCTTGTCTATCTTGCTCACTGCTACATCTTCAGTGCCTCAAACAATGCCTGGCACAAAGCAGGTACTGGATATTTACAGAACAGATGCCAAAACTTCTGCTACACATTAGGATGACCAAAATAAAAAAGGTACAGTTCTTAATAAACTCCTGGTCTTTAGATTTATAAATATGTACCTCCTCCAATTCTATATTAAAGGATGACCAGCTCCTAACATTTTTAGTGGCTAACCTCTTCACCTGTCGTGTTAAATCTGTCCCCAAGATCTCCCTTAGACCTCCCCCCAAGGATTATCCCCTCTCTCACTTCTTTAATTTCTCCTTCTCCACTTACTGAGCATTTCCCACCTACCCTCCCACACTCAAATAACCTTCCCTCAGCCCTGCTGCTGCTACTGCTGCTAAGTCACTTCAGTCGTGTCCGACTCTGTGTGACCCCACAGACGGAAGCCCACCAGGCTCCCCCGTCCCTGGGATTCTCCAGGCAAGAACACTGGAGTGGGTTGCCATTTCCTTCTCCAATGCATGAAAGTGAAAGTGAAGTCCACATTTGGCTATTACCCCAAAGTATCCCATAGACTCCTTAACCACACCTCTCTTACAAACACACCTTGACCACTTCCTCAAAAGTCACCAGTGGCCTGGATAGTATCCTCACTTTCTTCAACATTTAACCCTGCTGAGGACTTTCAGTCCAACCAGAGGTGCTGCTCTGCCACAGTTCTCTTAATTTTTTAAAATCTTTTTTGACCTTACTTCACTGTCTCCCTTCTCTCACACCTTTAAACTTGATTTTCACTAGAACTTCATCTTCTATTCTTGCTCCATTCTTTGTCTCTGAAACATTTCACCTTTTCCTCTGTCTCAACTAGTGCCCCGTACCAATAATTATATCATTCATTCAGAACCTAAATTCCAGCTCCACTTTCCCCATTAATATTTAGTATGAAATGTGACTGAATTCTTAAGCAAATCCTCAATAAAGAATAGTTGCCGGCCATGACTTAGAAAAAATAATGTGAACTAAAATAATGTTCTGAACAAGCACTGGAAGGCAATTTCATAAACTTAAGGCTTGTTTCGTGAGTACTTCTTGAAATACAGTACGTGAACTAATTCTTCACTGATTTTAATTGACAGCTTGTACAAAAATAAACCAAAGACTAAAAATCATTCATACACTTTATATACGTGGTTAATCTATATTAATTTTGCCTAAAACTGTTTATACAGTTCTAAATACACAGAAACAGTATTACTGCACAAATACAGTAGTAGAAAGCTAAAACAGGGAACATGCCAGTCACAAATTATTGCGTAAGTCTGGAAACAACATATGAAATAAATTCAAATTCTTTAAAAGGGGTTTGTAAAGATACACCTAGAGTGGCATAATTAAAAGACTCACAGCTCAAAATTACACCTAATTATCAGAGCAAACTGTCCATTGAGGTTTTGTGCTATTTTCAAAAACATTAGCAAGAAACAGACTTGTGACATTGTGGCCTTCAATTTAGATAGCAAAGGGTAGTTAGTTATACACATTTATATCAGTATGATAAAACTACTCAAGTCCCAATCCTGTAAACAATAATACAGACCAGAAGAAATGTTTACCCAGAAAAAGTGAAGCTCTATCTTTACAACTCTCTGCGGTGGGCAGGAGCCACAATACACACTGGTCAACCACAAATACCTGACTCACAGCCTAGCCCCTCTCATATGAGAGAAAATAGCATCTGGTTATTACCGAACAAACTGCACATTCAAAAACTACAGTGAACTCTGTAACTTGTTCGACAAAAACCCTCCTATGCTTTCCCTATGTACTGCAAGAAGGTGTGAGGGGGAAAAAAAGATGAAGCCAGCTCGCAATTACCACTGCCAAAGCCAAGCTGGTGAAACAAGTCAGTCACCATGCTTCAAGGTATGTGGCATGTAAAGGCATGGACAGGAAAATAGGAAAGCCTTAAGCAAAAAGACACATACATTTTAAGAAAAAGAAAATGAAAGTGATTTCACATCTCCTCCACCAAGGGAGCTAGCTGTAGGTGCACCCAGTCTTGAAAGAAATCCTAGGAGCTACTCAAATGTTCTAGTTGGTGGCAGCTGATCACTACACCAGCTGTCACCTTTTGAAGTTTTTCAGGTTTCCCCTTTTCCCCCTACAAAACCCCCTCTAGTCTAAGGCCGAAAAGTCACTGAGGAAATAGAACAGAAGATGAAGGGAAATGGCCGATGGGACAGCAGACCACGAGAGCTGCTGTAACCACGTCTCCAGAGGACCCAGAGGTCTAGTTATCAAAGTACAGCTCTAGAAATCTGCATCAGACACCTTTCACATCCAGGGAAAACCTCCATCTGTATCCCTTTCGCATGTATCTCGTAAACTGAAATCCCCTGTCTTATCCTAAACTCATCCTATATATATGACATTATCCTTAACCGGATACCATTGCTTCCCTTGGTGAAAGGCAGATTTTTTTTTTAAGGGAGGCGGAAAGGTGAGGATGGAATGTCCTGAGGGAATGGGGGGAGGGGCGGGGGGTGAGAAATACGTGCAAATACCATTGCGGCAAAGACACTGGACACGCCAGTTCCCTCATCGCTCCTGCAAATTCTCTTCGTGCATGACCCTCTGCTCAGCCCTCCTCCTGTTTCAACAATACACAGACACGTGTCCTAACCGACCCGCACCATCACCTTTTCTAGCACTGCACGCTCCCCGCTTCCACCCTCCCTCGCCCCCCAACAAAGACAGTCACACACACTTAAAAGAGCAGAAACTGCTCCCACCGCACCCTCCTTTCTCAGTAAGTGCTTCTACCATCTAGCATCCAGTACTGGCTGAAAGACAGCTCGATAAACACGTATGTAGACAGACACACACACTGACACTGACACACACACACGGGCGCACATGCAGCATGTGGCGCAAGGAAGGGCACCCGGAGACGCACCTGGAGGCCGGGTGTCCAGCGCTGCTGCCCCCCTGGTCCCTGTCACTGAGCGCAGCTGTGTAAATCCTCCGGTAGCGGTCGGCCAGGGCCCGGCCTGACAGGAGCAGCTGGTAGTGACCCCGGGAGTCCGGGGCCGGCAACCCCAGCCCCAGCCCCGCGGCCGCCAAGGAGCCCTCGGGAAGCGGCATGAACAGCGCCCCCGGCGCCGGGGAAGAAGAGATGGTAGCGGCCGGGAAGAATCCGTCTCCGCCGGGCCCCGAGGAGGCGGCGGCGGGAGAGGCGGTAGCTGCGCACATCATCCTCCTCGCCGCCGCCTCGTCCCCGCGGGCCGGGCAGGCAGACACGCGCGCGCACACACAGCCCTTTTCCAACGACGACGGCTCCGGCGGCGGCCTCTCGCTCCCGCAGCAGCTGAGACTACAAAGACAGCGACCTCCTCCTTCTCCTCCTTCTTCTCCTCCTCCCCCCCGCGCCGCCCTCGCCACTACTGGGGCCGCTCATCTAACCCCGCCACCCCGGGAGTGTGAGGAGGAGGCGGTGCCGCCGCTGCACCCGCCGCCGCCTCCGCTGCCACCGCCGGAGCCACCCGCAATGGGAAGCGGCCGGCCGTACTGGGCATGCGCCACTCCTCGCGCACGCTCAGTCCCTCCGGCCCCCCGTTCCCGCCCCACCCCCTCTCCGCCGCCACTGCCTCCGCCTCCGGGCATTGGGTGTGGGGCCGGAGAGGCTTGCGGGATCGGGGAAAAATCCACTTCTCCGGGTTTTACTAGCAGCTTGAGGAAGAATCAGGAAAGTGCTGGGGAGGCTGTCAGCTCCAGCCTGTCGGCTTCAGGTACCTGGGTTCCATCCAGGTGGGAGAACTGGGATCTGAAAGACAGACCCGGTGCCCGCCGCCGGAGGATGATCGTTCTGTATTCCTTTTCCCTTTCCCCAAAGTGTGCGCTGCCAGCGGGAAGATTTACTGTGAATGGTGCTGATTGAAGTCAGAATTCAAGGCAAAGGAGGCCAGCCGAATTAGAAGTATCTTTGGTGGTCTTAGTTTGGGTTTTTTGTCACTAGGATTTAAGTCTGTTAAAAATAGCTTTTACTTACCAAAGACAGGTAGTAATTTGGTGCACCCTCTTTTTTTTTTTTTTTTCTGTGAAATTATAACTCCCAGGTAGGAGAGTATTCACAAGCCAAAGTCTTTCCCAAGTTCTTGTTCTTAACATTTATATCCGAGCTAAGTCTTAATGCAGTAGTGCTTCTCTCAAATATTCTTTCTTTAACTCCACATTCACCCTAAGAGGGGGGCACTCATCTCTTGACAGTGGAAACTTCATAGCTTATCTTTCTCAGCCCAGACTTACTAAAGATAATTCTTGAATATGACCTGAAACTACAACTGTGACAGACTGTGTAACATAAGCAAATGTCATATCTACCAAAGATCTTATCAGTGTTATCTATAAGTGTAATATTTGCTGAGTCCCCTCTTCCCAGTTATTCTACTGCTGCTGCTGCTGCTGCTGCTAAGTCGCTTCAGTCGTGTCCGACTCTGTGCGACCCCAGAGACGGCAACCCACCAGGCTCCCCCGTCCCTGGGATTCTCCAGGCAAGAACACTGGAGTGCGTTGCCATTTCCTTCTCCAATGCATGAAAGTGAAAAGTGAAAGTGAAGTCGCTCAGTCGTGTCTGACTCTTAGCGACCCCATGGACTGCAGCCTACCAGGCTCCTCCGTCCATGGGATTTTCCAGGCAAGAGTACTGGAGTGGGGTGCCATCGCCTTCTCAGAGTTATTCTACTAACTTCTTCCAAGTAAATGCTCTAGAAATATATGTGCCAAAGCACCCTGATTCCTATTAAATTTTATCCTTTTGGTTTTTTAATATATATTTATTTTAATTGGATGCTAATTATTTTACATTATTGGTTTTGCCATACATTAACATGAATCCGCCACGGATGTACATGTGTTCCCCATCCTGAATCCCTCTCTCACCTCCCTCCCCATACCATCCCTCTGGGTCATCCCAGTGCACCAGCCCCGAGCATCCTGTATCATGCATCGAAGAGTTTGCTTAACTGCATAGTCTCAACGAAATCATTTTTAAGTCTTATATCCCAGTGCTTTTGGTTTCCCCAGTGGCTCAACGGGAGACACAGGAGACGCAGGGTCAATCTCTGGGACCCGAAGACCCCCTGGAGAAGGAAATGGCAACCCACTCCATGGAAATCCCATGGACAGAGCAGCCTGGTGGGCTACAGTCCAAAGGGTCACAAGGAGTCGAATATGACTGAGCACATAAGTATACATATCTTTTATGTACTTACTGCCTCTTAAGCCTCTTTGAATGTTCTTCTTTAGCAGGAAAAAAAAAAAAAAAATCAAGCCCTGTTTACTGTTTGGAGAAGTACAAGCAAGCAGTGGAGAAATTAAAATAATTCTAGTTTTTATGGGGAGACAGTGCTAAAGGATTCCTTTTTATCTGGGGCTTTGAATAATAAATGGATATCATTTTGATTTTAAAAAAATAAGTAGAAGTGGGATAATAAAGCCATAGGACAAAGGACAGGCATGAGAAATCATAGTATTTTTGTCATGTGAGTAGCTCTGTTGTACAGATCTTGTATTTATCTTGCTGCCTTAGCTATCTTATAAGCTCCTTCAGAGTTTTTTGTTTATCTTGATGTCTTCCTTAGCACCTGGTCTAGAACCTTGCGAATGGTAGATATCCAGCAGTTATTTGTTAGGTGAAATTCCCTGTGCTGATGCTCCACCATGGTTATCCACCTGTGTTGAACAGAAACGGCCTGTCCTGCTCCTTGCTCCCCTCTCCCATCCTCTCTTCCCATCCCCCCACCCCACTACCAACCCTGGGATGAGAGCCAAGACACAACAGAGGCAGCTAAATGCTGGTGGAGTTAAAGGTCGAACTCCTAGCGGCTCTAAGGGCTAATGTTGCAAGAGCCAGAGAGATAGCCAAAAGGCTCTGGCACGGGAAAGTTTGGGTTCTGACTCTGCTATTTGTATGTCTTCGTGCAAGTTTCATCCTCTGAAGGGGCCTCCCTAGTAGCTCAGCTGCTAAAAAATCTGCTTGCAACGCAAGAGACCCTGGTTCGATTCCTGGGTTGGGAAGATTCCCTGGAGACAGGATAAGCTACCCATTCCAGGTATTCTTGGGCTTCCCTTGTGGCTCAGCTGGTAAAGAATCCCCCTGCAGTGTGGGAGACCTGGGTTCGATCCCTGGGTTGGGAAGATCCTCTGGAGAAGGGAATGGCAACCCACTCCAGTATTCTGGCCTGGAGAATTCCACAGTCCATGGGGTCACAAAGAGTTGGACAGGACTGAGTGACTTTCACTTGCATCCTTTGAAACAAGGTCAAAATAATACTGCAGGAGATTGTGGGAGGACTTCACCTTGTCAGGTGGCTTTTCACAAATGGTTACACACAAAGCAGAACACACTAGACTTTTCCATAAGGACTGGAATGATGCTTGTGTCTGTTTCCCCAGTTCATCCCCACCTCCTAGCACAGACGCTAGCCCTAAGCAGCAGGGAAATAGACATTGGTTCAATGAATGAATATGTGAATGAACAAATGTTGCTGGCAGAGAGAACTATTTGCAGCTCAGGCTCAGGTGGCCTGTGCACTCACTGTCCATTTAGAGCTAGTGGAGACTGACCTGGAGCATCTGTCTCCGAGTTCCCCCTTACCCGTTCCTTAATTTCCCTTGGGTCCTTACAGAACCCTTCGGTCCCAGACAGGCCCCTTCCCGAGCCTTCTGGGTACACACAAAACCCGGTAGCTGGATAATTTTTAAAGAATCCCGTTGTCACTGAGCGGCGCCACTAGGCGTGCGCAGAGTCGCACACATGCTCACTTAGGTATCCGAGGGTGGCGTTTCTGTTGCGGTTGGCAGCTTTTCCTCCCACGGCAGCGGTAGCGGCCGCTCTACCCTAAATTGATAGCCAGTGCAGCGTTTTTTCTCCTCTTCTTCCTGATTCCGCATTGTGCGCTCCCGGGTCACTGCAACTTGCTACTCCCTGCCCTGGCAGCTAGGCAGCTTGGAAGGCTCCCTTGGGGTTGGCGGGGAATAGGGCGCCAGCCGGGAGGGAAAGGGCATTTGGACTCACCCTTGACTCCACTGTCCAGGGGACCTGAAAGGGAGGGTGTCCCCAACCCCACCCAAGGCAAGTCTCGAGGGTCACCTGAAGCACCAATGCAAACGAGAGAAGTGGATTTCTCAAAATGTACAAAAGCAAGTGTCCCCTCACGCCAGTTACTGTTCGCACTACTATCGAAAGCCCTGTGTTGGGAAGGCGGAGGCGGGGTGGGGGGAGCTCTCACTATTCAAGAAAATGTGCAGAATGAAAAAAACATATAGAGGGCTTTGCTATTGTTTTTCCAGACCCATTGAGCCGGGCTCTAGTACTTTCCGTGCTGCCATCTTAGCTTTATCTTCTGGCCGGGCTGGGCGTGTGTGTGCAATCGTGTTAGGAGGAAGGGTAGAGGCGTGGAGGGGGCATTGGGCGGGTTGGGTGTCAGAACTGGCCAGACAGGAGTTCAGGGCACAGTCACCCTCAAAGAACATTGCACTAAGGCAAATCCTGACTTTTCCCATTTTATTAGTGAAACACATGCATAGTATTTTTTTATAGTCTTTGTGGTAGATATCATGCTCATTTCTCGAAAACATCTCTCCTCTCTATGATCGTAGAAGACCATGGCTTCATCTTTTATCCCTATGACAGAGTTTGTCGCTCTTTTCCACCTGACATTACAAACCTGGGACTACAATTTTCTGAACTCTTACCGGATTTACATCTTTTGTACTCTATCTTTAAGTAGATCTTTTAAAGGAAGCTATAAATGCCGATGTAGTAAATAACAAGCATAAACCATAAAGTGTATGTAAGAGGACACTGATTGATATTGTTAGTTTTATTTAAAAGGTTAATATTGTATTAATGCTACACAAGATTTCAAACACAGGAAGCATGTATATAATCAGAAACATCAAGACTGCTGGAAATGTGGTCAATGTCAAGAATCTGAGTTTGTTTCCTGGATTTGTACGATAATGCATGTAAAAACCAAGATTGGTGGCTCAGAGCATCTTAAAACAAGCTTAGTAGCTGAGAACAATTTGGAAGGCAAAAATACTCCAGAAATTCTTCACTCTTCAGTAGCCACTTTCTAAAGACCACAGAATTCTGCATTCTGGACAAATATGACCATATTGCACTTTAAAATGAAATATATTTCATATAATTTAATACTGTAAACTAAATATAAGTCAGCATGGTGATTGGAATTCTTTTAAACAAAAATCACATATTAGATCCCCTAAATACACTGACTTATTACTTTAAACAACTACTTTTAGAGCCTTGGAAGAAGGATCAGTAATTTGTAGTCATGAAGAGTTAATGCTTTTACCTTTTGATTCATATTAGTTTTAAAAGATACAAATTTTATGTCCAAATTTTCCTACAAATAAAAATATCTAGATTCTAGGGGCCCTGAGTTAAATTTTCATCCCTGAAAAATGTTTCTAAAATATTGATTAGTAAAAATATTCTTTGAAGTATGTAAATTCACTAATATATATCTGAATGCAAATCACAGTTTAAAAAAATCTCCTTGTGATTTGTTTTAGCCCAGAGGAAGCTGTCACAACTGATACAGAAATTCATATGAAGTATAACTCTGAGAGAAATGTCTTGAAAACTTCAATATAGTTTATAAATTATTAGGTTGATCTTTATTACTAAGGTTAAATAGTTTAATATTAAATCATATTCCTCAAACCCTAAAGGACTATTGAAGTTTTTCTATAGAATAGCAATTTTACAATGTCAAATTTTCCTTGAACTATATTATTTTTAATAGGGTTCTTGGCTAATCCAGATATCAGGATATATCTAAATGACTCTAAACTGATTATACTAAGCTCTTATTTTAAAGACATTTAGCCTCCCTGAGGCTGTTTTCTCATCAGTAAAATAAGAGTAATAATAACACCTAGTTCATTAGCTTCTTTGAGGATTAATTTAAATAACATGTATGAAGGACTTGCTAAGCACATTGTCTGGCAGGCAATAACTATTATTATCATGTGTGGTGCTCTGTTTGAGGTGTATCCTGATCTTGTGCTAGAGGAAGTGACAGAACAGTTACACAGTTTGAGTTGTTTCCTCACAGAGTCCTATCCACAAGTACAGATTTACTATATCGTGACATGACAAGAAGAATTGAATCTAAAGACTATTCATTTCCCTAAAATACTCTGTTCTTGGATGATTTGTTACTTCACAAAATATATTGCTTATTTTCATTAATTGAGTTTCTGGAATTTTAACTGATGGCTATATTTTTGACATCTAATAATCAAAAGATTATAGTTCCTTCTCAAGTGGCTGGTGGCACTTCCAGGGTCAAAAATTATAAATCACCCATGGCTCACATTCTCTTGTTAATTTATCTGTAATTAACATCAAAATCAGCCCCACCCAGTTCAACTTCCTGTTTTGATCAATAGTTTGACTTTTATATTTTGAAAGTAAAAAGGAGTTGATTTACTAGCTCTTCATAAATAATTCTCTTAAAAATATTTTGCTTCTTCTTTATCATGTCAAATTTGTCTTGCAACTGGGCCAGACACAGTTTAAAAAGTTTTAGAACATATACTTCATGAAAAATTGTTCTGCTTTTCCTAAATTAATTTGTGGTCAGTAATACTGTTTCAGTTCAGACAAAATAATCATATCTGTATAATATCGAATGTTGAGAACTAGATTATTTATTTATGTGGTGGAGCAAAGACAACACAGCTTCCCAAGAAAAGATGTGGCTTCCTTGCAGGTAGTCCTAACATCCATATCACTGGGCAGGTGGAATGAGGTACCAGTAATTTTCTTGTTTGCTCTTGAGCTTATTCCTGCAAACTTCCATTTTCCAGGCTCTGTTTCAGCTAGCTTCAAATTAGGTTAAGCCTGTGGGATGAGATGGGTGATTGGAAAGTGGGAAGGAGGAGAAACTGTGCCTCTCCCATCCCCCACCCTCATTGCTCTTTCCATTTTGGAGCAATAGCACTTCTGTGGTTCCAGCTTCTCCTTCCATGATCCAGCTCCAGCCAGCTACCCTCTGTTGTACAACCAATTCACACTGGGCAGCCCTGGCTCCTGGAATCTGGTAACAGTTTCTCCTCCTCTGGGATCTCCATCGCCAGGGATTATAGTAGTTTCCTGCTGATATTACTCCTTGAGATGTCTCTATCCCTCCTTTGGCTTTTCAGCTCCTTCAGTACCATTGCAATTAGTCCTCCATATTCAGTCCCCTCTCTGAAAGACCTGGCATGCACTTGTTTGTTTTCCTGATTGGACTCCAAGTGAGGCGGATAGTCTCCCATCTACATAATAGACCTGAATTGGCTCCTTAGCCAAATGATGACATGTCATCGTCTTTCATCTCATCTTTAAAGCTTGTAGATCTGACCTCAATTAGCAAAACAGGAACCTACTTTGAGAATGATACTGACTGACTCACTGTACCCATTCCAAATCCCCTTCTTCCATTCCTGCCTCTACTTTAGAGACAGGAAAAAAAAAAAAAAAGAAGAAGAAGAAGAAGTATTCTCCCTGGGAGACTCTCCTACATCTAAGATTGGCTTTGGGGCACAATTCAGGCCGGCAGGATGAAGGAGAATCTGCTGATACTTGCTCTGTGGTCTCTCTCTTTCCACCTCAAAGATGGTCAGTATAGTTGATATTTGTAGCTGTGAGCTAAGACATATGAGATAAATGCCAAGGGCATCACTGACATCATCCTTGATATGTGGAGCCACTGAACAAAGTTATTTTTATGATTAAAAAAAAACCTTTCTTGCTTTATGCAAGTCAAACATCAAAAAGTTCACTGCAGTGTTTTATGTCATGCCTTCAGGTTTATTAACGATTTCTGCAGTGCTGTGCCTCCCAGATATCCTCCAGGTCTGAGGCACTTATTCCCCCAGCTGCTGGGAGCATTGACCACTAGCTGCTCACAGCTAAGCCCCTTCTGTAAGTTGCCCTTGGTCTTAGAGAGTTGTCCAGGATTCCAAGCTTCCAGCCCCTCCACAGGGGGAGCCCCCATCAGTTCACTGCTCAATGAGGTGTACAAAGCCCTGGCCCTCTGACCATACTTCAGGATGACTTTGAAGAGCCGCGCTAGCTCACATCTCTCCAGTAACTAAGGCCTTTGTTCCAACTGCCCTGCATCAATTTCTCTTTCTCACCTGCTTTTCTCACTCATTCACAGGCAGTATTGTTTAAAGGACTTTATGATAAACTTTCGACATGCAAGTTTCCTTCTCTGAGTCTGTTTCTTAGGGAGCCTGACTTGTCGGTTAGTGTGGATAGTGGGCTGAAGATGCAGACTCTAAAACGGGATTTGGGAGCTGGGTCACCCACTGGTTAGATGACAATGAGGACCCCATCTGTAGTGGATGGTTTCTAAAGTGACACCATGATCTCTGTCTCCTAATACCCCTGCCCTTGTATGAACCTCTCCTCTTGTGTTTGGACCTGCAAATTCTTTCTAACCAATAGGATACGGCACAGTGACAGGGCGTACATATGTGTGACTAGGTTACATAATATCACAACTCCCATCTTTCTGGGACCCTTTCTTTTTTTGCTGACTTTGAAGAAGCTAGCTACCATATTGTGAGCCACTGTATGGAGAGGGCCACATCGCAGGGAGCTGATGGCATGTTCTGATCAACAGCCAACAAAGACTTAGTTCTTCAGTCCGGCAGCCTACAAGAAACCTAATTCTGCCAAAAAAATGTATGAGTGTGAGAGTGGTTCCTCTCCCAGCTGAGTCTCATGAGACTATAGCCCCAGAGGACACCTTGATTGCAGAAGATAGAGCCAAGCCATGATAATATGTGTCATTTTAAGCCAGTAAGTATGTGATAACATTGCACTGCAGAAGGACAATGAAATGTTGAGTTAGGGGTTCAGTGGTCTGAGGCATGCCAGATGCCTGCTACAAAGTATAGGGTAGGCTGTCACACCTTACTCCTTACACTTGCTACCACAAAGGAGGGACAAGATCTGCTAGGCTTCTCTGAGTTCTGCAGGTGTATTTGATTGAGAATATTGCTCTGACACATTTTGTGAATGACACAGATGGCTGCCAGCTTTAAGTGGTGCCCAGAACAGGAAAGTGCTCTGCACCATCTTTTAAGTGTGGGGCAAGGACTTCTGCTTCTTGGACTACACAGCATGACAGCATGTATGATATTAATGTATTAGTGGCGGGGAAAGATGCAATGCAATGAATGGAAAGTTTCAATGGGAGAATAACAAAGAAGAGCATGGCCACATGACCTTTAGAATAAAAATCATAAACTACTGAAAATAGCTCCTGGCACACTGTGTGGGCCAGGAAAATGGGAAGAGCACCTCATCATGAGATGTCAGGTGGCTAGAACTGCCCAGCAGGAGCTAGGTTTTGCTGAATCCACCAACTTATAAGATCCAGGGGGCCCAAGAAAAACCTCTGATAAAATGGAGTTAATATACTGAGGATTGGGTGTGAACAGGGCCAGAGAGCAAAAAAGCTGCCTGATTGTGTGGCTAGATGTCATCAATCCTTCTTGCACTGGTACCTGCGTCTAAGCTCACATGTGGCTGCATGGGATTGGAAGGGCCCTTATGACTGATGTAGAAGAGGAAGAAGGTTGAGCTTGGTGCAGGCATAAGATGACTTGGTAAGTAGGTGCAAGTTGACAGGAACTGCTGCTTGTCTATGATCTGATAAATATAATGAGGCAAAATCCTCTCAGTGATTCAAACTTCATGCATTGAGCATAGTCATCCATTTTGCATGTAAATGGCCTGAAGTAAGAATATGTAAGATCCATGGGTTGTAGCAGGTGGCTTGGCCATTTGGTAAGGGCCTGGAAGAAGAAAGATTGGAATATTGGGCAGAAGAAGATCTATGGAAGAGGCATGTGAACAGATCTGTGGGAGTGAACACAAAGTGTGACTTTCTTTGAATCACATGGTGATGCCCATAAGAGAATGTCCCACCATGACCACTGAGATAGAATGACTCCTCCAGTTGGTATCAGCTTCTATTTTTGTCCACCCAATAGGGGCACAGAGGGCACATGGACAGGATAGCCATGGTGCAGAGATGGAGGCTATGTGTGGGTGGCAAGGATGGAGGTTATGCATGGACCTTACAGGGAGGGCTTTCCCTTAACAATGCTGATCTAGCTACTGCTAATGCAGAATGTGCAATCTGCCAGCAAAATGAAGCATAGTTCCTCAAGGAAACGAGCCAGCCACTTGCTGGATATTTGATCACATTCCACCCTGGAAGGGTCAGTGATTCACCTGGGACTGATGCATATTTTGATATGGACTTGCATTCCCTGGGACTTCCCTGGTGAGTCAGTGTTAAAGAATCCACCTGCAATACAGGAGCTGCTGCTGCTGCTGCTAAGTTGCTTCAGTCATGTCTGACTCTATTCGACCCCATAGATGGCAGCCCACCAGACTTCCCCGCCCCTGGGATTCTCCAGGCAAGAACACTGGAGTGGGTTGCCATTTCCTTCTCCAATGCATGAAAGTGAAAAGTGAAAGTGAAGTCGCTTAGTCGTGCCCGACTTTTAGTGACCCCATGGACTGCAGCCTACCAGGCTCCTCCGTCCATGGATTTTCCAGGCAAGAGTACTGGAATGGTGTGCCATTGCCTTCTCTGGCAATACAGGAGACTTGGGTTTAATCCCTGGGTAGGGAGGATCTCCTGGAGAAGGAAATGGCAACCTGCTCAAGTATTCTTACTGGGAAAATCCCATGGACAAAGGAGCCTGATGGACTACCACCCATAGGTCTCAAAAGTGTCAGACACAACTGAGCAACTACACAAACATTGCATTCCCTACCCATATTGGCCAGCATCCTCATCTGAAGGCTTCCTCCTCCTAAGTTGCTTCAGTCGTGTCCGACTCTGTGCGACCCCACAGATGGAAGCCCACCAGGCTCCTCTGTCCTTGGGATTCTCCAGGCAAGAACACTGGAGTGGGTTGCCATTTCCTTCTCCAATGCATGAAAGTGAAAAGTGAAAGGGAAGTCGCTCAATCATGTCTGACTCTTTGTGACCCCATGGACTGCAGCCTACCAGGCTCCTCCATCCATGGGATTTTTCCAGGCAAGAGTACTGGAGTGGGGTGCCATTGCCTTCTCCGAATCTGAAGGCTTAGGGAGTTCTATTTCCCGGATATGAGACACTGAAAAGCATTGTCTCAGCCCAGGGTGTCCACTTTATAGTATATGTCTGTGTTAGATTGAATAATGACTCCTCCCACCAAAATTGTCCACATTATAATCCTCAAAGTCTGTGAATGTTACCTTACCTGTTACCTTACCTGGCAAAAGGCATCCCACATGACGGTAGTGGTAAAGAACCTGCCTGCCAATGCAGGAGACACAGGAGATGTGGGTTTGATCCCTGGGTCAGGAAGATCTCCTGGAGGAGGGCGTGGCAACCCACTCCAGTACTCTTGCCAGGAAAACCCCATGGACGGAGGAGCTTGGCTGGCTGCAGTCCATGGGGTCACAAAGAGTCTGACTCTGACTGAAGCGATTTAGCACTCACACATGCACACCAGGCAAAAGGGGTGTTGCAGATGTGATTGAATTAAAGATCCTCAGATGAGAAGAGCTCTCTGGATTATCCAGGTGGAACCAATAGAATCACAAGGGTGCTTACAAGGGGGAGGCAAGAGGCTCAGAGTGAGAGAAGGCACTGTGTCTGTGGAAGCAGGGTCAGAGGAGAGATGATGGCAGAAGCAGAAAAGAGAAAAGAAATCTGAAGATGCTCTGCTGCTGGCTTTGGTGGTGGAAGGAGGACTGTGAGCCAGGAAATATATATGACCTCTGGAGGCTGGAAAAACAGAGGAAACTAATCCTTCCCTGGAGCCTCCAGGAGGAGTATAGCCCTGCTGACACCTTGGTTTTTATGGCTTCTGACCTCTGAAAATGTAAGATAAATTTGGTCTTTTTTAACCCAGTAAGTCTGTGACAGCAACAAAAGGAAACCAATAAAATATCCATTGGCTCAGATGCTCAGTCATGTCTGACTCTTTGCAACCCAATGGACTGTAGCCCACCAGTCTCCTCTGTCCATGGGATTCTCCAGGCAAGAATACTGGAGCAGGTTGCCAGTGCTCGAGGTGGACCATCTTGGCTGCTATAGGGTTCTTGCCCAGACTGATGCCCTTTCAGAACTGAGTCTCTTATTTCTGGTCAGAAGTGTTGTCTGCTGACAACTCACAGCTGAGCCCTCTCTGAGCCTTGGGCTCAGAAGTCAATGGAAGGTTGCTGTCTGGACCGTGGTTATGTCCCCTCCCTGAGGTGTAGTTTGCATCAAGTGACTTAAATTCCCCTTTATTATAATAATGGCTAAGCAAGAGGACAGAGTTTAATGTAAAGCCAAAGAAGCTGTGTTCTCTGAACCCCAGATGTTAGCAGTTTTAGCCAAACAGTTGCTTTAAAACTGTCAGGGCAGTCCTCATTACACTGTAGGAAAGAGTTGGCATGCTCCCTGAAGGCACCTAACTCCCAGCTGGATGAAAGGAGGATGAGGACAGGGCGAGACGGTAAACACCCCTGCGTTTCTGCTTCCTGACTCAGCAGTGAGACAGGCAGTGCCCCTCCCCCACTCATCCATCTTCTGTCATGGCTGCTCCGCCTGGTGATGGATGTACCTGGGCACCAGGAACAAAGGAGATTAGGTGGGCAGCTAATGTTGTAGTTTAGCATGACCCACTGAGCATCTCAACAAAGGTAGTCATCATGGAGGGGAGAGGACCACTTAAGAGGTAAGACACACAGGAAAAAGTGATCTCACGTGAAGGGTGAGGGGAATGGAGGATCCTCATGTCATTCCCAGTCTCTGGGTGGACCTTGGTGTCATTTATTGAAATAGAATCCAGGGAACAAAGGCTGTTTCAGGATGGGAGATGAAGAGTGCTGTTTATCTTCTCTCTTTCTTGCTCTGAAAATAATTTGGGAGTATGTTTTTAGAGAATGTAATCACTCCCCTTACACACATCCCTTCGCCAGTAGTTTTTGGCTCACTCCAAAAACCATTCCCAGAGAAGGCAATGGCACCCCACTCCAGTACTTTTGCCTAGAAAATCCCATGGACGGAGGAGCCTGGTAGGCTGCAGTCCGTGGGGTCGCGAAGAGTCGGACACAACTGAGCGACTTCACTTTGACTTTTCACATTGGAGAAGGAAATGGCAACCCACTCCAGTGTTCTTGCCTGGAGAATCCCAGGGACGGACGGGGGAGCCTGGTGGGCTGCCCTCTCTGGGGTCGCACAGAGTCGGACACGACTGAAGTGACTTAGCAGCAGCAGCAGCAGCAAAACCATTCCGGGCTTCCCTTATGGTTCAGCTGGTAAGGAATCCACCTGCAATGCGGGAGACCTGGATTCAATCCCTGGTTTGGGAAGATCCCCTGGAGACGGGAAAGGCTACCCACTCTAGTATTCTGGCCTGGAGAATTCCATGGACTGTATAGTCCATGGGGTCGCAAAGAGTCGGACACGACTGAGCGACTTTCACTTCACAAACCCACTCCAGGATTCTTGCCTGGGAAATCCCCTGGACAGAGGAGTCTCTGGTGGGCTACAATCCATAGGGTCATGAAGAGTCAGACATGACCTAGCCACTAAATAACAACAAAACCTTTTCCCTACACAGCCGTCATCTTTAAAAATTGTATCATATGCAATAAAATATTTTCCAGCAATAAAAAGGAATATATCCTACCAAACGGATGAACCTTAAAAATATGATGCTAAGAAGCCACACAAAAAAGGTCACATATTGTGTGGTTCCATTTATATGTAACATCCAGAATGTGCAAATCCACTGAAATAGAAAGTAGATTTGTGGTTGCCAGTGGCTGGAGAAGTCAGGGGTGGAGAGAGACTGCTTATGGATATGGAATTCTTTTGGTGGAGGGGGGTGATGAAATGGCTCTAGAATCAGTATGGACGATTGCACAACTTTTAATATTCCAAAACCTCTTGCGCTGTGTACTTGAAAATGTTGAATTTTATGGAATGTAATTATATTTCAATAAAACTTATCTTAAAAGCCTGCTGAAGGTGCATCAGTGATCTCGTATTGACGTAAGGAGAGCTAGTTGCCACAACAGACAAACCTTGAGAACTGCTTATTCTCTTTATCCCACAGAGCCATTCTCCTCCCTTAACCGAACTGCTTTGTGCCCCTGGAGTCTAGGTCCTGTGCACCACATCAGCTGGGCTCCCTGGAGGCTGCATTCTGATTGGGTTTGGCCAATGGGGAAGCCTTCTCAGGAGAATGCAGCACAGGCAAAGAGGTAGTTCAGGATATTTTTTTCCCAGCTCTCCCTCTTCTTCTGATAGCAGTTGTGTCGCCTCACGAGTGGAGTTCCTGCAGGGCAGCTCCTCCTCCTTGGCACCAGCCACAGGGCTCTGATAACTCTTTTCCTTTCTTTGCCCCTTCAGTTCCAGGAATGAAACAACTTCCTGCCTCCCATGTCTCTTCCCTTACTCTGCCCACTCCTCTTAAAAGATTTCCTTCATTGAAGTCTCTTCATTTGAACCATCTGGGGTGATGTGTTTTCTGAAAGAATTCTGATTGGTACTCCTAAAACTTTGATGAATTAGGACAATAAAAGCTTACTCCTCACACATTTGACACAAGGCAGATTAACTCCCTTTCATCTTGGAGCTTTGCCATCTGGACCATGTGGCCTCCAACACAAAGCAGAAAAATGAATGAATTGGAAGATTGCAAGGGTCTGTATAGTCAAAGCTATGGTTTTTCCAGTAATCATGTATGGATGTGAGAGTTGGACTATAAAGAAGGCTGAGCGCTGAAGAATTGATGCTGTTGAATTGTGGTGTTGGAGAAGACTCTTAAGAGTCCCTTGGACTACAAGGAGATCAAACCAGTAAATTCTAAAAGAAGTCAACCCTGAATATTCAATGAAAGGACTGATGCTGAAGCTGAAACTCCAATACTTTGGCCATCTGATTCGAAAATGCTGGGAAAGATTGAGGGCAGGAGGAGAGGAGGGCAACAGAGGATGAGATGGTTGGGTGGCATCACCAACTCAATGGACATGAATTTGAGCAAACTCTGGGAGATAGTGATGGACAGGGAAGCCTGGCGTGCTACAGTCCATAGGGTCACAAAGAGTCAGACACGACTTAGCAACTGAAAAACAACAACAAGGGATGCCATCAAGGGCCAGGCCTGGAGCTGGTTTACATCCCTTTTACCCACACTCAGTGCTGAGGACACGTCATAGGGCCACAAGCTAGGTGCAAGGGAGGCTGGAGAGTGGTATGGTGAACGTAAGATATTTTCTCTAGCTAGTATTACAAAATTGCCTTCAGGTTTAAGTGGACTCTTTCAGTTCAGTTCGGTCGCTCAGTCATGTCCAACTCTTTGCGACCCCATGAATCGCAGCACGCCAGGCCTCCCTGTCCATCACCAGCTCCTGGAGTTCACTCAAACTCACATCCATCGAGTCAGTGATGCCATCCAGCCATCTCATCCTCTGTCGTCCCCTTTTCTTCCTGCCCCCAATCCCTCCCAGCATCAGAGTCTTTTCCAATGAGTCAACTCTTCACATGAGGTGGCCAAAGTACTGGAGTTTCAGCTTTAGCATCATTCCTTCCAAAGAAATCCCAGGGCTGATCTTCAGAATGGACTGGTTGGATCTCCTTGCAGTCCAAGGGACTCTCAAGAGTCTTCTCCAACACCACAGTGCAAAAGCATCAATTCTTCGGCGCTCAGCCTTCTTCACAGTCCAACTCTCACATCCATACATGACCACTGGAAAAACCATAGCCTTGACTAGACGGACCTTTGTTGGCAAAGTAATGTCTCTGCTTTTCAATATGCTATCTAGGTTGGTCTTAACTTTTCTTCCAAGGAGTAAACATCTTTTACTTTCATGGCTGCAGTCACCATCTGCAGTGATTTTGGAGCCCAAAAAGATAAAGTCTGACACTGTTTCCACTGTTTCCCCATCTATTTCCCATGAAGTGATGGGACCAGATGCAGCAGGGCATAAAAAATACATCATCATCTGGCCCCAGTCACCTTACTCTCTTTATGGCTGCTAGGGCCGCCTGCTGTGCCTTTGCACAGACTGTCTCCTCTGCTTGAGTTTCTATTCTCCCTCTTCTCTACCTGGCATAACTTCAAAACTTGGCTTAATAATTAACTCCTCCAGGAAACGTACCCTGACCCTTCCTAAGGTTGATTTAACTACCAGATCTCTGTACTACTACAGGGCCAGGAAAGAATCTCCATCATAATATTTATGATTTTGTGTTTATTTCATTCATTTCTTGCCAATTAAACTGTGAGTCTCTTAAAGGCATGTATTATATTTCATTTCTACATTTTCCAGTATCTATCATGTAGTCACTATACAAATAATTATTTTAGTTAGTTGTTCTTAGCAGAGTCAGTACCTAGACAGCATTTCAAAAATTTGTAGAAATGTTTTTGGTTGTGATAATTACCACAAAACACTACTTAGATTTAGGGCAGCAGCTAGAGATAATAAACATCCTGCATTATATAGGACAGTCCCTCATAATAAAGAACTATTCTCTTTCCTTCAACACTTTCAAACATCCCAGTAGATTTTCAAATAGGTGAAATTTCTGTTTATAGCAACCTGACCCTGGAACGGAATTCAGTTTTACATATAAATGTGGTTTTAGTTATCTACTGCTGTACTGTAAACAACCCGGAACTTAGAGACTTAAGACAATAGAAATGTAAATGTATTATTTCCTAAGATCCTATGGGATGACGGACTCAACTGGGCCATTCTGTTCCAGGTGACCTTGACTGTTGCTGCAGTCAAGTGGGCTCACCTGGGCTTGAAAATCCAGGATGGCTCGCTCCCAGTGCCGGAACTGGATTGGTCCAAAATGTCACTCAGGTTTTCCATCCATCTTAAGGAAAAGCCCGAACAAACTTTTTGGCAAACCCAACACTTGAGTAGGAGTTGATCTGGAGCTGTCAAGTGGAGCACCTCAGACCTCCTTCATGTGGCGTCTTCACATGGCTTGGTCTCTCAGAGTAGCTGGGTTCCAAAAGGTGGCAAGTGGAAGCTGCCAGGGCTCTTCAGGCTAGGGCTGAGAAGTCCCAGAACAGCGCTTGGGCTGCTTTCTATTGCTAAGGTCCAGTCCAGACTTAATTTGAGGACAAAGAAACTCCACCTCTTGTGAGAAGCAGCTTGCCCATTCAGGGTGGAGAAGAACATTGAGGGTCATCCATCTTCAGAGAGTAGCTACCTCAGACACTAAGTGATTTTTGTCTAGTTTTAAGAATTTTCCAGATATATTTCAAAAGTATAAATCAAGAGAAATTTGAACTTTTCTTTTGAAATTTTATTCATTATATTTGAGTTATCAAAAAAACACATCCCCATCAGTCTATCTTTGTAGTTGTCATATTCATGGTAAGGCAACATTTAAATTCACGTATCTGATTACTTCTTTATATCTTCTAGTGAAATCTTACCAAAGTGTTCATAAATATCTAATGTGTATATATATCTATATATTATACACACACTACATATATGTAAACATAAGGAAAGTATTTTAGTTTAAGCATATTTATATATTCTAGTATATTAAAATAATTATAAAATATTAGAAAGTGACATATAAACATATTTATATGTGTATTTTATTCATTAAATGTATATAAAACACCAAAATACTCATAGGATATATAAATATAAATTTTCATTTTAGTTTTCTTTTATATAAGGTCATTTTTTGGGTACATATGAAGGTAAGGTTTTTTATTACTTATTTCATACCAGGAGAGTAAAGCAGTTGTTACACAATATTTACTATTATATGAGAAAGAGGTGTGGTAATTGAGTTGAAAAATATCACTGGTCCGTGTAAACTGAACTGATACTCTGGCATTTCCTTTTGGTTTCCATATTTATCTTCTCCTTGATGTTAATTTTCTATTTTGATTTAAATTTTGTTAGCTCAAAATATGTATTCTAGACTCATACCAACTCAAATCTCTGAGCAATAACATGGGAAATATAAATAAATGAATGACTAGCAAATTCTGTGTTTTTTCCAATTATTAAAATGTATGATTCTTATAAAATATATAGCATTTATCTTTGAAAATGACTTTTCTCCAACAGAAATAATTCTGTTATTTTCTAGTTTGAACCAGGTTACTAAGAATGTCTAGATATGTGTTTTAGTAACATTCTTGTATTTTATTGATGTAACTTACTATGAAAAAATTTTAAATTTGTCAACTATATTATTTGGGGAATAAAAGTGAAATTTTACCTAATTATTTTAAATTTGACATTGCAAAGTGCTTCACCTCATATTATGCTCTCAAGAAAAAAAAATTATTAGACTTTTTAGTGAAGTCACTCCATGCACAAATGTATTTATCCCTTCTCCAGGCAAGAATACTGGAGTAGGTAGTCATTCCCTTCTCCATGGGATCTTCCCAATGCAGGGATTGAATCCAGGCTCCAGGCAGATTCTCTAAGCCCTCAGTTATCCCTTAGCTTTCCTTAAAATACTGTATTTAGGATATATTCACCATCTGAAACTAAATTCTGTAGAGCTGTGAGTACTATCATTTGTTCCTGTGACCTCTTCCTGCTCTTACAAGTGTAATTCCTTACTTTGCAGGGTTTGTTTTCTAATATTTTTACTTTTATACCAAAATACGTAAGTGGGTCTTTGATTATCAGCATTTCCCATAATATGATTTTTAAAGCAAGTAGACAAATATAAAGACCAAATAAATTCACTTTAGGTTTTTGCTGTGAGCTCTGAAAAATGCCACTCTCCTGATCTGGTTGGCCAAGTCTACCCTCCTGGCTGTTGGATAGACGAAACCTCTGGTTCTGGTAAACAGATACCACTGTCCTGGTCTAGGAGGCAGGTCATACTCTCCCAGTCTAGTAGATGCTTCTCTCCTGGACCAGTCGGCAGATTATCCCCTCCTGGTCTGGTTGACATGTGCTATTTCTTGGTCTAGTTGACAGATATGCTTCTGGTCTAGTAAGATAGAAGAGAAGCAAGGTCTCAAATTAACAGTCCTATATATCATCACTCAGCCTCTGCTCAGGAAATAGTGAGTGATTCTCTGTTCACTACCACCATGTAAGGGGTGAATGGCCCTCAAGAAGTATATCACAGAAAGGATGTAAGAGACATAATTACTTAACCACTGTTGCTACAATAGGTTCAGGTAAACATTAATATTTTCCTTGTTTAACTGTTTTAAAGAGGAATGAGAGAAATTTAGCTTCACATCAGGCTTTATCAACATGATTTATAAAACCACAGACTCATGTGGGAACCCCATGAATATTAGACCACAGAGAGAAAATCCCCGCTCTAAGCCAACCACCGTGTCTACTTTAGTTTTAATTTGGGGAACTAGGTCAGCCTCCATCTAACATAGCAAGAGAAAAATGAATCTGACTTGTAAGTGCAAACCATGACTGATTTAACAGTTGATTTTTTAAAAACTGACAACATACAGTATTAAAAGTTATTACAGATAATTTTTTGATGTACTTATTTTCATGTCATCCTGTTTTCTTCCAACACAAATCATAGTCTTTCTTCAGTAGGTAAAAACTTAATCTTTGCTCCAAGAAAAGAATATTGCATAATAGTAAATTTTAGAAGTCAGCCCACCACTATTATGTATAATATGGGTGCGTGGTCAATTTGAGTTAATGTCATTCACTTACATTCTTTTACTTACTCTTTTTTAAACATTTTAATTGAAGGATAACTGCTTTACAGAATTTCTTAATTTTCTGGCATACATCAACAAGAATCCACCATAGGTACACCCATGTCCCCTCCCTCCTGAACCTCCCTCCCATCTCCCTCCCCATCCTACCCTTCAGCCTGTCACAGAGCCCCTGTTTGAGTTCCCTGAGTCATACAGTAAATTCCCATTGGCTATCTATTTTACATATGGTATTGTCAATTTCCATGTTACACTCTCCATACATCTCCCCTTCTCCCTCCCCTCCTCCCCCCATGTCCATAGGTCTGTTCTCTATGTCTCTTTCTCCATTGCTGCCCTGAAAATAAATTCATCAGTGCCATCTCTTTAGATTTCATATAAATGTGTCAGTATACAATATTTATATTTCTCTTTCTGACTTACTTCACTCTGTATAATAGGCTCTAGGTTGGTCCACCTCATTAGAACTGACTCAATGCATTCCTTTTTATGGCTGAGTAATATTCCATTGTATGTATCTATCACAGCTTCTTTATCCATTCACCTGTCAATGGACATATAGGTTACTTCCATGTTCTAGCTATTGTAAATAGTGCTGCAATGAACATTGGGGTGCATGTGTCTTTTTCAATTTTGGTTTCCTCAGGGTATATGCTGGGAGTGGGATTGTAAGGACATATGGTGGTTTTATAACTTACTCTTATTTCAAAGCAATACAAGTCTCTAAAAGTGAGGCTTGTATACAAGGCTCTAAAAGTCCTGTCCTAAGGACTTTTACAGGACTCAAGAGAAAGTTAATTCTGTTGAGAAACAGAAGCACTGCCTCAGAATTCTTCAGCATTGCCTCCATTGTGTGTATGTGTGTGCGTGCGTGTGTGTGCACACGTGCGCCCAGTATCTTGGCCCATAAATTCATTTTCTAGCCACCAGCACAGAACTGAGCACAGGCTCTAAATTTCTTTCTTTATTCTGACATTGAAGCATAAAATGGTACAAAGGAAAGACCAACTTCCTATCCTGTCCAAGAAAAATGCATACCCCAATGAAAAGTGTACCATAAAACACACTTAAAAATAATAAATAGGTTGGTTAGTAGTAGAAATATTATAATTGTAGTATTCAAAATAAACAGGCTTATTTTCTGAGTTTTTACTTATCAGAGTTACTGCTTATTCAGAGTTGCACGAATCTGATAACTTTTGAACAAACTATTAAACTCTGTAAATCTCACTGCTATGATCCCATACTTTATATACTCAGTAATAAGACAAAAGCAGTTGTAGAATATCACAGTAATGGTTTGTCTTATATGAAATGAATATACCACATGAGATCATAGTTAATACATATTCTGCTAAGTCACTTCAGTCATGTCCGACTCTGTGCGACCCCATAGATGGCAGCCCACCAGGCTTCCCCGTCCCTGGGATTTTCCAGGTAAGAGTACTGGAGTAGGGTGCCATTGCCTTCTCCATAATACATATTAGATCATATTAATACATTTTAAAAGCCAGAATACTTCTGGGACCATTGTACTGTTTATTATTTGACTACTTTAATATGGCTAACATTCATAAGGAAAACAGCACTAGTTCCTAAAGGAAAATAATGGGGTTGTAAAGATAAAATGTGAGAAGATGGGGCATAAAGGTTAACTAGATATTTAGCAGAATTTTGCAGAGTCAATGAGAACATTCCATTCTTGTTCTTTTTACTCCATTCTACACAAGAATCATAGCTATGGCATCCTATCCTTTATGAGTATGATAAATTGTATGTCAAAAAAAACCTCAATAAGCTGATTCATTGTTACTGTTCCCTTCCCAAGAGAGTGAACTTGGAAGTCTGTGACATTTAAACTCTTATAACCAGCTCTGGTGAAATGCATATTTACTTACAAATCTTCATGTATACATACATCATGCATGCATAAATATATAGCATAGGAAGAATGAAAATAATAAAGCTTAAGTTGATAATTGACTTCATTTATTGCATGTCTCCAGATTTTCTAAATTGTGCTTTCTAGCTATCCTATTTTTTTTAACTTTCAGTTCAGTTCAGTTCAGTCGCTCAGTCGTGTCCGACTCTTTGAAACCCCATGAATCGCAGCACGCCAGGCCTCCCTGTCCATCACCAACTCCCGGAGTTCACTCAGACTCACGTCCATCGAGTCAGTGATGCCATCCAGCCATCTCATCCTCTGTCGTCCCCTTCTCCTCCTAACCCCAATCCCTCCCAGCATCAGAGTCTTTTCCAATGAGTCAACTCTTTGCATCAGGTGGCCAAAGTACTGGAGTTTCAGCCTTAGCATCATTCCTTCCAAAGAAATCCGAGGGATAATCTCCTTCAGAATGGACTGGTTGGATCTCCTTGCAGTCCAAGGGACTCTCGAGAGTGTTCTCCAATACCACAGTTCAAAAGCATCAATTCTTGGGCGCTCAGCTTTCTTCACAGTCCAACTCTCACATCCATACATGACCACTGGAAAAACCATAGCCTTGACTAGACAGACCTTTGTTGGCAAAGTAATGTCTCTGCTTTTCAATATGTTATCTAGGTTGGTCATAACTTTTCTTCCAAGGAGTAAGGCTAATTACTCTACAATATTGTGGTGGTTCTAATTATCCTACTTTTTTAAATTCCACTTTTGTAACACATGAGTGAATATTAATATCTATTTTATTAAAAATAATTTCTAAAATATAATTTAAGTAATAAAGTACCATAATACCATGGCACCAAGTACCATACATAATAAAGTGCTGTCTTCCAGTTGAGTAACCTGAGGCCAGAAAGGTTAAAAATTGTGCCCAAGATCACACAGTTAAAAAGTGTAGAAGTGCATCATATTTTTAAAATGGCATTTAGAACAGAGTCTGTAAACCATAGAAGCATACGGCCTTTTTAACTGAACTTTTTGTGAATTCTTTTTAAACAGCTTGGGCACAGTACTTAATCTCTCTTTATCCCTCAGTGTCCTCCCAGAAATTTGTGTGACTATGAAATGTTATCAGATCTCTACTGCCACCAGCCTGCATTATTTCCTAGGAGATACTGATTGAGCATACAGCTCAACCGGGCGTCCACACACACAGCAATATGGTCCATCTGTAACAGAATGGGGACTTTTCCTGTTAACTGAGAATGAGGCTCAAAATTTCTCAGGGGCCACGGAGGGGCTCTGAAATAACCAACGCCCACCATCCTTTCTCAGTCCACCTGAGTCAAGATACTGAAAGCCAGCAGGGGATTGTCAGCTTGGTGGAGGTGGTGGGGAAGACAGGGACCAAGAGAGTCTCTTCCCCAAATGGGGAATAACTGGCCCAAAGAGACTGCCATTCTGTTTCCTGGTAAACATCTGTCTCGGTTGGAAGAAATTCTTCCTGTTCCTCATGAGCCTCTCACATGTCTGCTTGTCTCACAAGTGAAGCGTGAACTACACTTCATTCTGGGCTACATTTTCAAGAATGTTTGCCTAGCAAATAGTCTTAGAAGTTAGGGATAGTGTTTCCCTCGAGAGCAAAGGGCAAGAATGCTTCCTGTCTAATATAATGAAGACATCTCTTTCTGGAGCAAAGGTGAGGCTCTACAACTGTCTGTCTTAAGATTTTGGTTCCTTAAACTTCAGGTTTCTCTCCTGAAATACAACCTGCTTCATATGCAGATGTCATCTGGCCCTCTTCAAAACTCCCTGTAAGAACTGGGTCTTGGGGAAATAGCACAAAATTAATGACTCTCTTGCTGTGAATAAGCAGCTACTCATCTTCTTTGGTACAAGAGTTTTATGTTTTCTACCAGAATCCATGAAACTGGCAGGCTAAGATGTTGGCTTGCAAGTAACGTAAAGTCTCACACTCCTCACAGTTCTTAACAATCTGCTTAGGCAGTGGATGTATGTTGCTCTTCCCTTGCGCTTATTTGAGCATAGGAAAAGGGAGTCAGAGAAAGATAGCAAGACAGAAGAAGGAAATTTAATAGACCAGCTTTGGCATAATCATCATTGAATGGAGTATACAAGTTATCTACTGCCACAATGTCATACAACAAACAACAATGAAATTTCATTGGTGACAACAACAGATATTTATTTCACTCAAAAGTCTAGAAGATTAGCTGATTTGGGCTGAGTTCACTCATTTTCTGGGGGTTGATGGTTCTTGAATAAACGAAAATGGTTTCAGCTAGGATCAGTTCAGTTCAATCGCTCAGTCGTGTCCAGCTCTTTGCGACCCCATGGACTGCAGCACGCCAGGCCTCCCTGTCCATCACCAACTCCCAGAGTTTACTCAAACTCATGTCCACTGAGTCGGTGATGCTATCCAACCATCTCATCCTCTGTCATCCCTTTCTCCTCCCGCCATCAATTTTTCCCAACATCAGGGTCTTTTCAAATGAGTCAGTTCTTCACATCAGGTAGCCAAAGTATTGGAGTTTCAGCGTCAGCATCAGCCCTTCCAATGAATATTCAGGACTGATTTCCTTTAGGATTGACTGGTTGGATCTTCGTGCAGTCCAAGGGACTCTCAAGAGTCTTCTCCAATACCACAGTTTAAAAGCATCAATTCTTTGGTG
This sequence comes from Bos grunniens, assembly GCF_055505025.1. Classification (NCBI taxonomy): domain Eukaryota; kingdom Metazoa; phylum Chordata; class Mammalia; order Artiodactyla; family Bovidae; genus Bos; species Bos grunniens. Next base: position 52,718,408 of record NC_141176.1, read on the forward strand.
CTCAGCTTTCTTTATAGTCCAACTCTCACATCCATACATGACTACTGGAAAAACCATAGCTTTGATTAGATGGACCTTTGTTGGCAAAATAATATCTCTGCTTTTTAATATGCTGTCTAGGTTGGCCATAGTTTTGCTTCCCAGGAGCAAGTGTCTTTTAATTTCATGGCTGCAGTCACCGTCTGCAGTGATTTTGGAGCCCCCCCCCCCAAAAAAGTCACTGTTTTCATTGTTTCTCCATCTATTTGCCATGAAAGTGATGGGACCAGATGCCATGATCTTAGTTTTTTGAATGTTAGTGTTTTGAATCAGCTAGGATAGCTTTGGCATTTCTGATTCTGGGCTTAGTTGGTTGACATAAACATGGAGTTCTCATGATGAAGGCCACAAGCAAGAACATGGAAAGCCCAATTGTACCAATACTTTTCAAGTTCCTCCTTGTGCCGTGTTTGCTAGTTACCTTCCCATTGACCAAAGAACAACCCAGAAACAACATTTATTAAAGAAAATAATTTTGAGACAAGAAATCCCAAGGCAAGTACAGATTCAAGGAATAAAAAGTAGACTATGTCTTCAGTGAAAGAATCTGCATATTACTCTTAAAAGGCAAGGAAATAAGGAGGGTAAAGACCTGGAACTCCTAGAAACAAGTGGATCAAAGAAGAAATTAAAGGGGAAGTGTTAACATTTTTTGAGACAAAAATGGGAGCACAACATATCAGAACTTACGAGAGGCAGCAAACGTAGTTCTAATAGGGAAATTTATAGCAGTAAACACTACATTGAAAGTGAAAGTGAAAGTCCCTCAGTCGCGTCTGACTCTTTGCGACCCCATGGACTATATAGTCCATGGAATTCTCCAGGCCAAAATACTGGAGTGGGTAGCCTTTCCCTTCTCCAGAGGATCTTCCCAACCCAGGAATCAAACCCAGGTCTCCCACACTGCAGGCAGATTCTTTACCAACTGAGCTATGAGGGAAGCCAACACTACATTAAGAGGCAATAAAGATCCCAAATAAACAATCAAACTCTACACCTTAAGGAACTAGGAAAAGAAGAAAAGACTAAGCCCAAAGTTAGCAGAAGAAAGAAAACAATAAAGGTTAGAGCCGCAATAAAGAACAGAAAAATGATAAAAAGGTTAAGCAAACTAAAAGTTGGTTCTTTGAAAAGATAAAATCGACAAACCCTTAGCTAGACTAACCAAAGAAAGAAGCGAGAGCACCTGGGTTCAGTCCATGGTTGGGGAACTGAGATCCTGCAAGTCGTATGGTGTAGTCAAAAGAAAAAGAAAAATGAAAACTCACCCATAATCATACAACCTGAAAATAGTACCTGTTAGTATTTTGGTATAGTTTCATTTATTTATTCTCTATGTCAGCATATGAGGTGGATGAAATTGGAGCCTATTATACAAAGTGAAGTAACCCAAAAAGAAAAACACCAATACAGTATACTAACGCATGTATATGAAATTTAGAAAGATGGTAATGATAACCCTATATGCGAGACATCAAAAGAGACACAGATGTATAGAATAGTCTTTTGGACTCTGTGGGAGAAGGCGAAGGTGGGATGATTTGAGAGAATGGCATTGAAACATGTATATGTGAAACAGATCCAGGTTTGATGCAAGGTGCTCAGGGCTGGTGCACTGGGATGACCCTGAGGGATGGGATGGGGAGGGAGGTGGGAGGGGAGTTCAGGACGGGGGTTCATGTACACCCATGGCTGATTCATGTCAATGTATGGCAAAAACCACCACAATATTGTAAAGTTATTAGCCTCTAATTAAATAAATTAAAAAAAAAGAAAAATGCTCAAGAAAAATGAAATAAATAATAGATTGGGGGGAAAAAGTTATCTTAAGATTATACTGTGTATATCCAGCACTGTATAATACTTTTTTACTCAAAATTATGTTATAGTAATTTTTGTATAATAATTGCAAAATTCATTTTAATGACTATATACTAAGCAACATATGAAAGTACCATGAATTATTCAACAATACTCCTTCTGTTATTCAGTTGTTTCTGTTCTTTCACCCTTATAAACAATGTTGAGTTGTACATCATTCTTCACAAAAATTTAAAATTATCACCATTTTTTTTCTGTTGGACTAGATTCCTAGAAGAAGACATACCAGATGAATAGATTTTCGTTTTAAAACTTGTACATACTGTACATCACTTTCAAAAGAAAGATGATGTCTGTTTTAACTGCAATAGCAATTGTATTAGACCTGTGTCATAGAACTCTTGCTAGTATTAAAATAGTTACCAAGGTGATAGGCAAAATGAACGTATGATTGTTTTTATTTGTTATTTTTTTGCTTACTAGAGAGCTAATTTTAAATATGTGTGTGTATATATATCCATATACATTTAAAATGTATGTGTGCTTATGTGTATATATATAATGTATATGTATATATATAATCTTTTTGTTCTTTCTTTTTCTAACCACTAGTAGCAATTTATATGTTTATTCTATTAAGTTCCAGTTTTCAGATTTGATTAAATAGTAATCAAATTGTCTAATCTTAACACTTGTTAACAGTTCAGAAATCCCATGTCTTATAAAGGTAGGTTTAGGAACACTTTTTTAGGCTACTGAAGTAGTTTAGACTAGCAAATAAAAACCATTATGTTGGAGCCAGAGAAACCCAAGTCAAATTTATTTTTATTATTTACTAGTTCTGTGATCAGGATTCATATTTACCTTCTCTGAGCCTCAGTTAACTCAGTTATAAAATAGGAAGGATAATTCTAGTCTTTTGAGGTTATTGTGAGAATTAAAAGATACAGGAGAAAATCCAGCACTTAATAGGTGTACAACATGCTATCATCCTCTAAGATCAAACCATGAGAGAGCATCTACATATACAGTGGAAAACTGATTAATGGGAAAGTGTAATTCCTTTATACTTTAACAGTTTCACCCCATAACATATTGGCTTTTCTGTTTTGTTTTGTTTTGTTTTGTTTTAATGGTGGCTCTTATATTTCCTGTCATTAGAGGTAAAATTTCAAGTTAATATATAAAAACCCTTGCTCTATAAACCACTTCCTTTTCTTATTTCCTCTTTAACAGAACTGTAAAGTTTGACTCAAGTCTTTCTTTACATCTCTTTTCGTTTCTTGTTTTGTTAAGTGCGTCTTGATCTTAATCACTTAGTTTTCTGCTAGATTCATTCTATTTAGTAACTGAAATTCTTTCTTCATCCTCGAGTAGCTAGCTACTTTATCAAACTCAAGGACTATCTGAGTCCTTGCTTCTGATTGGTACTTGCTCTCCGTTCAACTAGTCCTCAGGACAGAGAACTAAGTTTAATTTCTGTGTTACAAGCTCATTTCACAATAGCAATGAATTAAACTGAATGAAGTGCGAGCAGATTCTTCAAGGTGATGCTTGTTATAAAATATATTTTGTATTTCATATTAAAAATCTATTTGACCTAGAGAAGTGGGATGGGGGAAGCTCAAGAGGAAGGTGATATATGTATAATTATGGCTGATTTGCATTGTCATAGGGCAGAAACTGGGGGCTTCACCGGTGGCTCAGCAGTAAAAAATCTGCCTGCAGGGCAGGAGTTGCAGGAGACACAGGTTCAATCTCTGGGTCGGGAAGATCCCCTGGAAGAGGGCATGGCAATCCACTCCAGTATCTTTGTCTGGAGAATCCTATGAACAGGTCTTCCCTGGTGGATCAGTGATAAAAGAATCTACCTGCTAATGCAGGAGACGTGGGTTCAATCCCTGATCTGCGGAGATCCCACATGACTTAGAACAACTAAGCCCGTGTGCCACAATTATTGAACCTATGCTCTAGAATCGGAAGCCTCAACTACCAAAGCCTGTGTGCCCTAGGGCCCATGCTCAGCAACAAGAGAAGCCACTGCAACGGGAAGCCTGAACACCGAAACTAGAGTAGCCCCAGCTCGCTGCAACTAGAGCCAAATCCGCACAGTAACGAAGACCCAGCACAGTCAAAAATAAATAAATAAAAATTAAACAGAAATTTAAAAAAAGAATCCCATGGACAGAGGAGCCTGGTGGGCTTCAGTCCATAGGGTCACAAAGAGTCAGACATGACTGAAGTGACTTAGCACGCCCCCACAGCAGAAACCAACACAACATTGTAAAGCAATTTTCCCCCAATTAAAAATAAATTTAAAAAATTAATTTTGTATAGAAAGAAGTATTATATCCAAAACAGTGCTGGTTTTTATAACTGATCCCAACTGAAATAAGAGTATATCCTCAAAAATATTAAAAATTGCATTAAGACTTTCTCCTTCTGATAGTATGTTGGTTTAATATCCCTGAAAATATTTTCCTTGACAGAATTTTAAACTTCTGGACAGAATACATCTTGGAGGTATAACTGGCTTCGCAAATGGTAGGAGAATTGTCTAAGAATAAACCACTAAAAAACAAAAGCAGAACTGCAAATCTGGGAATAGAGCTTTCGTGTATACTTGAATATTTCCATAATGAATCTTAAAAAATACCAAGATAGTTGAAGAGGAGTTTGGAGGATAGGCTGAAGAAGAGCATATATGTAGATTTATTGTTATTGGTGGTGTTTTAGATTTTGGATGGCATATTTATGGGTATTTATTATATTATGTTTTATAACTTACATCTTTACTATATGAATTATTTTGTGTTACTTATTTTTCAATGAAAAAGTTTTAATTTTCCTGACAGCTTGTTATTTTAAAACGTCATATATACAGAAAAGTTGAAAGGATAATGCAAAAAAGCATTCATATACCCTCAGTAAATTCAACAATTTTAACAAGCTATCAAATTTTAAAATATTTGCCTATATACATGCATAACTTTGTTTTCTTGCTAAAATATTCAAAAGTCATTTGCAGATATACGAAGCTTCCCTCCTTAATATATTTCATCATATAACTTCTAAGTATTAGAATATTCTACTTAATCCTGATGCCATTTTTGTTGTCAAGAAAAATTTTTTAAATTTCACATTATTTTATATCCATTCCATATTAAAACTTTTCCAATTGTTTCCAAATACATTTTATAGATATGTATATTTGAATATATTAATTTTGACTTGATCTTTGTCTGTTTTAAACCAGAACAATTTTGACCCATTTTTTCCCATGACATTGACTTTTTTAAGAGTCCAGGGCAGTTGTCTTATATAGTTTATTCTATATCCTGATTGTTTCTCATGATGCTGTTTAACCTATTCCACTATTTCCTTTATGTCGAGTAAAATTCAGATCTGAATTTCATTAAAGTCAGATTAAGCCTATTTGCAAAGAATGCTTCATTGACAATACGGATAACGTTGTGACTTCACATCTAAACTAAAGACATATAATGTCAGGTTGTCTCACCACTAGTGTGGGACATGAAGTTCAAATTGTAACTACCAGATCTCTCTTATAAAGACCTATCTTACCGTTTAGAATTAATAAGTCATCTGAAAGGTGATTCCTGGGCACTGTGGGGTTATCCTATTCTCCCACAGCCTTCTACTCAGTGTTTAGCAGTCATTTACTAGAGTTTCAGGAGTTTGATTTTCTAATACTAGCATACTAACACGAACTTTTCCAGTACTGTTTTGTTTTTTTTTTAAAGAATTTCATCAGGTGCCACATCTTTTAATGGACTAAATATAAGGTAATTATTTGCTAGAGCCTTTCTATAGTTAAATAGACTTTGATAGATTATTCTTTAATATAGTGTCATGGACTGAATTGTGTCACCCCAAAATTCATATATTGAAGCCCTAACTCCCAAATGTGACGATATTTGGAGATAAAGACTTTGGAGATAACTAGGTTTAGATGAGGTCATGAAGGTGGGGACCTCAATTTGGGTTTAGTGCTCTTCTAAGAAGAGAAACCAGGGAGCTCTCTCTTTCCCCATCATGTCGAGGACTCAGAGGGTGGATACTCATCTGAGAGCCAGGAAGAGGGCCTTCACCAGACACTGACCACACTGGTACCCTAGTCTCAGATGTCCAGCCTCGGGACAGTAAGAAAATAAACTTCTGTTGTTTAAGCCACACAGTCGCTGACATTTTGTTACAGCAGCTTGAGAAAACTAATGCAGTTTTCTAAGTATTGTAGAAACTTTTTTCCACCCTAACTCCTACCAAACTTCTCCCTTAATGCTGGACATTTCTTAAGAAATATGACTCTCTGCTGTAAATTACATAAGCTGAAAAACGTTGAGTAGCATACATATTGCTGTTTCTGTGTACTCATTACAGTGCAGACAAAGGTGATCCTAGCAAAGGATTTTCATGGTTGCCTTCCCCACAGACTAGTGAAGCCAACTTTTCACTATTATAAACAGTGAATATTGCTCAATTTAGATCTTTCTCCTTAAGGTAAATTCTCTACCCCCTCCCCATCCCCAACCTTTATTGGGGTATAACTGACATACATCATTGTGTAAGTTTAAGGTATTCAACTAGTTTATTTGATACGCTTATGCATTGCAAAGCAATTATAACCATGAAAGTGAAAAGTGAAAGTGAAGTCGCTCAGTCGTAGCTGACTCTTTGTGACCCCATGGACTATAGCCCACCAGGTTCCTCAGTCCATGGAATTTTCCAGGCAAGAGTACTGGAGTGGGTTGCCATTTCCTTCTCCAGGGGATCTTCCCAACTCAGGGATCGAACCCAGGTCTCCCGCACTGTAGGCAGACGCTTTACTGTCTGAGCCACCAGGGAAGCCCATTATAACCATAGCACTAGTTAATCCTTTCAACATATCGCATAATTACCATTGTTTTTATGGTGGGAACATTTAAAATCAAGTCTCTCAGCAGTTTTCAAGTATGTAGTGCAGTATTAGTAACCACAATCACTATGTGGTTACCTTAGATTCCCAGAATTTAGTCATCTTTAACTGGAATGTTGTACTCTTTGACCAACATCTCTCCCTTACCCCACCCCCCAGCCCCTGGTAACTAGACTCAGTTTCTGTGAGTTTGGCTTTTATAGATTCCACATATAAGTGACATCATGTAGTATTTGTCTTTCTCTATCTGCCTTATTTAACTTAGCATAATGCCTTCAAGGTCTAGCCATGTTATCACAAGCAGCAACAGGTCCTTCTTTCCCATGACTGAATAATATTCCATTGTATGTTTATTACTTTTTCTTTGTCCCTTCATCCATTGATGGATACTCAGATTGTTCCCATATCTTAGGTATTATGAATAATACTATAATGAACATGAAGTACAGATATCTCTTTGAAATCCTGTTTTCATTTCTTTTGGAGATATACCCCAAAGTAGGATCCTATGCTGGATCATACGGTAGTCCTGTTTTTAATTTTCTGAGGAAACTCTATACTGTTTTCTGTAGCAGCTACACCATTAGGATAAATTCTTTAAAGTAGAAAAACTTGGTAAAAATTGTAAACCTTCTTAAGGTTTATGATCTAAATTGCTGGCTAGCTTTCCATAAAGACTGTACCAAATTCAATTTACACAAGGTGTGTTTTTAGGTGTTCACTCAAATATCACACTCCTCAAAGCTGATTGTTATAATTAAAACTCATTGCTGAATATTATAGGAAAATATTTTATTTGTACTTCTTTGATTATATTTTTTCATTTTAATTAAACCCATTTTTATAAATTGTTTTGGTCATGCCAGTTTCAGCATTTTCTTGCTGAATATTGAATGACCATAAATCAGGTTATATTTTACTGCAAATTATTTTTTACACAGATGGTAAAGAGTCTGCCTACAACGTGGGAGACCCGGGTTTGATCCCTGGGTCGGGAAGATCTGCTGGAGAAGGAAATGGCAATCCACTCCAGTACTCTTGCCTGGGAAATCCCATAGACAGAGAAGCCTGGTAGGCTACAGTCCATGGGGTCGCAAAGAGTCGAACACGACTGAGCAACTAAACTTGACTAAACTTTAAACAAGTCTATTTTATTAGAGATATCATGGTCCTACTAGCATTAGTGGGACACTGGGAAATGTGAAAACAGTGTTTCTCAGCATCTTATTTCCAGAAAGCTTATTTCTAGCACATATATATGAGAATCAGGCAGGCTAAGTGGTTTAAAACTCAATGCCATTTATAAGTGGCATTTGACTTTAATAAGTATTTCAGAAATAAACATGAATGTATTTACCAAGTGACCACAGCATATCACTGAACATGAAGCAACTTTTAAAACACTTTTTTCATTGCTACTTGATAATTCTGTAGAAAATTTCTTACGGTAATTTTTTTTTTCATATGGGCATGCTTTCAACTACCAGAGTATGTATATGGACATGCTGTAGAAATTTTAAAATTATAAATATTCTAGGCCTTTTGTTTTGACATCGAAATATTTGAAATATAAAGATTCTTCCTTAAGCACATTTTCTTCCTCCTGCAAATTTTCCTAACTTAAACCTTATACACTTGATCAAGGATGAGAAAACCAGAAATGTTCAACCCCGTTTACCAAATTCTGTTGAATGATATTGCTAAATAGCATAGCCAAATGGCAACTTCTTTGTATTTTCTAGAATGAGTGCATCTTATGGCTAGTCAACCAACGGCTCAACTCCACTTTGAGGAGCAAATATGGTTCATGGACTGAGACATCTGAATTTCAGTTCTTGTCACCAGTGATACATCTGATAAGTTGTCCATACAGTGATACCCTCTGCAGAAATATAGGATTTTGTTCTTGTATTTATCAGTTATACTTTGCTTTATTTTGTGGCTATTTTTATATTTGGCTAAATCTGCTCACCCTCCTTTCAATATTGTAACTCTCAGATGGCGGAGATGTGTCTTCCTGCATCACCCCATCCCTGCAATGAGTCTTCATGTGAATTTTAGTTTTAAGAAATTGAGGAATCCTATTTTCAGTTTCTGTGAAAATTATTTGAAACTAAGTATCAAAAGTATCAACTCTACCCTATTTTTATAAAAACCATAAGCCTGTGACAATATATATCCACATTTCACAATCCTTTGTTGTTGTTGTTCAGTTGCTAAGTCCTGTCCTACTCTTTGCGACCCCATGGACTCAAGCACACTAGGCTACTCTGTCCTTTACTATCTCCCGGAGTTTGCTCAAATTCATGTCCATTGAGTCGATGATGCCATCCAGCCATCTCATCCTCTGTCATCCTTCAGTTCAGTTCAGTTCAGTTCAGTCGCTCAGTTGTGTCCGACTCTTTGTGACCCCATGAATCGCAGCACGCCAGGCCTCCCTGTCCATCACCAACTCCCGGAGTTCACTCAGACTCACGTCCATCAAGTCAGTGATGCCATCTAGCCGTCTCATCTTCTGTCATCCCCTTCTCCTCCTGCCCCCAATCTCTCTCAGCATCAGAGTCTTTTCCAATGAGTCAACTCTTCGCATCAGGTGGCCAAAGTACTGGAGTTTCAGCCTTAGCATCATTCCTTCCAAAGAAATCCCAGGGCTGATCTCCTTCAGAATGGACTGGTTGGATCTCCTTGCAGTCCAAGGGACTCTCAAGAGTCTTCTCCAACACCACAGTGCAAAAGCATCAATTCTTCAGTGCTCAGCTTTCTTCACAGTCCAACTCTCACATCCATACATGACCACTGGAAAAACCATAGGCTTGACTAGAAGGACCTTTGTTGGCAAAGTAATGTCTCTGCTTTTGAATATACTACCTAGGTTGGTCATAACTTTCCTTCCAAGGCGTAAGCATCTTTTAATTTCATGGCTGCAGTCACCATCTGCAGTGATTTTGAAGCCAAAAAAAAAATAAAGTCTGACACTGTTTCCACTGTTTCCCCATCTATTTCCCGTGAAGTGATGGGACCAGATGCCACGATCGTCTTCTGAATGTTGAGCTTTAAGCCAACTTTTTCACTTTCCACTTTCACTTTCATCAAGAGGTTTTTTAGTTCCTCTTCACTTTCTGCCATAAGGGTGTCGTCATCTGCATATCTGAGGTTATTGATATTTCTCCTGGCAATCTTGATTCCAGCCTGTGCTTCTTCCAGCCCAGCGTTTCTCATGATGTACTCTGCATATAAGTTAAATAAGCAGGGTGACAATATACAGCTTTGACACACTCCTTTTCCTATTTGGAACCAGTCTTTGGTTCCATGCCCAGTTCTAACTTTTGCTTCCTGACCTGCATATAGGTTTCTCAAGAGGCAGGTCAGGTAGTCTGGTATTCCCATCTCTTTCAGAATTTTCTGCAGTTTATTATGATCCACATAGTCAAAGGCTTTGGCTTGGTCAATAAAGCAGAAATAGATGGTTTTCTGGAATTCTCTTGCTTTTTCAATGATCCAGCGGATGTTGGCAATTTGGTCTCTGGTTCCTCTGCCTTTTCTAAAACCAGCTTGAATATCTGGAAGTTCACGGTTCACGTATTGCTGAAGCCTGGCTTGGAGAATTTTGAGCATTACTTTACTAGCATGTGAGATGAGTGCAATTGTGCGGTAGTTTGAGCATTCTTTGGCATTGCTTTTCTTTGGAATTGGAATGAAAACTGACCTTTTCCAGTCCTGTGGCCACTGCTGAGTTTTCCAAATTTGCCTGCATACTGAATGCAGCACTTTCACAGCATCATCTTTCAGGATTTGAAATAGCTCCACTGGAATTCCATCACCTCCACTAGCTTTGTTCGTAGTGATGCTTCCTAAGACCCACTTGACTTCACATTCCAGGATGTCTGGCTCTAGGTGAGTGACCACACCATCGTGATTTTCTTGGTCGTGAAGCTCTTTTTTGTACAGTTCTTCTGTGTATTCTTGTCACCTCTTCTTAATATCTTCTGCTTCTGTTAGGTCCATACAATTTCTGTCCTTTATCGAGCCCATCTTTGCATGAAATGTTCCCTTGGTATATCTAGTTTTCTTGAAGAGATCTCTAGTTTTTCCCATTCTGTTGTTTTCCTCTATTTCTTTGCATTGATTGCTGAGGAAGGCTTTCTTATCTCTTCTTGCTATTCTTTGGAGCTCTGCATTCAGATGCTTATATCTTTCCTTTTCTCCTTTGCTTTTCACTTCTCTTCTTTTCACAGCTATTTGTAAGCCCTCCTTAGACAACCATTTTGCTTTTTTTTTTTTAAACAGATTTTAAATTTTATTTTATTTTTAAACTTTACAATACTGTATTAGTTTTGCCAAATATCGAAATGAATCCGCCACAGGTATACCCGTGTTCCCCATTCTGAACCCTCCTCCCTCCTCCCTCCCCTATCCTCCCTTTGGGTCGTCCCAGTGCACCAGCCCCAAGCATCCAGTACCGTGCATCGAACCTGGACTGGCGACTCGTTTCATACGTGATATTATACATGTTTCAATGCTATTCTCCCAAATCTCCCCACCCTCTCCCTCTCCCACAGAGTCCATAAGACTGATCTATACATCGGTGTCTCTTTTGCAGTCTCGTACACAGGGTTATTGTTACCATCTTTCTAAATTCCATATATATGCGTTAGTATACTGTATTGGTGTTTTTCTTTCTGGCTTACTTCACTCTGTATAATAGGTTCCAGTTTCATCCACCTCTTTAGAACTGATTCAAATGCATTCTTTTTAATGGCTGAGTAATACTCCATTGTGTATATGTACCACCGCTTTCTTATCCATTCATCTGCTGATGGACATCTAGGTTGCTTCCATGTCCTGGCTATTATAAACAGTGCTGCGATGCACATTGGGGTACATGTGTCTCTTTCCATTCTGGTTTCCTCAGTGTGTATGCCCAGCAGTGGGATTGCTGGATCATAAGGCAGTTCTATTTCCAGTTTTTTAAGGAATCTCCACACTGTTCTCCATAGTGGCTGTACTAGTTTGCATTCCCACCAACAGTGTAAGAGAGTTCCCTTTTCTCCACACCCTCTCCAGCATTTATTGCTTGTAGACTTTTGGATTGCAGCCATTCTGACTGGCGTGAAATGGTACCTCATAGTGGTTTTGATTTGCATTTCTCTGATAATGAGTGATTTTGAGCATCTTTTCATGTGTTTGTTAGCCATCTGTATGTCTTCTTTGGAGAAATGTCTATTTAGTTCTTTGGCCCATTTTTTGATTGGGTCATTTATTTTTCTGGAGTTGAGCTGTAGGAGTTGCTTGTATATTTTTGAGATTAGTTGTTTGTCCGTTGCTTCATTTGCTATTATTTTCTCCCATTCTGAAGGCTGCCTTTTCACCTTGCTAATAGTTTCCTTTGTTGTGCAGAAGCTTTTAAGTTTGATTAGGTCCCATTTGTTTATTTTTGCTTTTATTTCCAATATTCTGGGAGGTGGGTCATAGAGGATCCTGCTGTGATGTATGTCGGAGAGTGTGGTTTTGATCCCTGTCTCCTGTACAGTGTCACGAACCTCCGTCCATAGTTCATCAGGCAGTCTATCAGATCTAGTCCCTTAAATCTATTTCATTATTCCACTGTATAATGATAAGGGATTTGATTTAGATCATACCTGAATGGTCTAGTCGTTTTCCCTACTTTCTTCAATTTAAGTCTGAATTTGGCAATAAGGCGTTCATGATCTGAGCCACAGTCAGCTCCCAGTCTTGTTTTTGCTGACTGTATAGAGCTTCTCCATCTTTGGCTGCGAAGAATATAATCAATCTGATTTCGATGTTGACCATCTGGTGATGTCCATGTATAGAGTCTTCTCTTGTGTTGTTGGAAGAGGGTGTTTGTTCTGACCAGTGCATTCTCTTAGCAGAACTCTATTAGCTTTTGCCCTGCTTCATGCCATACTCCAAGGCCAAATTTGCCTGTTACTCCAGGTGTTTCTTGACTTCCTAGTTTTGCATTCCAGTCCCCTATAATGTAAAGTACACCTTTTTTGGGTGTTAGACCTCTAAAAGGTCTTGTAGATCTTCATAAAAGTGAAAGTGAAGTCGCTCAGTCATGTCTAACTGTTTGCAACCCCATGGACTGTAGCCTGCCAGCCTCCTCTGTCCATGGGATTCTCCAGGCAAGAATACTGGAGTGGGTTGCCATTTCCTCCTCCAGGGGAACTTCTCAACCCAGGGATCGAACCCGGGTCTCCTGCATTGTAGGCAGATGCTTTACCGTCTGAGCCACAAGGTCTTCATAGAACTGTTCCATTTCAGCTTCTTCAGCGTTACTGGTTGGGGCATAGGCTTGGATTACCGTGATATTGAGTGATTTGCCTTAGAGACGAACAGAGATCATTCTGTCGTTTTTGAGATTGCATCCAAATACTGCATTGCATACTCTTTTGTTGACCATGATGGCTACTCCAATTCCTCTAAGGGATTCCTGCCCACAGTAGTAGATATAATGGTCATCTGAGTTAAATTCACCCATTCCCGTTCATTTTAGTTCGTTGATTCCTAGAATGTTGATGTTCACTCTTGCCATCTCCTGTTTGACCATTTCCAATTTGCCTTGATTCATGGACCTAACATTCCAGGTTCCTATGCAATATTGCTCTTTACGGCATGGGACCTTGCTTCTATCACCAGTCACATCCACAACTGGGTATTGTTTTTGCTTTGGCTCTATCCCTTCATTCTTTCTGGAGTTATTTCTCCACTGATCTCCAGTAGCATATTGGGCACTTACCGACCTGGGGAGTTCCTCTTTCCCTATACTATCATTTTGCCTTTTGCATCCAAGGAGTTATCTGTATATAAAGTGATAGATGCCTGAACTTGGATATAGTCTGTAGCAATGGAGGTGAAAGAATAGGTGAGAGGATTGTAGAGATCAAATTCTAGAGCTCCCTAAAAGACCCTTCTTCTTCCCAATGTTCTTGATAGCATACATACCAACTTCTCATTCCAAAGTGTTCTATTCTGAAGTGAACTAAATGGTTTGCCTAGGACAGTAATCCCTGGAGTCTGGACAGCTGGGGTTCCTGTGACCCTTGTTCTGGAAACTTAAAATGCTCTTCATAGTAATACTAAGATGTTATTTGCCTTCTTCACTATGGTAACATTTGCACTGATGAGATACAAGCAATAGAGGCTAAAACAACTCCTTAGCAGGAATCAAGACAGTTGCATTGAACTGTATCAGTAGTGTATAGTCAACACTGTATTCTTCACTGGTACATTTGTAGCAAGGTTAAAAAAAAAAAAAAAAAACAGTCATTCTCACTTTAGAATATCTTTGATGATGCAGTATAAGGTATTAATTTTATTAAATCTTTATCCTTAAGTACACAACTTTTTGTTGCTCTGGTGTCTAGACATGACAGTTCCAGAAAAACATCTACTTCTGCTTTATTGACTATGCTGAAGACTTTGATTATATAGATCACAACAAACTATGGAAAATTCTTAAAGAGATGGGAATACCAGACCACCTTATCGGACTCCTGAGAAATCTGTATGCAGGTCAAGAAGCAACAGTTAGAAATGAACATGGAACAACAGATTGGTTCCAAATTGGGAAAGGAATATACATCAAGGCTGTATATTGTCACTCTGCTTATTTAACTTATATGCAGAGTACATCATGTGAAATGCCAGATTGGTTGAAGCACAAGCTGGAATCAAGATTGCTGAGAGAAATATCATTAACCTTAGGTATAAAGATGACACCACCCTTATGGCAGAGAGTGAAGAGGAGCTAAAGAGCCTCTTGATGAAAGTGAATGAGAATAGTGAGAAAACTGGCTTAAACTCAAGGTCCAAAAAACGAAGATTGTGGCATCAGATCCCATCACTTTATGGAAAATAGATGGGGAAACAATGGAAACAGTGACAGACTTTATTATTTTGGGCTCCAAAATCACTGCAGAGGTGACTGCAGTCATGAAATTAAAAGATGCTTGCTCCTTGGAAGAAAAGCTATGACCAAGCTAGACAGTATATTAAAAAGCAGAGACATTACTTTGCCAAGAAAGGTCCATCTAGTCAAAGCTATGATTTTTCCCATAGTCATGGATGGATGTAGGAATTGGACCATAAAGTAAGCTGAGAGCTGAAGAACTGATGTTTTTGAACTATGGTGTTGGAGAAGACTCTAGAGAGTCCCTTGGACTGCAAGGAGATCCAACCAGTCCATCCTAAAGGAAATCAGTCCTGAATATTCATTGGAAGGACTGATGCTGAAGCTGAAACTCCAGTACTTTGGCCACCTGATGTGAAGATCTGACTCATTGGAAAAGACCCTGATGCTGGGAAAGATTGAAGGCAGGAGGAGAAGGGGATGACAGAGGATGAGATGGCTGGATGGCATCACTGATTTGGTGGACATGAGTTTGAGCAAGCTCTGGGAGTTGGTGATAGACAGGGAAGTCTGGCATGCTGCAGTCCATGGGGTCGCAAAGAGTTGGACATAACTGAGGGACTGAACTGAACTGAACACAACTTTTAAAAAACTTTTTATTTTGTATTGGGGTATAGCCGATTAGCAAACAATGTTGTGATAGTTTCAGGTGAACAGCAAAAGACTCAGTTCAGTTCAGTTCAGTCCCTCAGTCATGTCCAACTCTTTGCGACCCCATAGACTGCAGCACACCAGGCCTCCCTGTCCATCACCAACTCCCAGAATTTACTCAAACTCATGTCCATCGAGTTGGTGATGCCATCCAACCATCTCATCCTCTGTCACCCCCTTCTTTTCCTGCCTTAAATCTTTTCCAGCATCAGGGTCTTTTCAAATGAGTCAGTTCTTTGCATCAGGTGGCCAGAATATTGGAGTTTCAGCTTCAGTGTCAGTATTTCCAGTGAATATTCAGGACTGATCACCTTTAGGATGGACTGGTTGGATCTCCTTGCAGTCCAAGGGACTCTCAAAAGTCTTCTCCAACACCACAGTTCAAAAGCATCAATTATTTGGTGCTCAGCTTTCTTTATAGTCCAACTCTCACATCCATACATGACTATGGGAAAAACCATAGCTTTGACTAGATGGACCTTTCTTGGCAAAGTAATGTCTCTGCTTTTTAATATGCTGTCTAGCTTGGTCATATCTTTTCTTCCAAGGAGCAAGCGTGTTTTAATTTCATGGCTGCAATCACCATCTGCAGTGATTTTGGAGCCCCCAAAAATGAAGTCTGTCACTGTTTCCACTGTTTCCCCACCTATTTGCCATAAAGTGGTGGGACCAGATGCCATGATCTTCATTTTCTGAATGTTGAGCTTTAAGCCAACTTTTTCACTCTCCTCTCACTTTCATCAAAGGCTCTTCAGTTCTTCTTTGCTTTCTGCCATATAGGTGGTGTTATCTGCATATCTGAGGTTATTGATATTTTTCCCTGCAATCTTGATTCCAGCTTGTGCTTCATCTATCCCAGCATTCTCATGATGTACTCTTCATATAACTTAAATAAGCAAGGTGACAGTATATACAGCCTTGACATACTCCTTTTCCTCTTTGGAACCAGTCTGTTGTTCCATGTCCAGTTCTAACTGTTGCCTCCTGACCTGCTTACGTATTTCTCAAGAGGCAGGTCAGGTGGTCTGGTACTACCATCTCTTTCAGGATTTTCCACAGTTTATTGTGATCCACACAGTCAAAGGATTTGGTGTAGTCAATAAATTTTCTGGAACTCTCTTGCTTTTTCCATGATCCAGCGGATGTTGGCAATTTGATCTCTGGTTCCTCTGCCTTTTCTAAATCCAGCTTGAACATCTGGAAGTTCACAGTTCACGTATTGCTGAAGCCTGACTTGGAGAATTTTGAGCATTCCTTTACTAGCGTGTGCTGCTCTGCTAAGTTGTATCAGTTGTGTCCGACTCTGTTCGACCCCATAGACAGCAGCCCAACAGGCTCCTCTGTCCCTGGGATTCTCCAGGCAAGAATAATGGAGTGGGTTGCCATTTCCTTCTCCAATACATTAGAGTGAAAAGTGAAAGTGAAGTCGCTCAGTTGTGTCTCACTCTTAGCGACCCCATGGACTATAGCCTACCAACGTGAGATGAGTGCAATTGTGTGGTGGTTTGAGCATTCTTTGGCATTGCCTTTCTTTGGAATTGGAATGAAAACTGACCTTTTCCAGTCCTGTGGCCACTGCTGAGTTTTCCAAATTTGCTGGCATGTTGAGTGCAGCACTTTCACAGCATTATCTTTTAGGATTAGAAATAGCTCAACTGGAATTCCATCACCTCCACTAGCTTTGTTCGTAGTGATGCTTTCTAAGGCCCACTTCAGTTCACATTCCAGGATATCTGGCTCTAGGTGAGTGGTCACACCATCGTTATTATCTGAGTCATGAAGATCTTTTTTGTACAGTTCTTCTGTGTATTCTTGCCACCTCTTCTTAATATCTTCTTCTGTTAGGTCCATAGCATTTCTGTCCTTTATTGAGCCCATTTTTGCATGAACTGTTCTCTTGGTATCTCTAATTTTCTTGAAGAGATCTCTAGTCTTTCCCATTATATTGTTTTCCTCTATTTCTTTGCACGGATCACGGAGGAAGGCTTTCTGATCTCTCCTTGCTATTATTTGGAACTCTGCATTCAGATGCGTAAATCTTTCCTGTGGCAAAGGACTCAGCCACACATATACATGTATCCATTCTCCCTCAAACTCCCTCCCATTCAGGTTGTTACATAACACTGGAGCAGAGTTCCATGTGCTATACAGTAGGTCTTCATTGGTTATCTGTTTTAAATTCAGCAGTGTGAGTACACAGCTTTTTAACAATTAGTGTGATGAAATGGGAACTACCTATTAGACCTTTCTACATATCAAAATGTCCAGTTCTTCCAGGGAAAACACTGACATGATTGTTTCAATTACAAGCTAGACTAACTCCCCCATCCCCACTACCCTAAAGCCATCATTTTTACTTGAAAGAACAATTTGCAGATTATAATTGCTTGAGCCTTAGCTGTTTGGCAAATATTTTCTTTGAAGTGAATGAAATGTCTGTCACTTTAGGAAAACAATAGTGGTTTTGTTTGTTTGTTTGTTTGTTTGTTTTTACTTTGGCAATGATAAAATTACTATTTTGTAAAACTTGTATCTGCCCCTTGACAGCTTCCTAACACCTGAAGATTTTCCTAATGAGATTATTGGTTAAGTTAATGAATGTGATTTTTTTTTTTTACTATTTGAAATGAACTGTGTCAAAATTTGGAAGATCTGTATAACTCAGTGAACCAGTAAGTGCCAAATGGCCAATGTAGGAAGTTACAAATTCTCGGACAAGAAATCTATTCCATAACAGACCAATAGATTTTAATGTAACAGAGAATGAAAAATTCACATATTCACATTAAATTCTGTATTGCATCTCACATCTTAGAAATAACCATTGCCCAGTTATCAGCGAAGGATATGTGTATCATCTGAAAAGGCTATTAAAATACTATGTATTATATTATATACATACATTATTACCTATTATATAAAATACTACAAAATATTCCTTTTTCAAACCACATACCTGAGACTGGATTTTCTTCACTTACTTCAACCACAACATATCACAACAGATTATACATGGAAGCAGACATGAGAATCCAACTATTTTCTATTTTAAGCCAGTTATCAGACAGATTTGCAAAAGGTAATATAATACCGCTCTTCTAATTTTTCAGTTTTGGAAAATATGTTACTATATAAAACATTTGTTGTTGCTATCTTTTCATAGAAATATTACTTTTCTAATTTTTATTATTATTTTAAATGGCATCATTAGTCATCAGAGAATACAAATCAAAACCACTTCATACCTACTAGGATAACTGTGATAATAATTTTGAAAAAGTAACAAATGTCAGAATGTAAAGAAATTGGGATCTCCTATGTTGCTGGTAGGAATGTAAATTGATTTGGGAAACAGTTTGATAGACTTCAGAAAGTTAAGCATAAAGCTACCACATGACCCAGCAGTTTCATTCCTAGGTATATACCTAAGAGAATTGAAAACATATATTCACAAGGAAGCTTGTGCTGCTGCTGCTGCTAAGTCGCTTCAGTCGTGTCCGACTCTGTGCGACCCCATAGACGGAAGCCCACCAGGCTCCCCTGTCCCTGGGATTCTCCAGGCAAGAACACTGGAGTGGGTTGCCATTTCCTTCTCCAATGCATGAAAGTGAAAAGTGAAAGGGAAGTCGCTCAGTCGTGTCTACAGATGTTAATTTTGAAAAGTGGAAATTCCAAAAATCAAGATGTCTATTAGCTGATGAATGGATAAAAACAGTGTGGTCTATCCACACAATGAAGTATTAATTAGCCATAAAAAGGAATGGCGTACCGATTCATGCTACATTATGGATGAACCTTGAAAACATTAAGCTAAGTAAAAGTAGTTAGACACACCAGGTCTCCTACTGTATGATTCCATTTATGTGAAATGTCCAGAACGGGCAAACACATAGCTACAGAAAGTAGACTAGCAGTTGCCGGAGGCTAAAAGGAAGAAGGACTGGAGAGTAACTGCTCAGGAATAGTGGTGATGGTTATAAACCTTGTAAATATACTAAAAATTGATGAATTGTATACTTATAAATGCTTCATTTTGTTAGTATATAAATTATATTTTAATTAAAAAAATATATGCCCGGGGGAAAAAAAAAGCGTAATTTTAGTGGTTAGTAACTAATAATAAAGTTATTCCCAGTGCAAAATTGTTTTGAGTAGTAACCACAGAGACTAGAATGGTATGCTGCTGCTGCTAAGTCACTTCAGTCGTGTCCGACTCTGTGCAACCCCATAGACGGCAGCTCACCAGGCTCCCCCGTCCCTGAGATTCTCCAAGCAAGAACACTGGAGTGGGTTGCCATTTCCTTCTCCATAGAATGGTATAGTTGGTCCCTAAAATCTCAGTTTAGGGGTCAGAGATTCCCGAAGTTTGTCCTAAGTATCAGGTTTAGTTTCCAGAGTTAATTCTAGATCTAATCAGCTAGGATTTTTTTTTAAATCCTAGCCTTAAATTTCAGCTGGGGAGGAATTTCTAGAACTGTTAAATGCTTATTCATCTTGCATGTGGACTTTTGCTTGCTTTTTGTACACATTTTAACCAATGATGAGATATTTATTATTACTGAAAGACAAAAATTATTAAATTACTGAATATTACTGATTGACAAAGAAAAAAAACCCAATACAAATTGTGAGAACACTGCATACTTACAACATAGAAAATAGAGTCACTGAAAAGTGTTAATTATAGAAAAACACACTTTACAATTTTGTTGAGTTTCATTGTATAGTTTAAAATTGGTTTAATTTCCATTTTTAATGATAGAAACTTTTCTCCTCTTCACAATTAACATAAAGACATAAAAACCCCAATTAACATAAAGACAACAGTGATTTGCATAACAACAACTTCCTTGGCCTTAGAGAAGCTTGGTATTTGGTTTTCTTTAAATGAAAGGTTTGGTTTTTGTAGGACATATTAATATTTTTATCTTAATATTTTGTAATCTTTCCACTATTTTCTGAAATGTGAATTTGAGTACATAATATACTATCATGCTTTTTGCCAGCCTAGCTATGAAAATGTTTCTTAAATTTTTACAATTTGACTCAACTTCACTTTCCATTTGTACCAGCTCCCACTTCCTCCAATGCTCTGGTCAGAGATTGGTCTTTTCCACAATTCCCAAATTACCTATGGTCTTTAACATTTGTAACATTTGTAAAAAGTGGGTACCACTTTTCTCGGCTTTCCCTAAAATTCTCTTCCTCTTCTTCACCTGCCCAATTCTGTTTTTCTTTGTGGAGAATTTATCACTCCTAGCTCGTGTCCCCACCATACTCTATTGCCAGCCCCAGGCGTGGGATCTGACAGTGGTTCTTCTGCACTGCACGGCACACGCTCTGAGTACGCCTAAGTACAGGCAGCAATGCCTCAAAATTCTCATGAGCCTCCACATTTAACTCTCATTGTGGAGAGAAAAGAGAATTAACCCTGGAGTCAGACAGATCTTAGTTGACATTTAAACCCTACCTCTCATTAGCAGGATAAACTTGGTGACTGACTGAGTCTCAAAGACTTTAAGTTTCCCATTTGTAAAACTGGATGAATACTACCAAGCTTATAAGATCACTGTGAAGATTAAATCAAACTCAGTATATATTGTGCCTGGCCCATTAATGTTAACTCCTGACTTCCCCTTTCATTTTTTAACATGTATAATTTTAATATGTTTATATTGCCCATTATAGTATTCCAGCAGAGAGAGACAGACAGACAGACATAACACAGTGTCTGGCCCAGATCAGGCACTCAATAAATCTTTGGTGAATGAATAGCTCTGATTTCTTTCCAAATTTTGGGGAGTTGTGGCTTTGTGCCTGCTTTAAGTGAACAGTTCTGTTTTCAAATCAGATATATGTCCAATTCAAATGGAAAACTGGATGAGGTTATAGCCATTTCACCTTCTCCTTCATCTCCAACTTGTTTTAGATTCCAAGTAGTCATATGTTTTAGAATTCTTTGTAAAAATTTGAAGTTAAAGATATTGCGACTTCATATTTATACCCATTTTTTAGCTTCTCATTCCATTTAGATTATTTTGTTTCATGAATTTCCTCGGTTTCATCATAGTTAGTTTTCAAACAGTTTTTCAAATAAAAAGGTATTTATTGAACATCTATAAGTACTTCTGTTTTCTCTCTTAAAATTAACCAGACTCAGTGATGGCTTGTTAGGTTATAGGTATGCTTAGAGAACAACAGCAACAACAAAACAACGAGTCTTAATTATTGCTATGAAAAATCCTTAAAATATAAATGGATATTGGTTGTATTTTTATTCAACAGAGGATGAGATATTTAATGGGGAAAGAAGGTTTTTCTTTCAATGCTATATTAAAAATTTCATACATTCAAGTTTAGAGTTATTGTCTCAGAAGCTACAATAGTTATTGCAAGTTCTTTTCTCCTAGAAATTTTATTAACCATGAAAATATCTCTCTGGGCAATGTGTTTGATCCTGAACAAAGCTAGTCATATGTGTTTTTTATGAAGATATTTTTTACGGCGGAAAGAGGTAGTAAAAGCAAATATTAGGTAACTTCTTGAAAAGTAATTATACGAACCAGGATACCATTGACAAGAAACTCTTTTTGATCATTTTAGAGGTTAAAGCTCAGAGAAGGACCTGGCTTTGCCTGGAATGCTGAGAAAATAAGTAGAGTTCATGTTTGAGTGGAGTCTTGAGGAATTAGTACGAGTTTGCACATTGAAGAAGTGGGGAAAGGATTCCAGGCAGAAGGAACAGCCTTCGCCAGTTGATGCTGGGTTTGGCTTTTGTGCGACAGCCCTACAAATGTTGAAAACACCTATTATGAGAACCATCAGTCTTTGCTCTTTAGAGAAATGTATGTGTTTAGAGTATGAAAAGAATAGGCAATTTCTCTTTTTTTTTAGCCTCCCTTTCTCTCCTCGAACAGGCTACCTAGCAAAATAGGCTGGGCAAAGTTCCAGGTTGCTACTAGTGTTTCTAAGGATGTTAGGTTACTGTCACTCCCCCAAACATCTTTACTCTCTTTTCCTGCATTATCTATAAAAAATTATAAAAACAACTCACACACACAACCTTCTGAACACTGCCTTAGAGGAGATAACTGGTCTTTCCTGAAGCCAAATCTTCAGTTTTTTTCTATGAGCTGCAACTTGTCTATATTATCTTTTCCCCATTTATTCCAGTCTTTTATCTTGGGGAAAGAATCCATGTCCTGAACTTTTTTATATTTTTCTGTATGACTTTATTATAGTACTAAAAGCAGAGACATTACTTTGTCAACAAAGGTCTGTCTGGTCAAGGCTATGGTTTTCCCAGTGGTCATGTATGAATGTGAGAGTTGAACTACAAAGAAAGCTGAGCGCTGAAGAATTGTTGCTTTTGAATTGAACCGTGGTGTTGGAGAAGACTCTTGAGAGTCCCTTGGACTGCAAGGAGATCCAACCAGTCCATCCTAAAGGAAATCAGTCCTGGGTGTTCATTGGAAGGACTGATGTTGAAGCTGAAACTCTAATACTTTGGCCACTTGATGCAAAGAGCTGACTCATTTGAAAAGACCCTGATACTGGGAAAGATTGAGGGCGGGAGGAGAAGGGGACGACAGAGGATGAGATGGTTGGATGGCATCACCGATACAATGGACATGGGTTTGGGTGGACTCCAGGAGTTGGTGATGGACAGGGAGGCCTGGCATGCTGCAGTTCATGGGGTCACAAAGAGTTGGACACGACTGAGTGACTGGACTGAACTGAACTGAGAATCGAGATAGAGCTATCTAGATAATTTGAGTTTACTGAATACCTATTAGATTGCCTCTTGATTTGCCCATCATGGGGATGAGAGAAACTGCTGAAAAATATGAAAAATATGAAACTGGAATTACAATGATGGAAGGGAATATTTGTTGGATATTTCCCAATGCCCTTCTAGACCTACTCTCCACCTACTATGGCTGATACTTATGGATTGTATTTATTTGCTCCCTTACCCTCTTATTTCCACTTGAGTTGAGCCAATGGGAGTCACTGGAAGGAAATCTGAAGGGCAGAAGGAGTGAGGTTAGGGTGTTCCTTCACATAGTTCCCTCTCTGCAGGACCTCTTATCTGCTTTCCTCCTGAGTCTACAGCTTCTTCTGAGACACACAGCTTCTCCTGCACACACAGCTCCAACCCTCTTCAAGTTCCAGTAATTGCCTGTTCTTTCAGATCTAAGGACATCAAGACTCCCTGGTATTTTAGCCTTGAGGTGCTTCAGTTTCACTTGTTGATTTCCCTAACCCTGACCACCCCTTCTAAGTCAGTTCAGTTCAGTCGCTCTGTCGTGTCCAACTCATTGTGACCCCATGGACTGTAGCATGCCAGGCTTCCCTGTCCATCACCAACTCCTGGAGCTTACCCCTTCTAAAGATCTCTCCACTAAACTCTCTCCTTACTCATCTATATCCTGTTGGGATTATAACTGATACAGATGGTGGCATAACTTTCTGAGTCACTGTGACAATCACAATTTGCCTTTTATTTTATTTTTAATAGAGTGAAGTGCTTTCTAATTCAATGCTGATATTTATTTCTTAGAAAGAAAAACAAAAAAGCCCTCAAAGCCAGCCATATAACTTCCTGAGATGGATGTTTTAGGAGACTGCATGTAATTGTAAGCTATGATCTTCAGTGACTGTGGAGCAAACCAAATTTCTTACTCAGCACTGTACTTTCATAAGCTTGTTTATGTAAAGATGTTTCCTGCACAATGATTCAATGATCCGTTATGAGCCAGCCTTGTTCATTCTAACAAATTGTTTTAGGAGCTTAATTGACTTAGTCCTTGCATACAAGATAAAACTTGCTCAGGAACCCCTTTGATTATTAGAGTAATTATGTAGACGAGAGTGAATTAAATGATTGTGTGAATAACAAATAATAGTCACACTGACTACTTTTCCCCTCTGATAAGTGAGAGAATAATAAGCAAGATCACAGTATTAGAAATGAGAAATATTGACATTTAGGTAATTCTTGCCTGGAAAAATCCCATGGACGGAGGAGCCTGGTAGGCTGCAGTCCATGAGGTCGCTAAGAGTCGGACACGACTGAGCGACTTCACTTTCACTTTTCACTTTCCTGCATTGGAGAATGAAATGGCAACCCACTCCAGTGTTCTTGCCTGGAGAATCCCAGGGATGGGGGAGCCTGGTGGGCTGCCATCTATGGGGTCGCACAGAGTCGGACACAACTGAGGCGACTTAGCAGCAGCAGCAGCAGGTAATTCTTGATTTATGGAAGAATATGGTAATTCTAAAATATTACTACTATCCAGGTTTTTCCTTTTTAAGACAAAATTTCTCTTTTAGTCAAGGGCATTCATTCATCAGATATTTTACATTATGACATATGACTTTGCACACATGCTTCTGCAAATGTGACAACTATTTAGCTGATAGCAATGTTACTTTGGCAATAATCTTAAATTCTCTTTTAAGGTTGCTCTATAACTAGTACTAGGAAATGTATACTTTTTGAAGCATATCAAAAAACAATTTCTATAGAATGTTCTTTCCTCATTTTTGTCGTGGAGCCAATTGACACCTGAGTTAATGAAGAAATCTCTCAACATGGCTGGAAGCTATCATAGCATGAGCTCTAAAAATGTAAGGTAAAATGAAGGAAGGAGACTTTTCTCTATCATTTTAAAAATAGTTTGATGAAGCAATATAAAATTTATGCATTCATCTGTTTTAGCAATATATTTGAGTGCCTTATTTGTTTCAGGCACTGGACTAGGCACTCAGGATGCTCTAGGGAAAAAGCCAACGTCACTGAAATATTCCTTGTAATCAGGAGTTCTGTTCAACTATTTAACAACTTATGCATCCCAGTCTGATACAATCAGCAGTAAAAACGGACTTCGCTGCACCACGCATCTTGGCTGAGGGAGTCCAGGACCTTACTCTTCTTGGTTTCATCGTTGGTTGCCTCTGGACCATTCACTGGGGATTTTCACTTGCTTCTTAGTTGAGACCAGGACCTCTGGGTCTCCCTTCCTCGCTCTGTGTCCTCTGCTCCTGTGGTTATGGACTGCACCAGGCCTTTAGACTTTTCACTGCTCTTTCAAGTATGTCGGTCGTTCAGTCTCAGGTGACGATTTGAATTTTGAGCCTTCTGCTTTCTCAGCTTCCAGTACAATTCAGTTCAGTTCAGTTCAGTCATTCAGTCATGTCCAACTCTTTGCAACCCCATGAATCGCAGCACACCAGGCCTCCCTGTCCATCACCAACTCCCGGAGTTCACTCAGACTCACGTCCATCGAGTCAGTGATGCCATCCAGCCATCTCATCCTCTGTCATCCCCTTCTCCTCCCGCCCCCAATCCCTCCCAGCATCAGAGTCTTTTCCAATGAGTCAACTCCTCCCATGAGGTGGCCAAAGTACTGGAGTTTCAGCTTTAGCATCATTCCTTCCAAAGAAATCCCAGGGCTGATCTCCTTCAAAATGGACTGGTTGGATCTCCTTGCAGTCCGAGGGACTCTCAAGAGTCTTCTCCAACACCACAGTTCAAAAGCATCAATTCTTCGGCACTCAGCTTTCTTCACAGTCCAACTCTCACATCCATCCACGACCACTGGAAAAACCACAGCCTTGACTAGATGGACTTTTGTTGGCAAAGTAATGTCTCTGCTTTTGAATATGCTATCTAGGTTGGTCATAACTTTTCTTGCAAGGAGTAAATGTCTTTTAATTTCATGGCTGCAGTCACCATCTGCAGTGATTTTGGAGCCCAAAAAAGTTAAGTATGACACTGTTTCCACTGTTTCCCCATCTATTTCCCATGAAGTGATGGGACCGGATGCCATGATCTTCATTTTCTGAATGTTGAGCTTTAAGCCAACTTTTTCACTGTCCTCTTTCACTTTCATCAAGAGGCTTTTTAGTTCCTCTTCACTTTCTGCCATAAGGGTGGTGTCATCTGCATATCTGAGGTGATGGATATTTCTCCTGGCAATCTTGATTCCAGCCTGTGCTTCTTCCAGCCCTGCTTCCAGTTACCCCCTTGATATTTTTGTTGTCTTGATTGTATTCTAAAACATATTCCACTTCTTCCGTCTGCACATGACCTTCTTTCTCTGACCATCACTTGGCACTTCATCTCTACTTTTCTTTTTTTTTTTTTTTTAATTCTCTTTATTACTTTTAAAAAAAAATCACATGCTCCCCATCCTGAACCCTCCTCCCTCCCAACCTCCCCATACCATCCCCCTGGGCCTTCCCAGCGCACCAGCCCTTGTTTCTCTTGATTATTTAAGTAAAGGTCTTAACATTCCTTCTAGATTTAAACTCTTTGATAGCAGGGAGCAAGTCCTATAGAACTGGAAATATACCAATAGCATCTAATATTAAAGAATTATTGTTACTTTCTTCAGTATGATGATGATATTATGATTATGGTTTTAAAATTCCTCACCTAATACAGATATGCCATGAAATATTTATGAGGTAAAATTGATATCTGGTATTTATTTTAAAAGTATCTTAGGAAACAAATTTTAGGATATAGAATAGGTACAAGAAGAATAATAAAATAATTGGTTATTATTAAAGTTGGATGATGGATACACTGAAGGGTCACTGTAATTATCTCTATGTGTGAAAATTTACATACTAAAAGTTAAATTATATAAATATAGATAATGTAAATATAAATTATATACAGCTATGATATAAAGAAATATACAAATAAACAATAAAGTCCAGATGAAAATATTTCTTTATTAACAGAATTGACCTTGAAACTGCCCCTTGCCTTGTTCTAATTTGATTTCTGGACAATATAAATGTCCTCCCCGTGTATCTAAAGGGGTTGTCATCTGGGTGGCCACTTTGGCTCACAATAGTTTCCTTTTTCTCTGGGAATGGATCAAAACACTGGAATGAGCCTCTAGTGGTCATGCCTGTACTATGGGACCCTGACACTCCAGTCAAACTTGGTCGATCCAGGTGTAGGTGGACAGTTGACAGAACCTGGGCCAATCACACCCTCTCTGCTGACAATTTGAAACTTGTGAGAGAGAAGTACAAACTGATCTGATTGGAGGCCTGCTCTAGTCACGGCAGTGCCCAGAGATAAGGCCTCTGAACTCTCGCCCTGAGCTTTCCTACTTAGTTGCTTTTGAACCTGCCTTCCAGTGGTTTGGTTGACCACTCTCCCACTG
Organism: Bos grunniens; assembly: GCF_055505025.1. Classification (NCBI taxonomy): domain Eukaryota; kingdom Metazoa; phylum Chordata; class Mammalia; order Artiodactyla; family Bovidae; genus Bos; species Bos grunniens. The sequence goes on from NC_141176.1 coordinate 52,745,979, forward strand.
ATCCTGTGAAATGCCCTAGTATTCATCCAGTAAGCCACTCCTCCCCCATTTTTTAAATTTAAGTTATCCAGAATTTGTTTCTGTTACTTAGAATTAAAAACATTTATCTCATGTACCATCTGAATGAGATGAGCTCACTCACATTACAAGGAATAGACTGTCTGAATCCAATGCAATTCTGCACATGAAACGTTATCATCCAGTATTATGCAGAAGATTTTCTGTCTCCTGTCTCACTGTAAACACATAATAATTAATTATAATTGCTTAATAATAGTTAAATACCTACTATGTGTCTATACTGTAACAAATGCTGACTATTCAAAGAGAAGGAAAACACAGTCCGTGCCCTCATGGAGTTACAATTTTATGGGGAGACAGATATCTTCAGGAATGACACTGGCTGTTGTATTATTATAGAGACGAGTATCCAAAAGGACGGAACTGTGTTTCTAAGAAGCAGAGAACAAGAGAACTTGATTTGGAGTAGATGATGGAGGTGGGGAATGAAGTTGAGGGCTTTTTTTTTTTCTTTTTATTGAAGGATAGTTGCTTTACAGTTATTTTCTACTATACAACGAAGTGAATCAGCCACATGTAGACATATATCTCCTCTTTTTTGGATTTCCTTCCCATCTCCATCACTGCAGAGCACGGAGTAGAGTTCTCTGAGCTGTACAGTGGGTTCTCACTCGTTGTCTGTTTTATAGATAGTGTCAATAGTGTAGGGCATCCTAGGAGGCACGTAATAAAGAATCAATAGTGCGGGGCTTCCCAGGAAGTGCAGTAGTAAAGAATCTGCCTGTCAATGCAGGAGGTGTGGGTTCGATCTCTGGGTCAGGACAATCCCTTGGAAGAGGAAATGGCAACCCACTCCAGTATTCTTGCACTTAAAATCCTATGAACAGAGGGGTCTGCTGGGCTATAGTCCATAGGGTTGCAGGGTCAGACAAAGTTTAGTGACTGAGCACACACACACATGCATCAATAGTGTATATATGTTATTCCCCATCTCCCAAATTCATCCCACTCACCATTTCCCTCCTTGATGTCCACGTTTGTTCTCTGTATCTGTGTCTCTGATTCCACTTTGCCAATAAGATTATCTATACCAAAAAAAAAAAAAGATCATCTATACCATTTTCTAGATTCCACATATATGCACTGCTAACTGCTAAGTCACTTCAGTCATGTCCAACTCTGTGTGACCCCATAGACGGCAGCCCACCAGGTCCCCTGTCCCTGGGATTCTCCAGGCAAGAGTACTGGAGTGGGGTGCCATTGCCTTCTCCAGCCATTAGGGTGGAGTTAATGGAGTTTGTTTAATAGTTAAACAAACTAGTACATTCACTTTATTACAGGTTCAAAAGCTCCATCAGGTTTATTGGCTTGAATTGTGACACATGTATGTCCTTTCCAAGATGGCTAACAGTAAGGGCCACCAACGTAGGATGGCTGGCTTAGAAACTAATTGTGATTCCTGACCCCCAGGCTAGAGAAAAGCCCAGATTTCCTAAGATATATGGTTGTTGTTTTTTGTTTGTTTGTTTGTTTTTTGAGCAATGAAGTTGATAAAGGAAATAGCTACTTCCTGAACAGCTGGCCATATATGAGGCAGATAGGTCAAATAACCTGGACAGGAGGGGTTCTTTGGGAAGAACCATAGGGAAGCCATAGGGAAGAAATCTGACTGGAGAGAATTCCAGAGAGAAAGAAAAGATAGCAATTAAAGCAGTAAATGTCAACAGCTCTCTTGAGGAATTTTGCTATAAAAGCTAGAAGAGAAGCAAGGTAATATCTGGTGAAGGATGTAGGGCCCAGAAAGACTTGTAGGATTAGATGTAAATATGTATGTATTTGGGCTTCCCTGCTGGCTCAGATGGTAAAGAATCTGTCTGCAGAACAGGAGATGTGGGTTTGTTCCCTGAGTCGGGAAGATCCCTTGGAGAAGAGAATGGCAACCCATTCCAGTGTTCTTGCCTGGAGAATTCCATGGACAGAGGAGCCTGGTGGGCTGTAGTCCATGGGGTTGCAAAGAGTCAAATACGACTGATCAAGTAACACACACACACACGTATATATTTAAGACTGGAGAAATTACTGCATGTTTAATGTTGATGGACATAAGCCTATGAAAAGGCAAAAACTGAGATGCAGAAGAGAGAAGAAAGAGTTGGAATGATGTCATTTAAGAGAGAGGTGGAAGGTATGAATGCACGGGTGGAGGAGTTGGTCTCAGAAGGAAGACTCAGGACTCAGATGATGGTTAGCATTTTTAGCAATATGGTATATTTTAAATGAAGTATAGATAGATAGATATAGATATGCTATCCTACACTTGATAGACTATAGTATAACATAACATAACTTTTTTATGAACTGGGAAGCCAAAAAATGTGTTTGGCTCATTTTATTACAACTTCCCCTTTACTGTGGTGGCTGGAACCCTCCCTGCAATATCCCTGGGATATGCCTGTACTTTATAAATGACAGGGACAATATGAGTTTGAACTCAAGACCCACATTGCTGTTTGCGCTATACCTATCGCCTCTCATTCCACCATACATGTCTGGTTTTTTGAAAGTAGAGACTATGCTGTATTCTTTTATCTCCGCTAGTGTAGTGTCTGGCACCTAGCAGACATGCAACATATTTTTTCTTAACTTTTTATTTTGTATTGGAGTATAACCGATTAACAATGTTGTGGTAGTTTCAGGTGACAGAGAAGGGACTCAGCCATACATATACATGTATCCGTTCTCCCCCAAACTCCCCTTCCATCCAGGCTGCCAGATAACATTGAGCAGAGTTCCCTGGGCTATACAGTAGGTCCCTGTTGGTTGTGTGCCTGCGTGCTAAGTCGCTTCAGTCATATCTGACTCTGTGGCCCCATGGACTGTAGCATGTCAGAATCCTCTGTCTGTGAGTTTCTCCAGACAAGAATGCTGGAGTGGGTTGCCATGCCCTCCTCTAGGGGATCTTCCCGACCCGGGGTTCAAACCTGCATCTCTTAGGTCTCCTGCACTGGCAGGCAAGTTCTTTACCACTAGCGCCATCTGGGAAGCCCTCTTGTTGTTTATACATTTTAAATATAGCAGCAACACATTTTTTGAATGAATGGAGGGGAAGTGTCACTTACCAGTTAACCTCTATAGGTTTTCCCCACTATCTGAAAGTTCCTAAGGCAAAATGGGGTAAAGCAAAGAAGCAATTACTTTAGGACACATTTTGCTAATGAACACACAAAGTTAATCCAGATAACACGCAGATGCTCACAGACACAGTTCAAAGCTCTGGTGGCTTGATGTTGAGATGCTGTGTGGAGTTCCCGGGAAAGGAGGTTGGCCACGCCACTCTCTCTGCTCACTGAGCACACTGCCTCTATAACTGGGTCACTGCAAAACCAACACTGAACACTATTTTTGCTTTTGGCCTTTTCCCATAAAAGTAAAAATATTCTTCAGGTCTCTTTTGGTTATCAAAAACCAGCTACAATGTTAAATCTTTCATAAAAGCTGAGTACACATAAAGGGAACTTCTGAAAAGTGGGAGATACCTGTATTTCTTTTCTTTGGGAATACCTGTAGCAGGTCTTGGATACCATATTATTTCCCAGATAAATAATTTTTATGCTCTTTTTCACTTTTAATCACCGGCTGTACCTTTTATACCCTTGATTTGCTCCTATATGCATTCCTTGCTGAAAATACAGATACATCATGCCTCAGAGACAAAGATGTATCTGGCAACTTGAAATAGAAAATAAAAATGCAGACAATGATAATATTTCGTGAGTCTGGGGTGAAAATCATAGGGAGACATTGTTAAAGCCACTTTAAGTCCACCCTGACTTTTTCTTAACACCCATTGTTTACTTGGATACACTTTTGGCGAGGTCAGGTCTGTTACGCCGCTGCTAGAATGAAGAGGTTCTGTCTTGAGTATCCTAGCATATATATAGCAAATACATAGTTTATTGATTGTCATAGAATATTATAATCATTAAAACATATATACATGCTTTAGGAAATGGCTTATGTGTTCCATGTGCTCAGTCATGTCCGACTCTTTGCAAACCCATGGACTGTAGGTCACCAGGCTCCTCTGCCCATGGGATTTTCCAGGCAAGAATACTGAAGTGGATTGCTGTTTTCTTCTCCAGGGAATCTTCCCTACCCAGGTATTGAACTTACATGTCCCATGTCTCATGCTTTGCTTAAGAAATTCCAAATGAATGATACAAATAGCAAGTCTAGACATTGTAATTCTTATTTGCTTAGCCAAAAACTAAGTATGCTGACATATTTTATAGAGGGTTTAACAGAAATGCTTGCCACATTCAAGAGCCACAGTATTCCCTGTGGGCAGGACATTCTGTGGTAGGGAAAATGCAAACCAAGTCTTGCTTTTATTCCTAAGGTAATGTTTTAGCTTCTGCCTTGAGAGTTCTAATATGGAAATAAGTGAATCAAAAGTCATAGAGCACTGAAATTTTACGAGTGAGCAAAGAAATTAGATTAATAAACAAATATGATTTCAAGTGTTTAAATTTTTACTGATTTGTTCTTATTAAAATTTCCTCGACCTTCTTTCCAAAAATTTCAACTTGACAGAAATATCAAAAGAATAATTACATGAGTATACATATACTCTTCGCCTAGATTAACCAGTTAACATTTTGCCATGTCTGTTTTATCCCCCACCTTTGTAACTAATAACATTTCGAAAAGAGTTTTGATAAGTAATAATAAATTTCACAGTCATTCATTCTATTGTCTTTAGCTACAACTAGATATATAAAAAAGCTCTATGAGGGCAGGAACTAGGCCTATCTTGCTCAATGCTGCATCCCCAGCACCTAAAGTGATGCTTGGCATATAGTAAAAGCTCACTAAGGGCTTCCCTGATGGCTCAGTGGGTAAAGAATGCACTTGTCTTGTCTCTAATGCAGGAGGCACAGGAGACAGTAGGTTCTATCCCTGGGTCAGGAAGATGCCATGGAGATGGGAATGGCAACCCATTCCAGTATTCTTGCCTGGAGAATCCCATGGGCAGAGGAGCCTGGTGGGCTACAGTCCATGGGGTTGCAAAGAGTCGGACAGTATTGAGCAAGTATTCATGCACACAAAAGCTCAATAAATATTCACGGACTCATGGACTGAGTTGTTCCTTATGTACTTGACCTTTACAAGCAGCACAGATCAATCAAAGCTTGAAAGAAATTGTTGATTTGATCTTAAAGCAAAATATTCAAAAGTGTACACAAGTCTGAAGGGAAACCTTTTATATCTCTCAGCACTTATTATAATGCCTTGCATCAGATAGGGCTCATTAAATACTCCTTGAATGACAGAACAAAGAAAACCTGGTTAGAGTTTCCAAGATAGTCCTGACTATGATGGAAATGTTGGAAAATAAGCCACGATGATAGAAACTTAAGGGATGATTGTATTCAGATTGGGACAAGCCATAAATGAAGCTGTCAGTCCTGTTACAAGGCTGAGTTCTTGCCAGAATTTAAGAGAAGAGGAAGTACAATGAACACAGACAGAAAATAAGTAAATTAACTGGGACTCCCCTGGCAGTCCAGCAGTTAAGACTTTTCCTTCCAGTGCAGGGGGTATGGGTTCTATCCTTGGTCGAGGAGCTAAGATCCCCTATGCCTCACGGCCCTCAAACCAGAACATGCACAACAGAAGCAATATTGTAACAAATTTAATAAAGGCTTTAAAAATGGAGGAAAAAGTAAAATAACTTAAAGTACTACATAGAATTCTAAGACACACAAAGGAATTTCTTAAGAGTGAATGCTGTTAAATTTTGAACTTGGATATTTACAGAGGTTATTCTCTTCTGTAGCTTTCTTCTTCTCTGGAGGAATTTATTATAAAGTGGAAAGTCCCTGGGCTCTTTTTAATATGTTTCTGACTAAAAAGACCACATCTAAACATATCAAATAGATAAAAAAGAATGCCAACAGGATATTTCTCCACTGCTTACATAATAAAGTCCAAATAGCAGCATACAATTCAAGGTCCTCTGCAAAACTAGCTCCCAACTATCTCAATACCTTCATTGTTCTTGTCCCACATCCAGCCTGGGTTGTGGCCCAGAGTTTTTCTAACTGAGTTCTATGAAACTCTACTTTCTCTAAACATCCAGTATCTCTAATACAAAACATCTGATGTTAAATATTTTGCATGGGGAACAAAGTGTGGGAAGTGTTTTCTATTATATTCCTCATCCACATATTGGGGATTCAATGATAAATGAATCTCATTAGTCCAATTAGATCTACATTAGCTCAATTAGAGGCTTTGAAAAATTTTACAGTGTGTAGCTTACCAAACTTACTTGATCAAGTAATTTTTTTGGTGGCAAATTATTTATTAACATCATAAAAGACATTTGTGTTCCCTAGAATACAGTTTGCAAATGCTGCTTAATCATCATACTGCTTGGAATTCCTTGAATGTTGCTCATGCCATTTCTGACTGGAATAACAGTTTGTTTAGAAAAAGCCCCATCCTCAAAAAGATATACCAAAGCACTTATAAAAAGGAAGCCACAAAAGATAGAGGTGACTGGTGAACTATTTCTGTGATGTAAACCTTTGTCGATCTGCCCTTCAAGGCCTTTGATCAACTCTATAATGAAGTTAGAAGCCAGCCTTTATATATAGTTTTCTTTATTTCTTTATGTTGACTAATTTCAGTCTCAAAATTTAGTCATTTGGACTTTTGTCTGGGATAAAGATTCTTTAGAATCAAGAGATATGTACAATAACTTACATGTGAAGTGATGGAGTGATATTTAAGCTGTTTTTGTGAAGTAGATGATAGCATCTGGTAAGTTAAAAAGAATCATTCATTAAGTTTTGTAGGATTTATTCAAAGGAGTGCCAATTATTTGAAAGAGTGACATATATTTAAATTAGTAAAATGAGAGTCACCTGGACTTCCCTGGTGGCTCAGACAGTAAAGCGTCTGCCTACAATTCGGGAGACCTGAGTTCAATCCCTGGGTTGGGAAGATCTCCTAGAGAGGGAAATGGCAACCCACTCCAGTACTCTCACCTGGAAAATCCCATGGACAGAGGAGCCTGGTAGGCGACAGTCCATGGGGTCACAAAGAGTCAGACACAACTGAGCAACTTCACTTTCACTTCCTTGGTGAGCAGAAATGACCTGGGCTGACATATGCTTGTGTGCTTATTTAGAGAACTAGAAAATGAATAAATTATTTGTATTGAGTACTCATTACCTTGTCTCTTTCTCTAAGATGTCCATAAATTTATTCGTTTATTCACTGACTTTTACTGTTTACTGTTAAGAGACAATTTTTCATGTGTTTCTCATGTTCCTGTACATCTTATGAGCAAAGGTACTGAGACAGTCTTTTGTTCTGGATCCTCTTTTCAAAGAGGAATAGAAGATAGAAATGATATTTCCCTCGACCTCTGTGGTGGTCCAGAGGCTATGACTCCATGCTTCTAATGCAGGGGGCCAAGGTTTGATCCCTGGTTAGGGAACTAGATCCCACGTGCCACAGCTAAAAGATCCAGGGTGCAGCAACTAAAAGCCGGTAAATAAATATAAATAAATAAATAAATGTTATTTATTATTTTTATTTGCCAGCTGCAAATAAATAAATATTAAAAAAAAAGAAATGATATCTCACACTGGAGCAGAGGGCTAGTTCTTTCACTGTCCAGTGTAATAACTATAATATCTCCCTCTGAAGCACCTCTAGACAGGTTTTCTTGTCCATTTTTTATAATAAAAGATTGGAGTTTCCCAAGGCCACAGTTTTTCAGTTGTACTGCAAACATACTGCGTGAACTGCATCTGTGCAGGTCGCTCCATGTAACTCCTGTGGGGCTTGAGGGATGAGGGGAAGCAATGGCAACAAGAAGCTCAAGGTGCTGCTTGTGCCATGAGTGATAAAATCCTTTGTCTCTGACCTTGAAGGCTTGCGTCTTCAGCCAGTATCTGAGGAACTGTGGCAGACTAGCTTGTCAGCCTGCAGAGCTTGGTAAAATCTCAGGGCCGTAACAGTGCTTGACACTTGCAAAGAAGTGTCCTTTTCAGGTCATGGGTTTGGAAGGGTTTTCTCCCTAGGTGTTATCAAGGCTTGCCCTAAATCAGGACCACCAGTGTGGATCATTGCTGGATGATCAGGGTGGGGCAGAGTGAATTGGGAGGGGAAAGCTTAAGATGAGGCAAACATCACATGAACAGGAGTGATCTGGAATCATTTATGAAATGCAATGTAAGCTGAGTTCAGAGTTTACCTGAATGACAGACTAGGAAACAGGGAGCTCTCTGAGGTCAGGGTGACTCAGGAAGGCACATAGCCCAGACAAAGGTAGTCAGAAACAGGTTGGCAAAAAGTACCCCTTTGGTTCCTTTCCATTCTAGAGCATGCCTTTCATCCAGATTGGCTTGTTTTCCCTCCTCCAAAAGGGGCCCTTCAGTCAGACTTTGTTTTCTTAAAGTTGTTGAAACCCTGGACTGTTCTAGACCCAGACAGGGCAGGCCCTGGTCATTTTCACTGTCCATGTTTAAGAGAAAGCCATGCTCTTTGCTTGATGGAGGATATTGGCCGAACCCTGAGACTTTGCTTTCTTTAGGATGTGTTGGTTCCTGGTGTCCATTGTCCAGGCTCTTCTCCAGGATGGTCTTTCTGCTCCTGAGACCAGTCTGCTGGTGAGAAATGGGGCATTTTGGGCCATAAGAGATCACTCTGGCAAACAAAAACAAACAAAAGCCAAGCTGATAGTGGCTTAAACAGTAACAAATGTCCAAGTGATGTGTCATTCTGTTTTTTTCTGTATAAACAGTCATGGTTCCCTCAGGAATTTGGAACTGTTGGCCGTATTCTTTCTAAAGGGGAATGTGGTTAAAATAGCAACAGTCAGTCCAAGCTGGCAACCCAGAGAAGTGGTGGCTAAGCCTCTTTGTACTCAGAAATAGACTTACACAAAAGGGTTATGGCATATAATGCAAAGGGCATGGTGTGAGCACATGAAAGTTTAACACTCTTATTAATTTTGCCCCATGTATAGTGCTCTTCTAAATGGTTGATAAGCTATTCTATCACTGTTGGCAGGATCTAAAAAAAATATTTTTATATCTTTAAGGGAAACATTCAGGAGCAATTTAAGTATTTTCAAAGTCTATCACTGACTCAGAGGACATGAATTTGAGCAAACTCTGGGAGACAGTGAAGGACAGGGAAGCCTGGCATGCTGCAGTCCATGGGGTTGCAAAGAGTTGGACACAACTAAGCGACTGAACAAAAACAACATAATGTCCTGTGTTGCCCTTCAGTTTGATTATTTTTATCTTCAGAGGGGAACGTGTGTCTGGATGTTTAATTTGGAATAAAAAAAGGCAAACACAAGTGGAAAAAAGTCTCAAGCAAAACACAGGTCCCAGAGCAGAACTAGTTTCAAAAGGAGGTGCGGAAATTGAAGGGCAGAGTTGGAGGACAATCCGAGAGAAGTTAGTAAAAAGCGATGGTATCTGGAATTCTGGGTGACCACACTGGATTTCAGGAACAGATTTTTAAGAGGGAAGACCCTTTGACTGGAAGTGCAGGAAAGCAAAAAAAGAGGCTTGATGACAAACTGGGAAAAATGATTATGGACAGAAAGATTACTCAAGCATATTAGCGCCTCAGGGTAGGTCATATAACTGCAGCAAAACAAAGCACCAAAGAATGAATGTCTGACCAGAATATTTTAACAAGCACACTAGGTGGAAAGGGAGCTACTAATAATCTGCTACAACTATCATCCAGTTGTTCTGGGCTCGGGTGGGACTGTGCCTAATAATGGCTTAGGAGCATTATTAACCTGATAATGGTTAGGAGCAACTGGAATAGCAATGGGTCTGTTGGTATCTTCCTCCTTAGACTGGAGAACAGAGTTTCTGTGACTGGGAGAATCCTACCAGGCTTGTTTAGGTCAAGAGCCTCTCAATTAAATCCAGGGTAGGTAGGAGCAGGAGAAGAACTAAAGGTCAATAAAGTCACTCAGAGAGGAGATGTGCCCACATTACCAATCAGATGGGTCAGAAGGTATCAGAAGTTCTGGGATGGGGTCAGGGATAAGCAGTCCTCCTTTCCTTCATTCATTTTGTGTAAATATGTGCCAGGTGCCATGCTAGGTTTGGGGAATACAAAGATGATAAGACATAATTTAGAGTCTTGAAGGTCAGCTAGACAAACTGATTACAATCAAGTGTGGTCAGAACCATAAATAAAGGTAAGCACAGGACCCTGCAGGAACGTACAAGGCAGTGGTGAGCAGTGCATGCTAAGTCGCAAGGCAGTGATGAGGAGTGCATGCTAAGTGGTGAGGAGTGCATACTAAGGCAGTGGTGAGGAGTGAATGCTAAGTCGCTTCAGTTGTGTCTGATTCTTTGCAAGCCCATGGACTGTAGCCCGCCAGGCTCCTCTGTCCATGGGATTCTCCAGGCAAGAATTCTGGAGTGGGTGGCCATACCCTTCTGGTGAGGAGTACAGGTTGTGAAAGATGGCTTCCAGGAGGAGACGATGGGTGATCTGTGCCAAAAAGGGTAAGTCAGTAGACTGCTGCTACTGCTAAGTCGCTTCAGTCGTGTCCAACTCTGTGTGACCCCATAGATGGCAGCCCACCAGGCTCCCCCATCCCTGGGATTCTCCAGGCAAGAACATTGGAGTGGGTTGCCATTTCCTTCTCCAATGCATGAAAGTGAAAAGTGAAAGTGAAGTTGCTCAGTCGTGTCCGACTCCTAGCGACCCCATGGACTGCAGCCTACCAGGCTCCTCTGTCCACGGGACTTGCTAGGCAAGAGTATTGGAGTGGGGTGCCATTGCCTTCTCCGGAGCCAGTAGACTATAGGCAGGTAAAGGTGAGGATTGCTCTCAACTGAGGTTTGTGCAAATCCTGTAAATTGAGAGAAAATAAAATGCCTTCCAGAACCTTCAAGGTTTCAGGGTAGCTAAGGCTAGAGAGACATGAACAGCACCTTGAATGTCATGATTTCTCTACAGAAGTGGAGGAACTCTAACACTCAGTTTTAGATCTCTCAGACCAGGTCCAATCTTGGGTGACAGTGTCCTCTTAATGATCTCTGGGTCCTTCTCTAAGCAGATGCAACCTTGCTGGGATTCCCCCTCTTCACAGAATAGCCTAAACGGTTTCTTCAAAGGCAGGGGTGAGAGAAGAAATGACCTCTTTATTGCTCATAGGAGATTCTAGCACTCTTCACCCTCAAGTCTTTGGAACAGAGTCATTAACTAGCATATCCAGGTCAACCCACGGTCCTTTTTTTCATTGCTGTTGTTCATTCGCTAAGTCATGTCTGACTCTTTGTGACCCCATGGACTGGAGCCCACCAGGCTCCTCTGTCCATGGGACTTCCCAGGCAAGAATATTGGAGTGGGTTGCCATTTTCTTCTCCAAGGGATCTTCCAGACCCAGGGATCAAACCATGTCTCTTGGGTCTCCTGCACTGAAGGCAGATTCTTTACGGCAACGCCACTGGGGCTTCCCATAAGCCTTCCCTTTTGCAGAAGGGTATGGACTTCTACCCACCATTCCAAATAAATAGCAGACTCTGAGGTATGTGCTTATGACAATCTTTGGGCCTTTTTTCCTGGGAGGACATGTCATATCCCTTAGGTCCTGTGGGATGAATTCATATTTAACATCTTCCTTTCTGGTTTAAAGATGTGACAGAAAATGAAAATGTCATGTTTGTTTAGATATTATCTATGGTGATAGATTGTTGCTATGAATATTTGAGTTGCTATGAATATTTGAGTTGCTATGAATATTTGAGTTGCTATGAATGCTTGAAGAGGCAGAGTGTGCGTGTTAAAGTGAAAAATACTAAGATGTTGTATGAGCTGCAAGATTCTGATGGTTCTGATGCTAGAATGCAAGTAATGAGTCTTGCTTTGCCCACCTCATGTGGTTATTTGAAAGATTAAGTTACTGAAGGTATGTGAAAATAAGGTATCACTAGGATGCTATACAAGCATAAGATGTTATTAATCGAAGTGCTCCTTGTCTAGCTTTCTAAAAAAAAGGTTATTCCTTTTTCTTCTGAAATATCTTTTAACCAGAAATGTATGACCATGGTATTATTAAAGACACTTTAATGACATATGGACAAATACATTTTTAAAAACCGATAAAATGTCATTTAGGACTTTTTAAAAATTAATTTTTATTGGAGTGTAGTCAGTTCACAGTGTTGTGTTAGTTTTTGCTATACAGCAAAGTGAATCAGTTATACACAGCTGTTTTTCAAAGCATCTCAAAGCATCGAATAACATTTAGGGTTCTCTTCTCTATTCTAATTCTTTATTTAAGGCTCTACTTGCAAACTGGCAGATATTTGATCCCATAATTCAACATATTTTGCTGTAGGAACAATGAAATAGGTGGCAGTTTTTTGAAAGATAATTGCTTTAAAAGAGAGGTTTAGCTTTGACTGAGAGAAAAGTATTGGCAGTTTCAAAGGGTGCAAAAAATGGGTGTGTTCAGAGAGGAAGCAGTCCAGATCAGTAGGAGTGAGCAGAATGGGTGTTCTAATAGTTTAAATGTGCGCAGGGAAATGAGACATGGGGAAATGAGACATGAAGAAATGCAGGGAGTGGAGAAAGATTTGCAAGAGGCTCATTGTCCTTCCATATGGGTGGTGCTCAATGCATAAGTATTGCTAAATGGGCCCGGATCTTCCCTTTGGTAGCCCTCAGTGTCTAGGATGAAATATCTGTCCTAAGCTCCTCCTATCCAGTCACTCTCTCTGCTTGCCAGGAGGCATACCCCCTCTGTCAGAACTTCCAGAGGAAATCCTCTGGGCGTTTTTGTGGGCAGGAGTATCCTCTCACAGTCCACTAGCAAGGTCGTAGACATTGACTTGGGGCTTGGAAACCTCCCAGGAAGAAGTGGCAGAGACTCATTCTTTTTTTTTTTCTTTCTGATTTTCCCACCCTGATCAGAGAAGGAGTCCTATAGTGGCTGCAGAGGCAACCTGCTCCCACAGGAACTAGGAGCAGGGCTGGGTGAGGCTCCTTCTGTGCTCAAGGAAATGCATTACTTACACACAATGAAGAGGACTGACCTCAGATTTATTAAGTATCATTTCTCATAATACAGTAGGAGACCTCAAAATGAAATGAATCATTTTATTTACCAAAACTGTATAATTGGACCAGCGTTGCACTTGTGTTTGAGAAGGAATCAAGGAAATTTTAAAGCCCTTGAATATTTAGTGTGGCTGGGAATTATGTCATATAATGATATGTTCATCTGACGATTTCAGTGAAGTCTTTCTAATTAGTGCTCACAAGTCATCTAATTCTATTTATGGGAGGAATAAATCTAAATACCTGTACAAAACAGGTACTGTGTGCTAAGTCGCTTCAGTTGTGGCTCTTTTGACCCTGTGGACTATAGCCCACCAGGCTTCTCCGACTGTGGGATTCTACAGGCAAGCATACTGGAGTGGGTTCCAATGCCCTTCTCCAGGGGATCTTCTCGACCCAGGGATCGAATCTGTGTCTCTTCTGTCTCCTGCATTGGTGGGTGAGTTCTTTACCACCAGCGCCACCTGGGAAGCCCTTTACAACACACACCCACACACAAAATACTCTTTCAAATGAAAATTCATAAGTAGGTTATGAAAATTCTCTTTCAGTACATTGGTTATTAAGTTCTAGAGCTAAAATACTAAATTGATTGTTTCCTCAAAACAATATTTTATTGAATAAGGGACAGGAACCATGTCAATAGCAGTATAACGAAACATCTGCTGCTTAATCATATAGAAAGCACAATGAATGAGTTTTAACTTTGGATTTTTTCATGTTATGAAAAGAGGTCAGAAACTTTTTAAAAGTGCTGCCTGTGTAATTTTGTACTTAGCAAATCCTGTTTTGAGGTTAGGACGATAACGCATATGCAGGACAGATATTTCTTGTTGAATGGGTGTGGTAAATTTTGCAGAGTGACTGGCTTTTTCTGTCCACCCAGAGGCTTGTGTCTGCCTGTTTCTGGAAGGGTGAGTCTGAATCACAGTGTTTGGGTATTCTTTTCTGCTGCAGAGTGGTTTGAAAGAGGCTAATCTGACCTTAAGGGTATATGCAAATAGAAAAAAAAAAAAAAAACTCACCAAAAAACCTGCCAAGAGATTAGAGTATGTATAAGATTTTAAATACATGCCAAGTATGGAAGAGCTAGAGCTGACTGGTTTATGAAGCACATTCACAGACTTTGAGATCATTTGAATAATTGTAGAATCATTACAAAAAAGCTTTTAATGACCCAGGTAACCACGATGGTGTGGTCACTCACCTAGAGCCAGATATCCTGGAGTGTGAAGTCAAGTGGGCCTTAGGAAGTATTACTACGAACAAAGCCAGTGAAGGTGATGGAATTCCAGTTGAGCTATTTCAAATCCTAGAAGATGATGCTGTTAAAGTGTTGCACTCATTATGCCAACAAATTTGGAAAACTCAGCAGTGGCCTCAGGACTGGAAAAGGTCAGTTTTCATTCCAATCCCAAGGAATATTCAGGTAACTGTATAAAAGACAATGGCACCCCACTCCAGTACTCTTTTGCCTAGAAAATCCCATGGTTGGAGGAGCCTGGTAGGCTTCAGTCCATGGGGTCTCTAAGAGTCGGACACGGCTGAGTGACTTCACTTTCAGTTTTCACTTTCATGCATTGCAGAAGGAAATGGCAACCCACTCCAGTGTTCTTGCCTGGAGAATCCCAGGGACGGGAGAGCCTGGTGGGCTGGTGTCTATAGGGTCTCACAGAGTCAGACATGACTGAAGTGACTTAGCAGCAGCAGCAGCAGCACTCACTTCACATTCTAGCAAGATTGTGCTCAAAATCCTTCAAGCTATGCTTCAACAGTATGTGAATTGAGAACTTCCAGATGTACAAAGTGGATTTAGAAAAGGCAGAGGAACCAGAGATCAAATTGCCAACATAAGCTGGATCATAGAAAAATCAAGGGAATTCCAAAAAAATATTTACTTCTGCTCTATTGACTGTGCTAAGGCCTTTGACTATGTGTATCACAATGAACTGTGGAATATTCTTATATAAATGTAAATACCAGACCCCGTTACCTCCTGAAAAACCTGTATGCCGGACAAGAAGCAACAGTTGGAACTGGACATGAAACAACAGACTGGTTCCAAATTGGGAAAAGAGTACATCAAGGCTATATATTGTCATCTTGCTTATTTAACTTATATACAGAGTACATCATATGAAATGCTGAACTGGATGACTCCCAAGCTGGAATCAAGATTGCCGGGAGAAATATCAACATCCTCTGATATGCAGATGATACCACTTTAATGGCAGAAAGTGAAGAGGAACTAAAGAGCTTCTTGATGAGGGTGAAAGAGGAGAGTGAAAAAGCTGGCTTAAAACTCAACATTCAAAAAACAAAGATCGTGACATACGGTCCTATCACTTCATGACAAATAATGGAAACAGTGTCAGATTTCATTTTCTCAGGCTCCAAAATCAATGCAGATGGTGCCTCCAGCCACAAAATTAAAAGATACTTGCTTCTTGGAAGAAAAACTAGACACTGTATTAAAAAGCAGAGACATCACTTTGCCAACAAAGGTCCATGTAGTCAAAGCTATGGTTTTTCCAGTAGTCATGTATGGATGTGAGACTATGAAGAAGTCTGAGTGCTGAAGAATTGATGTTTTTGAACTGTGGTGCTGGAGAAGACTCTTGCAAGTCCCTTGGACTGCAGGGAGATCAAACTAGTCAATCCTAGAAGAAATCAACTCTGAATATTCATTGGAAGGACTGATGCTGAAGCTGAAACTCCAATACTTTGGCCACCTGATGCAAAGAGCTGACTCATTAGAAAAGACCCTGATCCTGGGAAAGATTGAGGTCAGGAGGAGAAGGGTATGACAAAGGATGAGATGGCTGGATGGCATCACCGACACAATGAACATGAGTTTGATCAGGCTCTGGGAGATAGTGAAGGATAGCGAAGCTTGGCATGCTGCAGTCCATGGGGTTGCAAAGAGTGGGACATGACTGAGTGACTGAACAGCAAGAATCAGAAAATGGACTGCCTGCCAGTGCAGGAAACAGGTTCAATCCCTCAATCAAGAAGATCCCCTGGAGCAGGAAATGGCAACCCACCCCAGTATTCTTGCCTCAGAAGTCCCATGGACAGAGGAGCCTGGGAGGCTATGGTCCATGGGGTCGCAAGAGTCAGACATTACTGAGTGACTGAGAATGCATGAAGTTTCTTTTTCTTAAAAGATTTTAATTAAACTTTTAGAAATTGAAGTAGAACATTCATAGAACATTGAAAACTGTTCAAATCAAGTCGCTATTTGTTTAGGGCCTTCCCTGGTGGTTTAGTGGATAAAACTCTGCGGTCTCAGTGCAGGGGGCCAGGGTTCCATCCTTGGTCAGGGAACCACATGCCAAAGCTAAGAGTTCACATGCCTCAGCTAAAGATCCTGCATTCCTGAATGAAGACCCAGCATAGCCAAATAAATAATTTTTATAAAAGTATATGTTTATTTTTGAGATGGATATTTAGATCATTGAACTGTAGCCCTCTGTTTCCTTAATGTTAGCATTTAAAGCTCTAAATTTCATCCTAAACACAGTTTTAGTTGCATCTTTCATATTTGATATTTCACATTTTCTGTTTTATTAATAATTTGGTTCAATTTTATTGTGAGCGATTCTTTGACCAATGGGTTTTTTTCTTAAAGCTTTCTTCCCCAAACATTTGGGCCTCTTCTATTAATAGTTCCTTTTAATAATTTATTTCCAGCCTCATTTCATAAGATTAATGATTTAAATTCTTTGAAGTTTGTTGAGACTTGATTTGTAGTCCAACACTTGGTTAATTTTCGTAAATGGTTTACGTATACTTAAAAAAAATACATATGTTACACATACCAGTTAAATGAGGCTCATTAATCATGTTTGTAAAAATCTTCTAAATCCTAAGATTTTCTTTTTGGCTTGTTCTTTACTGAGAGTGATGCATCCAGATCTTTAAATCTAGTCTTGATGCATCCATTTTTCCTTTGGTTCTGTCAAATTTTCCTTCTTTTGAGGCTATGTTATTAAAAGTACACACTTTTATTATCATTAAGTTAACTTAGTGGATTGACCCTTTTATGTTGATCATATATTTGCTACCTCTAGTAAAGCCTTTTCCCCCTAATATTAGTACAGCTCTAGCAAGTTTTTGTTATTGCACAGTATATATTTCTCCAGTATTTTGTTTTTAACCCCTCCATGTCCTTATGTTTTCAAGATGTGTGTCTTTTAAGGAATATATAATTGAGTTTTATTTTTAAATCCAGTCTGATTTCATTCAAATTGCTATTTTTATTTTCAAATCTATTGTTTTATTATTTCCTGCTTGTTACTGTTTCTTCTTTCTCTTTCTTCCCTCCTTTGAATTGATAAAATATTTTTATAAATCTATTTGGTCCTCCATGAACTATTGATTATGTTATTTCATAATATTTTCTAGTGGTTACCATAGACATTACAGCATGCATTTGTGACTTAATAGAATCTACACAAGTTAGTCACTTCCTAAAAATGTCAAGATATTCAAACACTGACTCCGTATGCTGCATTCTTGCCTTTTTTCTTATATTTTCATGTTTAAGTGTAGTGAGTCCCTTCCAGGAGAAGTATTATTGTTTTCTACTGTAGCAATTATTTAGAGTTTCTTTCTACTGCTTTTCATTCTATCTTACATTTAAGTATTTCTACTTGCAGTTATTTTTCTTCTGACTGAAGAACGAGTTTTAATTTTCCTTTTATTACTGATCTGCTAAGGATGAATTCTCTGTTTTTGTTTTTAAATGTTTTTATTTCTTCACATTTTAAAAATAGCTATTTTTTAATTAGAAATAGCTTTATTTTTGTGGTATGTGCTTTTTACATACCACAAAATTCACCTTCTTCTTCATTTTATTTTTTCCTATTTCCTTTACTTTTAAAAAAATTGTGGTAAAATTACAACATAAAATTTATCATAAAATTAACCATTAAGTGTATAGTTAACCATTTTAAGAATAAGTTCAATAATGTTACATACATTCATATTGTCATGCAATCAATCTCTAGAAATTTTCATCTTGTAAAACTGAACCTTTACTTTTGATGGTTGGTTTTGGGGCTATGGAAATATAGCTTGTCAGTTACTTTCTTCCAACACTTATGGTAAGACAGTTGTCAGTATTATTGTTGGTTATTTGAAGGAAATATTTTTTGTTTCCTTTGCCATAAATGATAGTTACATTATTTGATTATTTGTAGATTCATTCCTGTTGTCCACTTTCCTGTTGTTGTTTAGGCTTCTGGTTTTTGATAACTTGGCCTTGTCTCCTGACATGTGCACTAATTTTTGACTGAATGCTGGATATTAGGCATAAATATTATAGACATTCAGATGATCTTATATTCCTTTTGGAGAAGATATTCTTTCTGTTGTAGGCAGTTGTCTTTGATTTAATCAAAATTAAGATGATTTGCTATTTAACAATGAAAAAATCAGAAAAAGAAATTAAGGAATCAATTCCACTCACCATTGCAATAAAAAGAATAAAATATCTAGGAATAAACTTACCTAAGGAGACAAAAGAACTGTACACAGAAAATTATAAGACACTGATGAAAGAAATCAAAGAACATAAACAGATGGAGATATATCCCATGTTCCTGGGTAGGAAGAATCAACATTGTAAAAATGACTATACTACCAAATGCAATCTACAGATTAAATGCAATCCCTATCAAATCACCAATGACATTTTTCATAGAATTAGAACAAAAAATTTCCACAATTCATATGGAAACACAAAAGACCCCGAATAGTCAAAGCAGTCTTGAGAAAGAAGAACGGAGCTGAAGGAATCAACCTTCCTGACTTCATATTATACTACAAAGCTATAATCATCAATATGATATGGTACTGGCACAAAAACAGAAATATAGACCAATGGAACAAGATAGAAAGCCCAGAAATAAACCCATGCACCTATGGGTACCTTATTTTTGACAAAGGAGGCAAGAATATTCAATGGGACAAAGATAGCCTCTTCAATAAATGGTGCTGGGAAAACTGGACAACTGTAAAAGAATGAAATTAGAACACTTCCTAACACCATACACAAAGATAAACTCAAAATGAACTAAAGACCTAAATGTAAGACTAGAAAATGTAAAACTCTTAAAGGAAAACCTAGGTAGAACACTCGATAACATAAATCAAAGCAAGATCCTCTATGAGCCACCTCCTAAAGTAATGGAAATAAAAACAAAAGTAAACAAGTGGGACCTGATTAAACTTTCGAGCTCTTGTACATCAATGGGAACTATAAGCGAGGTGAAAAGACAGCCCTCAGGATGGGAGAAAATAATAGCAAACTGACAGAGGATTAGTTTTCAAAATATACTAGCAGCTCATACAACTCAATACCAGAAAAATAAACAACCTAATCAAAAAGTGGGAAAAAGACCTGAACAGACATTTATCCAAAGAAGACATACAGATGACTAATACACATGAAAACATGCTCAGCATCGCTCATTATTAGAGAAATACAAATCAAAACTACAATGAGATATCACCTCACACCTCACATCATCAAAAAGTCTACAAACAATAAATGCTGGAGAGGGTGTGGAGAAAAGGGAACATTCTTGCACTGTTGGTGGGAATGTAAATTGATACAGCCACTATGGAAGATGGTATGGAGTTTCCTTAATAAACTAGGAATGACCATATGATCCAGCAATCCCACTCCTAGGCATATACTCCGAGGAAACCAAAATTGAAAAAGACACATGTATCCCATTGTTCATTGCAGCACTATTTATAATAGCTAGAACATGGAAGCAACCTAGATGTCCATCAACAGATGAATGAACAAAGAAGTTGTAGTACATATACTCAATGGAATATTACTTAGCCATTAAAAAGGAACACACTTGAGTCAGTTCCAATGAGGTGGATGAACCTAGAGCCTATTATACAGAGTGAAGTAAGTCAGAAAGAGAAAGATAAATATTGTATACTAATGCATATATATGGTATCTAGAAAATGGTACTGAAGAATGTTTGCAGGGCAACAATGGAGAAACTTACATAGAGAACAGACTTATGGACATGGGGAGAGGGGAAGAGAGTGTGAGATGTATGAAAAGAGTAACATAGAAACTTACATTACCATATGTAAAATAGAAAGCCAATGGAAATTTATTGTATGGCTCAGGAAACTCAAACAGGGGCTCTGTATCAACCTAGAGGGGTGGGATGGGAAGAGGGATGGGAGGGAGGTTCAAAAGGGAGGGGATATATGTATACCTATGGCTGATTCCTGTTGAGATTTGACAGAAAACAACAAAATTCTGTAAAGCAATTATCCTTCAATTAAAAAACAAATTTAAATGAAAAAAGATTTTGATGCAATTTCAATCCATTTAAAGTCTGTGTAAGGAGGCCTTACAAATAGCTGTGAAAAGAAGAGAAGTTAAAGGAAAGGAGAAAAGGAAAGATATAAGCATCTGAATTCAGAGTTCCAAAGAATAGCTAGAAGAGATGAGAAAGACTTCCTCAGCGATCAAGGCAAAGAAATAGAGGAAAACAACAGAATGGGAAAGACTAGAGATCTCTTCAAGAAAATTAGAGATACCAAGGGAACATTTCATGCAAAGATGGGCTTGATAAAGGACAGAAACAGTATTGACCTAACAGAAGCAGAAGATATTAAGAAGAGGTGGCAAGAATACACAGAAGAACTGTACAAAAAAGATCTTCACGACCCAGATAATCACGATGGTGTGATCACTGACCTAGAGCCAGACATCCTGGAATGTGAAGTCAAGTGGGCCTTAGAAAGCATCACTACGAACAAAGCTAGTGGAGGTGATGGCATTCCAGTTGAGCTATTTCAAATCCTGAAAGATGATGCTGTGAAAGTGCCGCACTCAACATGCCAGCAAATTTGGAAAACTCAGCAGTGGCCACAGGACTGGGAAAGGTCAGTTTTCATTCCAGTCCCTAAGAAAGGCAATGCCAAAGAATGCTCAAACTACCACACAATTGCACTCATCTCACACGCTAGTAAAATAATGCTCAAAATTCTCCAAGTCAGGCTTCAGCAATACATGAACTGTGAACTTCCAGATGTTCAAGCTGGTTTTAGAAAAGGCAGAGAAACCAGAGATCAAATTGCCAACATCTGCTGGATCATGGAAAAATCAAGAGAGTTCCAGAAAAATATCTATTTCTGCTTTATTGACTATGCCAAAGCTTTTGCCTGCATGGATCACAATAAACTGTGGAAAGTTCTGAAAGAGATAGGAATACCAGACCACCTGACCTGCCTCTTGAGAAACCTATATGCACGTCAGGAAGCAACAGTTAGAACTGGACATGGAACAACAGACTGGTTCCAAATAGGAAAAGGAGTACGTCAAGGCTGTATATTGTCACTGTGCTTATTTAACTTACATGCAGAGTACATCATGAGAAATGCTGAGCTGGAAGAAACACAAGCTGGAATCAAGATTGCAGGGAGAAATATCAATAACCTCAGATATGCAGATGACACCACCCTTATGACAGAAAGTGAAAAGGAACTCAAAAGCCTCTTGATGAAAGTGAAAGTGGAAAGTGAAAACGTTGGCTTAAAGCTCAACATTCAGAAAACGAAGATCATGGCATCCAGTCCCATCACTTCATGGGAAATAGATGGGGAAACAGTGGAAACAGGGTCAGACTTTATTTTTCTGGGCTCCAAAATCACTGCAGATGGTGACTGCAGCCATGAAATTAAAAGACGCTTACTCCTTGGAAGGAAAGTTATGACCAACCTAGATAGCATATTGAAAAGCAGAGACATTACTTTGCCAACAAAGGTTCGTCTAGTCAAGCCTATGGTTTTTCCAGTATGGATGTGAGAGTTGGACTGTGAAGAAGGCTGAGCGCTGAAGAATTGATGCTTTTGAACTGTGGTATTGGAGAAGACTCTTGAGAGTCCCTTGGACTGCAAGGAGATCCAACCAGTCCATTCTGAAGGAGATCAGCCCTGGGATTTCTTTGGAAGGAATGATGCTAAAGCTGAAACTCCAGTACTTTGGCCACCTCATGCAAAGAGTTGACTCATTGGAAAAGACTCTGATGCTGGGAGGGATTGGGGGCAGGAGGAGAAGGGGACGACAAAGGATGAGATGGCTGGATGGCATCACTGACTCAATGGATATGAATCTCAGTGGACTCCTGGAGTTGGTGATGGACAGGGAGGCCTGGTGTGCTGTGATTCATGGGGTTGCAAAGAGTCAGACGTGACTGAGCGACTGAACTGAACTGAACTGAAAGTCTGTGTGGCGCTGGAGTGAGAGGCAGCTCTGTGGCACTGGAGTGAGCAGCCGTGAGGAGATACCCCACGTCCAAGGTCAGAGAAACTCCAGTAAGACAGTAGGCACTGGAGCTGCTGTGAGATACCCCACACCCAAGGGCAAAGGAGAACCCCCAGCAAGATGGTCGGAGGGATGAGTCTGTGTTTAGAATCAAATCCCATTCCCATCAGAGATGCTCAGAGGGCTCAGACATGCCTTGTGTGCACCAGAACCCAGGGACCCCACAGAGACTGAGATAGGACTGTGTTTGAGCATAGCCTGTGGAGGTATGGGTCAGCAGTGGACTGACAAAGGGACAGGGGCTCTTGGGTGCAGCAGACCTGGGTATGGCATAAGCCCTTTTGGAGGAGCTCACCATTAACCCCACCATAGAGTTGCGAGAAATTACACAGGACTGGGAAATAGACTCTTGGAGGGCACAAGCAGAAACTTGTGTGCATCAGGACCCAGGAGAAAGGAGCAGTGACCCCACAGGAGACTGACCCATACTTGCCCTGGAGTGTCCAGGAGTCTCCAGCAGAGGCATGGGTTGGTGGTGGCCTGCTGCAGGGTTGGGGGCACTGAGTGTGGCAGTACATGCATGGGATCTTTTGAAGGAGGTCGCCATTATCTTCATGACCTCCACCATAGTTTGGCCACAGATAAATAACAGGGAGGGACACAGCTCCACCCATCAACAGAAAATTGGATTAAAGATTTACTGAGCATGGCCCTGCCCATCAGAACAAGACCGGTTTACCCCTTGGTCAGTCTCACCCATCAGGAAGCTTGCATAAGCCTCTTATCCCTCTCCATTAGAGGGCAGACAACTAAAACCACAGTCACAGAAAACTAACCAATCTAATCACGTGGACCACAGCCTTGTCTAACCCAGTGAAACTATGAGCCATGCCGTGTAGGGCCACCCAAGAGGGATAGGTCATGGTGGAGAGTTCTGACAAAATGTGGTCCACTGGAGAAGGCAATGGCAAACAACTCTAGTATTCTTGCCTTGAGAACCGCATGAACAGTATGAAAAAGCAAAAAGATAGGACACTGAAAGATGAACTCCCCAGGTCGGTAGGTGCCCAATATGCTACTGGACATCAGTGGAGAAATAACTCCAGAAAGAATGAAGAGACAGAGCCAAAGCAAAATCAACACCCAGCTGTGGATGTGAGTGGTGATAGAAGCAAGGTCCGATGCTGTAAAGAGCAATATTGCATAGGAACCTGGAATGTTAGGTCTATGAATCAAGGCAAATTGGAAGTGGTCAAACAGGAGATGGCAAGAGTGAACATTGACATTTCAGGAATCAGCGAACTAAAATGGACTGAAATGGGTGAATTTAACTCAGATGACCATTATATCTACTACTGTGGGCAGAAATCCCTTGGATGAAATGGAGTAGCCATCATAGTCAACAAGAGTCCAAAATGCAGTACTTGGATGCAATCTCAAAAGCGACAGAATGATCTCTGTTTGCTTCCAAGGCAAACCATTCAATATCACAGTAATCCAAGTCTATGCCCCGACCAGTAATGCTGAAGAAGTTGACGTCGAATGGTTCTATGAAGACCTAAATGACCTTCGGACTGGAATGCAAAAGTAGGAAGTCAAGAAATGTCTAGAGTAACAGGCAAATTTGGCCTTGGAGAATAAGATGAAGCAGGGCAAAGGCTAATAGAGTTTTGTCAAGAGAATGCACTGGTCATAGCAAACACCCTCTTGCAACAACTAAAGAGGCGACTCTACACATGGACATCACCAGATGGTCAACACCAAAATTCGATTGATTATATTCTTTGCAGCCAAAGATGGAGAAGCTCTATACTATACAGTCAGCAAAAACAAGACCGGGAGCTGACTGTGGCTCAGATCATGAACTCCTTATTGCCAAATTCAGACTTAAACTGAAGAAAGTGGGGAAAACCACTAGACCATTCAGGTATGACCTAAATCAAATCCCTTATGATTATACAGTGGAAGTGAGAGATAGATTTAAGGGACTAGATCTGATAGACAGAGTGCCTGATAAACTATGGACAGAGGTTCATGACTTTGTACAGGAGACAGGGATCAAGACCATCCTCAAGAAAAAAAATGCAGAAAAGCAAAATGGCTGTCTGAGGAGGCCTTAAAAATAGCTGTGAAAAGAAAAGATGTGAAAAGCAAAGGAGAAAAGGAAAAATACACCCATTTGAATGCAGAGTTCCAAAGAATAGCAAGGAGATATCAGAAAGCCTTCCTCAGTGATCCGTACAAAGAAATAGAGGAAAACAATAGAATGGGAAAGACAAGAGATCTCTTCAAGAAAATTAGAGATACCAAGGGAATATTTCATGCAAAGATGGTCTTGATAAAGAACAGAAACAGTATTGACCTAACAGAAACAGAAGATATTAAGAAGAGGTGGCAAGAATACACAGAAGAACTGTACAAAAAAGATCTTCACGACCCAGATAATCATGATGGTGTGATCACTGACCTAGAGCCAGACATCCTGGAATGTGAAGTCAAGTGGGCCTTAGAAAGCATCACTACGAACAAAGTTAGTGGAGGTGATGGCATTCCAGTTGAGCTGTTTCAAATCCTGAAAGATGATGCTGTAAAAGTGCCACACTCAATATGCCAGTAAATTTGGAAAACCCAGCTGTGGCCACAGGACTGGAAAAGGTCAGTTTTCATTCCAGTCCCTAAGAAAGGCAATGCCAAAGAATGCTCAAACTACCACACAATTGCACTCATCTTATGTGAACCGAACTTCCAGATGTTCAAGCTGGTTTTAGAAAAGGCAGAGGAACCAGAGATCAAATTGCCAACATCCACTGGATCATCGAAAAAGCAAGAGAGTCCAGAAAAACGTCTATTTCTGCTTTATTGACTATGCCAAAGCTTTTGATTGTGTGGATCACAATAAACTGTGGAAAATTCTGAAAGAGATGGGAATACCAGACCACCGAACCTGCCTCTTGAGAAACCTATATGCAGGTCAGGAAGCAACAGTTAGAACTGGACATGGAACAATAGACTGGTTCCAAATAGGAAAAGGAATACGTCAAGGTTGTATATTGTCACCCTGCTTATTTAACTTATATGCAGAGTACATCATAAGAAACACTGGGCTGGATGAAGCACAAGCTGGAATCAAGATTGCTGAGAGAAATATCATTAACCTTAGGTATGCAGATGACACCACCCTTACAGCAGAAAGCAAAGAAGAACTAAAGATCCTCTTGATGAAAGTGAAAGAGGAGAGTGAAAAAGTTGGCTTAAAGCTCAACATTCAGAAACTAACATCATGGCATCTGGTCCCATCACTTCATGGCAAATAGATGAGGAAACAGTGGCAATAGTGATAGACTTTATTATTTTGGGCTCCAAAATCACTGCAGATGGTGACTGCAGCCATGAAATTAAAAGACGCTTACTCCTTGGATGGAGAAGGCAATGGCACCCCACTCCAGTACTCTTGCCTGGAAAACCCCATGGGTGGAGGAGCCTGGTGGGCTGCAGTCCATGGGGTCGCTAAGAGCTGGACACGACTGAGTGACTTCACTTTCACTTTTCACTTTGATGCATTGGAGAAGGGAATGGCAACCTACTCCAGAGTCTTGCCTGGAGAATCCCAGGGACGGGGGAGCCTGGTGGGCTGCGGTCTATGGGGTCGCACAGGGTCGGACACGACTGAAGCGACTTAGCAGCAGCAGTACTCCTTGGAAGGAAAGTTATGACCAAGCTAGCCAGCATATTAAAAAGTAGAGACATTACTTTGCCAGCAAAGGTCCATGTAGTCAAGACTATCATTTTTCCAGTAGTCATGTATGGATGTGAGAGTTGGACTATAAAGAAAGCTGAGTGCTGAAGAATTGATGCTTTTGAACTGTGGTATTGGGGAAGACTCTTGAGAGTCCCTTGGACAACAAGGAGACCAAAACAGTCAATCCTAAAGGAAATCAGTCTTGAATATTCATTGGAAGGACTGATGCTAAAGCTGAAACTCCAATACTTTGGCCACCTGATGTGAAGAACTGACTCCTTCAAAAAGACCCTGATCCTGGGAAAGATTGAAGCTGGGAGGAGAAGGGGATGACAGAGGTTGAGATGTTTGGATAGCATCACTGACTCAATGGACATGAATTTGAGTAAATTCCGGGGGTTGGTGATGAACAGGGTGGCCTGGTATGCTGCAGTACATGGGGTTGCAAGGAATCAGACATGACTGAGTGATTGAACTGAACTGAAAGTCTGATATATTTTGATTTGTCCTTAGTCCTGAGACATAGCCTCTGTGGGTCTATTGTGGGGTCTAATGCAAAGCAAAAGTGTTTACCTTAATGGTTCTTAAGCATCAGTTTTTATTTTCATGCTTGTGAGTATGCTGAAAGCTCTGAGCTTGAAAGTTGGGTGCTCTGCTTGGCCACTAAGCCCAGTTGTGCTTAAGTTTTACCAAATTTCTCTAGAAGCAAAGTGGAGGAAAATGTTAAGTTTACATTTGTGTACTTCTCTCTGTGATCTTGCCCCTTTAACTGTTGCTCTTGAGTGCCTTCAAATAGCTGATTTCTTCTACAGGATTTGATTCAGGTCCTTGGTGAGAATATTGGTCTGATACATAGTTAGTGGCTTTCCTTTATGTCAGATTGAAGCTGGAGTGTGCAGACTCTCTCAGTTGGAAATTCAGGTCTGGTCAGAATTTGTAGGTGGTTGTTCACCTCTCTGCAATGTGCCATCAATAGTTTTATCTCAATGGGGAAATAGGTAACGGACACTGGTTAATATTTCTCAGGAATAATATAAAAGTGGCCAGGAATCCTATAAACAAATGTTCGATCTCAAAAATATTTAGAAAATGGAAACTGAAATAAGGATATGACTTTGCTTTATCAAATTAAAAATAATTTTCTTGCTATTGGTGGGAGTGTAAATCAACCCTATCTACATTAACAATAATGATAACTGACATTTATTGAGACCTTCCTATGTGTGTCATGAGCTATGTTCTAGGAAGGAAAAAACTCTCTATACCAACTAAAGGAAAACTATTTTTTCCTACTCATTACATTCACACAGAACACTTCTGTGACCAGCTGTGTGTTTTTCCTACACCAACCAATTCTCTGATACAAACTCAGTGCCCTACAATTAGTTCATCTGAAGGACTGATATAGCTGGGCCTCCATGTATATTCTTTGGCAGGATGGATGCTGAAGTTGAAGCTCCAATACGTTGGCCACATGACGTGAAGAGTTGAGAAGAAAAGACTCATTAGAAAAGACCCTGATGCTGGGAAAGATTGACGGCAGGAGGAGAAGGGGATGACAGAGGATGAGATGTTTGGATGGCATCACCGATTTAATGAAGATGAATTTGAGCAAGCTCTGGGAGATGGTGAAGGACAGGGAAGCCTGGTATGCTGTTGTCTGAGGGGTCGAAAAGAGTCAGACAGGACTGAACAATTGAAAAACAGCAACATTATATCTGCACGATGGATAATAACCTCAGTTTTCAGCTTCTCTCCCCTCCCTAGGGAATGGAGAGTAGGACTGAAACTTCCAAGCTTCTAATCCATGTCGTGGTCCTAATTCAGGAGCCCACCAAGAATCATAAGAATGACAGACGCTTCTATTATCCAGGAAATTCTAGAGGATTTAGGAGCTCTCTGTCAGACACTCCTATCACTTAGGAAATTACAAGGATTGTAGGAGCTGTGTGTCAGGAAGTGGAATCAAACACCAAAATAAATATATAAATTTATATATTTATAAAACTATATATTTATATATTATAGTTTATATATTTATATATATTATATTATATATATTATATTTTATATTTATATATTATAGTTTATTTATATAGTTTATATATTTATAAAACTATAAATAAATATAAACTGTATTTATAAAACTAGGGAGAGAGTTTATATATATATATAAAGCAGAGAAGGCAATGGCACCCCACCCCAGTACTCTTGCCTGGAAAATCCCATGGATGGAGGAGCCTGGTGGGCCGCAGTCCATGGGTTCGCTAAGAGTCAGACAAGACTCAGCGACTTCACTTTCACTTTTCACTTTCCTGCATTGGAGAAGGCAATGGCAACCCACTCCAGTGTTCTTGCCTGGAGAATCCCAGGGACGGGGGAGCCTCGTGGGCTGCCGTCTATGGGGTCGCACAGAGTCGGACACGACTGAAGCGACTTAGCAGCAGCAGCAGCAGCAGCATATATATAAAGAAATATATATAACAAGAAATATATATATTTATTGTTATTTCACAGCTCTTATATATAAAGAAATATATATAACAAGAAATATATATATAGTTCTTGTTATTTCACAGCTCTTCTAAACACTTTATATGTATTGTTTATTCTCACAATGTTATCATGTGAGTATGATTATTATTAATCCTATTTTCAGAAGAAAAACTGATATTCTGAGAGCCCAAGATCACTCAGATTGTCAGTGAACAGCACTGACATTAGTTCCCAAGGAGTGTGACTGCAGTGTGCACACCCTTGCCCACTAATTTAGACTGCCTGTCAATCCTATTTCTAAAACTTTATTCTACCCACATGGTCACACTAATGTAAAGAGACATGTACAAAAGGTTCCTTCTAATTTTGCTTGTAATAGTTACAAACTGGGAACAAATGAAATACCATTTGGGATTATAAAAATGAAATCATCCAGGCAAACTATCCAAGCAATGGAATTCTCTACACCAGTTAGTAAGAATAAGGTAGATCTAAAGTTACGGGCATGGAAAAGTGTCCAAGATACAGTTTTTGGTTTTTTTTTTTTTTTAAAGCAGTTTTATTCATTTATTTATGGCTGTGCTGGGTCTTCCTTGCTGCATGGGCTTTTCTCTAGCTGTTGCGAGCGGGCGCTGGGGCTATTCTCTAGTTGCCGTGTGCAGGCCTCTCATTGCAGTGGCTTCTCTTGTCATGGAGCATGGGCTCGAGGAGCACAGGCTGTAGTAGTTGCGGCGCATGGGCTCAGTAGTTGCGGTTCCTGGGTTCTAGAGCACCGTCTCAATAGTTGTACACTGGCTTAGTTGCTCTGAAACATGTGGCATCTTCCTGGATCAGGAATTAAACCCAGGGCTCCTGCACTGGCAGGTGGATTCTTTACCATTGAGCCACCAGGGAAGCCCCCAAGATACAGTTTTAATAAAGAAAAGGTTAAAAAGCACTTTGGTAAAAAAAATTAAATATGTACATATAGGTGTATACGTAGATAGAAATGTCCATATTGGTATATACACCAAATTGTTCATAGTGATTTCCTTTGTCAGTAGGATTTATGGGTGGTGGTGAGGGAAGACATCAATGTATACATATCTTATATTTTAAAATTCATACTTTTACATATTAAATATGTGTTACTTTTGTATTATTTAAAATATTTTTATTTTAAAAGATTTAAACATGCATAAAGTAGAAGACAAAATAATGAATCTCCATGAATGTATCATTTAGTACAGTCAACAATTATCAGGGTTTTACTTTTATTGTATACATGCCCCCCCTCTTTTTTCTTTGCTAAAATGCCTTATAGCAAATCTCAGCGTGCCATTTCATTTCTAACTAACTCAGTATGTGTCAACAAGAATTATAGCAATTTTACTACACAACCACAGTGCCATTATCATACATCATAAATTGACAATAATTCCTTGGTATCATGTAACACCCAGGCCATATTCAATTTGTTCCAATTGTCTCAAAAATATCTTGTTACAGTTGGTTTGTTTCAAACAGGATCCAAATTAAGTTCTCACATTATATTTAATTGTGACATTGTTTTGACTTTTTTTTTTTTAACTTGGAACATCGCTCCTCACTTAGTTTTTTCACACCACTGACTTGTAATTTATTAATAGTATTTTTGAAAGAATTCAAATAGCAATTCCTACAGCTGCTTAAATTAGGTGGTAGTTCATGTCACACATTAAATCCTATGAAAGTAAGACATTTTAATCCTATTTGTATCTCTTTCTTTCATCATCCATCAATACTGTACTTCACAGTATTTATTGAATGTCTAAGATGGTCCAAGCAAAAGACATTCTGAGAGAATAACAGTAGAGGAGAGGAGAAATACAAAAGGAAAAAAAAAGACAAAGTCAAAAATGTTTAAGTTCATTAAGCATAAGAACTGGACTAATTTTAAAGTTCTGATAGTTTTGTTTTAAATTACAAATTGGGTTAATCAATCTCATAGTTAAAATGGTCATAAATGTATTTTGTGTTAAATTCCATTTTGATGTTATTTGGTAAGTCACACGTTTTCCTTCCCTCTCTTCTGTCTCTCCTCTACCCCATCCCCCCATCTTTGTCTCCTTCTTCTCTGGAGATAGTCAGAAATCATTGGTGTAGGTGCTGACATTTTCCTTAATATATTCTAGTGAGTTTTAAATACTTATTTACCTTGGAAAAGACCAGAAAATTTAAGAACTTCCAAAGAAGGCAAATCAACATAATTACAATCTCAGGCAGAATTATTCAGGCCAATTTACAAGTATTCGGTGCATAATAAATAAAGCTGTGCATCATTGTCTACAGCATTTGAAAGAGTATGCTGAGATGGAACTGTATTCTCCCTGATCCAAGGGGACCTAATTAGCACTAATGGGGGGAAAATAGCAAATGAGAGCAGAAGCTCAATATCAGGGAAAATAACCTAATGGACAGATTGATCACTTAATGGAAAATTCCCAAGAGAAGTAATGTTAATGCAATTGAAATATGTAATTAAGAGGGCAGAGAATCCTGGAGGAGGCATAAATGTACTGTTTGTGGTTCCCTCTATGCAACCCTTCACAGATCAGTTACTGTTTAGAACATTTCAGTCTTTATTTTGGAAATAGGAAAACTAGTATAGCTGTTATGTTTGCATGCTAAGTCGCTTTAGTTGTGTCTGATTCTTTGCGACTCTGTGGACTGTAGCCCACCAAGCTCCTCTGTCCATGGGATTCTCCAGGCAAGAACACTGGAGTGGGTTGCCATGCCCTCCTCCAGGGGATCTTCCCCACCCAAGGATGGAATCTGCATCTCTTACATCTCCTGCATTGGCAAGCAGGTTCTATATCACTAGTACCATGTGAGGGAGAAGGCAGTGGCAACCCACTCCAGCACTCTTGCCTGGAAAATCCCATGGACGGAGGAGCCTGGTAGGCTGCAGTCCGTGTGGTGGCGAAGAGTCGGCACGACTGAACGACTTCACTTTCACTTTTCACTTTCATGCATTGGAGAAGGAAATGGTAACCCAGTCCAGTGTTCTTGCCTGGAGAATCCCAGGGACAGGGGAGCCTGGTGGGCTGCTGTCTATGGGGTTGCACAGAGTCTGACACGACTGAAGCAACTTAGCAGCAGTACCACATGGTAAGCCAGGAATATCTACAAAGAGCAAAGAATCATGAAAACTGTTTTCATGTCTCTTGTTGATGTTAGAGTATGCCTTCTGGAAATTCCCAGAGGAGGCTCATGCTCTGTTATTCACTTACTTCAATATCATAAAATTGGTTTAATTACAATATAACCATGATATTACAAAAATTCATAGAACAACACCATGCATTCAGTTTATAAGCCAGTTGAAAATAGTATACCATGTATTCAATGCATTAGCAAGTTGAAAACAGTTGGAAAACTGAAGTTAATTTGATGTCTGTTTACACTAAGAATATACTCCAGAAAATTAAATCAGCCTATATTAACTTTATTTCCAGATGATGAGAGAAGTGAAATGAATTCTTTAACAACTTTTTAAGAGTATGATCATCTAGGCTAATCCAGACTAGGACTCTCCTAGGTGACTTAGCAGCAGCAGCAGCAGGCTAGGAGAGTCGAGAGTCCCTTGGACTGAAAAGAGATCAAACCAGTCAATCCAAAAGGAAATTAGTCCTGAATATTCATTGGAAGGACTGACGCTGAAACTGAATCTCCAATACTTTGGCCACCTGATGCAAAGAACTGATTCATTAGAAAAGACCCTGATGCTGGGAAAGATTAAAGGCAGGAGGAGAAGGGGATGACAGAGGATGAGATGGTTGGATGGCATCACTGACTTGATGGACATGAGTTTGGGTGACCTCTGGGAGTTGGTGATGGATGGGGAACCCTGGTGTGCTGCAGTCCATGGGGGTCACAAACAGTCAGACATGTCTGAGTAACTAAACTGAACTGAGCCTAGCCCAACTAACCTTAGTCTCAAAATAATGGGTTATTTTGTATTACTAAGCTCAGAATGTGATTTTACTATTGTACTTTCTTTTCATTTTGTGAAAATTTTAAAATTATAGAATGAGCTGAGAGTCCTCAAGAACTTTACCAAAGCCCTTTTAATTAAGCTTGGATGTGTTAACCAGAGCTACAGTATATAATAATACATAATTTTTTCCAGTTCGTATTAGTGGAATCAAATTTTTTACTTTTAGAAAGAGACAACTTTTAACTAAATAGTGATTTTGGGACTTTCCTGGTGGTACAGTGGATAAGAATCTGCCTGCCAATGCGGGAAACATGGGTTCGATCCCTGGTCTGGGAAGATTCCACATGCTGTGGAGCAGCTAAGCCCATGGGTCACAGGCGCTGAGCCTGCACTCTAGAGCCACACGCTGCAACTGCTGAAGCCCACTGCCTGGAGCCTGCACTCTGCAACAGGAGAAGCCACTGCAGTGAGAAGCCCAAGCACAGTGAGGAACAGCCCCTGCTTGCCGCAACTAGAGAAAACCAACGTGCAGCAACGAAAACCCAGCACAAGCAAAAGTAAAAAATATGAATAAATAAAATGCATTTAAAAAGGAGTGATTTTGCTTTCATAGGTTATCAATATAGATGTGAGTTATTCAGATCTACTGTATCCAGCTACACTTCCTTAGATCTTCATTTTGCTCTGTGTTGTGTAGATATAGGCAGAGCATCTAGAATTTAAATCAACTTTCAGAATCAGGGTTAAGTGCTTACAAAATAATGACTTATTAATAAGAGAAAGGGCTACTGTGAAAGGTTACAAACTAATAAGGAAGTGCCTACCTAATTATAGTCATTATGCTTCTATACCCACTAGCTGCTTTTATTTTTTTAAAGTTGCTGACCACAATCTAGGACACATTTATGTGAATGATGCAAAACACTTTCTTATTTGAGAAATGATCACACAAGCAGTTAATCTTGGTTCTAGAATTTGCAAAAAAAAAGTCTGAAAATAGAATTTGAAGTCTATCACCAAGGTAATGAATCAACCTGGAAACATCCTACGGATGTCAAAAGAAAGTCTATAAGGAAACAGCAGTCTTCATATTTGACAAGGATAAAATCGAACTAAAGATAATTTAGGCTTTGTGAACAGATAATTTGCTACACAGTATTATACTTTCCTTCTTTCTTTGTACCCAGACATGCACTGTGTTTGATCTCTTTTGTGTCAGAGTGTCTGATTCACAGGGTGTTCACAAATCAAAACCATAATGCAGTACTCTTTATTCTTCCATGGGCGTAAGCCATATTCCCTATAAATTGAATGCAATTGTTTTTGCAATTATAGAGTTACATTTTATTCTTTAGCAATACTATGTCTGCTAAATCACATTCATGACACAGTAATAATGCTTGTAAATACTAAGATAATACTAAACTCTGAGTCCCTTAAGACCTTAGTTGCTCTCGTATGCCCGGTATACATTGCAGGCCTGGCACATAATACAGTGAACAACCTGTAATATAGATTTGATAAAAGTGTTATCATCCTACTAAGTCAATGGATGTCTTTACCCACTGAATGGCTAAAATGCTATGTGCCTAATGCCAGTTAATACCTCCAGAGGTTGGAGTTACTAGCACAGCCCACTGAAATGCACTGTGTTCTATGTGTTTAGGCTAAAACTTTGGGGAGAGTCGGCCCCTACTCCAGTATTCCTACATATAATCCTTCTCAAATCAGTTCAAGGCTTTCCCCTTAAAGGATATTAATTTAAAATTTCACTGCTTCAAAAAAGTAGTATTTTAACTTCTGTTTCACTGTGGTGTAAAATAAGACTATTAGTGACAAAGTATTGTAATTTCAAATATCCATTTATATGCAGACTGTTTAGAAGGTAGGATATTGATATGAGGGACTTCCCATGTGGCTTGGTGGTAAAGAATCTGCCTGCCAAGCAGGGGACGTGGGTTTGATTCCTGGGTCAGGAAGATCCCCAGCAGAAAGATACGGCAACCCATTCCAGTATTCTTGCCAGGGAAATCCTGTGGACAGAGGAGTCTGGCAGGACTTGAATGTTAATTATTTTTAATGTTGGTGCCAAGTTTGAAGCTTCAAGTGGTAGTTCCCGCTGGGTAATGTGGGGAAAGTATTTTTCATGTGTTTTTTTTATGAGCATTATTGAGATATAATTGTGACTAATAAATTACATATATTTAAAGAATAAAATGTGATGTTTTAGCTCATTTATTCTTCTCAGAAAACGTCACCACAGTCTTGATAGTTAACACGTGTGTCACACCCAGAAGTTTCCTTGTGTTGCTTCATAATCCCCATCCTCTCTGCTTTTTTCTCAAGAAAGCACTGATCTGTTTTCTCTCACTCTAGATTAGCTTGGATGTTTTAGAATTTAATACAAAAGAAATTGTGTAGTATGTACTTCTTTGTCTGTCTTCTTTCACTCAGCATAATTATTTTGGACTCATCTATATTGTGTGTACCAATAGTTCATTCATTTTTATACTGAGTAATATTCCATTATGTTGATTCACTACAGTTTCATTATCCATTAACTTGTTGATAGATATTTGGGTTATTTCTAGTTTGGGCTATTATAATAAAGCCACCATGAACATTTTTATATAAATCTTTGTATGGACATATATTTTCATTTCTCCAGGTAAATATATGGAGTGGAATGGTAGGTCCTTGTTTAGCTTTTTAAAACCTGCCAAGCTGTTTTCCAATACATTTTATATTCCTGCTCACAGTTGAATGAGAGCCATAGATGTCCTGTCAACATTTGGTGTGATCAGTCTTTTCAGTATTAGCTATTCTAATGGTTAGGGCTTCCCAAGTGGTGCAGTGGTAAAAAACAAACAAACAAACAAACTACCAGCTAATGCAGGAGTTGCACTTTCTGTCTCTGGGTCGGAAAGATCTCCTGGAGAAGGAAATGGCAACCCACTCCAGTATTCTTGTCTGGAAAATCTCAGGGATAGAGGTGCTTGGCAGGCTACAGTCAGTCATTGCGACACGACTGCACGTAAGCATGGACTTTTAGAATCTCTATTTTACCGTATTAATCTGTCTATCTCATATCAATATCACTGTCTTAAGAATTGTAGCTATATTTATAAAAATCAGGTAGCATTAGTTCTCTAAACTTGATTTTCTTTTTCAAAGTTGTTTTGACCATTCTAAGTCTTTTGTGTTCATATAAATTTTAGAAGCTTGTCAATATCTATACAAAACTCCTTTTTTTGGTTAGAACTGTAGTGCATCTATATTTTTTATTGAAGGATAATTGCTTTACAGAATTTTGCTGTTTTCTGTCAAACCTCAACATGAATCAGCCATAGATATACATATGTCCCCTCCCTTTTGAAACTCCCTCCCATCTCCCTCCCCATCCCACCCCTCTAGGTTGATACAGAGCCCCTGTTTAAGTTTCCTGAGCCATACAGCAATTTCCCATTGGCTATCTATTTTACATATGGTAATGTAAGTTTCCATGTTATGCTTTCCACACATCTCACCCTCTCATCCCCTCTCCCCATGTCCACAAGTCTGTTCTCTTTGTCTGTTTTTTCTTTGTTGCCCTGTAAATAAATTCTTCAGAACTGTTTTTCTAGATTCTGTATATATGCATTAGAATACAATATTTATCTTTCTCTTTCTGACTTACTTTACTCTGTATAATAGGTTCTAGGTTCACCACCTCATTAGAACTGACTCAAATGCATACATTTTTATGGCTGAATAATATTCCATTGTGTATATGTACCACAACTTCTTTATCCATTGGTCTGTCGGTAGACATCTAGGTTGCTCCCATATTCTAGCTATTGTAAATAGTCCTTGAACTATGTGATACATGTGTCTCTTTCAATTTTGGTTTCCTCAGGGTATATGCCTAGGAGTGGGATTGCTGGATCATATAGTGGTTTTATTCCTAGTTTTTTAAGGAATCTCCATATCATCTTCCATAGTGGCTGTATCAATTTACATTCCCACCAACAGCGCAAGAGCGTTACCTTTTCTCCACGCCCTTTCCAGCATTTATTATTTGTAGACTTTTTGATGATGGCCATTCTGACTGGTGTGAGGTGGTATCTCATTGTAGTTTTGATTTGCATTTCTCTAATAATGAGTGATGTTGAGCATCTTTCCTTGTGTTTGTTAGTCATCTGTATGTCTTCTTTGGAGAAATGTCTGTTTAGGTCTTTTTCCCACTTTTTGATTGGGTTGTTTGTTTTCCTGGTATTGAGTTGTATGAGCTGCTTGTATATTTGGGAAATTAATCCTTTGTCAATTGTTTCATTTGCTATTATTTTCTCCCATTCTGAGGGCCGTCTTTTCACCTTGCTTATATTTTCCATTGTTGTACAAAAGCTTTTAAGTTTAATCAGGCCCTGCTTGTTTACTTTTGTTTTTATTTCTATTACTCTAGGAGATGGATCATAGAGGATCTTGTTTTGATTTATGTCACTGAGTGTTCTATCTATGTTTCCTCTAAGAGTTTTACAGTTTCTGGTCTTACATTTAGGTCTTTATTCCATTTTGAGTTTATCTTTGTGTGTGGTATTAAGGAGTGCTCTAATGTAACTGTCCAGTTTTCCCAGCACCATTTATTGAAAAGGCTGTCTTTGCCCCGTTGTATATTCCTGCCTCCTTTGTCAAAAATAAGGTACCCATAGGTGCATGCATTTATTTCTGGGCTTTTAACCTTGTTCCATTGGTCTATATTTCTGTTTTTGTGCCAGTACCTTACTGTCTTGATGACTGTAGCTTTGTAGTATGATTTGAAGTCAGGAAGGTTGATTCCTCCCCCTCCATTCTTCTTTCTCAAGATTGCTTTGACTATTCGGGGTCTTTTGTATTCCCATAGGAATTGTGGAATTTTTTTTTGTTGTTTTAGTTCTGTGAAAAATGCCATTGGTAATTTGATAAGGATCACATTTAATCTGTAGATAACATTTGGTAATATAGTCATTTTCACAATAGTGATTCTTCCTACCCAGGAACAATAGAATATCTCTCCATCTGTTTATGTCATCTTTGGTTTCTTTCATCAGTGTCCTATAATTTTCTGTGTACAGTTCTTTTGTCTCCTTCAGTTCAGTTCAGTTCAGTCACTCAGTCGTGTCTGACTCTTTGCGACCCCATGAATTGCAGCATGCCAGGCCTCCCTGTCCATCACCAACTCCCGGGGTTCACTCAGACTCACGTCCATTGAGTCAGTGATGCCATCCAGCCATCTCATCCTCTGTCGTCCCCTTCTCCTCCTAACCCCAATCCCTCCCAGCATCAGAGTCTTTTCCAATGAGTCAACTCTTCGCATCAGGTGGCCAAAGTACTGGAGATTCAGCTTTAGCATAATTCCTTCCAAAGAACACCCAGGACTGATCTCCTTAGGCAAGTTTATTCCTAGATATTTTATTCTTTTTGTTACAATGGTGAATGGGATTGATTCCTTAATTTCTCTTTCTGATTATTCATTGTTAGTATATAGAAATACAAGTGATTTCTGTGTATTGATTTTGTATCCTGCAACTTTGCTAAATTCACTGATTAGCTCTAGTAATTTTCTGATACTATCTGTAGGGTTTTCTATGTACAGTATCATGTCATCTGCAAACACTGAGAGCTTTACTTCTTCTTTTCTGATCTGAATTCCTTTTATTTCTTTTTCTTCTCTGATTGCTGTAGCTAGGACTTCCAGAACTATGCTGAATAATAGTGGTGAAAGTGGACACCCTTATCTTGTTCCTGATCTTAGGGGATATGCTTGTAATTTTTCACCATTGAGAATAATGTTTGCTGTAGGCTTATCATATATGAGGATAAGTTACCCTGCGAGAGGAGTTACCCCACGTCCAAGGCCAGGGGCAGCAGCTGAGAGGAACAACCCCATGCCCAACGCCAGGGGTGGTGGCCGGGAGGATCAACCCCACACCCGAGGCCAGGGGTGGCAGCCAGGAGGACCAACCCCACACCAAAGGAGCCGTGGCTGCACAGGCGCAGGAGGGCCTAGAGGAGCTATCCCACATTGAAGGTCAGGAAGGGCGGCGGTGAGGAGATACCCCTTGTCCAAGGTAAGGAGCAGCGGCTATGCTTTGCTTGAGCAGCCGTGAAGAGATACCCCACGTCCAAGGTAAGAGAAACCCAAATAAGACGGTATGTGTTGCAAGAGGGCATCAGAGGGCAGACACACTGAAACCATACTCACAGAAAACTAGTCAATCTAATCACACTAGGACCACAGCCTTGTCTAACTCAATGAAACTAAGCCATGCCAGTGGGGCAACCCAAGACAGGCGGTGGTGGAGAGATCTGACAGAATGTGGTCCACTGGAGAAGGGAATGGCAAACCACTTCAGTATTCTTGCCTTGAGAACCCCATGAACAGTATGAAAAGTCAAAATGATAGGATACTGAAAGAGGAATTCCCCAGGTCAGTAGGTGCCCAATTTGCTACTGGAGATCAGTGGGGAAATAACTCCAGAAAGAATGAAGGGATGGAGCCAAAGCAAAAAGAATACCCAGCTGTGGATGTGACTGGTGATAGAAGCAAGGTCCAATGCTGTAAAGAGCAATATTGCATAGGAACCTGGAATGTCAGGTCCATGAATCAAGGCAAATTGGAAGTGGTCAAACAAGAGATGGCGAGAGTGAATGTTGACATTCTAGGAATCAGCGAACTAAAATGGACTGGAATGGGTGAATTTAACTCAGATGACCATTATATCTACTACTGTGGGGAGGAATCCTTCAGAAGAAATGGCATAGCCATCATGGTCAACAAAAGAGTCCGAAATGCAGTACTTGGATGTAATCTCAAAAACAACAGAATGATCTCTGTTCGTTTCCAATGCAAACCATTCAATATCACAGTAATCCAAGTCTATGCCCCAACCAGTCCGCTGAAGAAGCTGAAGTTGAACGGTTCTATGAAGACCTACAAGACCTTTTAGAACTAACACCCAAAAAAGATGTCCTTTTCATTATAGGGGACTGGAATGCAAAAGTAGGAAGTCAGGAAACACCTGGAGTAACAGGCAAATTTGGCCTTGGAATATGGAATGAAGCAGGGCAAAGACTAATAGAGTTTTGCCAAGAAAATGCACTGGTCATAACAAACACCCTCTTGCAACAACACAAGAGAAGACTCTACACATGGACATCACCAGATGGTCAACACTGAAATCAGACTGATTATATTCTTTGCAGCCAAAGATGGAGAAGCTCTATACAGTCAGCAAAAACAAGACCAGGAGCTGACTGTGGCTCAGATCATGAACTCCTTATTGCCAAATTCAGACTGAAATTGAAGAAAGTAGGGAAAACCACTAGACCATTCAGGTATGACCCAAATCAAATCCCTTATGATTATACAGTGGAAGTGAGAAATAGATTTAAGAACCTAGATCTGATAGATAGAGTGCCTGATGAACTATGGAATGAGATTCGTGACATTGTACAGGAGACAGGGATCAACACCATCCCCATGGAAAAGAAATGCAAAAAAGCAAAATGGCTGTCTGGGGAGGCCTTACAAATAGCTGTGAAAAGAAGAGAAGCGAAAAGCAAAGGAGAAAAGGGAAGATATAAGCATATGAATGCAGAGTTCCAAAGAATAGCAAGTAGAGATAAGAAAGCCTTCCTCAGCGATCAATGCAAAGAAATAGAGTAAAACAATAGAATGGGAAAGACTAGAGATCTCTTCAAGAAAATTAGAGATACCAAGGGAACATTTCATGCAAAGATGGGCTCGATAAAGGACAGAAATTTTATGGACCTAACAGAAGCAGAAGATATTAAGAAGAGATGACAAGAATACACGGAAGAACTGTACAAAAAAGATCTTCACGACCCAGATAATCACGATGGTGTGATCACTGACCTAGAACCAGACATCCTGGAATGTGAAGTCAAGTGGGCCTTAGAAAGCATCACTATGAGCAAAGCT
Organism: Bos grunniens; assembly: GCF_055505025.1. Lineage (NCBI taxonomy): Eukaryota > Metazoa > Chordata > Mammalia > Artiodactyla > Bovidae > Bos > Bos grunniens. The sequence goes on from NC_141176.1 coordinate 52,786,589, forward strand.
AGTGGAGGTGATGGAATTCCAGTTGAGCTATTTCAAATCCTGAAAGATGATGCTGTGAAAATGCTACACTCAATATGCCAGCAAATTTGGAAAACTCAGCAGTGGCCACAGGACTGGAAAAGGTCAGTTTTCATTCCAATCCCAAAGAAAGGCAATGCCAAAGAATGCTCAAACTACCGCACAATTGCACTCATCTCACACGCTAGTAAAGTAATGCTCAAAAATCTCCAAGTCAGGCTTCAGCAATATGTGAACCGTTAACTTCCTGATGTTCAAGCTGGTTTTAGAAAAGGCAGAGGAACAAGAGATCAAATTGCCAACATCTGCTGGATCATGGAAAAAGCAGGAGAGTTCCAGAAAAACATTTATTTCTGCTTTATTGACTATGCAAATGCCTTTGACTGTGTGGATCACAAGAAACTGTGGAAAATTCTGAAAGAGATAGGAATACCAGACCACCTGACCTGTCTCTTGAGAAACCTGTATGCAGGTCAGTGTGCAACAGTTAGAACTGGACATGGAACAATAGACTCGTTCCAAATAGGAAAAGGAGTACATCAAGGCTGTATATTGTCACTCTGCTTATTTAATTTTTATGCAGAGTACATCATGAGAAACGCTGGGCTGGAAGAAGCACAAGCTGGAATCAAGATTGCCAGGAGAAATATCCATCACCTCAGATATGCAGATGACACCACCCTTATGGCAGAAAGTGAAGAGGAACTAAAAAGCCTCTTGATGAAAGTGAAAGTGGAGAGTGAAAAAGTTGGCTTAAAATTCAACATGCAGAAAACGAAGATCATGGCATCTGGTCCCATCACTTCATGGGAAATAGATGGGGAAACAGTGGAAACAGTGTCAGACTTTATTTTGGGGGGCTCCAAATTCACTGCAGATGGTGACTGCAGCCATGAAATTAAAAGACACTTACTCCTTGGAAGGAAAGTTATGACCAACCTAGATAGCATATTCAAAAGCAGAGACATTACTTTGCCAACAAAGGTCCGTCTAGTCAAGGCTATGGTTTTTCCTGTGGTCATGTATGGATGTGAGAGTTGGACTGTGAAGAAAGCTGAGTGCCGAAGAATTGATGCTTTTGAACTGTGGTGTTGGAGAAGCCTTTTGAGAGTCCCTTGGACTGCAAGGAGACCCAATCAGTCCATTCTGAAGGAGATCAGCCCTGGAATTTCTTTGGAAGAAATGATGCTAAGGCTGAAACTCCAGTACTTTGGCCACCTCATGCGAAGAGTTGACTCATTGGAAAAGACTCTGATGCTGGGAGGGATTGGGGACAGGAGGAGAAGGGGACGACAAAGGATGAGATGGCTGGATGGCATCATTAACTTGATGGACATGAGTCTGGGTTAACTCCGGGAGTTGGTGATGGACAGGGAGGACTGGCATGCTGTGATTCATGGGGTCGCAAAGAGTCGGACACTACTGAATGACTGAATTGAACTATCATATATGGCCTTTACTATGTTGAGGTAGGTTCCTTCTATGCCCATTTTTTGAAGCATTTTAATCATAAATCGGTGCTGAATTTTGTCAAAGGTTTTTTCTGCATCTATTGAGATTATCATATGATTTTTATCTTTCAATTTGTTAATATGGTGTATCACATTGACTGATTTGTGTATATTGAAGAATCCATGTATCCCTGGAATATACCCAGCTTGATGATGCTGTATGAGTTTTTGATGTGTTGCTGAATTCTGTTTGCTAAAATTCTTTGAGGATTTTTGCATCTATACTCATTAGTGATATTGGCCTATCATTTTCTTTTTTTGTGTTGTCTTTCTCTGGTTTTGTTACCATGGTGATCGTGGCCTCATAGAATGAGGTTGGAAGTGTTCCTTCTTCTGCAATTTTTTGAAAGAGTTTTAGAAGGATAGGCATTAGCTCTTCTCTAAATATTTGATAGAATTCTCCCATGAAGTCATCTGGACCTCAGCTTTTGCTTTTTGCGTAGAGTTTTGATCACAGCTGTGGTTTCAGGGCTTGTAATTTGGTTGTTCATAATTTCTATTTCTTCCTTGTTCAGTCTTGAAAGATTGAACTTTTCTAAGAATCTGTGCATTTCTTCCAGGTTATCTATTTTATTGCCATATCAGGTCAGTTCAGTTCAGTCACTCAGTTGTGTCCGACTCTTTGTGACCCCATGAATTCCAGCACACCAGGCCTGCCTGTCCATCACCAACTCCCGGAGTTCACTCAGACTCATGTCCATCAAGTCAGTGATGCCATCCAGCCATCTCATCCTTTGTCGTCCCCTTCTCCTCCTGCCCCCAATCCTTCCCAGCATAGAGTCTTTTCCAATGAGTCAACTCTTCACATGAAGTGGCCAAAGTACTGGAGTTTCAGCCTTAGCATCATTCCTTCCAAAGAAATCCCAGGGCTGATCTCCTTCAGAATGGACTGGTTGGATCTCCTTGCAGTCCAAGGGACTCTCAAGAAGCTTCTCCAATACCACAGTTCAAAAGCATCAATTCTTCAGCGCTCAGCTTTCTTCACAGTCCAACTCTCACATCCATACATGACCACAGGAAAAACCATAGCCTTGACTAGACGGACCTTTGTTGGCAAAGTAATGTCTCTGCTTTTCAATATGCTATCTAGGTTGGTCATAACTTTCCTTCCAAGGAGTAAGCATCTTTTAATTTCATGGCTGCAGTCACCATCTGCGGTGATTTTGGAGCCCCAAAAAATAAAGTCTGACACTGTTTCCACTGTTTCCCCATCTATTTCCCATGAAGTGATGGGACCAGATGCCATGATCTTCGTTTTCTGCATGTTGAATTTTAAGCCAACTTTTTCACTCTCCACTTTCACTTTCATCAAGAGGCTTTTTAGTTCCTCTTCACTTTCTGCCATAAGGGTGGTGTCATCTGCATATCTGAGGTGATGGATATTTCTCCTGGCAATCTTGATTCCAGCTTGTGCTTCTTCCAGCCCAGCGTTTCTCATGATGTACTCTGCATATAAGTTAAATAAGCAGGGTGACAATATACAGCCTTGATGTACTCCTTTTCCTATTTGGAACCATATAGTTGTTCATAATTATCTCATAATCCTTTGTATTTCTGCATTGTTTGTTATAACTTTTTTCATTTCTAATTTTGTTGATTTGATTCTTCTCTCTTTTTCTCTTGTGAGTCTGGCTAAATGTTTGTCAATTTTATCTTCTCAAAGAATCAGCTTTTAGTTTTATTAATCTTTACTATTGTTTCTTTCATTTCTTTTACATTTATCTGCTCAGATCTTTATGATTTCTTTCCTTCTACTAATTTTAGGTGTTTTTTTTTTTTTTCCTTTTCCCAGTTGTTTTAGGTGTAAAGTTATGTTGTCTATTCAATGTTTTTCTTGTTTCTTGAGGTAGGATTGTATTGCTATAAACTTCCCTCTTAGGACTGCTTTTGCTGCATCCCATAGGTTTTGAGTTGTGTTTTCATTGTCTTTTGTTTCTAGAAAAATTTTGATTTCCCTTTTGATTTCTTCAGTAATATACTGGTTGTTCAGAAACGTCTTGTTTAATCTCCATGTGTTTGTGTTTCTTACAGTTTTTTTTTTTTTTTTTCCTTGTAATTGATATCTAGTCTCATAGCATTGTGGTCAGAGAAGATGCTTGATATAATTTCAATTTTCTTAAATTTATGAGGTTTGATCTGTGGCCCAAGATTTGGTCTATCCTGGAGAATGCTCCATGTGCACTTGAGAAGATGGTGTATTCTTCTGCTTTTGGATGGAATGTCCAGAAGATATCAATGAGATCCATCTCTAATGCATGATTTAAGACTTGTGTTTCCTTATTAATTTTCTGTTTTGATGATCTGTCCATTGGTGTGAGTGGGATGTTAAATCTCTACTATTATTGTGTTACTGTCAATTTCTCCTTTTATGTCTGTTAGTGTTTGTTTTACATATTGAGGTGCTCCTATGTTGGGTGAATAGATATTTACAATTGTTATGTCTTCCTCCTCATATCGATGACCATTGATCCTTCCAATCAATGATTATTGACCCTTGATCATTATGTAGTATCCTTCCTTATCTCTTGTAATCTTCTTTATTTTAAGGTCTATTTTGTGTGATATAAGGATTGCTACTCCCACTTTCTTTTGCTTCCCATTAACATGGAATATATTTTTCCATCCTCTCACTTTCAGTCTATATGTATTTTTAGGTCTGAAGTGGGTTTCTTGTAGACAGCATATATATAGGTCTTGTTTTTGTATCTATTCAGCCAGTCTATGTCTTTTGGTTGGAGCATTTAATCCATTTACATTTAAAGTAATTATTGATATATATGTTCCTATTGCCATTTTCTTAATTGTTTGGGGTTGATTTTGTAGATCTTTTTAGTTCTTTTGTATTTCTTGACTATATAAGTTCCTTTAGCATTTGTTGTAAAGCTGGTTTGGTGGTACTGAATTCTCTTAACTTTTGCTTGTCTGAAAAGCTTTTAATTTCTGCATCAATTTTGAATAAAATCCTTGCCAGGTACAGTAATCTTGGTTGTAGATTTTTCTCTTTCAGTACTTTAAATATACCCTGTCATTGCCTTCTGGCCTGCAGAGTTTCTGCTGAAAGATCAGCTGTTATGCATATGGGGTTTACCTTGTATGTTACTTGTTGCTTCTCCCTTGCTGCTTTTAATATTCTTTATTTGCGTTCAGTCTTTGTCAGTTTGATTAGTATGTGTCTTGGCATGTTTCCCCTTGGGTTTATCCTGTATGGGACTCTTTGTGCCTTTTGGACTTGGTTGACTATTTCCTTTTCCATGTTGGGAAAATTTTCAACTATAATCTCTTCAAAAATTTTCTCATACCCTTTCTTCTTCTCTTCTTCTCTGGGACTCCTATCATTCGAATGTTGGTATGTTTGATACTGTCCCAGAGGTCTCTGAGACTGTCCTCAGTTACTTTCATTCTTTTTACTTTATTCTGCTCTTCAGAAGTTATTTCCACCATTTTATCTTCCAGCTCACTGATTCATTCTTCTGCTTCAGATGTTCTGCTATTGATTCCTTCTACAGTATTTTTAGTTTCAGTAATTGTGTTGTTTGTCTCCATATTTTTATTCTTTAATTCTTCTAGGTCTTTGTTCATTGATTCTTGCATTTTCTCCATTTTGTTTTCAAGGTTTTTGATCATTTTTACTATCATTATTCTGATTTTTTTTCAGGTAGTTTGCCTATTTCCTCTTCATTTATTTGGACTTCTGTGTTTCTAGTTTGTTCTTTCATTTGTGTAGTATTTCTCTGGCTTTTCATCATTTTTTTTAACTTATTGTGTTTGAGGTTTCCTTTTCCCAGGCTTCAAGGAAAGTTGAATTTTTCCCTTGATGAAGGTTGAAGTCTTTCTTCCTTTTGGTTTCTGCGCTCCTAATGTTGGTCCAGTGGTTTGTGTAAGCTTCATATAGAGTGAGATTTGTGCTGAGTGTTTGTTTGTTTGTCCTCTGATGGGCAAGGCTGAGTGAAGTGGTAATCCTATCTGCTGATGATTGGGTTTGTATTTTTGTTTTGTTTGTTGTTTAGATGAGACATCCTGCAGAGGGTGCTACTGGTTGTTGGGTGATGCTGGGTCTTGTATTCAAGTGGTTTCCTTTGTGTGAGTTCTCACTATTTGATACTCCCTAGGGTTAGTTCTCTGGTAGTCTAGGGTCTTGAAGTCAGTGCTCCCACCCCAAAGGTTCAGAGCTTGATCTCTGATCAGGAACAAAGATTCCACAAGTGGCTTGTTATGGCATTAAGTGAGATTAAAACAAATATCCAAAAACGAGAAACCAAAGATGAACCTGAGACAAATGGTAGTTATAAAATCAAGCAAATAATAATTAAAATAATGGAATATACACATATACATTTACACCCATGAGCAAAGTCAAAGTAGTCCAGCAAAAATAAAGTACAGTAGATTAACCCAGTGAACAAAAGAAATAAAAAATTATATTTACTAGTTAAGAACAAAACTAACTAAAGCAAAAACTGGAAAACAAAACTAAAGCAAGGTTCCAAGTGGGGAATAAAGCAATGAAAACAAAACTAACAAATATGTTGAGAGGAAAGGAAAGAAAGAAAAGAAGAAAAAAATAGATATACAAAGTTAAATAGAGGTAGATGAAGAAGATTTATATACATTAAAGATTAACTACAAGGGGAAAAGAACAGCAGGAAAGGCAAACAAAGGAATAAATGTAGAAAAAATATAATAGATTTAAAAATTAAAATTATAAAAAAAAGAAAAGAAAAAAAAAAAGAAAAGGAAAACTCCACAGAATTGCAAAAGCCCAATGTAGAGGCAGAGGTTTATAACAACAATAAAAAGTGTGGCTGAATATACACATATACAATATCAGATCAGATTAGATCAGTCACTCAGTCGTGTCCGACTCTTTGCGACCCCATGAATCGCAGCATGCCAGGCCTCCCTGTCCATCACCAACTCCAGGAGTTCACTCAGACTCACGTCCATCGAGTCAGTGATGCCATCCAGCCATCTCATCCTCTGTCGTCCCCTTCTCCTCCTGCCCCCAATCCCTCCCAGCATCAGAGTCTTTTCCAATGAGTCAACTCTTCGCATGAGGTGGCCAAAGTACTGGAGTTTCAGCTTTAGCATCATTCCTTCCAAAGAAATCCCAGGGCTGATCTCCTTCAGAATGGACTGGTTGGATCTCCTTGCAGTCCAAGGGACTCTCAAGAGTCTTCTCCAACTCCACAGTTCAAAAGCATCAATTCTTCGGCACTCAGCTTTCATCCAACTCTCACATCCATACATGACCACTGGAAAAACCATAGCCTTGACTAGACGGACCTTTGTTGGCAAAGTAATGTCTCTGCTTTTCAATATGCTATCTAGGTTGGTCATAACTTTCCTTCCAAGGAGTAAGCATCTTTTAATTTCATGGCTGCAGTCACCATCTGCAGTGATTTTGGAGCCCCCCAAAATAAAGTCTGACACTGTTTCCACTGTAAGCAAAATCAAAACAGTCCAATAAAAATAAAGTACAATAGATTGACCTGGAAAACAAAGGGAACCAAAAATTATATCTACCAGAACAGAACTAACTAAAGCACAAACTGTAAAAGAAAACTAAAGCAAGGTGCCAATTGGGGAATAAAGCAATGAAAGCAAAACTAACAAATATGCTGAGGAAAGGAGAGAAAGAAAAGAAAGAAAGAGTAGATTTGCAAAGTTAAATAGAAGTAGATAAATAAAATTTATATATGTTAAAGATTAACTGCAAAGGGGAAAGAAGAGTTGGAAAAGCAAACAAAGGAATACATGTATAAATATATTAATAGGTTTAAAAAAATAAAAAATTAAATTAAAAAAAGCAGAAAAGAAAAAACTCCACAGAATTGCAAAAGCCCAGAGGGGTGGTCCTAAGATTGCAGAGGAATAGGATGGGGAGACCACTTTTCCCCCACAAATTCATCAAAAGAATATTTAAACGCTGAGTAAATTCCACAAAACAACTTCTGAATGCCGGAAGAGGACATCAGGCACCCAGAAAAGCAGCCCATTGTCTTCGAAAGGAGGTAGGAAAAAATATAAAAGACAAAAAAATAGAGACAAAAGAGGTAGGGACGGAGCTCTGTCCTGGGAAGGGAGTCTTAAAAAGAGAGAAGTTTCCAAACACCAGGAAGCACTCTCACTGCCGAGTCTGTGGTGAGCCTTGGAAGCACAGAGGGCAACATAACAGGGAGGGAAAATAAATAATTAAAACCCACAGATTATGAGCCCAACAGTAACTCCCCCAGTGGAGAAGCAGCGCAGACGCCTGCACCCGCCACTAGCTAGCGGGGGCTGGGCAGGGCGGTGCGGGCTGCATGGCTTAGAGTAAGGACCCGGCCTGAATGCCCTGAGGGCAAGCTGAGCCAACTAACTTGGACTAGCAAACCAGGCTGCAGGATAGCTACCACGCGCAAAGCCAGCCCTAACATAAGACACCGCCAGGCCCGCGCACAGAACAAAGAACTGAGATAGCCGGCTGCAGACCATCTCCCTCCGGTGACAGGCAGCCAGAGCCGGAAGGGGGCAATTGCAGCCCCAGAGAGACATTATCTACCAAACAGCAAGCAGGCTTCTTTGCTAACTAAGACTTCTTGGGGTTCTGGACAGTCAACATCCGCCTGAGAAGGTGCGCCAGTCGTACACCCAGAAAACCGAGCAGCAGGAACGGGGGAGGTGATAAGTCGTAGTGACTGCGCTTGCCAAACACCTCATCACCTGAGCTGCTCAGACCTGGGAAGGGCACAAAATGCAGGCCCAACTGAGTCTGCGCCTCTGAGGACTACCTGAGTGCCTGAACCTGAGCGGCTTAGAGCTGGGAGGTGCCTGCAGCCCAGGGCCAGCCTCGGATGGTTCCCGGTGGAGCATCCTAGAGCCTGAGCAGTGTGGACAGGGAGGGCACATGCGCCGTGAGCGGGGGCAGGCCCAGTGTGGCTGAGGCACTGCGAGCACACGCCAGTGTTATTTGTTTGCAGTGTCCATCCCTCCCTCCCCATAGCGCGACTGAACAAGTGAGCCTAAAATAAAGTGTCCACCACCGCCCTCTTTGTGTCAGGGCAGAAATCAGACTCTGAAGAGACCAGCAAACAGAAGAAGCTAAAACAGAGGGAACCACCTTGGAAGTGACAGGTGCAATAGATTAAAACCCTGTTGTTAGTACTGACTACATGGGAAGGGGCCTATAGATCTTGAGAAATATAAGCTGGACCAAGGAACTATCTGAAAATGAACTGACCCCACAGTTCCCACAACACCAAAGAAAGTCCTAGATATATTTTTACTATTTTTATGATCATTCTTTTTTTTTTTTAATTTTTAAGTCCTCTATTACTCCTTTAATTTTCACTTTTATAACCTACTATTACTTTGCGAAAAAAAAAAAAAGACCCTATTTTTTAAAAGCAAACTTCACTTACATATATATATTTTATAATTTTTGTGACTTTTTTTCCTCTTTTTTTTTCTTCTTTAATATTGTTTTGTTTTGAAATTCCAAACTCTACTCTAGATTTTTAATCTGTGCTTTTTGGTATTTGTTATCTTTTGTACCTTTAAGAACCCAATCTTCAGTACCCATTTTTACTTGGGAGTGAGATTACTGGCTTGACTGCTCTCTTCCCCTTTTTCTCCACCAGGTCGCCTCTGTCTCCTCCCTCCCCCATCTCTACCCACCTCTGTGAATCTCTGTATGTTTCAGATGGTGGAGAACACTCATGGAACTGATTACTGGCTGGATCTATCTCTCTCCTTTTCATTCCCCCCTTTTATCCTCCTGGCCACCTCTGTCTCCTTCCTCCCTCTTCTCTTCTCTGTGTAACTGCATGAACATCTCTGAGCGGTCCAGTTGTGGAGTGCACATAAGGAAGTGATTACTGGCTAGCTTGCTCTCTCCTCTTTTGATTCCACCTCATCTCATTCAGGTCACCTCTAACTCCCTCCTCCCTCTTCTCTTCTCCATGTAACTCTGTGAACCTCTCTGGGTGTCCCTCACTGTGGAGAAACTTTTCATCTTTAACCTAGATGTTTTATCAATGGTGCTGTATAGAAGGAAAAGTCTTGAGACTACTGTAAAAATAAGACTGAAAACCAGAAGCAGGAGGCTTAAGTCCAAACCCTGAGAACACCAGAGAACTCCTGACTCCAGGGAACATTAATTGACAGGAGCTCATCAAATGCCTCCATACCTACACTGAAACCAAGCACCACCCAAGGGCCAAGAAGTTCCAGAGCAAGACATACTATGCAAATTCTCCAGCAACACAGGAACACAGCCCTGAGCTCCAATACACAGGCTGCCCAAAGTTATTCCAAAACCATTGACATCTCATAACTCATTACTGGACACTTCATTGCACTCCAGAGAGAAAAAATCCAGCTCCACCCACCAGAACACCGACACAAGCTTCCCTAACCAAGAAACCTTGACAAGCTACCTGTACAACCCCACCCACAGCAAAGAAACTCCACAATAAAGAGAACTTCACAAACTGCCAGAATACAGAAAGACCACCCCAAACTCAGCAATATAAACAAGATGAAGAGACAGAGGAATACCCAGCAGGTAAAGGAACAGGATAAATGCCCACCAAACCAAACCAAAGAGGAAGAGATAGGGAATCTACCTGATAAAGAATTCCGAATAATGATAGTGAAAATGATCCAAAATCTTGAAATCAAAATAGAATCACAGATAAATAGCCTAGAGACAAGGATTGAGAAGATGCAAGAAAGGTTTAACAAGGACCTAGAAGAAATAAAAAAGAATCAATATATAATGAATAATGCAATAAATGAGATCAAAAACACTCTGGAGGCAACAAATAGTAGAATAACAGAGGTGGAAGATAGGATTAGTGAATTAGAAGATAGAATGGTAGAAATAAATGAATCAGAGAGGAAAAAAGAAAAACGAATTAAAAGAAATGAGGACAATCTCAGAGACCTCCAGGACAGTGTTAAACGCCCCAACATTCAAATCATAGGAGTCCCACAAGAAGACAAAAAGAAAAACCATGAGAAAATACTTGAGGAGATAATCATTGAAAACTTCCCTAAAATGGGGAAAGAAATAATCACCCATGTCCAAGAAACCCAGAGAGTCCCAAACAGGATAAACCCAAGGCAAAACACCCAAGACACATATTAATCAAATTAACAAAGATCAAACACAACAAATATTTAAAGCAGCAAGGGAAAAACAACAAATAACACACAAGGGGATTCCCAAAAGGATAACAGCTGATCTTTCAATAGAAACTCTTCAGGCCAGGAGGGAATGGCAGGACATGCTTAAAGTGATGAATGAAAATAACCTACAGCCCAGATTACTGTACCCAGCAAGGATCTCATTCAAATATGAAGGAGAAATCAAAAGCTTTACAGACAAGCAAAAGCTGAGAGAATTCTTCACCACCAAACCAGCTCTCCAACAAATGCTAAAGGAGATTCTCTAGACAGGAAACACAAAAAGGGTGTATAAACTTGAACCCAAAACAATAAAGTAAATGGCAACGGGATCATACTTATCAATAATTACCTTAAACATAAATGGGTTGAAAGCCCCAACCAAAAGACAAAGACTGGCTGAATGGATACAAAAACAAGACCCCTATATATGTTGTCTATAAGAGACCCACCTCAAAACAGGGGACATATACAGATTGAAAGTGAAGGGCTGGAAAAAGATATTCCATGCAAATAGAGACCAAAAGAAAGCAGGAGTAACAATACTCATATTAGATAAAATAGACTTTAAAACAAAGGCTGTGAAAAGAGACAAAGAAGGACACTACATAATGATCAAAGGATCAATCCAAGAAGAAGATATAACAATTATAAATATATATGCACCCAACATAGGAGCACCTCAATATGTAAGACAAATGCTAACAAGTATGAAAGGGGAAATTAACAATAACACAATAATAGTGGGAGACTTTAATACCTCACTCACACCTATGGATAGATCAACTAAACAGAAAATTAACAAGGAAACACAAATTTAAAATGATACAATAGATCACTTAGACCTAATTGATATCTATAGGACATTTCACCCCAAAACAATGAATTTCACCTTTTTCTCAAGCGCACACAGAACCTTCTCCAGGATAGATCACATCCTGGGCTATAAATCCAGCCTTGGTAAATTCAAAAAAATTGAAATGATTCCAAGCATCTTTTCTGACCACAATGCAGTAAGATTAGATCTCAATTACAGGAGAAAAACTATTAAAAATTCCAACATATGGAGGCTGAACAACACGCTGCTGAATAACCAACAAATCACAGAAGAAATCAAAAAAGAAATCAAAATTTGCATAGAAATGAATGAAAATGAAAACACAACAACCCCAAACCTGTGGGACACTGTAAAAGCAGTCCTAAGGGGAAAGTTCATAGCAATACAGGCATACCTCAAGAAACAAGAAAAAAAGTCAAATAAATAACCTAATTCTACACCTAAAGCAACTAAAAAAGGAAGAAATGAAGAACCCCAGGGTTAGTAGAAGGAAAGAAATCTTAAAAATTAGGGCAGAAATAAATGCAAAAGAAACAAAAGAGACCATAGCGAAAATCAACAAAGCTAAAAGCTGGTTCTTTGAAAGGATAAATAAAACTGACAAACCATTAGCCAGACTCATCAAGAAACAAAGGGAGAAAAATCAAATCAATAAAATAAGAAATGAAAATGGAGAGATCACAACAGACAACACAGAAATACAAAGGATCATAAGAGACTACTATCAACAATTATATGCCAATAAAATAGATAACGTGGAAGAAATGGACAAATTCTTAGAAAAGCACAACTTTCCAAAACTGAACCAGGAAGAAATAGAAAATCTTAACAGACCCATCACAAGCAGAGAAATTGAAACTGTAATCAGAAATCTTCCAGCAAACAAAAGCCCAGGTCCAGACGGCTTCACAGCTGAATTCTACCAAAAAGTTAGAGAAGAGCTAACACCTATCCTACTCAAACTCTTCCAGAAAATTGCAGAGGAAGGTAAACTTCCAAACTCATTCTATGAGGCCACCATCACCCTAATACCAAAACCTGACAAAGATGCCACAAAAAAAGAAAACTACAGGCCAATAACACTGATGAAAATAGATGCAAAAATCCTTAACAAAATTCTAGCAATCAGAATCCAACACATTAAAAAGATCATACACCATGACCAAGTGGGCTTTATCCCAGGGATGCAAGGATTCTTCAATATCTGCAAATCAATCAATGTAATACACCACATTAACAAATTGAAAAATAAAAACCATATGATTATCTCAATAGATACAGAGATAACCTTTGACAAAATTCAACATCCATTTATGATAAAAACTCTCCAGAAAGCAGGAATAGAAGGAACATACCTCAACATAATAAAAGCTATATATGACAAACCCACAGCAAACATTATCCTCAATGGTGAAAAATTGAAAGTATTTCCCCTAAAGTCAGGAACAAGACAAGGGTGCCCACTTTCACCACTACTATTCAACATAGTTTTGGAAGTTTTGGCCACAGCAATCAGAGCAGAAAAAGAAATAAAAGGAATCCAAATTGGAAAAGAAGAAATAAAACTCTCACTGTTTGCAGATGACATGATCCTCTACATAGAAAACCCAAAAGACTCCACCAGAAAATTACTAGAGCTAATCAATGAATATAGTAAAGGTGCAGGATATAAAATCAACACACAGAAATCCCTTGCATTCCTACACACTAATAATGAGAAAATAGAAAGAGAAATTAAGGAAACAATTCCATTAACCATTGCAACGAAAAGAAAAAAATACTTAGGAATGTATTTACCTAAAGAAACTAAAGACCTATGTATAGAAAACTATAAAACACTAGTGAAAGAAATCAAAGAGGACACTAATAGATGGAGAAATATACCATGTTCATGGATTGGAAGAATGAATATAGTGAAAATGAGTATACTACCCAAAGCAATCTATAGATTCAATGCAATCCCTATCAAGCTACCAACGGTATTCTTCACAGAGCTAGAACAAATAATTTCACAATTTGTATGGAAATACAAAAAACCTCGAATAGCCAAAGCAATCTTGAGAAAGAAGAATGGAACTGAAGGAATCAACCTGCTTGACCTCAGGCTCTCCTACAAAGCCACAGTCATCAAGGCAGTATGGTACTGGCACAAAGACAGAAATATAGATCAATGGAACAGAATAGAAAGCCCAGAGAAAAATCCATGCACCTATGGACACCTTATCTTTGACAAAGGAGGCAAAAATATACAATGGAGAAAAGACAATCTCTTTAACAAGTGGTGCTGGGAAAACTGGTCAACCACTTGCAAAAAAATGAAACTAGAACACTTTCTAACGCCATACACCAAAATAAGCTCAAAGTGGATTAAAGATCTAAACGTAAGACCAGAAACTATAAAACTGCTAGAGGAGAACATAGGCAAAACACTCTCTGACATAAATCACAGCAGTATCCTTTATGACCCACCTCTCAGAATATTGGAAATAAAAGCAAAAATAAACAAATGGGACTTAATTAAAATTAAAAGCTTCTGCACAACAAAGGAAACTATAAGCAAGGTGAAAAGACAACCTTAAGAATGGGAGAAAATAATAGCAAATGAAGCAACTGACAAACAACTAATCTCAAAGATATACAAGCAAGTCCTGCAGCTCAATTTCAGAAAAATAAACGACCCAATCAAAAAATGGGCCAAAGAACTAAACAGACATTTCTCCAAAGAAGACATACAGATGGCTAACAAACACATGAAAAGATGCTCAACATCACTCATTATCAGAGAAATGCAAATCAAAACCATTATGAGGTACCATTTCACACCAGTCAGAAAGGCTGCGATCCAAAAGTCTACAAGCAAGAAATGCTGGGGAAGATGTGGAGAAAACTCTTACACTGTTGGTGGGAATGCAAACTAGTACAGCCACTATGGGGAAGAGTGTGGAGAGTCCTTAAAAAACTGGAAATAGGACTGCCATACAACCCAGCAATCCCACTGCTGGGCATACACACCGAGGAAACCAGAATTGAAAGAGACATGTGTACCCCAATGTTCATTGCAGCACTGTTTATAATAGCCAGGACATGGAAGCAACCTAGATGTCCATCAGCAGATGAATGGGTAAGAAAGCTGTGGTACATATACACAATGGAGTATTACTCAGCCATTAAAAAGAATACATTTGAATCAGTTCTAATGAGGTGGATGAAACTGGAGCCTATTATACAGAGTGAAGTAAGCCAGAAAGAAAAACACCAATACAGTATACTAACACATATATATGGAATTTAGAAAGATGGTAAGGATAACCCTGTATGTGAGACAGCAAAAGAGACACAGATGTATAGAACAGTCTTTTGGACTCTGTGGGAGAGGGAGAGGGTGGGATGATTTGGGAGAATGACATTGAAACATGTATAATATCATATATGAAATGAATCACCAGTCCAAGTTCGATGCATGATTTAGGTTGCTTGGGGCTGGTGCACTGGGATGTGCCAGAGGGATGGTATGGGGAGGGAGGAGGGATGGGGTTTCGGGATGGGGAACACGTGTATACCTGTGGCGGATTCCTGTTGATGTATGGCAAAACCAATACAATATTGTAAAGTAATTAAGCTCCAATTAAAATAAATATATTTATATTAAAAAAAAAAGAATTGCAAAAGCCCAGCGTAGAGGTTTATAATAACAATAAAAAATGTGACTGAGAAGAAAAAAAAAAAAGCTCAAAAGCGGAACTGGATTTCTTAGTGCCAATAAAATCAACAACTACAGTAGAAGAGGAAATAAGAGAAAAAGAAAAAGAAATCCAAAAGAATACATAGGAGAAGTCAAATCATAAGAATAATAAATGTTTTTCTTGAGTCACTGCTGTCAGAGTCCTCTCCCTCTCTGGGAGTCACAGTCCACCTCACCTCCCTAGGATGCCTTCCAACACTGTGCTGATCTCTGTATCTGCTGTGAGGGCAGCTCAAATTCTAATCTGGTCTTACTCCTGTATGTTCTTGCCTCCAATGTCCACAGCTATCAGAACTAGCGCATTTTCTTTTATAGGAGCTCTCAATGGCCTTTTATATATTCCATAGACACAGAGTCTGCCTAGTTGATCATGTGGATTTAATCTGCAGCTTGTAAAGCTGGTGGGAAGGTTTTGGGTCTTCTTCCTTAGCCACACCGCTCCTGTGTTTCAAATGTGGTTTTATTTCCACCTCTGGTGGTTTTATTTCCAACCCTGCATGTGGGTTGTCCACTGGGATTTAGCTCCTCAGGTTGCCATGGAGGACTTGGTTTTTCCCCTGTGAGGGCCAGGTGTGGAGGTGGTACAGCTACTTGCGTTGCAGGGGTTCTGGCAGCACCAGGTACTTAGGGGGGTTGGCAGCTAGGGCAGCAGGAAATATAGTGTTCTAGAAGCTTATTGAACAATACACTCCAGTATTCTTGCCCAGAGAACCCTGCTCCCTGACAGAGAAGCCTGGCAGGCCACAGTCTACAGGGTCGCTAAGAGTCAGACACGAACGAAGTGACCCTGCGCACATAGGCAAGAAGTTTTTTGTCTGTGGCAGCTCTGCCCCAATGAGAGTTGAGTGTGAAGGTGGTGCAGCTAGCTGCTTGGCTGGCAGGGGCCCTGGCAGAGCCAAGTGTTCAGGGACACAGACTGCCTCTGCCACAGGAGTTATGGCCCTGTCAGAGTCCTTTTTCAAGCTTCTTGTAGCTGGGAATCAGAAGCCCTCTTTGGCCAGTCTTTCTCTGTATCTCTGCCCGTTCAGGCACTTAGAGAGTCCCATGCCTGGGGTCCTTCTCTGTTGTTTTGGGAGTCAGGCATATAGAGGGGCCCCCTGGCTGGGGTTCAACTGTGTAGATCTGCACATCAGTCACTGAAAGGAGCATTCTGGGTTGGGGTCCTACTCTGTAGTTCAGTGCGTCAGGTGTTTGATTGGCCAGCCTCTCTGTTGTTCAACTGCCGATGCTGGCGTGTGGGGAGAAAAGGGCTGTGGCGATGACTCCACCCCATATATGTGACTCAACAGTATCGCCTTGCTTGCATGACTGCCTGCCTTTTCTCCACCTGCATTTCCCACCACGATCTCCTCCCTCATATCCTCTCAATCTGTCTCTCCACACTCAACAGCAGCCCTCTCCCTGCAATTGCTCCATAATCCCTAAACTCCAGCTGCCAGCCGCTGCACCTTCCAAGGGGCCAATATTCCTGTCTGGGGTATGCATGGCTGCGGCAAGGGCTGTCTGATTCTCATTCCGTTTAGGCTGCCACAGATCAGCTGTTTCACTCTCCACCTTAAATGTTTCTCCTCTGACTCAGACAGTTGCCTGGATGTGGAGATCGGACCCCTGCTTCAGTTCCCCCATCCACTGAGGGCAGGTTCAGTCCTATTAACACTCTGTTTTCCTCCCTAGTTCTTTTGTCCTGCTGAGTTTTATGTGGTTCTGTATATTCTTTTCCTCTGGTCAGGTACTTCCTCTGCTCTCAGCTGGTGTTCTGCATGCACTTCTGTGTCTGAAGGTGTATTCCTGATGTATCTGTGGAGAGAGATGTATTCCAAGTCGACCTACTCCTCAGCCATCTTTTTCTCTCAGGCTCCAATATTCTTATTCTGCTGTGAAAACAGACACATTAACAACATTAGTTTTCAACCTATGAACTTGGTGTATCTATCAATTTGTTTAGATCTTCCTTAATTTCTCTGAGCTACATTTAGTAGTTTTCAACATGTCATGCCTATCTTTTGTCAGAATTATCCCTAAGTATTTTCATATTTTATGTTCTTGTGAATGGTATTCTCTTTCCAATTTTAATTTCTGATTATTGCTGGTATACAGAAATAAAATTGATATTCCTGTGTCAAGCTATTTTACAACTTTGTCAAACTTGCCTGTTTGTTTTAGTAGCATTTTTCTGTAGATTCCATAGGATTTTCTACATAAATAATTAAGTATGTCTTCTCTGAGTGAAGACAGATTCTCTCTTCCAGTAAAAAGGAGTTAATTTCTTTTTCTTGCCCTTTTTCACAGGCTAAAACCCCCTATTTAACGTTGAATAGAAGTCTGAAGAGTGGACACCCTTGACTTGATCATGATCTTTGGGAAAAGGTATTCTGTCTTTCATGACTATTATATTTGCTATAGGGGTTTTTTGTTTGTTTGTTTGTTTTTCATTTTATATAACAATCATCTTGTGAGTCTATCTCTTAAGAGCATGTCTATAAATAGATAAATATTCCTTGCTCTTATGTTCCAAATAATAGAAACAATGAGATTTTCCTAAATGGTTGTAAATAACTCATTTTACCTTCCACATTCTTGATACAGCTGACCATTGTTAGCCTTTTATCTCACAGTGGATATATTAAGGATGGCTGCCAGCTTTTACAGTTGTTTTTGAGCACACTAGGGGCAACATTGGAGTGTAAGCTGTTTTTCCTGCTAGGAGTCAAGCATGTCTGGCTGGCTGGGTGAGTGGGCCTGCAAGAGATCTATTTGCATGAATAAATGAAGCTTCCTGGAAAAGAACTCAAGCGTAAGAAGGAAAAGTCAGGCTGAGAAGGTTTGGTTTAATAGATGCCCCAGGCATTCAAGGGAGCCTTGCTTTTACATATAGCACCTTGTCAGACTCTCAGCCAATGTCCCTGATCCAGCACTACACAGGTCTTATAGAAAATAGGAATTAAGGATACAAGTGTCCACCACCTCTCTCTAAGACACGAGGACACTAACCACTCTACTTTGGTCTCTAGGCACAAAGTCAAAAAGGGAGCAATTCACTCTTCTTTTTCTGAAGGGAATACAGCATGGCTTTGGCACATATAAGTTTCCAGAGAGCTTGCCACATTTAGCGACATGAGAATTTAGCATCATGATTGCTTCATTTGGCAGATGCCAAGTCTCTGTGCTAGTGGAGGCAGAACGGATCTGCTCCTAGGAATTACCAGGTAAAACCAGAGGGATTTTGAGTGAGTTTGGAGGTCCAAAAATTGTGGTTGGGGGATAAAATCAGAAGAACTATGGGCTGTTACTAGTGTGTGTATGTATGCTAAGTTGCTTCAGTCGTGTCCAACTCTTTGCGACCCTATGGACTGTAGCCTGCCAGACTCCTCTGTCCATAGGATTCTCTAGGCAAGAATACTGCCAAGCACTCCTCCACCTCTAGTGTACGTTAATTCACGTTCTGTGGTAAAATATGGGCAACATATTTTGATTAAGTTAATTTAAAATACTTTTATTTTAATTTTCAGTCCAGTTTAATGAGGTGAAAGAAAAAAGATGATAAAATCAACTACTAATCAACATATCTTTATTAAAAAGTCCTCTGATTTGGCACAATAATTATTTTCCACTATTTTTGACTATTTTTAAATGATAAAAACTTTGCTGTGATTTCTAAGTGCTAATTAATTCTAAAACTCTCTCGGGTCTGTAAATGGTATTTTTCCTCTTATTTTTTCTGGCATTCTCTAGAACATAAACTTTTTTTTGGCTGTGTCATGGAAGAGAAATGGAAGGGACCTAGTCTGGAACTGAGACAATATGAAGATTCTGGAAAGTACATGAGGGTCTAGAAAAGTATTTAGTAACTAAAATCTTTGGAACTGCATCTAAGAAAATTAATGTGTTGAAACATTAAGAAGGGGAAAAAAAAACCTTTCTGGACCTTTGTAGCCTAATCATAGGCTATGCTAAACTATTAAATTACTCTTTCAGAAAGAATTGTCAAGAACTACAAAGGGCCCAAGGTTTCAACCTTTCTTCCAGCTAACAGATAAGCTGGCCATGCTTTGATGGAGGCTGGTGGAAGACATGACACTCCTGGGCCTGAGAGTAACAAAAATATATGGGCACAAATACTTGTCTTGGTTTCTTTTGCCTCCAAACTCCACAGAGGTGGTACAGGAAGGCTCAGATGGATGCGTTCATGGAAGTGGCTTGAGTTATAGGAGAGGAACCCTAAGCTTAGGGAACATGAATTTCTTTTTTTTTTTTTAATAATGGGCAACAAGCATGCCTATAACCTTCAAGGCTGTTTGCCATGCCAAAGTCCTTGAAAAGATAGTTCAGAATAAATGACAGTGACTTGCTTCACAAGAGGTGTAGAATCATGAGAGACTCATGGAAAACTGTCTTCCAACAAGGTTAAAAAGCACCTCGCTCTTTTGCAAAGCCAGAAACTGGTCAGAATTTGTCTTTCTGAAACCAAAACTGAGACCAGTATTCACTAGGGTGCTGACAAATGTCTAACAACTGGTTGTCTTCAAAGTAAAAAAAGCCCTAATTTGTACCACTTGCTGATTTTTCACAGTGCAGAAATTCCTGTCATGACATTTTAAACTACCAATATAATCACTGAACATGGAGTTAGGAAGAGATGTACAGTAGCTCACACTTGTACAGTACTTCTACCACACACGTATAATAGGCAAAAATAATCTCCAGAGCCTGGATGACACTAAAATTTAGTAAAATAATTAGGAAGTGATGAGTTTTGAATATTTACTACCTTTCAGTTTAATATATTTAATTATGTTTATGTAATTTTTAACATGAACTATCTTTAACAATTGTCTTGCAAAATTTCTGAAAATTGAACAATTGGCTGTTGCAAGCCAGCCTTAACCAGCTCTAGTACCCCACTGTTAGGACTCCTCCTACTTAATTAATTGAGTTCCACTGGAGATTCTTCAAAACCCAGTCTCTTCCATGTTTTTTCTGCTAGCTTATTTAAAAATCCTTTTTCTTGGTTTATTTAAAGCTAAAATGATATTTGTGCAACCTGTTTATTTTTCAGTCCCATGTGGTTAACATAAATAAATCTGATCTACTGTATCCAAACTTAAATTATGTTAGAAGTAACTTAAATTAGATAACTTTGGGGGTTCTCTTTCTATCATTTTTAGAACTATGGGGTGAGTGTGAGTAGAAAACCTGTTTGACTTTTTCTTGGAATTTGATATTTTTAAACCATCCTTTTTTCCTCAGGATTATATAAAGAGAACTACCTCTGCAAAGTCTGTCAGAAAATCTTGGGAGAAGTCTTGGGTTCTTTATATTTTGAAAAGAAAATGCGATTGTTATGTGCCCCTCCTTTCTCATGATCAGTATACACTCATTATGAAACATTTCTACTGCTTTTTTTTTTTTTCTGCTATGTTGGGTCTTTATTGCTGCCCGTGGGCTTTTCTCTAGTTGTGGCCGGCTGGGGCTACGCTTTTTTGTGGAGCACAGGCTCTAAGGTGCATGGGCTCAGTAGCTGTGGTTCACCACAACTGGGAAATGTTCCCAGACCAGGAGTTGAACCAATGTTCCCTACACTGGCAGGTGGATTCTTACCCACTGTACCACCAGGGAAGTCCACTATGGTATTTTTAACTGGAAACCATAACAAGACTACCCTAAGGGCTCTGAGAAAGGAAAACATATCCATATTCTGTGTGAATGTATAACCACAGAATATGGTTACACATTTTTGCTTGTAGTGATAATATATACATTATAGATTAGTGTATCTACAATGTATTCGTGTATCTATTAGATTCTCACATATAGTGATAATACATACATTTTGGCTATTGTGGTAGTCTAGAATGAAATTGTGGGTCACACTTTACTAAAATATGCAAGAACATTTCAAATGAAAGTAATCAAATAGTTTGTTTATCAAACAGGAAGTGTAACTCAGTTTCAGGAGAAGTCACTGTCAATATTGTTAAAAATGGTACCCAGAGCTATTAATATATACATGCACCAATGAACATTTTTTAAAGGTGATTTAAACTCAGACTATACTAAAAATATCAAAGTTTTCATATGTGATTATTTTATCTAGGTGGAATATCTCCTCTTTCAAGAAAGAGGAAAAGACCACAGCAAACTATTACAGACTTTGGGTTAAGTATAGCTACAGAGAGTTTCTCAAGAGAAATAATACTCTGACCACTTTATTTAATAAATCTAAACCTAATGAGAAAATAAGTTAGTCACATCACTTGGTTTGTCGTGTTACTGTCATTTACTTATTAAGGAGAAAATAAATTGCACTCATTCCACAAGTAATAAAATGCTGTAATTGTATAATATAATTGTATGAGTCTGGGCATAGCTTAGTGAGTATTTGTTTAATTTGTGAGTTTATAGAAATCATCATTTCAGTGGATTTATTTTTTTTCCCCTCAGTGGATTTATTTTGTGTCCATTTCATAACCACCATTTCAGTAGGTACACTTTTAATGATTAACTGTTATCTGAGGATAGCAATTTTAAAACTGTAGAAGACAATTTAATATCTCATGTACACAACTTAAATTCACAAGATAGAGCCTGTTGTGTGGCTTATTTTGTTGGTCTATGTTTATCACTGGACAATCTGTTCCTTTGGGGAGATATATACCAGCAGCTGGGGTGAGGGGCTGCTGTGGTAAGTTTCATATGATAGAAGATGTGGGTAGGGTAATTTCATTTAGAATGACCTAGGCAGATATGCAGCATAAGGTGCTTTTGCTAAGGAAAGATTAGGCACCAGAAAATTAATAGTGCCTATCTCTGGGTGGGAGGATTATAAAGGTTTTGAAAAATAATTATTTTTCTTTTGTGTTTCTCTATTTTCAAATTTTTCTTTAATAATTATGTATGATTTGGGCAATAAGGAAATAATATCACTGCAATGTGATTTGTATTTTGTCCTCTGTAGTTTTGTAGTTTTGGTCTAATTCCATTTGGTAGAGAGATTTCAGTTTCTAGCAATATGATGCTGCGTTAGGAAAGATGAAATGTACTGGCAAAAAAGAGAAAGAGAAAGGGAGAGAAAGAGAGAGAAAGTTGAGCATGTATTTCTATTTTAACCAACCAGAGCCAGTACTGGGTACATTTTTGAGTTGTTTAGTTTTATAGCATGGTATATGCTGGGGCTGCTGGTACTGGAAAGATCTACACTCTAAGACAAGGCCTCTAACTCCAAGTTCAGCTCAATAAATCTTTATTGAGTATTTTAATGTAGAATAGGGATCCAGAGGTGATAAGATACAATCATTGTCTTCTCAAAGAACTAGCAATGCAGTTAATTATTGGAATAGGAAAATAAAATGAATAATGCAGGGTGGTACATGTGAAGGGTCCAGTGAATGACCCAAGAGTTCAGAATAGTGAGAAATCATTTCATAGTGGGATACATGAAAAGGACCGCATGAGAGGTGTGGGATTTGAACTGGTCTTATTGTATGGTGACAGCTTGGGTAAATGGGGGTATGATAGAGGCTTTTATTTGGTTGAGGGAATAGCCACAAAAGATATATAGGTAGGAAGGCACAAGGTGTGTTTGGGAGACATGAGTAATCCATTTTGTGGGCTCATGCTGGAGAGTGGTGGCAGCTAAGATTGTTAAGTACTGATAAGGTTTCATTGAAAGCTTTTCTAATATGATTTCATGAAATGCTTTGGATATAGGTTTTTTCTGTGTGTGTGTGTGTGATTTAGATTACTTTGGGGCTGACCAACTAGTCTGTATCTGATCAGGGGAATGGTAATCTGTTGTCCTGCATCTGTTTCTCATCCATGTCTTGCTTACGAACCCAAAACCTTAGAATTCTCTGTAATGAATAAGAACCCAAAGACCATCTCAATTTAACTCTGACATTTTTGTCCTGGCATTTTGATGTGGAATCCTTATTAGGACTTTTACCCCACTGGAGGCTCTTAATCTACCTTTAGGGACTTCCCTGGTGGCTCAGATGGTAAGGAGTCTGCCTGCAATGTGGGAGACCTGGGTTTGATCCTTGGGTTGGGAAGATCCCCTGGATAAGGAAATGGCAACCTACTCCAGTATTCTTGCCTGGAAAATCCCATGGACAGAGGAACGTGGCAGGCTACATTCCATGGGGTCACAAAGACCCAAATACGACTCAGCGGCTTCACTTTCACTTTCTTTCAATCTGCTTTTGCCCTCTTAGCTATTTACTGCTAGCCATTTTGCCTCTCCACACACTATTACTCTCTTCATTTGGATGGATATCCTGATTCAAGTCATTGGTCTTAATCTAGAGTGTTTTACCATGATTCTAACTTCTTAAAAATTTATTTTTAATTAAAGGATAATTGCTTTTCAATATTGTTGGTTTCTGCCTCACATCAACATGAATCAGTCATAGGTATACATATGTCCTATGTATTTGAGATTACTTGGGTGAAGTTTCAAAAACAACACAATGATCTCTGTTTGTTCCAAGACAAACCATTCAATATCACAGTAATCCAAGTCTATGCCCTGATAGTAATGCTGAAGAAGCTGAAGTTGAATGGTTCTATGAAGACCTATAAGACCTTCTAGAACTAACACTCCAAAAGATGTCCTTTTCATTATAGGGGACTGGAATGCAAAAGTAGGAAGTCAAGTGATACCTGGAATAACAGGCAAATTTGGCCTTGGAGTACAAAATGAAGCAGGGCGAATGCTAACAGAGTTTTGCCAAGAGAACACACTGGTCATAGCAAACACCCTCTTCCAACAACACAGGAGAGACTCTACACATGGACATCATGAGATGGTCAATACTGAAATCAGATTGATTATATTCTTTGCAGCCAAAGATGGAGAAGCTCTATACAGTTAGCAAAAACAAGACCAGGAGCTGACTGTGGCTCAGATCATGGACTCCTTATTGCCAAATTCAGACTTAAATTGAAGAAAGTAGGGAAAACCACTAGACCATTCAGGTATGACCCAAATCAAATCCCTTATGATTATATAGTGGAAGTGACAAATAGATTCAAGGGATTAGATCTGATAGACAGAGTGCCTGTATGGACAGAGGCTCGGACATTGTACAGGAGGCAGTGACCAAGGCCATCCCTAAGAAAAAGAAATGCGAAAAGGCAAAATAGTTGTCTGAAGAGGCCTTATGAATAGCTGAGAAAAGAAGAGAAGTGAAAGGCAAAGGAGAAAAGGAAAGATATACCCTTTTGAATGCAGAATTCCAAAGAATATGAAGGAGAGATAAGAAAGCCTTCCTCAGTGATCAGTGCAAAGAAATAGAGGAAAACAATAGAATGGGAAAGACTAGAGATCTCTTCAAGAAAATTAGAGATACCAAGGGAACATTTCATGCAAAGATGGGCACAATAAAGGACAGAAATGGTATGGACCTAACAGAAGCAGAAGATATTAACAAGAGGTGGCAAGAATACACAGAAGAACTGTACAAAAAAGATCTTCATGATCCAGATAACCACAATGGCGTGATTACTCACCTAGAGCTGGACATCCTGGAATGCGAAGTCAAGTGGACCTTAGGAAGCATCAACACAAACAAAGCTAGTGGATGTGATGGAATTCTAGTTGAGCTATTTCAAATCCTAATAGATAATGCTGTGAAAGTGCTGCACTCAATATGCCAGCAAATTTGGAAAACTCAGCAGTGGCCATAGGACTGGAAAAGGTCACTTTTCATTCCAATCCCAAAGAGAGGCAGTGTCAAGGAAAGTTCAAATTACCACACAATTGCACTCATCTCACACGCTAGCAAAGTAAAGCTCTAAATTCTCCAAGACAGTCTTCAACAGTACATGAACCATGAACTTCCAGATGTTCAAGTTGGATTTAGAAAATGCAGAGGAACCAGGGAGCAAACTGCCAACATCCATTGGATCATGGAAAAAGCAAGAGAGTTCCAGAAAAACATCTATTTCTGCTTTATTGACTATGCCAAAGCTTTCAACTGTGTGGATCACAACAAACTGTCGGAAATTCTGAGAGATGGGAATACCAGACCACCTGACCTGCCTCCTGAGAAATCTGTGTGTAATTCAAGGAGCGGCAGTTAGAACTGGACATGGAACAACAGACTGGTTCCAAATTGGAAAAGGAGTACGTCAAGGCTGTATATTGTCATCCTGCTTATCTAACTTATTTGCAGAGTACATCATGCAAAATGCACGGCTGGATGAAGCACAAGCTGGAATCAAGATTTCTGGGAGAAATATCACTAACCTCAGATATGCAGATGACACCACCTGTATGGCAGAAAGTGAAGAAGTACTGAAGAGCCTCTTGATGAAAGTGAAAGAGGAGAGTGAAAAAGTTGGCCTAAAGCTCAACATTCAGAAAACTAAGATAATGGCATCTGGTCCCATCACTTCATGACAAATAGATAGGAAAAAAATGGAAACAGTGACAGACTTTATTATTTCGGGCTCCAAAATCACTGCAGATGGTGACTGCAGCCATGAAATTAAAAGATGCTTGCTCCTTGAAAGGAAAGCTATGACCAATCTAGACAGCATATTAAAAAGCAGAGACATTACTTTGCCAACAAAGGTCCATCTAGTCAAAGCTATGGTTTTTCCAGTAGTCATGTATGAATGTGAGAGTTGGACTGTAAAGAAAGCTGAGCACTGAAGAATTGATGCTTTTGAACTGTGGTGTTGGAGAAGACTCTAGAGAGTCCCTTGGATTTCAAGAAGATCCAACCAGTCCCTCCTAAAGGAAATCCGTCCTGAATATTCATTGGAAGGAATTGAATTATTGAAGCTGAAACTCCAATACTTTGGCCACCCGATGCAAAGAACTGACTAGTTTGAAAAGCCCCAGATGCTGGGAAAGATTGAAGGCGGGAATAGAAGGGGATGGTAGAGGATTAGATGGTTGGATGGCATCACCGACTCGATGGACATGAGTTTGAGTAGACTCTGGGAGTTGGTGATGGACAGGGAGGCCTGGCATGCTGCAGTGCATGGAGTCACAAAGAGTTGGACATGACTAAGCGGCTGAACTGAACTGTTACATTATGTCCCCTCCCTCTTGAACCTCCCTCTCACCTCCCACCCCATCCCACCCCTCTAGGTTGTCATAGAGCACTTGTTTCAGCATCCTGAGTCATACAGAAAATTCCCACTGGATATCTATTTTATATATGGTAGTATATATATTTCCATACCGTGGTACTAACTTTTGATTCCCAATGTTGAGGTCTTGTTCCAGATCCCAATCCATGGTATTCAGTTATAATCATTGATGGAGGGAAACTTAGTGCAAAATATAAAAAATGGATCCTCTTTATCCTCAGATAATTTACTGGATTGAATGTAAAAAATGATATATATGTGTTTAAATAAATTAGCTCACAAAAAGCTTATTTCATAAAATAGGCCCAAAGGGCAGTGTTAATACTAATATCCATTCATACTCTTGTTTATAAAGTTGGTGTCCATTGTATTATGCTAGTAATTAAAAAAGCATAAAACCAGTTTTGCAAATGTTTTTCAACATTTTTCTCTTTCCACCTATTCTCCTCATTAACTTCTACTATCTTCAAAAGATGATGATGATATTGTTGACTTTAATTATTAAAAATAAATATTTTTAAAGCAGCGTAACTGTGTTTCAACTTCTTCACACAACACTAGATTGTTCTGAGAAGATGGTCACTGACTATCAGTGGTACCATGGGGCGAGAATACTGGTCCATTAGTGAATCTAATGCTTTGGTTCATTTCTGCCTGTCCCGGTCCCATTCAGCTACCAATACAGAGGATCTTCCCTATGCCAGCCTGCTCTCCTGCCCAGATTTTGAACTCATCCTGTCCAAGGCAACAATACATCGCTGGAATCACACATGCCTGGAGATGGGATCTATAACCTGAGTGCCATGAGCCATCTGTGAACCATCCTCAGCCATTAGCTGTCTCCCCCAGCATGTGTTTGACACAGTTCCAAGACAAAATTCTTACCATGGCTGTAATCCCGTACCACCTTCAGAATGCATATTATGCTTCTAACCTCAGCCTCTTGTCTGGAACCCTATTCTTCCTCAGCCTTCTCAATCCCTTTCCTGGGAATTCTTGCTAGTACTCTGAGAAGGGCAAAAGACTGGTTCAGGACACCAAAGCTCATATGGCTGTAGTTCTAAGATGGGCCACCCGAATATCCATATCAGATTGATTGACCTGGAGTTTGTCTCCTTTCTTCGAGGTGTTTAAAGTGTTATTTCCTGTTTAATTCTGAGGGGTATATGAAGAAATACATATAAGAACTCATCTAGTGTAGTAAACATTTATGACATTTTTATATGTAGAGGAGCAAGCAAGGAGTTTAAGCAGTTAGATATGAGTTTCCTTCTTTTGGTTTGTGACACCAGAGCTGTTATTAATCTGAAAGAATCTGGGGCTTAACTAATGCACAATTTATTTCTGCAAACTGTATGTCTTTCTGTGTAGTGGTTTTTAAGTACCTGATAACTATATCTTTAAACCTTATAGTATTATGTTTTCAAAAAAGTACTGGCTTTTCATATAAAACAGATTGGACCAGGTGCCCACCCAAATCAGACCATTCTAGAGAATATTTGAGATGCTTCATGTAATTCACTGAATAAGTTGACTGAATACCTGCCATGTGCAAGGCAATATGCTATAAGGCTGCTGCTGCTGCTAAGTCCCTTCAGTCCTGTCCGACTCTGTGCGACCCCATAGACAGCAACCCATCAGGCTCCGCCGTCCCTGGGATTCTCCAGGCAAGAACACTGGAGTGGGTTGCCATTTCCTTCTCCAATGCATGAAAGTGAAAAGTGAAAGTGAAGTCACTCAGTCGTGTCTGACTCTTCTCGACCCCATGGACTGCAGCCTACCAGGCTCCTCCATCCATGGGATTTTCCAGGCAAGAGTACTGGAGTGGGGTGCCATTGCCTTCTCCGATGCTATAAGGCAGGTGTTCCCAAACTCCAGTATCTAATGCCTGATGATCTGGGCAGAGCTGATGTAGTAATAGTAGAAATAAGTGTTAGTCGCTCAGTCTTGTCCAACTCTTTGCCACCCCATGGGCTGTATAGCCTGCCAGGCTCCCCTGTCCATGGAATTCTCTCAGCAAGAATACTGAAATGGGTAGCCATTTCCTTATCTAGGGGATCTTCCCAACCCAGGGATCAAACCTGGGTCTCCTGCATTGCAGGCAGATTCTTAACCATCTGGGCCATTAGTGGAAGCCATAGAAATAAAGTGCACAATAAAAGTAATGCTCTTGAATCATGCCAAAACCATCGCCCCCACACGCCAGTTCGTGGAAAAATTTTCTTCTCTGAAACCTGTCCCTCATGCCGAAAAAGGTTGGGTGACAATGTAAGGAATATAAAAATAAGTAAAGCATGGTTCTGGCTCTAGTGTGAAAGAATTAAGACAACCACACATAGATGGGCACAGAATAGGGTAGCCAATATGATCTTTAAAGGACAAGAAAGCACTTTTAATAATAATGATATGATCTCAGTTTTTTTTTTTTTATCCTTGGCTAAGATAAAGAATAATTATATACTTAAGGTGCAAATTATTTCTGGCTTAATTATCTCTATCAGTTTGAAGGAGCAGACACTCAGGTGTGCAGACAGATGCCATACTTCCTTGGGAGCACTTAATCTATGTCTTTTTATGGGGGTTGGGGAGGATATTCACTGATTTAAGCTGATGTTACATTCTCTAAGAACAAGGTGTCAGAAGACCTTTTCTCAAACTGTACTTCAATATCTAAGACCTTTGCCTGAATGTTCTTCAGCAGCCAGAAAGACAGCCTAGCTGATGACAAAATCCACATCTTTGTGTTAAGCTAATTTAGGGAAGATTTTATCACCTAGCTTCACAGTGCAAAGAACATTAATAATTCAGTGGTTTGTATGCATTTCCATTCATTCTCCTTGCCAAGCTGTTTATACTGCAAAGCAACGGTGAAGGAATGGAGGAGTTGGGAAGAATATAGTTGATGTACATTCTGGTTGATGCAGTGGTAAATCATCTGCCTGCCAGTGCAGGAGATGTGAGAGATGTGGGTTTGCTCTCTGGGTTGGGAAGATCCCCTGAAGTAGGAAATGGCAACCCACTCCAGTATTCTTGCCCAGAAAATCCCACGGACAGAGGAGCCTGGCGAGCTACAGTCCATGGGGTTGCAAAGAGTCAGGCACCCCTGAGCAACTGAGCTCTCCTGGATTGGAGACATGTTCGTGTGGTGTCTTTTTGCCACCGTGTCCCCGTGCATGTCTCTCAACCCCTCTTTTTAGAATGCCTGTGGTTTCAGCAACAGTGAAAATCCAGTGGCGCTGAGGAAGCGGTGGGGTTTGTTAGTACCTTATGCCTTTAGCAACTCCTCACTGATGATACCCTGCATGTGATCTCTAAGTTATTAATCTTTTTTTTTTTTTTTTTTTAGTTTCTTTTCTATGCTTTGGTGCTGGTAAGAATAAGGTTTAGTGTAAAATGTCTTTTTCTGTGTTGAAACAAAGACTTTAAAAAACGTAGACTTTGAGGGAAGATTCCAGAGACTTGGTCCCTTGGGAACTACCCATCTGTGAAAAAATGTTATTTCTGTTGGACTAGAGACCTGGCAGTAGCAAAATGGACTGCCACTGCGAGCCATTTTTTCTGTCTCACTGGACAGAATAAATGGTTTCCTAATTGAAGCTATGTCATGACATGAACTGTAAAATGTGGTAGCAATAATTTACTCTCAGCTTAAAGAGATGACAGAAAATTGTCTGCTCTTTTTAAAAGCTTTCTTTCCCCAACTAGACTGTGAGATAATGTTTCATAGAGGAATACTTTCTGCAATATTATTTATACATTAAGTGACATATTTTGCAACTTTTTAAAAGGATGAATTAAAAAGTATTGTGTGTGTGCTTTTGAATAGCATCATTTTTGATAAGTGCACCAGAGTTTCTTGAGCATAATTTCATTTATTGTGTATTTTAAATTCATTTATTATGTCCTGTAGGGCATAAACACTATTGCAGCTTTTAGGATGAAGTCTATAATATAGGAAACTTGCCTACCAGATATTAAAACATGTGTATAGATGTAGCAACTACACACATACTCTCTCTCTCACACACACACATACACACTTTGTCTTTATTAACCACTAACACATCTGGAAATTTAGTGTAATAGCAACTGTGGAACTTCAGAAATAATAGGAAAAATAATTATTCCAAATGATGTTAAGATACTTGTTAATGTAGTTAGATCTCTATACCATGCCTTTCACAAAAATACATCCCAAATTACTAAAGATCTAGGCAGTAAAAAAAAAAAAACCCAGACTATAAGAATGCCAGAAGAAAATGAATGAAACATAGGCTTATAATTGTGGGATGGCGAAGGGCTTTCTCAGTATGAAATAAAACTAGAAACTATAAAGAAAATCAACGTATTAAAGATTTATTTGAAAAGATAAAAAATAAGGGTAAAGGATAAGTGAGAGGTTGAGAGAAAAATATATGCAACAAACATGTAAAGACAAAAGATCCAGATTATCTTACTAACATTCAATACTAAAAATTTGAAAAAAGATAATCAGCCAAATAGAAAATTGACAAAGAACTCAAACAGGAAGTTAGTGAAAGAAGGGGTATAAATGTCCATTAAACTTATGAAAAAATGATCCATTTCAATAATTATTAAACAAATGAAAATTAAACAATAGCAAGATACCTTATCACCCACTTGATTGGCAACATTTCAACAGATTGATAACATGTACCTTTAGTGAGGGAAAATGGGCACTCTCATAATTGTATTGATGGGAGTGAATATGGGTATAGCTTTTTGTAAGACAAATTATTTATCAAAATTAAAATATGCATGACCTTTGACCCAGAAATGTCATTAGGAATTCCACTTCTAGGGGTCTATCCCACAGAAATACTAGCTTGATTACACACAAAATAAATGTCCATGGATGCTGACTGCATTGTTTACTAGTCAAAAGTTGGCAGAGAACTCTCAATTAATAAGACAATGGTTAAATCAATACAGAATATTCATTACAGGAAATTCATATAGCAATTAAAAAGAAAGTTATATTAAAAAGAAAGTTGTATTGAAAAGGTTCATATGTACTGACTTGGAGAAATGTTCATTGTCAGTAAAAAAAAAGAATACATTGCCAAACCATATTAATAACCCAATTCTATTTTAATTTGGGGGAAACCAACAAAAATATATATTCTTATAAGCATAGGATAAAATCTGGAAGAATGTAAAATGATCTCTCGATGGTGGCTACAGAGCTGGATGCTAAAGAGAAAGGAGAGAAGAGAAGGCATTTCACTTATTTCATATCCATTAAAAGATAAAAGTGGGATTATGAGTGATTTTCTTTCTTTATCTTTAACATCTCTTCAGTTATCAACTGGAGAAAGCAATGGCACCCCACTCCAGTACTCTTGCCTAGAAAATCCCATGGATGGAGGAGTCTGGTAGGCTGCAGTCCATGGGGTCACTAGAGTCGGACACGACTGAGCGACTTCACTTTCACTTTTCACTTTCCTGCATTGGAGAAGGAAATGGCAACCCACTCCAGTGTTCTTGCCTGGAGAATCCCAGGGACAGGGAAGCCTAGTGGGCTGCCGTCTAAGGGGTCACACAGTCAGACACGACTGAAGTGACTTAGCAGTAGCAGTAGCAGCAGTTATCAACATGTATTACCTGTATTACTTTTGTATTAAGAAGCCAAATGAAACCTTGAAAAGATAATTCTTGAAAGATGGAATGAAAAGATGAGAGAAGGGAGGCAGGAGGATAATTTAGGAGACCTTGAATGACCTGGGAAGGATGTGAGCCACTGGCCCAATGCAGAGACAAAGGGGTTGAGAATGAAGGGCTGAGGTGAGACTCTGAAAGATGAACTTGAGTGGAGAGGTCAGGTCAGGCTCACGGGTGACCACCAATCTGAGTTACATCCCTAACTGCCAGTCCAGAGCTCTTCCCCAGAGCCGTGAAACGTCCCATGATCCATCATACAGGCCACACGCTGAGGCCTTCAAGGACCAAGATTTGGACACAGGCACACCCAGAGCACACTTATAGCAGATAACAAAACCCAGGTTGTCTGGTTCCTAAGGAGGAATCATCTCAGTTCTGATTTCCCACTTACATGTTTCCACATGAGACCAGATGAAAGCAACATCATCTTTGCCAAGGGCCCCTTAGGCTGTTTTCTGCCGCTCGGTGACCTGAAGGTTATGCACCATTACATCAGCCTCCTCCTCAGGGGCTGGCAAGCAGCTCTCAGGCTGTCTCCGGGGAAGCCAGCTCTCCTTCCTTCACTCTGCTTGATCCTGATGTTTGCTGTATGTAGTCTGCTCAGTTAAGTTCAGTCGCTCAGTCCAGTTCAGTCGCTCAGTCGTATCCGACTCTTTGCAACCCCATGGACCGCAGCACACCAGGCCTCCCTGTCCATCAGCCTGTACTAAAATCTTCTAGTTCCTTTTTACTAAGTTATGCTCATAAACACGAGACTTAACCCACCTGTAGTCTGCTCTGACTCCCAGCATTGTCAGCTGCCCTGCAGAGTCTTCATGAACACTGTTTGTGACCAGGGCATGTCTTACCTTTTTTGAGTTATTTCAGGCTCCTGGGCACACCTTCCAATGTGCATAACAGTCTGCTCACCACAGAGTAAGCAGTGTCATGTGATGGAAACTAAGTTTTCACATGGGGCATCTCCCTGATGAGCCTGTTCACTTTTTGTTTGTTTACTCAGAAACAGATGTTTAAACATCTGCTTAAATGTTGTGAAATCTTTTCCCAGATTGGACCTTTGATTCTTGCAGCATAATAGGGAAAGCTCATGTTATGAGTAGAGGCAAATTGCATGTTGAAAAGGAGAATTTAGTAGAACAGCTTTTCCAGCATTTCAATGAAAACAAATACAGTGTTGATAAAAATTCATGTGTGTGATAGGAAATGCCTTTGGCTGTTTGAAGCTTTAAAGCTCATTAGTATATTATTACCTTGAAACTTTTTTTAAGTTTTATGGATATATAGAGTGCTACACATAAAATTTTATGGAAAATTTTGAATGAAATTTAAAGCACTAAACAGGTATGGTAGAGAAAATATGTACAAAGCATTATCCCTTTTTTTCTTCTCCAGTAAAAGGCTGGGCAATCTTTCTGATTTGAAGTTATTATATTTCCACATCAACATCTCCAAGGAGCTGGCATATTGACCTATGAGCATGTAGCAACAGTCCTACCGCTTTGCTTCTGTAATGCAATAGATGAACATTTGGCTTATACAATTAAGATAATCGGGTTACTTCACAGAGCTAATGTCTTACTTTGAATTTGAGTGATTTCTGTCTGATGTCACATGGAAGAAAATGTAATTGTTGCCTTGTTTTAGCGGTAGATTATTTGTAGATTTTGTTGCCCTGTGGCTTATCTTTAGAAGGAATTTTGAAATTACACCTTGAGGCTTGTATCATTTTGCATATGAAATAACTGATACTATTCACTGGTAGCTTTTTTAAGCAGAAGCAGGTGACTGGATGGAAGAGGAAAATTCAGTCGGTTGTTTGCCCTCCCTGATCTCACTCACTGGTTTTGATAGAAGTTGCTTAGGCATCATGGAGAACAGTTTGGGGATGAAGAAATTATTTCTTATTCAATCTCTGTTACCTTTCTAGGCTCAGTTTTTCCAGTAAACACACACACACACACACTGAAATAACAGGGAGATTTCAATCCATTTTAGAGAAAAATAAAAAGCACTTATAAAATATTATTAAAACTCTCTTTTTCTGTTTAAGTATCAGCAATGCGCTATGTCAAGAGTGAAGTTAATCTGGCGACCTTGAGGGGTGACCTCCACAACGACAGTGCTTTATTGTTCCTTCATGCAGCTATCTGATGGCCATGAGTTTTAGATTAGCTCTTTTCAGCACTCATAGAAGATCATCACTCGTTTCAGTTGATTTGAAAGCCTATCGATCTGCCCTTAGCTAGAAACCTAGCCTAGCTGTACTCAGGTTTCCCATTCTAAATTTTTAAACTTGAAGACCTTGCTTCTCATTCATTTTCAAAAACTCCATTCAGAAGGACAAAATTCATAATGTGAATATCTAATATTTAAAACTCTCTAAAGAAATCATAGCCACAGATATATGAATACCTAATATTCATAGGTATGCAATTGCCTGCAGGACATGTCATTCGTCTCTCCTCTTGGACACTTTAAACCTCTCCACCAGGGCAAGCCAGGCCATGAGAGAGTTAGATCTTGCTCCTTGTTCACATTTGTGTGTTAGGATTTTTGAGACCCAAAGTGCTATGATACTACGAAGTTGCAAAAGTGTTTGAGCAACTTGGATTTCCGTCCATGGCTATATCTCCCAGCCTGCCTTAAGCAGATTCAGAGCAGCTACGTTGAGGATCAATTGCCTGTATCCTTTCAATTTTATTTTCTCTAGCTTCCCTTGTAATTGGCATACCTGGTATGAGGAAGAATACCTGTCCATTAGTAAGGTGCCAAGCTTGTCCCTGAGGTCAATGATGAGGTGATGAAAAACAAGTCAGAAAAATGAATGAATGAATTTTTTTTTAATTTGGATCTCACTAGAGAATGTAGTTTTTCCTGAAAAACTACAGACTTACTTTGTTGTTGTTCAGTTGCTCAGTCATGTCTGACTCTTTGTGACCCCATGAATGGCAGCATGCCAGGCTTCTCTGTCCACTGTCTCCCAGAGTTTGCTCAAACTCACGTCCTTTGAGTTGATAATGCCTATGCGGTAAGGGAAATTACCTAGATTTTCCACATTACGTATCTGATGTAAAGAGGAGAAAAGCAAACGTTGGTCATCTGAGTGGCTCATACGATGCCTTTGATAAAAATAATTAGGTAATTACTTAAATTTTCCATTTGTTTTGTCTGTAAAATCATTGTCTTCATCATGGGTCAAACTTTGGTTAATGGTCAGCGGGTATTTTGTTTTTGAAGGGATTTTAGTAGCATCCATGGCCAAATTTGTTTTATTTTAGACATTCTTGAGTGAAATAAAGATGCCTGCCCCCATCTAATTCCAAGACACCCAGTTCATTAACTACGAAATCTAATGAAAGTCACTCTCAGTTATGTTAATAGAAAACTGTAGATATGCTACTTGTTTACTGGCTTTTTGTAATACAGAAAACAAAAGATTATAGCTTCCATTTATGCATGTGAAAGAGGAAATGGTGACGTTTTTGCTTTGTCTCAACAGAGTAATTCCTTCAGCTCATTTTCTAAACCCTTCTGCCAGAACAAGCTGGTTCTTCTGGGAAGACAGAACTGCCTACGGGCACATGCCCCCATCTGTTCTTCTTTGCAAACATGCTTTGGTCTTTTCTACACCCAGCCAGTGGGCTCTAGGGATACCCAGTGCAGGTGGCCAGGCAAGGTCTCAGCCAGATAAGAGAGCATTTAGAGATTTAGAGTTAAATGTGTGGTTATAAGAAAACAGTTACAAAAAAGAGTTTGCCATAACAAAGTTATTTCTCTGCTTCCACTAATGACTCACAGTTTTCTGTGGGCTCTGTACTCTGCTTTATAAATGTTCTCCTTGGTCTTTGTCACCTGTGTTCAAGATAGCCTGTTTGTGTGCTATTTGTGCTGCATAATTCATGCAAATGGTTGAGGTATGTGGTTCTCCAATTCTTTTGTCAAAAACGTCGACTAACAACCATTCTCCCATTTTTGCTTTCTTGCCTCACTTACATTTCAACTCTTACTGAGAAAATACACCTGAATTCCCAGAGCATTCACTACACAGGCAGCACCCAGGCGCTTGTAAGAAGATAGACTGGAATAGAAGGAAATTGATGTTCCTTCCTTTTTAATAAAGAGTTCCAAGATTTTCTTTTCTCTTAATAATCTTTCTCTTTTGGCTATTCTGTCTTGAAGCTATGAAGGCACAATATGTGAACTCTAGTATTCAACTCCCATCTAACATTTTATTTTGATTAAAAATTGTAAAGCTTATATGAAATTCACCACAATGGGGTTTTGTCATGTGGGTAATGAGGACGCACAGACTTAAAATCATAGAACCCAAGAGTCAGAGTGATTGATGCAATCAATTCAATCCTTAATTCAATCCCTTCATTTGTCAGAGAAAAAAGATCTAAGAGATTCATAAAGTGTGTTTACTTCCTATGGCTATAAGGTTGGACTTATTTAGGAAGAGGATGAATTGGGGAAATTGTGGCAAAACAAAACAACAACAAAAAGCCAAATTCACCATCTATTCTCAAAACCAATATTGCTCTGGTTTTTACTTGGTTGTTGTTGTTTAGTGGTTCAGTTGTGTCCGACTCTTTGCAACCTGTGGAATATAGCACTCCAGACTTTCCTGTCCTTCACCATCTCCTGGAGCTTGCTTAAACCACGTCCATCCAGTCGGTGATGCCATCCCACCGTCTCAACCTCTGTTGTATCCTTCTCTTCCTGCCTTCAATCTTTCCCAGCACCAGGGTCTTTTCCAATGAGTCAGCTCTTAGCATCATATGGCTAAAGTATTGGAAATTCAGCTTCAGCATCAGTCCTTCCAATGAATATTCAGGGTTGATTTCCTTTAGGATTGACTGGTTTGGTCTCCTTGCAGTCCAAGAGACTCTCAAGAGTCTTCTCCAACACCACAGTTCAAAAGCATTAATTCTTTGGTGCCGAGCCTTCTTTATGGTCCAACTCTCACATCCATACATGACTAATGGGAAAACCATAGCTTTCACTATATGGACCTTTGTCAGCAAAGTGATGTCTCCGTTTTTTATCTAGTTTTACTTGTTTTGTATTTGTATAACATCCCCTCTAGGGTACCTAACTGATCATGGTCTCTGAGTAAATTATTAAAATTCATGCTTCCTACATTGGATACAATTATATATATTATATACAGATCTCCGAAATCTAATGGTATCACATTCTCAGCAGTTCTGTTAAAAGTAGTTAAGCTACATCAAATAGTGTATCATTTAAAAATGATACCTCTGTATAGTTAAATGCTTTTTAGGACATTGATCTGGAATGATAGCCAGAAGTTGTGGTCTGAATGGAATTAATTTTCAAATTTAGCAGGTATATACTTTTCACGTCTCCATCCCACTAAACAAACTGAAAGTTAACCTATGGTGATAGAGAACTTAATGGAAACTTGGAGTAACCTTTGCTTCCCTGTGGTTAGACCACACCAGAGTGTGACATATCTTTTTACACACTAGCCCTCAGCCTGTCCAGCTGCCTTTTTTGGTACTCACTTCATCACAAGTTCCCTTCTGCCTTTCCTTTTCTGTGCAGTCCCGAGGCTGTCTTGGCCTCTTCACTTGCCTCCATTACAGCATTACTGGATCCAGAGCCTGCCCAAGTTTGCGGCAGGCACATCCTCCAGGCTCCTCTGTCCATGGGGTTCTCCAGCCAAGAATACTGGAGTGGGTTGCCATGCTCTCATCCAGGGAATCTTCCTGACCCAGGGATCAAACCCTTGCCTCTTACGTCTCCTGCGCTGACAGTCGGTTTCTTCACCACTAGCGCCACCGGGGAACCCGCCTCCCAAGAGGTACATGTATAATTGCTAGGACCTATGAGTATGTTGTTACCTTACATGGTTAAAGAAACATAGCAGATGTGTGATTAAGTTAAAGATTTTTCACTGGAGTGGTAATAATGTATTATCTAGGTGGGTCCAATGTAATCACAAGAATTTTTATAAGGAGAGACAAAGAACAGAAAGAAAAAAAGAAAGGGTAGTGGCTCAGTCATGTCTCAGTTTGAGACCCTATGAACTGTTGCCCACCAGGATCCTCTGTCCATGGGATTCTCCAGGCCAGAATACTGGAGTGGGTTGCCATTTCCTTCTCCAGGGGGTCTTCCTGACCCAGGGATTGAACCTGGGTCTCCCACATCACAGGCAGATGCTTTACCCTCTGAGCCACCAGGGAAGCTGGAGCTGTGTTAACAGAACCAGAGGTAAGAGGGATACCCTTCATACATTGAAGAAGGAGCCAGAAGCCTAAGAATGCAGGCAGCCTCTAGAAGCTGGAAAAGGAAAGTAAACAGACTCTCTCCTAAAGCCTCCGTAAAGAACTGGTCCTTTCAACATCTTGATTGTAGACTTCTGACTTCTTGAACTGTGGAGTGGAGTGGAAGTCACTCAGTCATGTCCAACTCTTTGCGACCCCGTGGACTGTAGCCTGCCAGGCTCCTCTGTCCATGGGATTCTTCAGGCAAGAAGATTGTCGTGGGTGGCCATTCATTTCTCCAGGGGACCTTCCCAATCCAGGGATTGAACCCCGGTCTCCTACATTGCAGATTCTTTACCACCTGAGCCACCAGGGAAGCCTTAACTGTAAGAGAATAAAATTCATGTTGTTTTAAGACACTAATTTGTTATTAGAAGCTAATTAGAAACTAATATAATTATTGCATATATTGAATACCTCTCAAGGTCTTAACATGATAAAAGGTATTATTCATTGTAAAAGATAATAATACATTTAAACCCTTTTCCTTAGTACTGTGTTTAAATAGTAAATGTCCTTTTTAGAAGTATATTTCTAAGCTTGTTTCAAAATATTTTTCTAGATAAATCTTGTACCGTTTTCTATATTTTATAATTAATAAATGTATTCACTCAGCTTATTTTTATTAAATATGTACTGTCTGCAAAGGAACATAGAGGACATAAATGTTTATGACGTGGACTTTGTTTCCAAAGGATTCATGAGGTTAATCCCTAGGAGTTCACGTATGTGTTCATGCTCAGTTGTGTCTGACTTTTTGTGAGTCCATGGACTATAGCCCACCAGGCTCCTCTGTCATGGGATTCTCCAGGCAAGAGTACTGGAGTAGGTTGCCATTTCCTCCTCTAGGGGATCTTCCTGACCTAAGATCAAACCTGTATTTCCTGTGTCTCCTGCATTGGCAGGCAGATTCTTCATCACTGCACCACTGGGGAAGCCCAGTAACTAGTTTATATGCATAAATACTATTACCCAAGGTGGCGTACTATATTCATTTTCTAGAGCTCCCATAAGAAAGTACCACAGATCGGCAGCTTAAACAACACACATCATTTTCTCACAGTTTTGGAGGCTGGAAGTCCAAGATCAAGGTGTTGATGGAGCTTTTTTTTTTTTTTTCCTTAGGCTTCTCTCCTTGGCTTGCAAATGATTGTCTTCTTCTTCTTTTTTCTTTAAATGGTTGTCTTCAGCCTTTGCCTTCACATGGCCTTCCTTCTCTGCATGTCTGCATCCTAATCTCTTCTAATACGGACCCTACTCAAGTCTTCTTGCCTGGAAAATTCCATGGACAGAGGAGCCTGGAGGGCTAGAGTCCATGGGGCTGCCAAGGGTCGGACACAACTGAGAGACTGAGTGCATATTGAATTAAGGCCCACTCTAATGACATCATTTTACCTTAATTACCTCTTTAAAGATCCTATTTCCAAATACAGCCATAAATGAGGCACTAGAGACTTGGACTTCAACATATGAATTTTTTAATTGAAGTATAATTCACAAAGTTGTGTTAGTTTCAAGTGGACAGCAAAGTGATTCAGTTATTCATATGTATATGAATGATGTATGCATATATGATATATGCTTGCACACATCATTTTGAATTAAAGTTTTCTCCAGATATATGCCCAGGAGTGGAATTTCTGGACATATGGTAGCTCTGATTTGAGTTTTTAAAGAAACTGCCATACCATTCTCCACAATGGCTGCACTGATTTGCACTCCCACCAACAGTGTAGGAGGGCTCCCTTTTTTCCACACCTTCTGCAGCATTTCCTGTTTGTAGACTTTTTGATGATAGCCATTCTGACCAGTGTGAGGTGATATTTCTTGTACTTTTGATTTGCATTTCTCTAATAATTAGCAATATTGAGCATTTTCCCTGTGTCTGCTGGCCATCTGTATCAACACATGAATTTTGAGAGAACATAACTCAGCCCACAACACACAGTAAAGGTCATAAAAGATGCAAATAAATTGCTTTGGGAAAATTCAAAGCAGAGTGAGATACTCCAGATACTGCAAATAAAATTCACTTAAAAATCAAATGACTGACAAAGAACTTCTTTTGCCATGTGTGATTACTTTTAAGGCTGGGCCATCCCTCCCAGAGCACACTGAGGCAAATGGAACAATCCTGATGAAGTAGTGTGGAAATGGTAAATAAAATTGTGGAGCATGCTTGTGTCCTTTTATGAAAGGCAGTCATCATTGTGCAGTTTCTCAATTCCATTCCCAGGTAACAAATAAAGCCAGCGGCTAACAAGCCTTCTGATGAATTGGCCCTTTAGAAGTAAACAGATTCTCTTGTGTTCTTAGAATTGTCAGGCTTACAGATATGAATGCATCTTTGTGGAGGCAAAAACAAGACAACAAACAAGCAAAAATTTAAAAACCCATAGCAAAATATTTTGAAATGCTTATTGTTCTCATAGGAGAAGCTGTTTCAATAGAAAGAGGATGATATATTAGCGTGTAAGGTGAGCAAAACATGCTATGTTCCTTAGAGTCCTAACTGATATGTTCCAGAGAAAAGACCCACCCCAAATTTAAGTCAGCTGCAGCCAAGATGTAATCCTGTACGTATAGTCTTTTCATTGCCCTGTCAGTAAAGTGGGAATTCTCAGAATGGTGGGAACTCACTGGAGCTGGTGATTTAATCAACCTAATTTGACCCATATTATTCTAGTGCTGCAGATGGAAAAATGTGGACCTGGGCCCTGGAAAGTCCCTGCTAAGGGAGGTAAGATATGTACACATGATAACTCACTCATTCATAAATGCTAATTGCTTCAATCATGTCCAACTCTTTGTGACCCTATGGACTGTAGCCCTCCAGGCTCCTCTGTCCATGGGATTCACCAGGCAAGAATACTGGAGTGGGTTGCCATGTCCTCCTCCAGAGGATCTTCCCAACTCAGTGATCAAACCCTTGTCTCCTATATCTCCTGCACTGGCAAGCAGGTTCTTTACCAGTAGCACCACCTGGGAATGCCAACTCACTCATTAGAAGGCCTTAATACATGCTGCTGCTGCTGCTGCTAAGTCGCTTCAGTCGTGTCCGACTCTGTGCAACCCCGCAGATAGCAGCCCACCAGGCTCCCCTGTCCCTGGGATTCTCCAGGCAAGAACATTGGAGTGGGTTGCCATTTCCTTCTCCAACGCATGAAAATGAAAAGTGAAAGTGAAGTCGCTCCAGTCGTGCCCGACTCTTAGCGACCTCATGGACTGGAGCATATCAAGAGTTTGAAGGACAAATAAGTATAAGCAACTCTGAATTTCCAGGCATAGAAAAAAATGAAGAAATTCCACTTTTAGTTTATTTGTTTGCATAAGTATTTGCTAATTTTGTACCTTATACATTTCTGTATCTTATACATCACTGTATCATTCTAGAAAAATTGTGCTACTAAATTTTGAAATAATTTAGTTCTCAAATCCCAAATAGTAGTATTAGTGGGGCAAAATTAATCTTTTCAAGCAAAGAACTAAAGTGGGAGAATGGAAGGATGCTTAGTAATGCCAGTTAAAATGCTTTTTTCACCCCCTAACATAGTTCTGTTGCAGTTGTAAAGTAACTGAATTTGGTTGTCTAAAAAGTATTTGCTGGGGCCATGTCAATTGGTTTAATGATAGTGTACAATTTTTAGTAGGAGTTACTGGAAGTTTGACCATCCCAATGGAAAAGAAATGCAAAAAAGCAAAATGGCTGTCTAAGGAGGCCTTACAAATAGCTGTGAAAAGAAGAGAAGTGAAAAGCAAAGGAGAAA
This sequence comes from Bos grunniens, assembly GCF_055505025.1. NCBI lineage: Eukaryota > Metazoa > Chordata > Mammalia > Artiodactyla > Bovidae > Bos > Bos grunniens. Next base: position 52,828,708 of record NC_141176.1, read on the forward strand.
AGGAAAGATATAAGCATCTGAATGCAGAGTTCCAAAGAATAGCAAGAAGAGATAAGAAAGCCTTCCTCAGCGATCAATGCAAAGAAATAGAGGAAAACAATAGGATGGGAAAGACTAGAGATCTCTTCAAGAAAATTAGAGATACCAAGGGAACATTTCATGCAAAGATGAGCTCTATAAAGGACAGAAATGGTATGGACCTAACAGAAGCAGAAGGTATTAAGAAGAGGTGGCAAGGATACACAGAAGAACTGTACAAAAAAGATTTTCACGACCCAGATAATCACGATGGTGTGATCACTTACCTAGAGCCAGACATCCTGGAATGTGAAGTCAAGTGGGCCTTAGAAAGCATCATTACAAACAAAGCTAGTGGAGGTGATGGCATTCCAGTTGAGCTATTCCAAATCCTGAAAGATGATGCTGTGAAAGTGCTGCAGTCAATATGCCAGCAAATTTGGAAAACTCAGCAGTGGCCACAGGACTGGAAAGGTCAGTTTTCATTCCAATCCCAAAGAAAGGCAATGCCAAAGAATGCTCAAATTACTGCACAATTGCACTCATCTCACATGCTAGTAAAGTAATGCTCAAAATTCTCCAAGCCAGGCTTCAGCAATAAGTGAACCGTGAACTTCCAGATGTTCAATCTGGTCTTAGAAAAGGCAGAGGAAGCAGAGATCAAATTGCCAACATCTGCTGGATCATGGAAAAATCAAGAGAGTTCCAGAAAAACATCAATTTCTGCTTTATTGACTATGTCAATGCCTTTGACTGTGTGGATCACAATAAACTGTGGAAAATTCTGAAAGAGATGGGCATACCAGACCACCTGATGTGCCTCTTGAGAAACCTGTATGCAGGTCAGGAAGCAACAGTTAGAACTGGTCATGAAACAACAGACTGGTTCCAAATAGGAAAAGGAGTACGTCAAGGTATATTGTCACCCTGCTTATTTAACTTACATGCAGAGTACATCATGAGAAACGCTGGACTGGAAGAAACACAAGCTGGAATCAAGATTGCTGGGAGAAATATCAATAACCTCAGATATGCAGATGACACCACCCTTATGGCAGAAAGTGAAGAGGAACTCAAAAGCCTCTTGATGACAGTGAAAGTGGAGAGTGAAAAAGTTGGCTTAAAGCTCAACATTCAGAAAACGAAGATCATGGCCTCTGGTCCCATCACTTCATGGGAAATAGATGGGGAAACAGTGGAAACAGTGTCAGACTTATTTTTTGGGGCTCCAAAATCACTGCAGATGGTGACTGCAGCCATGAAATTAAAAGACGCTTACTCCTTGGAAGGAAAGTTATGACCAACCTAGATAGCATATTCAAAAGCAGAGACATTACTTTGCCAACAAAGGTTCGTCTAGTCAAGGCTATGGTTTTTCCAGTGGTCATGTATGGATATGAGAGTTGGACTGTGAAGAAGGCTGAGCGCTGAAGAATTGAGGCTTTTGAACTGTGGTGTTGGAGAAGACTCTTGAGAGTCCCTTAGACTGCAAGGAGATCCAACCGGTCCATTCTGAAGGAGATCATCCCTGGGATTTCTTTGGAGGGAATGATGCTGAAGCTGAAATTCCAGTACTTTGGCCACCTCATGGGAGGAGTTGACTCATTGGAAAAGACTCTGATGCTGGGAGGGATTGGGGGCAGGAGGAGAAGGCTGAGGATGAGATGAGGATGAGATGGATGAGACGGCTGGATGGCATCACTGACTCGATGGACATGAGTCTGACTGAACTCCGGGTGTTGGTGATGGACAGGGAGGCCTGGCATACTGCGATTCATGGGGTCGTGAAGAGTCAGACATGACTGAGCGACTGAACTCGAAGTTTTCTAAGAATGTTGATTCATCCCAAATCACATTGTTCTACACATGGCGTCTATTGGGTTTTAACAAAAACCCCTTGGCTAATTGCAGGTAGGAAATAACTATACGACAAAACTGTTTTCACGGATGGTGTTGGTTTTGTCTTAGAGCCAGTACAATGGGTTTCTTAGCAATACACTTCCTGTAATCAAGGAGGCATTGACACGCACGTAGAGGATAAGATGGAAATTGATATCTAGGGCTGTCCTGAAGGTGTTGAGAGTATACTTGCTCAGAAATAACTGTTCTCTATTTTAATTAAATTAAAAGCCATTTTAATCACAACTTAAATAATTGAGATTGGAAAAAAAATTTTTTTTTTTACAGTAAAGATGCCTAAACTTGGCTACAGAGAGATTTTTATAGCTGGAGTATGACTCACCTGAGTCTTAAGGCACAAATTATCCCCCAAATTGGGGATAGAGCCAACTCTAAGATTCTATGCCTGAGAGATGGGGAAAATTTCAAGAAATGTGAAAAATGTAAAGAAAAGCCTGAAGGGAAAATTTTCTTGTTCCCTTACCCATATATCTCAGTAATCACATGAAGTTACCCAACCAGTCTTTGTAGATCTGCCCTGCTCTGCTCCAAAGCAACAGAAGAGCATATAAAACAGCAACAAACTGGCTCTGTGCTTTTACCTAATTGCAGAGAAGCTTCAAAGAAAGTATTCAGCTCTTTTGTATTGAAGTGCAGGCATTGGCAAACTACAGCAGCTACGTGCATGCTCAGTTGTGTCCGACTCTGCAACACCATGACTGTAGCCCACCAGGCTCCTCTGTCCATGGGATTTCCTAGGCAAGAATACTGGAGCATGTTGCCATTTCCTCCTTCAGGGGATCTTCCCAACCCAGGGATTGAACTGTAGTCTCCTGCATCTCCCACACCCGCAGATGGATTCTTTACTATTGTGCCACCTGGGAAGTCCAGCAAACGACAGACTGTGAGCCAAATCCTCCTGCTGTCTGTTTTTGTATCACCTGAGAAATAAGAGTATTTTCTATAGAAGAACGTTTGCCATTTATTTGATGACAGGACACACTAATTTTGACCCCCATTTCAGCAATCACTGGCAAAAGAATTCCATTCATCTTGTTAGAAGACCTGTATTACAAAAAATTATACTCAGTTAATATTATGATATTTTTATTTTTTTGATGTTCCACACAGCTTATAGGATATTAGTTCCCTGACCAGGGACTGAGCTTAGGTCTTTGGCAATGGAAGCACAGAGTCCTAACCACTGGACCACCATGGAATTCCCATATTTTAAATAAAAATTTTTTATACGCTTGTTTTCTCACTTCTATATAATTTATATATAATATCCATTTTTGCCTCTTGACCCACAAAGCCTAAAATATTTACAATCTGAGATTTTGTACAAAATGTTTTCTAACTTTGTTGTAGTGAAGGAAATAGATGATCTGTGTAGTTATAGCTGTTTCTGACATCTCATCTTGCACAGCTAATCAGAAAATGATCGGTAACGTTCATCACCCCGTCAAGATACACTTGACTTTTCATCAATTCCTATACTTTTAGTGAACATGTGTGTGTGTGCTTAGTCTCTCACTCGTGTCCGACTCTCTGCAGCCCCATAGACTGCAGCCTGCCAGGCTCCTCTGTCCATGGGGATTCTCCAGGCCAGAATACTGGAATGAGTTGTCATGCTCTCCTCCAGGGGATCCTGCCAACCCAGGGATCCAACCCAGGTCTGCCACACTGCAGGTGGATTCCTTACTGACGGAACCACCAGGAAAGCCCATCAGGTCAGGTCAGGTCAGGTCAGTCGCTCAGTTGTGTCCGACTCTTTTCAACCCCATGAATCACAGCACGCCAGGCGTCCCTGTCCATCACCAACTCCCGGAGTTCACTCGGACTCACGTCCATCGAGTTAGTGATGCCATCCAGCCATCTCATCCTCTGTCGTCCCCTTCTCCTCCTGCCCCCAATCCCTCCCAGCATCAGAGTCTTTTCCAATGAGTCAATTCTTCGCATGAGGTGGCCAAAGTACTGGAGTTTCAGCTTTAGCATCATTCCTTCCAAAGAAAATCCCAGGGCTGATATCCTCATGATGGTGTGATCACTCACCTAGAGCCAGACATCCTGGAATGTGAAGTCAAGTGGGCCTTAGAAAGCATCACTATGAACAAAGTTAGTGGAGGTGATGGAATTCCAGTTGAGCTATTTCAAATCGTGAAGATGATGCTGTGAAAGTGCTGCATTCAATATGCCAGCAAATTTGGAAAACTCAGCAGTGGCCACAGGACTGGAAAAGGTCAGTTTTCATTCCAATCCCAAAGAAAGGCAATGCCAAAGAATGCTCAAACTACCGCACAATTGCACTCATCTCACACACTAGTAAAGTAATGCTCAAAATTCTCCAAGCCAGGCTTCAGCAATACGTGAACTGTGAACTTCTAGATGTTCAAGCTGGTTTTAGAAAAGGCAGAGGAACCAGAGATCAAATTACCAACATCCGCTGGATCATCGAAAAAGCAAGAGGGTTCCAGAAAAAATCTATTTCTGCTTTATTGACTATGCCAAAGCCTTTGACTGTGTGGATCACAAGAACCTGTGGAAAATTCTGAAAAAGATGGGAATACCAGACCACCTGACCTGCCTCTTGAGAAACCTGTATGCAGGTCAGGAAGCAACAGTTAGAACTGGACATGGAACAACAGACTGGTTCCAAATAGGAAAAGGAAAGCCCATAACCCTGAGAAATTCATTTGTTTCACATGATATTGATGAAGGTCAATTTGAATTTGAGATATTCAGCTGGTAGATGGTTTTTCTCACATGTATCTTCTTGGTAGGGATGGCTAGAAGTCTGGGCTCATTTGTGACTATTCACCACAGCACACATGTCCTCTCCAGCATGGTGGTCTCAGTAAAGTTGAAATTAGATGGTAGCATTCAGGAAATGTTGGGTGGAAGTTTCAAGCCTAGAAGTCCTAGAGTTACTTCTACCATCTTCTATTGGTCAAGAAAGTCACAAAGACCAGCCCAGATTCAAAGTGAGGAAATGCCTTCTGGTTTTGGCTTGTTAAATTTTTTTTTAAATGACTATTTATTTAAATCCCAAATGGGTTTTAAAAATGATCAATTAGTTTTCTTGAATATACTATAACATTCTTTTTCTACTCTGTTCTGTAATATAATAAATTATATTTATTGATTTTTCAAATGTGACACCACCTTTGAATTCCTAGCAAAACCCCCATCTTGGTCAAATACTTTTTATATATTGATTAATATTTTACAGGGCTTCCCTGGTGGCTCAGATGGTAAAGAACCTGCCTGCAATGCAGAAGACAATACTTTGTCTAAACTTTTACATCTGTGTTTTTGACAGAGACTCACCTGTAGTTTTCTGTCTTACAACTTCCTTGTCAGCTGTTGGTCTAAAAATTATGATGGCTTCATAACTGAGTTGCTAGTTTTCTCTGTTTTTGATTTGCTGGAAGAAATTAGTGCTCTTTCTTTCTTAACTTCACCTGTTGGGTAATTTGAACCTGGAGGTATATTTTGTCTTTTGTTTTTCTTGGGATGGTTCCAAATTTTGGATTGAATTTCTTTAATATATATAAGACTATTCATTGTATTTATTCTTAAATGAATTTTGGTATATTGTGTTTTTCTAGGATTTGAGCACTTCATCTACATTTTCAAATTCATCGACAAAAGGTTGTTAGTAATCTCTCATTATTATTTATTTTATTAATGACTCCAGCATTTGTACTGATGTCCCCATTTTCCTTCCTGTAGTGATTATTTGTGATTTTTTTTCTCATGTCTTAATTGGCTGTGCTAGAGATTCACACATTTTATTTTTTTCAAAGAACTGTTTGACTTTTTAAAAATTTTTATTAGCCTCTGTTTTTAAAATATGTTTTCCTTTTTATTTGTTTAATTTTTGCTATTTTTCTAAATTCTTTATGTTGGTATATACATCATTGACTTTAGTCTTTTTTATCTAAATATGTATTTAAGGCTATAAAATTTCCTCTTAAGAATTATTTTAGTTCATTTTACATATTCCTGATATATTTTATTTTAATTATCACTTAGTTTAAAAATTGTCTGATATTTATTGTGATTTTCTCTTTGACTCATTAGTTATTTAGAAGTTTTGGAGATAATAAATAGACTAGGGTTTAAAACTTATTTTTTCTTACTAAGTTCTTGCTTAATTCCACTGTAGTCAGAGAGCACTTGCTGACTACATGGCCCAGCCTAGCTTCAATTTTTCATGTTCCATATGCACTTTGAAAGCATGTATATTCTTATTTGTTGAATACAATGCTTTAAATATGTCTATTATGTCAAATTTATTAATCATCAGTGTGTATAAGTTTAGTTGCTCAGTCGTGTCTGACTCTTTGTGACCCCATGGACTGTATGTAGCTCACCAGGTTTGTCTGTCTATGGAATTCTCCGGGCAAGAATACTGGAGTGGGTAGCCATTCCCTTCTCTAAGGATTGAACCTGGGTCTCCCAAGTCTCCTGCATTGCAGGCAGATAATTTACTGTCTGAGCCACAAGGGAAGCTCCAAATTTATGAATGATGTTATTCAAATCTTCTCTATCTGTTAATATTTTTCCACAGTTATTCTATTAGTAACTAAGAGAATTGTGTTAAAGTATCACACTTTGTGGATTTGTCTTATTCTCCTTTTCAGTTCTGCAAATTTTTATTTCTGTATTTTGAAACTGTGTTATCTGATGCATACAAATTTACCTTTTTTATATCTTTCTTTCCAACTGTCCCTTTTAACAGTAGGAACACATTTTATCTCTAGGAAACCTTATTGTCTTAAGGTCTATTTGTCTAATAATTATAACTCTTACAGTTTCATTTTTCTATTGCTTTTATTTGTGAAATCTTTTCCATTCTTTTAGTTTCAGTAATTTTTATGTCAGATGTTTTGTCAAAAGTTTTACTTTCATTTTAGGTTCAAAGGATTTGTTGACAAAAGAAAACATTCATTACAGACAAATAAACAATTTCCATTTTTCATAGAAGATTATTTGACAATTTCAATATACAATTATTAAAAGAAAAGAAATAGAAACAATAGAGAGAAGTAACAGTGTTTACATCACCAAATTGGGCTGACCTATATCCAGACTTGAACAGTGCTGCAAAGTCCCTTGTTAATAGCAATCTGAGTCCCAATTGGGAAAGGGTCCCAGGTAATATGTCCACCCCACGGTTGAGACTTCAAATTGCAGTTTTGGGGACTCCCATTTATAATCCCATTTTGCATTTATAATGCAAAATTGCAGTTCGGGTTTTCCTTTAACTTTTACAGTGCTGTTTGTTTTACCTCTTAAGTTATAAGTCTTAGACCCTGGAGGGTTGGCCAGGCCTCCAGGGCTTGAGATTCCAAGACCCACCCTCTTGCTTATTTAAAACAAGGCTTGACTTTATGGTAACAGTTTGTGTGCTTGAAGTCAGGGCTGTGGTCCAGGCAGGGTTTAGGCATGGTCAGAAGTCAATCAGAGGCCTCCTCTCCTACTTATAAAGCCTGAACAAGACAACCTCCGTTGTAATTTCTCTAACATTGAAGTTATATCTCTTATTTTTAAAAGTTTACTCTGTCCTTTAATTAGGATATTTAGTCCATTTAACTTTAATGCAATAGTGACATATTTGAGCTTAAATTTACCACATTAATATTGTTTTTCTCATTTTCCCTGATCTATCTTCCATTTCCTCTCTTTTTCTTATTGACAAGAAATTATATCTCATTATTCATTCATTCATTAGCATTCTATTCTCCCCCAGCTGCTAGCTGTGTGCACATTCTTTTATCATCCTTTTCATATTACTCTAGAGGTTATAACATGCATCCTTTACATATTAGTGCATAACATTTTTTTTTTTTTGGAAATGCTGTTATGTATTTAGGCCTTAGAAAATATTTTTAATTATTTAATATTAACTTAGATTTATCAACACATTTCTCCTTTCAATGATGTTTTATTCTTCCTTGAATTTTCATACTTTTAATCTGGAATTGTTTTTCTTATGTCTGAAGAACTTCATTCAGTGTTTCTTTTAGTGTGGTTTACTATAAATTAAATCTTTCTGTTTTTGTTTTTCTGAAAATGCCTTTTTGGGTAATTTTTAGAGAACATTTTCCTTGAAAAATAGAATTTTATTTCAGTACTTTAAAAATGTCATTTGTGATGATTAATTTTATAGCTCAGTTTGCTTGGGCCATAAGATGTCCAGACATGGTCAAACAATATTTTGAGTGTGTGTGAGAGGGTAATTCTGTAGGTCATTTGTTCTTGGGTAGATTTCCCTTTTTATCTTCAGAACATTGACATCTTCTACTCTCTTCCCAGAATCGTGAAAAATACTTGCTTTGCTTCCAGTGGAAAGGTTCTTATTTCTGATACTGTTCTTTTTGTTTTTAATGGAATTAATCCCTTTATTTCCAGTATGAATTGATTGATCTACATCTATTTTTTAAAGGAGAATAAAACTTAATTCAGGCCTGAGGTACACTAGCTATAAAGGGTCTATATGTATAGAACATTTTAATAATTTTGATGGTTACTGTTGTATCTTTTGAAAATGGAAATTTATAATTGAGTAGAATCAAACTTAGCCAGATTTTCTTAACAGTTTGGCTGCAATATCACACCATTGGAGTATGCTTAGTCACTCAGTTGTGCCCGATTCTCTGCGATTCTCTGTAGCCCACTGGGCTCTTCTGTCTGTGGGGATTCTCCAGGCAAGAATACTGAAGTGGGTTGCCATACATCCTCCAGGGGATCTTCCCAACCCAGGGATCAAACCCAGGTCTCCTGCATTGCAGGCAGATCCTTTACCAACTGAGCCACCAGGGAACCCCACACTATTGGCATATGTATTTTGCCACTAGCTTTTACAAGAATAAAGTAGGTATAGATTTAAAGCAGATCTATATCTTATTCCAATAATCTGAGAACTTTATATGTTATTTTGTGAAATGTTTGAGTCACTGTAAATTTCACCTATTGTCTATGTAGCTAAGCAGTTGAAAGACCAAATTACAGTAAATAAAATCTAAACACCTATCACTAAATAATATCACTGAGCAGGTCAAATTTGTCTTTTGTAAGTCAGAATTTTTTGGTTAGCGAAAAAATTTAAAGTTAAATAAATGTATTTAGTATTGTGCAGGTCTTTGGGAAAACATTATGTCATGCCTCTGTTATTTTCCTGCATGAAGAAACCATAAATATATGCTTTTCGGAAGTCAGATGTTCTTTGAAAAGGTTTTGAACATGGTTGGTCTTTGAGAACAGAAAAGTCTCTGTTAGTAGTAACAGGGACTAACAGACTAAGAGCTATCTTAGCAGCAGATGACTCTGATAGTTCACTGCATTTTAGCAATTAAGAATGAAGAAATCTTTGTCAGAATCATGTATTCATTTACTTGTCAACAATGCCTGTCATCATAAAGCCTAGGTGAAAATTGTTCTTTCAAGATTTATCATGTTTCCTGGTTCAAAAAGCTTCTATAGCCAAAATGACACTGAAATCTGAAATATCTAATTCTTTCCTTCTCAGCTTTGTCTGATTTGCCAATTGCTCCCTGAACTTTGGCAACTTTCAATAAATCAGGTTGATTAATTCCTTAAATTTCTGATTCTAGTCCCATTAATTTACATGAATGAAAACTTTATTGTGAAGATGAAAAAATTATCTTCACTAGACTTATGGAAATCATTACCAGTTATTGCTTTGTGAAATTTTATTAAAAGTAAAGTTGAAAAAAAATCAATTTTCTGGGATAATAGTAAATTATGTGAGTGCTTGTTTTTCCTAAAGTGGCTCTTTACTAATTTTATCTTTGACAGTTTCCATTACTGGGTCTATAGTACAACATTCTTTCCCTACATTTCAAAACAGATATTAAAACATAAGGAATACTATGGGAAAATAATGGTTGACAATCTATTATTGTTTAATACTGGAGATCAAATGGTTGAAAAAAAATGGAAGCTTTAAAATAGTGATTTTGTTAATGATCAAAGTCCAAAGTTTGTTTTTAAATTCTTACTTTAAGTGACACAAAATTGTGTATTTATCAATGAAGTTCTTTTTGGTTTCAAAGTAAATTTTGGTTTTCTACTATAAATTTTTGTTGTACATATTTTGATTTTCTAGCGTCATTAGCTTCCCTTTTCCTCTCTGATATAATTTACTTATGTCTTTCACTTCATGATTAATGATTTTTTTCACATCGCATTTCTATTCCATGTTGTTTAATAACAGCTGCATCTATTATTATGCCTTTCATTCCATGCATGATTCTTTCTCTTATTCCCTCTGACCTTGCATGGAACTTGCATATGTATTTATCTGGGTTTGTAGCAGGTTTTTTGCAATACTAAGCAGGCCTTTCAGGGATTTACCCAAGATTTATTAAGCACCTAGGACGTGCCAATCAGTGTGCTATATTTTAGAGATAAGATAAAGATAGTCCCTTTGAGCTCTTTAAGATTAGGGGTTATGTCTTTTTCATCCTGTATCGATAGTGTTGGACACATGCCTGACCCATAGCAGACCTTCCATAAAATTGTTCATGAAAGTATTTCCCCAAACCCACCTGCCCTGTGAAGTATTCCATCTATATTGACTATTTCCTCTTAGTTCCAATAATGTTCGATCAAATTTGGGGGACCATTCCATGTACCAATCAGTAAAATATAGGGGGGGGCAAATATTATTCTTTGATTTCCAAATGACATTGACGGCTAGGGCAGTAATTGCCTGGGCACAAGGAATGCGCATTGTGCAAAAGATCGCTTCAGGGACTTCATTGCTGCGTTGAGCTGGGTTGGAATGAAGCATTATGGGTGAGTTGCTGACTCTCTGGTTAGGATGTCTGCTGTAGAAAAAGCAATCAATCTGCTAGCACTAGCTTCAAGAGGCTGCATCTGAAGTATACCTTCTGTTTTGTGACCCAGAGACCAAAAAGTTGATGAATGTACAATGTAAAATGAAATTAGTTTGTGTATTTTGAAGGTTTACAGTGTAATTAATTGTGTTCATATCACAAATGAAGAGAATAACACATAGTAAGACATGCAAAATGAAGACATTTGTGAAATTAATTTGATTTTTATTTCTGAGTAAAATAGCACACACATATTTTTAAACTTCAGAAATGCATTCCACACCAGTCAGAATGGCTGCGATCCAAAAGTCTACAAATAATAAATGCTGGAGAGGGTGTGGAGAAAAGGGAACCCTTTTACACTGTTGGTGGGAATGCAAACTAGTACAGCCACTATGGAGAACAGTGTGGAGATTCCTTAAAAAACTGGAAATAGAACTGCCTTATGATCCAGCAACCCCACTGCTGGGCATACACACTGAGGAAACCAGAAGGGAAAGAGACACGTGTACCCCAATGTTCATCGCAGCACTGTTTATAATAGCCAAGACATGGAAGCAACCTAGATGTCCATCAGCAGATGAATGGATAAGAAAGCTGTGGTACATATACACAATGGAGTATTACTCAGCCATTAAAAAGAATACATTTGAATCAGTTCTAATGAGGTGGATGAAACTGGAGCCTATTATACAGAGTGAAGTAAGCCAGAAGGAAAAACATAAATACAGTATACTAACGCATATATATGGAATTTAGAAAGATGGTAACAATAACCCAGTGTACGAGACAGCAAAAGAGACACTGATGTATAGAACAGTCTTATGGACTCTGTGGGAGAGGGAGAGGGTGGGAAGATTTGGGAGAATGGCAATGAAACATGTAAAATATCATGTAGGAAACGAGTTGCCAGTCCAGGTTCGATGCATGATGCTGGATGCTTGGGGCTGGTGCACTGGGATGGCCCAGAGGGATGGTATGGGGAGGGAGGAGGGAGGAGGGTTCGGGATGGGGAACACATGTATACCTGTGGCGGATTCATTTTGATATTTGGCAAAACTAATACAATTATGTAAAATTTAAAAATAAAAAAAAAAAAAAAAAAAAGAAATGCATTCCAGAAAAATCTTAATCACTATTTCCTGACCTTTCTTCTCTGGGTAATCAAAATGACATGTTCCCATTCAATCATTCCATTATTCCCTTCTTGACCTTGCAAACTTGGCTTAAGATAATTTCTTTTCAGCCAAACTACTTCTCAGAACTGTGAAACCACTGGATTTATACTTGAAAGAGTCAATTTGTGTATCCCTTGGCATTCGGTTGACATGTCCTTCTGAAATCTCATTCTTTGTTTTGCCTAGTTCTCTTGTGAAGAATGCATTGCTGACTAATTTTAACAGCTCCTCCCTTTTTTTCTAGATAAGGTGTTAGTCTTCATGCTTTACGGAGTTTTGCCTTTTTCAAGATCAGACTTGTTCAATGCCATTTCCTTCCTTCAGTTGTTTCCTTTGTGAGGAAATTACCATTTCAGGGGCAAAGGAATTGATAAAAGATAACTCTCTCAGTCAAGTCTGTTTTATCTTGTTTACCAAAAGAGGATATGAAAGGAGTCTACTTCCAAGGGGAGGTTTAAATGACTGAGAAGAGAAAGGAAGCAAAATGAAATCTAACAACCTAAAGAACAAAGACATGGAATTTGAAATAAAAAATATAAATCTATCTATACATTTCTGACATATTTAATCAAAATTTTGACCAAAGTTCTTTGTCCATAAGACTTCACACAAGTTCAGAATATTGTTCAGTTAATTTTTACTTTCATCTAAAATAAATTTTGTCAAGCGTCTTCTTGTTAAAATATTTTAGAACCAAACCCACAACACAATTACATCTAATTACATCTCCAGAAATGACATTAGGCTTTCTAAAGGAACATCAATCTACTTAGAAATGTGAGATCCATATTTTTAAGCTTGTTTTTACACAGATGCTTTTTTTCTATAGGCAGCATGATGCAGTGGAAAGAATACAAGATTCTGGAATTAGAAAAACTGGGCATGAGTCCCAGACTCTGCTACCAGCTGTGTGACCTTGGGTAAGTCACTTAATCCATCTGAGGCTGTTTTCCTGCCTATCAAATGAAAATGAAAGATACCAAACTTTCAGGTTTGGTGTGCCAATTAAATTGTGAAATTGCTTTGTGAGTCATAAAGCATATTGCCAAGGCTAATTATTTCATTTCAGATTAATTCAAATATTGCTCTAAATTGGTATGTCCCCAAACAAAACAAATGACTGCTAATGCCTGTAGTTCTATCTTAATTTTTTTCCCCCTTTGGAGAAAACTTTTAATTAGCCAACTGTCCATGTGTTTGAAAATCTTAAAAGAATTATTGTATACTTGAATCATCCAAATACAAAAAAATATAAGACTCCTTTAAGAGAACCTCCTTGAGGCTGAATCATTTTACCCGTATCTCAAGTTTGGTTCTATTCCCAAGTTGGTTCTATTCTGAAACGAAACCTATTCTCCTTAAGAGAAGCCTCTTTAGGCTGTGGATTATGTAAGCGAGAAAAAAGTTTAAATGAAAGCATAGACACAGGGGCAGTTTATTCATTACATAAAGTAGGTACAGTGCCAAGGATCCACTCTACTCTTAGAGGTCAATGAAAATGTTTTACTCTCTTTTGAAACTGGAGGAAAGACATGAACTTTAGGTCAAAGAAAATGTTGTAGTATACAATATTATGGGGCTTCCCAGGTAGCACAGTATTAAAGAATCAGCCTGTCAATGCAGGAGACTCAAGAAACATGGGTACCATCCCTGGGTCGGGAAGATTCCCTGGAGGAGGACATGGCAACCGACTTCAGTATTCTTGGCTGGGAAATCTCAGGAACAGAGAAGCCTGGTGGGCTACAATCCATGGGGGTCGCAAAGAGTAGGACATGATTCAGTGACTGAGCACATGCACATACAATATTATATATTTATCTTTATACCAGTAAGTCATAAATGTAACCTGTAACATTTGTTGTAGCCCTGGGTAAGCTAAGATGAATTCTTTGAGGAGTCCAGTTATCTGAAGTTCAAGGCACACGAAGACATTGTTCTAACATTGTCAGGAATCACAGATGTGAAGCAATTAGTTCTATCTTGGGAAATAGGAAAGGCTTTGCAGATTGTTGTTGATGTTTAGGCTTTGCAGAGCTGATATTTACATCAGTTATTTGAGGATAAATATGTTTTCTGCAGGTGAAGATAGTGGGAAGGGCATTTCTGGGAGAAAAAGCAGCATAAACCAAGGAATAGAGTTATGGAAAGAGGGTGTTTGATCTTGGCAGTGGTCAATAACCAATAATGCCTTTCTCAGTATAAAATCATAAGGAAAAATTCTGTTACTTCTATTGCTAAATCTTACTCAAGTAGTTCTTGTCCAGTATTTTGCATGAAAATATTTTAGAGCTAAACTCCAAATTACATGAACATCTGTGGCAATACCTAATGAGTAAGCAGTTGGTTCTTCAAAGAGTTAATGGGCTTAGAAAGAATTACTAGGGATATTGTATCAAGAATAAGCAAAGTATTTTATGTAGCAGTTTTTCTTTGATTGCAAGCAATAGGAACTGATGCTATCTAATTCAAACAGAAAAGAAACAAAAGGGGGAAGAAAGAGAGGATGCTGTTCCTAGAAACACATATGATAATCTTTTTGAACTTTGAGTGGTATTCTCCTTTTGTCACAACTGAACCAAGTAATCTCCACCTACACAGGTTCTATTTAACCCCAGAGACCATTGGACCAATCCCATCCTTTGTCAGAACCTCTAGGTCAATACTTAGGTTAACAAAAACATGAAGTTGCTCAGTCATGTCCGACTCTTTGCGACCCCATGGACTGTAGCCTACCAGGCTCCTCCGTCCATGCGATTTTCCAGGCAATAGTACAGGAGTGGATTGCCATTTCCTTCTCCAAGGGATCTTCCCAACCCAGGGATCGAACCCGGGTCTCCCACATCATAGACAGACGCTTTACCGTCTGAGCCACCAGGGAAGTCCAATATTTAGGTCACCCCGCACCAAATATGCAAGCATCTGATATGTGCTCAGCTTTTTTAATAACATGTGTGCCTTGCTTCAAGGCTGATATGAATGATGTGGTTAGCAAACTGTGTTAATTCTGTTCCCCAAAACAAGTCCTCACATTATAGCCTAGTTCTGTGGTCCTCTATCCTCTTATTGATCTCTCTCTGTTCGCCATCAACCACATCTCTGCTTTTTATCTCTAAGGACCTATGAACAGTGTTGTTACTTATGCCCTAACAATGCACTTGATTAGTAATTAATACTGATATATTCTTACCTATTGAGACATCCTTTGGCAGGGTCATGATATCTGTTCTGACTAGTTTGTGCTCATATATGTACCAGTGGTTAGATATGTTCATGTCATTCTTGCCCATAATCAGCATTTAATTTGACATCTGATGGCATCATTGGAATCTCATTATGAAGATAGTAAATGCAGATCTTTTGTGTGGTGAAATATTACCTCTCCCCTTCCTTTAAGGATCAGCTAGAAGTATTTGTCCACCAGAAAATGTTATTTTCTGAACTGGACTGTTTTTATTACTTACAAGGCCAGGCATGCATGACTCTAATCAGAACTGTTGATCGATTAGACTTTTAGTATATGTTTGCCAAATATGCCAGGATTTAGGGACAAAAGGATAAATTCGCAATGAATTTTGTCTGCAAGGAACTCACTGAGTAGGGCTTCTATTCATGAATTTTGCTGTTTATTACTTTATTCAGAACTTTATTCCCAGGTAGCTCAAATGGTAAAGAACCTGCCTGCAATTCAGGAGACCTGAGTTCAATCCCTGGGTCGGGAAGATCCCCTGGTGAAGGGCATGACACTCCAGTATTCTTGCCTGGAAAATTCCATGGACAGAGGAGCCTGGTGGGGTACAGTCCATGGGGTCACAAAGAATCAGACATGACTGAGTGACTAACACTTTCACTTTCACTTTATATTTGTTAAATTTAAAATTATGGTAGATTTCTTACTGACTTAAAAGTGTGTATGATTAATTAGATTCAGAAATATGTTTAAGAGTATTACAATTTGCTTGAAAGGTGATTGGATAGACCTTTGGAAAAATCCATGCAAGTAATCTATCAAATGCTCCTTTATCTGTCCGTCCATCCATCCATCCATCCATCCATCCATCCATCCATCTAGTTATTTGGTGGTTGGATTCATCTGTCTTCCAGGAAATGTGCTTACAAACACAAAAAGACTCCCAAGGAGCTTACAGACTAGTGTAGAAATAAACACACAAATGAACAGTTACAATGCGCTCCTGGAGGTAAACTTACATGTGGATGAACTCACACAAGTTCTAGGGAATACAGTGAAAATGATCCTGTAATCTGGAGGATGTACCTCTGGATTTGAATTTCAGCTCGGTTCTTGTTAAAGCTATGGCTTCAGGTGACTTGGGCTTCCCTGATGACGGCTCTGCAGGTAAAGAATCCACCTGAAATGCAGCAAACTCAGGAGACCTGGGCTCCACCCCTGGGTTGGGAAAGTCCCTTGGTGGAGGAAATAGCAACCCACTCCAGAATTCTTGCCAAGATAATCATGGACAGAGGAGCCTGGCAGGCTACAATCCAAAGGGTCAGAAAGAGTTTGGCTTCCCCTGTGGCTCATCTGGGAAAGAATCCGCCTGCAATGTGGGAGACCTGGGTTCGATCCCTGCGTTGTGAAGATCCTCTAGAGAAGGGAAAGGCTATCAACTCCAGTATTCTGCCCTGGAGAATTCCATTGACTGTATACTCCATGGGGTCGCAGAGAGTCGGACACAACTGAGCAACTGTCACTTCACTTCACAAAGAGTTGGACACTCATTGAGTGACTGAGCCACCTCCTCGAGTGACTTATTTAACAACTTTATGTCCCAGTCTCCTCATTTATTATATATGCATAATGTCATTTGTCTGATAAACAACAAATGCCCTTCATGTTACCTACCTTCTGTCTCCTCAGCTCTCTATTGTTCATCTCTAAACTTTGGTTTCTTTGTCTCAGAATGGAAAGGCTTTATGATTTGGGAATGATCTCCCAATCTTGAAAAAAGTGCATTCATTACTTATGGTCAAAATATGCAGTGTGTTTTGTAAATACAGTAAAGCTTTATTAATAGCCTCGGTTAGTCTCAAATGCACCCTCTTTTTCAGGACTTGGCACATCCTGTACCTGCAGATCTCTGTCCCTTGTGCTTACCTGGCTGACACCTGCTCATCTTTCAGGTCTCTGGCTAGAGGTCGCTTTCCCCCAGATTATTCCCACAGGTGATCTCCAGGGGGCTAATCTGTGAATTTCTCTGGACTCTACTCACCCTATCAAAATAGCCACAACAGTATAGCAACCCCCACATAAATGGCAAAATTTGAGGTTGCTAACCTTCTAGGGTGTTTCCCTTAAAAAAATGTCAGTGACAATGACTCTTCCAATAGATCCTTCTGGGAGCAACTGTATTGTTTACTCTAGAGAAAGAGAATCTATTTATATTTCATCTTCTCAATGCAAAAGGTGGACACTAATTATTAATGGCTAACATGTATAAATCATTCACTACATGCCAGGCACTATGCCAGGCACCCTATATGCATTATTTCGTTTACTCCTAATATTCACTTTAAGGAACAGGTTTATGAATAAAACAGGCATGCAGATGAAGAAGTGGTGACTTCAGAAATCCAAATAAACTGCTTACCATTACACAAATTCAGTTCAGTTCAATTCAGTTGCTCAGTTGTATCCAACTCTTTGCAACCCCATGGACTACAGCACGCCAGGCTCCCTGTCCATCACCAACTCCCGGAGCTTGCTCAAACTCATGTCCATTGAGTTGGTGATGCCATCCAACCATCTCATCCTTTGTCACCTTCTCCTCCTGCCCTCAATCTTTCCCAGCATCAGGGTCTTTTCAAATGAGTCAGTTCTTCGCATCAAGTGGCCAAAGTATTGGAGTTTCAGCTTCAGCATTAGTCCTTCCAATGAATATTCAGGACTGATTTCCTTTAGGATGGACTGGTTGGATCTCCTTGCAGTCCAAGGGACTCTCAAGAGTCTTCTCCAATACCACAGTTCAAAAGCATCAATTCTTCAGTGCTCAGCTTTCTTTATGGTCCAACTCTTACATCCATACACAACTACTGGAAAAGCCATAGCTTTGACTAGATGGACCTTTGTCAGCAAAGTAATGTCTCTGCTTTTCAATATGCTGTCTAGGTTGGTCATAGCTTTTCTTCCAAGGAGCAAGTGTCTTTTAATTTCATGGCTGCCGTCACCATCTGCAGTGATTTTGGAGCCCAAGAAAAGAAAGTCTGTCACTGTTTCCATTGTTTCCCCATCTATTTACCATGAAGTGACAGGACCGGAAGGCATGATCTTTGTTTTTTGAATGTTGAATTGTAAGCCCGTTTTTTCACCCTCCTCTTTCACATCAAGGGGCTCCCTAGTTCCTCTTTGCTTTTTGCTATAATGTTAACATACTATAAGCTGTAAGACAAAGCAAGGCCACGAAAGCCCCAAACACCAAAGCTTCAAAATAAAAGCCAGAACACTATTGGCTTAATAGTAGCTTTTCAGGGAGAGGAAAAAAAAAAAAAAAAGGCCTTATATACACATAGCAGTTATGAGATGATCCTGAGGTCAGATGTTTTTGTATTCAGGAGTGTCAGAGGCAAGTTTGAACTCAGGACTGCATGGCTTCAGAACCAATAATTTTACTATTATTCTCTGCTCTTCCAGTTCAAAACATCAGTCCTCAACTACGAGATACTTGTGAAATGCTCATGAAGAAAATAAAATTCTTATAGAAAATTGTGAAAATCGGAAAATATAAAACCAAAGGAAAATATAAAAAATGCCCCCAAATCAAAACAAAAACACCATTAAATTCAAACTTGCCAGCAACATTTAAAATAAATACACAAAATATAGACTGTGAATTATGTACCTGTCACTTTATATAATTTATCTCATTTAGTCTTCTTAACAGTTGTATAAAGTAAATGTATTATTCTAATTCATATTTAACAAGTGAGGAACTGAGGCACAGAATCTGCCCAGTTTATATACTAATAAAGGGTAGAGTTTGTATTAGATCTAGAGAGACCACAAACTGTGGAACTGGTAGAAAATTCTATAATTTCCCAGATCACAGATCAGATCGGATCAGATCAGTCGCTCAGTCGTGTCCGACTCTTTGCGACCCCATGAATCGCAGCACGCCAGGCCTCCCTGTCCATCACCAGCTCCCGGACTTCACCCCGACTCACGTCCATTGAGTTAGTGATGCCATCCAGCCATCTCATCCTCTGTCGTCCCCTTTTCCTCCTGCCCCCAATCCCTCCCAGCATAGAGTCTTTTCCAATGAGTCAACACTTCGCATGAGATGGCCAAAGTACTGGAGTTTCAGCTTTAGCATCATTCCTTCCAAAGAAATCCCAGGGCTGATCTCCTTCAGAATGGACTGGTTGGGTCTCCTTGCAGTCCAAGGGACTCTCAAGAGTCTTCTCCAACACCACAGTTCAAAAGCATCAATTCTTCGGCACTCAGCCTTCTTCACAGTCCAACTCTCACATCCATACATGACCACTGGAAAAACCATAGCCTTGACTAGATGGACCTTTGTTGGCAAAGTAATGTCTCTGCAAAAGAATATGCTATCTAGGTTGGTCATAACTTTCCTTCTAGGGAGTAAGCGTCTTTTAATTTCATGGCTGCAGTCACCATCTGTAGTGATTTTGGAGCCCAGAAAAATAAAGTCTGACACTGTTTCCACTGTTTCCCCATCTATTTCCCATGAAGTGGTGGGACCGGATGCCATGATCTTCGTTTTCTGAATGTTGAGCTTTAAGCCAACTTTTTCACTCTCCACTTTCACTTTCATCAAGAGGCTTTTGAATTCCTCTTCACTTTCTGCCATAAGGGTGGTGTCATCTGCATATCTGAGGTTATTGATATTTCTCCCAGCAATCTTGATTCCAGCTTGTGTTTCTTCCAGTCCAGCATTTCTCATGATGTACTCTGCATATAAGTTAAATAAGCAGGGTGACAATATACAGCCTTGATGTACTCCTTTTCCTATTTGGAACCAGTCTGTTGTTCCATGTCCAGTTCTAACTGTTGCTTCCTGACCTGCATACATATTTCTCAAGAGGCAGATCAGGTGGTCTGGTATTCCCATCTCTTTCAGAATTTTCCACAGTTTATTGTGATCCACACAGTCAAAGGCTTTGGCATAGTCAGTAAAGCAGAAATAGATGTTTTTCTGGAACCCTCTTGCTTTTTTGATGATCCAGCGGATGTTGGCAATTTGATCTCTGGTTCCTCTGCCTTTTCTAAAACCAGCTTGAACATCAGGAAGTTCACGGTTCACATATTGCTGAAGCCTGGCTTAGAGAACTTTGAGTATTACTTTACTAGCGTGTGAGATGAGTGCAATTGTGCAGTAGTTTGAGCATTCTTTGGCATTGCCTTTCTTTGGAATTGGAATGAAAACTGACCTTTTCCAGTCCTGTGGCCATTAGTCAAGAGAAATGTTTGCTGTTGAAGCAAGGCTTTTATCATGGGGAATCTGGTTTGCTGTGGAAATGAGATTCTTCCATACCCTCTATTTTCTGCCACATCTTAATTTTGCCAGCTCCGGTTTTGACAATCATGGTAATTTTAGGAACATGATCCCACAAAAGCCTAAAAGTAACAACATTGTAATTTTGGGGTACATATTTTAGTGTACCTAGACTAAAAGCTCTTTGTGGTCCGGTGGTATGGTTTGTTCTTGGGTATATTACAGTCTGGAACAGCCAACGAACTCAAAACATACTTGTCGAGTGAATGAACCATATAGGAAATTGAGTGCAAGCAAGTTGGATTTAAAATTAAACAAAGAATATATATATCATGAAGAATATATTATCAAAGATTTAAACAAAGAATACATATCATGTGGTCACCAGGCCACAACCAACCTCTACAGGGCTTTTTACAAATTAGAAGAGTTATCCCTCAGGTTGGATAAATTAGGAAAAGGAATCCACTTGATAGATGTCTTCTTTCTGACTTCCTCTCTGCTCATCCTCTCCCCAACCCAGAAGATAAGCCTCCTCTGGAGAGCTATGGAGTCCAGCTAGGCAAATAAAGCTTAGATTTCCAAACTCATTTGCACCCACCTTGATCATATGCATTTAAGCAGTGCACAAAATATATAACTGTATGGGATGGTCTAGTTTATTTCATTTTCTCCTTGATTTTTTTTTGGGAGGGTAGGGCAAGTATCCTTTTGTATTTCTCAATCAAGAAAGTACCAGTCTGCCTAGTTTGAAAAGATATAAAATAATTACATTCTAATGATTTATACCTTATTAAACATCCATGTCATGCTTTATTTTTCAAGGAAAATGCATTAGGTAGATTAGTTCCTTCCCTTCTAATACTGTAATCTATAAATAATAGGCCCTTTTGAGATTTTGAAAACCAAAAACATTGAACTCTGAGCCTGGAAATTTTAGTAATGAAACATTCAGTGAATTTTCTTATTTTCTTATGCGTTCTTATTTTGTGTTAGAAGAGCCACCACTAGAAAAAAGAAAAATGCGCTTAAAAAATTAGCCAAGCCACAGTCTAAAAAACTTGAAATCACTTTTTTCTCTTCCAGACATATACACAGCTTTTCTGTGCTAGGTAAGAATTTAGGGGCAACCTAAGTCACAGTAAAACACACACACACACACACACACACACAGAAATTCAGTTGGAATTAGCAACTCTCTAAACAGCTCCAATTAATTGCATGTAACTATCATAATGATAGTTCTTCAACAGGAATTTGTTAAAGCTGAAATCTTAAAACTCCATTTCATCTCACTTAGACATACACACGTTCCAAATATTAAGGAATTAAAACCAACATTTACTTTGTGTTTACTTTTAATAAGGACTACAGAATCTTTCTTTAATTTTAGACACTATTAGAGGAAGAGAATGTTTCAATTCAGTTTGCCAGTCCTCAGGTTAGACTATTGATTTCCTGTCTCCAAATCCATTTAGAAATGTAATCTCTGTGGATGCATTTTAATATCTATTGTCCCTAATCCGCATCTTCTCCTTTAAGTTTCTCACTCATTAAGCTGAAGCAACAAAGTAGGGAAAATCTTAATGATGAAGAAGAGAACTTCACTAGCTCTAAGCTGTGATTCACTCTGTTGCATGGGTGGTGCCCGGATATAAGTGGGCTCTGTTTTTCCCATCGGTAAATAAGGCAGAGACAGCTCTGACAGGAGAACACTTGAGCATTAGTGAAAAACATTACCTAAGTGTTTGAAGAAAAGCTAATCCGAGTGTTAGGATTGCTAATGCCTTCCAATATTGGTTGCATGAGTGCTATGTCACTTCTTGCTTAAATAAACAAAGTGAAGTCATTCACTCGTTTCCGACTCTTTGCGACCCCATGGACTGTAGCCCACCAGGCTCCTGCATCCATGGGATTTTCCAAGCATGAATACTGGAGTGGGTTGCCATTTCCTTCTCGCTTTAATAGAAACATTAATTTGTAACACCTTTAAAATGATGTGGTTTCCTGATGTCAAAGCACTTTTTATGGTTCAAGTTGGTTTTACCATTGGCTTTACCAAGAAAGTGCACACCCTGCAGGCTTCCCTGGTGGCTCAGATGGTAAAGCAAGTGCACACCCAGGATTGGCCTCTATCTGCACCAGCAGGACTGGAAAACAGAGGGTTTGGACCAGCTGGGAGACAGTTTTGAGTGGTAATTAAAGAGCAAGGGTTTTAAAGACTTGCCTTTGAACCCCAGCTTGTATCTTACAGCATGAGTTTGGGCAAATTGTTTAATCTCTAAAAGGCTTTGTTTTCTTCTTTTACAACAGCCCCAACTCTAAATGATCATTTAAAGGATTAAATTAGATGGTGATAGTGCAAGTAAAGCATTTAGCACCTAACCTGGCACTTGGTTCTCAGTAAGTAACAGCTTTTTTCTGCCATTTATGTATGATCCTGGAGCATCTCTTTTGGTCTAAAATTTCCTTCTCAGGGGTTGAATTGTTAAGTCCTAGGGACAGCAAAGAGTCGGACATGACTGAGCGACTGAACTGAACTGAGCTGAGGGACAGCTAAAATGAAACAAAACTTTGGAGACTTTTAAGTTTCTACAAAATATATTGCCAAGAGTAGCTACCAAATTAGCTTTAATATGCTTTAAATGCTTTCCAATAACTTGGTTAGATATATACTACAAATAAAAATAATAATGATAAATCTTAGAAAGATAATAACATTAAAGATTTCTATTTGTTCAAGGTAAACTTTATTCTCCAGTGACTTTAAATATACAATTTTAAGCACTTATAATAATGGCAAAATTATGTAGCATTTTTCATATTTTATAGATAAATCATTCTCAGAGAGATTATAGAACCTGTCACAGGCTGCACAGCTAGTGAGCAGAAGACCTGGGATTCAAAACCAGGACTTTGTTTTGCTCTTTAGTCTTTGTTCTTTCTACTACCCCAGCTTTATGCTCAGAGAATACGCCAAAAGTTTCAGGAAATGTGTCCTTCCATTTACAGGGAGCAATAATCAGCAGGTGGTTTTGTCTCCTCATTGAATACTAAATATTTTGCTGCCAATTTTACAATTTACATTCAAAATCCTACATTCTCTTCTTTGCTAGAATCCAGAATCCCTTTAGCTGATTAAATTATTTCCATTGGTGTGGATTTCAATTCAGTCTAATAGCAACAAGACCCCGTCTTGACAAAGGATGTGCTGCTGTTAGGGGTTTTTCTGAGATGCAATTCTTTCATAACATTTTCAGTCAGATGAATCTGAGCACAACATTATTCATATCTGTATAGTCCATGGCAGATAAAAATTATATTGTAGGAAATAATGTTACTTCTAGTGGAGCTTATCATAAGATTTAAAAAATGATATAAAAGAAAGAAGAATCAATATGTTTTTAGGAGAACAGATCACAGGACACATCAAAGACGAATAAGACATGGACCACTTAGGAGGAAGAGACAGAGCTAGTAACAAGATTAGAGGTTCCAGGAGAGAGAAATGTGTATGACATAGTAGGGGCAAAAAGAGGGGGATGGTCTGACTTATGGGAATTTGGAAAACTCCTCAAAAAGTTAAAAATCATTTAACTGAGTGTTGACCAGTGAATGTATGCTTCCAAATGACGGAGGAGAAGACAGGAATGTGCAGAGCAGTTAAAGCTCACATGATGACGTAAAACGTCAGACAACTTGGAAACAGACCGATAGAAATTATCCAAGAGGGACACAAAACAGAACACAAGCAGAATGTAGGCCTGTGTCCAACCATGTCAGCAATTACTTTAAATGTTCGTGAACTAAATCTGTGCTGTTTAGTATGGCTGACACTGCCATATGTGGCTATTTAATTATAAATTAATTAAGTACAATAAAAAATTCAGTTTCTCAGTTGTATTAGCCATATCTCAAGTGCTCAATAGCTACATGTGGATAGTGGCTACCATATTATATAGTCTAGAGGTAGAACATTTCCATCATCCCAGAAAGTTCTATTAGATGATGTTGGAAACAGAGAAGATCAAAATGAACTTTAAAAAATTACATGTTGTCTACAAGAGATACACTTTAAGTGTAAAGATATAAAAAGATATACCATAAAAATGTCAGATAAAGCATTCTTCAAGACAACGAGTATTGTTAGAGGTAAGTGGGATTATTTCATAATGATAAAAGAATCAATTCATCAGGAAACCATAACAATTATAAATGTTTGTATACCCGTGTGTGTGTGTTTTTTTTTTTTTTTCTTGACACCAACCAATTCTCTGACACCAACTGTGGTCCTACATTCAATTCAATTTATTCAATTCTGATACTAACTATCCAGACATGGTATAAGCAAAAGAGTTAAGGACTGAATCCTAGAAGACTGCCCCTCACTTCAGACACCAACCAGAAATGGGGTCCCCAGGAGACTTACACTTCTTCCAGACAGAATACAGGTTTAGAGTTTCTCTTGACCCTGCCTCAGATACAATACTTTCCTAAAATAAATCACAGAATTCAGGAAAGTACTTTGCTTAAAAAATTATCCGTTTACTGTAAAGTGTACAACTCAGAACAACAAATGGAAAACATGTATCATGCAAGGTATCAGGGGAAGGGGTGCAGAGCATCCATGTTCATTCTGGGCACATCACTTCCTGGCACCTTAGGGTGTCCACCAGCCCAGACACTCCCCAAACCTGGTCTTTAAGGGTTTTTTTTAATGAAAGTTTTATCATGTAGACGCCATTCATTAAATTACTTGTTATTGGACTTCCCAGGTGGCGCTAGTGGTAAAAAACTGCCTGCTACTCCAAGGAAACAAGAGACGTGGGTTCGATCCCTAGGTCAGGAAGATCCCCTGGAGACAGGCATGGAAATACACTCCAGTATTATTGCCTGGAGAATCCCATGACAGAGGAGCCTGGTTGGCTACAGTCCATAGGGTTGCAAAGAGCTGGACACGAATGAAGTGACTTAGCATGCAGAAAGGTGACCAGCCCACATCCTAAAGCTACCTAGGGCCCTCTCATGAGTTATCTCATTAGTACATTAAAAGACAGGAAATTCTGGGGGTTCTAGGAGCCCTGTATCTCTACCAGGACTGGGGATGAAAACCATATGTTTATTTTTCATTATATCACAGTGGCTAATAACTGTGCTTCCAAATACATGAAGCAAAATTAACAGAATTAAAGGGAGAAATAGGCAATTCCACAGTCATATTTGTAGATTTAAACATTCCTCTCTCATTAATTGATAGATAAAAAAATCAGTAGGACATAGATAAAGTGAGCAACACTATCAACCATCATAATCTATCTGATGTTTATAGGAGGCTACACCAAACAACTGGAAAATACACAATCTTTAAACATGGCCATGATCCTTACATTATGCTGGGCAATAAAACGAGCCTCCAAAAATTTGAAAGAATTAAAATTATTGACCTGAACCAAGTAGACTGCCAGTTATTTCTACAACAAAGGTGGGTTTGCTTGGGATCCGCAAAGAAATGCATTTCAGGGTCTGCAACTGTGGAATTCGCCAAACAGCAAGGGAAGGAAACATCTTTTAATGAGGGGGAAAGGAGGTTATAAAGTAAATAAAGAGTCCATTGGAGGAACTGAGACTTCAAGTATAGTGGCTTCTCACTGGTGAGTTGTGATAATCTCTTATTGGCTGAGTTCTTGGTAGGTTAGAAGAGGAAGTCTTCTTTCTTCCTGTTGGGATTTGCTGTCATCAAAGGGTGTGAGGGCTCCCCCTTCTGGCCTCATGACTCTATTTTAATAGAGGTTTCACTTTCACTTTTCACTTTCATTCATTGGAGAAGGAAATGGCAACCCACTGGAGTGTTCTTGCCTGGAGAATCCCAGGGATGGGGAAGCCTGGTGGGCTGCGGTCTATGGGGTCACACAGAGTCGGACACAACTGAAGCAACTTAGCAGCAGCAGCATGCTTATTAATTTTCACAAAATCATAGAATATTATTTTGAACCACTATAATTAAATTACGAATCAATAACAATGACATATCAAGGAAAATCTCATTTTTTTTTGGAATTTTGGACTTCTATATAAACTGTAGATCTAAAAAGTAATAAGAGAATTAGGAAATAGTTAAGACTGAATGATAAAATGGCAATGTATCAAAATGTGTAGAATGCAGCAAAAGTAGCACTTCTAGAGAAATTTAAGTTTTTTAAATTAATCTATTTTTTTGTTGAAGGATAATTGCTTTACAGAATTTTGTTGTTTTCTGTCAAACCTGAACATGAATCAGCCATAGGTATACATATATCCCCTCCCTTTTGAACCTCCCTCCCATCTTCCTCCCCATCCCACCCCTCTAGGTTGATACAGAGCCCCTGTTTGAGTTTCCTGAGCCATACCAGCAATTTCCCATTGGCTATCTACTTTATATATGGTAATGTAAGTTTCCATTTTACTCTTTCCATACATCTCATCCTCTCCTCCCCTCTCCCCATGTCCATAAATCTTTTCTCTATGTCTGTTTCTCCATTGCTGCCCTGTAAATAAACTCTTCAATACCATTTTTCTAGATTCCATATATATACATTAGTATACAATATTTATCTTTCTCTTTCTGACTTACTTCACTCTGTATAATAGGTTCTAAGTTCATCCACCTCTTTAGAACTGACTCAAATGCATTCCTTTTTATGGCTGAATAATATTCCATTGTGTTTATGTACCACAGCTTCTTTATCCATTCATCTGTTGATGGACATCTAGGTTGCTTCCATGTTCTAGCTATTATAAATAGTGCTGCAATGAACAATGGGATACATGTATCTTTTTCAATTTTGGTTTCCTCAGAGTATATGCCTAGGAGTGAGATTGCTGGGTCATATGGTGGTTTTATTCCTAGTTTTTTAAGGAATCTCTGTACCGTTTTCCATAGTGGCTGTATCAATTTACATTCCCACCAGCAGTGCAAGAATGTTTTCTTTTCTCCACACCCTCTCCAGTATTTATTGTTTGTAGACCTTTTGATGAGGGCCATTCTGACTGGTGTGAGGTGGTATCTCATTGTAGTTTTGATTTTCATTTCTCTAATAATGAGTGATGAAAGTGAAAGTGGAGAGTGAAAAAGTTGGCTTAAAGCTCAACATTCAGAAAACGAAGATCATGGCATCTGGTCCCGTCACTTCATGGGAAATAGATGGGGAAACAGTGGAAACAGGATCAGACTTTATTTTTTTGGGCTCCAAAATCACTGCAGATAGTGACTGCAGCCATGAAATTAAAAGACGCTTACTCCTTGGAAGGAAAGTTATGACCAACCTAGATAGCATATTCAAAAGCAGAGACATTACTTTGCCAACGAAGGTCCGTCTAGTCAAGGCTATGGTTTTTCCTGTGGTCATGTATGGATGTGAGAGTCGGACTGTGAAGAAGGCTGAGCACCAAAGAATTGATGCTTTTGAACTGTGGTGTTGGAGAAGACTCTTGAGAGTCCCTTGGACTGCAAGGAGATCCAACCAGTCCATTCTGAAGGAGATCAGCCCTGGGATTTTTTTGGAAGGAATGATGCTAAAGCTGAAACTCCGGTACTTTGGCCACCTCATGTGAAGAGTTGACTCATTGGAAAAGACTCTGATGCTCGGAGGGATTGGGGGCAGGAGGAGAAGGGGACGCCAGAGGATGAGATGGCTGGATGGCATCACTGACTCGATGGACGTGAGTCTGAGTGAACTCTGGGAGTTGGTGATGGACAGGGAGGCCTGGCGTGCTGTGATTCACGGGGTTGCAAAGAGTCGGACACGACTGAGTGACTGAAGTGAACTGAATTGAATAATGGGTGATGTTAAGCAACTTTTCATGTGTTAGCCATCTGTATGTCTTCTTTGGAGAAATGTCTGTTTAGGTCTTTTTGGGAAATTTAAGTTTTTAAATGCTTATTTGAGGGAAGAAGAAAGGTCTAAAATCAGTGTTCTGAAGTTCCTTCCATCTTAAGAAGGTTGGAAATGAAAAGCAAAGCAAAATGAAAATACATACAAGAAAAGAAATAAGATAAGAGCAGAAGTTGGTCAAATTGGAAACACACACACACACACACACACACACACACACAAACACAACAGTTTAGAAAGTTAATAAGGCCAAAATCCAGAAGGCAAGAGGCTGAGTGGTCTGGGGATGCCAAATGTGAGGACCACAGGTCTGAGGGGGTTGAATGCCCCTCAATGTTGCCAGGTCTGTGTAGAAACATCCATCAGGGGGGTCCTGTTGACACTGTCATTTTGCCTCAGTACAGACAGTGTTGGGAGGCAGGTATTATTTTAATAGCATTTGAAATTTAAAAATGTTAGCATAATCTTATGTCATGTCTGTCCCTTTTCTATGCTTCCATTATCTCTTTCTGCTATTTAGCACCCTTAAAACCTTCTTCTCTATTTCTCGCCACCATTGCCTTTGCTGGCTCGCAGCAATATACAGTACAATCCTATGGAGATTTTATTCAGGACCTGAAGGGCTGAGCTTGGTCTTAATACAAGGTCTCCAGGAGAACTATCTCTGGAAGAGAGAGCTCCCTATTCTCACTTCAGTTTAATATGTTGAAATTTGCAAACGCCAGGCACACTTGTAAGAATGTCAGTTACAATTTAATCTATAGGAAATGACCATCTGATCAATAAATTTTTGCTTTTAATTTCCATTTGAGTTGGGATTTTTTGTTTGTTTGTTTTTTTCCCCGTTAAGTGACATTCACAAAACTCTGCAAAACTTTAGATATGTTATACGTAAGCAATAGAATTTTATTCTTATGCTGTTTGACCATAACATTCTTTAGCTCCATTGTGACTTTTCTTTCATTTTTTTTCTCCATGCAAGCAGAATAAGAAAAAATATGTGTACATATTAAATGAGATTTGATGAAAACTAGAAAATATAGAACTTTGTCATACAGCAATTTGTGATGTATATTGATTAGGCCACACCATAGATCAAATACTATCCTCTGAAACATAACTCTATTCAATAAAAAATTCTCATCAAAGATGATTTTTATTGTGTACATAAATATCAACATTATAAAGACTCCACTTGGTAGGAGGTGGGGAAGGTAAAACAGAAAGAACGTGCACTTGAGTCAGACAAACCTGATTTCAAATACTAGCTGTGGGCCTAGTATTTCTGTAATCTTATTTCCCTTTGTTGTTCAGTCGCTAAGTCGTGTCTGACTCTTTGTGACCCCAGGAACTGCAGCACGCAAGGCTTCCCTGTCCTTCGCTATCTCCCAGAGCTTGCTCAAACTCATGTTCATTGGTGATGCCATCCAACCAGCTCATCCTGTCGCCCACTCTCAATCTTCCCCAGCATCAGGGTCTTTTCCAATGAGTTGGCTCTTTGCATCAGGTGGCCAAAGTACTGGAACTTACCCCTTAGTGGGTTTGAATGTCAGTTTTCCTACCTCCAGGGTTGCAGTGTGCTGTGAAAAGTCCTGAAACACAGGGACTCCTCTGTTTTCTTACCTCCTTGACCTACAACAGTATATACTTATAATGCAAATAGTTAAGAGGTTTCTTCTTTTTTGGAGAGCGAGCATGGCAAAGTGAAAAGAACAGAGCCTTTGAAGTTGCACAAAACCAACCTTAGTCTCCTTTGTCACTCCTTGGTCACTGGTGACTTTAGGCAAATTGATTAACTTCTTTGAGTTTCTATTTCCACATATGTAAAAGAAAAAGTAGACTGTCTGCAGACACATGAAAATCAAATGAGTTATGATATGTAAACATCTAGCACAGTGCCTGGCATAATAAATGCTCATTTAAGAGTAGCTGCAGCTATGAATATATTATTTTTGTGCTATTAAGGTTTTCTATTTCTTTTTTAAAGACACATTCTATTTTAATGATCAAAGCCCTCAGGATTACAATCAGCAATGCGAGAGCTCAGAGCAATTTCTGGTTCAAATACTGGATTCTTAATTTGATCTCTGCCTCTGTTTATGGGGGTAGAGAAGAAATCTCATTGTTCCACACACTGCAAGTAGAAAGATGCTCATGAACTCAGTGGAGGTTATTTTTTATGACTCCAGAAATGTAATCTTTATGATTGATGATTGTTGTTTTCAAGATTTTTTAAAGTTCTATCAAAGAATTCATATCTCAGATTATTGATTTTTATTTTTTACTTGCCTACTTTTCAGTGCAACATATTAATAGTATATGATCAGGGAGGTAACGAGCAGTATTTATTTGATAAAAACTTCTTCAGCTTAATTTTCTTGTTGCTAGCAGCAACCAACAAAAAAAATATATCTAAAATGACAGGCAACAACCACAGTGATTAGAGTCTGTGTTTTTATCTTTCCCCAGTTGTAATTTTAACATAGCCTCTCCAGTGCTTATGGTCATAAAAACGATTACTATATACACCACTTTAGACATATTGACAAACCACCCATCTAAACAACCCTACTGCACTAATGAACCTTTTCCCAGAGCTTAAAGTCAACTTCAGGTCACATGTGCTGTTGCTACCCTAAATGGCTGTAAGGAAGGTGATATTGTGTATATTATTGAATTATATTTCAAAATAAATTTTAACTGGTATGCCTTCAGTTCAGTTCAGTTCAGTCGCTCAGTCATGTCCGACTCTTTGCAACCCCGTGAATCACAGCACGCCAGGCCTCCCTGTCCATCACCAACTCCCGGACTTCACTCAGACTCACGTCCATCGAGTCAGTGATGCCATCCAGCCATCTCATCCTCTGGCGTCCCCTTCTCCTCCTGCCCCCAATCCCTCCCAGCATCAGAGTCTTTTCCAATGAGTCAACTCTTCGCATGAGGTGGCCAAAGTACTGGACTTTCAGCTTTAGCATCATTCCTTCCAAAGAAATTCCAAGGCTGATCTCCTTCAGAATGGACTGGTTGGATCTCCTTGCAGTCCAAGGGACTCAAGAGTCTTCTCCAACACCATAGTTCAAAAGCCTCAATTCTTCGGCACTCAGCCTTCTTCACAGTCCAACTCTCACATCCATACATGATCACAGGAAAAACCATAGCCCTGACTAGACGGACCTTTGTTGGCAAAGTAATGTCTCTGCTTTTCAATATGCTATCTAGATCAGCATAAAATTATGCATAGCAGTAGTATTTACACAGTTTTTCTCTTTTTGAAAACAATATCACTTCCTAAACACACACACACACAGTGTGTATCTATTTAAGAATTAGATGGTTTTGATATAGATATATACTAAAATCACTAAAGGAAATTAAAAATACATCCTTGGCAGAGCTGTCCATAATACAGTGAAATTCTATGAGATTACTTTCCAAAGACAAAAGGACATTGAAACAGGAACAGGAAACTAAGAACTTTACAGAAGCATGCCCCACCGTTGGGATGCATTTGCTGGCTATTCCAAAACTGAACCTGATATCCAGGAACACATGAGAACAGCATGTGACCTTAGTATTCAATAAAGGTCACTCTTCCTGTGCCATCTTCCTCATTTGTAAGCCAGCAGAACCTTCTAGCTCAGGGTTTGATCTCTACATGCTGTGATGGTATTTGTCTGACTACTGACATATTGCATTCACTTGGACATGAGTTCCAGAGGAGTGACCATGATCAGACTTACAATAAGACTTCAGCTGGTTGAGGAGCTTTTTTGATGAATATGATGTATACTAATTTGCATTTCTTGAGGCCAAGAAAATATTTCCATACCCTCTGTGTTAAAGGGTAGGATTTCTTAGGAGGGACACTCCTAAGTGCTGTTGGAGTGCTAACAGCACTTTGGGGGATGGATCTGGGAGCAAAGTATTGTCTAGTCAGCTGGAAATTATTGAAGCCAGTACTCCCAATGAGGGAAGGCCCTTAGCAGCCAGATTTGATACCAGAAGTCAGTGCAGGGAGAGCCTCTCTGAGCTGAGCAAGGTGAGAGGGCAGGGGAGGAAGCCAAGATGAGGCTTATGAAGATCAAAAACATTTTGTCTACTTTATAAAACTTCTTTGGGCTGGCACTCAAAACAGTTTCTAATGAATTTTTTTAAAAGTACGTATCTAGCCAAAGTCACAAAGTTAAAGAAGCAGTTTCCCATTTGCTTTTCTTCTACATCTGTACAACATTGCAACACCCTGCTGTCTCCTTGCTTAAACTTGCCACAAGCATGAAGATCTGACTTTCCAGGCTTTGAGTCCGGGTTGGCTCTGAGTGAATATTGCAATGGTGCAGGTTATTAAACTAAAGAAGGGATGACTAAACTGTTAAATGCTTACCTCTGCTTGCCTTCTCCATCAGCACTCAAGCTGAAAATGGATTAGTGAAGTCACTCAGTCGTGTCCGACTCTTTGTGACCCCCATGGACTGTAGCCCACCAGGCTCCTCCATCCATGGAATTTTCTAGGCAAGAGTACCGGAGTGGGTTGCCATTTCCTTCTCCAGGGGATCTTCCCGACCCAAGGATCGAACCTGGGTCTCCCGCATTGCGAGCAGACAGACGCTTTACCGTCTGATTGATCCTTGAAAGAAAAACTGTGACAAACCTAGACAGTGTATTAAAAAGCAGCGGTATCACTTTGCTGACAAAGGACTGTATAGTCAAAGCTATGGTTTTTCCAGGAGTCATGTATGGATGTGAGGACTGGAATGTAAAGAAGGCTGAGTGCTGAAGAATTGATGCTTTCGATCTGTGGTGTTGGAGAAGACTCTTGAGAGTCCCTTGGACAACAAGGAGACCAAAACAGTCAATCCTAAAGGAAATCAACACCGAATATTCATTAGAAGGACTGATACTGAAGCTGAAGCTCCAGTACTTTGGACACCTGATGCAAAGAGCTGATACGTTGGAAAAGATCCTGATGCTAAGAAAGATTGAGGGCAGAGGAGAAGGGGGTGACAGAGGATGAGATGGTTGTGTGGCATCATAGACTCATTGGACATGAATTTGAACAAACTCTAGGAGATTGTGAAGGACAGGGAAGCCTGTTGTACTGCAGTCCATGGGGTCACAAAGATTCGGACAATACTCAGTGACTCAACAACAACAATTCTCTAGGGCTCCCAGTACATATGTTTTGCTGTTTAGTTGCTGAGTCGTGTCTGGCTCTTTTGTGACCCCATGGACTGTAGCCTGCCAGGCTCCTCTGTCCATGAGATTTTTCCAGGCAAGAATACTAGAGTGGGTTGCCATTTCCTTCTCCAGGGGATCTTCTCAACCCAGGGATCAAACCCATGTCTCCTACATTGGCAGACGTATTCTTTACCACTGACCCACCTGGGAATACTACTTATTAACCAGAAGACAGGTTTGCTTCTGGGAAGAAGAATTTGGATCCAATCAGGCATTCATTCATTTATTGAACATGTGCACTATATAGCAATTTCTACTGCACTGGGGTATCCTGTGAATGTATTAATAGTAAAATTTCTGGTAGACTGAGGGCATATGAGAATATGTTCTCTAACTCAGTCATTAATTCAATTATTTTTCTTTGTTGTTGCTGCTGTTCAGTCACTCAGTCATGTCCAACTCTTTGTGACCTCATGGACTGCAGCATACCAGGCTTCCCTGTCCTTCACCATCTCCCAGAGTTTGTTCAAACTCATGTTGGTTGAGTTGGTGATGCCATCCAACCATCTCGTCCTCTGTCATCCCCTTCTCCTCCTTTTTTTTTTTCTTATAGTTATTTTAAATATTTTCTCTTTGTGCTTGGGAAATCCACTCTCACTGTATTGCTTGGGTTTTTTCAACTTGTTTCAGTCAGTAGGGGATGATGGACCCTCCAGAGCTAGAAGCAGGGGATTCCATTGAGGACTTGGTAGACTGTGGAGCTTGGTCTTTTTTTTTTTTCTTTTTAACAGAATATAAAAAATGCTCTTTAAAATAACTTAACTCCATTGGCACAGAATGGGAAATAAGTAAATCGTGGCCTCAAGCAATTCAGATTTTTGAGAATATAAAAACCTGACAAACCAAAATAGTCATTTATGAAATTAAAGCTATATCTCCCTGGGAAACTGATGGCAAAGGTGCTTAAAGACTGGAGGATATTTGAAGGAGGAAGAGTTTTTGAAGCTTCATGATAGCAGGGACTGTATTTTTCTTACTAATCTTTCTCACCTGGCATAAAATCAACACTGAACAGTTTTGTTAAATGAATGAATGAACTTTTATTTTGTATTTGTGTTGCTCTCTCTCCCTTTCTCTGTAGATCCTGCTTCTCTGGAGCCTATATTTATTTATGCAACAAATATTTATTAACTGCCAACTTTATGTTAAGTACTATGGTGGATTAAGAGTATTAAAAAATGGATAAAACTTGAGGCCTACCCCCCAAAAGACCTCAGTCCGCTATTGCAGTCCTTAGATTTATTGAGCAGTGCTGTTTTACCCCTTTTCATCTCATTCCTTTTAAATTTTTAATTGCTTTATTTTATACTGGATTATAGTGATTTACAATGTTGTGTTAGTTTCAGGTGTACAGCAAAGTGATTCAGTTATACTTTTTCAGATTCTCTTCCCATGTAGGTTATTACAGACTATTGAGTAGAGTTCCCTGTGACATACATTAGGTCCCTGTTGATTGTTTATTTTGTTTATAATAGTGTGTATATGTTAATCCCAAACTTTTTTCATCCCTCCCCCAACCTTTTCTCTTTGGTAACCATAAATTTATTTTTGAAGTCTGTCAGTCTATTTTTGTTCTGTAAATAAATTCAGTTTTTGGATCCAATACATATTTCTAAACTTTTTTTTTTCCAGTTAAAAAATTGTAATTACTTACGAGGCTTCCTAACATTTCTCCTCTCAGTAGTTCTCATTTTGAAGAACATTTCTTCAAAATGCTTTGAATTTTGAGCAATCCTAGCGTTTTTGTGAACTTGCTAAATTAGTTTTACTTCTTTCCTTCCTTCCCTCTCTCCCTTCCTTCTTTTCCTTCCACCTTGATTTTCTCTACGTATAAATCGTGTACTAATTCTTTCAAAGTTTTTATTACAATGTGATTCCCAAGTGTTTTGGACCAGAATTTTGAAAGCTTAATGACCTTGTTGTAGGGTAAGGGAGTTAGAGAAGCAAGGTTTGGGAAAAAAACGAGACTGGCACTTTACAGGAACAGATCACCTTTAATGAGGTGAGACGGGGCAGCAGTCAGATTAGTAAGCTGCTGCACTAACCCAAGAAAAGAGTTAGTATATATAGGCATATATGGGGAAATCTACTGTCTTAAGGGGGCCTGTTTTCTCCAAGGTTGTTCGGATTAGTTATCTCTTAAACGTCTGGGGCAAGGAATTCTGGAGATCGGCCAGAGGCTGAGACTGGCTGGGAGCTGGGTGTAATCAACCTTAATGTCCATTTTTTTCTTTGGGTGAGAGAGTTCTTTGTTTTGCACAGAATGGTGGGGAGGAGGGGAGTTTTAACTCCAGGCTATTTTGAGCAGTGTAACTTTCCTTCATTCCAGACCCTAAGGAATATATATAAAAAGAGAAAGAGAGGTGGGCATCGTTAACGTTCAGGGCTTCTTCATGCTGATAAATGAGGGTCAGGGGATTGTGGTTTGGGAGGAAGGAAGTCTAAGGCCTGTAGTGTTGATTTTCTATTCTAGCCATCAGGGTCTCTAGCAAAAGAACAGTCTTGACTTGGTCTAGGGAAAGGGCTCGGATTTGGTCTTGGAGGAATCCCTGGAAAAGATTCAACAAACAAGGCCCAAAGGTGAGTAGGTGATAAAAATGAATCGTCCGAGAAGGGGTAAAAGTTATAAAAGGTTCTCTGTAGCCACAGGGTGGAGATGTAATCTTCAACGTGTTCAAATGTGGATCCTTGAGGACTCGATACCCAGATATCTGCCAGAAGTTGTTCCAGGAATAATTGCAGCCGTGAAACCGACAGGCTCATCTGTAGCCAGTTGGGGCTGGTGGAAGCCATGAGAACTTTAGAGTTATAGGGGCTGTGTGAGAAACTTGGTAAGTATTAGCCCGGCAAGCATTTTCATCATTGGGCTGCACAACCTCTTTTAGATGAGTGATGTGTACCCAAAGGGTGATTTCTTTTAATTTTGCAGCGGTAGGGGTCAGCAGAATTACCATGTAGGAACCTTGCCATTTGGGGGTTAGATCTGAGTGGGGCTGAATTGTCATATAGACTTTGTCTCCTATTTGAAGGGATGGGTATGGAAAATTGGGATGTGGTCAATGGAGTAAGTCATCCGTATGTTGCCAAAGGGCAGCTTCTATCTGGGCAAGTAAAGGAAAAGGAAGGTGGGATGGCAGTTTGGGACCGTCCCAGGAGAGGGGACAACCTACAGGTACTATGGGCCTCCCATACATGGCCTTGAATGGACTGATATTTACGTTTTTTTTTTTTTTTGGTAAGGCCCGGACCTTTAAGAGGGCTAAAGGGAGGGGTTTAGTTCAGTCTTGATGAAGTTCAATTGTTAATTTGGTCAGAGTTACTTTTAGGACTCAGTTGGCTCTCTCAACCTTATGGGAAGACCGGGCATGATAAGGAATGTGAAACCTCCAAGGAACTTGAAGGGCTCGTGCAATATTTTGTGTCATTTGGGATGTGAACTCGGGCCTATTGTCAGACTGGAGGGAGGAAGGCATTCCAAATCTGGGGAGAATTTCAGTAAGAATAAGGGGAGCCACAGTAGGGATTTGTTTGTTAGTAGTCAGGAAAGCTTTGATCCATCCAGAAAATGTATCTATGAAGACTAGGAGAAATTCAACCCTTTTTACAAGTGGCATGTGGGTAAATATACCTGCCAGTCTTATGTGGGAAGATGTCCGCATATTTGGTGGGTGGCCGAATTTTAGAATTAGGATTTGTCCACTGACAAATGGTACAAGTTTGGGTCAGGTTATGTAAATAAGTCACATCATCCTTAGTCAGCTCAATAAAGTTCTGAAGGAAAGCCCTAAGTTCTATTGCTGCTGCTGCTGCTGCTAAGTCACTTCAGTCGTGTCTGACTCTGTGCGACGCCGTAGACGGCAGCCCACCAGGCTCCCCCATCCCTGGGATTCTCCAGGCAAGAACACTGGAGTGGGTTGCCATTTCCTTCTCCAATGCATGAAAGTGAAAAGTGAAAGTGAAGTCGCTCAGTCATGTCTGACTCTTAGCGACCCCATGGACTGCAGCCCATCAGGCTCCTCCATCCATGGGATTTTCCAGGCAAGAGTACTGGAGTGGGGTGCCATTGCCTTCTCCGAAGTTCTTTTGCAGAGGGGTGGAAAAGGGAACGTAAATATGAAAGTAATGTGCAGATGTTAGGCTTGTCAATTTGGGCTATAGTAAAGACAGGACTAACAGAGGCAGCCTGCCACTTTGCTTCGTGATCTGCTATGTTGTTGTAAAAGGAGATAGGACCGTGTCGCTGATGTCCCCGGCAATGTGTTACAGTGGCTTGTTTTGGGGCTGAGCTGCATGGAGGAGTTCAGAAATAAAAGAAGCATTGAGAACAGGTGTGCCCTCTGAGTCAGGAATCCCCTGCCCTTCCAGATTATAATGTTCAAATGTAATATGATATAGATATACTTGGAGTCAGTGTAAATGTTTACCTTTTGGTCTTTGGCTAGGGTCAAAGCTTGTGTAAGAGCTATCAGTTCAGCCTGTTGTGAGGATGTGTGAGCTGGGAGTGTGGCTGACTTGATGAGGCGAGGGCGGATAGCTTTGTTGGGCAGTCCCCGGACTATAGCGTATCCAGCCCCAAATGGGGCTTGTTTCTGGGCAGTGGCATCTATGAACCAGGATGGAACTGTGGGGTCAGTAAGGGGCTGATTGGTTATATTTTCAAAGGGATTAAATGTCACATCTAAGATCTGAACACAGTCATGAGATAGGTGTCCTGCTTCTGGATTGGTGTAGGGAGTAATCTAGCAGGATTAAAAGGTTTACAAGGCATAAAAGAAAGGGATGGGTTGAGGAGGTGTGCATGGAGAATCTGTAGTCGAGCAGAGGGCAGAGAAAGGAAAGCCTGATGAAAGAGTAAATCTTTGAAGGAACGAGGTGAGCATACATTTAGAGGAGCATTTTGGGTTAGTTTTGGGCCTTCAGGTATTAAGAGGGTAGTTTCAGCTAAGGCCTGGAGACAAGGTGGCCATCCAAGCATGACGAGGTTAAGTTGTTTAGATAAGTAAGCTAGAGGCCCCCATATGTACCCTTTTGGGGCACAGAATCCCTAAGGCATGTCCTTGTCAAGAATGTACAAAAAAGATAAAAGGCTTGGCATAATCAGGTAAGTAAAGAGAAGGGGCCTGTAGTAACTGTTTGATAAGAGTCTGTATTGGGGTGTGGAGAGAGGTGGGGGCCAATAAGGGTTCATCTAAGTTCCTCAAATAGCTTGCTAGAGAGGTTTTGGGAGAAGGCAATGGCACCCCACTCCAGTACTCTTGCCTGGAAAATCCCATGGACGGAGCAGCTTGTTAGGCTGCAGTCCATGGGGTCGCAAAGAGTCAGACACGACTGCATGATTTCACTTTCACTTTTGACTTTCATGCACTGGAGAAGGAAATGGCAACCCACTCCAGTGTTCTTGCCTGGAGAATCCCAGGGATGGGGGAGCCTGGTGGGCTGCCGTCTACGGCGTCGCACAGAGTAGGACATGACTGAAGCGACTTAGCAGCAGCAGCAGCAGAGAGGTTTTGAGTCGAGGGCAAAATTTGGGGCCCATATTAGGAAGAAGTTTAATAGACCTAATAGAGAAAGAAGTTCCCTCTTGGTTTGGGGCCTGGGGGTCTGTGCCAAGGCTCGAAGTCTCTGAGCTGGAATTATTTTGGATGTGGGAGTGAGAAGCAATCCCATGTAATTGACAGTGGTGTAAGCAATTTTTGCTTTGGAGAGCGAGACTCTGTAGCCCCAGTTGCCTGGGCATTTAATACTGTCGCAGTGTGGACTAGGCAGTTATGGCAAGAGGAACTATATAACAATAAATCATCTACATATTGGAGTAAGGTAGTAGAGCTTAGGTCTAAAGTTTGTAGGTCCCTTTGAAGGGCTTGACCGAAAAAATGAGCGCTATCTCTGAACCCTTGTGGTAAAATGGTCCAAGTTGATTGTTGAGATGGATACGTGTCTGGGCCTGTCCAGGTGAAGGCAAATAGGGGCTGTGAAGAGTGGTGTAGAGGTACAGTAAAGAAAGCATCTTTGAGGTCCAATACCATGAAGTAGAGTGTGTCAGGGGGAATATGCGAGAAAAGGGTACAGGGGTTGGTGACCATGGGGTGTACTGGTATTATGGCCTCACTGATCTTGTGAAGATCTTGGACTAGATGCCAGGAGTGGGGTCCCTTTTTGACTGCCAGTATAAGAGTATTATGAGGAGAACAGATAGGCCACAAAAGGCCAGCTTTGAGCAGTCAGGAGATTATTGGTTTAAGTCCTTGTCAGGATTCTGTGGTCAGGGTATACTGAGTTTGGGTTATTACCTGAGGGGGATTTTTAAGAAAAACCTGTACAGGGGAATGGTGTCGGGCTACCAATGGGGCTTCATGTCCCAGACCTGAGGATCTATCCAGGGAAGGTCAGGGGGCAGGTTTTGGGAGTGAGGGCTGGCCAAGGGTTCAGGTGCCATTTGGATGCAAAGAATTGATATGGGATCTAAGAATGGGAGGTTTATAGAAGTTTGTGGCTTAGCCAGAAGATCACATCCCAACCATGCCATTGGGCATTGAGGAACTCCTATAAAAGAATGTGTTAGTGTTGCCTAACCAAAGGAACAAAGGAGAGGAGGGGTTATTTGGGGATAAAAAGGGACGCTTGAGACCCCTTCAATGGCCACTTTTGAAGGTTGGAGAGGGCCCTTAAAGGAGGTTAAAAGTGAAAATACCACTCCAGTGTCTATTAAGAATGAGACTTTGTGTCTGGCCACGGTGCCAACTACCTGAAGCTCTGGGTCCATCTATATGGGGCGGACTTGGGGTCTGGAGCTTGGGCTCCATCACTGGGATAATTCAGACACAATTGGATCATCTCACCTCATCTGAGGAACCATGGTCTGGGGTGCCAGGCACCCCGTCAGTCTGGTTCCCAGCCCATTGTTTTTGGGCCCAGGCTGGACCCCGAGATTTGGTGGGTCGTGTCTGAGGATAATCCATTTTTTAGAGGCCCCATTGTTTGCAGATGGGGCAGGGTTTGGTGGGTGGCTGGGGGTTTGGGCAAGACTTAGCCCAGTGTCCCATTTGGTTACATCTGAAACAGGGGCCTGGAGGGTTAGGTCCCATACAGGTGGGCCGAGGTTGATTGGCCAAAGGGGTTGAATTTTTTTGTTGGATAGCTGCAGCAAATAAAGCATATTTTGCCTTTCTTTCCTTTTCTTTTTCTTTTTTCACTTCTTCCTCCCTATTGTTGAAAAATTTAAAGGCTTTTTCTAGGAGATCTTGCTGAGGGGTTTGGGGGCCCTTCTCTAACTGGTGTAGTTTTGGTGAATATCGGGGGCTGACTGGCTTATGAACTGTGTAAGTATAGGAGTCTGACGGGGGTGAAAATATCTAGATTAGTGTATTTCTGGACTGCCTCAGTAAGCCGTGAAAGAAATAGGGCAGGATTTTCATCTTTTTCTTGAGTCACTTCCCTAATCTTATCATAGTTAACATGAATGTGAGAGCTTTTCAGCATTCCTTCTAATAAACAGGTAATCATATGAGGCAGGTACTGGATGCCAGCATTGTCTGCTTGGTATGTCCACCGTGGCTCAGTTAGAGGGACTACGTCATCAGCCACCGGATTAGTGCTATCTTGGTTATGGAGCTGATCAGCATGAGTCCGGGCTGCCTGCCATATCCGTTCCTTTTCATCAGGGGTTAAAGTGGCATTTAGGATGCAATAAAGATCATTCCAAGTTAAATGACATGCTTGTGTAAGGAGGAATTCTTTTCTATCTCTAGTAGGATTTTCTGAAAAAGATCCAAGTTTTTTTTCAATCTGGCTCATATCAGAACTTGAGAAAGGCACATGAACCCGTGTAGGGCCCTCCTGTTCTGCTATCTCTCTGAGGGGAAACGTGTTTGCTTGGGTCCTGGTCGATGGAGGAGGGGTGGAAATCTCTTTTGGTGTTTCGGAGTCATCGCTTCCTTCTTTGGAAGAGGAAGGAATAGAGGATGGGGTCTCATCTCTGTAAGTTTCCTCTCCAGGGCAGTAGGGAGGAGGCTCATCCGCCGGCTCAAAATCGGGGATTGAGGGTTTAGGGGGCCTTTTAGGGACATTAGATTTGGATTCATTTGTAATGGAGTGGGAGAGAGAGCAGAGGAGGATTTGATAGGACAGCTTCTAAGGTCCCAGGAGGTGTGAATATAGGGGACGTCTGACCATTTGCCATTCTGTTTGAGGAAGTTAGTGAGATCTGATAAAATATTGAAAGTGAAAGTCCTGAACTCAGGCCAGCAGTTTTGGTTATCCAGTATGTATTGAGGCAAAATTTGAGTGCAAAGTAACTCGAGTTTATGAACCTGGAGATTGGTCAAGAGTAAGGTTTGAGGTTTCATTTTACGCAGGCCAAGGCAGAGTCCCACGGGATGGATTGGCTTGACCCCATAGGAAATAGCTAGTGACTGTCCAGTTGAGAGAAAAGATCATCACCTAATCTTTTGACCAGGCAAAGAGAGACAGAGAGACTCTGAAGGAGGGAGGGGTGTCCCCCAAGTACCTCCCCAGAGGGCCTTTTGGCTGGAGGGTTCACTGGGAACCCAGAAAGGATGATAGTCTATGGTGCTCTAGAGTACTGTCCGAGCTTACCTGGGCTACTGGGTCAGGTGAGAATTTTTGGTGGATGGAGGGAAGTTGAATGGCAAAAGGCCTCTGTCCTGGAGTTGGTCTCGCAGGAAAGAAAGTGTGGAGAAAAGAGGAAGAGGGAGAGAGAGAGACCAATATTCCTCAGGGTGCATGGAAAACCAATAAAGCCCTTACACAGAGTGCATGGAAAACCAATAAAGCCCTTACACAGAACTTGTACCACTCACGAAGGCACAGGGCATCCTCTCAAGGAGGTCTTGGAAGCCCTGGTGGTAAAATGAGCTCAGCAGGCTTCCACGCTCCAAAGAGCTGGCTGTGGAGAACAAGAAGGAACCTCAACCTTCCAGGTTTCAGCACCAAAAAGTGTAGGGTAAGGGAGTTAGAGAAGGCGAGGTTTGGAAAAAGAATGAGACTGGCACTTTATAGGAATAGATCACTTTTAATGAGGCGAGAAGGGGCAGCAGTCAGATTAGTGAGGTGCTGCACTAACCCAAGAAAAGAGTTAAGTATATACAGGCGTATCTGTGGAAATCTACTGTCTTAAGGGGGCCTGTTTTCTCCAAGGTTGTTCGGATTAGTTATCTCTTAAATCCTGGGGCAAGTAATTCTGGAGATTGGCCAGAGGCTGGGACTGGCTGCGAGCTAGGCGTAATCAACCTTAATGTCCATTTTTTCCTCTGGGTAAGAGAGCTCTTTGTTTTGCATAGAATGGTGGGGAGGAGGGGAGTTTTAACTCCAGGCTGTTTTGAGCCTTGTAACTTTCCTTCTCTTGTAGTAGGCTCTTACTGCTGTAACACATGATCACAAATTTAGTGACTTGAAACAATATGGAGGTGAGAGTATGGA
Source organism: Bos grunniens (assembly GCF_055505025.1). NCBI lineage: Eukaryota > Metazoa > Chordata > Mammalia > Artiodactyla > Bovidae > Bos > Bos grunniens. The sequence goes on from NC_141176.1 coordinate 52,871,688, forward strand.
ATGGGCCTCACAGGGCTAAAATTGAAGTGTCATCAGGGCTGTGTTCCTTTTAGAAACTCTAGGAGAGAATTCTTCGTTTGGCCTTTTCCTGACTCTAGAGGCTGCCTGCATTCCTTCAGTGGTGGCTCTTGCATCCTCAAAGCCAATCAGGTCTTTCTCATGCTCATCACTCTTAGTTTTCCTCATTATATCTCCTTCTCTGACTCTTAAATTCTTGCATCCATCTTTCACTTATAAGGTTACATAGGACCCACCTGGATAATACAGAATTATCTCCCCAGCTCAAGATCCTTAATTTAATCACATTTTTAAAATCTCTTTTGCCACATGAGACAATATATTCACTGACCCCAGGATAAAGACATGGATATATTTTAAGGGGTTATTCTTCTGCTTCTTGTTGTTCAGTTACTAAGTCATGTCTGACTCTTTGTGACCCCATGGACTGCAGCACACCAGGCCTCCCCGTGCCCCACCATCTCCCAGAGTTCCCTCAAGTTCATGTCCATTGAATCAGTGCTGCCATCCAACCATCTCATCCTCATTCTTCTGCTTATCACACATCTAAGGGGCTCTTAAAAAGGAGGATTCCTTATCCCTTTTTGATTGAAAGGGTAGCTGCTTCTAACTCAGATTCTGACTCTCTCTCTAAGTCTTGGCCCAGGGGCTTAGCATATCTTCTCTGCCTTAAGTTCAGTGGAACAACACCTGATGTAATACTTTTATAGAAGAGTATATTACATTATTCCAGTATTCTTTTCTGGAAAATTCAATGGACAGAGAAGAAGCCTCATGAGCCATAGTCCATGGGGTTCCAAAGAGTCAGGCACAACTGAGCACACACATAATATTACATTATAGATCAGAATGATTTCTTTATGTGTGAATATATGTAGGTAATTCACACATAAAGAATTTATTCTGGTCTATAATGTAATATACTCTTTCATCCCCTGGGTTAGTAAGATCCCCTGGAGAAGGAACTGGCAACTCACTCCAGTATTTTTGCTTGGAAAATCCCATGGACAAAGGAGCCTGGTGGGCTACAGTCCATGGTGTTGCAAAGAGTCGGACGCGACTTAGAGACTAAAGAGCAACAAATACGTGGGTAATATGTATTTTAGGTTACTAAAAATTAGCTTGACTCTGCAAAATGTCACTTTACATTGTGGCACTTCTACTACTTGTTTTATACAACTACATGATTTTAGTAATGGTTTATGAATGCTGTTTTGTGTGTTATAATATTTTCCAGCTTTTTCTCCTATGTCTTTGTACCTCATTTTCTTTTTCCCAAGGAAAGTAGAGCAAAATTTTACAGTATTCTCTTTGGAATAGAAGATAGGGACTTTAGTCACTGAGATGATGTAAACTACCATTATCCCATTGATGTGAATATTAGACCAGAATAGTTTATAAGATACAGTAAATCATCAATAAACATCATGGAGTCTGCCAGTCCTTGTGTGTTCATAGGAACAAAATGTTACTCCTGTCCTTGAGGAAACCATACTTTATAAGAATGAGCATACACAGAAGAGAGAATTAGCAATCTGTGGGGTCAGTACTCATACCATAAAATTAAATAACGGTGATCCAAATTTTGTTAGTAGATGACATTCAGACTTTAAACATGCAAGCAAAGATATTTCTTCAGGAGCTGGAGGCAAATGTCACTTGCTTAAGTTCATATTTGGAACAAAGAAGGTTGACAATTATAGCACATGTCAAAATAAAATTTCTAGTTTGAAAAAATTTTAATTGTTTACATATTTCTTCTTAATATCATATTAAATAGGTGTTATTAATGAATAGAACATTAAAACTGGTATTTCAGAGATTAGAAAAGAAGTGAGAGCAATTAAAATACTTTTTTTTGATTTGGGGGATTTTTGTTTATGAGATACCATTGATTATTTATACCCTAAAAGAATGTGGAGGACACAGGTCAGTGGGGAAATAAAAAGAAAAACTTCTGTCTCTTGATGAAGAGAGATGACAGGCAGATACATAATGATTAATTATAGTACAAAAATAATGTAAGTAATTACATCTCAGAGAAACATAATTACCTATAGTTGTATGGAGCCAATTACATTAATTTTTAGTTATTAGGAAAGAGGGAAGAATAAGAGACTAACAGTATTTCTTAAGTGATTGTTAAGAAATTTCAGTTTTAAGAAAAATTCTCCTGTAAACATATATTATTATCATGAATCTTTTTGATAGAGTTGACTCAGGTAGCTTTAGCGTAGTCCTTCAGTAGAAGATGTGATTATATTTGTGACAAGGAGGCCTTGTGATCTCTTGTTTTGTCTACCCAACCCAAGGTGGTTTATATTGTCGCTCAGTCGTGTCCGACTCTTTGAGGCACCGTGGACTGTAGCCCACCAGGCTCCTCCGTCCATGGGGTTTTCCAGGCAAGAATACTGGAGTAGGTTGCCATTTCCTTCTCCAGGGGATCTTCCCAACCCAGGGATCGAACCTGGGTCTCCTACATTGTAGGCAGACGCTTTACCGTCTGAGCCACCAGCGAAGTCATATTGTAGCTATGGGGGCGGGGGGGGGGGTGGAAATCTTACCATTTGATCAATGTAGAGTTGCTATTTCTTCATCTCAAAGGATTAAAAATTGCTTTGTGTGTATGTGGTTGAGGTTGAGTTGGGGTCCCATTATAATGAGTGGAGCCAGGATGAGGATGTTTGAGAACCACTGCCTTGGGTCATGAGACCTGCATCCACTTGCTGCTTTTAGCCAAGTCGTGTTTTATTTCACTTGAAAGTTTGCTTGGTGATTTTAGGTGGACAATAAAATTCAGTCATGGTGATTCCAATCTTGTTGGGAGATGGCAAATCAGCTCTTACAATTATATCATCAAAATAGCTAAACCTATTGCCTAAATTTGTTGTTTTGGCTGCATAAAGTCTTTGTAGTCAAATCCATGTTGAAAATTAGCCAACAATAAGGGCTGAAAAGAACTTTAAGGAAAAGTTAAGGCAACTTTAAGATACCAGGGAACATTTCATGCAAAGATGGGCTCGATAAAAGACAGAAATGGTATGGACCTAACAGAAGCAGAAGATATCAAGAAGAGGTAGCAAGAATACACAGAAGAACTGTACAAAAAAGATCTTCATGAACCACATAATCACGATGGTGTGATCACTGACCTAGAACCAGACATCCTGGAATGTGAAGTCAAATGGGCCTTAGAAAGCATCACTATGAACAAAGCTAGTGGAGGTGATGGAATTCCAGTTGAGCTATTTCAAATCCTGAAAGATGATGCTGTGAAAGTGCTGCACTCAATATGCCAGCAAATTTGGAAAACTCAGCAGTGGCCACAGGACTGGAAAAGGTCAGTTTTCATTCCAATCCCAAAGAAAGGCAATGCCAAAGAATGCTCAAACTACCGCACAATTGCACTCATCTCACATGCTAGTAAAGTAATGCTCAAAATTCTCCAAGCCAGGCTTCAGCAATATGTGAACCGTGAACTTCTAGATGTTCAAGCTGGTTTTAGAAAAGGCAGAGGAACCGGAGATCAAATTGCCAACATCTGCTGGATCATCGAAAAAGCAAGAGAGTTCCAGAAAAACATCTATTTCTGCATTATTGACTATGCCAAAGCCTTTGACTGTGTGGATCACAATAAACTGTGGAGATTTCTGAAAGAGATGGGAATACCAGACCACCTGACCTGCCTCTTGAGAAATCTGTATGCAGGTCAGGAAGCAACAGTTAGAACTGGACATGAAACAACAGACTGGTTCCAAAAAGGAAAAGGAGTACGTCAAGGCTGTATATCGTCACCCTGCTTATTTAACTTATATGCAGAGTACATCATGAGAAATGCTGGACTGGAAGAAACACAAGCTGGAATCAAGATTGCCGGGAGAAATATCAATAACCTCAGATATGCAGATGACACCATCCTTATGGCAGAAAGTGAAGAGGAACTAAAGAGCCTCTTGATGAAAGTGAAAGTGGAGAGTGAAAAAGTTGGCTTAAAGCTCAACATTCAGAAAACGAAGATCATGGCATCCGGTCCCACCACTTCATGGGAAATAGATGGGGAAACAGTGGAAACAGTGTCAGACTTTATTTTTCTGGGCTCCAAAATCACTACAGATGGTGACTGCAGCCATGAAATTAAAAGACGCTTACTCCTTGGAAGGAAAGTTATGACCAACCTAGATAGCATATTCTTTTGCAGAGACATTACTTTGCCAACAAAGGTCTGTCTAGTCAAGGCTATGGTTTTTCCTGTGGTCATGTATGGATGTGAGAGTTGGACTGTGAAGAAGGCTGAGTGCCGAAGAATTGATGCTTTTGAACTGTGGTGTTGGAGAAGACTCTTGAGAGTCCCTTGGACTGCAAGGAGATCCAACCAGTCCATTCTGAAGGAGATCAGCCCTGGGATTTCTTTGGAAGGAATGATGCTAAGGCTGAAACTCCAGTACTTTGGCCACCTCATGTGAAGAGAGTCATTGGAAAAGACTCTGATGCTGGGAGGGATTGGGGGCAGGAGGAGAAGGGGACGACAGAGGATGAGATGGCTGGATGGCATCACTGACTCGATGGATGTGAATCTGGGTGAACTCCGGGATTTGGTGATGGACAGGGAGGCCTGGAGTGCTGTGATTCATGGGGTCGCAAAGAGTCGGACACGACTGAGCAACTGAACTGAACTGAAGGCAACCTTTTCATCTTGGAAATGATAACTTTTGTGATGAACTGAAGAGACCACAGAATACTTTCCCAAGGCAGTACAAAATTTCTACATGCAAGAAAGTGGTTTTGACCTAAAACTTCCAAAGTAGATGTTTCATTTATTAGATTATTATTCATGGTCCCCTATGTTTAGACTCGGAGAAGGCAATGGCACCCCACTCCAGTACTCTTGCCTGGAAAATCCCATGGATGGAGGAGCCTGGTGGGCTGCAGTCCATGGGGTCACTAAGAGTCAGACACGACTGAGCGACTTCCCTTTCACTTTTCACTTTCATGCATTAGAGAATGAAATGGCAACCCACTCCAGTGTTCTTGCCTGGAGAATCCCAGGGACAGGGGAGCCTGGTGGGCTGTCGTCTATGGGGTAGCACAGAGTTGGACACAACTAAAGCGACTTAGCAGCAGCAGCAGCATGTTTAGACTGGGTCCGCTCTAAGGATGGCAGAACTGGAGAGGCTAAAATTGACCAGTGATTTATAGAGGCAAGTATGTAAACTTAATGAATGGCAGGAGCTTGGGACTGTCAGTACCTATGTCAGTAAAGGTGATCTTTATCTTTGCTGTCGTTGAATCCCATGAACTCTGCTCATACCACATTGTCCTTTGTAATGTGTCCAAGCTTAAACATTATAATATGTCCAAGCTTAAACATCAAACTTTCCTTGGAAGTATCACTCAGTCATGTCTGACTCTTTGCAACCCCATGGACTGTGTCCCTTCAGGCTCCTCTGTTCATGGAATTCTCCAGGCATGAATACTGGAGTGGGTAGTCATTCCCTTATCCAGGGGATCGTCTTGACCTAGGGATCAAACCTGGGTCTTCTGCATTGCAGGCAGATTCTTTACTATCTGAGCCATAGTGGAAGCCCTGAAACAGTCACAGATTCTTAGCTTGGTGCTTTTATGTGTCTGGTGTCAAAATTTAGTGCATAATACAAATCCATCAATACATGATCCATTGGTAAGAGAAAATTGACATGTTAGAAAGCAAAAGTGAATGCTAAATTAGCAATTATGTAAATTTAAAACATAACTGTTTTAAGTGTCATAAGGCATTAGTGCAAGAGTTTTGTATACATGTTATGTTTCTGCTTTTTAAAAGGGATCTGGGGTAATTGACTTGCTTCAGTAACCAGTGGTTTTCTGGGTAGTCGTCTTCAACCATCTCCTGCTCTGCTTGGCTCTGCATCCTTTCTGCTCTTCAGATGAGCTTGTGGTGTACTACTGTCTTATGTGTTTCTGTGTTAGCAGTAATTAGACTGGAATTGGGGTTTTGCAAGATACTTAGTTTCTCTTTTTTAATTTTTTTTTTGTAAAATGAGGATAATATTTGCCTTGAAGATTTATTTTAACGATGTACATAAATGTATGTAAAGTTCTTCCTGCTCAATAAATGTTCAGCAAACTAACTAAAACTATGTTCATCCAGGGAAATGTCTGGTTTCTCTTTGTCTTGCTTTAGGGTGGATATTCAAGAAATATTGCCAAATAAGAAACTACTCAGATGCAAACACAAGAGCACATGCTGAAACTGGCTTATAGATGCAAGCCAGCTGGCTGCTCTAGACAGTCTTAGGAAGAAACTCTTCTTCATCTAATTCATAAATGAAATATCCAAGCTTAACTGGCTTTTTGTGTGTGTGTGTGTTTTGCTTTCTGTTTTAATTTTTGTGAGCTCTGCATTGCTACATAATGTGACAACATTAACCAGAGGGTACAAGAATAAACTAAGTGGGTGGATGTTCACAACGCAGTGTTTACAACCATCTCTGTGAAAGAGTCTAGAGATGGTTCCATGTAGGAAACCTTCTGTATGGATGATGTGACCTCAGGCTAGCACAGCTGATAAATGAGAAAGGCAAACATATATATGGGGTATATATATGTGTATATATATATACACACACACACACACACACACACACACACACAGGCTCCTTTGTCCATGGAATTCTCAAGGCAAGAACACTGGAGTGGGTGGTCATTCTCTTCTCCAGGGTATCTTTCCCCAGGGATGGAACCCGGGTCTCCTGCATTACAGGCAATTTCTTTACCATCTGAGCCACCAGGGAAGCCTATATAAATATATATGGCATTTATTTCCATACTTTTATACTCTCCCTTCATCACAGGGCTGGAAACATGAGAATCTTATTTTCCAGACTCCTTTGCTTTTGTTATTGTGGCTGTAATCTACATTATTATAACAAAACACAAGAAAGTAATGTCAATAAAATGAACTCATCCAAGATTCTGAAGGCAGAATCGAGGCTTAGTGAGCCCTTATATGAAAAACATAAGAATTTCTGTGCAATATAAATAATAATTTCCATAATTTGATTGTATAAGTTTGGAATTGTGAAGGGAGTCTTTCTACAACCCCTGTGACTTAAAGCAAGAAATACCTGCTCAGCACTTGCTGCAAAGGTTGAATCCTTTATTAGAAAGATGAATGACTTTTCTTTTCCTTTTGCTTGCTCTTTTTATGTGACATTGTTTGAGAGACTGAGCACAGTATTTTTAAACAGATGATACGATGTCACCTTTGAGTGGCAGAAATTTAGAAGCAACGGTGGAGGGTTTCATTATGATTTCCTCCTATGAGTCCTATGATAATCTTAGCATGAAACCCGAAAGTTACTCCTCCTTGCCTTTGTGATGAAATCACACTGAGGAGCAACATTAAGACAGTGATTGGAAGGAAAGGCACTCACAGGAGGGTAGGACTGAAATTTTCATCTAAGGAAACAGCCCTAGACTTGCAAGAAGGGAACCGCATGTATTACTGAGCAATGTGATGGTTCTTCCCTATGGATAGCTCATCTCCAAGAAGCGTTCAATCAGGTGAGCTATCAACAAGATCTGGCCTTTGATAAACACATCCATTTTAATAGCAGTTCCTGAGATGAAAGGTTCAGATTCTTTCAACTTCATGGCACTCAGTTTCTGCAGCCTGAAAACATGAAATGATAACTTCCTAGTGTGCTGCCTTTAAAACCATCAAATTATGCTAGAATCATCCTTTTAGACATAAAAGGAGATGTAAGATGTTACTAATTAACCCATCTCCGTGATTATTCCTAAAATGATTTAAGGCAACTGGCTATATGATGTGATGGGAAAATACTCCTTCTTGGCCTGATGTAAACTGACAGATTGCCCAAGATAATCTTTATGTTGTCTTGCATAACATACGAGAACGTTTTGGGAGTCCATCATTTAAAACCTGATTGCAAGGGATCATATTAAAATGGAATCTGAATAATTAATCTCCCAGTGTAGAGTTTAAGGTAAGCCTGAATTCATCCTAAAATCTACCCCCTCTTTGGACCGTTGTGGCTCTGAAGCTTACATGTATCCACAGAGTTGATGTAAACCCAATTCCCTGGAAAATTAGAAGACAAGGACTCGTTCTCTGTTCTAGTTACTATCTTGGTGAATCTGGCAAATGGTTGTCACCTTTCAGTGGCACAAATTTTGTAACTAAAGGAGGATGTTATCCAATCTCTATATCACATGAATTCTAAAACTGTTTGGTGATCTGGAGGGAGGTTGGTTAAAAGGATAGCACACTTTTTCTCTAGTGAAATGACCCTTAACTTGCAGGAAGGTAATTGTATTAGCAGGATTACTGAATAACATGCAGTTTCTTCCTTGACCATATAGGTTTCCACTGAAACAAAAGGTGTCAGTTTTCTCTTATTGAGAAATTTTTTTGGCCAATATTTTACAAGAAACTTCTGCTTTTACAAGAAATGTTTTCTAAAAGAGTTTAAACAGCAGGAAGAGAAGGGGACAATGGAGGATGAGATGGTTATATGGCATCACCAACTCGATGGACCTGAGTTTGAGCAAGCTCTGGGAGTTGGTGATGGAGGGATGGATGGTGGGGCTGGCATGCTGCTGTCCATGTGGTCACAAAGAGTTGGACACGACTGAGTGACTGAACTGAACTGAAACAGCATAAGTCACAAGAGCCAAAAGATGGAAGCAAAGCAGGTACCCATGGGCAGATAAATGACCAAAGGAAATGTGGTGGCTACTACAGACAGTGGACTATTTTTCAGCCTTAGAAAGGAATGGAATTCTGAGGCATACTACAACATAGATGCACATTGAGGCTATTATGTTATGTGAAATAAGCCAGTCACAAAGGACAAATATCGTATGTTCCACTTTCATAAGGTACCCAGAATAGTTCAGTTCACAGAGGTGAAAAGTAGGATAGTGATTGATGGGGGCTGGGGAAATAGGGGGTGGGGAGTTAGTGTTTAATGGGGGTACAGCTAACGTTTGGGAAGATAAAAACGTTCTAGAAATAGATAGAGGTAATGGTTGCATAACAACATGTGCATACACTTTAAAGCCACAGAATTATGCACTTAAAAATGGTTAAAATGGCAACATTTATGTTATATATATTTTATCACAGTTTAAAAAATACATTTAAAAAGGAAAAAAGAGTTTTAAAATTTCTAGGGCCTCCCTGGTGGCTTAGTAGTAAAGAATCCACCTGCCAATGCAGGAGACATGGGTTCAGTCCCTGGTCTGGGATGATTCCATGTGCCACAGGGCAACTAAGTCCATGCATCACAACTACTGAGCCTGTGCTCTGGAGCCTGGGAGCCACAACTACTGAACCCACATGCTGCAACTCCTGAAGCCTCACACCCTAGAGTCCAGGCTCTGCACCAAGAGAAAAGCCCATGCAGCAGTGAAGACCCAGCACAGGCAAAACCATTATTTTTTTAAAAAGACTCTGGCTGCATCTTCATTTTCATCCCTTTTCCTAATTTAAGAAGGAGATAAATATCACTTCTCTAAAATTCTGTGTCCCCACTGCTTTAAGGCCAAATAAAATGTCACCAAAAGTGCTTTTTTTTTTTTTGCTTCTTTTAAGGTGTTTCTCTTGGTAGACCATCAACTCAGACATATTTGTGTGGCCCAACTTCATAAAATAGAGTTGCGTCTAGCACTGGTTTTACAATTACAAAAAATGGAAGGAAAAATACTGTTGTCATTTTAGGAAATTGCTTTTTTGGAGATAGTGTACATGATGTTAAAGATGTGATATTATCATGTCTTTTTTATTACTCAATATGTTTTAAAATGTACAGTTGGGCCTCAAGCTAAAGATATTTATGAAATATTTTCTTTTGCTAAGGTGAACCCCACCAATCAATGATATATTTCTTGTTCCCTTATGAATATTTGACTAATCTTACTGTTCTTTTATTTTTCTGAAGTAGGCTAATAGAAGGCTTTTTAAAGTAGGCTACTAGGCTAATGTAGCCTACTTACTTAAAGTAGGCTAATAATGCCTTCAAAAGATGTTTATTTTTCTGTTTACTTTCTGAGATAATAACTATCATGAATACCTTTATGTGTCAAAAATTCATGCCAAAAATACTCAAGAGAGAATGATTTTTCCATTTTTTTTAAAGTAGAATCACAGTAATTTATCCAGTGTTTCAAAATTCAAATTACCATTCAAAAACTTGCATGAGATTTATTTTAGAAGAGTTGTCTTTCCCCACAGAATGGTGGTAAAAGGTGAGAAAATATGACTCCAAGAGCCTAGACATATTTTGACAGAATATAAAGCATTTAGAATTTTCCTTAATTAGTCCATTTTTATTATGAGTCTCTTGTTAACTTTTGACAGAAGAATTTCATAAATGATTAATTCTTCCACGGATAAACTACTTTAAAATAAAACAATCATTACAGAGAATAATCAATAGCTAGTAGCATTGTGTTGAATTTGAAGGTGAAAGCATTTATAATGCAAGCACAGCTACACTTAGAAGTTTCAGGAAAGTTATTCGCACAAAAGTGGAATAAGCTATAAACAAGGCAAAGGCCGGGAAGGGTGAGACAGAACTTTTATTGCTTTTCTAAAATTTATTTTAAAACTTCTATTTACTTTAAAATTTCTATTTTAAATTTTTATTGGACTATAGTTGTTTACAATGTTGTATTCATTTCTGGTATATAGCCGTTGTTGTTGTTCAGTTGCCCAGTTGTGTCTGACTCTTTGTGACCCCATGGACTGACCCCATGGACTGTATAGCCATTGCTGCTGCTGCTAAGTCGCTTCAGTCGTATCCGACTCTGTGCGACCCCATAGACGGCAGCCCACCAGGCTCCCCCATCCCTGGGATTATCCAGGCAAGAACACTGGAGTGGGTTGCCATTTCCTTCTCCAATGCATGAAAGTGAAAAGTGAAAGTGAAGTTACTCAGTCATGTCTGACTCTTCGAGACTCCATGGACTGCAGCCTACCAGGCCCCTCCGTCCATGGGATTTTCCAGGCAAGAGTACTGGAGTGGGTTGCCATTGCCTTCTCTGGCCATTACTCAGCCATTAAAAAGAGGCAAAAAACTGAAATAATGCCCTTTGCAGCAACACCTAGTCACTGTCATACTGTGAAGTAAGTCAGACAGAGAAAGACAAATATTATATAATATTTATATGTGGAATCTTAAAAAAAAATAGTACAAATGAACTTATCTGTAAAATAAAAATAGAGTTACAGATGTAGAAAATAAACTTATGGTTATCAGGAGGTAAGGGGGGATAAGTTGGAAGATTGGGCTTGACACTTATACACCACTGTACATAAAATAAAAAACTAATATGGACTTACTGTACAGCTCAGGGAACTCTACTCAATACTCTGTAATGGCCTATATGAGAAAAGAATCTAATAAAAGATTGGTTATATGTATATGCAGAACTTTTATTGTTAAATGTTTTATTTTTAAATCCTGGGCAGTGCTGACCCTGGCTTTGGAAAGATTCCTTAATTATTTTTTTCCTCACAAATCTATTGCAGAAAGGAGTTTCAAGTATTCCCAGGAGGTGGTTGGTTCAGTGAGCGTGAAATTTCATGGTGAAAAGTCCGTGTAACTGGAGTACACTGAGAGTCAGGTGTTTCCTGGTGAGGGGTTTGACTCTGTTTTGGGTCAGTCTGAGTGAAAGTCAAGTGCTTCTTCATGTGGGGAACGTGAGCTCTTCCGTGGCACCTCTTATGAAAGGCAGGGATAGTAGCAGGGATGGGGCAGTGCCTCAGTCTTTGTGGGCTCACAGAGTCTCATCCTCATCTCCACTGGGCCCTCTGCCTGGTCTCACAGTCCTGACTTTATATCACAACACTACTTGATCTATCTTAGAAAGCTCTCTTTGTATTGTATTTTCCCATTATTGAGACACACCCATAAGACCAACAAATCTACTACTGATCACTCCTCATGGTGCATCTTGAATTTATTCACTTAATTATTAAGTGACTACTGTGTACTAGGTGGGCTTCACTGGTGGCTCAGATGGTAAAGAATCTGCTTGCAATGCAGGAGACCCAAGTTTGATCCTTGGGTTGGGAAGATCCTCTGGAGGAAGTCATGTCAACCAACTCCAGTATTCTTGCCTGGAGAATACCCATGGACAGAGGAGCCTGGTGGGCTACAGTCCACGGGGTTGCAAAGAGTCAGACACGACTGAGTGACTAAGCACAGCACACAGTGTACTGGGTACTATACTATACAGTGGTGAGCAAGCAGATGTGGGGATTGTTTTAATATATGTGTATGTATGGTGATGGTGGGGTGCCGGAGAAGGCAATGGCACCCCACTCCAGTACTCTTGCCTGGAAAATTCCATAGACGGAGGAGCCTGGTAGGCTGCAGTCCATGGGGTCTCTAAGAGTCAGACACGACTGAGCGACTTCCCTTTCACTTTTCACTTTCCTGCATTGGAGAAGGAAATGGCAACCCACTCCAGTGTTCTTGCCTGGAGAATCCCAGGGACGGGGGAGCCTGGTGGGCTGCCATCTATGGGGTCGCACAGAGTCGGACACGACTGAAGCGACTTAGCAGCAGCAGCAGCAGCATGGTGGGGTGCAAGTGGCTGACAAGTGAACCAACACTTTTTTTAAAAGAAGATAATTTCAGATGATGATAAATTCTATGAAGAAAATAAATCAGGGCATTGTAATGGAGAACTGAATGTTTCCTTTAGATTGGAAACTTGGAAAGTTCTCAATATTATGCTTAAAGATGCCCTCTCTACTGAGGGTGAGGATGCACACAAGAGAGTCCACCTTGCCCCACTGGATCAGGTGAGGAGAGTCAGAGTGAAACACTGTACCTCTTAATGGGACTTGAACCCACAGTCTCTTAACTATAATCATTCGCTTGGTGTCCATCAATAGATGAAAGGATAAAGAAGGACATATATACAATGGAATGTTACTCAGTCATAAAAAGGAACACATTTGAGTCAGTGCTAAAGATGTGGATGACCCTAGAGCCTGTTATACAGAGTGAAGTAAGTCAGAAAGAGAAAAATAAATATCGTATACTAATGCATATATATGGAATCGAGAAAGATGGTAGTGATTAACCTGTTTGCAGAGCAGCAATGGAGAGGCAGACATAAAGAACAGACTTATGGACACAGGGTGATAGGGGGAAGGAGAGGGTGGGACGAACGGAGAGAGCAACATGGAAACATACACTACCATATGTAAAATAGATAGCCAGTGGGGATTTGCTATATGACTCAGGGAACTCAAGTCAGGGCTCTGTGACAATCTAGAGGGCTGCAAAAGGGTTGGGGGTGGGGGGAGGTTTAAGAGGGAAGGGACATATGTATACCTATGACTGACTCATGTTGATGTACGGCAGAAACCAACACAGTATTGTAAAGCAATTATCCTTCCATTAAAAATAAATAAATTTTAAAGAAAAGGGAGTGGGGAGAGGGAAGACCACCTTCTTCCTCATTCTTTCAGTAGATGTCAGGCTTACCTCCCTAACTGTTCTTTTGCACTGGGCAGGAGCGTATATGACCCTATGAAATCAAACTAGAACTGTCTCAGTGCTTATTCAAATCAGTAGGAGGGTGGTAACATAGACTAAAATATGTTAAGTAATCTCAGGTTACAGTATAACCTACTGTCTTATAGGTCTCCTACTTTGGAAGAGGGTCTCCTACTTTGGAAAGTCACCTTTCCCTTATATTCCTGCCCTCGGTTCTAAGGATCAATTTCTTGCTAGACTTCATCAGCAGGATGCAGACCTCATTGTTTTTTCACTTAATAACCTGGAGTATGTCTCGTGCTTTTATTGATGACTTTATAGTTAAATAAGTCTACTTCCTTCCTTCCCATAGCTTTCTGAGTTTACAGTGGTCTCCCAAAGTTCCCTAAATTTCCCTCTCTATCTACAGTCCCCTAGTTGGACATGTCTGAAGTGACTTAGCAGCAGCAGCAGCAGCAGTGGGACTTCTAAAACTACCTGTGTAACTATCCTTCTCTATTTCTATCAAAAGGAGTACAGATGAAAGAAACCTGGTCTCGTTAATGCACCCATTTCAGAAATAAAGATCCAGAGGGCAAGGTTACCTAGGTTACTCAAACATGTTTGACTCAGAAGGGATAAGGTAAGATTCCAGTCTCTGCCTAGTTATTCTGTGAACGAAAGCACTAGTTCTAGGCCCACAGTATCCAAGTCTTGGAAGCCTTGGATGAAGTGATCTATCTGGCTGTGCAAGTGAGGCTATTACCAGACTAAGTATTGGGGCTAAATGGTGTATTCATAAAGATACTGTGAATGGTTTGAAGACATCAAACCAATGGGCAACATCAAATCAAAATTTTCACAACCATACCATGTCATAATTGTAAAATGGGCTTCTCTGGTGTCTCAGATGGTAAAGAATCTGCCTGCAATGCAGAAGACTCAGGTTTGATCCCTGGGTTGGGAAGATCTAGAGAAGGGAACCTCTACCCATTCCAGTATTCTTGCCTGGAAAATCCCATGGACAGAGAAGCCTGGCCAGCTACAGTCCATGGGGTCTCAAAAGAGTTGGACACAACTGAGTGACAAACACTTCACTCTCATTCGTGGAAAAATATCTGAAAGGTTGTAAAGTGGGGCTATTTCAGGATTTGAAATCTAATCCAGGCTTATTTCAATGGTTGACATAAAATGTAGCTAATTACACAGTCTAAAGAAAAACTTTTTAGACAGTTGGGTTTAAAAAATCTGCCAAAGGTCACCTAGCCCTTCCCTTTTTTTCTAGGAAGGAATGTGCCTAAATTTTCCCAGAAAGATGGGTGTTCCCTTCAGAGAAATAGATTGCTCAACCTTGCTTGGTGGCAGCCAATTCCAAAGAGTCACAAAAATTAAGACAAATTAAGACAGGATTTTTTTTTTTCATATTTTACCAAAAGGATTACACAGAAATTCAAGGCTCTGCACAATGGTCTGTGCCTCACTGTGGTAGAAAAAGATCTAGAAATTGCTGCTGTTTGATTGGTGTGACAGTCCCCTTAAGACTCTGACAAATCACCTGGGGTGTACCTTGACATGTGACTATGGAGCGTGGCTTGGGAGAGCATGGGGAGGTGCTTCACCTCATTAGTCTTCCAGCTTGTATCTAGTTTAAGGGACTACGATCAAAATTGTCTATACAAAACCAGGAAATAGACTACCTACTTTAAAAGGGAGCTAAGGGCTTCCTCGGTAGCACTAGTGGTAAGGAACCCGCCTGCCAATTCAGGAGACTCAAGAGACTTGGGTTTGATCCCTGGGTCAGGAAGATCCCCTGGAGCAGGGCATGTCCACCCTCTCCAGTATTCTTGCCTGGAGAATCCCATGGACAGAGAAGCCTGGTGGCCTATAGCCCATAGAGTTGCAAGGAGTTGGACACGCCTGAAGCAACTTAGCACTGTATCTACTGTACGGGAATAAAATGACAATTAAAGGGTTATAAAATAAGATTTATGAAGGAAAATTGAAGAAGAAGGGGAATGATGATGATAAGTCTGAAGGGATCAGATCCAACATTGGTGCTCGATCCTGTTTTCTCCTCATTCCTTGGCAAGACCTCAGTGTCCCTTTGAAAGTCCTCTGAAGTGCTTCCAGGAATCTGTTCAAGCTCCATCCAGTTCCTATTCCTATTCTTAACTTCCTTCTTTTGGTATTCCTCCTCCCTTCCTCCCCGATTTCTTCATACCTGGTTTGTTTCTGCCTACCCAAGCCTTTAGTTAATTATTTTATTAAGCTGTGCATTTTCTGGGTCTCCACCCTTTTTCTTGACAAGTATTTACCACTCCCATCTAGTGATTAACCAAAGGAAGACTTCCTGGTTTCTGGCACACAGCTTTGCCTACTAAATGTTTTTTTGAATTGAATATTCAAGGTATCTTTGGCAGGGCTATATTATATTGGTCTGGAGCTTTGTGAATGAGTGACAGAAAATGGGAGAAAATAGTAGGTGTCTATATTCACACCAGTTCCCAGCAGCTTGGTTTCCCATTCCAGCACATGTTGGTGAAGACCTATAGAAGAACATTAATTTTCTCAAGACTGGTGTATTAGTTGGAACAGGCCAACTACTATAATACAGAACTTTAATGTTTCAAAGTTTAAAATTTGGATTAGAAATCCAAAATAAAGTTTATTTGTCACACATATTAAAGCCTTCACCTGGTTGGCTGGGTCTACTGGGCAGATTTCCTCCAAGCAGCAATGTAGGCACTAGATCTTTTTCTTTCTTCTTAGACTTCTCTGTTCACTAGGTGCAAGGGGAAAAAAGAGAGAGTACTGTGTCTGTGAGCCCTGAAAGTCATATACATTTCTATTCATACACTATTACCATTCATATACTATTCATTCCATTCATATTCCATTGACCAACACCCAGTAACAGGGCTCTATTCAACTGCAAAGCCAGCTGGGACATGTTGCCCAGAAGTGTGCTTGGGGAGAAAGAAAAATTCACTTGGTGAACAACTGACTAGCTGTTGGCATAGATGCAGTGAATGAGTCTTTGTTTCTGCTAATCACAAATGGCTTTAGCTAAAAGCTAAGAAAAAATATTTCAGTCTCAAAGGGT
Organism: Bos grunniens; assembly: GCF_055505025.1. Lineage (NCBI taxonomy): Eukaryota > Metazoa > Chordata > Mammalia > Artiodactyla > Bovidae > Bos > Bos grunniens. Next base: position 52,888,326 of record NC_141176.1, read on the forward strand.
ACATACAAAATCCTCAAAGATCCCTTCAGGTGGGAAACCACTATACTTTGACACATCAAGTTATAAAAATGAAGTGAAACATGCTATATTAAAGTCTACTGAAGGTTAAAATATACATGGTTGATATACCAGCATTGTGACTCTGCCAATATAGTACATTTTTCTCTTGGCAAAATAATGATCAGTGTTTTAGTGGCCATTGAAGACAGTTTGATCATGCTTTGTCATTTTTTGCAGGATGTATGACATCTTCCCATTTCTCCATTTTTCATATTTTCAAAGGAAAAAATCTCCTTTGTTTATTTGCTAACATGTGCAATCATGAAAGAATGAATAAACAGAGAGAGAGAGAAAGAGGAAGGGAGAATTTTCCTTATATACTAAGTAGAATATAAACACCCCTGCTGCTGCTGCTGCTGCTAAGTTGCTTCAGTCGAGTCCGACTCTGTGCGACCCCAGAGACGGCAGCCCACCAGGCTTCCCCGTCCCTGGGATTCTCCAGGCAAGAACACTGGAGTGGGTTGCCGTTTCCTTCTCCACCACACTTACCTTTTTGTCTTTTGTTCTACTTATTTCTTTATGGCTGCACTGGGTCTTTGTTGTTGTGCATGGGCTTTTCTCTAGTCACAGTGCATGGGCTTCTCATCGCGGTGGTGGCTTCTCTTGTTGCAGAGCATGGGCTGGAGGGCTCTTGGGCTTCGGTAGTTCTGGTACTTGGATTCAGTTGCCCCAAGGCATGTGGAATCTTACTGGACAGGGCATCAAACCCATGTCTCCTTCACTGGCAGGCGGATTCTTAACCACTGGACCATGAGGGAAGTCTTCCATACTTATGACAATTTTCTGCACTGTTTTGTTGAACAATGGATCCCGTTAAATTTTAAGATTTTCCTCTGAACTGTGAAAAACAGGCTGAATTTTATTTCAGGGTTTGTTTTGGCACCAGGTTTGGTGATTTTTCTTTTCTTTTAGTTATATCAGATTATCCCTACATCTATCAGCATTCACTCCTAATACAGGAGTATATCAGCTTCTGGGCAGAGTACATATGAAAGATAAAGTGCAAGCAGTTTCACAAATACCATAACCAGCCTGGAGAGAGTAAGTGGAAACATAGCTACAAATAGAGCTATAAACCAGATAAAAGACCAAAGAGGCCAACTAAAACATAGAACTTTATGAAACCCTCATTGTGGGAGCTCTATGGCCCATTCCAATGGTATCATTAAATGTAAAGATAGAAGAGACCGGAAGGGCTTCCAAAGAGAACCAATGGGCAGATTTGGTTTTGAAAATTCTGTCTATATTCAAGAATCCAGAGCTTAATATCTTTCCATATAGTCATTCTCTCCTTCCTTCCTTCCTTTTGTAGAGCATACTTGCAATTTGAGAGATGCTGTGCTAGACATGAACCCGGTCCATACAGCCCATGGAGGAGTAATAAGTTAATATTGTCCAACAGCCCAAGAACTTAGAGGTTCATTGGTGCAGAAGTTGACTAGCTTGTGCATCTAGACACGGCAACCAGAGGCAGCACCGACACCTATGAACAATGTGGAAACCATCCTTGGAAGTGCTGGGTCTTCTCGCCTCTGGCTGGGGGATTAAATTGCATTAGAAGCGAAGTGCTCAGGCAAGTGTGTTGGCTGAGTCCCACCCCTGGCTTACCTTCTATCTTTGCAATCTCGTTCATTGGGTCAACATTCACTGAATTACAAATGTATAAGACAGTCCAGGCTGGAGGAAGGCACAGCAACCCACTCCAGTATTCTTGCCCGGAGAATCCCATGGACAGAGGAGCCTAGGAAGCTATAGTCCATGGGGTCCAGGACAAATGAATGGTGCATGAGACACACCCAGTATTTTAGGACTTTACAGTAACTATAAGATACACAGGCCATCTGAAAGATACAGTTATAAGTTACAGGGGTGCATCTTTCTCCTGGTGAGACCAGAGAAGCTTCAGAGAAGAATCTCTAGAATCTATTTCATTGCATGTTTTAACTGGGTGCCCCAAGTCTCAAATATACATGTATTTTAGCATCTGAACTTTTAACTTACATGTGACTGACTGAGTTTTAACCTATCCTGAAATTTACCCAGTGTAGGCTAGATTCTTTGCCTTCAGTAGTAACCAGATATACAGAACCCCTTTGGTGCTCAGAATCTATGTAGCTTATGAAGACTTCCTCAGGAATTTTAGAAATCACTACCTCAAATTACCCCTGCCTCTTACAGTAAGTAGAATAACTCCAGTGATTCCAAGTGGCCAAATATTTAAGGCCTGCCTGATTCTACTGTGTATGTGCTAAGTAGCTTCAGTCGTGTCTGACTCTTTGTGACCCCATGGACTATAGCCTTCCAGGCTCCTCTGTTCATGGGATTCTCCAGGCAAGAATATTACAGTGGGTTGCCGTGCCCTCCTCCAGGGACCTTCTTGACCCAGGGATCAAACCACCTGATTCTACTGCTGCCTTGCAAACCTGCTCTGTAGAAGGAAAAGGAAAGGCAAACCCAAGGTCACATAGATTATCTTTTTCCACTTAGATATTTAGAGAGGAATTTAGAATAAAATGTACTCAGAAGACCCATTGTAAGATGGTTTCCATTAGACCAAATGATTTGTTTTTCTATGCACTCATCTGAAAAGTACATATTTCCTAACAAAAATATAAGTAAATATGTTCAGTATATTGCAGCTCTGTTTTGGACAGATGGTGAGAAAAACTGTCCTGGACCTAAGCATCACATTTATTCCTTTTTACTGTCAGTAAGTTAGGATTAGTCATCTCTCTTTGAAGGAATAAATATGTGGTTATTTCCCACTGTCTCAACTTCAAGTGTCTAAAACTTTTTCCTGCAAGGAGCCAGGGTGCTGTCCAGGGAAATCCCAACACCTGCTGGCTGACCTCTGCTTCAGAAAAGCAAACATGTTCTGTCCTTATTCATTACATTCATACCTAGAATCCCCGGAGATTCTTTGGTTACTTTTAACATGTGCAAGCTACATTTATCATCACAGTTGTATGGTCAGCCGAACAGTCACTGATATGGAAAAAGCCTCTTGGATGTAATATCACGGTATAAAGACTTTTGTTTTCACTTTAAAATGGTTAAGAGAAAAATTAGAGACTAGAAATAATAGAAAATAATCTATGCTGGGAACCTTAAAATACTTCTTATCTGTAAGGTCTAGGGTTATGCTTAGAATTAATTTCTGTTCACATCCTCCTCACTCCTAGCCCTATTCCCCTTTTGGAAAGATTTTTTAAAGAATAAGAACTGATCTAGTGAGGTGGATGAACCTAGCATGAAGTAAGTCAGAAAGATAAAAACAAATATCATATATTAAGGCAGACATATGGATTCTAGAGTGGTACTGATGAATCCATTTGTAATGTAGCAATAAGGATTTCAACTCTGAATATTCATTGGAAGGACTGATACTGAAGCTGAAGCTCCAATACTTTGGCCACCTGATTAGAAGAGACTCACTAGAAAAGACTGATGCTGGGAAAGACTGAAAGCAAAAGAGAAAAGGGCGGCAGAGGATGGGATGGCTAGATAGCATCACCAACTCAATGATCATGAATTTGTGCAAACTTTAGGAGATAGTGAAGGACAGGGAAGCCTGGGGTGCTACAGTCTATGGGGTTGCAAAGAGTTGGACGTGACTGAGCAACAATAGAGGAGCAGACACAGCAAAGGAGAGTGTGGGACGAATGGAGAGAGTAGCAATGGCACCCCACTCCAGTACTCTTGCCATGAAAATCCCATGGATGGAGGAGCCTGGTAGGCTGCAGTCCATGGGGTCGCAAAGAGTTGGACACAACTGAGCGATTTCACTTTCACTTTTCACTTTCATGCACTGGAGAAGGAAATGGCAACCCACTCCAGTGTTCTTGCCTGGAGAATCCCAGGGACGGGGGAGCCTGATGGGCTGCTGTCTATGGGGTCGCACAGAGTTGGACATGACTGAAGCGACTTAGCAGCAGCAGCATTGAAACATATTCATTAGCATGTGTAAAATAGATAGCAGGGAGCTCAAACCCAGTGCTCTGTGACAACCTAGAGGGGTAGGGTGGGGTGGGAGGTGGGAGAGAAGTTCAAGAAGGAGGGAACATATGTATACCTTTGGCTGATTCATGTTGATATATGGCAGAAAGCAACACAACACTGTAAAATTATCCTTCAATTAAAAATAAACAAATTTTTTAAAAGAAGAAAAAAAGAACTGAGTGCTTCAGTGTCTGTCACCATTTTATCTGCATTTTCACACACGTTTTAGCAATTTCGTGAGTCATTTTTTCCTCACTTCCCACAAATAGCATGGATTAAATGGAGCTATGGGAATTTGTTTTAGAGTAATAATTCTGATTTTGGAATCCAAAACGACATCGCTTACATTAATAACACACGTAGACAGCGAACCATCCACCGGTGCAGCTGCCTATGAGTGTTCTGTAAAGCCAATGACAATGATTTGTGTTTTGGTGTGTTATCCTTGATCCTTTGCTGTTTGGGAAGCAGTGTTAAATCAGAGGGGATTGGGGGACTGACCTCATTACATCACAGGTGCTGATTCACTGTCCTCCAACTTCCCTTCCGAAGGCACGGGGCAGACTGAGAACTGTCATCACCCTGCCATGGAAATGTGTGCAAGTGAAAATCCTTGCAGGCTTGTGTGATATTTTTACTGCTGTCTCCTTGTGTCCCGTTAATAGCATGTTAATACAATCAAGAAGATAATTTGTCTCCCCGCCCCAGTCCGCAGCTAAACAATCAAACACTTTTAAAATCCTGCAAAACAGCTTTCATTTTAAGGTTCTGATCCAGGGGCTTGCCTTGCTACGTTACCCAGTGTTTTGACTGCCCCCTAGTGGCTGATTGGAATCACATTCTCTTTCAAGAAGAGAAATTGTCTTTTTGTTTCTTTACCGTCTCTCATAGAAAAACCGGTGTGCTGGGAGTGGTCCTCGAAGAACGCTATGCTTTCCTCTTTGAAAAGAACAACAACAAAAAATAAGGATGGATTTTAATCTCTATTTTATGTTACCTTTGCTGCAGTCTGAAAAACTCAACCTCTGAAGTGTTAAGTAAATTAATCCGTGTCTGTTCAGTCTCCGTCAGCGAAGGCGATGGTTTAAGAATAGTCATTCTTTGAGGAACAAACTGCTTTTGTCTGTGCCACTCAGTTTAAGAGAAAACCACCTCTGGAATGCTATCCAAGCTCTTCAAACTCTACACGATTTCTGCTGCCCCTCTAATTATCAGCCAGGATGCTGATTTGTAATCACCGGCTTTCAATAACTTAAATAGGTAGTTTTTCAGCCAAGTATTTTTATTCAAAATGGGACAAAAGCTAAAATTGCATGTTGAATTTTATCCAGAAGCTGTCGTCTTTTCAGATGTGCCAACTGATGCAGAGCAGTTGTTCATTTTCTTACGACATGTCGGAAGCACTTGCTTTATGAATCTAACCAGCAATCTACCTCAAAGTCTACAATTTATATATCAGCTCAGTTGCTTGTCAGAACCAGCATGCAGGGAATTTTAAGATTTAATTCAGTGTACCGAATCATCAAACACAACCACACCCAAGCTCTGTTATTCTTCAGAGACTTTAAAAATTAGCTTTTCATCGTCTATTTGAATTTCAGAGAGAATCGTCTTGCTAGTTACATTTTTCACTAGTTATTACAAAGATTATTTTGAATAAATTTGTCCGTGTGAATGACACTACCACTTACTGTTTCTGTAAAGACCCTAAAAATCTTTTGTCTAAATTTTCTTTTATACTTTCATGTATAAAATGGACCCATTTCTTAATCTCAAAAAAAAAAAAAAAAAATTGAATCAGACAGAATCCAGATTCTTTAAGAAAAAAATTTCTCTTGTTTCAAACTTTCATTTTTAGTCCAATAGTTTTGGTCTTCTGGGCCAGAAAAAGAGGTCACTCTGAAAAGTCCCAAAGCTGCAAAATTGCAAAACTGAGAAGCTAGGTTAAAGGTCTTCTGTCTTGTGAAATGTGCTGGATTTTGCCACGTTTCAGGTTTTGTGTTGAAAAATTGTGTTTTCCTTTGTCTGGATCCTTGTTGAAAACACATCTCTGAAGTGAGTAATTGCTGTTAGCAAAGGCAAATAGAAACAGTTGCCTCAAAGCAGCTCAGTTTTTCCATTTCCCATGAGGCCCCCTCCCCCTTCCTTACTGTGGCTTTTCAAAGTCTTCATTCCCCTCTTCAAACCCTCCCCTGAACTCCCTACACTCACTGTCAGCAGATTACCTTGGCCGTTACCTCACAGAGCAAATAGACTCTATTTATAGGAACTCCTTCAAGTTCCTTCCAGTGAGCAGACACACCATCCTTTGCCGTCTCGGAGTGGAGTTGGGGAGGAGGGCAAGGAGGCTGATTTTCCAAGACCCGTCCCTCCCCCTCAGTCCTCTTTCCTCAGGGCCCTTGCTCAAACCTGTCTCTTCTTTCTTGGTGCATCTTCAGTCTCCTACTCGTCATCGACTCTATTCTCTCAGCATGTAAACCTGATACCATCTCTCCCAGAGGATTGACTTAGGGCCCATGAAAGTCCAAGCAACAGCTCCCCGCTTCCTCCTGAAGATGGAGGCCACAGGTGACTCCTCTGACAGAAACTGCCATGTTTTCAGTGCCGTGCCCCTACCACCCTGGCCTTGGGGAACTGGATTATGATGGGGGCTGTAGTCAAAGGCAGCAGATGTAAAGACTGTGGGCTTCCGTGGTAGCTCAGATGGCAAAGAATCCGCCTGCAATGTGGGAGACCTGGGTTTGATATCTGGGTTGAGAAGATCCCCTGAAGAAGGGAGCAGCTACCCAATCCAGTGTTCTTGCCTGGAGAATTCCATGGACAGAGGAGTCTGGGGGGCTACAGTCCATGGGGTCACAAAGAGTTGGACACTGTTGAGTGACTTTCCAAAAAAAAAAAAAAAAAAAAAGGCTGTTACCAAAGGCAGCTCAAATGTGAGAGCCAAAATTACATGGTGTCTGAGTCCTGTTTGAATTCCTGTTTGCAAGCAATAGAAAATGATCCTGCCTAATTTAACCTCAGCAGGATATTCACTGGAAGGATGCCTGTGTTTCACACACCAATAGGGGTCTGGAGGACCTGACTTAGAAAAGAGGCAAAAGCCGAGGAGCTCTGAAGAGCTCCGCTGTGAAGAGCGCAGCAAGTGTAGTACGGGACGAGAAGTGTGTTCTGTTGGCTGCCTCTGCTGCTCCTCCGAGGCAGTGGTCTGCAGCTGTGTTTGCAGCTGTCTTGTCTGACTGGCTTAGGCTGAATGGAAGGCTTGCTCCATCAGTGGGCTGGGTGGGAAGAGAGCACATTGGCTCATTGGCTACTGTGTGGGAAGCAGGTTCTGTCCTTGCAACTACACATAATAGGAGATTCCCCCAAAAAGGGATTGGATTGCTCCCAGGAGTTGGGTGCTGGACAACCCAAACCAACAGGTGGTGACTCTAGTTGGTTCTCTAACACAGTTGATACTGAGTCTGAATTTGTACTGCTAGCCACATGATGGGCCAAAAAACTGAGAGATGAGTTACTGGGGCAAGGACTAGGACTTTACTTGGGAATCCAGCTGACTGAAAAGATGGTAGACTTGTGTCCCAAAGAATAATCTTAGGTGAGTTATAATTCAGACTTCTTTTATATGAAAAGGGGAAGAGGTGTGGCTGGTTGTTATAAATTTCCTGATGATGGAATCCTTTATTCTTGCAGCTGTCCACATAGGTTTGGTGTTTATAGTGTTTCTATAAACCTCTAACAAGACAAATGTTATTGTCTGTTCTGCAATTTTTTTTATCTCTGTATGAATGGGAAAGTATTATACCTTCAGGGATCAGAGCCCTGAGAATAGGCTATGCTGTATATTTCAGACTAGAGGCAATATTGTTTTACAAACGCGCAGCGCCACCATGACTAAGCACCGGCAACAGAGCACAAAGGTTGGAGCTAAAGGAATAGAACCAATATGGAGTCAGGTTTGTTCTTTGCCACATAATGAGATGCTCTCCTGAAGAGCATGAATGGGAGACACACATAACAGAGAAATAGAAAGCAGTGGAAAGGGAGAAGCAATAGCAGAGAGAAACAAAGATGAGGTAAGATTAAAGAGACGACGGGGCTTAGAGAAGTATCATGAAAGTATCAGGAGGTGGAGACAACTGGTGACCATAGGTGCTGGGACACTGGAGCTGGCTCAGTTCTGGAAGAGCAAGTGGTGTTTCCTAGCTCACAGGCTTTGGAGTCAGAGTATCATGGGTGTCCCTGAGATTCAAACCTCAGCTTAACTGGGTGACCTTGGACATGTTTTTTAACTACTATATAGTCACTTTCCTCATCGGTAAAAATTATACCAACATCATTTAGGTGAAACAACAGAATGCTAATGTATATAATGACAATGCATATGCTGAGCATAGTTCATGGCATATTATATGTTACCTATTACTATTATTATTTTATGTTTCCCATGATTTTTTTCAAATGCTATTCTATTCCTTTGTTGACACAGGAAATTCCACTTCACCTTTCAAGATCCAGCTCAGATGTTACCGTATCTGCAAACCCATCCATGAATTTTCCTCTTGCCCTATGTGGAACTAATAATTCAGGTCAGCAATTATTGAGTGACTTCTGTATGCAAGATGTAGTATTTTTCTAAATACTGGAAAAATCAAAGATGGCAGAGACACAGTTTGATTACACAACAGCCTACAATCTAAAGGGAGAAGCAAAGGAATAAACACACAACTTTAATATAGTCCAGTAAAAACCATGATAGATTTTTCTCTCCATTTTCTTCCACCCAAATCATATTTCTACTGCAGCAATTTTGCCCTTATGATCTAGTTATTTGCATGTCTACCTCTCTCAGTAGGCTGTACACTTTTTAAACTCAAGAATATGTCTTTTTCTCTCTAAAATATTAGGCACTCAATATATTTTTTGAATAAAGTAGGATTCCATTATGTTTTCAACCAAAACCTTGTTGATTTTCAGATATACCATTTCCAACGGGTTATTACTATTTAAGAGTTTTATTCTGAAATTTCACAAGTTATTTCCTGACCCAAAGTGAAGATTTAGTCTCTGTTCGATGTCATCACCTCTAATCTGGTTGACATCTGAATAGAGGGAGGGACATGGGTCTGGAATTGCCAGGCTGGCACTTGGAATAAAGCACCCATTTGAAGATAAAGCTTCATGTTTGGAGAGCCATGAGGGGGAAAAGTTGGGCTAGGAGAACAAGGAGAGACAGAGATGGAGCTGGACAGACACATGATGGGTGGGAGTAGTTCACGGAGGAGGAGGGAGAAAGGGAAGACACTCAGAGGCATCCACCACGTGTGAGAAGGAAGAGAGCCCAGTGTGATCAGGGCAGAACCAGGCAGAGAACAGGATCCAGAAAGGTAATGAGGATGATGGAGAAGGATTTTGATAATTTATTTGGGGAGTTGTGTGAAACACTGGCATGTCTAACAAAGGCGTGGGGAAGGTTGGATGAATTACCTAATTGTAACAAGGAGGGATGTATGGAAGTGTCAAAATAGTGGCCCCTGGTGTCAGGTGGGAGAGTCATCATCCCAGCTCCAGGTAAGCTGGGATGAGTGAACTAGAGAGGGATGAGGACCCATGTAGTAGGGTTCAATTGTGGTGTTCCTCGTCCAAGTGAGACTGATACCCAAAATATGTTTGGCTCTTCTAGTCATTCATGGGATCATTCACCTATTGGAAATGTCATTTTCTCTGCTTTTGACTTGCTGGACCAATTTTGTCAATGGCAATTTCTTTCATCTCTGGTCTTCTTAACCACATCTGTGTTAATGGCCAAACGCTGTTTGAAAACATCTTAAAGCATTTTAGAAGTGCTGAATGACCGTTTTTGCCTTATGTGACTTAGACTTGGTAACTGTACAATATTGTTTTATCTTCTTTGGCTGATTACCTTGATCAGTCAAGCCAAATGGAAACAGAGCCGACTTAGGTGGGAGCAGAGCGTGGGCAAATAGACTTGCCAAGGAGAGCTGACACTCTTCTGGGCTGCAAAGTGAGAGCCAAAATGTTAGTTGCTCAGTTGTGGCTCTTTGTGACCCCATGGGCTGTAGCTCTCCAGGCTCCTCTGAATTCCGTGGAATTCTCCAGGCAAAAATACTGGAGTGGGTAGCCATTCTCTTCTCCAGATCTTCCCAACCCAGGGATCAAACCTGGGTCTCCTGCATTGCAGCAGATTCTTTACCATCTGAGCCACCAGGGAAGCCCCAGGGATGCAGAAAACACTGTTCAATTTCTTCATTTTGTAAACGTGCAAATTGAACTCAAAGAGGTCACATGATGTGCCAAGCCATTCCATAGGAGTGGAAATAGGAGGATGTATTCTAGTTGAATCATTATAGAATCATTGATATTTTTTAGAGACAGTTGAAAAAAAAAATCTAGTCTCTAGCACTGGGTAAGTGGAGGAGAAATTTTTTTTAATTTAAATCAGATTTTATTTACATGTCCTTCATGAATAATCTGCATTCCAAAAGGTGTAGGGTCTATTTTGAGGATCAGTGGGGAATTTGAGGAGGACAATGAAATGATCAGATTTATGCTGTAGGAAGCTATTCTAGCTGGAGTATTTTTCAGTACAGGAAAGTGTTAGAAAACTATCTCTATCAAAAACTTTTCACTGTTTTTTTTTTTTTAAATTAATACAAGCCAATTCTTTTGGCATGATTCATGTCTTGGACGTGTATAAGAAATATATTACCTTTTTGCTATTATCATATCATTTCCGATTTGGCCATATGTTTCTCCTTGAATTGACTCGGTTCAGATAGTTGAAACTTTTGTTTGAGTTGCTTATAATAGTGATGACCCGTTTGGTGTCATTTATGACCGGTGTTCTTTTACTTAGAACCCTGTGTAATACGGAGTATTATTACAAGTTGCAGTCAAGTTGCAGTCATCAGTGGAGGCTCTCTAGGAACCCACTTCAAAGCTGGAGTGTGATGTACTCTATACTTACATACTATTTGACTCACTGCTTTAGAATGAAACATCAGTGTTTGATTTATGAGGTCTGGGACCTTAGCTCATTTATTAACTGTGTGTATAAGTATGTAATGCAGTGGGAATAACGGCCGCATTATTCCCACATGATCTCTAATCTAATTGGGAAGTAAAAGCATATATATATGAAAAATTCAATAAAAAATAAAATGTTTTTACTAAAATGAACCCTTTTAAAATAGTGTCTGTTTTGATTAGTGTTTTTAAGTAACAGCTTTCATTGTTTAAACATCTGGCCCTTACACCTTACTTCTCATTCCAGCAAGAAAGTTTTCATATCCATTTTGCTCATGAAGGAAAACGAAGTTCAGAGAGGTTGACTTGTCTAAGATCAGATAGAAAGTGAAGAAAGTGTACAAATTCAAACGTGGGCTGTCTATAACCATAGACCCTGCCAGTTCTTATTAATATAAATAAAGCTTAATAAGATAATATAAAGCTAAATATAGTAGATATTTAACCAATTTGAAGGTGTCCATCTCAGCATCAGGACCCATTTTCTATGTATGGGAAATGTTCTTCCTTAGAGCCTTGCCAGGCTCCTTGCAGTTAGGACACAGACATAGGCTCTGCCAATCAGATCCACTTGATCTCCAGACTGTGACTCTGTCACCAGTGACACCAGGAAGCAGGGGCCTCCCGGAATATATTTGGACAACATATGGCCTTCCCAGGTGGTGCTAGTGGTAAAGAACCCACCTGCTAATGCCAGGAGACATAAGAGATACAGGTTCGATCCCTGGGTCAGGAAGATCCCCTGGAGAAGGAAACGGCAACCCACTCCAGTATTCTTGCCTGGGAAATTCCATGGATTGAGGAGCCTGACGGGCTACAGTCCATGGTGTCCCAAAGAGTCAGACATGACTGAAGCAACTTAGCATGCATGCATGGGACTGGGGACAGCAATGACAACCACATTTGATTGTCAGAGAACACAGTGACAGTGGCTCCCAGGACGGAATCCAGATTCTGGTCACTGAGCCTGCCTAAAAGCACTGAGAAGTCTGTGCCCAGCAGAAGTGTCAGGACGTCTTTAACTGTGGTTTGCCTTTGAGAATTGTTTCTGGCTGTAAAATTCCTAAATGTGCCACTCTAGCCCTTTCAGAGAATATGTGAACTATCCAGCATCTTTTAAACAACTTCCACTCCTGCTTTAATTTGGCAGAGCTAGTTTCTTTTATTAGCATCCCAAAGCCCTGACTGTTACTAAGAATTGGTCTAGGAGAGATTGCAGGCAATAGACCTTCAGAAAAATAGGGGAAGTATTAGTCACTCAGTCGTATCTGACTTTTTGCAACCCCATGGACTGTAGCCCGCCAGGCTCCTCTGTCCATGGGATTCTCCAGGCAAGAATACTGGAGTGGGTTGCCATTTCCTTCTCCAGGGGATCTTCCCGACTCAGGGATTGGACCTGGGTCTTGCACATAGCAGGGTTCTCCTGCATTGTGGGCAGATTCTTTACCCTCTGAGTCACTAGGGAAGCCTGAAATTAATTACCGGTTCTGGGAGTAGGTAAGGGGAAATGGAAATCAAGCTGCTATTAAGAAACTGGACCTGAACAGCCATTGACATTTATGAAAACAAATAAACAAAAACCCAGTTATTGAAAAGATCACCTGCTATCCTCTCAAGTGAAAGTTCCATTGGAGTCTGGTTTGTGAGACAATGATTACTATAAGAAGGCAGTTGAAGGAAGGAATTCAAGGACTGTATTGTGTAGCAATAGACAGTTTACCAGCAGAAAATGAAAAACTCAAAGTATTTTTTCTCCTTGGAAGAAAAGCTATCACAAACCTAGAAAGCATATTAAAAAGCAGAGACATTACTTTGCCTGCAAAGATCCATCTAGTCAAGGCTATGGTTTTTCCAGTGGTCATGTGTGGATGTAAGAGTTGGACTATAAAGAAAGCTGAGCACCAAAGAATTGATGCTTTTGAACTGTGGTGCTGGAGAAGACTCTTGAGAGTCCCTTGGACTGCAAGGAGATCCAACCAGTCCATGCTAAAGGAAATCAGTCCTGAATATTCATTGGAAGGACTGATGCTGAAGCTGAAGCTCCAATACTTTAGCCACCTGATGTGAAGAGCTGACTCATTGGAAAAAACTCTCATGCTGGGAAAGATTGAAGGCAGGAGGAGAAGGTAACAGGAGATGAGATGGTCGGATGTTATCACCAACTCAATGGACATGAGTTTGAGCAAGCTCTGGGAGTTGGTGATGGACAGAGAAGCCTGGCACGCTGCAGTCCATGGGGTCGCAAAGAGTCAGACATGACTGAGCAACTGAACTGAATTGATTTTTCATTGGAAGATAATTGCTTTTCAGTATTGTTTTGGTTTCTGCCATATATCAACATGAATCAGCCATAGGTAAGTGTATATCCCTCCCTCTTGAACATCTCTCCCACCCCATTCTTCTCAAAGTTTTTAACTTTCAGCTCAAGACATCACAGTGCTAAAAGATTAATCTGTCTTTGCCACAGTTGGAATGCACACTCAAAGATTTAGCCTCCAAGTTGCTTATGTCAATTTTATAACCTTCCCTTGTCCCTTACATGAAAATTCCAATTTCAGCTAACATAGGAGGCTAAGCAAAGGTCCCAACATCAGGTGGAGACCGATGGGAGAAGCTGGGTATTCAGCACAAACCATCAGGGACAATGCAAATCCATTCTGACCCCACCAGTGTGAGCCCTATGGGCTTTTGTAAAGACCATCTAAAAGAATTACAAGATTTTGTTTGCTTATATTTGCAAAAATCCAGCTAATACAGATGGGAATGAATTCTCAGGATTGTTAACCAAGGATGGAGGAATGCGATTGAGATGAAGCAGAATGTGTCCAGTTTGTGCATGCAAGGCTAATGTTAGTTGCTCAGTGTGTCCAGCTCTTTGTGACCCCATGGACAGTAGCCCGCCAGGCTCCTCTGTCCATGGGATTTCCCAGGCAGAAACACAGGAGTGTGTTGCCATTTCCTTCTAGAGGGAATCTTCCCAACTCAGGGATCAAACCTACATCTTCTTTGGAGGCATATTCTTTACTGTCTGAACCACCAGGGAAGCCCCCAGAGGTGTCACAGTTTGTGCATGCACTTATATGCAATTCTATATTGAACTCGGGGTGATTTTAGTTACTTTTAGTAGCCTACTGACAAAATTTGGGCTGAATAGTGATCTAGACATTCCTGATGTAATGTAAAGAAGAGAAAATTAAGACTTAGAGATATAGGGAAGTGGGAGTTAGTTTCTTGTATGCAATCCATTTACATAACTCCTGACTGTGGCCCCAAGTCCTCCTCATAGAGCCAAGCATTGAGAAATTCACTGGTGAAGAGCACCCAGTCTTGGAAAATTCCTATAGAAGCTGCTCTTTGTGGACCTAGATGCAGTGAGAGGCGGCACAGTCGAAATGAGCTCTCTGATTTCACTTTGATACTAGAATCCCAAAGTGGCAGAAACCATGTAGCAGCCATAAATGTTGGAGGAAATTGGGGCTTGGATGGCCATCGGGGGAAGGAGAGGCTGAGCCAGTGTGGTAATCAAAGTGGTCCAATCCCCAGAGAGCACTGGTATTTGCTAATCACTCATGGTATTCTTGGAATGAACTATGCATGCAACCTGCCAAGAGAACATTTGATTTGTCAAACAGTACCAACACCAGTCAAACCCCTAAAACTCTAGGTATGGTAGTCAGATGTCCAACTTGAACTACCACATAAGAAAGTGTTGGCCTTTATACCCAATTTCCAAACTTAAATTCTCAATACTAAAAGGAAGGCAGGGCTTCCCTGGTGGCTCAGAGGTAAAGAACCAGCCTGCCAATGGAGGAGACGTGGGTTTGATCCCTGGGTCAGAAAGATCCCCCAGAGAAGGAATGGCAGTCCTTTCCAGTATTCTTGCCTGGGAAATCCCATGGACAGAGGAGCCTGGCAGGCTACAGTCCATGGGGTCACAAAGAGTCGGACATGACTTAGCAACTAAACAACAAACCGAAAGAAAGCTACACTGCCTTGAAAAAGAATTCAATGCTACAATTGTAAGTATGTATTTCTTCCAGCCTCTTCTGCAAAGGGACCTTCAACTATTGGGATGACAACATTGGGAAAATGAAGTGCCTGGACTTTTCAGGTATAGTACACAAGTTTCTCTGAGTTAACACTAATTTCTGAGGGGCCAGAACCCCACTGTGACTATCAGTCAGGATGAGGGCTTACAGGGATCAGGTAATAAGTAGAGTTTTGAGCTGAATCTATATCAGCTGAACCTGGACTCACCTCTGTTACTGATTTTATTATTACAATTAAAACCCCTCAGCAACTGCAAAATCCCTTTACTGACACTGATACATGAAACAAAGGTTATTGTGATAAGAAGAGCCCAGTGGAAGCCCCTAGAATTCTTCCTAATGGTCTTCAAAAAATACTTAATCCACTCTTTAAACAATTTTTATTGAATGTCTGCTTTATGTTAGACACTATGGCAGTGGTTGTTTATGAGGGAACAAAACAAACAAAAAAATCTACCTTGATGGAGCTTAAGTCCTGGAGGAATAAGACAAATTAATAAGTAAAATATTTGGTATGGCAGGTTCAGTTCAGTTCAGTCCAGTCACTCAGTTGTGTCTGACTCTTTGCAACCACGTGGACTACAGCAGGCCAGGCCTCCCTGTCCATCACCAGCTCCCGGAGCCTACCCAAACTCATGTCCATCGCGTCAGTGATGCTATCCGACCATCTCATCCTCAGTCATCCCCTTCTCCTCCTGCGTTCAATCTTTCCCAGTATCAGGGTCTTTTCCAGTGAGTCAGTTCTTCACATCAGGTGGCCAAAGTATTGGAGTTTCAGCTTCAGCATCAGTCCTTCCAATGAACACCCAGGACTGATCTCCTTTAGGATGGACTGGTTGGATCTCCTTGCAGTCCAACGGACTCTCAAGAATCTTCTCCAACACCACAGTTCAAAAGCATCAATTCTTCGGTGCTCAGCTTTCTTTATAGTCCAACTCTCACATCCATACATGACTACTGGAAAAACCATAGCTTTGACTAGATGGACCTTTGTTGGTAAAGTAATGTCTCTGCTTTTTAATATGCTGTCTAGGTTGGTCATAGCTTTTCCTTCAAGGAGCAAGCCTCTTTTAATTTCATGGCTGCAGTCACCATCTGCAGTGATTTTGGAGCCCCAGAAAATAAAGTCTTTCACTGTTTCCATTGTTTCCCCATCTGTTTGCCATGAAGTGATGGGACCAGATGCCATGATCTTAGTTTTCTGAATGTTGAGTTTTAAGCCAACTTTTTCACTCTCCTCTTGCACTTTCATCAAGAGGCTCTTTAGTTCTTCCCTTTCTGCCATAAGGGTGGTGTCATCTGCATATCTGTGGTTATTGATATTTCTCCTGGCAATCTTGATTCCAGCTTGTGCTTCATCCAGCCCAGCATTTCTCATGATGTACTCTGCATAGAAGTTAAATAAGCAGGGTGACAATATACAGCCTTGACGTCCTCCTTTCCTGATTTGGAACCATTCCATGTCCAGTTCTAATTGTTGCTTCTTGACTTGCCATGGGAAAAAAAAAGTCAGGTTTGGGGTGGCAGTGAAGGGATTGCTTCATTTCTCATAGAACCAACTGGGATTAGAATTGAGGAATTAGGGGCTGCTGTAGGAGTCCTAGATCTCTTGAGGTGACCAATGTAGAGACAGATTGAAGGAATAATGAAATAATAGATAATATCAAATGCAAAACAAGCAAATCAATAACCATTTTCACATGGTACAAGGAATCAGAAAGTCACCAGCAGGGGCTTGAAAGATGCAAGGATGATAATTGTCTATCCCATCTCCATGTCAAATGTGTCTGTCTGGCAGATGCAGGTGGCAAATTGGTGTTAGAAAGTTTTTGTGTTTCTCTATCAGTATTTAAGCTAAGCATGCCGCATAGCGAATCCATCTCATTGTGGGTGATCAGTCAATACCACGTTATATATTTGAGTTCTCATCCTACTTGATACATCTTTCCTCATAGTTCAGTCGGTAAGGAATCTGCCTGCAATGCAGGAGACCTGGGTTTGATTCCTGGGTCAGGAAGATCCCCTGGAGAAGGAAATGGCAACCCACTCCAGTATTCCTGCCTGGAGAATACCATGGACAGAGGATCCTGGCAGGCTTCAGCTCATGGGGTTGCAAGAGTCGAACAGAACTTAGGGACTAAAGCACCACCACCTACTTAAAACTGTGATCTTTTGCACTGATACATTTGATATTAAAGTATTTAACAGTTCAGCTGGTCTCCACGGAATGATGCTAGAGAGTCAAGTACTTGGTAGTGTTTGAATACTATTCTCCATAGCTTGACTGATTGTTACATTGTTTGTTTCATGAATGGCCTCCTTTTCCACTGTTTTGTTGTCATTAATCAGTGGGGTAGTCTGCTTGGTGTTGCTGTTAAACTGAGATTAAAATCTGTTTGCTGGGTGGTTTCAAGGAAGTTTAGTACAATAAGAGAGGAATGATTTGTGCAAAAGTTTATCTTTCAGCACTTTTATTTTCAGAGCCCACTCAGTTTGATACATAGAGTGAAGCTTTGACCTTGATCTAGCAAACTTTGGATTTGATCCCAAACATTAAAGTACAAAGAGAAGATTTCCTTCTGTTTAATGTAGTTCTTTGCTAGCAACATTAAGAAAAATAATGTCATTTCACTTTTCTGCAAGATATGACTTGGCTGGCATATTATCTATACTAGTTTTATTTTTGTAAAAAGCTTTTTATTCTGTTATAAAGTAAGCATATTTACTAAAGAAAATCTGGAAAACTTAGAGAAGGGGGAAGGAAATGAATTCACTTTCTATCAACACATGACAAATTACCACAGGCTTAGTAGCTTGAAGGGGCTACCCATGCCAGTATTCTTGCCTAGAGAATCCCATGGACAGAGGAGTCTGGTGGGCTACATGCAGTCCATAGTGTAGCAAAGAACTGGACATGATCAAAGCGACTTAGCATATACACAGTAGCTTGAAACAACATACATTTAGTATTTCACAGTTTCTGTAGGTCAGGAGTCTGGGCACAGCTCAGCTGGATCCTCTGCTCAGTGGCTGCCTTCATGGTGTCACTAGGGACTATGGTCTCATCTGAGGTTTATGGTATGACTCCAAGTCTAAGTTGCTGTTAGCAAAACTCATTTCCTGCAGCTGTAGAACTCATGCTGCCTAACTTCTTCAAGCCACAGGCATTTCACCTTTCAGGGAAGATCTGGGCCAGCTTTCAAAAGACTCACCTGATTAGACCAGGCCCACCCAGGATCATCCCCCTTTCAGTGAACTCAGCTCATGAAGGGCTTTGGTTATCACTGAAAAATCTCTTTGCCTTTGCCATATAATGTAACTAAATCAGAGAAGGCAATGGCACCCCACTCCAGTACTCTTGCCTGGAAAATCCCATGGACCGAGGAGCCTGGTGGGCTTCAGTCCATGGGGTCACTAGGAGTCGGACACGACTGAGCGACTTCACTTTCACTTTTCACTTTCATGCATTGGAGAAGGAAATGGCAACCCACTCCAGTGTTCTTGCCTGGAGAATCCCAGGGATGGCGGAGCCTGGTGGGCTGCCATCTATGGGGTCACACAGAGTCGGACACGACTGAAGCAACTTAGCAGCAGCAGCAGCAGTAACTAAATCATAGATAAGGTATCTCATCATATTCACAGGTTCAGCTAACACTCAAGGGGAGAGGACTATACACAAACATGGGCCAACTTCGAATTCTGCTAACCACAGCAAAAATACTCAAACAGTCTGTAATAACAGCCTCAATATTTTAAGGTACTTTTTTCATTTTTTTCTTCTGTGTAGTGTGTTCTTGACATAAGAGATATTAAATTTGGGGTAACATTTTCCTAAACTTTTATGCAAAAGTAAAAAGACAACTAAATTCCCAGGAACCCCTCACCCAGCTTCAACAATTATCATCATTTTGCAGTGCATAACATTTTGAAGTTTAATTATTTTTCATTATTCTCATTATAGCAATTTTCTCAATTCATTAAAAAATATTTAAAACATCATTCATCTCTTTATGGAATTAGTGCATTTACTGAATGTTGAATATATACCAGGATAGACTAAGCAAAAGAGATAAGGCCCTGCCTTCAAAGAGCTTATTGTCAAAAAGTGTCTTGCCAGTAAAAATGCAATTTCATGAATTTGAGAAAACTCCAGGAGGTAATAAAGGATAGGGGAGTCTGACGTCCATGGGAGTCGCAAAGAGTCAAACATGACTTGTTGACTGAACAACAGCAACAATGATGTATACAACTTGTAATATGAACTGAGACTGCTAAGGGAGGAAGAGATACCAAACCCAGTTTTGAGGACTCCTATGGAAAATCCCATGGATGGAGGAGATGTTGGGGGCCAGAGTGAGGTACTCCGCCCATGGCAAAGGTCATGAGGAAGGAGGCTCGACATACGCAAAGGCGGGATCAAGCCTCAGGAGTCCCCCTGGAACTCCTCGAGCATCTACCCCCATAACCAGAGCCTGCCTACTTTACTACTTTGTGCTCTTACCTACACCTCTGACTTTACGGGGGGCTGTCCCCCACCACCTCTTTCGGAGAAGGAGTTAACCTAGAGCTCCAGTTAATAATAATTCCTGGGCGTGATAAGAGTGTTTTAACCTACAAACTCCTCTGAAGGTTCTCTGGCCTGCCTGACAGGCTTGTCCGGCCACATGTGATCGCTCACAGCACAAGATGCTTTAAACCTTCTAAAAACAGGTTCCTTAGAAAAGTTAGAAAACTATTAGTATAAGTATAATGGGCTAATTAGAAATTGTGTTGGTGAAGGGTTTTTCATTTGTTGAGCCAATGTTTGTTGCTAAGTCTCCATATCCCCTGCCCTTACACACATTAATGAATATATAGAATTAACCTTTGATATTAATCACGTTAGACCTTAGGCTAAGTAAATTCTTTCCTTAACTAAAACCCACTACACCCTCACCCTGTAGGAATGTAACTTTATTTGGGTGGCATCTGTTTTGAGAATAATCAGCCCTGGAGAAATAAGTGTCCTGATTGACTGACCGCTATCACAAGGAGAGGGTCGTAAATTGTCAGCAGGCCCCCCTGGCCAGAAGATGATGTAACACCCCTAAGACCTCTGTATACCTTTGTATGAAGCACCTGACTTTAATAAAAGTCAGGACTGCTGTCCCCACGTGACTTTTGCATAACATCTCAGTGTATAAAAGTAGACCATGGAAAATAAAGAATTGGGATCAGTTTCTCGAAATACTGGTCTCCCCATGTCGCTCTCTCTCTCACTCTGGTTGAGTCTCCATCTGGAGCGCGGAACCCACCATGCTTACTAATTATGCCTGGGCTTCTAAGATCCGACCGGGGAGGCCTCAGTGTCTCCTCTCCTTCGGGAGAACGGAAGGACGCCTGCGGCCTACGTAAGTGGTGCAAACTTCTTGTCTTGAAGTTTTATTGGTCTCCCGCGTAAACCAAGCTACTCAGCCTCTTTTCTCCACTGAATTTTCCTACTGAGCTATCCTTATTCTATTACTCTTTATATCTTTAATTAATATCTAATTGAAGCTATCGTATCCTGATCCTCGCCTATGCCGTCTCTCCTTCGAATACCCTGGATCAGCCGGGGCTGGTCCCCGGCAGCTACAGTCCATGGGGTCGCTAAGAGTCGGACAGGACTGGGTGACTTCACTTTTACTTTTCACTTTCACGCATTGGAGAGGGAAAAGGCAACCCACTCCAGTGTTCTTGCCTGGAGAATCCCAGGGCAATCCCTCGGGGTCACACCGAGTCGGACATGACTGAAGTGACTTAGCAGCAGCAGCAGCAGCAGGAGTTTCCCTAAAGGAGAAATGTATGGCATATGATATGCCATATATATTACTTAAAATGTTTTTGTCTGCTATTTCCTTATCTAGAGCCTGAGTTTCATGGTTCATGAATTTTTGTTTTTTTTTGCTGCTGTTAACGCAGTGTCCAGATGGTCATTTGGCATATAGTATATAATCAATAAATATTTGAAGGACAAGTAAGAACCATAGTAATTAGACAAAAGGAAAGGAAACCATAGGGGTTGGGATTCATTTTTTCTGAAAAGTACAGCATGTGAGCAAAGTTCTAGAGACAGGAGAGCAGGGCTCATACTATTATTATTAAAAGCAGTGTCCACCATACTGGATGAATGTCCCACAATTTACTTAAATAGTCCCCATTTTTGATTAGTTTCAAATTTTTATTGTACAATTATGCATATTTTTGCTAATAAACCTTGCACTTCTTAGATATTATTTAAATAGACAGGAGTCCAGAAATGGAATGACTGGGACAACAGTATGACCCTCTTAGAGACTTCTGACGCATGTGTCAATGAGGGTTTAGTCAGAGAACAGAACCATAGAGAATAGTAGAAAAGATTTATAGTAAGGCATTAAAAGGCTTACAGAATTTGGAGAGAGAATCTAGGTTGAGCTTCCAGGAATAAGTCTCAATGTCATACTCAGAACTGGGCCAGCAGGGGGACTGATGCCTCTACTAGGGATGGTCAGGAAGCCACCTGGTGAGTTGAAACATGGCCACCACAGTTGCCATGTGCAAACCCACACTGTGCCCACTAACACCCACGCTAGCAAATGAATGCCTCATATTTGAAACCCATAAAGCAAGTGGGGGAATATTGGCCATTCTTGTCACCCTATCACTATAAACCCAAATGTCTCCACATCTGTTCTTGCCAGAAGATATGCCACAGCAGCCAAGAATGGCCGCCGCTTCCCGTCTGCTTTCCAAATCCCACTAGGGGCATGAAATTGACATCTCCTGCATTGACAAGCAGGTTCCTTAACACTAGCGCCACCTAGGAAGCCCATACCAACTTGAATCATATGAGAATCGGGGCTACCAGAAGCTTTGGAATACGAATTTTCAGTTTTCTGGCTTTGGCAGTTTAGCAGGTTAGGGAACTATTTTAGTGAAGAAGATAGGAGTGGCTGTTGAGGGAGTACCAATCTAGCACATTCACTGAAGGGCATGCTGTCAAATTGCTTCTAAAAAAATTAACAGGTTGTGGTCATCTCAGGAAGAGACTGATGTGGAAAAGTACTGGTTTCATAGCACTGAACCCCATTGTGGTATATAGTTTCCTAAACACCTTTATGCTGCTGCTACTGCTAAGTCGCTTCAGTCGTGTCTGACTCTGTGCGACCCCATAGACGGCAGCCCACCAGGCTCCCCCGTCCCTGTGATTCTCCAGGCAAGAGTACTGGAGTGGGGTGCTATTGCCTTCTCCGAAACATGTTTATAGGAGGTAAATTTTTGGATGAACTGGAGTGGTACCAAACCTTTGGCATTGTTTGATGACTTATGAGGTTGATCACTTTCCCAAACAGTTGATAACAAGTGTTAAGTTTTTTGAAGTGACTAGACATCTCTTTGCCATGAAACTATTACATTCTTAAAAGATTTTTCCTGGTGAATTTAAATGTGTATAAGCATACTGTGGGCAGGAATCCCTTAAAAGAAATGGAGTAGCCATCATAGTCAACAAAAAAGTCCAAAATGCAGTAGTTGGATGCAATCTCAAAAGTGACAGAATGATCTCTGTTCATTTCCAAGACAAACCGTTCAATATCATAGTAGTCCAAGTCTATGACCTGACCAGTAATGTTGAAGAAACTGAAGTTGAATGGTTCTATGAAGACCTACAAGACCTTCTACAACTAACACCCAAAAAAGATGTCCTTTTCATTATAGGGGACTGGAATGCAAAAATAGGAAGTCAAGAAACACCTGGAGTAACAGGCAAATTTGGCCTTGGAGTACAGAATGAAGCAGGGCAAATGTGAATAGTTTTGCCAAGAGAATGACCTGGTCATAGCAAACACCCTCTTCAACAACACAAGAGAAGACTCTACACATGGACGTCACCAGATGGCCAACACTGAAATCAGATTGATTATATTCTTTGCAGCCAAAGATGGAGAAGCTCTATACAGTCACCCAAAACAAGACCGGGAGCTGACTGTGGCTCAGATCATGAACTCCTTATTGCCAAATTCAGACTTAAATTGAAGAAAGTGGGGAAAAGCACGAAACCATTCAGGTATGACCTAAATCAAATCCCTTATGATTATACAGTGAAAGTGAGAAATAGATTTAAGGGACTAGATCTGATAGACAGAGTGCTGGATGAACTATGGACAGAGGTTCATGATTGTATAGGAGACAGGGAGCAGGCCATCCCCAAGAAAAAGAAATGCAAAAAAAGCAAAATGGCTGTCTGAGGAGGCCTTACAAATGGCTGTGAAAAGAAGAGAAGCAAAAAGCAAAGGAGAAAAGGAAAGATATACCCATTTGAATGCAGAGTTCCAAAGAATACGAAGGAGAGATAAGAAAGCCTTCCTCAGCAATCAATGCAAAGAAATAGAGGAAAACAATAGAATGGGAAAGACTAGAGATCTCTTCAAGAAAATTAGAGATACCAAGGGAACATTTCATGCAAAGATGGGCTCAATAAAGGACAGAAATAGTATGGACCTGACAGAAGCAGAAGATATTAAGAAGAGGTGGCAAGAATACATAGAAGAATTGTACAAAAAAGATTTTCACCATCCAGATAATCACAATGATGTGATCATTCACCTAGAGCCAGACATCCTGGAATGTGAAGTCAAGTGGGCCTTAGGAATCATCACTATGAACACAGCTAGTGGAGGTGATGGAATTCCAGTTGAGCTATTTAAAATCCTGAAAGATGATGCTGTGAAAGTGCTGCACTCAATATGCCAGCAAATTTGGACAACTCAGCAATGGCCACAGGACTGGAAAAGGTCAGTTTTCATTCCATCCCAAAGAAAGGCAATGCCAAAAATGTTCAAACTACTGCACAACTGCACTCATTTCACATGCTAGTAAAGTAATGCTCAAAATTCTCCAAGCCAGGCTTTAGCAATATGTGAACTTCCAGATGTTCAAGCTGGATTGGTAAAAGGCAGAGGAAGCAGAGATCAAATTGCCATCATCCGCTGGATCATTGAAAAAGCAAGAGAGTTCCAGAAAAACATCTATTTCTGCTTTATTGACTATGCCAAAGCTTTCAACTGTGTGGATCACAACAAACTGTGGAAAATTCTGAGAGATGGGAATACCAGACCACCTGACTTGCCTCTTGAGAAACCTGTATGCAGGTCAGGAAGCAACAGTTAGAACTGGACATGGAACAACAGACTGGTTCCAAATAGGAAAAGGAGTACGTCAAGGCTGTATATTGTCACCCTGCTTATTTAACTTATATGCAGAGTACATCATGAGAAATGCTGGACTGGAATAAACACAAGCTGGAATCAAGATTGCTGGGAGAAATATCAATAACCTCAAATATGCAAATGACACCACCCTTATGGCAGAAAGTGAAGAAGAACTAAAGAGCCTCTTGATGCAAGTGAAAGTGGAGAGTGAAGAAGTTGGCTTAAAGCTCAACATTCAAAAAACTAAGATCATGGCATCTGGTCCCATCACTTCATGGCAAATAGATGGGGAAACAATGGAAACAGTGGCTGACTTTATTTTTGGGGGCTCCAAAATCACTGCAGATGGTGATTGCAGCCATGAAATTAAAAGACGCTTACTCCTTGGAAGGAAAGTTATGACCAACCTAGACAGCATATTAAAAAGCAGAGACATACTTTGTCAACAAAGGTCCATCTAGTCAAGGCTATGGTTTTTCCAGTGGTCATGTATGGATGTGAGAGTTGGGCTATAAAGAAATCTGAGCACCGAAGAGTTGATGCTTTTGAACTATGGTGTTGGAGAAGACTCTTGAGAGTCCCTTGGACTGCAAGGAGATCCAACCAGTCCATCCTAAAGGAGATCAGTCCTGGTTGTTCATTGGAAGGACTGATGTTAAAGCTGATACTCCAACACTTTGGACACCTGATGCGAAGGGCTGACACATTTGAAAAGACTCTGATGCTGGGAAAGATTGAGGGCAGGGGAGAAGGGGATGACAGAGGATGAGATGGTTGGATGGCATTGCCGACTCAATGGACATGAGTTTGGGTACACTCCGGAAGTTGGTGATGGACCAGGAGGCCTGGCGTGCTGCAGTTCATGGGGTCGCAAAGAGTTGGACACAACTGAGCAACTGAACTGAACTGACACATACCTCAGAAGTATTGTGGGTTTGTTTCCAGACCATCATTGCTTTATTTATTCACAATAAAGCAAGTATCACAATAAACCAAATCACATACATTTTGGGGCTTCTCAGAACATATAAAACTTAGGTTTATACTATACTGAAGTATTTTAAGTGTATAATAGCATTATGTTGAAAAAATCCATATACATACCTTAATTTAAAAATATTTGTTTCTAAAAATGCTAACAATCAAGGATCTTGACTCCATATTAATGGATCTTGACTGATCAAGGCTGGGGTGGCTGTAGGAATTTATAAAAATAAGGCTAAAATGAAGTATGCCACATGAATGGATTCTCATGAGCAATTTCTCTGTCACACACAATTCTGTTTGATAGTATTCTACCAACAGAACTTCTTTCCAAGTTGGAAACAGTCCTCTCAAACCCTGACACTGATTTATCAATTAAGTTTATGTAATATTCTAAATCATTTGTTGTCATTTCAACAAGCTACATGGCATCTTCATCAAGAGTAGTTTCCATTTCAGGAAACCACTTACTTTGCTCACTCATAAGAAGCATTTCCTCATCTGTTAAAGTTTCATCAGTGATGGCAGAAGCTCAGTCACGTCTTCAGTCTCTACCTCTCGTTCTCTTGTTATTTCCACCACATCTGCAGTTATTTCCTCCACTGAAGTCTTGAACCCCTCAAAGTCATCCACGAGGGCTGGATTAACTTCTTCCGAACTCCTGTTAATGTTGGCATTTTGACCTCTTTGCATGAGTCATGAATGTTCTTAATGGCATCTAGCATGGTGAATCCTTTCCAGGAGACTTTCCATTTATTTTGTCATTATATGGCAGCTATAACCTTATAAAATGTACATCTTAAATAATAAGACTCAAAAATCAAAATTACTTCTTGATTCATGGACTACAGAATGGATGTTGTATTAGATGTGAAAACGACATTAATCTCATCGTACTTCTCCATCAGAGCTCTTGGGTGACCACATGCCTTTTCAATGAACAGTTATGTTTTGAATGGAATCTTTTTTTTTTTTAATTTTTATGAGCAATTGGTCTCAACAATGGACTTAAAATATTCAATAGATCATGTTGCAAACAGATGTGCCATCATCCAGGCTTTATTGCTCCATTTATAGAGCACAAACAGAGGAGATTTAGCATAAATCTAAAGGACCTAGGATTTTTGGAATGGGAAATGAGCATTGGCTTCAACTTCAAGCCATCAGCTGCATCAGCCGCTAAACAGGAGAGTGAGCCTGTCCTTTGAAGTTTTGAAGCCAGGCATTGACTTCTCCCCTCTAGCTATGAAAGTCCTAGATGGCATCTTCATCTTCTGATAGAAGGCTATTTCATCTATATTGAAAATCTGTCTTTAATTATCTTTATTAGTTACATTAGCCAGCTCTTCTGAATAACTTGCTATAGCTTCTATTCCAGTCCTTGTTACTTCATCTTGCAATTTGATGTTATCGAGATGGCATTTTTCCTTAAACTTCATGAGCCTATCTCTTCTAACTTCAAACTCTTCTCCTACAGCTTCCTCACCTCTCTGTCTTCACAGATCAGAGCCTTGCCCTGGATTAGGCTTTGGCTTAAGGGAACGTTGTGGCTGGTTTGGTATTCTATCCAGGCCACTAAAAGTCTGGGTATCAGCAATAAGACTGTTTCTTATCGTTTGTGTGTTCTTTGGAGCATCACTTTTAACTTCCTCCAAGAACTTTTCCTTTGCATTCACGATTTGGATAAGTGGCACAAGATGAAGTAGCTTTTATTCTGTTTTGGATTCTGACATGCTTTCCTCACTAAGTGTAATCCTTTCTACTTTTTTATTTAAAGTGAGAGACATGCAACTCTTCTTTCCACTTGAACACTTAGAGGCCACGGTGTGTGTGTGTGCATGTGTGTTAGTTGCTCAGTCGTGTCCGACTCTTTGCGATGCCATAGCCTATATCCTGCCAGGCTCCTCTGTCCCTGGGGATTCTCCAGGGCAGAATACTGGAGTGGGTTGCCATGCCCTCCTCTCCAGGAGGCCACTGTAGGGTTGTCAATTGGCCTCATTTCAATATTGGTTTGTCTTGGGGAAGAGGGAGGCCTGAGGAGAGGGAGAGATGGGGAATGGCTGGTCAATGGAGCAGTGAGGACACAGATATTTATTAACTACACCATCTTATATGGGTGCGGTTCGCAATGCCCCCCCAGATAATTAGAATAGTAACATCACTGATCACTGATCACTGTACAAATATAATAATAATGAAAAAGCTTGAAATATTGCAAGAATTTTTATATTTAAATTTTATAAACTGTTTTAAATAAACCAAGATTCTATTTATTTGTATGTAAATATAAAAACATATAATTATATTTTAAGCCAAGGTAACTGTTTTTAATATTACAGTTTTATAATATATTGAGACATCTTATAGTATAAATCTTTGTTTTTAAAATTTTCTTTGACCTGCTTCCTCATTTTGAGATAATATCAAAGCTTGTCAGAGTTACTTGCCATTTCACTTATGCTATAAGAACGTTACAAATACTGATGTTAATCCGTAATTTTACAAATCTCCATTTGTCCATACAACTGTTCAAACTGAATGTTTTCTTTTGCATTTGGAGTAGATTAGCAAACGTTATGCATTCTAACAAAGGATAAAAGAGCTTTATTCTGCAGCTTTTTAGTACAGTTCTCTGAGAAGCTCAAAGAAGATTCTCAATTGTATTTTATATGGTAATTACTTACAGGGTAGGTTGTTATGAATTATTATTCTTTCCTTTTCTCTTTCTATTGGTAGTGTCTTTAGTTTGTATTTTTACCACCCTGGTTCCTTGAATCCAGTCCCTTTGCGTTTTCTAGGTTAGAGAGGACCAGGCTGCCATTTGGACTATGTTTGCAAACAAAGCATAGCCAACACTTTATTTTAGGGCAAAATCTAATCTGCTTAAATAACTAAAAATTCATGTTTTAACTGATCTTTTTTGCAGTCACAGAAAACTTAATAGGGGGTGCAGAAAGCAGGGAATCATCAGCAAAGAACTTTTTGGTTTTCTAAGACATGAATATAGGAAATTCATGTTAAAAAACTTGAATGGGATTTGACATTTTATCGACATGATCTCATGTTTGAATGAGGATATAACACGATCAGTCCACAAGTATTAAAGGAGGGCCTAGTATATGGCAATGTATAGGATAACAGGGAATGCATTTCCAGCTGGAAGACAGTGAGCAAGGAGGCATGGATTTCAGCATGCTTGATTATTCAGTCAAATGTCATAAAATGAGAATTTAGTGATGGTTTTGTGAAAATAAAAATTTATGTTTAAGTGCTTTAATGTAAGCATCAGCCAAAAATATATAAAATTTTTATAAAACCAGAGAAATTCATTACCCTAGCCTAGGTTTTTGTGCAATCATACAACACCTAACTTCATTCTGATTTTTCTTTTTTATCTATTTTCTTTGATCTATTTATTTATCTATTTTCTTTTACTTATTTAACTTTTTCTTTCCTCTATTTTCCAATAACACACATACTCATTTTATTATCCAACCTTCCTCATGCTATTTCCTCCTCTGTATTGAGGCAAAAGGTATTCCATTTACCCTGATTCAAGCTGTATATTAAACAAACATGAACCTATCCTTATGTCCCTGCTTAGGCTTTATTTCTTCAGAAACTTTTCATGAGTTATTATCAGAAATTTTGAGTTTATTCAGTTTATCTTCATCTACATCATACTGTCATACTCTTGAAATTATAAGTATTTCTTTTGTGTGTGAATTTTTGTACCTTCTCTTTAGTATTGGGCTCATTAATCTTTAAGAGATCCACTGTTTTCCTCAAACAAGAAATACATAGTAATATAACTTTTATACCTTTTGGTACTATATTTACAAAGTACCAAAATGAGTCATATTATTTTATTTAGGGAATCTCTCATTTACAAGGCACAGATGCACTAAGCCGTGCTACATAAGGGCATAATCAGGGATTTCATGGGACTCTCAGAAGAAGAGTATAGTTGGGAGCTGGGTGCCTCTTGTGTATCGTATGCTCTCTCTCCCTGCCTATGCCTTTCTTTTTTAATTTAATTAATTAATTTGCTTGTTTATTTGTTATCTTTGGCTGTGCTGGGTCTTCATTGCTGCTCTCAGGTTTTCTCTAGTTGCGGTGAGCAGGGGCTACTCCCTAGTTCCAGTGTGTGGACTTCTCTTTGAGGTGGCTTCTCTTGTTGCAGAACACGAGCCTCTAGAGTGCAGACTTAGTAGTTCTGTACACAGGATTAGTTGCCCTGTGGCATGTGGGATCCTCCCAGACCAGGGATCGAACCCATGTCCCCTGCACTGGCAGGTGGATTCTTAACCACTGGACCACAAGGGAAGTCCCTCCCTGCTTGTTTCCAGGTCCTTCTCTCTTGTGACTTTCTGCTTCTCTTTGTGTGTGTGTTGCCTTTTATTACCTTCTCTGTGTCTGTACAATAAGCTGCGTTTCAGTTCAGTTCAATCACTCAGTCGTGTCTGACTCTTTGTGACCCCGTGGACTGCAGCATGCCAGGCCTCCCTGTCCATCACCAACTCCCAGAGTTTACTCAAATTCATGTCCATCGAGTTGGTGATGCCATCCAACCATCTCATCCTCTGTTGTCCCCTTCACCTCCCACCTTCAATCTTTCCCAGCATCCGGGTCTTTTCCAATGAGTCAGTTCTTTGCAGTAAGTGGCCAAAGTATTGGAGCTTCAGCTTCAGCATCAGTCCTTCCAATGAATATTCAGGACTGATTTCCTTTAGGATGGACTGGTTGGATCTCCTTGCAGTCCAAAGGACTGTCAAGAGTCTTCTCCAACACCAAAGTTCAAAAGCATCAATTCTTTGGCACTCGGCCTTTTTTACAGTCCAACGCTCTCATCCATACGTGACTACTGGAAAAACCATAACTTTGACTAGATGGACCTTTGTTGACAAAGTAATGTCTCTGCTTTTTAATATCCTGTCTAGGTTGATCATAACTTTTCTTCCAAGGAGCAAGCATCTTTTAATTTCATGGCTGCAGTCACCATCTGCAGTGATTTTGGAGCCCCTCCAAAACAAAATCTGTCACTGTTTCCCCATCTATTTGCCATGAAGTGATGGGACCAGATGCCATGATCTTAGTTTTCTGAGTGTTGAGCTTTAAGCCCACTTTTTCGCTCTCCTCTTTCACTTTCATCAAGAGGCTCTTTAGCTCCTCTTCCCTTTCTGCCATAAGGGGGTGTCATCTGCATATCTGAGGTCATTGATATTTCTCCTGGCAATCTTGATTCCAGCTTGTGCTTCTTCCAGCCCAGAGTTTCTCATGATGTACTCTGCATATAAGTTAAATAAGCTGACAATATACAGCCTTGACGTACTCCTTTCCTAATTTTGAACTGGTCTGTTGTTCCATGTCCAGTTCTAACTGTTGCTTCCTGACCTGCATAAAGATTTCTCAAGAGGCAGGTCAGATTATCTTTAATTTTAAATTCTTAAAATCTCTTTAAGAACTTTCCACAGTTTGTTGTGATCCACACAGTCAAAGGCTTTGGCATAGTAAATAAAACAGAAATAAATGTTTTTCTGGAACTCTTTTGCTTTTTTGATGATCCAACGGATGTTGGTAATTTCATCTCTGGTTCCTCTGCCTTTTCTCAATCCAGTTTGAACATCTGGAAGTTCACTATTCACATACTGTTGAAGCCTGGTTTGGATAATTTGAGCATTACTTTGCTAGTGTGTGAGATGAATGCAATTGTGCGGTAGTTTGAACATTCTTTGGCGTTGCTTTCTTTGGGATTGGAATGAAAACTGACCTTTTCCAGTCTTGTGGCCACTGCTGAGTTTTCCAAATTTGCTGGCATATTGAGTGCAGCATTTTCACAGCATCATCTTTTAGGATTTGAAATAACTCAACTGGAATTCAAAAGCCCCTTGATGAAAGTGAAAGTGGAGAGTGAAAAAGTTGGCTTAAAGCTCAACATTCAGAAAACGAAGATCATGGCATCCGGTCCCACCACTTCATGGGAAATAGATGGGGAGACAGTGGAAACAGTGTCAGACTTTATTTTTCTGGGCTCCAAAATCACTGCAGATGGTGACGCTTACTCCTTGGAAGGAAAGTTATGACCAACCTAGATAGCATATTTAAAAGCAGAGACATTACTTTGCCAACAAAGGTTCGTCTAGTCAAGGCTATGGTTTTTCCAGTGGTCATGTATGAATGTGAGAATTGGACTGTGAAGAAGGCTGAGCGCCGAAGAATTGATGCTTTTGAACTGTGGTGTTGGAGAAGACTCTTGAGAGTCCCTTGGACTGCAAGGAGATCCAACCAGTCCATTCTGAAGGAGATTGGCCCTGGGATTTCTTTTGAAGGAATGATGCTGAAGCTGAAACTCCAGTACTTTGGCCATCTCATTCGAAGAGTTGACTCATTGGAAAAGACTCTGATGCTGGGAGGGATTGGGGGCAGGAGGAGAAGGGGATGACAGAGGATGAGCTGGCTGGATGCATCACTGACTCGATGGACGTGAGTCTCAGTGAACTCCGGGAGTTGGTGATGGACAGGGAGGCCTGGCGTGCTGCGATTCATGGGGTCGCAAAGAGTTGGACACAACTGAGCGACTGATCTGATCTGATCTGATCTGAACTGGAATTCCATCACCTCCACTAGCTTTGCTCCTAGTGATGCTTCCTAAGATCCACTTGACTTCATATTCCAGGATGTCTGGATTTAGGTGAGTGATTACATCATCATGATTATCTGGGTGGTGAAGATCTTTTTTGTACAGTTCTTATGTGTTATTCTTGCCACCTCTTCTTGATATCTTCTGCTTCTGTTAGGTCCATAGCATTTCTGTCCTTTATTGAGCCCATCTTTGCATGAAATGTTCCCTTGGTATCTCTAATTTTCTTGAAGAGATCTCTAGTCTTTCCCATTCTATTGTTTTCCTCTGTTTCTTTGCATTGATCACTGAGGAAGGCTTTCTTATCTCTCCTTGCTATTCTTGTGAAATCAAATTTGGCAGCAAAGCCACATCTCCTGGGCTTCAGTCTTGCTCTCCCAGCTAGTGATCTCACTAGCTGTGTGACCTTGGATAAGTTTCTTAATGCCTGTGAGCCTTGGTATTCTCATCAGTAGAATGGTGGTGGTGGGGAGTTGTTTAATATAGTAAAAACTTCATGGGATAAATAAACTGAGAAACCCACCATGTGAAACACATTGTAAGTACCATATCAATGGTGATTCTTATGATTTATACACTTGACTTTCATTTCCTCATTGTTTCAGCTTGCCGGTGAACCCGCATGTGGGTCCTGATGCTTTCTACAAGATGACTCTGACCCTGTTGCTAACTCAATCCCACATCCTCAACAAAGGAATCTCTTAGGCATAGCTCATCTTTTTAAGCTGGGCCACATTGGCATTGGTTCCTAGCAGGCCAGGGAATTGACTGCCTTTTAGGCAAATGCCTTGCTGTGGGCCAACGCCATTTACAGTGTCAGGGGACATTCAACTTTAAGGGATCCAATATGTTCTTCTTTTGTGTGCTGTTTCTCAAGGACTCTCTATTCCTTATCAGTTCCTGGGAAACAGGAACGAGCAGTGCCTCATGCAGTTCTCAGGACTGAGATCATGAGAGGGGGCACCTGCTTGGATTCCTTTCAGTGACTCCCTTCAATGACCTTTTCAGTGATGCCCCTCTTACTCAGGATATTGAATGGTTTCTGGCCCTTTGAAGATTGTTATTTGCTTGGCTTTGTGTTTGCTCAATTTTTTTACTGCCTAAAACTGCCTTGTATGAAGATACATAAACATACATTTCTGCAAATAAAGCACCCTTGTTTCACTCGAGACTTGGGTCTCCTGCGTCCCTCTTCTCGTCGACTCCAGTCCCCAGTCCCGGTTTACAAAGACCGTGACAGTACAGGAGGCGGGGGTGGAATCCATGTACACAACACAGGCGCTGTCTCTCATCAAATATTGCCAGTCAGTTTTCCAATTTCCGACAGAAGAGAGGAGGGGAAGTGGACACCCTTAAATGAGCATTGGCTAAAGACGTAAGTAAATATGTTTATGGAAACATTGCTTGGCTTTTTAGTGAGTTTTAATAAATTGAATCATGATTTTCCTTGGCTTTATAACCTTAAAAATATAATTCATGGGCTTTTTACCATTATAAACATGAATATTTTCTTGGGGGAGATTGGGCACATGTGTATGTATGGCTGAGTCCGTTCCCTGTTCACCTGAAGCTATCACAACATCATTAATAGGTTATACCCCAATGCAAAATGTTTTGGGTGTTAAAAAAATTTAATAAAAAAACTGAAAAAAATAAACATGGATCCTTTCAATCTGGTAAAGACATGACACTGCACAGTGCTGTAAAAGGAGCACAAAGCTGGGAGTCAGGAGATTTGGATGAATTCTGGCTCCTGCCCCAGCCACTGCCTAGTTCTGGGCAATGCATGATATCTCCCTGAGCATCACTTTCTTCTTCTGCTAATAGGGACCAAAAAAAATCCATCACACAGAGTGTACAATATCAATTATTATTATAAATATACTGCTTTACAAGGCGTAGCTTCTGTGGGTAGTACCTTTACTTGAAAAACTCAGCATCAGACCTCAGAAATATAAAGTATGTCATGATCACAATAGATAAAAAGTCTTTTTTAATGTCTGTATTTGGCAGATTCAAAAGGCTAGCAGCACAGAAGAAGAAAAAAAATCAATGGTACAGTGAAGATAACAATGAACCGTAAATGATATGGAAGAACAGCAGTCAATACTAAGCAGGAAATAATAAAATTCCAGCAGTTTCCCTAGATCAAAACCTTAGGCCTCATGAAAGAAAGAGGGAAACAATTTTGAAAATTTTGAATATATTATTGGGCTCAGGTAGAGCAGCGCTCACTCTTACCAATCTCACTTTAAAAATTGCCGGGTTAACTTACTTTCTCACGTTCACATTGTGTATTAGTAGCTCAAGTATAGTCACGCGTAGGATTCTGATGGAAGCCCAGCTTGTGCTAACTGGCTGAGTGACCAAACCCTAACCCTAACCCTAATCCTTTGGGTGGTACAGATAGCCCCCTTCCCGAAATACTCTTCTAATAGACTGACCAGTTCTGTAGTATTGATTTTCCTTGAGAAGACCCACACTAGCTAGACTTAGGAGTTGTGTTTTGTGGAAGACGTAACTGAGAAATGCCAACAATTTTCATTTCACAAATATCCCTGAGAGAATAGACTATTATTTGTAGAACAAATTCACATTGAGCAACTCACACTTTCATCTTTAAAATGGGGATAATAGGATGCCTTGTAACCATGTTCTTCATAGGTTTGAGTGAGCATATATGTATGAAGACCGTATAAGTATTAACTCCTATTATGTTAACTAAATGAGAGAAAAGGTCTGGAAATGGAATCATTTCTTAGTAAGGGTGTGTGTGTGTGTGTGTGTGTGTGTGTGTGGTGTGTAGGGGACAGCCAAAAGACATCGTGAGAACATTAGGGCTGAAAAGAGTACGGGTGTTAGAAAATAATATGGAGAGAGCGCCCAGAAGAATGATGGGTGTCAATTATTAATCTTCCTTCTCACAAATTTTCACAGAATCATCCAGCCACTGAATAAAGCCCCTTTACCACTTTAGCTGCCAGAGAGGGGTTAGGGTAAATCTTCTCTCTCATCTTATGGTCCACTAATCATTTTGTTTGTCAGTAGGGGAGTTTTCTATTCCCCTAGTTAGTTATTTTCTCTTCTAATTCCATTAATTTAAGAAAACTTTTTGGATTAAGCTATAGGAGTATGCAGGCTGTTCAGCGTCTCTCTTATGTCCAAGTAGGAAAATCTCATACAAGTTCCTCAAAGAAACAGTGACAGAAGTAAACGCTTTATTCTGGGGATGTTAATTTCACTGCTCAGCTTGTACGTTGTATTAAACAGAAAACATAAGTGGCTGAAAAGGATGAGCTGAGAACTGAGTTCCCACAGATTTACCCTCACATCTACCACATTATACACTGATCGTCCTGTAACCACTTAGAATTCATACTTTTCTTCTTGATATGACTTTTACAAAGATGACAGCACAGTGAATTACTTAGAATTGAGTTTACTAGTAGTTTCTGCTTTCAATAAAACTCCAGTGAAAATGCTTTAGTAAAGAAAGCTCATTTTCCTCTCCCATTAATGCCTGTATATAGGCATCCCATGGCTGAGAGGCCGGCTTTCTGCTTTTTAAAGTGCTCAAGAACCCAGATGCCCATCTTGGTTCTCCTCCATCCAGGGTCTCCATTTCTCAGGTCATGCCGCCATGTCCCCACCCAGACATCGTGATGAGAAATTGGAGAAGGGCATGTTCTCATCATTTAAGAACCCTTCCTGGTGCCTCACATCCCACTGGCCAGACTTAATCACAAGGGTAAGCTTATCTGTAAGGGAAACTGAGAGCTACACTTTTTATTTTGTACAATGATGTGCCCAGGAAGAAGCGAGACCAGTTATTTGGGGACAAATAGCAGCCTTCGCCTCCTGGGTCTAGGCTGACTATGAGTCAACCTGTAAAAAAAAGGAACAATGTAACATACACTTAAATGCTCATCTAAGTATCTCAGGGACATCTCCAATTGCTCGGTTTCTTAGAATATAGTATTTAATTAATTATCATGAAAGAAACTCTTTTATTTAAATCAATGAATTAGGATTTCAAGCCAAGAGGATATAATTTAAGTGATCTTGGCTTCCTAAACCCCTATTTGTTAAATTCCCGTAACAAATTCCACACAGGATATGAGGTGAGTGCCTGACTGGGAATTAATTTCATTCTGAGCTGAAATAAACAGCAGGAAATCTAGTTCTATGGTATGGACACTCAGTGTCAGGTCACAAGCTATTAATTTCCCTCATTGAACTTTGTGTGTGTGTTCTCCATGGCTCAGTTGTGTCTGACTCTTGTGACTCCATGGACTGTAGCCCTTCAGGATCCTCTGTTCATGGGACTTTCCAGGAAAGAATACTGGAGTGGGTTGCCATTCCCTTCTCCAGGGGATCTTCCTGACTCAGGGATCGAATCTGCCTCTCCTGCATTGGCAGGCAGATAATACTTCATTCTGAACTTTGACTTAAAAAAAAAACAAACAAATAAGCCACTTGCTTTGCGCTTCACTCAGTGGGTCCTGTTGGGCCAAAGTTCTCATCATTCCTTTGGGGGACAATTGCCCTAAGCCTTTCTCTGAGGTCATGTCAGCTTCTGTTCCTGATGTCCACTCACACATCCAGCTCTGTGTTCACTGGACTTCTCAGTACTGTGTACTTGGTACTGACACACTCAGGGCTGAGCCATTGTGCCACTCTAGGCCTCTGGGCACTGCGTGGAGCTTTCTGGACTGCTTGTCCCACTGGTGTGTTTTAATCATATAGGTTTCTGCTTCCTTCTTCCAGCCTCTTCCAGGAAGCCGATGACTTCATATGCCTAATGACCCAGATGAAAAATGAGAGGCTTCATGACTCACTCAAAGTCCTACTTGCATGATGTAAAAGCAAAACAAAACTCTTATACACTTGCCATCAGGCTTCCCTGGTGGCTCAGATGATCAAGAATCTGCCTGCAATGCAGGAAACCTGGGTTTGATCCCTGGGATGGGAAGATTGGAGTAGGGAATCTGCTACCTACTCCAGTATTCTTGCCTGGACAATCCCATGGACTGAGGAGCCTGGCAGGCTATGGTTCATGGGTTGGCAAAGAGTTGGACATGACTGAGCAACTAACATTTTCACTTCTTGGGCTTCCCAGGTGGCACCAGTGGTAAAGACCTCACCTGCCAATACAGGAGACATAAAGAGACGCAGGTTTGATCCCTGGGTTGGGAAGATCACCCAGAGGAGGGCATGGCAACCCACTCCAGGATTCTTGCTTGGAGAATCCCATGGACAGAGGAGCCTAGTGGGCTATCATCCACAGGGTTGCAAAGAGCTGGACACGACTGAAGCAACTTAGCACACACACACGTCATTCATTGTAGAGACACAGTTCAAGATGGAAGACTTGACAGTGGGAGGACACTGCTTATGGTGGCTGCAGCTACAAATTAGATTTAGAGCCGAGAGATAACACAGTGTGAAAGGATTCCCCACAGGAGCAAACGTGCACGCTGTCAGAATTCACCACCCTGGAAACGAACACCAGACACCCTTGAGAGTATCAGCGATCCAGATCAGGATGAGAAGCGTCACTTTCCCAGTAAGCCAGAAATGCCTTCTTGGCTTGACAATGGCTTAGGAAAATGATCCTCTAACTTGCTCTTCACAGATATTCAAAAGAAAATATACCTTTCTTTCAGAAAAGCATCTCTTGGGGCATAGGGAAGAAGAGTTCAGGCTTTGGATTCAGGCAGATCTTAGTGAGTCCTGACTCTCTCTCTAATCAGCTATGTTACTTTGGGAAACCTGCATTATCTCCTCAAACCTCAGTTTTCTCATCTCTAAAATGGGTATATTAGTAGTACTTATAAAATTATTGTGTAGAGAAAGGAAATAATTCATTTAAGTACTTAGTATACTATCTATGCATTGCATGCCCTTAATGCATGCATGCTAAGTCACTTCAGTTGTGTCCGGCTCTTTGTGACCCTATGGGCTGTAGCCCGCCAGGCTCCTCTGTCCATGGGATTCTCCAGGCAAGAATACTAGAGTGGGTTGACATTCCCTTCTCCAGGGGATCTTCCCAACCTAGGGATCAAACCCATATCTCTTGCATTGTGGGTGGATTCTTTACCATCTGAGCCACCAGGGAAGCCTGAATGCCCTTAATAAATATCAGCTTATAAAACTAGGAAAGATACCACCATAACTACAAGTTCATTGCTGTCTTTAAAATGAGCAGGTGGGGAATCATGCATTAGATTAAAAAAAATAGTATGATTCTTCATCACAAACGAATTTGACTTAGAAAATAACAACTCTCCTCCTTCAGTTTTATCAAGATACACTTGACATACAGTTCTGTGTAAGTATAAAGTATACAGCATAATAATTTGACTTACATATATCATGAAATGATTACCACAATAAGTTTAGTTAACATTCATCATCTCAAATAGATACAAAAGAAAGAAAAGGAAATTTTTTGTGTGTGATGAGAACTCAGGATCCACTTTCTTAATTTGCATGTATAATGTTGAGCAGTGTCCACTATAGTCATCATATTATACATGACACCCCTAGCATTTATTTATCTTATAACTAGAAGTTTGTGCGTTGTGACTACCTTCATCAGTTCCCTCTCTTCTGAACCCTGTCTCTGATAACCACAAGTCTGATCTCTTGGAAATATTGTGATTCTTAGCATGTTCTGCCATTAGACTATCCTGAACACTGTGGGGTTTATATTGTAGTTTTATAAGTGGTGAGAAGTTGAGGGACTAGTACTCAAGGTTCATAAAGGAAACCAGGGAGGGGTGCTCTGGAATATTTGCATAATTATTACTCCACCTAAACCCCAATTCTAATCTCCAAAATCTTGCTTTAAGCTTGTTGTGATTGCTTTGATTTCTGGGATGACTGGCTATTACCATACCTGTTTCAAGCAGGTGAAACCTGAAATGGTCTTGCTTCATTTGACAAAGCAGAGAGATGCAGTTCTCACCTCGTACTTCAAACAGGCATCAGGTAAAGCTTTGCCATGCACAGAGCCGTCTGTGGCTCCATAGATCTATAGCCTCCATTGTGTTAGAAATGCAGTTTTTGGCCCCACCCCAAGCCAGCTGACTTAGAATCTGTTTCTCTTTTTTCTCTTGTTTTAATTGAAGCAGAGTTGATTCATAATATTGTTAGTTTCTGGTATACAGAAAATCATTCAGTTATATACACATATATACGTGTGTGTGTGTGTGGGTGGGTGTTAGTCTCTCAGTCATGTCTGATTCTTTGTGACCCCATGGACTGTAGCCTGCCAGGCTCCTCTGTCCATGGGGATATTCCAGGCAAGCAAACTACAGTGGGTTGCCATTCCCTTCTCTCTATATATATATTTTTAGATTATTTTCCATTACAAGCTATTACAAGATATTGAATATAATATCTGTGCTATGTAGTAAATCCTGATTGTTTACCTATTTTATGTATATCATTTTGGGTCTATTAATCCCCTACTCATAATTTATCTCTCCTCCACCCCTTTGGTAACCAAGTTTGTTTCTATGTCTGTGAGTCTACTTCTGTCTCGTATACAGATTCATTTGTATTATTTTTTAGATTCTTTGCATAAATGATATCATACCATATTTGTCTTTCTCTGTCTTACTTCACTTAGTATGATAGTCTCTAGGTTCATTCATGTTACTGCAAAATCCTCACAGAAGCACTGAGATGAAGACTATTTAACATCGTGTATTTCATTTACATTTTAGAAAGTTACACAGAGTGATGGACCTCACTATCTGTTTCAGTGTTTGTTAAAACTCGCATTTTCCCTAATTCCGCCTTCTCTCCTATTCAATAGTTACGACCTCTCGTCTCAGCTGTAGTGAGAAAGTAACATCACTATGTAAATCACTATCTCCCATACTTCGCCTGAGCTGGTATAGTGGTAAAGCTCACAAACCTTGGCTTTCCAGGTGGCGCTAGTGGTAAAGAACCTACCTGCCAGTGCAGGAGATGCAAGAGACGAGGGTTCAATCCCTGGCTCAGGAAGATTGCTTGGAGGAGGGCATGGCAACCCACTCCAATATTCTTGCCTGGAGAATCCCATGAACACAGGAGCCTAGTGTGCTACAGTCCATAGGGTCACAATGAAGTGACTTAGCACGCACGCCACAAGCCTTGCGTTCAGAGAGATGGAGATTAAGTTCCATCTCTGCCGCTTACTTCTGTGAAAAGCAGAGTAAGTCAGTGTTCTCATCTGTATGGGCATACTAAATGGTTATTTCCCCTTTTTATCTGTCAATGACTGTCACAGCTTTGGGGTCAGATACAAAGCTCTGTAGGATCAGTTCATTTCCTAAGGAAGCCTGAGAGACTATCTCAGATTAGCCTCTACCTGAGTCAGAATATTTAGAATTTATGCAACTAAACTCACCTGTTGATTTCCATTTTTAAGATGAGAACAAATTTTTCATTTTTCATTGCTCAAGCCCATTATATTGACTCAACCAAGACTGAGTGCCCTGCATGTGCCCAGCACGGTCCTAGTGACAGGGACACCACACGGGGCGAGGCAACGGCAGCCACTACTCTCAGGGACCTTACAGTCTAGAAATAGCTGTGCAAATTGCAAATGTGTTTGTGAGACGTTATTACAACATTCACCATCCCTTTTTGTTTCAGGTAAACTTCTATAGGGCATGTGTGTGCTTAGTCTCACAGCTGTGTATGACTCTTTGTCACCCCATGGACTGTAGTTCACCAGGCTCCTCTGTCCATGGGATTCTCCAGGCAAGAATACTGGAGTGGGTTGCCATGCCCTCCTCCCGGGGATCTTCCCAACCCAGGGGTCAAACCCAAGTCTCCTGCATTGCATAGCTCCCTGCATTTATACAACTTTTATTTGAGCATCACAAACACTGAACTAGAAGATGAAAAGACAAAAAAAAAAAAAGGAAAAAAACCATGGTGCCATTATCCATTATTATCATTCATTATCATCCATAGGGTTTATGAGAGCTGTTAAGTTTTGAAACTCAGGAAAAAATAAAACACAAGTGTAACGTTACTTTTTCCAGGTCATTCTCTTACTATATGGAACAACTTAGAGGTATCCAACACTATTGACCTTACACTGCCTCAGATTTTAAGGACCTAGAAAAGACTGACTACATTTATCCTCATTCAGCTTTGCAAAATAAAAGCCAAAGGTGCACCATCACTTAAAATGCATATGTTTGGCTTCCACAAAAAATATTTCAAATGCCTAAAACTGGCATTACCACTTTTTTTTTCTGTTTAAACAATGGCTAGCTAGCTCTTAACTACATTACACACACATATTGCATGCATGCATTTTTACATGTAATGGAGATGGACAGCAGAACGAAGGGTTCAAGCCTCAGAGCTCCCAAAAGGGCTTAATGACCCTTGTTACCAAGTACTACTTCACCATTACTTTGAGTAAATTTACTGGGACCCAATGTTATTTTTTCCCCTTCAATATGAACAATCCCTGGTTGGATGAGGCCAGTTACAAATTCAAATATCTTCATTATATCTCAATATCAAACTAATTCTAAAATTGTTCCATATATGAAGACATGATTATAACCAATCACTGAGGTAGCACTTGGAAGATTAGTCTTCCTTCACCTGAAATTTTGCTCCATTTGAAGGTGGAGATGAACAGCAGATGGAAGGTTCAAGCCTGGAAATTCCTAAAAGGGCTTAATAACACTTGTTTTCATCAACAATGAAAGTCCCAGACATATTTTCCTTATGAGAAGTTGAAGCTGAAATGTATGCCCTAAATTGTAATACTTCTTTCTTCAGCCATGACCTTCCTATTGATGTACTCAAAAAGAAAGCCAAAAGTTAGAAATGGGTTGTTGTTCCCTGTTCTTAGTAAGTTCTTAATAACAGTGGAAAATGTGCTCCCAAATGTAATTTGGAAAGTAATTTCCTGAAAAGAAGTAAACAGGCCTTTAACAATAAGCTGGTGTAAACGAAACTCTTCTTGAACCTGAGTTACAGTTTCACTTTTTTTTCCATCTTCATAGGAGTTAACAGATCTTCTGAGGTTCTGCTGTAGATTTATTCCTGAGAAGTAGGATTGAAATATTGTGAAATAAAACCCCAAACAGCATATTTTGAAACCAGGACACTA
Source organism: Bos grunniens (assembly GCF_055505025.1). Lineage (NCBI taxonomy): Eukaryota > Metazoa > Chordata > Mammalia > Artiodactyla > Bovidae > Bos > Bos grunniens. Next base: position 52,930,446 of record NC_141176.1, read on the forward strand.
TTTGAAAGCTTTTTTTCCCTCTCCTAAAGAAGAATTCATTAAGGTATTCTTCTCCTAAAGAATACCTTAATGAAACAAATGTGTTCTTTTTTTTTTTTTTTAAACTTTACAATATTGTATTAGTTCTGCCAAATATCAAAATGAATCCGCCACAGGTATACCCGTGTTCCCCATCCTCAACCCTCCACCCTCCTGCCTCCCCTCCCCTCCCTCTGGGTCGTCCCAGTGCACCAGCCCCAAGCATCCAGTACCGTGCATCGAACCTGGACTGGCGACTCGTTTCATACATGATATTATACATGTTTCAATGCTATTTTCCCAAATCTCCCCACCCTCTCCCTCTCCCACAGAGTCCGTAAGACTGATCTATACATCGGTGTCTCTTTTGCTGTCTTGTACACAGGGTTATTGTTACCATCTTTCTAAATTCCATATACAGAGTGAAGTAAGCCAGAAAGAAAAACACCAATACAGTATACTAACGCAAATGTGTTCTTTTAATCAATTAGAATCGTAGTCTTTTTTTTTTTTTTTTTGAGCTATGGAGCAAAGATTTTATTTATTTATTTTTTTTTCCTCTAATTTTATTTTATTTTTAAACTTTACATAATTGTATTAGTTTTGCCAAATATCAAAATGAATCCGCCACAGGTATACATGTGTTCCCCATCCCGAACCCTCCTCCCTCCTCCCTCCCCATACCATCCCTCTGGGCCGTCCCAGTGCACCAGCCCCAAGCATCCAGCATCATGCATCGAACCTGGACTGGCAACTCGTTTCCTACATGATATTTTACATGTTTCATTGCCATTCTCCCAAATCTTCCCACCCTCTCCCTCTGCAACAGAGTCCATAAGACTGTTCTATACCTCAGTGTCTCTTTTGCTGTCTCGTACACCGGGTTATTGTTACCATCATTCTAAATTCCATATATATGCGTTAGTATACTGTACTTATGTTTTTCCTTCTGGCTTACTTCACTCTGTATAATAGGCTCCAGAATCGTAGTCTTTTAATCATCGTTTTTCTTACTTTGTCTCCCTCTAGTGCTCAAAGTGAAAAGTGCATGGAGAACTTTCTAGGGAGATATCCAACCCAAATGAATTTGTTCAATTTAAAAGGAATTGGGTACATGTGGAATCTATAAAAATGGTATGCAATGCTCAGTTGCTTCAGTCATGTCTGACTCTGCGAACCCATGGACTGTAGACTTACAGGCTTCTCTGTCCTTAGGATTCTCCAGGCAGGAATACTGGAGTGGGTTGCCGTACCCTCTTCCAGAAAAATGGTATAGATGATCTTATTTGCAAAACAGAAATAGAGACACAGATACAGAGAACAAATGTAGGGCACCAAGGGGCAAAGGGGATGGGGTGAAATGGGATTGACATATATACACTACTATCTATAGAACGGATAGCTAACAAGAATGTACTGGATAGCACAGGGAACTCTACTCAGAGCACTGTGTGGCCTAAATGGGAAGGAAACCCAAAAAAGAGGATATATATATATATACATATATATAAAATTCACTTTATGTACATAAGAAACTGACACAGCAGTGTAAAGCAACTATACTCCAATTTTTTTTTTTTTTTGTATGATGATTGACTCTCATTTTCTTTAGAAACTGGATGTTGTTGTCCCTGTTAAGATGATGTGTGGACCATAGTCCTGAATCCCCTTTACCTCCATAACTCACTAGCTACTGAACTCCTCAATTCCTGCTCATACTCAGCTTTCAAGGGATCGCACCTAAGTATATCTGTTTTTACATCGTTGACCAGGTCTTGGTATTTTGTCTGAATTTAGTCAACATTCAGAAAACTAAGATATGGCATCCAGTCCCATCACTTCATGGCAAATAGATGGGGAAACAGTGGCTGACTTTATTTTTCTGGGCTCCAAAATCACTGCAGATGGTGATTGCAGCCATGAAATTAAAAGACGCTTACTCCTTGGAAAGAAAGTTATGACCAACCTAGACAGTATATTAAAAAGCAGAGACATTACTTTGTCTACAAAGGTCCATCTAGTCAAGGCTATGGTTTTTCCAGTGGTTATGTATGCATGTGAGAGTTGGACTGTGAAGAAAGCTGAGCACCAAAGAATTGATGCTTTTGAATTGTGGTGTTGGAGAAGACTCTTGAGAGTCCGTTGGACTGCAAGGAGATTCAACCAGTCCATCCTAAAGGAGACCATTCTGGGTGTTCACTGGAAGCTGAAACTCCAATACTTTGGCCACCTGATGCGAAGAGCTGACTCACTTGAAAAGACCCTGATGCTAGGAAAGATTGAGGTCAGGAGGAGAAGGGGACGACAGAGGATGAGATGGTTGGCTGGCATCACTGACTTGATGGAAATGGATTTGGGTGGAATCCGGGAGTTGGTGATGGACAGGGAGGCCTGGCATGCTGTGGTTCATGGGCTCACAAAGAGTCGGATATGACTGAGTGACTGAACTGAGTGACACTACAGATTACAATGATGTGCAGGCATTAGGCTCAAGTTGGAACAATTTTTATCTTAGAGGTTAAAAAAATCTACTTATAGGTTAAAAAAAGAAACTATAGGCTTAATACAGTCAAATTTTCACTTTATAATGCCCTACCTTTATAGCAACTTTTCAAAAGGCAAATTGGATTAATATTTGGATTCCAGGGGTCAAGCACTCCATTTTGACCCAAAGACAATATCCTTGTCATATTTCTAGTCGTTCTTGAGCGTCTGAGGAAAGAGAAGTCTAACTTTCCCCTGTCTTAAAAAAGAGAAAAATAAATGATCAGGGTTTGCTACCATAGCAAGAGCTAGTCCTATGGATGAGAATTACTACCTTGTCGGTATTCTAAACAAGGAAGAATATGCTTTTTGGTCACTCTGGGCTTGTAATCCAGAACTGTGATTCAGAGCCATTTAATGTTCCTTTTGGCAGGCGGCCAAAGAATATTTTGGTAGTTTTTCTAGGGTTTGGTGATCTCAGAGTTTAGACTGGACAACTTCCCACAATGACAGGTCCATTAATCAGAGAATCTTGGCGTGACAACCAGCCAGGGTTGGTTTTGTTGTCTTCTCAGTAAAGAGGGTACTGGACAGGCCAGCAGGGACACGTGCAGATGCTCTGCGAGCTTGACAAACCCTCACCTTCTGTGGTCTCACATATATGGTATGTGACCAGATACCTCAACTTCATCCTCCTCGCCTCTTTTCCAGCAGATGGTACAATCAGGTGAAACGATAAAATGGCATATTTCAGATTTCAGCCAACCATCTCAGCTGGTAGGTTTTTAAAGGTCAAGATGGAGCTGTGGTGCAGTAGCAACATCCAGGGTATTTAGAATTAGACCAGGGGAAACTAAGATGAAGTAAACCTGGATGAGAAGATTTTCTCTGGCTTTGTCTTAAAGACAGTTGGCAATAATCTTTACAGGAGGGTGTGTATTTATCTGCTTTGGCATGGCTTTTGTTCTACTTCTCCTGGAGCCCCACCTTTCATTTGGGGTAATATTTAATCTGATATCTCTGATGGCTGTGCTGATGCTGCTCACAGTGACAAATTAGCTAGTCAAACTGGGTCATTTGAATTTTTGGCATCAATTAGAAAAATAATATCCAAATTATTGCTCTGTAGTTCAAAATGCTGGTTGTTATGTTGAGACAACCATAAGGCAATCTGAACAGTGAAAAATTTTGGTAGCTCATTTGTTCAGAACTCAGCAAAGTGAACTTTAGCATAAAATATCAATGAATATTTCAACTCTTTTACCCGTTAGCACCAGCTTCACTTTTTATGTGAAAGAACAAATATGAAAGGCAACAATTTAGGATCTTCAACTATTGCTTGACTATAGACCCCAAATCTAAGATGGAAGTATTCAAGAGGAGCTAATTCTTTTTTTTTAATTTATTTATGTCTTTGGAGGATAATTACTTTACAATATTGTGATGGTTTTTGCTATACATCAACATGAATCGGCCATGGGCATATGTGTCCCCTCCATCCTGAACGCCCCTCCCAAGGAACTAATTCTTAATGTAAAACTACAGCAGTCAAGTGCAGGGGTTGGGAAGTAAACAAGATTGAGGTTAAAACCGTGCTCTACCATTTACTAGATAGGAGAACTCTCTAAGGCTAAACACTCTATGAAATTAAGGGTTTTTCTTCCTTTTATGCCATTTTGCCTTTCTCAACTAGCAAATTTCCTGAAACATAATAAAAGTTCAAATATATTTGGTGACTATATGAGTGTTAAAGTTTAATTTTTTTTTTTCTGTGCATGAAAATTCTTTTTGAGTTAGTGGCTCTTTGCTCTTTGCTGAAGATCAGTTGGGTTCCATAGTGCATTGTATGCTCGAGAAGATGAAATCTTCTTAGAAATTCAATATTCCTTGCTTCCTGTTTCCTGTTCGCATATTGAGGGTGCCAATGAAATTGCTTCTGAACCTCCTTTCTTACTGATTGGTTAAATGAAGTCAGAGATATATCTAATATTAATTGTTTTATAACATTTAATGAATTAAGGAACTCTCAGCATTCAGAGCCTGTAAAGGGAGGAGTCATTGAAGCTGAGAACCAATGTGTGTATGTGTGTGTATGAGAGTGAGGGGAGAGAGAGAGAGAGAATTATTGGCAGCCCACTAGGAGTATTTCTTTTTAAAACTGACTGTGCTCTCTTTATCCATTTCATTTTTTCACCACCACATAAATAAAAATATGCAGTTGTACCTTAAAATGCATGTTGCTAAGTGAAAGAAGCTGGTTTAAAATGGCTATGTACTATGATTCCAACTATATGCCACTCTGAAAGAGGCAAACTATAGGGAATTAAAAACAAACAGAAAAATCATTGGTTGCCAAGGGTTTGTGGCCAGAAGAGGGAGAGTAAGTAGATGGCACACAGGGGATTTTTAAGGCAGTGAAAGTACTCTTTCTGATGTGTAATGGTGGGTACAAGACATTCTACATTTGTCTAAATCCATAGAGTGGCTCAACACAGTGTACTCCTGTAAGCTGTGGGCTTTAGTTAATAATAATCAATGTCAGCTCATCCACATAACAAATATGCCACACTAATGCACGAGATTCGTAATAGAAGAGACCCGGGCTGGGGGGTGGGAAAGGGGGTACATGAGAACTTTGTATTTTCTGCCTAATTTTTTCTGTAAAACGAAAATCACTCTAAAAAATATATCCTGTTAATTTAAAAAATTGCAAGTTTCAAATCGAGAAAAACTCAGCTAAAGAAACAGCTAATACTATTGTGAACTTTAAACCACACCCAGCCTAGTCAATTAATTTATCATCCATGAAGATCTAAATATTGCCAAAGGTTTTTTTGTTGTTGTTTTTCATCATTTGTTTTTGTTTTTTAGGAGTCATAACAAATTTGGAGATTTTTAAAAGTAGAAAATTATATTTTATTTTGGCTTTCAATGAATGATCATTGGGTCATCTGCAAAATAAACTCTCATAGATGTATTATAGCAGACCCAATAGATTCCAATAGGAATTGCCTAGTTTCCTTCTGCATTGGGCACCCTCAGGCAGCTACATGGCTGAGAAGATTTTCTGTACTCTTCTCAGTGGCCAACCCACTGAATCTGAGTCTGCCCAGCCAACTCCTAAATTGTGCTTTCATGATGGAGTCTGCTCCTTCCTTGAGCCTCCTGTTTTTCTAACTGGAAAAGCAACCATGCTCCTGGCCCTGAGTCCTTGGAAGATACACAATTTTACTGACTTCTGTGAAAGTGAAGGAAAACATTAGTCACTCAGTCATGTCCAACTCTTTGCAACTCAAGAACTGCATCCCACCAGGCTCCCCTGTCCCTGGAATTCTCTGGCAAGAATACTGCAGTCTGTAGACACAGGAAATACGGTTCAGGGAGCAAACTTGTGTTGCTCTGACAGTTCAGTCGTGTTTTCTATCAGGACAAAGGATTATTTTTTTCTGCTTCTTTTGGACAGTGAACTTGATCCTCTACATTCACTTAAAGTCCATTTGCCCTTTAAAGTCCTCAGCAAAATTCTTGTGCCAGTTACTCAGTACGGCTGTGCTCTAGGGCTTTGTGTCTTTATGGTTTAGCTGTCTCTAGGCTCTGCTCTCGGAGAAGGCAATGGCAACCTACTCCAGTACTCTTGCCTGGAAAATCCCATGGATGAAGGACCCTGGTAGGCTGCAGTCTATGGGGTCGCTAAGAGTCGGACACGACTGAGCTACTTCACTTTCACTTTTCACTTTCGTGCATTGGAGAAGGAAATGGCAACCCTACTCCAGTGTTTTTGCCTGGAGAATCCCAGGGATGGGGGTGCCTGGTGGGCTGCCGTCTATGGGGTCGCACAGAGTTGGACACGCCTGAAGCGACTTAGCAGCAGCAGCAGCAGGCTCTGCTCTTAGTTTCTCTTGGCTTTAAATGGAAGAGGGGAGCAGCCAGGATGGACTGGCTTTGATTGAAGTATGGTATCCATATTGTTCCTCTTGCAGTCCTATGAATACTTTCCTCCTTAAGACTGAACTAGAAAACATGGGCCATGGATGGTACAGCTGAGTGGGCAAAACTCTAGTGTCCTAATATGGGCTGAGGGAAGAGAATGGCTATAATCCACTGGTGGTGGTAGTTTAGTCACTAGTTCAGTTAAGTTCAGTTGCTCAGTTGTATCCAGCTCTTTGCGACCCCATGGACTGCAGCATGCCAGGCCTTCCTGTCCATCACCAACTTCCAGAGTTTACCCAAACTTATGTCCATTGAGTTAGTGATGCCATCCAGCCATCTTATCCTCTGTCATCCCCTTCTCCTCCTGCCCTCAATCTTTCCCAGCATCAGGGTCTTTTCAAATGAGTCAGATCTTTGCATCAGGTGACCAAAGTATTGGAGTTTCAGCTTCAACATCAGTCCCTCCAATGAACACCTGGGATTTATTTCCTTTAAGGATGGACTGGTTGGATCTCCTTGCAGTCCAAGGGACTCTCAAGAGTCTACTCCAATGCCACAGTTCAAAAACATCAATTCTATAGCATTCAGCTTTCTTTGTATTCCAATTCTCACATTCATGTATGACTACTGGAACAACCATAGCCTTGACTAGATGGACCTTTGTTGGTAAAGTAATGTCTCTGCTTTTTAATATCCTGTCTAGCTTGGTCATAACCTTTCTTCTAAGGAGTGAGCATCTTCTAATTTCATGGCTGCAGTCACCATCTGCAGTGATTTTGGAGCCCCCCAAAATGAAGTCAGCCACTGTTTCTGCTGTTTCCCTATTTGCCATGAAGTGATGGGACCAGATGCCATGATCTTAGTTTTCTGAATGTTGAGCTTTAAGGCAACTTTTTCACTCTCCTCTTTCACTTTCATCAAGAGGCTCCTTAGTTCTTCACTTTCTGCCATAAGGGTGGTGTCATCTGCATATCTGAGGTTATTGATATTTCTCCTGGCAATCTTGATTCCAGCTTGTGCTTCATCCAGCCCAGCATTTCTCATAATGTACTCTGCATATAAGTTAAACAAGCAGGGTGACAATATACAGCCTTGATGTACTCCTTTTCCTATTTGGAACCAGTCTGTTGTTCCATGTCCAGTTCTAACTGTTGCTTCCTGACCTGCATAAAGATTTCTCAAGAGGCAGATCAGGTGGTCTGGTATTCCCATCTCTTTCAGAATTTCCCACAGTTTATTGTGATCCACACAGTCAAAGGCTTTGGCATAGTCAATAAAGCAGAAATAGATGTTTTTCTGGAACTCTCTTGCTTTTTCGATGATCCAGCAGATGTTGGCAATTTGGTCTCTGGTTCCTCTGCCTTTTCTAAAACCAGCTTGAACAACTGGAAGTTCACAGTTCACGTATTGCTGAAGCCTGGCTTGAAGAATTTTGAGCATTACTTTACTAGCATGTGAGATGAGTGCAATTGTGCAGTAGTTTGAACATTCTTTGGCATTGCCTTTCTTTGGGATTGGAATGAAAACTGACCTTTTCCAGTCCTGTGGCCACTGCTGAGTTTTCCAAATTTGCTGGCATGTTGAGTGCAGCACTTTCACAGCATCATCTTTAAGGATTAGAAATAGCTCAACTGGAATTCCATCACCTCCACTAGCTTTGTTCGTAGTGATGCTTCCTAAGGCCCACTTGACTTCACATTCCAGGATGTCTGGCTCTAGCTGAGTGATCACACCATCGTGATTATCTGGGTTGTGAAGATCTTTTTTGTACAGTTCTTCTGTGTATTCTTGCCACCTCTTCTTAATATCTTCTGCTTCTGTTAGGTCCATACCATTTCTGTCCTTTATTGTGCCCATCTTTGCATGAAATGTTCCCTTGGTATCTCTAATTTTCTTGAAGAGATCTCTAGTCTTTCCCATTCTGTTGTTTTCCTCTATTTCTTTGCACTGATCACTGAGGAAGGCTTTCTTATCTCTCCTTCATATTCTTTGGAATTCTGCATTCAAAAGGGTATATCTTTCCTTTTCTCCTTTGCCTTTCACTTCTCTTCTTTTCTCAGCTATTCATAAGGCCTCTTCAGACAACTATTTTGCCTTTTTGCATTTCTTTTTCTTAGGGATGGCCTTGATCACTGCCTCCTGTACAATGTCATGAAACTCCATCCATAGTTCATCAGGCACTCTATCAGATCTAGTCCCTTAAATCTATTTCTCACTTCCACTGTTTAATCATAAGGAATTTGATTTGGTCATACCTGAATGGTTTAGTGGTTTTCCCTACTTTCTTCAATTTAAGTCTGAATTTGGCAATAAGGAGTTCATGATCTGAGCCACAGTCAGCTCCCGGTCTTGTTTTTGCTGACTGTATAGAGCTTCTCCATCTTTGGCTGCAAAGAATATAATCAATCTGATTTCGGTGTTGACCATCGGGTGATGTCCATGTGTAGAGTATTCTCTCGTGTTGTTGGGAGAGGGTGTTTGCTATGACCAGTGCGTTCTCTTGGCAAAACTTTATTAGTCTTTGCCCTGCTTCATTCTGTACTCCAAAGCCAAATTTGCCTGTTACTCCAGGTGTTTCTTGACTTCCTACTTTTGCACTCCAGTCCCCTATAATGAAAAGGACATCTTTTTTGGGTGTTAGTTCTAAAAGGTCTTGTAGATCTTCATAGAACCATTCAACTTCAGCTTCTTCAGTGTTGTGGCATGGACTTGGATTACTGTGATACTGAATGGTTTGCCTTGGAAACGAACAGAGATCATTCTGTCGTTTTTGAGATTGCATCCAAGTACTGCATTTCAGACTCTTTTGTTGACCATGATGCCTACTCCATTTCTTCTAAGGGATTCCTGCCCACAGTAGTAGATAAAATGGTCATCTGAGTTAAATTTACCCATTCCAGTCCATTTTAGTTCTCTGATTCCTAGAATGTCAACGTTCACTCTTGCCATCTCCTGTTTGGCCACTTCCAATTTGCCTTGATTCATGGACCTGACATTCCAAGTTCTTATGCAATATTGCTCTTTCCAGCATCAGACCTTGCTTCTGTCACCAGTCACATCCACAACTGACTGTTGTTTTTGTTTTGGCTCCATCCCCTCATTCTTTGTGGAGTTATTTCTCCACTGATCTCCAGTAGCATATTGGACACCTACCGACCTGGGGAGTTCATCTTTCAGTGTCTTATGTTTTTGCCTTTTCATACTGCTCGTGGGGTTCTCAACACAAGAACTGAAGTGGTTTGCCATTCCCTTCTCCAGTGGACCACATTCTATCAGACCTCTCCACCATGACCCGCCTGTCTTGGGTGGCTCCACATGGCATGGCTTAGATTCACTGAGTTAGACAAGGCTGTGGTCCATGTGATCAGATTGGCTAGTTGTGGTTTCAGTCTGTCTGCCCTCTGATGCCCTCTCTCAGTGCCCACTGTCTTACTTGGGTTTCTCTTACCTTGGATGTGGGATATCTCTTCATGGCTGCTCCAGCAAAGTGTAGCCGCTGCTCCTTAGCTTGGACGTGGGGTATCTCCTCTCAGCTGCCCCTCCTGACCTTGGATGTGGGGTATCTCCTCTCGGCCGCTTGTTGCCCCAATGCCACGCAGCTAAGGAGGCAGGTAGAGGAGGCTTAGTTTAGTCACTAAGTTGTGTCCAACTCTTGGGACCTCCTGGACTGTAGCCCGTCAGGCTCCTCTGTCCGTGGATTTCCCAGGCAAGAATACTGGAATGCGTAAGCATTCCCTTCTCTAGCAGATCTTCCCAACCAGGGATTGAACCTGGGTCTTCTGCATTGCAGGCCAATTCTTCACCTCTGAGCCACCAGAGAAGCCTTCTGCCCTGAGGTAACCTTCAGTCGCAAAGGGCTGATACCATCCCAAATATTTTGTATGATGTTTTTCTCCTAGCATCCCTCCTAGCATGTTTTGTAGTTGGTCTTTCTGGCCTTTAGGAACTGGCCTATTATTTCATCTTCCCCTGTCCATGGATGAGTCAGAGTCTTCCTTATTGCAAAAAAAAAAAAAGAAACCCCTAAATAACAACAGCAAAAAGCCCTTTAGTACACCACCCACTCAATGCTGGCATTCAGGAGGTTCATGCCTAGTTCACGAATGATTCACAGGGCTGTGATAATTGACTCTCATTGAGAACTAACAAGAGACTCAACTCTCAGCCCAGGGTGATAGTTCAGGTCATCTCTGCAGTCTTCCCTGGTTCTCCCACTCAGCCTGAGACTCCTCCCTTCTGATAGAGAAGTAGTTTCACCACTTTGCAAACCAACAGAATAACAATACCTTTATCACCCAGTATTGTACCCTGTCCAACCACAAGCAGAACCACACATCAAAAATAGGAACTAGATCTCAGGCTGGTCTGGTTGGAATCCTTGAGATAAAAAGGTGGCGGGGGTCGGGGTGGGGGGGCTGGAAACGAATTCTTTTCAAGACTTTGACTTTTCACATAACTGACATGGCCTGTGGAAACAAAACGTTAGTCGCTCAGTCATGTCCAATTCTTTGCAACTCCAGGGACTGTAGACCACCAGATTCCTCTGTCCATGGAATTCTCCAAGCAAGAATACTGGAGTGGGTAGCTATCCCCTTCTGTAGGGGATCTTCCCAACCCAGGGTACGAACCCAGGTCTCCTGCATTGCAGGTAAATTCTTTACTGTCTGAGCCTCCAGGGAAGCCCAGTGGAAACAAGATCATAGTTAGAAAGACATTAGCATCTCTCTGCATGTACAGTGCCCTCTGGGATTGAAAAGGACACCACAGAGGCCAGTTCTGGGTCTAAGGCCTGTCATCCCTCCTGGAATGTATGAGGTACTAAAGTCTTCCTTACTGGGTTCTCAAAGCCTACCGCGAATATCAGAAGCTGTTTCACTGCTGTCCCATGGAAGGAGAGAGAAGCTGCTCAGCCGTGTCCGACTCTTTGCGACCCCATGAACTGTAGCCCACCAGGCTCCTCCATTCATGGGATTTTCCAGGCAAGAATACTGAAGTGGGTTGCCATTTCCTTCTCCAGGGGATCTTCCCCATCCAGGGATCGAACCCGGGTCTCCCACACTGCAGGCAGACTCTTTACCATCTGAGCCTCCAGAAGGAAGGAGGAGAGAAAAGAAAGAAGTAGAAATGGTACTCATGCATAGCATCTTGTACAAGTTCCATCCTTCACTTGGTTCAGTGCAAGTAACATTTGCCAGGCTAAGTTTTTTTTTTTTTTGCTATGTTTTAATATATTAAATATATCAGTAGCAGAGAAAGACTATGGGTATTTTAATGTAAACATGGATTTCTGGATAAACACAGGTTAGTAATGATTTCTTCTAGAGAGGCTGCAGCTAACCCCATGCCCTTGGCCAGGAAACTTGTTCTTTATGCCACACCTCAGAAGGAAGGCACAGCTGCCAAATTCTTCTGCACAATCCCCAAAGAATGTCTTTGCTTTTGAGAGTGTATTTACTCAGACCTTGTCAGATTTGGCTGTGAAGGGTGGGTCAGCCCACAAGGTTGCATACCTTTCCTGGGAAATCCAGAAGCTGTCCAAACACTCACAGGACAATGGGAACTTAACATGCAACAAGAAATTTTCTTCTGTGGGTAGGCGTTTGCCTGGAAATTTCTGAAGTGCTTTCAGTGAGTTCCTCTCCATAGTGATTTCTTGTTGTTATTTTTAAATAACTCTGGTTACCTTCACTAAATGACATCATTTGACATGATTTTTTAACATTTCTTGATTTGCCTGTGCCATCCTGGCAGATCACACAGTTATGTGAAAACTGTTGGCTTTCTGTTGGCTTTCTTCCCTTCTAATCTTTGCAGTCAACTCAGGAGGTCCCTGAAAGGGCACACACAATTTCTCTCTGCCATGACTCTGCTGAATGAGTGAAAGGAGAGGAGGGTGTTTAATGCTGCTCTTTTATAATACGACCCATTGCTTTACTACTCCAGCCTTTTACTTCACTGGAGACTCCTATGGGGTGCCTTACCAGTTTAAGCCCAGTTTTGCTTTTTCCTTACTGTTGGAGAAGTAAGGGTTTGGATGAGAGTAAAGGACAGCAGACTTTATCAAGTAGCTTCATTAGAAACCCACTAGGAATTAAGTCTCAGAGACGGCAATGGCAACCCACTCCAGTACTCTTGCCTGGAAAATCCCATGGACAGAGGAGCCTGGTAGGCTGCAGTCCATGGGGTTACAAAGAGTCGGACACGACTGAAGTGACTTAAGACAGACCTTCACTTCCACTTAGTGTTTTCATTCTAACAGAGGCAAAGTGGGGCTTGTTTGGGAAGAAAGGCAGAGAGGGAGTGTATGCTTATAGGTTTCAGTCATCAGAGAATAAGGCCTCTTATATGTACCCCTTTTCTAGAATCTGGGATGAAGATGCAGGTACACAGACCACATAACTTCTTCAGGAACTGGGTGAGTAACAGTGACCTCCATTCATACATAGGACACATAAAGAATATTTGATTCTGTAACATAAACTCATGAAGCCTTTCTTTTTCAGTTCATAGCTTGCTATTTAGCCTGTGATGTCTTTTAATTTTATTTTATTTTATTTTATTTTTTTTCCCTTTTTTTATTTTTTTATTTATTTTTTTTTAATTCTCTTTATTACTTTTAAAAAAAAATCACATGCTCCCCATCCTGAACCCTCCTCCCTCCCAACCTCCCCATACCATCCCCCTGGGCCTTCCCAGCGCACCAGCCCCAAGCATCCAGCATCGTGCACTGAACCTGGACTGGCATCTCGTTTCATACATGACATTTCACATGTTTCAATGACATTCTCCCAAATCTTCCCACCCTCTCCCACAGAGTCCATAAGACTGTTCTATACATCAGTGTCTCTTTTGCTGTCTCGTACACAGGGTTATCGTTACCATCTTTCTAAATTCCATATACATGCGTTAGTATACTGTATTTATGTTTTTCCTTCTGGCTTACTTCACTCTGTATAATAGTCTCCAGTTTCATCCACCTCATTAGAACTGATTCAAATGTATTCTTTTTAATGGCTGAGTAATACTCCATTGTGTATATGTACCACAGCTTTCTTATCCATTCATCTGCTGATGGACATCTAGGTTGCTTCCATGTCCTGGCTATTATAAACAGTGCTGCGATGAACATTGGGGTACACGTGTCTCTTTCCCTTCTGGTTTCCTCAGTGTGTATGCCCAGCAGTGGGATTGCTGGATCATAAGGCAGTTCTATTTCCAGTTTTTTAAGGAATCTCCACACTGTTCTCCATAGTGGCTGTACTAATTTGCATTCCCACCAACAGTGTAAGAGGGTTCCCTTTTCTCCACACCCTCTCCAGCATTTATTATTTGTAGACTTTTGGATCGCAGCCATTCTGACTGGTGTGAAATGGTACCTCATAGTGGTTTTGATTTGCATTTCTCTGATACAGAGTGATGTTGAACATCTTTTCAAGTGTTTGTTAGCCATCTGTATGTCTTCTTTGGAGAAATGTCTATTTAGATCTTTGGCCCATTTTTTGATTGGGTCATTTATTTTTCTGGAGTTGAGCTGTAGGAGTTGCTTGTATATTTTTGAGATTAGTTGTTTGTCGGTTGCTTCATTTGCTATTATTTTCTCCCATTCTGAAGGCTGTCTTTTCACCTTGCTAATAGTTTCCTTTGATGTGCAGAAGCTTTTAAGTTTAATTAGGTCCCATTTGTTTATTTTTGCTTTTATTTCCAATATTCTGGGAGGTGGGTCATAGAGGATCCTGCTGTGATGTATGTCAGAGAGTGTTTTGCCTATGTTCTCCTCTAGGAGTTTTATAGTTTCTGGTCTTATGTTGAGATCTTTAATCCATTTTGAGTTTATTTTTGTATATGGTGTTAGAAAGTGTTCTAGTTTCATTCTTTTACAAGTGGTTGACCAGATTTCCCAGCACCACTTGTTAAAGAGATTGTCTTTAATCCACTGTATATTCTTGCCTCCTTTGTCAAAGATAAGGTGTCCATATGTGCGTGGATTTATCTCTGGGCTTTCTATTTTGTTCCATTGATCTATATTTCTGTCTTTGTGCCAGTACCATACTGTCTTGATAACTGTGGCTTTGTAGTAGAGCCTGAAGTCAGGTAGGTTGATTCCTCCAGTTCCATTTTTCTTTCTCAAGATCGCTTTGGCTATTCGAGGTTTTTTGTATTTCCATACGAATTGTGAAATTATTTGTTCTAGCTCTGTGAAGAATACTGTTGGTAGCTTGATAGGGATTGCATTGAATCTATAAATTGCTTTGGGTAGTATACTCATTTTCACTATATTGATTCTTCCAATCCATGAACATGGTATATTTCTCCATCTATTAGTGTCCTCTTTGATTTCTTTCACCAGTGTTTTATAGTTTTCTATATATAGGTCTTTAGTTTCTTTAGGTAGATATATTCCTAAGTATTTTATTCTCTTCGTTGCAATGGTGAATGGAATTGTTTCCTTAATTTCTCTTTCTGTTTTCTCATTATTAGTGTATAGGAATGCAAGGGATTTCTGTGTGTTGATTTTATATCCTGCAACTTTACTATAATCATTGATTAGTTCTAGTAATTTTCTGGTGGAGTCTTTAGGGTTTTCTATGTAGAGGATCATGTCATCTGCAAATAGTGAGAGTTTTACTTCTTCTTTTCCAATTTGGATTCCTTTTATTTCTTTTTCTGCTCTGATTGCTGTAGCCAAAACTTCCAAAACTATGTTGAATAGTAATGGTGAAAGTGGGCACCCTTGTTTTGTTCCTGACTTTAGAGGAAATGCTTTCAATTTTTCACCATTGAGGATAATGTTTGCTGTGGGTTTGTCATATATAGCTTTTATTATGTTGAGGTATGTTCCTTCTATTCCTGCTTTCTGGAGAGTTTTTATCATAAATGGGTGTTGAATTTTGTCAAAGGCTTTCTCTGCATCTATTGAGATAATCATATGGTTTTTGTTTTTCAATTTGTTAATGTGGTGTATTACATTGATTGATTTGCGGATATTGAAGAATCCTTGCATCCCTGGGATAAAGCCCACTTGGTCATGGTGTATGATCTTTTTAATGTGTTGTTGGATTCTGATTGCTAGAATTTTGTTTAGGATTTTTGCATCTATGTTCATCAGTGATATTGGCCTATAGTTTTCTTTTTTTGTGGCATCTTTGTCAGGTTTTGGTATTAGGATGATGGTGGCCTCATAGAATGAGTTTGGAAGTTTACCTTCCTCTGCAATTTTCTGGAAGAGTTTGAGCAGGATAGGTGTTAGCTCTTCTCTAAATTTTTGGTAGAATTCAGCTGTGAAGCCGTCTGGACCTGGGCTTTTGTTTGCTGGAAGATTTTTGATTACAGTTTCAATTTCCATGCTTGTGATGGGTCTGTTAAGGTTTTCTATTTCTTCCTGGTCGAGTTTTGGAAAGTTGTACTTTTCTAAGAATTTGTCCATTTCTTCCTCGTTGTCCATTTTATTGGCATATAATTGTTGATAATAGTCTCTTATGATCCTTTGTATTTCTATGTTGTCTGTTGTGATCTCTCCACTGTCATTTCTAATTTTATTGATTTGATTTTTCTCCCTTTGTTTCTTGATGAGTCTGGCTAATGGTTTGTCAATTTTATTTATCCTTTCAAAGAACCAGCTTTTGGCTTTGTTGATTTTTGCTATGGTCTCTTTTGTTTCTTTTGCATTTATTTCTGCTCTAATTTTTAAGATTTCTTTCCTTCTACTAACCCTGGGGTTCTTCATTTCTTCCTTTTCTAGTTGTTTGAGGTGTAGAGTTAGGTTATTTATTTGACTTTTTTCTTGTTTCTTGAGGTGTGCCTGTATTGCTATGAACTTTCCCCTTAGGACTGCTTTTACTGTGTCCCACAGGTTTTGGGTTGTTGTGTTTTCATTTTCATTCGTTTCTATGCAAATTTTGATTTCTTTTTTGATTTCTTCTGTGATTTGTTTGTTATTCAGCAGCGTGTTGTTCAGCCTCCATATGTTGGAATTTTTAATAGTTTTTCTCCTGTAATTGAGATCTAATCTTACTGCATTGTGGTCAGAAAAGATGCTTGGAATGATTTCTATTTTTTTGAATTTACCAAGGCTAGCTTTATGGCCCAGGATGTGATCTATCCTGGAGAAGGTTCCATGTGCGCTTGAGAAAAAGGTGAAATTCATTGTTTTGGGATGAAATGTCCTATAGATATCAATTAGGTCTAACTGGTCTATTGTATCGTTTAAAGTTTGTGTTTCCTTATTAATTTTCTGTTTAGTTGATCTATCCATAGGTGTGAGTGGGGTATTAAAGTCTCCCACTATTATTGTGTTATTGTTAATTTCTCCTTTCATACTTGTTAGCATTTGTCTTACATACTGCGGTGCTCCCGTGTTGGGTGCATATATATTTATAATTGTTATATCTTCTTCTTGGATTGATCCTTTGATCATTATGTAGTGACCTTCTTTGTCTCTTTTCACAGCCTTTGTTTTAAAGTCTATTTTATCTGATATGAGTATTGCTACTCCTGCTTTCTTTTGGTCCCTATTTGCATGGAAAATCTTTTTCCAGCCCTTCACTTTCAGTCTGTATGTGTCCCCTGTTTTGAGGTGGGTCTCCTGTAGACAACATATGTAGGGGTCTTATTTTTGTATCCATTCAGCCAGTCTTTGTCTTTTGGTTGGGGCATTCAACCCATTTACGTTTAAGGTAATTACTGATAAGTATGATCCCGTTGCCATTTACTTTATTGTTTGGGGTTCGAATTTATACACCATTTTTGTGTTTCCTGTCTAGAGAATATCCTTTAGTATTTGTTGTAGAGCTGGTTTGGTGGTGCAGAATTCTCTCAGCTTTTGCTTATCTGAGAAGCTTTTGATTTCTCCTTCATACTTGAATGAAATCCTTGCTGGGTACAATAATCTGGGCTGTAGGTTATTTTCTTTCATCATTTTAAGTATGTCTTGCCATTCCCTCCTAGCTTGAAGAGTTTCTATTGAAAGATCAGCTGTTATCCTTATGGGAATTCCCTTGTGTGTTATTTGTTGTTTTTCCCTTGCTGCTTTTAATATTTGTTCTTTGTGTTTGATCTTTGTTAATTTGAGTAATATGTGTCTTGGGGTGTTTCGCCTTGGGTTTATCCTGTTTGGGATTCTCTGGGTTTCTTGGACTTGGGTGATTATTTCCTTCCCCAGTTTAGGGAAGTTTTCAACTATTATCTCCTCAAGTATTTTCTCATGGTCTTTCTTTTTGTCTTCTTCTTCTGGAACCCCTATGATTCGAATGTTGTAGCGTTTAATATTGTCCTGGAGGTCTCTGAGATTGTCCTCATTTCTTTTAATTCGTTTTTCTTTTATTCTCTCTGATTCATTTATTTCTACCATTCTATCTTCTAATTCACTAATCCTATCTTCTGCCTCTGTTATTCTACTATTTGTTGCCTCCAGAGTGTTTTTAATTTCATTTATTGCATTATTCATTGTATATTGACTCTTTTTTATTTCTTCTAGGTCCTTGTTAAACCTTTCTTGCATCTTCTCAATCCTTGTCTCCAAGCTATTTATCTGTGATTCCATTTTAATTTCTAGATTTTGGATCAATTTCACTATCATTATTCGGAATTCTTTATCAGGTAGATTCCCTATCTCTTCCTCTTTTGTTTGGTTTGGTGGGCATTTATCCTGTTCCTTTATCTGCTGGCTATTCCTCTGTCTCTTCATCTTGTTTAAATTGCTGAGTATGGGGTGTCCTTTCTGTATTCTGGCAGTTTGTGGAGTTCTCTTTATTGTGGCTATTCCTCACTGTGTGTGGGTTTGTACAGGTGGCTTGTCAAGGTTTCCTGGTTAGGGAAGCTTGTGTCAGTGTTCTGATGGGTGGAACTGTATTTCTTCTCTTTGTTCAGTCGCGCTGTGGGGAGGGAGGGAGGGATGCTGCAAGCAAATAACACTGGCGTGCGCTCGCAGTGCCTCAGCCACACTGGGTCTGCCCCCGCTCACTGCGCGTGTAGCCTCCCTGCCCACACTGCTCGGGCTCTAGGTTGTTCCGCCGGGAACAATCCAAGGCTGGCCCTGGGTTGCATGTACCTCCCAGGTCCAAGCCGCTCAGGTTCAGGCACTCGGATAGTCCTCAGAGGCGCAGACTCAGTTGGGCCTGAGTATTGTGCTCTTCCCAGGTCCGAGCAGCTCAAGTGATGAGGTGTTTGGCGAGCGCCAATGCTGCGACTTATCGCCTCCCCGCCACTCGGTTATCTGGGCGCAAAACCGGCGCACCTTCTTAGGCAGATGTTAACCGTCCAGACCCCCAAGAAGTTTTAGTTAGCAAAGAAGCCTGCTTACAGTTTTATAGATAATGTCTCTCTGGGGCTGCGATTGCCCCCTTCCGGCTCTGGCTGCCTATCACCGGAGGGGGAAGGTCTGCAGCCGGCTATCTCTGTTCAATTCTTTGTTCCGTGCACGGGCCTGGCGGTCTTAGGTTGGGGCTGGCTTTTCGCGTAGTAGATATCCCACAGTCTGGTTTGTTAGCCCAAATTATTTCGCTCAGATAGTGCTCAGGGTATTCAGGCCAGATTCTTACTCTAAGCGATGCAGCCCGCGCTGCGCCTCCCTGCCCAGCCCCCGCTTGTTAATGGCGCCTGCAGGCGTCTGCGCTGCTTCTCCACTGGGGGAGTTACCGTAGGACTCGCAATCTTCGAGTTTTAATTGTTTATTTATTTTTTCTTCCTGTTACGTTGCCCTCTGTGCTTCCAAAGCTCGGCACAGATTCGGCAGTGAGAAGGTTTCCTGGTGTTTGGAAACTTATCTCTTTTTAAGACTCCCTTCCCGGGACGGAGCTCCGTCCCTCCCTCTTTTGTCTCTTTTTTTGTCTTTTATATTTTTTCCTACCTCCTTTCGAAGAGTTGGATTGCTTTTCTGGGTGCCTGATGTCCTCTGCCGGCATTCAGAAGTTGTTTTGTGGAATTTACTCGACGTTTAAATGCTCTTTTGATGAATTTGTGGGGGAGAAAGTGTTCTCCCTGTCCTACTCCTCCGCCATCTTGGCTCCTCCACATCCTTTTTTTAGATATGCTTCTTTCAGCTTGGAGCCAGTCGCCGTTCCCTGGCGCTCACTTTGTGCCTGTCCCCGGGAGCGTCTTTTTATTTTAATGGTGAAGGCTTTAGAGGTGACACTTGCCAGTGTTCATAGGAAGATCCACTCATTCAGAAAAGAAGTATGTACTGAGTGTCTCTCTAGTGAAGTTGCTCAGTTGTGCCCAACTCTTTGTGATCCCATGGACTGTGACCTACCAGGCTCCTCCATCCATGGGATTTTCCAGGTGAGAGACTGGAGTGGGGTGCCATTGCCTTCTCCAGGGGATCTTCCCGACCCAGGGATCAAACCCGGGTTTCCTGTATTGCGGGCAGACGCTTTAACCCTCTAAGCCACCAGGGAAGTCTCTCTATCCCTTTCTGTATTTTTTGCACCTACTTCTTCCATGGGGCTTATGGAGAAACAAAGTGGGCGAAGTGAGCAATGTTAGGGAGCCAGGAAAGCCTGACTTGCCAAGAGAATCATACATTTTCACTGTGAAATGAAAGGGAACCCCAGTCTGGGTTTTCAGGGGGCCTTCCAAGGACTCCTGGTGGCTGTGAACTGGATAGGGAGCCCCAGAGCTGCTCCAGGTGTCTAACAGAGGAGAAATGATATTTAGGTGGGTTTTCCTCTGGTTGGAGTGGTGCAAACAAAGATCAAACACTGGCATCCTCAATCTTTCTACCTGGGACTGGCCATGGGTGTGTAAACTCCAGGTCACTCCCTGTTTCTGTGTTGCAGAATAACAGTTAGACTGGATAGGCAAGTCTGGTTATGTGAGTGCTTCTGAGGGGGAAAAAGTCCTGACCAGCTTGAGTCAGATGCAATGGTGGGGAGTCTAGTGTTGGACAGAAACTACATGCACTAAAATGAAAGGACTTCTCAAGAGCATCACGAAACAACACTCAATGGAAAGTAGAAAGGGTGGCCTGTGGTGCAGAGGCAGGAACAGCAGCAAGGAGCAGAGGGTTAAAAACCCTGACTCTGGACCATGTATCTTCTGTGAAACTCTCAGCATGTTATTTAATCTTTCTGGCATCTCAGTTTCTTCATCTGTGAAATGAAGATGATAACTTGTTGTGAGGATAAAATCAGATACAGTGTAAGTGCTTCAGAGCTAACCTGACATAGTAAGTGATCAAGAAACATTCCGTCATTTTGAATAGGCTCTGGTTTCATGAGAAATGCCAGGCTATATGAATCATAAGCTGGAATCAAGGTTGTTGGGAGAAATATCAATAACCTCAGATATGCAGATGATACCACTCTGAAGAGATGGGAATACCAGACCACCTCACCTGTCTCATGAGAAGCCTGTATGCAGGATAAGAAGCAATAGTTAAAACCTACATGGAACAATGGACTGGTACAAAATTGGGAAAGGAGTACATCAAGGCTGTATATTGTCACCCTGCTTATTTAACTTCTATTCAGAGTACATCATGCAAAATGCTGGGCTAGATGACTCACAGCTGGGATCAAGATTGTCGGGAGAAATATCAACAACCTCAGAAATGCAGATGATACCACTCTGATGGCAGACAGTGAAGAGGGACTAAAGAGCCTCTTGATGAGAGTGAAAAAGGAGAGTGAAAAAGCTCTCGTAAAATTCAACATTCAGAAGACGAAGATCATAGCATCCAGTCCCATCACTTCATGGCAAATAGAAGGGGGGAAGTGAAATCAGTGATAGACTTTCTTTTCTTGGGCTCTAAAATCACTGTGGGCAGTGACTGCAGCCATGAAATTAAAAGACGCTCATTGGAAGGAAAGCTATGACAAACCAGACAGTGTATTAAAAAGCAGAGACATTACTCTGCTGACAAAGGTCCATATAGTCAAAACTATGGTTTTTCCAGTACTCATGTACAGATGTGAGAGTTGGACCATAAATAAGGCTGAACACCGAAGAACTGATGCTTTTGAACTGTGGTGTTGGAGAAGATCCTTGCAAGTCCTTTGGACTGCAGGGAGATCAAAGCAGTCAATCCTAAAGGGAATCAACCCTGAATATCCATTGGAAAGACTGATGCTGAAGCTGAAGCTCTAACACTTTGGCCACCTGATGGGAAAGTCCAACTCTTTGGAAAAGACCATGATGCTGGGAAAGATTGAAGGCAAAGGAGAAGGGGGACGACAGAGGATGAGATGGTTGGATGGCATCACCGACTCAATGGACATGAATTTGAGCAAACTCTGGGAAATAGTGGAGAACAGAAAAGCCTGTTGTGCTGCAGTCCATGGGGTCTCAAAGAGTTGGACACGACTTAGCGACTGAACAACAACGACAATGGGTTTCATGTCCACATAAAAGAAGTTGTTGCATCTTTGGCAAGTCACCTGATCATTCAGAACCTCAGTATCCCTGTCTTGAAAATGAATTTTTGTTGATTTTTTTTCTCATTTCGCATTTCCCCCTCCACAGGGAGAGGAGGAAAAGAAAACCTGTGCTTTCCAAATAGCGCTGGCTAGCAGAGAGCAGAGAGGGACCCAGCTCAGACACTTCCGGCTGCTATGGACCATTCTGTGCATGCCCAGTTCCTTGGCCATATTGTCCATGGCTGCTTTCTGCCGCCAGGGAAGAGCTGAGTTTTTGGATACGGCCTACAAAGCTTATGTATTTACTATCTGGCCCTTTAATTTAAGAAAAAGATGGCTGACATCTGGCCACAGACAATGAGCAATAAGGAGGGCTGATTCTGAGTTGTGCTGGTTACATTAACAGTGAAAGTTGTCATAGCGTTTTTATTCTGTTTGATGATATCTGATCAGACTTGGTCTCTTTCTGTTCTCACAGCCAAGCGGTATCATAGTCTATTTGTTAATACAGGGTTTGTGAACCAGAATCTTGTTGGTTTCTTGGAAATTTCCTGTTATTGAGAAGAAATGTTTTATAAAATGTACTTTTTTTGGGGGGGGTAACTGTCATAATTTAAATGAATAATAACTTTGGAATCATAGGTCAGTAAATTGTGTCTTTTTCATATAAGAGTGCATTTAATCAAGGCTTTAGATTACTTTTTAGCCTGCCTTGGGAATTTGGTTGGCTTTTTAGTTTAAAATTCTCTCACTGTCTTTACTCTTCTTTGGCTGTTAGTAGAACTGATAATCGGAGAAGGCAATGGCACCCCACTCCAGTACTCTTGCCTGGAAAATCCTGTGGACGGAGGAGCCTGGTAGGCTGCAGTCCATGGGGTCGCTAAGAGTTGGACACGACTGAGTGACTTGACTTTCACTCTTCACTTTTATGCATTGGAGAAGGAAATGGCAACCCACTCCAGTGTTCTTGCCTGGACAATCCCAGGGATGGGGGAGCCTGGTGAGCTGCCGTCTATGGAGTCGCACAGAGTCGGACATGACTGAAGCGACTTAGCAGCAGCAGCAGCAGCAGAACTGATAAAAGTCCAGACTTGTTTTTATGGAAAAAAATGTGAATGAATACACATTTATGTATTTTTTTCTTCTTGAAAGAACCAAATACGAACTACAGAAAATTGAAAATCATAAATTATGTTGATTTTAAGCCACTAAACTTGTTCTGGAAGAAGCACAAGCTGGAATCAAGATTGCTGGGAGAAATATTAATAACCTCAGATATGCAGATGACACCACCCTTATGGCAGAAAGTGAAGAGGAACTAAAAAGCCTCTTGATGAAAGTGGAAGTGAAGTGAAAAAGTTGGCTTAAAGCTCAACATTCAGAAAACGAAGATCATGGCATCTGGTCCCATCACTTCATGGGAAATAGATGGGGAAACAGTAGAAACAGGGTCAGACTTTATTTTTTTGGGCTCCAAAATCACTGCAGATGGTGGCTGCAGCCATGAAATTAAAAGACACTTACTGCTTGGAAGGAAAGTTATGACCAACCTAGATAGCATATTCACAAGCAGAGACATTTCTTTGCCAACTAAGGTCCTTCTAGTCAAGGCTATGGTTTTTCCAGTGGTCATCTATGGATGTGAGAGTTGGACTGTAAAGAAAGCTGAGCACCGAAGAATTGATGCTTTTGAACTGTGATGTTGGGGAAGGGACTCTCAAGAGTCCCTTGGATTGCAAGGAGATCCAACCAGTCCATTCTGAAGGAGATCAGCCCTGGGATCTCTTTGGAAGGAATGATGCTAAAGCTGAAACTCCAGTACTTTGGCCACCTCATGCAAAGAGTTGACTCATTGGAAAAGACTCTGATGCTGGGAGGGATTGGGGGCAAGAGGAGAAGGGGATGACAGAAGATGAGCTGGCTGGATGGCATCACTGACTCGATGGATGTGAGTCTGAGTGAACTCTGGAAGTTGGTGATGGACAGGGAGGCCTGACGTGCTGCGATTCATGAGGTTGCCAAGAGTCGGACACGACTGAGTGACTGGACTGAACTGAACTGAACTTGTGGTAATTTGTTATATCAGCAATAGGAAACTAATACAATTGTGAATTATTGGAGGAAAGATAAAATAGATTTCAAAAAAGAAATAAAACTCGACCGTGAAGGATCTGGGATAGATACTGAGGAAAGAGAACAATGGGGACAAAAAGAAGCCCATCAAGTACAAGAGCAAGGTGTCATCTCCCAGAAGGGAATCTCAGAATCCTGCAGGGAACACTGCACAGGTTAGAAAACTGAGACAAGAAGAGCTCACTGATCAGCTCCTGGCCACACACACATAGCTGTTAGCAGAGGCCATCTGACACCCGTCATTGTGTTCTTTAACACTGGCCACACTGCCTTCACTGTTGAAGTCTCCTGGAAGGGTGTGTGTTATGCTGGGTACACCTCGTTTATCAAATAATGTGCTAAAGCCCTGTAACAGAGGCATATAGAGTTCCATCGGAGCAGAGAGAATGAGAGCGCCTGCCTGTGCTTGGGGAATGGGACAGTAGGAAAATCCTCACAGAGCACGTTAGGTGTTCACTGGGCCATTAAAGATGAATAGGGCTTCCCAGGTAATGCTAGCAATAAAGAACCTGCCTGCCAGTGCAGGAGATGCAAGAGACACAGGTTCAGTCCCTGCATCGGGAAGGTCCCCTGGAGGAGGGCATGGCAACCCACTCCAGTATTCTTGCCTGGAGACTCCCATGGACAGAGGAGCCTGGCGGATTATAGTCCATGGGGTCACAAAGAGTCAGACGTGACTGAAGCAGCTTAGCACACATGCATGTAAAGATGAATAAGAGATTACCCTTTGCACAAGAGGAAGGATATTTCAGGTCACAGGAATGGAATAAGGAAAATATTAAGGGCCTGAAACATGCAGTATGTTTGGGCAATTGCAAGGACTTCAATGAGGTTAGAGCTTAGGGTGCGTGGGGGCAAGTGGTGGAACTTGAGCCTGGAGGAGTTGAAAGTTACTTTAAAAATGCATCTAGACCAACTTTCTGCTTGTGCCCTCTGCCTGGAACTATGTGGTATTTCAAAGTGGTTAGTGCAACTGAAGAACTGAATTTTAAATTGGATCTAATTTGATTAATTCTTATATAAGTTTTAATGTATTCATTATTTATTTTTGTCTGTGCTGAGTCTTGGCTGCTGTGCGAGCTTTTCTCTAGTTGTGGTGAGCAGGGGCTACTCTCTAGCTGCGGTTCATGGGCTTCTCATTGTGATGGCTTCTCTTACTGCAGGGCACGGACTCTCGGGCATGCAGGCTTCAGTAGTTGAGGCTCCCAGACTCTAGAGCACAGGCTCAATAGTTGTAGCCCATGAGTTTAGTTGCTCCGCAGGGTGCAGGATCTTCCTGGATCAGAGATCGAACTCCTGTCTCCTGCATTGGCAGTCTGAGCCATCAGGGAACTCCTAATTTAATTAATTTAAATTTAAATAACCACACATGGCTGGTGGCTGCTGCCTCGGAATCTAAGGAATTGATTCACGTTATGGGACATGAGGAACTTATGATGGGTTTGAAGCTGGGCAGGGACATAGTTGCATCTGTTTTGGAAAAGTAATGTTAAGGGGTGATGTGTCTTTCCTGGGAGAAGTTCTGACTTGCTGTGTGCCCTGCCTGGAGCCCACTTCTGAATAGTTACAAGGCCTAGGGGAGCAGAGCCCTGTCCCATGCAGTGTTGTTGCCTTGGTCACAGCTGATTGAGATGGAGTAGGTGTCTGTGCAAGGTTGTCCTTGTCTGGCTCGCCAAAAGCCCAGCGGGCTGGGGGTGGGGGCAGTGGGGGTGGCTTGATGCAAGAGCTCTACCTACAGGGACCCAGCATGGCCTGGTGGCTGACCAGTGCAAGCAGCTTTCTCCCAGAGGATTTAAGCTGATCTGTGCAGGGACTGTGATAAATTGGTGACATGGTAGAACAAAGAAGCTGGAAGAAAATCAGAATCATGGTAGGGAGACTCATAGAATTGCTATCGGGTGCCCAGAGTTGCACTGGACAGCCACTGTTGCTTTGCAAAGTTAACCAATAGAGAATATTACGTAATTTCTAAAAAAGGCTGCTGACACTGTCTCCTGTCTTCCTTACAGTCCTCTGAATCTTTATACTGATTAATAGCATTGCTTTCTAACTTGTGCCCTGAGAGTTTCAGGGTGCTTTGAACCAGCTGATTGGCTTTATTTACTGTTAACAGTGAGACTGAGGACTGTACCTGGTGAGACTCTGGAACCCCTAGTCACATAGCAGGAATACTCTACGTGACTCGCAGCATGTAAGAAATTCCAGCTGAGACTCTGTTTGGGTGATTCATCCACATGTCAGTGGTTCTGGATATGAGAAAGAAAGTATATCCTGCAAAGACCCTTTCAGAGGAAGGGCAGCTGAACCCATGAGTAACTTTTCTGACCCTTCGATGAGACAGTCTTCAGCTGTGAGACTTGTCCTTAATGTGTTGCTACAGTGCATTTTGTTCTTATAACGAACTGTAGATTTCTAAGTGTCATCATTTTGGGTACCATGGCTCTTCCCATAGTTTATCTTGTTCTCCACTACCTGAAAAAGTCTGATGAACTCTGCTGGCATATTTGAACAAGGAAGAGGCCAGTTGTCAGGTGATGGAAGTAGTGTTCCCTCAAGATGGTGAGGTTTCCAGTCAAAGCGGGGGTGCTGAGAGTACAGAAGAAGGGGAAGGTTGGACTGAATTAAGGCGTAGACTTGACAGTGATGGGCCAGTCACCATTTAATTGGACGAAGATATGAAATGGGCTTCCCAGGTGGTGCTAGTGGTAAAGAACCTGCCTGCCAATGCAGGAGACGCAAACGGGTTCTGTCCCTGGGTTAGGAAGATCCCCTGGAGAAGGAAATGGCAACCCACTCCAGTATTCTTGCCTGGAGAATCCCATGGATGGAGGAGCCTGGTGGACTACAGTCCATGGGGTCACAAAGATACTTGACTAAAGCTACTTAACATGTGAACATGGAATGGAGAGAGGGGAGGAGGAGGCGATGACAATGAAGGATTCAACCTTAGGCAATAAGGGCAGCTATGCTAATATGGTTTGAGCAATCTCTATGAGATGCAGAGAAATCTCTTTTTTTAAGAGAATAGTGAAAGTTGTAACCTGTAGGTGAGTTGAAGAACCAATAATATAGCCTTTAGTTGAGCCTATTATATAGTCTATAGCCTATACTCCAACCAGAGATAGAAAATTTTGATTAGAAAATCAGATTTAGAAAACAGATAAACCAGATGTTTGGCAAACAGTGGCTATACCTTGTATATGTCCTTTTATGGGTTGCAGTCCATGGGATCGCAAAGAGTTAGACATGATGGGGAACTGCACAACAATAATAACAACAGCAAGGTCCTTTTACTGTTTGTGATTATTATTCCTTCTTTCAGTCCACAATACTGAGTGCTGCTATGTGTCAAAACTATGCTACATGCTTAGAATAAAGCTAAATCTACAGGCCTGGCCTCTGATCCCAAGGGGCTGCTTGAGGTAACACCATGAAATATTTGGCTATGGAGAGACTAATGTAAAGTGGGAAGATTGTGAATTGAAGAAAATAAAAAATGATGATCGTGAAATTATGAAATAACAATCTGGGTTTTTAAGTAAGGCTGTTTGCATAAAGATATTCACATAAGAATACTAGAATCTTGATAAATTGTTGGAAGATTTTGGAGCAGTTAAAATAATCAATGATCACTCTATGCTGACTCTGTTACTTTGGTAAAGTGATAAAAGAAGGTCTGCGCCAAATCTCACTCCTGGCTACGGGCAACTGAATTTGCTGGGCTGCAAAATGGCCAATTCTGGTGGGTACAGCAACAAGGAGGAAGTTAGCAAAGCTTTCAGTGGGGGTTTCTCAACTTTGACACTATTGAGGTGAGTTTGGCGGCAAGCCCTGCTTACTCCATTACATCTCTGCTTCTAGTCTCTCATTAATTAAACCAGCCATGCCTCAGATTGCCAAACTCCAAACTATAAGCAAAATCATAAGCAAAATCTGGAAACATTAAGAAGAAAATCCAGGACGGCAGAATGGATGAATGGTTCATTTCCCTCTCAGCCACTTGAACTTCAAAACTGAGTGTCAACAATGTCTTCTAAGTTCAGGTGGAATTCTTTAGTCTCCTCACTATGTGACACCCTCAAAATTGCTCTGTATTACTTTAGCTTGATGTATTATAATTACTTAATTCAATGTCTATCTCCCCAGACATGGAGAGCACCTGGAGACCAGTCACCAGGTCTCATTAATTTTTCTGTCCACTGGGACTGAAACAGTACCAGAAGCGTGTGTGTGTGCATGTGCTAAATCGCTTCAGTCATGTCCTATTCTTTGCGACCCCATGGACTGTAGCCAGCCAGGCTCTTCTGTCCATGGGATTCTCCAGGAAAGAATACTGGAGTGGGTTGCCATACCCTATTCCAGGAGATCTTCCCAACGCAGGGATCAAACCTGCGTCTCTTATGTCTCCTGCATTGGCAGGCAGGTTCTGTATCAGTAGCGCCACCTGGGAAGCCCATCCATGTGCATTTACTGACAAAAGCCACTGTTCTTTACTGTCACCCGTTATTCAGGGCTCAGACCTGATGTCAGTGTGGCTCACCCTACAATCCAGCCACGGTCTCTTGGGTAAAGTGCCCATCTCCTTTCTGGCACTTTGGGGAGGCAGTGGACCTGCAAAGCCAAGAATGCAGGCTCTGCAGTCAGCCTGTCTAGGCGGGAATTCTGGACATGTCTAACTCCCAGCTGTGTGACCTTAGGCTTCCACTTTCTGCTGTCTATCACCTAACCACAGTTCCTATGGTTTCTATGGTGTAAGGTTTTTGTGAGGATTAAATGAAATAATAATATAGGTAAAGCATTAAGCAGTTAGAACTGGGCATGGAGTAACAGACTGGCTCAAAATTGGGAAAGGAGTACGTCAAGGCTGTATATTGTCACCCTGCTTATTTAACTTATATGCAGAGGACATCATGTGAAATCCTAGGCTGGATGAAGCATAAGCTTGATTCAAGATTGCTGGGAGAAATATCAATAACCTCAGATACGCAGATGACACCACGGCAGAAAGTGAAGAAGAATTAAAGACCCTCCTGATGAAAGTAAAAGACAAAAGTGAAAAATTTGGCTTAAAACTCGACATTCAGAAAACTAAGGTCATGGCATCTGGTCCCATCACTTCATGGCAAATAGATGGGGAAACAATAGAAACAGTGAGAGGTTTTATTTTTTTGGGCTCCAAAATCACTGCAGATGGTGACTGCAGCCATGAAATTAAAAGACGCTTACTCCTTGGAAGAAAAGCTATGACCAACCTAGACAGCATATTAAAAAGCAGAGACATTACTTGGCCAACAAAAGGTCCATCTAGTCAAAGCTATGGTTTTTCCAGTAGTCATGTATGGATGTGAGAGTTAGATTATAAATAAAGCTGAGTGCTGAAGAATTGATGCTTTTGAACTGTGCTGTTGGAGAAGACTCTTGAGTGTCCCTTGGACTGCAAGGAGATCCAACCAGTCCATCCTAAAGGAAATTAGTCCTGAATATTCATTGGAAGGACTGATGCTGAAGCTGAAACTCCAATACTCTGGCCAACTGATTTGAAGAACCGATTCCTTGGAAAAGACCCTGATGCTCGGAAAGATTGAAGGTGGGAGGAGAAGGGGATAGCAGAGGATGAGATAGTTGGATGGCATCACTGACTCGATGGACATGAATTTGAACAAGCTCTGGAAGTTGGTGATAGACAACGAATCCTGGTGTGCTGCAGTTCATGGGGTTGCAAAGAGCTGGACACAACTGAGCGACTGAACTGAACTGAACTGAACTGAAAGCCCTAAGCAGTGACTGGAACATCTTTAAACTATTGTTGTTGCTGTTGTTATTTTTTATCATCATCATTATAATCTTCGTTTACCTTGCCTTATCTCTGCTGGTTTCTTTGGGTAAGGGTAGTTGCCTGTTTGGAGAATTAAGAAGAGTCAGAAAGCTTCAGGAACTCAGGGCTGAGCCCTTTTAGGTCCTCCCGGTGTTGTATGTAAAGTGCAGGTATGGATTTGTGATTAAATAAACCTGATCCCTTCACTGCACCCTGTCCAGGTGGTAAAGAGATTGATGTCATCCTAATCCTCGCACTAAGAAAGACATAAACCTGAGAGTGAAGTGACTGTCTGCAATGAGCAGTGGGTCTGCACAGGTGATGGTGCCCAGGTTCCTGTGGGGTCTCTGCTGGGCTCTCCGAGGTGGGTATGCATCATGCTGGCACTACCAGTGCCTATTAAGCAAGGCACTTGCTCTTGCAACACTGGCAGTAAGGCAGTAATTCATTAATTCTGGCATCTGTCTACTCCCAGCCCAAGAGAAATTGGCACTGTAATTATCACTCTAATGATACCGCTTTTGTTGCAACATGTACATAACATTTCTTTTTTTCCATCTGGGAGGAAAGTGGGAAGCCCTCTATCTTTCAACCTCTCAGAGTCCCTGCATGACAGATGTGAGAGCTTTGAGTTGCTGATTTGTCCTGTTTATATTTTTCTTTTGCATTTTCAGCATCACTTTTTGAATCTCTGTGGGTTGAGAAGGTATCTTAGTCTGTTCACGTGGCTAAAACAAAATTACACAGACCTGGTAGTTTAGAAACAACAGGAATTTGATTCTGCCAGGAGGCTGGGAAGTCTGAGATTAGGCTGCCAGCATGGTGGGATGAGGCCCCTTTTCATGGTTCATACCCTGCATCTTCTTACTGTGTCTTTAGTTGTGGGAGGGGCTAGAAAGCTCTGAGGAGTGGGATCTCTTTTATAAGAACAATGATCCCATTCATGAAGCCTCCACCCTCATGACCTAGGCACCTCCCAAAGGCTCCACTTCCCAGCACTATCATCTTTGCAGGTTAGGATTTCACATATGAGTTTTGAGAGGACACAAACATTCAGACCAGGAGGAGGTGAAGATTTTTCATAGCAATCCTTTTTTTGTTTTTTTACTTTAAACTTTTTAATTAGTATTGAGGGTATAGTCAATTAATAGTATTGTACAACATTGCTCATTATTAGAGAATGCAAATCAAAACTACAATTAGATATCACTTCACACCAGTCAGAATGGTCATCATCAAAAATGCACAAACAATAAACGCTGGAGAGGGTGTGGAGAAAAGGGAACACTCTTGCACCATTGATACAACCACTATGGAAGACAGTATGGAGAGGCCTTAAAACACTAGGAATAAAACCGCCTTATGACCCAGCAATCCCACTCCTAGGCATATACCCTGAGGAAATAAAAATTGAAAGAGACACATGTATGCCACTGTTCATTGCAGCAGTATTTACAATAACTAGAACATGGAAACAACCTAGATGTCCATTGACAGATGAATGGATAAAGAAGTTGTGGTACATATGCACCATGGAATATTACTCAGCCATAAAAAGGAACGCATTTGAGTCAGTTCTAATGAGGTGGATGAACCCAGAACCTATTATACAGAGGAAGTGAGTCAGAAAGAGGAAGATAACCACCATATTCTAACACATATATACGGAATCTAAAAAAATGGTACTGAAGAATTTACTTACAGGGCAGCAGTGGAGAAACAGACATATAGAGTAGACTTATGGACATGGGGAGAGAGGAGGAGAGGGTGAGATGTATGGAGAGAGTAACATGGAAGCTTATATTACCATATGTAAAATAGATAGCCAGTGGGAATTTGCTGTATGGCTCAGGAAACTCAAACAGGGGCTCTGTATCAACCTAGAGGGGTGGAATGGGGAGGGAGATGGGAGGGAGGTTCAAAAGGGAGTGTATATATGTATACCTATGGCTGATTCATGTTGAGGTTTGACAGAAAACAACAAAATTCTGCAAAGAAATCCTTCAATAAAAAATAAATTAATTAAAAAATATAGTAGCTTCAAGTGAACAGCAAAGGGACTCAGCCATACATATACATGTATCCAATCTCCCCCAAATCGCCCTCCCATTCAGGCTGGCACATAATATTAGCAATTCTGAAATGAATGTATGACAAGTTCTTAAAACAATGCCTGGCACATGGACAGTGTTATATAAGTATTTGCTAAGTCGCTTCAGTCATGTCCGACTCTGTGCAACCCCATGGACGGCAGCCCACCAGGCTCCCCTGTCCCTGGGATTCTCCAGGTAAGAACACTGGAGTGGGTTGCCATTTCCTTCTCCAAGTATTTACTACTTTCCTTATAATGTAGTAATAAGTGCTCATTTTTTGGCTATTTGTTTCACTGGAATACAACATGTAGAAAAAGCTCTGCCCTGTTTCAGGCAATAGGTTCAGCAAACATTCCCCCATTTGAGAACCAATCAATCGTGGCTCTCCCCTATGTGGGGCTTCCCAAGTGGTGCTAGTGGTAAAGGATCCATCTGCCAACGCAGGAGACAAGGGTTGCAGGTTCGATCCCTGGGTCGGGAAGATCCCCTGGAGGAGGAAATGGCAACCCACTCCAGTATTCTTGCCTGAAGAATCCCATGGACAGAGAAGCCTGGTGGGCTACAGTCCATGGGGTCACAGAGTCAGGCACTACTGCTGCTGTTGCTACTAAGTCAATTCAGTCGTGTCTGACTCTGTGCAACCCCATAGACGGCAGCCCACCAGGTTCCCCCGTCCCTGGGATTCTCCAGGCAAAAACACTGGAGTGGGTTGCCATTTCCTTCTCCAATGGGTGAAAGTGAAAAGGGAAAGTGAAGTCGCTCAGTAGTGTCTGACTCTGGGCGACCCCATAGATGGCAGCCCACCAGGCTCCCCAGTCCCTGGGATTCTCCAGGCAAGAGTACTGGAGTGGGTTGCCACTGCCTTCTCCGAAAGGAGTCTTCTATGAAAGTTCAAAGTCCCCTTACAAACCTCATTGTATCACCCCAGGCAGCCAGTGCCAAACAGTTGACATGGGCAACCTGGATAAAACATTTGCCATCCCAGCCTAGGAGCTTACATTCTAGAGGCCTCAAGAACTCTGCCTCTCATAGTGAACTAGGTGTGGTAAAGCTGAGTTATTCTAAGCATGTTCAAAGCTCCCCAGCTCAAAGCCTGAGTGAAACTAAGGCTAAACCTATTTGACCTCCTCCACCCCTGGCACATTCTTGACTGACCTCTTTGAACTTTAAGATTCTTAATTTTCAGCAGTCTTTTACCTGAATGTCTGTTCAGCAATGAGGAAGTCTGAATATTGCTGAGGTGTTTAGAATTAGCCCTTTTTTGAATCAAAGACTTAGTTCTAAATGGAAAGACACTGATGTGACTTAGTAGTATAGGTTCTAGTATGTAAAATAAAAGGATAATAAAATAATAATTAACTAATTTTAATAATAAAAATCCTCAATTCTGTGCAGAAATGATTGTTTGGAAACTCGAAATCTTTAATGTATCGTGGGCGGTATATTTTTCTTCATTGCAAAGTAGAAAATTATTTTCTGTTTCTATATTCTACAAGGGATAAAAACATACATTTAAGCATTCTGTAATATATTACTTATCCCTACAAGCTAACTCTGAGACTGTTTTAGCCCTTCATTCAGCTAAATGAATACTGAATGATCCTGAATATAATATTTCTAAAATACTTATTTTTTGAGATAAGCCAAGTCACATCTCGGTTTTTCAACTATCTCATCTGTAATATTAATGTCCAAACTTCAGTCCAACCAATATTTATGGGCCTCACAAAAATTTAGAATGTATTTCTTTTTTTTTTAATGTATTTCTAAAATGCCTTTCAGACATAAAATTCTACGAAAGCACTGAATAAACATGTGTATATATACATATATATATAAACACGTGTATATATACACATATATATATATAAACATACATATATATATATCTCAAGTCAAAGTGTTAGTCGCTCAGTCATGTCCAACTCTTTATGACCCCATGGACTGCAGCCTACCAGGTTCCTCTGTCCATGGGGATTCTCTAGGCAAGAACACTGGAGTGGGTAGCCATTTCCTTCTCCAGGGGATCTTCCCAACCCAGGGATCAAACTTGGGTTGCAGGCAGATTCTTTACCATCTGAACCACCAGGGAATATATACACACACACACACACACACACACACACACATATATATATATATATATATACATATATATATATACATTGGAAAAGGAAATGGCAACCCTCTCCCATATTCTTGCCTGGAGAATCCCACATACAGAGGAGCCTAGGGGGCTACAGTCCATGGGGTCCCAAGAGGCGGACACAACTTACAGACTAAATCACCACCAGCACTATATATATATATATATATATAACCTTTAAAGAACATTTTCAATTTTACCTTATTTTTTAAAAAAATTTTTGGCCCAGCCACACAGCATGTAAGATTTCAGCTCCATGGCTATGGATCGAATCCCTGTCTCCTGCATTGGAAGCATGGAGTTTCAACCATTGGATGGCCAAGGAAGTCCTTGTTTTCCTTTTTAAATGTTCAAATCCTCAACCCAGAATAAGAGCACATTAAGATAGGGATGTCCCAGTCCATAATAGCTGCATCCTGCAATTGCCTGAACCTTCTAATGGGAATGTTTCTGTATCTTCTTATAGTCACTTCTATGACTGTAGTTCCTCTGGACTGTGGTTTTTCAGGAGCTGTCTTGAAATGGGGAGGATTTGGTTAATTATTGGTGTGGCAGATGAATAGAGGTGACCCAGGACATTCTAATGACTCGTTCCTCTCAGCAGTGTTCCAGATTCACTAAGCTTCTTTAAAGACTCCTGGCTGTCACGGAAGGTACATTTCAGAACCTGTAATAGGAGCCCCCACCTAGTGTGGCTCCGCTTCAGTGTTCTTTGCTCTCTAAGCAGGTATCGACACTGGAGTCTACTGGGCTCTCAGATGAGAAAGAAGTTTCCAGGATGCTTTTCACATTCTTATAGGTGGTGAAATCACAAAACAATCAGAATTCTTACGTTTACTTCAGGATGTAACAGATTGCTTTCCTATTTCCTGATCTCAGCCTTCCAAAGGACTTTTCTCCCCTAAGGATCTTGATTCCAAACAGCTGTGCATTTCCTGTGTGTGTATCTGGGCCCCAGTCTTCCAGGCACCATGGGCAGAGAAGAGATCCCTCCCAGCTTAAGTTTTGTGTTTTGTTTTTTAAAAGAGAATCCAAAATAGGTTGGATACTGTGGCACCTGGTCAAGGTAGAGTTGTATGTACTGTTGATGTCAATTAAAAGGGTGATAACAGAAGTACATATTTTTGGTCTACCAAGGCCATAAATTGCAGAAAGAATTCACCAAGACAGCAGGTCGGTGAGTGAGCTGGTTTAATTGAATTGGTATTTGTACAAGGTGACACCCTCTCTCATACCACCCACCCCCTCCCTGGGTGACTCAGCCACTGAAGGAGAAGCCTCTGAACTGTTCATTAACGCAGGCAGGTGGAGGTGGAAACTGCTTTCAGTAAACCCCACGTACTCATTCGTCTCAGCCGGATCACCTG
The DNA here is from genome assembly GCF_055505025.1 of Bos grunniens. Lineage (NCBI taxonomy): Eukaryota > Metazoa > Chordata > Mammalia > Artiodactyla > Bovidae > Bos > Bos grunniens. The sequence continues at coordinate 52,965,782 of NC_141176.1, forward strand.
GGGGAATCACTGCAGGTTGTTTAGACAGAAAGTCCCGGTTTTCTGCCCAAGACAGGTAAGTTGAATTATATTTGCAAAGGTAAAGACATCTGCTTTATTGCGTCACTTTCTCTGCTTCCTTTGCAAGTGGTTAAAATTAGAACTTACTCACTTAACTTTGTCTTCTTTCCGGTGAAATTTTGACAGCTTCCAACTGGCTGCTCTGCTTGTCCACAGCTCTGCTGCTCTTTGTTGTGATTTTAGATGGCGTTGCTTTTAAATTCTCCACAGTTTTACACATTTCTGGCAGCAGAGAAATGAAGGCCTGTTTGAGTTTCCATGTGGGAGCTGTCAGCTGGCAAATCTGGTCACACATAAGGATAGTAAATTCTTAAATCGAGGGGCCAGCATTTGCTGGTTTACTTTCTCAAGATACTATAAAAACCTTTTTTTAAAGGAGCTCCCTGTCTTCACAGATGACACTTTTACTGAAATGGTGAGCTCTACCGTTTTATAGATAAGAAGTCTTATTTGTTTATCTTGACTGCTGAAAACACTGCAAGTCAGTCACTGAGCTATGTGAGAGGGCTAGCCCTCCACCCTGTCCTCTCCAAATAAGAAAATCATGTTTATTGAGTGAATGTATCAAGAAATAAAGCAGGGCGGGATTAACTGGCTGAGGGGTGGTATGCAGTTTCCCGTAGAGATTCGTTCCTGTGCATTTTGCCAACTTGACTATGTTATATCCTGAGTTCCAATTTACAAATTGATTAATGTAGATGGGGGCAATTTTCAATGTCTATTCAAATCCTAGTCCTGCAAAACCAGTTTTAGAAGTCCTTTGATAAGAATAGAAAAGTTATTTTAACCAGGCTTTCTTTTATAATTAATAGCTAAGCTGATTTGTCAGACCTGTGTTTTTCCTCCACCATTTCCATTCAAAACTCAGAGCTGTGGGAATCAAACCCAGGTGCTAATCACACTGAAAGAAAGAGAGCTCTCTTTCTTTCAGAAGGGTGCTTCCCACAGCACATCTGTCTCTGCCTTGGATTCTAGAGATTACATCACTTTCCATTGCTGAGCAGGTCACCTGCCATCTCAGAGGCATTTAGAGCTCAGTGCTCAAAGGTTACTGAGCAATTTTATAATTGGTTTTCAAACATTTTTAGCAATCAGAAAGCTAAAGGGTAGCATTTGTGGATTATAATTTTGTCATGAAATGTGATCAGATTTAAAACCAGCTTTCTCTTCCACCATTTATAATGCACAAATGGTCCTTCTGATGTTTGCTGTCTTCCAGAACTTAAGTACTAGGAAAAACAATTTGAGAAAACTGTGAGATTACATCAATAAAAATTTTGGTAAAACATTTGGTTGATTCTGAATGTCAGGGTAGACAGAGAATGCAGATAAAAGGCCAGGATTTTTATTGCAATTTTAGCTTCATGTGAAATCTTAGAGCCAATTGACATAAATTTGCAACTGGAGCAGTCAGCCTCATATAAGAAGATGATATAGTATTCACACGTAGGTTGTAGGTAGGTTGCAGGTTGTGATACATGCACTCAGAGCCAGCCTCACCTCGGCTGCCAGTCTGTAGGTGCTGTTCATCTGGCTGACTCCTCTAACGGCTGGAATTTTGGTTGAAATAGCTGAGAGATTCATTTTCCTGGGGACTTTGTCAACAAAGAGGAGGTGTTTTGAATGACAAAGCCCAGACTGTGAAATGAACTGTATATAGTTAACTAAGCAGTCAACTCAAGCGATTTTCACTGATAGTGACCCTGTGATTTGGGCATTGACTCCAAGCACTCTTCAAGAGGGATGTGATAGACTCATTGACCAGCCAGCGGTCCATGGGAAACCTTTGCTGGTCCCACAGTTTGTCTTCTGACATGGTCCTGCTTCTAGGCTATTGGTTGATCATGTTTTTCTTGCTGAGAACTTTGAAATAAGGGTTTTGTGTATTAATTATTGGAAACTTGTCTGTAATTGCTTGAAGTTTACTTTTGAATCAAAACTCTTTATCAAATGTATTTCTTAAGAGTTTCTAGTCCGTTGTAAAACATCCATGTGATTTTAGAATTTGGTAAAGACCCTTCCTTAAATGGACGCTCTGTCAAATAACAGCTATATTTATTAGATTTGTGTTTATGTTAGTTGCTAAACTTTTTAAAGATATGAATCATCCTTTTACTGTGATTATTAAATGGAAGAGTGCTTTTTATAGCTACCCATTAAACAACAACTGGCTTACTTCTAGTTCTGAACTCATTGTAATTGTATACTTGAGAGCTCTAAGCATCTAAATAATTTATTCTCTGTTTCTAGACCCAAGTTTTCCTGGCCTAAAATGTGATTAAGTCTCCTTTTAATGGAACCTTCTGGGAGAAAGTAATAAATCATATAGACCATACTTTTTTAAACTAGAATACACCCATCCAAGGAAACTGTGACAGTATTCCAGAAAATTCTCAGAAGCCACAAGATATGCAGAGTACATCTGCATCAAGAACTAATTTTAAATATTTTGGAGAAAACGGCCTCCCTGCAGCCTTACCTTCCTCACTCATCTTTCCCAGTGTTCTGTCTCTCATTAAGTAAACATTTGAAAGGAATCTACAGAAGGCTGGAATCCAGATAGACTTGGATTTAATTATGACCCCACTTTGACCAAGTGTCACTTATATGATCATACTTACCTCACAGTACCAGCGAATAAAAAGAAAATTTAGGGTCCCTACTTAATTATGCATATATTTGTATAATAAGATAATATGACTTACGTAGTCTTTCACAAAAACACAAAGATATGTAAAACATGGAGAAAAAATTTCTGTATGAAAAATGTGGGACCTAGATTAAGAAAATCACAGAAGTTTACTATAAGGCCTAAACTTTGTTGAGAAAAAACATCTTTGAGTAGGTTCCTGGATGAACAGATCGAATGTCACCAATGTCAGCTCTTCTTCAACCATTTTATAGGATTCATGCAGTTCCAATCAAAAGTGTTAATAGAATATTTCTTTTGAAATCAAAGAAAATAATTTTAATGTTTATCTTAAGAAATTAATAAATTAGAATAGCTGATATAATTTCTACAAGGGAAATTAGTGAGGGGTGCTTGTATTAAATATTAAAATGTATTATAAAAAGACAGAACTAAAATAGTTTGTTTCTGTTGCAAGAAACTAATGGTAGATCTATGGAACAGAAGAGACAGCCATGAAGCACATTCTTGAATATATAAGAAATTTTTTATGTGACAAAGGAAAAATCATGTATCAGTGGGAAAGGGATTATCAAAGTAAATCCATATAGATTAGAGTTTATATGTAAAAATAAAATACATCCTTTAATTAGACGAAAATGTGTAAATATTTATTAATCTCATTTTTGCAACAAATGTTCCTCTAGAATTGATTATGTGCCAGACACAATAATAATATTTGGAAATACAACTGTAGACAAAATGGTCTTGGTAACAACCCTCAGATTTACAATGTGTGTGTGTGTTGGAAATGGAGACAAACTATTCAGCCACGCAAACAGGCAGTCTGTATGGTAATGTTGTTATGGAGAGGTACTCTTTGCCTTGTGAACACTTAGTAAGCCTCTTAACTCAGCCTGGAGAAGTGAAGGCACAGGCAGGTTATGATGGTATCACTGAATGCCTCTAGGAGGATATGTAATGTGTGACCTTAAAAGTCTTTCCTGAAAGGAGAGTAAGGGTGAAGCTGCTAAGTCGCTTCAGTCGTGTCCAACTCTGTGCGACCCCATAGACGGCAGCCCACCAGGCTCCCCCGTCCCTGGGATTCTCCAGGCAAGAACACTGGAGTGGGTTGCCATTTCCTTCTCCAATGCATGAAAGTGAAAAGTGAAAGTGAAGTCGCTCAGTCATGTCTGACTCTTGGCGACCCCATGGACTGCAGCCTTCCAGGCTCCTCTGTCCATGGGATTTTCCAGGCAAGAGTACTGGAGTGGGGTGCCATTGCCTTCTCCAAGGGTGAAGAGAGGCTCAGAAAGAATGCTTCAGGCAAAAACCGTAGTGCACGCAACAGCATAAAGGTGATTAAGAGGATGGAGCCCTCAGGAATTGGAATAACTTAGTCTAGCAGTAGCTCAGATGGTAAAGCGTCTGCCTGCAATGCAGGAGACCAAGGTTCAACCCCTGGGTCGGGAAGATCCCCTGGAGAAGGAAATGGCAACCCACTCCAGTATCCTTGCCTAGAAAATCCTATGGACAGAGGAGCCTGGCAGGCTACAGTCCATGGGGTCACAAAAAGTCAGATACGACTGAGTGGCTAAATTCCCTGGTAGAGCTTGAGTGAAGCATGGGGAGTGGGAAGAAAGAAGACCGGAGGGTACAGACTTGTAAGCCTTGTCAACAATTTGGATTTTATCCTGACAGAAATGGAGGCCATTGAAGAATTTTAAGCAGAGTGGTGACTTGTGAGAATGGATTAAGAGTGTAAGTCTAGAGATTGGGAATATAGGTAGGAAGCTGTTAAAACAGTAAGCAGATGATGTCAGCTTGAATATAGAAAGATAGACAATCAAGAGAGATGTAGGAGAAGAGTTACAGTATTTGGTGATCACTTGGATTTTGAGGTCAGAAAGAAAGTTTTATTGATGGTCTACCGGGGTTTTAAGGAGTGAAAGAATTCAAAAGGGGAAAAATAGAGAATTACAAAATTAGAAGCTGCTAATGAAAAATTAGAATTAGAAGCCAAATGAATACTGGGAAAGTAAAAATAAATATTTCTGACATATAAAGGTGTCAGACATATAAACGTTTTCCTACAAAGAAAATAAGAAAGCAATAAGAAATCTGTAATATTAATCAGTGGATAATTCACAAAATAAGACAATAACCAATAAAATTATAAAAATATGCATTTGAGCCAAAATGATTCTACTTTCACCTATTAAATTATTAAAGAGACTAATAAATGACAATTCTAAATCCTGGCCAGTGTGTGGACATTCATGTGCTGAGGGTGGATTGTAAACTGGTATAAAGTTTATGGGAAGATATTTCACAATAGAGACCAAGGACATTTTAGAAGTTACAACCCTTGGCAAATAATTTTACTTCTAAAGATCTATAAGACATAGATAAGAATAATAAGGGATGTGGTCAAAAGATTTGTATGGTTTTGTTGGAAAAAAACAGAGGAGTTATGTTATACTGATAGACCCACAAGATGAAATATTTTGTACTTGCAGAAGAATTAATTATTCAAATATTTTAAAATGGTATTGAAAATGTGCATCAGTAGGCTGTAATATGCAAAATAATAATAATGGTAATAAAACAACCCTGGAGGAAAAGAACAAAGGTTGATGAAAGGTATCTGACTTTTTCCTTCTTTGTGCTTTCTTATATTTTCCACATTTTCTGTTGAACATATATTACTAATATAATAAGAGATTTTACTGTGTAAAATTGAGATGAAGAGTGACCAGATGACAGAGCTGTAGTGAGTATGAAATAAGATTAAGATAAAGAACTTTGGGTAACAGTGTTTTTGTTCATAGTACATGGTCTAAATTTGGGTTTTTTTACTCATTTAACAAATGTTTTCAGTTAGAACTGAAAATAGTGCTTGAGGGGCTCAGGCAATAGATAATTTTTATTAGATAGCATTTTTATTATTAATAATAAACATTAGACCAGTGTCATGATATGAATTTAATCACTGTCACAGAGACTAGGACTCTGCATGCTACAGCTTGATGTTATCTATCATCTGCAGTAAAGATTGGTGGTGGGAACAAGGGCAGCTGGGGGCTCATGCTAAAAGCAAGAACAAGCAGTAAAAACATTTTATGGTCGATGGTTTGTTGTTTAGTCACTCAGCCGTGTCCAAACTCTTTATGAACTTATGGACTGTAGCCCTCCAGGTTCCTCTGTCCGTGGGATTTCCCAGGCAAGAATACTGGAGTGGGTTGCCATTTCCTTCTCCAGGGGATCTACCTGACCCAGGGATTGAACCCGTGTCTCTTGCATATCCTGCATTGGCAGGCAGATTCTTTACCAATGAGTCACCAGGAAAGCCCTTGGTTGATAGTTTTCAGATTCCAAATTCATAGCGTATAGATAACTAACTGGCTGGCTTCAAGATTTCCTTTGTGCTACATTCTGAACTATTTCACCCTCAGTAAGCAAGTTTTCTAATGGCAAGTGTAGACTGGGAAGCTGTATAACTAAAGAAATAGCAAATTTCTAACCATCACAGCAGGCTAAGCAAGTCTTTCCCAGCCTCGTAATTATTGGATTTCCTTCTACAGTGCGTGTGAAGGCTAAACATAGTCCATTAACTTAAATGCACTTATTAACGTTTACACTTCGTGAAGCCCTGTTTGTTTTATCCTTACATAATATTTCATGTTCTTTTAGGTGATAATCAGTTGTTTGATGGTTTGTTGTATTTATCTCACAGAAGATAATGCTGTTGTTTATTGGGTTTTAATTATAGAGTTTCTCTTATTCTTCTGTTGAAAATAGTTTAATAGCGTTTGTGCTTTTTTCAGTTTCTAGGCATTTTTCCCTATTATTAGTGATTTCTGGGAAGCAAGTACTAGTAGGTATTATTGAACCATGAAGGCTTTTTCATACACAAAAATGAATACCACCAAGCTACATATGTCATTCTAGACATTTTTGCTGTGTTTATTTCCATAGTCTATGTTTGCTTTTGGTTTTCCCCCCATCACTTTAGCGATTTCTCCTAAGCAACTATTCACATTTGGTCTTCCCTATAAAGATATCAATTTACCCAAGTCTATTAGAAGCTCAATAAATTAACTCTGGAGAGACTCTGGAGCATCCAACTATCTCTCTGCTGTTCCCATGATACTTTGTTAAGAAGATCAGAGAAAGTCTGCCCCAAATCTCTCAGTGGAGGTCCATCACAGATTTCTATTGCAAAGGAAACATCATTCTCCTCACCCTTTCTTTTAACCTGGTAACTTTCTACCTGTTGACACCTTTTTATTTCCCGAGCTTCTGGGACAGGAACTCTGATGTCAGCTCTGTTTGGGTTGGAATCCCAATTGTGCACTAGCTTTGTAACTTGAGGCAAACTGCTCATCCTAAAAACCTCTTTCCAAAAAGAGAGATTTTTTTCCCCTACTTTCCTTTTTTTCTTTTTTTATTAGAGGACATTACTCAGCTATAAAACAGAAGGAACTAATATCACCCCCTCTCCACATTTCCAACTCATGCACTGCCTTCTGCAAACAGACTCTGACTTCATTGAAATCATTCATTATAAAGTTTACTTAGGTGGAGAAGGAGGATAATCACTGTATAAGCCTTAAGGCATTATGTGGGTATGTATTATGCATAATACATGCATGCGTGCATGCTAAGCCGCTTCAGTCATGTCTGACTCTTTGTGACCCTGTGGACTGTAACCCAACAGGCTCCTCTGTCCATGGGATTCTCCATGCAAGAATACTGGAGTGGGTTGCCACGCCCTCTTCCAGGGGATCTTCCCCAACCCAGAGATTGAACCCATGTCTCCTGCAGCTCCAGCAATGCAGGCAGACTCTTGATTGCTGAGCCACTGGGGAAGCCCTGAGCATAATACATATACAATCTAAGCTGAATAGGGCTAACACTATCACGTGACCAAGTATCAGTGGTGAATTCTTTTTGTTGGCGTTTTTCTCTTTTCTTCTTTCATCTTCTAGTTTGTTATTCTATTTTCTGCTCTGCATTTTTTTTTTCTTTTCTGTCTTGCTCTTCCTAGTCTCTTTCATCTCTGCACCACCTCATTCCAGTTGCTTTGCTCACACAATCTTTCTTAGGGAGAGTTAGCAGGGAGTGGTAACCCGTAGCCCTTATTAGGTATGTCGAGAGGCATTTTGTCCTTGGGAGGGAAGAGAGAAACCCACAAAGTCTTTTTGTCAGGAGGACCCAAAAGACGGAGAGGAGTGCAGCTTAGCTGGGAGGTGACCCAGGGGAGTCTTTGAGTTGGGCTAGGAGGAGCTGGGGCTGACTGGCTGCAGGGGCAGGGGGATCACCTGGTGACCTAAATCTCTCAAGGAAGTGCTATTATTCAAGATAGAAATTGAGAAGGCCCAGAGGGAGATGAAGAGAATCTGAAAAGGGACAACTTGAGGAAATAGGGGATGTTTGATAGTTTCAAATGCATCCAAAGAAAACCATGGAAAACTTGACTGGCTTTGTAATTCAGAATTTAAGAAGACCAATGTTTTTCTAAAATCTAAATACAACATGTCTTTGGGCAGAAGCTGTAGAATTGGGTACAAACTAGTACTTTCTGGTGTTTGGCCACTAAGAGGAAACGAAAGAGAGGCCAAAAGTTGAAAATATATATATTTTTTCCTTCTACCATATTGACTTTTTTTGGCCATGCCACGTGGCTTCCCCAACCAGGGATCAAACCCAGGTCCCTGCAGTGGAAGTGTGAAGTCCTAACCACTGGACAGCCAGGGAATTCCCTCCCTATTGACTTTTGACAACATGATTTCACATCAGAGTTTTCAACTTAAGCATTTGGTGGTTTAAAAGGGAAAAGTTTCTGTAGTTCCCAGCATAATAGAGACACATCTTTTTACACATCTTTTCCCATAATATTACACATTTAAAATATACTTGTTGGCATATGTGCCAGTAACGGCATTTTAAGAAGCCAAGATGACAGTTGTATCTTTCTCATGAGAAGTTTAAAACTTGATTGGAAGGAAGCCAAGGACAGCACTTAGAAATAAATCTAATTGGCTGAACTGAGACTATTGAAGTGTGATTATCTGGGTGTTAAGTAAATATGAAACTCAGCATAACCTCAGCTGCTGAAATAAGTAATTTCTTTAAAAAATAATATAAAAATGAGATTTTGCTGCATGTATTTCTTGATATAACCAATTTGAAAGGTTTTTAATCCCCAATCCATTCTACAAATAGGTATTTGTTTAACAAGACCATTATTCACAGGGACCTATATTGTTGATCCATTTTTAATAGCAGTATAGAAAATTTCCATATGTAAAAAATGTATATTCTGGTCAAGATGGAGAGTGTTCCATTGCAGTAAAATTTCTGTGGAATTAGAGGTTGTTGAAAGAGGAGCTTGCACCTTAAAGGTTTTAGATTGGAGCTTCTAGAAATGGTTCTGGGGCCACCAAATGGACTGACATAAGGAGATAATTAGGGTGTTGTGGCCAGTGGGTCCTAAGGAAAAATAAAAGAGCAGAACCCTGAGGAAGTTTGTGCAGTTGTGAGTGAAACATGTAGATTTGATGGAAAAAAAAAATTCCCACTGTATTAGCCATTTTTCACTTTAAAAAAAGCTCCCAGAGGGATGGTACGGGGAGGGAGGAGGGAGGAGGGTTCAGGATGGGGAACACGTGTATACCTGTAGCAGATTCATGTTGATATATGGCAAAACCAATACAATATTGTAAAGTTAAAAAATAAAATTAAAAAAAATAAATAAAGTGAGAAAAAAAAGCTCCTGCATACTTATTAAACTATTATCATTTAAAAATAGAATATATTATATTTTCCTATCTCATTTCACATCAGCATTTGGTGGTTTAAAAGGACTCAATGGACAGCAAGCAGCTAGGAAAGAGTATAAAACATTATCAAGCCACTGAACAGGGAGAGATTCAGAGAAGGAGTCAGGTAAGGGATAGTGCCAGGCCACTCACAACTTCAGTGTGGCCATGGGAGGGGAGAGGCTCGGGGTTGAGCTGCCCAATGGTGATGGAGCAGCTATTTACTACTGCTGCTCCTCCCAGCTACTCTCCCATTATCTCCCATCTTCTGGAACTCCTGGGCACTTCCTGCATATCTGGGATTGGCTACATCACATGATACTTTGTGCAACATGCAGTATTGTGCACTGAGAAGACCCTGGCATTGCAATCATATAGACCTAATTGCAGTTCCTGGCTGTCACTTCCTCTGTGGCCTTGGCCAGGTTATTTAGCCTCTCTTGAGTTCCTATAATTAGAGGTAATAATACTCATGTGGAGGATTAAATAAGACGATGTGAACTAAGCATGTGGCACAATCTGAAGCAACAGTAGGAACTAAACACATGATCCTTCTTGCTAGGGGCATCAAACACATAGACATGTTGCAAGAAATAGTGTTTTACTAATAAAAGAGTCACTGGTATCTCATATTTTGAAGACCACCATGGGCTTTTAGACCTTCTGTTTCAGACCTACACAATGACCTTGTAACAGGCAAGAAGAGCACTAAGCTTGAGTAACAAAAATATGAAAGAGTAATCTCATGAATAAACTAGGAGGTTTACTTCTCTCTCACCCAAAGTTAAGAATTAGATCATCCAGGGCTGTCTGGAAACTCTGTAAGGAACCCTGCTCCTTCTAACTTCCCTCTCTGCCATTGTTAGTGTGTGACTTCAGTCCTGAGGTTAGTTCGTAGTCCAAAGATGGCCACTCTTACCTTTAGTCTGGCAATTTCAGAGATGGGAAGTGTGAAGTGCAAAAGGCCTAATCCTTCCCAGGAACTTTCATGAAAGAGGGAACAAGTTGAAACTGGGGTGTCCCAGAGAAAGCAAGTGAGGTCACTGGAAGCTATTCCTAGAAAGTATCCCAGAGACTCTGGGGGTGGAGCCAGAAAGGTGTTTATGGGATACCAGAGGCTACTCATTGGCAGGGAGACAGCAGTAAGGGCCCTGATCTTGTCTGGATTTCAGAGCTTATGACTCCTGGAGAATGCCTGGCTACCAAAGCATGAAAATATCAGATGCTTTAGCAGGATCTGATTACAGCCAGCCTTGAATATAAGGTGTGTATGTGTGTGTTAGTCACTCAGTCATGTCCGACTCTGTGACCACATGGACTGTAGCCCTCCAGATACCTCCGTCCATGAGGTTCTCCAGGCAAGAATACTGGAGTGGGTTGCCATTCCCTTCTTCAGGGGATCTTCCTAACCTGGGTTCGAACCCAGGTCTCCCGGATTACAGGCAGATTCTTTACCATCTGAGCCACCAGGGAAGCCCAAATATACAGAGTTGCTACATATTACCACATTCCTCTGTCCGTCGGATTTCCCAGGCAAGAATACTGGAGTGGCTTGCAATTTCCTTCTCCATAGGACCTTCCCAACCCAGTGATTGAACGTAGGTCTCGTATATCTCTTGCACTGCAGGCAGATTCTTTATCTGCTGAGCCACTAGGGAAGGGTAAATATAAGGTAAAGAGGAGGTGCTATTCTCTCTACAACTGCAGGGAGTCCCTGGCAGAGAGGAAAAGATGAAGAACCATGAGCTGGAAAACCTCAGGTGGAGTCCCAGCTTTGCCTCTCAGCCACTGCTCAAGCCATGTCTCTGCTAAGTTGGGATTATATTACTCTTAGAACATGGCTATGTAAATGAAATGAGATAAATTATATATTACTATAACATCATCTATAGAATTATTATTGTCTGAACTCTCCTCTTTCTTACCCAGCAGAGCCTAAAGGGGCAGCAGAAGCCTGGCTTGGGGGGAAATTGAGGTGGAATATGGGGAGGATACCAAAGAAAATCTAAAGAAACAACATCCAGATAGAACCCTACATATGTCCCCTTTAAGTCTGGCTTCTTTTGCTTAGCTTGTTTCAAGTTTCATCCACATTGTACTGCATATCAACATGTCATTTCTTTTAGTTGCCAACTAATATTCCACTGTATGGGTGTACCACATGCCGTGTACCCATTCATCCATTGATGGGCATCTGGGTTATTTTCACTTTTTGGCTATTTGGAATAATGCTGCCATGACTATTTGTGTGCACATTTTGTATGGACATAGGTTTGTAAGCTAGGAAGTATCAGGGAATACACAGATTAGGCTGCTCTGTGTGTTTGTTTGCTGCAGTGATTCCCTGAGAAGCTGTCCTGGTTCTCCTGCTGCCAGGCATTGCGGGCAGAGATCATGGGACTCCAGAGATGTCAAGAGTCAGGCAGGCCCTGCTGTGTACCAACCCTCTCTCAGTGTAATGCCAGGTACCTGTCCCGTCTTGCAGTGACTCATCACAACCATTATTGCTGGTTGCCGAGGAATGAGTTGGTTTCAGTTTAGAACCAGATTCTGCTTGTTTACACTTTGGCAGTTTACATCCTCTCCCTGAGCTTCAGGTGTCTCATCTGGGAGATGGAGGTAATAGCTGCTGTGCAGAGTTTATGTGAGGAAGAGTTTATGATGCCTGTGAGGTACCCTGTCACGAGCAGATACTATGGCTATGGACAACAGCCCTGTGCAATGGGGCCATTAAAAAAAATGAAGGTCAGAGATACGGTGGCACGAAGCTCTTTGAATGACTTAGCTATTTTAGAAATGTTTAAACTACTTCCCCCATAAGGACTCTATTAGTTTGCTAGGGCTGCCAAAACAAAGTACCACAGGCTGGTAAGAGAAATTTGTTATCTGGGGGATTTCTTTGGAAGTCCTAAGGTTAAGGCTCTGAGATCTCAATGCAGGGGATGGGGCTCCATCCCTGGTTGGAGAACTGGGATCCCACATGCCATGTGGTGGGGCCAAAAGATTTTTTAAAAATTCTTTAAGAAAGAAAGAAATTTGTTGTCTCACAGTTCTGGAGGTTGGAAGTCTAAGATCAAGGTGTCCTCAGTTTTGATTTCTCCTAAGGCCTCCCTTCAGAGAAGGCGATGGCACCCCACTCCAGTACTCTTGCCTGGGAAATCCCATGGACAGAGGAGCCTGGTAGGCTGCAGTCCATGGGGTCACGAAGAGTTGGACAGGACTGAGCAACTTCACTTTCACTTTTCACTTTCATGTACTGGAGAAGGAAATGGCAACCCACTCCAGTATGCTTGCCTGGAGAATTCCAGGGACGGGAGCCTGGTGGGCTGCTGTCTATGGGGTCGCGCAGAGTTGAACACGACTGACGTGACTTAGCAGCAGCAAGGCCTCCCTTCTTAGTTTCAGGATGGCCACCTTCTTTCTGTCTGCATCCTCTCACACCAGAGAAAAGGTTTGTGTGTCCAAATTCCTCTTATAAGGTCAGAGGAAAGATTGGATTAGGCCTCACCCTAATGGCCTCATTTTAAAGTAATCATTTCTTTAAAAGCCCTGCCTCCAAATACAAACACATCCTGAGACACTGGGGTGTTAGAAATTTTGAAAAGGACCTAACTCAGTGCGTAGTAAGTACCGAGGGGGCATCTACTCTGTCCCACAGGCTGGAAATGAGAAGACAACATCTTGGGTCTGACTTACAGAACATTCGGTCTTTTGTGAGAGACAAATAAGCAGTTAATTGCCAAATGCCTCTTCTCTGTGGACCCTGCCCTGTGTTTCATGGTTGAGTTTGCAATCTCTGCAAATACATTACCAGCTGTACATTCAGCATTCTGCCCATGTCAGAATCCCAGTTCAGTTGGCTACAAACCCTTCAGGTCTTTACTGGCTCAGGAAAAGGTTTATCAGAGCCCATTTAGAAACAGAAAGTTGGTTTGCCAAGAGCCCAGAGAAGTGAGGCCAGACTGAGGTGACGTGAACAAGTGGTTGAGACTGAAGTTTGCCAGGCCCTTTTTCCTCCCCTTTCTTCCAAATTTAAGGGGCCTCCAAATACTTGAGCGACTTCACTGTTAAGGATTTCCCTGATGGTAAAGCATCTGCCTACAATGCGGAAGACCAGGGTTCAATCTCTGGGTGGGGAAGATCCTCTGGAGAAGGAAATGGCAACCCACTCCAGTACTCTTGCCTGGAAAATCCCACAGACAGAGGAGCGTGGTAGGCTACAGTCCATGGGGTTGCAAAGGGTCAGACATGACTGAGCGACATCACTCACTCACTCAAATACATGAGACAGGGTCTGCTCTACACCCCTTGCGTGTCCAGCACCCAGTGGTCCAGGCTGTGCATCTCCTCCCCACTCCCAACCACACCTCCTCTATGTCTTTGCTTTACACTTTCCGAGGTGATAGAAGCCTGTGTCATCATCTTGATAGACAAATCTGACCCTCAAAACAACCACAGTTCATCTTGTTTTACTCATAAGGGAGCTGAACTATAAATATCATTGCCAAAGTGACACAGTAGATGGCACACCTTAGATAAAGGTCTTTCCAATTCTCTGGTGGTGAGGTGGTAAAGAGTCCATCTGCCAAACAGGAGACACGAGCTGACCCCTGGGTTGGGAAGAACCCCTGGAAAAAGAAATAGCAATCCACTCCAGTGGATTGTTTGGAGAATCCCATGGACAGAGGAGCCCGGCAGGCCACAGTCCACGGGGTCACAAAAGAGTCGGACGTAAGTTAATGACAACTTTTTAATTTCACTGAGACCTTGAGACTCTCTGCAGAGTGAATAGCTGCCAGTCTTATGCTGGTTGTTAGTCTGAGGTTGGGTCCTCTCAAAGCAATGACTGAGAGGCCCTTGGGTGCCTGTGATTTATGAAGGGTATATGTCCAAGAGAAGGAGAAAGGGAAGAGGGGGGAGGGTTGGGGAGGCAGGGGAATGAGCTGGGCAATGATGCGCCCCCTGCTGGCCTAACAATGCCACGGTGAGGGCTGAAGCCCCAGTCGCCCGCAGAAGTGGCTCTGCGTTCCGGGGTAGTCAAGTTGCTGGCTGCGGATGTAGTGGATGAGGGTGTACAACTGGCAGCCCCACCAGCCAAGGGCGATTTCCCAGAAGAGATGAAGCTGTGAGCCCATAGTGCCAAGCCCTAGGCTGGTAAAGTCACCAGCAGCTTCCTCTTCTCACCCACTCTTGGGGCACTGATATTCTAAATGAAGACCCCAGGGAAACAATGCCTTGATCCAGAAAATATATCTTTACCTTTTCAGGTCCTATAGTCCATTATCGTAGGAGATACATTTGAACCAGAGGGTGGGAGATGGGGGCTTTATAACCCTCACGTTATACCTGTAAACTGCTGTCTGATGATGCAACTGTAAGTCTCAACTCATTTATAGTTTGACAAGGTGATTTTTGTGTACCTTGTTCAGATGATCATCACAACCTTATGAGGTAGGTAGTGGGTTTCATTAGACCATTTTACAGGGAGATTAAGTAGTTCAGAACTTTGATGTCATGAAGCTGGACCTAGGACTTGATTCTAACTCAAGACGGAGGGCCCCCCCACATTCCATACACCATCTGGTGGGATGGACTCTGCAAAAAATATAACATCCCACCTAGGGTGACCAAGTCATCACTATTGGCCCAGGACTTTTCCAGTTTAAAAACTGCTGCTGCTGTTGCTAAGTCACTTCAGTTGTGTCCGACTCTGTGCGACCCAGTAGATGGTCGCCCACCAGGCTCCCCCATCCCTGAGATTCTCCAGGCAAGAACACTGGAGTGGCTTGCCATTTCCTTCTCCAATGCATGAAAGTGAAAAGTGAAAGTGAAGTCGTTCAGTCATGTCCGACCCCATGGACTGCAGCCCACCAGGCTCCTCTGTCCATGGGATTTTCCAGGCAAGAGCACTGGAAAGACTAGAAAGAGCATTGACTCCTCGGGTTTAAAAACTGAGAGTCTCACATTTGTGGAAATTCAGGGCTGACTTCTCTGTTAAGCAGAAAGGCCACACCTGGGGCTCGCAGTACCTTTAGGGCCCCAGAACAGACACTTGTCATATTATCTTTCTTGTCTCCACCTCCTGGCTCAGTGCCAAGCTCTCAATGCATATTTAGTCACTGAATAAATGAATTAACTGATGGGCTGATTCAGTCAATTGCCTGTCCTGTAACATAGGGGACACTAAATACTCCTGACTTCAGTATCTTCATCTGTAAAATAAATACATTGGAATAGATGAACTCTCATGTTCTCAGGGGACAGTTTATATCATATATCAAATCCAGGTTATGGGACTGTCCATGTCATTGAAAAATGTGTCTCATTAGCAATGAACGAGCCCCTTGTTGATTCTTTGTTGAGTCATTGTCGTGTTTTTCCCCATCCCCGTTTTTCTTTTAGGTCCTGACTGGAAGGCAGCATGTCCAATTTCACCTTGAGAAAAACATCTCCCACAGGAAACGGTAATGTAGATGCTGTTTCCTTTACTCAGAAAACTTAAAAATCTGGGGAAAACAATCCATAGTTCCTAATTTTTTTCATGTAGCTATGAATGCTTAGAAGCAGCAGTCTAATTTAATTAACATGGCCAAAGTTAGGCTTAAGATAAAAGTCAGAGTGCTGTAGATTTAACTCATCTAATTGCAATTCAAAGATTTCTTTTAAAAATCATGTATAGGTGACCTTCTGTATTTCTGACTCCCATGGGATCAAAGAATCATGTTATTTATAATCAGAAGTGTCAAGACTTATTGAGTATTATAAGTACTTCCAAAACAGTCTTGTGTGTCCTTCCAAGGCATATTTCTTTCTGAGCAAAGTGGCCCACCCACTAAACCCAGTATTGATTTAGCTGAGCCTGTGGTTCTACCTTCCCAGCTGCAGGGCAGGGCTTCATAACATGCACAGGTAGTTTCAGTTGGCACCACAGCAGTCTTATATGTTATGTTATCTTTGATGATAGGTGTGGGATTTGTTCTTTCTTGCCAGTGCATCCTACTTTGAAACAGTACTGGAGGTTCCAGCCTAGAAGATGGAGGTTGGACCATCAGATGCGCCTCTCAAGATTTCCAAGTTAGCAAACACACACTCAACTCCATGGCACTGTATCTCTTGAGGTTTCATTTTTCTGTTGTTAGATATGAGGACTACCACGCAGGGGACCACACTGAGGCAACAGGGTTTCCAAGAGGTCAACAAAAGAAGGACTTTCTTACAGGATAATAGCTGGATAAAGAAACGTCCTGAAGAGGAAAGGTAAGCGGGCATGGAGAGGAAGGAGCGGGGAGAAGAAAGAGCTATTCTCCATTTAGGAAACTAATGGCCGACTGGAAAGTGGATGCTTTTTTTTTTCCTAAAGCACTTTGTTGCTTGGCCTCATTTTTGGTAAGATTTAGTAAACATACTTTGGTTATATCAGATTTTTAATATCTGATTTTTAATAATCTCTCTACCATCTTAAATATCCAGATACCTAAAAGAACATGAGTTGTGAGTGAGAGAAAGCAGGATTTCAGTATTATGAGTAGCATAGACATTGATAACCTGAAAAAAAAAAAAGACATTCCAGTTTCCAAAAAGGTAATATTTAGTCCATGGTGGGGATATTCCTGGTATATATTGATCATGTCAGTTGAAACAAACAGAAGTATGATTCCAAATTTACAAATTTAATAATAACTTATCTGAAATTTCCTTATAAGCAAGTGAAATAGATAAATTCTTGGCTCATTTTAGTTCCCACTGGCTGTATACCTCTAGATCCAGGAAGCTGCTAAATGCACTGTCACTTCATGAGTGAAGACATTTACGAAGAAAGTATTGTCTGTTTTAACCATTACGTCTATTAGCTATATGTTTAAAGGTTTGAAGACTATGTCCCTAAACATATTGCCTCATTGCCAGCACAGATTTATAATAGATATTTGTCTAACCCAGATATATTTATTATAAATTGTGTGTGTGTGTGTATATATGTGTGTGTGTGTGTGTGTGTGTGTGTGTGTGTGTAGGAGGCTGTCTATGGGGTTGCACAGAGTCGGACACAACTGAAGCAACTGAGCAGCAGCAGCAGCAGCATACACACACATACATGTGTGTGTCCTTAGTCACTCAGTTGTATCCAATTCTTCGACTCCATGGACTGTAACCTGCCAGGCTCCTCTGTCCATGGGGACTTTCCAGGCAAGAAACTGGAGAGGGTTGCTATGCCCTCCTGCAAGGGGTCTTCCCAACCCAGGGATCAAACCCAGGTCTCTCGCATTGCAGGCAGATTCTTTACTGGCTGCGTCACCAGGGAAGCCCAAGAATACTGGAGTGGGTAGCCTAGCTCTTCTCCAGGGGAACTTCCTGACCCAGGATTGACCCGGGGTCTCCTGCATTGCAGACAGATTCTTTACCAGCTGAGCTACCAGGGAAGCCCATGTATATACATATGTGTGTGTGTATATATATAGATAGATAGATAGATAGATAGACGCATATGCATATGCCTATGTTCTTTGATTCCCTCTTACATGTCAAGTTAGATGCAAGATACTTTACATATAAAGCATCACTAAATCTCACAACTATCATCAGTTCAGTTCAGTTCAGTCGCTCAGTCGTGTCCGACTCTTTGCGACCCCATGAATCACAGCACGCCAGGCCTCCCTGTCCATCATCAACTCCCAGAGTTCACTCAGACTCATGTCCATTGAGTCGGTGACACCATCCAGCCATCTCATCCTCTGTTGTCCCCTTCTCCTGCCCACAATCCCTCCCAGCATCAGGGTCTTTTCCAACGAGTCAATTCTTCACATGAGGTGCCCAAAGTACTGGAGTTTCAGCTTCAGCATCAGTCCTTCCAATGAACACCCAGGACTGATCTCCTTTAGGATGGACTGGTTGGATCTCCTTGCAGTGCAAGGGACTCTCAAGAGTCTTCTCCAACACCACAGTTCAAAAGCATCAATTCTTCAGCGCTCAGCTTTCTTCACAGTCCAACTCTCACATCCATACATGACCACTGGAAAAACCATAGCCTTGACTTCTGGCAAAGTAATGTCTCTGCTTTTGAATATGCTATCTAGGTTGGTCATAACTTTCCTTCCAAGGAGTAAGCGTCTTTTAATTTCATGGCTGCAATCACCATCTGCCGCGATTTTGGAGCCCCCCCAAATAAAGTCTGACACTGTTTCCACTGTTTCCCCATCTATTTCCCATGAAGTGATGGGACCAGATGCCATGATCTTCGTTTTCTGAATGTTGAGCTTTAAGCCAACTTTTTCACTCTCCTCTTTCACTTTCATCAAGAGGCTTTTTAGTTCCTCTTCACTTTCTGCCATAAGGGTGGTGTCACCTGCATATTTGAGGTTATTGATATTTCTCCCGACAATCTTGATTCCAGCTTGTGTTCCTTCCAGCCCAGCGTTTCTCATGATGTACTCTGCATAGAAGTTAAATAAGCAGGGTGACAATATACAGTCTTGTCATACTCCTTTTCCTATCTGGAACCAGTCTGTTGTTCCATGTCCAGTTCTAACTGTTGCTTCCTGACCTGCATACAGGTTTCTCAAGAGGCAGGTCAGGTTGTCTGGGATTCCCATCCCTTTAAGAATTTTCCACAGTTTATTGTGATCCACACAGTCAAAGGCTTTGGCATAGCCAATAAAGCAGAAATAGATGTTTTTCTGGAACTCTCTTGTTTTTTCAATGATCCAGCAGATGTTGGCAATTTGATCTCTGGTTCCTCTGCTTTTTCTAAAACCAGCTTGAACATCTGGAAGTTCGTGGTTCACGTACTGCTAAAGCCTGGCTTGGAGAATTTTGAGCATTACTTTACTAGCATGTGAGATGAGTGCTTTTGTACAGTAGTTTGAGCATTCTTTGGCATTGCCTTTCTTTGGGATTGGAATGAAGACTGACCTTTTCCAGTCCTGTGGCCATTGCTGAGTTTTCCAGATTTGCTGGCATATTGAGTGCAGCACTTTCACAGCATCATCTTTCAGGATTTGAAATAGCTCCACTGGAATTCCATCACCTCCACTAGCTTTGTTCGTAGTGATGCTTTCTAAGGCCCACTTGACTTCACATTCCAGGATGTCTGGCTCTAGGTGAGTGATCACACCATCGTGATTATCTGGGTCGTGAAGCTTTTTTTTGTACAGTTCTTCTGTGTATTCTTGGTACCTCTTAATATCTTCTGCTTCTGTTAGGCCCATACCATCTCTGTCCTTTATAGAGCCCATCTTTGCATGAAATGTTCCTTTGGTATCTCTAATTTTCTTGAAGAAATCATACAAGGTAGTTATTACATTCTCATTTTACAGAAGAGGAGTCTGAGGCTCAGAGAAGTTAGGTAACTTGTCCAAGAGCGCACATCTATTAAGTGGTAGAGCTGAGAGTAACATGACCCATTGTCTTTCCGTTACTCCAGCGGTTCTCAGTCAGGGACAATTTTGCTCCCAGGGTATGTTTGACAAGGTCAGGAGACATTTACAGATGTCCAAACTAGGGGTGGGGTACCCCTGACATCTAGTCAGTAGAGGCTAGGAATGCCACCAAACAACCTATTAATACAATGCACAGGACACTCCTCACAACAAAAAATGATCAAACCCATAATGTCAAGAGCACTGAAGATGGGAAGCCTACATTACAGGATACTTACTTCAAGCTTTCTACTAAACTATTCATGCATGGTTGTTTGAGGAACATACTTGTAATTGGTGAACAAAAATGTCTCTTAAATTCTGTTATTAAATTCTATTATTTAAGAAACTATAGGGGTATTTGGAGATACACTAAGTTTTGGAGGTAACACTCTTAGATAACAATCAGTTTCACATACTAAGTTTTGGAGTTAACACTCTTGGCCTACAGTCATTTTCTTCTATAAAGCAACATTTACAGCTTCTCTTGAAACCTATTATGACATTTCTATTTTTCCAAAGTGACAGAGGGAGATCAAAGGTAAATTTGGTGCTGCAAGTATTTGCACAGATGTGGGGAGATAGAGATGTCTAAGACAATTTACAGTTGGTAGGAGCGATGGTTTTATGCCAGGCACACTTCCTTAAAAAGGCCTAGGGAAGCTTGGACGGCGTGACAGCTTCTCAGTGAAGGGGAAATTGGCTCTGATGCTTCCCCCACACTCGCTGGCCCAGTGCTGGGCTCCTTGTTAGGATTTTTCTTCAGGCAAAAAGTGCGTCTGTCGTCTGCTGCTCTCCCCCAGGTGTAGGGAGGGGATAACTGGGAATCTGGAGGGTTCTCTTGGGATCTTTGAAGGTGTATATTTGCTGGAATTGTTTCAGTTTCACTGTTCATCTTTCTTTTTAATTATCTACTGCAGTTCTTTTATAGCTTTATTGTCAGTGGTTCCAGAGTGTTGAGTAACATTAGTGGAGCAGAACCAGGAGAAATGTGATATTTCAGGTTTGGTTGGGTTCACACTGAAAGGTTCAGATACTTACTCTCTGCCTTGGCTCAAGGCCAAAGTCTTTACTACATGTTTTGACATTTCCTAACATTGCCTGTGGGCTTCCCAGGTGGTAAAGAACCTGCCTGCCAGTGCTGGAGACATAAGAGGTGCAGGTTCAATCCCTGGGTTTGGAAGATCCCCTGGATGAGGGCATGGCAACCCATTCCAGTATTCTTCCCTGGAGAATCCCATGAACAGAGGAACCTGGCGGGCTACAGTCCCCTGGAAGATGGCATGGCAACCCACTCCAGTATTCTTGCCTAGAGAATCCCATGGAGAGAGAAACCTGACAGTCTGTAGGGTTGCAAAGAGTCAGACGTGACTGAAGCAACCTCCCACATACACACACAACATTGCCTATATCTTCAGGTCCACTATACAAAGTAAGAAGATAGAACTTCATTTTATGTATGAAGTCCTATTGCATGATTGACCAGTAGGAAAAGCAAAAGTTTGGAATATAGAGATCTGGGACCTAAACCTACCCTTGTCACTTGCTAATCTTTTAGCTTTAGGAAAGCCACAGACTCCTTGATTTTCTCATCCATGAATTGGATATGAGTGTCTCCCTTGCCTAATTTATAGGGTATTTTAAGGACCAAACAGAGCACACTATATAATCTCATGGGTCAAAAATAGGCTAAATCTGTGAACAATCCACCTTCTTAATCACAAATACTGGTATATATTTTCCTACACTTTGTCAAGGAAAACTATCAAGGTGATCGAGGGGAAAAATTTCAGACATAACAGGCTTAATTAAATTTAAAACATGTTTGAAAAAAAGTTTGCCTTCCTGCAGAAAAGCCTGCTTCTAATATACACAAAGTAGTTGGCCAAGCATTCCCACACTCTGATGAAAGAAACCAAAACCAAAAAAACCAAAAAGCAAATACTCATTCTGTTGTGGAATCACCTGGAGATCTCATGGGATAAATCCGAATAATGGTCGTTTGTACTCCCAAACTTGTTTCTTTTCACCGTGCTCTTTCAAGTGGTGACTGGTTAAAATAAATGCATAGTTGTATTCTTACACCTGAAGTAAAATGAATTAACTTTGCCAAGCCTTGCGAGCTCTTTCCTGTCTGCCTTATTTAATGCTTACTAAAGGCTGTGATAACTTTTCACGTGACTTAATTTTGTTCTTTCTCTGCAGAGACGAAAATTACGGTAGGGCGGTGCTCCACAGACACAATTCCCACGATGCCTTGGACAGGTAGGTGTTTCAGACAAGTTACATCATTAGCAGAAACACAAAGACAATTGTTTTTGAGAGTAGACTTGTTCGAGGCTGAATATTGGTGCCTAGCCGCAGGCTTTCCCTGATGTTCTGGGCACGTGAAAGAGAATCTGATAACATTAGGGATTTTCACAAAGCAAACTGTGCTTCTCCAGCTTTCTGCTCCCAAAATGCAGCTTGAAGGCATAGAATCATCAATCCACTGCTCACCCTACCAAGGTGGCCTTCCTGATGGGAAAGAGCAAGGGCTCCCACAGAAACATGATGAGGTAAGATATTTCCAAGCCTTAGAGAAAGGAACCCTAAAAGAGAAATAACAGCTGAGTTCACTTGCTTTATGGGACAGTATGTTTCTTTTCTGCGGACGGTGACTGCAGCCATGAAATTAAAAGATTCTTGCTATTTGGAAGGAAAGCTATGACAAACCTACACAGCGTATTAAAAAGTAGAGACATCACTTTGCCAACTAGGTCCATAGAGTCAAAGCTGTGATTTTCCTAGTAATCATGTATGGATGTGAGAGTTGGACCATAAAGAAGGCTGAGCGCTGAAGAATTGATGCTTTTGAATGTGGTGCTGGAGAAGACCCTTGAGAGTCCCTTGACAGCAAGGAGACCAAACCAGTCAATCCTAAAGGAAATCAACCCTGAATATTCATTGGAAGGACTGATGCTGAAGCTGAAACTCCAATACTTTGGCCACCTGATATGAAAAACTGACTTAAGGGAAAAATACCTGATGCTGGGAAAGATTGAGGGCAGGAAGAGAAGGAGGCAATAGAGGATGAGTTGGTTGGATGGCATCACCGACTCAATGGACATAAGTCTGAGCAAACTCCAGGAGATAGTGAAGGACAGAGAAGCCCAGTGTGTTGCAGTCTATAGAGTTGGACATAATTTAGTGACTGAAAACAACATTTCTTTTCAGAAACTCCTAGGCATGTGGAAAATCGCTAAATGATACTCAGTGGCCAGACAAATGCAAATTAATAGGAAAATTTAAGCAAAACTCATAGTCACAATGATGTAAATAATCTAAGATTGATAAAATGAAAAGACAATATTCTTACTAAAGCACATTGACACTAACACACATACAAAGAACCACACCCAGCAGAAGAACCTAGTTATTTCTCAGACAGAAGTGTTATCTGGTTTAATAGGCAGATTCATGGGGTCACAAAGAGTCAGACATGACTGAGCAACTGAACTGAACCGAACTGACCACCAAGACATACTTAGTAAAGGACTACGATTGTTTTTTCATGGTGGGGCTTTAAAAAGATAAGTATACATTGTAAAGTAACTGTTGTTATTTAGTTGCTAAGTTGTATACAACTCTTTTGTGACCCCCATGGATTGTAGTCCACCAGGCTCTTCTGTCCATGGAATTCTCTGGAGTGAGTTGCTACTTCATTCTCCAGGGGATCTTCCTGACCCAGGGATCAAACCCATGTCACCTACATTGGCAAGTGGATTCTTTACTACTGAACCACCTGGGAAGCCCCGAAGTAACTATACTCAAGTAAAAATTAATTAAAAAAACGTTAAGTGGACACTTTGAATATGTCTATTTTGGAATTTTTATCTGTGAATTTTTCTAAACCATTTAAAAAATGTTCAGAATTTTGATGTGTTGGAGGAGGAAATGACAACCTACTGCAGTGTTCTTGCCTGGAGAATCCCAGGGATGGTGGGGCCTGGTGGGCTGCCATCTATGGGGTCACACAGAGCCGGACATGACTGAAGCGACTTAGCAGCAGCAAGGAACTAAAAAGCCTCTTGATGAAAGTGAAAGAGGAGAGTGAAAAAGTTGGCTTAAAGCTCAACATTCAGGAAACGAAGATCATGGAATCTGGTCCCATCACTTCATGGGAAATAGATGGGGAAACAGTGGAAACAGTGTCAGACTTTATTTTGGGGGGCTCTAAAATCGCGGCAGATGGTGATTGCAGCCATGAAATTAAAAGACACTTACTCCTTGGAAGGAAAGTTATGACCAACCTAGATAGCATATTCAAAAGCAGAGACATTACTTTGCCAACAAAGGTCTGTCTAGGAAGGCTATGGTTTTTCCAGTAGTCATGTATGGATGTGAGGGTTGGACTGTGAAGAAAGCTGAGTGCCGAAGAATTGATGCTTTTGAACTGTGGTGTTGGAGAAGACTCTTGAGAGTCCCTTGCACTGCAAGGAGATCCAACCAGTCCATCCTAAAGGAAATCAGTCCTGGGTGTTCACTGGAAGGACTGATGCTGAAGCTGAAACTCCAATACTTTAGCCACCTCATGCGAAGAGTTGACTCATTGGAAAAGACTCTGATGCTGGGAGGGACTGGGGGCAGGGGGAGAAGAGAACGAAAGAGGATGAGATGGCTGGATGGCATCACCGACTCAATGGACATGAGTTTGAGTGAACTCTGGGAGTTGGTGATGGACAAGGAGGCCTGGCGTGCTGTGATTCATGGGGTTGCAAAGAGTCAGACAGGACTGAGCGACTAAACTGAACTGAACTGAAGGGTCCCGAGTTTACCCCCCTCTACATGAAGTATCCCACTGGTTTTTGGGTTCCCAGCCTTAGTTCTTCTGTTTGACTGTTCTGTGATTTAGCTGACTGTCCTGTGACCTGTCCTGGTCTTCATGATTTTGAAGCTTATGTTCTTGTTCTCTGTTGGCCCTCTCTTACCAAAGGGAACCTGATAACTTGAATCCAGGCACTGGTGGAAAACACACCCTCCATTGTATTTGCCTTTCTCTGGAACTATTAAAGAACATACTTTTTGTGAAGCATGACCAGGAAAACTAATATTCATGTTCTTAATATGTTTCAAGATATGTGTGTGTGCTTAGTTGCTCAGTCATGTCCGACTCTTTGTGACCATGGACTGTAGCCCACTAGGTTTCTTTGTCTGTGGGGACTCTCCAGGCAAGAATACTGGAGTGGGTTGCCTTGCCCTCCTCCAGGGGATCTTCCCAACCCAGGGATCAAACCCAGGTCTCCCACATTACAGGTGGATTCTTTACCATCTGAGCTACCAGGGAAGCCCATGTTTCAAGATAATGTAATTGTAATGCCTTCTAAGGTAATTTTATATATTTAAAATTGACTGAGCGACTGATCTGATATGATATGATCTGATCTGAACCCTTCATGTTGCTGGACAGCATTCTGGCTAAAGCAGCATATTGAGCTGCTTTAGTTTTATTTTATTTTATTTATTTATTTAGAAGTTTTATCTTCACAAATAAAAATCTATAAGCCTGAGACATTTCCCCCTGGACTCCTTGGCGAGTATCTCAAATGACATCTTTATAAAAGGTAGTGTAGGTTATTTTTCTCCTTGCATTTGCACAAACAGATGTCCATGTGACACTTTTGCATCCTTCTGCAGAGTTTGTGTCCACTTTGGTGCTCACCCAACACCACTTTGGAGCACCTACTGTGTGCTGACACTGTGCCAAGTGCTGGGAATACAAAGATGCATCAGACACCAGCTGTGATCTTAAGGCGCTCTCACATTTCATGGAAAAAGATGGATCCATAGACACAGATACTCAGATTTACCATGCAAAGTGCTTGTAGAAGTGTGGGCCATGCTAAGGGAAGAAGCAGAGGGTAACTCTGACTGAAAGAGTGGAAGCCCGCCCTGAGGAAGTGCTCATTGGTGTTGCTGCTTGAAGGATGGAAGCTGTTTCCAACTAGGAAAGGGTAGCTGGTGAGTGAGGGGCTGGGAAAGAGGCACTTCCAGCAGAAGTGATAACATGCCCAAGAATTCCACATGAGCAGAGACTGAAAATAAAGGAAAATAAATAATTGTCTCGTCATGCTAGAAGACAAGCTTCATAGGACACACAAACAGCAGGACATTTTACTATGTCCTTTCTCTGCAAGATCATTAACATGTGTCAAAGGAGGCAGAAGGCACAACAAATAGTACCAGTGGAGATGCCCTTCGGAGCCAGACAATATTCTGCAGTCTGGGAACAAAACGAAACCCTTGCTTCCATAAAACTTCAAGTGATTCAAGTGAAAGTCACTCAGTCACGTCCAACTCTTTGTGACCATGTACAGTCCATGGAATTCTCCAGACCAGAATACTGGAGAGGGTAGCCTTTCCATTCTCCAGGGGGTCTTCCAAATCCAGGGATTGAACCCAGGTCTCCCGCATTGCAGGTGGATTCTTTACAAGCTGAGCCACCAGAGAAATCCAAGACTACTGGAATGGGTAGCCTATCCCTTCTCCCATGGATCTTCCTGACCCAGGAATTGAACCGGGGTCTCCTGCATTGCAGGTGGATTCTTTACCGACTGAGCTATCAGGGAAGCTTCCTGGTTAAAGGTCGAGGAGGGAGAGATTGAATGTAGATGAACACAGTATGGTATGTCCTGTGGTGATAAGGACCTGAAAGAATGAAGCAGCTAATGAGACAAAGCAATGGCGTCTGTGAGGGGCTATTTCCTGGATGGGGGTCAGTTCCATCTGCACCCATGCATTACACCTGCTAATGAGTCTCACCATGACCTCACTCTGAGTTTCCTTAAAAACACAAGAGATTGCATTAGCCATTTTTAATAAACATTATTCTTTCCTTAATAAACACTATTCCCTCTATCTCTGTTCATTCATGTCTGTTTATCCTCCAAGTCCCATCTCAACCTGTATCTCATCCAGGAAGCCTTCTCTGATCCCCACCTCCTCCAAACAAGCTTTCTCAGCTTCAAACTCCCTTGTACTTGACCTGAACGTCTTTTCTGATACTGACTGCTTTCTATGCTTGGATGTACATGTCTTGTCCTGCTAGCTCTGTGTGTGCAGGGTCTGTCTATAGTTAATTCATAACTCATTCCTCAGCTGATGATATACTGTCATCAGTATAGTATATGGTTTACCTGCAAATATTTGCTTAATAAAGATACACTACATCAAGTTAAAAATTGCATCTTAAATAGTATACTGTTTTGGCACATTTTCTGATTCAGTACCTTTGATCTGTCAGCTTCAAATGATGCTTTGAAGTGCAAATACAGTCAATCATGGTAGAATTCTCCAAAGAGCTTACTTTCCCTGTATTACTGGGTTAAGACATTGAACAGGCTTTTCTTGCTGATTGATCAGTCTGATCAAGCTATCTCCAGTGCTTTGATGATCATGGTTCCTTCTCTAATTTTCTTGTCTTCTCTCTGCTCCCTCTTTTTCAAATTATCTGTCTGTCTCAGCTCTCTGCCACTGTCTCTCCTCCCCCTACTTCTCCCAGGCTCCCCTCTCTTCTCTTCTTCCTATCCATCCTTTCTCTTTTCTAACACTTTCCTCTGTTCATTTTCTTCCTATGTTTCCTGTTTCTCTCTTTTCTTCTCTTGCTCCCTCTTTCTTCCAGCAAGGCCTCTTCTTTCAACCCTGTCCACGGTGCTGAACTGGTAATAGACTGATTTGTATGTAGCCATCCCACCGCTGCCAGACCAGAGTTTTGGAGAAGGCAATGGCACCCCACTCCAGTACTCCTGCCTGGAAAATCCCATGGACGGAGGAGCCTGGTAGGCTGCAGTCCATGGGGTCGCTAAGAGTCGGACACGACTGCACAACTTCACTTTCACTTTTGACTTTCATGCATTGGAGAAGGAAATGGCAACCCACTCCAGTGTTCTTGCCTGGAGAATCACAGGGACAGGTGGGCTGCCGTCTCTGGGGTCACACAGAGTTGGACACGACTGAAGCGACTTAGCAGTAGCAGCAGCAGCATTGTGCTGGCATAAGGCTCTGATGAAACTGTAAACAAACAGAGCTGATGATAAAGGATTGAGTTCCTCTTACATAAAAATCAACAACACTGAAAGCGGTACATATTAGTAATTAACTCTTTTGCATGATGTGTTGCTTGTTTCACATATCCTTATCTTCGACTTGAATACGTTCCATTGTAATTAGATTAATTGGACCTAAAGAAGAATTCTTTTATTAGCATGGGGAATTGGGTTTGCTAATTTATCCTAGTCAGGTCAAAGCCTGGGACAATTTTGGTACTCCAAATAGGCCTTTTCTGGTAACATATCTATCTCCAACCCCAACAGGCCAAGATTTTACCAAATCTGTGGAAATTGTATAAACTATTTTTTATAATTTATTTGATCTTCCTATAATTATTTTTTGCTACAGGAAAACAAATGAGAGGGAAGAGCCAAAAGCCACAATCAGTCGGTACAGATCTGACGACACTTTGGACAGGTAAGGTGTTTTGAACCAGCAAGTGGAATGTGTAACATATGTTAAATCCCATTTCTTATAAGGCATGAGGCAGATAAATGTTTACCAAAGTGAGCTTCAAACTATGATATTTTATCCCCAGGAACAGAAGGGCTATAAAGATGGAATTATCTTCTTCAAAACTCACAAAATCTTGACTTGCTATGCTATTTTCCTAAAATCTTGCTAATAGTACATCAAAAGGAAAAATCCTAAAGGAACTGGTTTGAGTATAGATGGGATGGGCACTGCATGTTATCTTCTTAATTTTAAAAGGAGAATATAGTTTTTTGTGTGTGAGTCACCAATTCTTGTTCTAACTTCTATTTTTCCATTCTGGAGGCAGAGAAACAGCAGTTTTTGTTTTAACTGTCTTATGGAGAGACTATACATTTTAATAACACAGTAGTTTTGATTCACTCTAGGATAAAGACATTAGCTCTTTAGAAAGTAAAACTGCTCTTTCAGCCATGGAGTCACTGCATGGCTGTACATGAGTCATTGTGTTGTGCCTGTTGTTGGCTCACTCCTAGGTGGAAGGAAAGGAAGGGCTCATAAATAGAAAACTTAGGAATATCTATTCAGGTTGAAGTGTAAATGCTACGAGTCACATTTAAATTTTATATCTCGTAGAGGTGCTTATCGGGAGAAGGCAATGACACCCCACTCCAGTACTCTTGCCTGGAAAATCCCATGGACGGAGGAGCCTGGAAGGCTGCAGTCCATGGGGTCGCTAGGAGTCGGACACGACTGGGCAACTTCACTTTCACTTTTCACCTTCATGCATTGGAGAAGGAAGTGGCAACCCACTCCAGTGTTCTTGCCTGGAGAATCCCAGGGATGGGGAGCCTGGTGGGCTGCTCTCTATGGCGTCGCACAGAGACGGACACGACTGACGCGACTTAGCAGCAGCAGCAGAGGTGCTTCCCAGGTGGCTCAGTGTTAAAGAATCTGCCTGCCAGTATAGGAGACACAAGAGACTTGGAAGCAGTGCCTGGGTGGGGAAGATCACCTGGAGGAGGTCATGGCAACCCACGCCAGTATTCTTGCCTAGAGAATTCTAGGGACATGAGACTGTTGGGCTACAGTCTGTGGGGTTGCATGGAGTCAGACACAACTTAGCAGTGAGTACAGAAGTGTTTATTAAGCATAGATAAAGAACAAAGTTAATATCTTCATTTGGAGTCTAGACACACTGAA
The DNA here is from genome assembly GCF_055505025.1 of Bos grunniens. Lineage (NCBI taxonomy): Eukaryota > Metazoa > Chordata > Mammalia > Artiodactyla > Bovidae > Bos > Bos grunniens. The sequence continues at coordinate 52,995,430 of NC_141176.1, forward strand.
TGCCCGAGGCCATCAATAGTCGAAGCCACACCCCTGTAAGCTAAAGACGTGCTGTCTTTGGAAACAAACACGCAACCTGCTGCCCTTGCAGCATATACACTGAAACTTATGGCATCTAATAGATTCCATATTCAGACCAGGCCAAAGTCAATTAAAACAGCAAATGCATGCGCTTCTGCACTCTTTATAGGCTTTTAAGTCAATCTCCCTAATAGCGAACTAAGGGGGTGACATCTCTCTTGTAATTAACAACCTTGACAAGAATCAGTTTGTGAAAGTATATACCCAGGATCTCATCTCCACAGTACTGAGTGAGAGAGGAGTCACAGTGCTTCTGTCTGTTCATCTTGGCCTTGTGGGCTGTTCTAGTGCTCTGTTAATTGAAGCAGGAAACCCTACTTCTAGGGATGAATTTACAAGTGAGGCAATTATATCTCAAGAAAGGTAAATATGTGGGAGACCTAAGCCTTCACAGGCTGAATGTTTGTGTTTGAATGTTTATATCAGGCCAGTCAAGATGGAACCTTAGAACACCAGCAGTGAACTAGACCAGACCTCACAGTCAAGCCAGTTAGTCATTCTCAACCTCAGCAGCAGATTAGAAGCACTTAGAAAGTGAAGATGTCAGTCTCTCAGTCTTGTCTCTTTACTACCCCATGGACTATAGCCCACCAGGCTCCTCTGTCCATGGGGTTCTCTAGGCAAGAATATTGGAGTGGGTAGCCATTCCTTTCTCCAGGGGATCTTCCCAACCCAGGGATTGAACCTGGGTCTCCAGCACTGCAGGCAGATTCTTTACCATCTGAGCCACCAGGGAAGCCCAAATCACCTAGAGAGCTTTTGGACTGCACTGATAATTTCCTTCCAACAGCTCTTAGTCCCTAAATCCTAATCTAATTAGTCTGAGGGGGACTTGGGCATCTTTTAAAGTTTATGACATGATTCTGATGAGCAGCCAAAATTCCAAACCACCAAACCAGCCCAAACCCTTCATTTTAAAACTAGAAAATGAAGCCAGAGATTTCTTGCTTTATCTACACAGAGGATTAGCAGTGCGTATTGGGAAGATGAGCTCCTTCCCCGGGCACTCCTATCCCCAGCTCACCCCCAACAGTGAACTGCATTCATCTCTCTAAATGTGGGCACAGGTGTGAGGGAGAGAACACAGACGAGGTCAAGAAAGGCAAGCCCTGGTAGCAGGAGTCAGACCCCATCATGCAGGGCATTCCAAGTGTAAGATGCGAAATAATTTTAGGAGGAAGATGATCAAATATATTAGGAGTGTGCATGTGTGTGCCATTTTAGTACTAACGTGTGTAATAAGTAAATATGAGAAAAGTACTGAGTTACCTTTAAGGAGTTCCCTTTTAAAATATACATCTGTCGGTAAAAATATGAAGTGTTCTAAAGAAGCATAGGTAATCAATAGTACACCGTAGCATTTCACTATGGCTCAAACCCTGAAGATTGTTTCATATCCAATTTGGAAAAACCAAGGTTAGGGAGACCTCTAGTGTTCTGTTGTGGAAGTGTAACTTTTCCTTTGGTTCTTCCGATCGTGTTGCTGATTAAGTATTTCCTGTCTCCAAGACTGACCAATCTATCTCATATCACAAGTTGATAGAAACTTCATTTCTAAGGGAAGTACCAAGTTAATCTCCCTAAGAAATGAGAAATTGATGAATACATTGGAATGATGTTTAAATTGATGATACATTGGAATGATGGTTCTGTCCATTATGATTTATATTATTTATATAAATTATTATTTACATTATACACAATTATTTATATGTTATTTATAGACTGACCCCCCTAGTGTTGTGAAAGAGATAGTGGAGGTGAAAAATAATAACTGAAGAAAGACCTGTTGCTCATGAGTGTTGCAACAATTAGACTACAGAACCAGGTGTATGAACGTTGGCCCTATGGAAAGACTTGGAGACAGACTGCTTCCTGGTTGTATGGCCAAGAGAAAGCCACTCACATTCTCTGAGACTCTATTTCTTCAGCTATAAAATGAAAATAACTACATCTACCTTGTAGAGATGTTCTGAAGAGCAGAGAAAATTGCAAAGAGTAGTAGGGAGCTATTTTGACTATTCCACACTATATTGCCCACAAAGACAAACACTGTAGAATTTTGATTAACTTCATTTAATTTTAACATCACAACTCTCCTTTATTTAAACCTTGAAGATGATTGAAATTAAGGTTCTGTTTTCTTTAGACAGATTGTTATTTTCAGGGTACCAGAGAAGCAATTTCCCAGGATTATTTTTATCTTATATGAAGATCTTATAGATGGCTCTAAAGTCTGAGCAGTTTGCAAGGAACATTTAAGTTTTATGATTTAGGATTGCATGACATCATGTTTATGATATTCACCATGGTTTACTGCAGAGCCCTTTAAATATAAACATATCAGAGGCTCAGTAGCAATTAGTGCAGAGAATATACTTGTAGTCTTTGGTCTAATGATCACCTGAGTGATCTTCATGAGTTTTTTTTTTTTTTTTTTTTGCATGTCTGTGCAAATCCTTTATTAAAGCAACAGCCAAAATACAGGATGGCTCACATTATTTTTTTTTCTTTTCTTGCTACTGTATCAACTTTAATACTAATCATTTGTTTATACCTTTAAATTATTTTTAAAAGGTAAACATTTATAATTTACAAATCAACAGAGTGACATTTCTATCCAGATACATTTTTCCATCTTATTTCCCACTTTTAACAAGGCATATCTAGAACCAGAGGGACAGCACATCAAATGGAAGAGCCAGCACCTTCTGCGAGCAGCAGCGCCAGACTGTCTAAGAGATACACTGAAGGTTTACATTCCTTATTAACTAAAAATAATTTATGCCAGAATATTCTCAAACCTATTTGCCTTCTGTTTTTACATTCTCTATGAGCTTCGATTTCGATGGTGGTATTCTGAGCATTAGACCCTTTACATATGACATCTCTAAAAAAAAATTTCAATTAAAGGTCATTATCACCATCATATAATATTTTCTCATATAACAGACACTCAGTCCTTCAGGAAGCATAACAAGCTATTCTGTTTTATTCCATTGCCTCTCCCCACACACACTAATTTGTTTAATCCAAACCTTGTTAATCACTGTAGAAACCCTACAAATCATTAGGAAGATGAACTTTGTTATATACTAGAGGATTTTTAAACAAACAAGTGAATGTAAAAGTGATTAATACCTTGAGGATGGTGGTGGTTTAGTTGCTAAGTTGTATCTGACTCTTTGTAATCCCATGGACTGTAGCCTGCCAGGCTCCTCTGTCCATGGGATTTCCCAGACAAGAATACTGGAGTGGGTTGCCATTTCCTTCTCTACATCATGAGTTTTAAATGCGGATTCATTCTGTACAAGTTAATACCTGGATTGTGAACAGTCAGTTGAGAATATGGAGCTCTGGATGATTCAGTGTTCCTCCCTTTTTGCATGCGAGAGTTACCAGTTTACATTCAAAGTATCAGCATTATGCACCATAAACAGAAACTGTGGGGTTGACTTGGGGAGTTTTCATGTATTAGTGTTAGTTATCAAGTGTTTTAGTTACACGTGTCACAATGACATCTAGGAACTGAAATCATTTTAAAGCTGGGAAAATAAGCCATATTTTTTCACCATGACTTGTTTTTAGAGCAAGGCAAGGTGATCATCCATCTTCCCAGGAACAGTTTATATAAAGCCCTGTAGTAAAGTGGATGGTGGGACTTCCCTGGTGGTCCAGTGGTTAAGAATCCACCTTGCGATCCACGGGTTCGATTTGTGATCAGGGACCTAAGGTCTCACATGTGGGATTGCAGCCAAGTCTGCTCACGGAAACTACTAAGCCCACCCACTACAAGGAAAGCTCTCGCTCGACACAATGAAGATCCTGTGTACTGCAACTTAGACCCGATGCACCCTAAAGAAATATATAAATATTTTTAAAAAAGAAACAGATGCTATGTGCTCATTTCCATGGCTTATTTTTTTTAGATAACATAAATGATAAAGATAACAGTTTAGAGAAAATTATATTAATAGTAGACCCATAGTACGAGATCAGCAGAAGAATCTTGCGAACCTTTTGTTTTCCAGAACCTAATTTTTCCGCATCCTAGTTTTGTGCAACGTGGGGAAGGGAATGACAACCCACTCCAGTATTCTTGCCTGGAGAATCCCATGTACAGAGGAGCCTGGTGGGCTGCAGTCTATGGGGCTGCAGTTTTGTGCAAACCTGCAGAATCCAGAAGACAGCCTCACATCTCAGGAAGAGCTTTCCTTTCTGATGTGCTTTTCTAGGGGTTGCAGTTGTGAGATCCCACCACTGGCATGCAGGCTACAGGATTCCTAATTTGTCTTCTGACCCAAAAGACAGACAAACACACCTTTCCCAGACCTACTCTCCTATGGAGATCTGAGTTTAGAGTGTTTTAAACCTCTGATGGTCCCCAGGACCTATTAACACAATGTGTTAGTCAGTGTAAACAAATTTGCCAGGGTAGAGCAATTTTTGTGACGAGTTCTCTCCCCTGCCTCCAAATCTCCATGGTTTAGCCCAATAGAAGATTATTGCTTGCTCTCAGCAGAGTTCAAAGTGATAGCCTGGAAAATTAGGGGAAATCTCTGCTCCAGGAAATGACTCAGAGACCTAGGTTCTTTCCATGTTTTAATTCTACTATCTTCAACACGTGAGCACCAAAGCTACAGTAGAAGAGGAGGAAAGAGCATGGAGGATTGTGCAAGAGGTTTTATGGTGGTTTGGGAATCATGAATAATATTTCTGTCCACATGCTGTAGAATTCAATCACATGATCCCAATATATGTGTACTGAAGATTGGGATGTGCAGTCTTCCTGTGTGCTCAGAAGGAAAACAAAGAGATTGACAAACATATAGCCTTGTCTATACCATAGCGAACTCTGAGCTGGTGATGGGCAGGGAGGCCTGGTGTGCTGCGATTCATGGGATCGCAAAGAGTCGGACACGACTGAGTGACTGAAATGAACTGAACTGAACTGATCTGATGCCATAGAACATTTGTTTAAATTGCTTAAGTTTTCCATTGATTCCTTTCAGTGACATAGAAAGTACTGTCATTGGGTAAATTATTAAACAACAATGAAAAGGAAATCGTTAATGAATTAAATGCTCAGTGAGTCAGAAAGGCTAGCTGAAAAGCATAAACTTTAAAAGTTACAAACTGTCAAAATGGCCCAATAAATAGATTTTTGTGGTGAGTATAATAGTTTTTTTTTTTTTAATTGTAAAATTTTATAAAATGTAACACCTGAAAAGCAATTGTTTTCACTAGAGAAAGGTTATGTTGATTCAGGCTAGAAGTGATTCTAGCCTGAAAGAGGTCTAAGAGGAGTTTAAAAACTTAAATGTTGATCCAGACTTTTGTCTTATTTCTTTATAAAGGATTTCAAACAGAAATGATGCTGCTAAAACATATAAGGCCAATACCCTGGATAACCGACTAACCAATAGGTACCAGTATCTACTAACTTGGGGAAAGGTTCAAGTACAATATTTTTCTAAGCATTACTTACTTACATACAGTTCTTCAGTCCTACTTATTATCTTTCTGTAAACCCTTATCCTCTATTTTTTAAACAGAAATAATTTTGGCATAAAAACTTGGCTCCTACTCATGGTTAAAGAAAAATAAAATCTTATTCCTGGCTTCAAAATGAAGAGAATTCATTTCTTCAGGCCATCATTCTTACCACATTTATATTTCTGTTTAAATTATCCTGGTGGCAACAGGATGTATTATGAAATACATGTAAATGTAAAGTTTACATTCCTAGTGTACAAAAATTATTGAACCCATCAAAGAAAAACACTGGGCTTAAAAGATGAAATTTCTAAAGAAAAAAACCTTTTTTTGGAATCTAATACACAAAAAGGTGAAAAATCATGAGATCAACTTTTCAAATGTATTCAACTACTGATACTTTCTTTTTCTTTCTCACAACTAATGTTAACTTTTAATAGTAATAACTCTAACTTCATGGACAACTGCAAATTGATGCAAGAATTTATTCTTTACTGCTGCTCAAACTTTGCCTTCTTGTTTTCTTACCAGAAATGTGTCCACGTTTCAACCACCAGAAGTGACAAAGATGTATGTACTTCTCTAACTAATCTTACATTTTAAGAATAAAGTGTATTTCTTCCTATATGTCCAAGAAAAAATCAAGGTGTATTGTCTTTAGGCCAAAGTTTCATTGTAACACAGCCATGCCTGCCCTCGCCAACTTTGACAGGTTAAATAGTATTGATAGAAATACTGAAGTGGTCAGCAAAACTTAAAGTACTTTCTATGTGGACTTTAACACAAAAAGTTTGCCAACCTCTGCTCTAATCAAACACCGAAGCTTAAGTCATTCTTTATTTCTTTTCTTTTTAAAAGTCTAGATTCTTTACTTTTTTGCTGATAGAACTTTAAAATTTTTTCCTACTCCTATGGCAACTCTTTATTCTTGTACATTACACTTGCCTCCCAAAACACCCATCACATCTACAGCTCAGCTGAGTCTTGAAATCATGCTTTTGCCAACTATCTATATAGACAAAATGCATTTTCCCTGGAATGTACTAATGGTGGTTATAAACAAGCAAAGTAGATATATTTTTGAAAACTTGGTTGATTTTTAAATTTGTATTTTCAAAAAAAGTAATTTTCACCCTGGACTGCCCTCCAATAGTTGAAACAGGCCTGAGTCACTTCAATTTTTTGAGGGTCTGCATATATTAACAAATGCTAAATAGAGATTTGGCTTCCCTAGTGGCTCAGACAGTAAAGAACCTGCCTGCAATGCAGGAGACCTGGGTTCAATCCCTGGGTCAGGAAGATCTCCTGGAGAAGGGAATGAAAACCCACTCCAGTATTCTTGCTTGGAGAATTCCATGGACAGAGAAGCTTAGCGGGCTACAATCCATGGGGTCACACATAGTCAGACATGACTGAGCAACTAACACACACACAGATTTAAAACAGTGTGATTTTTAAATGTTTTCTTAAACAAGCTAATGTATTTAATAAAAAAATTGTAATATAATTCTGTGAGTCACAGCATAGACAGGATTTAAAAATATTTGTTGGAATCGTTTGATGTGGAATCAAAGCACATCGAAATTGATTGGTCTGGGTTTTGGACACCGAATGTCATATGAGGAATGACTTCTCCATTCAATTCCTTCTGTTTTAATTATTTGAATGGAAGCCAGGTGATTTGTAAAATGGGTAAACTAAGGAAGAACTTTTTCTGCTGTTCTTTCATCCTCAAGTGAAACATTTTGTGGTGATTAGGAGTAGGTTGTAAGTCCTTTCAAAGGTGAGATAAAATGAAAAGTTTCAGCAATGTGCTCACTGCTTGTTCTTGTGACAAAACAGGCAACCTGGAGGTCTGTCCAGTGCAGAGGCCACCAGCACCCCCGCTTCCACTTCCACTACTACTCCTGTGAAGAAAAAGAGGTAGGATGGGCTTGTTGGGCGCCCCTCTTCCTGCTGTTCTCTCACAGATTGATCTTTATTAACGTCTGAACCAAAGCATCCACCAAGGCCCCCGGGTGGCATCTAGTTTGCTCTCCGCCCTTCCTCCTCCTTCCCTCCTCCCCTTCCCAGGGATCTGGTGCCTACTGTCTTCTGCTGCCTTCACACTTCAGTCCTTTCCTCCCCAGTCTCCTTTTTAAAAATGCCATCTTTTCCTCCAATTTTATTGAGAAATAATTGACATACATTGCTGTGTAAGCTTAAGGTGTATAGTGTGATTTACACATATGTTGAGGTGATCACCCAGTATGTTTAATTAACATCCATCATATCTTCCCAGGTGGTGCTAGTGGTAAGGAGCCCTCCTGCCAATGCAGGAGACATAAGAGACATGGGTTTGATCCCTGGGTGGGGAAGATCCCCTGAAGAAGGGCATGGCAACCCACTCCAGTGTTCTTGTCTAGAGAATCCCATGGGCAGAGGACCCTGGCAAGCCACAGGCCATAGGGTTGCCAAGAGTTGGACACGATTGAAGCAACATAGCATGCACAAGATTCATCATCTCACAGAACATCCATTATGTCAATAAAAACATTTCTCCTTTTGATGAGAACTCTTAAGATCTACTCTCTTAACTACTTTTCTATGTATAATGAAATGATATGAAAGAGAAGTTGCTCACTCGTGTCTGACTCTTTGCAACCCCAGGGACTGAAACCTGGCAGGCTCCTCTGTCCATGGGATTTTCCAGGCAAGAATACTGGAATGGGTTGCCATTTCCTTCTCCAGGGAATCTTCCTGACCCAGGGATAGAACCCAGGTCTCCCACATTGCAGGCAGACTCTTTACCATCTGAGCCACCAGGGACTCCTATGTATAATACAATCATGGTAACTGTAGTCATCATGTTATATATTACAACCCTAGAGCTTATAACTTCTTTATCCTTTGTTGGATGATGTTTTGAATGGATATAAAATAAGCTGGTCTAAAGGACAAATAAAAAAATGTAAGTTTTTACCTTTTGGCCACCTTCCTCCAATCTCCCTCAATCTGCCTGCCTCTGATAACCACACATCTGATCTTGTTTTCATATGTGCCATCTTAGGGTCTTGAATAGCTAGGTAATGTTTTGATGCTAGAACTCAAATAGTAAAGCTACTTCAGGTAACGCATGTTAACAGAGTCCTACTACAGAGAATGCCTTATCCTGTACAACAGCTGCAGTGTGGCCTAGTGTCACTAGACTCCAGAAACCAGTCTGCATCTTGGAGGCCTCCTCTGCTATGTAGATCGGGCTTCCTCCACATTCAGGGTCAAGGGTCCTATCTGGAGGCATCGGTCTCTGTTTGCGTGCTTATTACCTCTTCCTTCAACTTCCCCTGTACGGCCTTCCACTTTCACCTGTGCTAACTTCCATTTATCTAGTAGGCATGGAGGAAGAGGTAGATCTTCAGTGGTAGAATCTTCTTTATGTAGCAGAATGGGATGGTGGGAGTGATTTTTGCATGTTGAAGAGAACATAGTACCAGTGAATCGTGACATGAATGGAAAACAAGCTTTCGTGAACCTCACTGCTTTTGAAATTTTTTTATTTTCTTTGCTTGCTCCTCTGCCCATGCTTGGGCTTCCCAGATGGTGCTAGAGGTAAAGAACCTGCCTGCCAATGCATGAGACGCAAAAGACATGGGTTCCTCTCTGGGTCGGGAAGATCCCCTGGAGAAGGGCATGGCAACCCACTCCAGTATTTTTGCCTGGGACAATCCCCATGGACAGAGGAATCTGGCGGACTACAGTCCATGTGGTTGCAAAGAGTCAGAAACGACTGAAGCGACTTCGCACGCACACACAGGACTCTGCCTGGTATAGGGCAGGTGTTCAGTGCTTGCTGATGAGCTGGCTGACTGCCACGCTGCTCCTGAAATCCTCCTGGAGGGAAATGACTGATTCTATTTTCTCCTGCAGACAAAATTTTGATTGTGTCTACAGAGTCTCAGGAAATAAGATTATCCTTCTTTTGGATCCAAATTTCACACTTCCCCTGATCCTTTCTTTGTCGTTAGGAGAAACTGAAAGGGAAATTTAAGGTCAGTTAGTTCAATCTCCTACCCCGGGCAAGAATCTTTCCTCTGATAGGCTAGGCATCATTCAGGAGCATTGCAGCCAGAAGCATGACTCTCACTTTTGTGATGTGCCTTGACTAAGCTCTTGGGGGTTGCATTGAGCTGAAATTGGCTTTGATTTACTCCTATCCCATCAGCACAGTCCTGAAATCTCAGAGAATAGACCAGCTTCGAGAATTTAAAGGACTCTCCTGTCCTTATCCTTGATCTTCCTTTTCCAGGCTATCTTACTCTCCTCTGAACATCATTTTTGATATATAACTTAGTCTTTTTGACAGAGTCCTTAGCTATCTCTACCAATTAAAATGATGTCTTAATAATGGGAAAGCATCTTTCTAATTGGATATGTGTGTGTGTGTGTACATTTATGTATAAATGTATGTGCTTAGTTGCTCATATATGCATCTATATAAAATTGAGCTTGGCATTGCTGTGGCATTCATTTATACTTTCAATATTCTTACTTTCAGCATTTCCTGTCATACAGAATTTTTAAAACCATATTTTGAGTAGAACATAAGTGTTGTTATTTTTATTATGAAATGTTTCAGAAATGCAGACGAACAGAGAGGTGTGTTGATAATGAGCACCCATGAACCTACCATACAGATTCAACATTATTATTTTCCAGATTTCCTGCAGATTTCTTTTTAAAAAGTGTCTACATTGTTTACTGTCAAAGGAAATGGGCAAAGGGATTTATTTGGGAGAGCAGATTGCCTGCAATATAGGCCGTTACTTCCTATGGCAGGAAGTAAATAGTTTTCATTTTATCTCTAAGACCTTGTAGGAAAGTCATCTCATTTCCTTTTCACCTGTCAATTTATTTTCAGCTTTTCCTGGAAGACATGTGGGTGGGGGGTCAGGTCTTTGGAGCACAATGCTTATAACTGATGTCATTTCTTAACAGACAGTCCTGGTTTCCACCACCTCCTCCAGGTTACACCACCACCCCAAACACAGGAGCAAGCAGAAGGTAAGAGAAAGATGTCAGAGGTAATTGCTATGTAATATGATGGAAGAATGTGTTAGATATTGACAACATATAATTGTGGATGCTTTGGAATAAAGCTGAGGCAATTTTGTGAACTCTGAGCTCTCAATAAGATAGTGCCCAGTGAAAGTGAGGTCAGGGTACAAGTGTGCCTGGTAGGAAATCTGACATGCTTTGAGGTGTAAATGACTGTATTTTTAGTTTGCTAAGGGTTGCTGTAGCAAAGTACCATAAAGGTGGGTGATATGAGAGAAATGTATTGTCTCACAGTTGCAGAGGCTGGAAGCCCAAGAGCAAGGTGTTGACGGGGTTCCTTCTGAGAGTTGTGAGAAGGGATCTATTCCACCCTTTTTCCTGGCTTCCGGTGTTTTCCTACCAATCTTTGGTATTCCTGAGTTTGTATAAGGGCTTCCCTGGTGGCTCAGATGGTAAAGAATCTGCCCTCAATGCAAAAGACCCAGGTTCGATCCCTTGGTCAGGAAGGTCCCCTTTAGAAGGGAATGGCTACCCACTCCAGTATTCTTGCCTGGAGAATTCCATGGACAGAGGGGCCTGGCAGGCTACAGTCCATGGGATCGCGCCATTTCAATCTCCACCTTCATCTTTACATGGTGTTTACCCTGTGTGCCTGTCTGTGTCCAAAGTTCCCCCTCTTATAAGGACACCAGGCCTATCGAATGGGGGCTCATCCAACTCTGGTATGATCTCATCCTGACTCAGCTACTTATGTCCATGACTCATGCCTTACCTACTTGTGTCTACTAATGTCCCCATTTTCCAAACAAATTTGGAGAGGACATCATTCGATCCATAAGGAGGGCAAGGGAGAGAACAGGGCCCATCACTAGATGGGGCCCAGTGTGGGCTCTCGTGCACAGTCAGTTTTGCTCTGATGAACCCAGATGTCAGGATGGGAATGTGTATGGCAAGTTCTTGGTGAACTTAAAGTGACAGATGAGTAGTGTGTGTTTGCTTGTACTTTTTTGTTGCTGTTGAGAGCAATAATTATAACTAAATTAGAGCCCATGTGGAGAACACCTGGCTCTACCGTTTCCATACTGGGAATGTCAACAACTATTTAAATGAATAAATATTTAATAATAAGTGATTACTGTATGCCAGATATTGTTCTAGGATCTTGGGAGATATCAGGGAACAAAACACGGAGCCTACACTCAAGACTTCAGTGCAATAGCCACAGTGTAGGCCTCTAATAATCTATGTTGTCATTAGCACTTGACGAAAAATAGGTCTCCAAGGTGGTTTTGGTTTAGGTATCCAAAATTATTTTCATGTCATCAACCTCTAGAATATCTTCACCCAATATTTCCATGTTTAAATGGGATTCATTTTCCCAATCCAACACTTGGAAAAAGGGTATGAAGCAGTGCCCTTGTTTCATATGAGACTGTTTTATTTCCAAAAGTTTTCATCTGTTGAACAGGCTTTTAATGTGTCTTTAATTTCCCAAATAATAGGTATATTTGGAAATAAATGTCTTATAATTTAACTTGAATCTATAAGGACATAAATAACTTTAGTTGACTAATATACAAAAAGAACTCTAATTGTCTTTCATACCCGTGGCTTCATCTGTATATATGTGTGTGTACATATGTATTATATTATATGTGTATAACATATGTATAAAATTATTGGACTTGTTGAAAAATCACAGCTTGGAATTATACCAACCTTCTCTTAAAATATTTTCTTTTTAAACCTGTTCATCTTTTTAAACCTGTGGGTGGTTTCCAATTATATGAACTGCCAAATATGGATTGTGTCTCTAATTATAACCTCCTTTCTCCTCGGGCTGTGTTTAGATATTTCTCCATGAGTGGTACCTTTCATGGAACTACCCAAGATATTATTGTAAGATACTACTGTATATTCCATCCAATTTTGTCTTGATAGACAGTAACTGATACTTAGAAACATTCATTATGAATTTCCCAAATAACTTATTTTTATCTTTTATCTGTTATTCCATTGTTCATGTAAATTATCATCATAATAAGCATGTGTTATGTAACTGTGTAAAGATACGAAAGGGCTATTCCTACACCACCATCATATGTGCTCAGTGCACATTCAGCTATGGATCTGTTTGAACAGAACTGATACTGCCTGGCTATATGCCCTTACAATTTATGCATAGCTGGATGTGATTTACATGGTAAATAGATAAAATTAGTTACAATGCTTCTATTTCTGATTTCTGGATCAGATGCCTAGCACCAGATTTAAGGGAGAGAGAAGATTATTGGATAAGGTTGATGAATTTAAATATCCACTCCTTTCTTAAAGTCACAGATTATTAATAGAATGGCTAGACCAAACGACTTCTCTTCGAGGATCAGAGCTAATGTTATCCCAAGCTTTCAGGGAAAGGAGAGAATAATAGCAGTATAGCAATGCCTTTGATTCCTAAAGCTCTTTTCTTTGGAACAGCTCCAAGTACTGCTTCTGTTTCTCACCTTTAATACCAGTGCATTCTCGGGGCTGAGAAGTAGCCTTTTCACCAGAAGCCAAAAACTAGAAGCAATTATTAAATGATGAAAGGAATCAAAGATTTCCAAAAGAGATCTTTGTCCCCAGAAGAACAAAAAGAAGATGGAAATAGGTCAGGAACAAATAAAATGGAGAACTGTGATTTTTAATACTAGCTAATAGCCAGTGCTAACTTTATTTCCCTTCCACCTTTACTAATTCACTGGTCTCCATCTCCCTTTCTCCCCTTTCTCCTCTTCTGCAAAAGAATTTCCCCTTAATACCAACACTCACTCTCGTTTCTGTTCTTCATTTTGTGAACCTTCATTTTTCCATCACCTAATCTTTCCAAGAGATTTCATTTTCTCCCACACACCCATTCCCAGTTATTACAAGGAGAGGTCATTTTCCTGAATGTTTTTCCCCTCTAACCTCTCTGTGATCTTTAACCCCATGGACTACCCCATTCCTCAGTTTTCCCTTTCTTGACTTACGTAGTGTGGAAGAACCAAACTTAGTTGTGTTTGGATTGACAACTTGTATTGGTGTTGTGTTTGGATTAAAATCTGTTACAGGCATGATGTAAGCTGCACCCAAGTGGTCTTAAGCTTTTTTTTTAATCTATAGAAGAACCCATAATATCACACTTTTCTCTATATTTATATGTATATCTGTACCTATAACTCTACAAGTCTGTGTTTATGTCTACAGCCATTGATATTTCTATAGCTACATCTAGAAATATATCTACATCTCATTCTGTCTATATAATTAACATAAGGTTGGTGAATTCAGTTCAGTTCGGTTGCTCAGTTGTGTCCAACTCTTTGCAACCCCATGGACTGCAGCACGCCAGGCTTCCCTGTCTATCACCAACTCCTGGAGCCTACTCAAACTCATGTTGGTGAATTCAACTAGATTTTAAATGAGCAAGTTAAATTTTCTAATATAACTATACAGTAGAGCTAAAGAAAAAAGCAATTTCTTAAAACAAATATCATTTTATGTATGACACACATTAGTCTTACAATGAGAAGGTTAAGATCTGGTGAGCAAACAAAATTTTGGAATTAAGAATCAAATATCTCTGAAAGTCTCTTGCCCTCTTTCTGATAAAACAAGTAGAGAAAGAAGCTGTAATTCATGGTAGTAAGACACAGCAGGTAAAGTTCTGAACTTAAATAAAACTCTTTCTAGCTGATTGCTAAGGTAACTCCTTAGTCCTTGAATATAAATGTTCTCTGATCTCTTTTTTCTCTTGTTGAGAAGGGAAAACTCTAGCACAGGGTTTTGAATGACCAACGTGTATGTGCCGTGTGAGCTGTGCTTAGTCACTCAGTCATGTCCAACTCTTTGCAACCCCATGGACTGTAGCCCGCCTTTGTCAGAGGACAGGCTCCTCTGTCCATGGGGATTCCCCAGGCAAGAATACTGGCTGGAGCAGGTTGCCAAGCTGTCCTCAAGGGGTTCTTCCCAACCCAGAGATTGTACCCAGGTCTCCCGCATTCAGACGGATTCTTTACCATTTGATCCACGAGAGAAGCCATGAATACTGGAGTGGGTAGGCTATCCCTTCTCCAGGAGATCTTCCCAACCGAGGAGTCACACTGGGGTCTCCTGCACTACATGTGGACTCTTTACTAGCTGAGCTACCAGAGAAGCCTGTCAGCCTGTGTCAACAAGATTATTTCCTCTGAAATCCTCTTTTCAACTGCCATCAGAACCTATAGTTTCTTTTCATTTTAATCAGGACTGAATCAAATTTTAGCTCTGCAACCTTTGTTCCTCATTATACTGATCTATCTCTCCTTCCTCTGTGATCACTGGTTTACCCCCTTTCCCATGTTCAAATCCCTTTCATTATTTCAGAATATCACTTCTGTTTTAATGTTTTGGTGTAATGTAATTTGAGCTCTATGTATTCGAGATTCTGAAATACATAGAAATACATGTGTCATCAATATGGAAAATTATTAGAAGGTCAGAGCCAGTGAAAGTTTTTCCTTTTCCACGTGTTTCATTTTAAAATTTGTCAGAAAGCCTGACGCAAAGCAGTTTGTCAGCAATCACTAGTGTCTATCTTAATTTCTCAAGTTCTTAAACTTTTTCTCATCTTTGAGTCTTCAAAAGAATGATAACATACGCCAGGACTTGAGCCAATGGTGTGGATAATAGGTGCCATTCATGAGAAGTGCTCAGTCAAATCACAATAAAGTACAGATGCAGCATTTCTAGGAAGTTAATATTAACGTCGCTTCTGATTTTAGAACCCACCTTTAACTCTTGGTATTCTGTTTACGGTAAATTTAAGTGCGTATGCCTTTGTACTTAGGTGATGCAGAGATACAGTGCTTTGATGGCATATGAAGCTCATTTAAGAACCTTGTGGAAGCCAGATTTAGGTAGCAGTTGCTTAAACAATATGAATGTTTACAATGTTACCCATTATAGTGATTCTGGAGAAACAATGAGGCAAACCACCAGCACCACCAGAAAAAAAAAAAAAAAACCCAATGTGTTTTTTTCTGCAATCATCTCCAAAGACAGAAAATAAATTGTATAATATCTGATAAAATTAAAGTAGTGAAAACACATGCAGGAAATCACCATATTGTGAAATGCTTGCTACATACTTTCATAATTTCTCATCCATATTTGTTTCAATATTCTCTTTCAGTGGTTTTCACTTCCACTTAGCTGACTGGTAGATATGAAGGAGGAAAAAAATTTCTGATTGAGAAGTGGGTTGCTATGGCAACCTTGCACTACAGTTATATTTTTCCATCTGTAACTATAAATGGTAAAATGTAGCTTTTCTAATTATGCTGCAACATTTTTAACTCTATTGGTACCAAACCTTCTATGAAGTTTGCTGTCACCCTAAATTAAATCATTATATTTAATTTTTATCACAACAAACATCTTCTTGTATTAACTGGAAGCCATTTTGCAAAACCTAAGAGTCTAAAATGCTCAGTAAAATGTCAAAGTATAGTGATTTTAAAATTGTATTGGAATGCCTAGAATACCAATTATATTTATTCAAAATAATTAAAACATAAGCCTGAGTCAGGATTTGTTAGGAGAAAGTTAATTCAGAATGTGCTGCTATGGATTCAGCAATACTTGAAAATTTCTATCCCTCTGTGTCCACTGGAAGCTAAAGTTTATTTGTGCTCTTATATTAAATTATACTATTTAAATGTTATTAACCACAACTGAATATTCATACATTTGGAAAGTGCAGCATATGAATATTCAGGGTACTTAGCACATAGCAAGTAGTATTCATGACTACTGTGGAATTGAAGATTCCTTGCAATATTCTGCCTTCTCATGGTCATGTAGTGGTTTGCCAGCCACAGATCTGAGCCAGTCTCATCCTTTTATAAATGAAGAAGCAGATTCTTCAGAGAGGATCAGTGTTCTTTCCATGATCAAACTGGAAGTCAGTGGCAAAACTAGTCTAAAATCTAGGTCTCTGAAATTTTTGTTCAGTCCATGCTCTTTGTTGTGATGTGGTTCATTGAAATGGTCCCTGGCCACTGAAAGTGAGACACTGTTAGGGCAATCATGCTTTTGAACAAATAATCGAAAGATTATTCTCTGGAATCTTTAGAATGCCTTGCATTCTGCAAGCTCTTTGAGACCATGGACCACGTCACACCTTTTCTAGTCTTGAATGCCCAACTTTGCTTGTTATATGTCCTAACATAATAACTAGGGCAGTTGTGGAATAAGTGCTTTTGATGAACTGATACCTTTGGGCAAGCAAATAATGCAGGATCTCTTACTGTTATTATATTTTCATTGGAAATACCTGGAAGGATAATGGTTTAATACAGTACAATAGAGCGCAGCAGTCCCCAACATTTTTGCACCAGGTTTTGTGGAAGATAATCTTTCCATGGACTAGGGAGGGGGGATGGTTTCAGGATGATTCAAGTGCATCACATCTATTATGTCTCTGCTGATCTGACAGGAGGTGAAGCTCAGGCAGTAACGTGAGTGGTGGGGAGCAACTGTAAATACAGATGAAGCTTCACTCACTAGCCCACCACTCACCTCCTCCTCTGCAGCCCAGTTCCTAACAGGCCACAGACCAAAGGGATGCCTGATATAGAGGAGAAAGCATGGGATTAGACATGAGTAAGAGAGGTTAGAACCTTGGCTGAGTCACTTACTATCAGTGTGACCCAGGGCAAATTGCTTACCTTTTTTGAGACTCAGTGAAAAAAGTAAATTCTATACATAATTCATATATATATACACACACACATATTCCACAGGATAGATATATGGACTAAATAAAGTATGTGAGAAGTATGTCAACTTGGACAAGTTGACATGTTACTGAAATGCAAAAATGTAAGTTCCATTTCCTTTGCTATTGTTGGAATAATAATTCTACTGGCAGGCTACAACAGCTAAGCATAATCCGAAGTGAAAACAAAACTCACCATCCGTTTTTTAAGAGTCAATTATTCTTTCAACCCTGACCTGTGTTGAGTCATAGAAACGTTCTTCACAAAGTCATTCTGGAACACAAGTAACAGAGCCAAGAAGTGACATTTGCAGGAGCTTATGGAAATGAGGGAACATATACAGGTTGACAGTGATATCTCTATTAGCTCTGGCCTTTGGGCTACAATCTGCAGGTTTTCAAATGTTGCCCAGGAAAGCTGCCTTTTGATTCCTGGAAGTTATTTTTTACAATTATAGCAGCTAGTGTGGTGTCATCAACCCTGCGGAAGGTCTTACAGGCTGGAAGGAAAGACAGAGGCAGAATCAGGGTCAACTGATCCAGGCTTAAACAGCGCATCTCGAAGTGGTGTTCAAACAGGATCATTCCACATGAATGTCTCTTGTTTTTGTCTCTTTGAAACATTCCAGGCCACAGCTTCCTGCCTCACTCTCGCATTCTAAAGCCCCCGCTTGGCAGGGCCTCAAGCTCCTGGCTCAGCTTGAATGACGCCTCTGATTGCCCCCAGGGCCGGGGTTCTGTCATCTGTGACTGTCACTGTGGAGATGCAAAAAGCTCCTCTGAGATGGACTGAAGTCAGCGTGGCCTTGCCCTGACCCAGGCCAGCAGGGGTGTAAATGCATTATTCTCGCTTCTCTGCTTTTCTTGGCCTTCACAAATGCACATCTGACTTTTATTTCCCCAAACCATCTCCTTCCTGTACACCCAGATCTTCTTCTCGATTCATCTCTGCCTCTCAGACACACCCAGGCAGTCTTTCCGGCCTCTTTGAGGGCTTAATGGCTTCCCAGGTGGGGCTAGTGGTAAAGAACCCACCTGTCAATGCAGGAGACATGAGAGACAAGGGTTCGATCTCTGGGTTGGGAAGATCCCCTGCAGGGGGAAATGTCAACCCACTCCAGCATTCTAGCCTGGATAATCCCATGGACAGAGGAGCCTGGTGGGCTACAGTCCATGGGGTTACAAAAGAGTCAGACACGACTGAAGTGACTTAGCACCACTTTACATGGAAGAAATTTAGCTTTTTATCACTGTGATTCTGGCATAAGCAAACTTGGGTACCATCCCTTGTCTCCCTTTTTGTAAACCTCCTTTCCATCTTGTTACTACTCTCCTGCCTGTTTTCAGATATCCAGTGCTCTGTGTAGACTCATTAATACCTGGGGCCGACCAACTTCTTATCCTTTCCTCTGTCCCTGGAAGAGACGCACATAACCAGCTCATCAACACAGATGTGTGAAAGACACATTATCATTTGAGTGACATTACATTGTTGCAACACAGGGATATGTTTTGAGAAGAGAAGATGATGACAATCAATACAAACAAAAGAACATCTAATTGTGAAATCTAACATTAGGTCAAAATGGGGAGAGTGTTTTCCTGTAAATTACTTTTTGCAGGCATATCATATTACACAATAACTCATCTGAGCACTCAGCGCCCAACAGGTACTCAGTGAAAGTGAAAGTCGCTCAGTTGTATCTGATACTTTGCGACCTTGTTGACTATATAGTCCATGGAGTTCTTCAGGTCAGAATATTGGAGTAGGTAGCCTTTCCCTTCTCCAGGAGATCTTCCCAACCCAGGGATCGAACCCAGGTCTCCTGCATTGCAGGTAGGTTCTTTACCAGCTGAGCCACCAGGTACTTGGTAGTGGAGTCAACAACGGACAGTGGACTTCTATGGGACAGGTAACCTTGAACAGATTTTCAAAGCTTTAGACTCCTGTTCAGTACCCATTTTCCTTCATGCCAAATAAAAATTCAGCCAATCACTCTCTCTTCCAACACATCTTTATCGGGCACCAATATCGTGTACAGTCCTAGTACTTGGCGTGCAACTATCCTTTTAGGGACTTTCGGTCCAACCAGGGTGGAGACAAAAAATTATGTGCAATTCAGACCAGCACAGTATGTATTGTGAAGAAGGTGCACTACTGGGAGACATAGAAGAGTTCACCAGAGCACTGGGTACCACTCCGCACAGTAACTCCCTCAACCAGAGGCTGAAGGGCAAGGAGGGCTCTCCAGGTGGAAGGAGCAGGAGGTACGCCCCAGAGCAGAGAGACTGTGGTGTGGGGTGGGATGGGGTTAGGAAGTGCCAGTGGTTTGGCTCCTCTACAGCACTGGGTTCACATGGCATGAAAACAACCGCAGCCACAACCCTTACACTAAGCCAGGTGGAGCTCTAAAGCTTTGCATTGCCCTCTTGCTGGCTTCAAAGCTGCCATCAACACAAGAACCAGAAGACCCACTGTGCTCTGTGTCCACTCTTCCACTGCCTCTCACCCAGGGACTCACTGTCACACTCGGCCAGAAAAGCTTCAGGACTAACTCTATCATGTCCCCCACCCCTGTGGCCATGGATCCCTATGGGAACCCCAGTCAGATTATTTCTTATCACCTGGACCATCCCTGAAGAGCTCCGTGCATCACTGAACCTGACCCAGGCCTGCTACTGCTGCTGCTAAGTCACTTTAGTTGTGTCCGACTCTGTGCAACCCCATAGACGGCAGCCCACCAGGCTCCCCCTTCCCTGGATTGTCCAGGCAAGAACACTGGAGTGGGTTGCCATTTCCTTCTCCAATGCACGAATGTGAAAAGTGAAAGTGAAAGTGAAGTCATGTCCGACTCTTCGTGACCCCATGGACTGCAGCCTACCAGGCTCCTCTGTCCATGGGATTTTCCAGGCAAGAGTACTGGAGTGGGGTGCCATTGCCTTCTCTGTGACCCAGCCCTACAAACCATCCCAATCCCTCAAACTGGTCCACAGACCTTCCTGGATATGTCATCCATTATCGTCAAAACTCATTCCTCTTCAGTCTTGTCTCTGACTGAATGATCTCTCCCCTCCTTGGTGGGTTCTCCCAGAGAACCCTGCTCCCCCAGCCTCCTTCCCAGTGACAGCTGCTTTTCTTCTAATCCCATGCACTGTGCGGTCTGGAGGAAGAGGAGGGATCCTGTTTGCTCCTTATTTCTAATTTCTATTTCTCCCTCCTCCCTAAAACTCCCTGTCCTCCTTGAAGCCATTCCCTTGTGAGCATCTCTCCTTCCCTGGAGTCATCTCAAGGTCTCTGAGTCACTCACCCTCACTCTGTGGGGACTTCAGCACTTGGCTCACTGTTTCCCCACACTCCTCCCATCGTAATGCCTGAAAGTGAAAGTGAAAGTCACTCCGTTGTGTCCGACTCTTTGTAACCCCATGGACTGTATACTCCTCGAAATTCTCTAGGCCAGAATCTTGGAGTGGGTAACCTTTCCCTTCTCCAGGGGATCTTCCCAACCCAAGGATCGAACCCAGGACTCCCACACTGCAGGTGGATTCTTTACCAGCTGAGCCACAAGGGAAGCCCAAGAATACTGGAGTGGGTAGCCTATCGCTTCTCCAGTGGATCTTCCCAACCCAGGAACCGAACCAGCATGTCCTGCATTGCAGATGGATTCTTTACCAACTGAGCTATCAGGGAAGCCCTCATAAAGCATGGTCCTTCCCAAATTCGTGTAATGGATCCTTCCCATCCTAGACTTTCACTTTCTTGATCTCCTCTCCAATGATCTTGTCCATTGCCCTACCCCAGCCACCCACAGATTTTTCCCTTGTAAGAGTGAAAAAGTTGGCTTAAAGCTCAACATTCAGAAAACGAAGATCATGGCATCCGGTCCCATCACTTCATGGGAAATAGATGGGGAAACAGTGGAAACAGTGTCAGACTTTATTTTGGGGGGCTCCAAAATCACTGAAGATGGTGACTGCAGCCATGAAATTAAAAGACACTTACTCCTTGGAAGGAAAGTTATGACCAACCTAGATAGCATATTCAAAAGCAGAGACATTACTTTACCAACAAAGGTTCATCTAGTCAAGGCTATGGTTTTTCCTGTGGTCATGTATGGATGTGAGAGTTGGACTGTGAAGAAGGCTGAGCGCCGAAGAGTTGATGCTTTTGAACTGTGGTGTTGGAGAAGACTCTTGAGAGTCCCTTGGACTGCAAGGAGACCCAACCAGTCCATTCTGAAGGAGATCAGCCCTGGGATTTCTTTGGAAGGACTGATGCTAAAGCTGAAACTCCAGTACTTTGGCCACCTCATGCGAAGAGTTGACTAGCTGAAACTCCAGTACTTTGGCCACCTCATGCGAAGAGTTGACTCATTGAAAAAGACTCTGATGCTGGGAGGGATTGGGGGCAGGAGGACAAGGGGACGACAGAGGATGAGATGGCTGGATGGTATCACTGACTCAATGGATGTGAGTCTGAGTGAACTCCGGGAGTTGGTGATGGACAGGGAGGCCTGGCGTGCTGCGATTCATGGGGTTGCAAAGAGTCGGACACGACTGAGCGACTGATCTGATCTGATCTGAAGAAACCATATACACTTCAAAACTTCAAAGTTTTCCTTTTTCTGGCTTCCATTTTCCATCTACTCACTTTCTATCTACACTTTCTGGTTCAGTCCCTCCAGTCCTCTGATGCCAGAAGTTTCCCAGTCCCACAACCACCAGTCCATTGGTTCTATCGTCTTTCCACAGCCCTTCTCCCCTCACATCCTCACTTCCCTCCATGTCCATCTCAGCTCCCACAGTCCTTCACTGTAATCACCTCCTCACATACCCCTTCTCCTCCCTTGTCATCAGTCTTTATTACACTCTATTGGCTGAATTAGAAGCTTCCTTAAATCCACTCTCTGTTCAATCTGTTCCTGCCCCTGAAGTACTGAGCGTGGCAAAAGAAAGCAATGGCTATTGGCCTTATTTTAGTTCCATGAGCACTGACTTCAGCAGAGCCATTGGTGTTGCCCAAAGAGTCCTTGAGAGGCAGCATCATGGGGGATGGTTTATGGAGACAGACTTCTTGGTTTGGATCTTGCACTCTGCCCCTTACCAGCTGTATCATCACAGGGTATTTATTTTCACTTTCTGTGCCTCCATCTTTTCATCTATAAAATAGGAAGAAGTAGAATACTTATCTCTGGGATTGAAGGGAGGATTCAATGAGCTCGCTCTCTGTGCTTCCAAGACCAACCTTCCTGCATGTGCCCTCAGTCTCCTTACTTCCCATGTCTAAGCATTTTCTGCTCACTCTCCCGCACCATCAAATTTGCCATCTTACCTGGATCATTCCATCATCATATCTACATACTCTCATACGCTTCATTGACCTACCAACCTTCAGGTAGCTTCCCAATTTTCTCTTCCCTCTTCACTGCAAAGTGCCTCAAAAGAAATCTCTACGTCTATCCCTCCGCCTCCCATTTTCTTTGAGATCCACTCCTAGAAGTTTGTTTTTTTTTTTTTTTCCACTACTGCTCCATCAAAACTGCCTTCGTCAGGTTTATCAATGACCCCTATATTGCCAACACCATGGTAACTCTTCACCCCAGTTTTATTTGACCTGTCAAATGTCTTGCATTTGGCAAGGCTAGTTACTCCTTCTGGAAACACTTGTCTCACTTGACTTCCTGGCACCACACCCTTGTATTTCTCTTCTTTTCTCTTTGGCTGCTTCTCTTCAGATTCCTTTGCTATTTCTTCCCCATATTCTTGATGTCTAAATATTGCTGGGATCAGGGGTTCCACCCTTGGCCCTCTTCCTTCTCTACTTAGGCTGACTTCCTGGGTGGTCTCATCCAGTTTCAAGTGTTAGATGCCATCTCAAAGTTGGTGATACTCTGTCTCCAACATCCTCATGGTTCAGTTTATTACTTCCTTCAGGTCTTGGCTTATATTTCACCTCACATGCAGGTGTTCCCACACCATCACTATATTCTCTCACTGTTTTATTTTCTTCTTAGTACTTTTCTTCATCTGCCATTTATTTATTTGTGTATAGAAAACCTTCTGAAAACAGGGAAATTATCCACTTTGTAGAGTGCTTCATGCATAGAAAGCTACCAATAAGTGTCTTAAATAAAAGCATGATTTCATTCAGTCCCAACAACACCCCCACAGTGCTGTTGGAAAGGTTACTACAAATGAGGAAATGGAATAATTTAGGCCCTTGTCACACAGCTGGCAATTCAGGCAGCCCAACTCCAGAGCCTACATGCTCCCTAGTGCACTGCAGAAGCCAGAGAGGTACAGAGTCGAGATCACAGGGTATTTCTATGGAATTTATCTCGAGGGTTATGGCGAACTACTTGTGTAGGAGTTTGGGGGTAGGGAAGTGACATGCCCTGGGTAAAGTGCTGTGTGTGTGCATGATAAATCACTTCAGTTGTGTCTGACTGTTTGTGACCCTATGGACTGTAGTCTGCCAAGCTCCTCTGTGGGACATGGGATTCTCCAGGCAAGAATACTGGAGGGGATAACCATGCCCTCTTCCAA
This sequence comes from Bos grunniens, assembly GCF_055505025.1. Classification (NCBI taxonomy): domain Eukaryota; kingdom Metazoa; phylum Chordata; class Mammalia; order Artiodactyla; family Bovidae; genus Bos; species Bos grunniens. The sequence goes on from NC_141176.1 coordinate 53,019,365, forward strand.
GGGATTTTCCCAACCCAGGGATCAAACCCATGTCTCCTGCATCTCCTGCATTGCACGTGGATTCTTTACCACTGAGCCACCAGGGAAACCCAAGTAAAGGGCTGACTCCATCCCAAACATGCCCATAATTGCCTGCTTCAGTTCCTGGGCAATCAAATCATGCCATTTCAGAGGCTGTCTTGGTGCTTTGTTGGAAAGTTTAGGCTGACAGTGTTTATAAGCTCTGCCAGCATCAAACTGGCCTGTGCTGTCAATGTTTAAGGTGGATTTAGTTAAGAGCTTCAAATCAACTTCATCTTAATGTCTATGGAATTGAAAACCTTTCTTGCTGTTTCCATAGCAGCTTGATAGTTGACATAATTCCTAAAGAAGCTTATATATTAATTTAGCTCAGGAACCATTTAGTCTGTTCATGTGCTGCTGACCCAAAATATCACAACTTGAGTGAGACAGTCTAGTAAATTACTAAGCTGTTTAAAGTACACATAATGTTTCAAGCTATAGTTGGGGAGGACAGGGTTTCCAAAAATCTGATTAAATGAAGTCTCCTATAATTTACAGATTTGACTTCTTTAAAGTTTAGAACTCCAAACATCCTAGCCTTTCCAGTAGCTCATACAGGAGGCTTGTAAGACGCACGAGATATTTCCACATAGACAATAAACGCATTTGGTGAATAGATGTTAAAATTTACCTGGTTTCCATGGTGAAATGAACTGCTGTTTTCTGTTCTAAAGGGAACCAACTGTTCACCCTCCGATACCTCCAAAGCCCAGTTCCACTGTTTCATCTCCTAACCAGCCGAAGCAAGATAATAGGTAAGACCTAGCATTCCAGAATTTCTGGCAAAATGAAGTTTAAAGGAAATGACACCATATGAATTGTGACTTATGCAAAGCATGGGTATGTTTTTTGTGCAGGGTCACTGCAGAAGCACTTGGAAAGCTGCTCTAATTCCATTTGCCCACACAAATGTGTATTTATGTTTGCCTCTGGGGTCGCTGAGGGTAGGACACAACTGAGTGACTTCACTTTCACTTTTCACTTTCATGCATTGGAGAAGGAAATGGCAACCCACTCCAGTATTCTTGCCTGGAGAATCCCAGGGAAGGGGGAGCCTGGTGGGCTGCCCTCTATGGGGTTGCACAGTGTCGGACACGACTGAAGTGACATAGCAGCAGCAGCTGGATACTTATGGCTGCTACCTGTCCTGTGGAAACAGACTTTCAAGATAGAAACTGAGCAATAGTCACGCCCAGGAGATATTCATACTCAGGTGTCCTCTACTTTATGTATTGGGAACCAATATGTCAGGAAGCCTCTCTCCCTGTATATAAATATATATGTATATATGTGTGGCAGTGGAGGTTTAGTCACTCACTTGTTCCAACTCTCTGTGACCCCAAGGATAGTAACCCGCCAGGCTCCTCTGTCCATGGGATTTCCCAGGCAAGAAAACTGTGCAGGTTGCCGTTTCCTTCCCCAGGGGATCTTTCTGACCCAGGGATCAAACCCATGTCTCCTGCATTGAAGGTGGATTCTTCACCACTAAGCCACCAATGAAGCCCATTTATTGATATATATATGTATTGCTTATATATTGATATGTATATATATTGCAAAGAGTTGGATATGACTTAGCTATTGAATGACAGCAACAAGAACAAATATGTGTATAATATATATGTATATATTTATATACAAACACACACACACGTGTATATATATATATCTTAACTAGTTAAGATTCCCATTAAGAGCTACATTTTCTAACAAAAGATGTTCTTAAAACTTTGTGTTACTGTTCAAACCCTCCCTTACGTTAGAAAATACCTCTGGGTAGTTCTTTAGTCTTACTGAGACATTTGTAACTTATTTAAAAGCTACAACAAATTTTGAAAAATATTATAATTACCTTGCCTCCAAATCAAGGGAAAAAAAAGACAGACTTGCTTTTTCATTTTGAAACTCCAGTGCTCTCTAATTAATATTTAGCAACAAATACTTAGAGACTAATTTGGAGATCTGAGCACCTCCCCATGTGTTGCTGTTAAACAGTTTACTAATCTCAAGCTATTTTCCAAGACTCACACAGCACATTTCCACTATTGTTGAGAGATTTTTAAAATGGTGTCTCAGTGAAGACTGAATACATTAGATTTGCTTGATGGCCTGCCTTTGATTCTTTTGTATTTTTACTTTTTGATGGTGATTTTTTTGACAACATGTAGGACTATTGGAAAACTGTTCTTCATTAAGAGGATAACTTTGCCCAGAAAATGCTGATTGCGTGACAGGGCTATGTAGCTTTAGGCATTCAACTTAATGTGTTAAAAACTCAGGTCTGAATTTCTATTCACTGAAATGTCACAGGATCTTTGAAATTTTGTCCTTAGGAAGAGAGGATAATATTTTTTAATGTTAAAAAAATTCTTCTTCATTGAATTAATGAAAAATATAGGCCAGATTTATGATGTCTAATCTGTGCAATGGTTATAATTATACACTTGAAAATAACTTTTCAGGCTTTCTATCTTATATTATTTTTCCTTTTACTTTGACAGTATTGAGCAATGTAATATTAATGTGAATTGGATTTTTCAGAGGGCTAAAAAAGTTGGTGTTAGTACCTCCTGAATTCAAAACCTTGGATTCTAGAGCAGTGAATTGAATAGATTCAAAAGAAGCTAAATTTCATCAGAACTGGTCTAATCTGTTTTTACTACTCTAATTTATTTCTTCCACAAATGATCCTAAATATAAAATGAGGACAACTTGCATGTTTTAAACCCTGATTACTTTAATCACAGCAAGATGATTTTAATGAAAGAATATGAAAGGGAAGTGTTTCCTATGTAATTAACACATGTCCTCAGGAGTACAAAAAATAGTTGAATTTAGTTTCTTGAGAACAAGCAAGAATGTGTAAGTAGGTCAATTAGATACTTAGAAAAAAAGCTGAGAAAAGCCTTATACCACAAATTGTTACAGAACCTAACACTGTAAAACTTAATTCTAACAACTCAGTGTGGTCATTCCCAATGTGGTGGGTGTGCTGGAAAAATGAAAGTGTTTACCATATTATCTGAGCAAACATATTTTTTGATAGTATTCAAATGGGTTGAGTCTTTGAGAAAAAGATGTTCCTGACACCTAACAAAACATGATTTTTACTACTTAAAAACTTTGTATCATTATTTAATAGAGATAAGTGTATTTATCTAATAAAGATAAGTGCTTTATTGATGACTGAAAACTAAAATAAATGAACATGAACATATTTAGAAGGTTATTTCCACAGTGCTCTTATTCCAGAAAGCACACTTTCATCTCTTTGAATGTAAATGTTTCATAAATTTAAATTTAACAGAGAAGTGTTTTCTTATCTAACAGACATTATCTTTAATTTGAAAAATATAGGCAGATATATCCAGCTAAACCAAGTGTACATACAGAAGCCAACAGATCTGCTGAAAGAAATATAAGGTACAATGATCTATCCTGATATCTCTATATCTATATCTATATAATTGTATAAATGATAAAGTATGCTTTATTAGAACACTGAAACATACATGAAATTAATAAAACAGACAAAATCAGTTTTCCATCTGACTTCAATAGTGGGTAATAAATATTTTTATATGTACTTAGATAATTTTATTCCTTTTATTGCTATTTCTAAATATTACATTAAGAACAACCAAAATTCCCTGAATGTGATAACAGAATAAGATCAAACCCCTTAAGACAGGAAAATCTCTCTTTATTCCTAACACTTGTCCCAGAGCCTATGACATAAGCTGATGTTGATGTGTAAGGGAATAGGTGGAAATACAGTCATCTGACTGAACGTCTACAAAACCTTTGCTTGGAATTGGCCGTATGATAAGGTCACTGAGCTTCTCCTGCACCATCAGTAAAAGGCTTACAAATTGTACTGATGCTTTTGAGTAAGATTTCCCCATGACAGTCCTGGTTTACGCCTATTGTCTTAAACATCCCATCTGGTTTAGTATTTGTTTTAGATGTATCTTTATTTATTTATTTGAAAAAATACTATTTTTGAAATTAGTTTTTGAACAATGTTATTTTATAAGTCAACCAATATGATAAACCAGTTTGTTTTTTATGGTAAAAAACACAGCATTAATTTACCATCTTGTTCATGTGGGATAAGTCGCTTCAGTTGTGTCTAACTCTTTGCAACCCCATGGACTGTAGCCTTCCAGGTTCCTCTGTCCATGGGCTTCTCCAGGTAAGAATACTGGAGTGGGTTGCCATTCCCTTCTCCAGGGGATCTTCCCGACCCAGGTTATCAAACCCATGTCTCTTATGCCTACCTCCATTGGCAGGCAAGTTCTTTACCACTAGAGCCACCTGGGAAGCCCATCTTAATTTACCATCTTAACTATTATAATAAATCTTTATTTTAAACAATTTTTTAAACTGAAAACACTTTTAAAAGTGCAAAACTTTATGTATTTTTTTTCTTTATTATCCCCCGTGACTCTTAGACTTATGTCACGCAGATACCTTACCTTTTAGGAGAGTTAAAGGAGTTACCTACTGACTTAAGGTACAGTTGTATCTCAGCATTTTCTACAGTATGTCCTATGTGCCACAAGATATCAATGAATGTTCTGGGAAAGAGGCATTTAAAAGCCAACACATTTAGGAAACACAGGAGAATAGATTTCTCTATCATGAATTTCCAGAGCCTTCAGTGTGCATATATGTACATTCCAAATCTCTAAAAGTCAGTTATGTTTCCTCAGTTCACTTGACTACAAAATTCTTTCTTCATGGAACTCTGTTAACTTTCTATACAGTATTGTTTATGAAACACAGGTCTTAATTCAGGTAAACCTAAAATTATTCCTTTTCATGACCTAGAGATGTAAGTCCATTACATGTCAGGTGATTCCACATACCCTACAGTTTTAAATGTACTTTCTTTCCCTTTGGAAGACTAAGAAGATAGATACTTTCACTTCATATAAGGGGTTAATTGATCTTCTGAATATGTTGCTCAATGTTGCTTGAAAACTGCAAGTGTTAGTCACTCAGTCGTGCCCGACTCTTTGAGCCCCTGTGAGTGGTAGCCTGCCACGCTCTTCTGTCCATGGGATTCTCCAGGCAAGAATGCTGGAGCGGGTTGCCATTCCCTTCTCCAGGGGATCTTCCCAACCCAGGGATCGAATCCAGGTCTCCTGCATTGGCATGTGGATTCTTTACCATCTAAGCCACCAGGGAAGCCCAAGGATATATGCTCAGTGCCATTATAATGTTATGTATAATGTATGCTCAGTGACATTATAATGATCTCTGGTTGATAGAAAAACTTCTAAACATACTCTGTGTTTACTTGTGCAGTTAAATGAATTTCCCCCCCATATCCCTTTTAAGTACGTAACTTGCACATAGCAGATACACGTCTTTAGGAGAAACTGTAATTATTTCAGTGAGCACTAGGTGGCAGAGGCGATGCCCCAGTGGAGTGACTGGCGTGCACGTGTGCCCTTGTGTGAGTGCTGTGAGCTGATGTGATAGGCTATTGTTACTCAGTTAAAGTCAGTAATTTCTGATAACGTATGGACTTTTGCTTTCTTCACTGAACACAGTTACTTTAGTTCCTTTAAGCATAGCTCAGTTGTCATTGACATGAGTTTATTTTTCATTGTTTGAAGGAGTCAGGATCTGGAGAACATTGTCAAAGTGGCCACTTCGCTTCAGAAAACTAACAAGGGGTGAGCGCTCAAGAGGTTTTGAACTTGCATTTTTCTTCTCTCTCTGTTTCAAAAATGCTTAGCCAGTACCTTTAAATCTTCCAAATATTAACGAAAGCCTGATGCTGCTTATTATATATAATTTGAAGGAAGAAAGAGTCACTCTCTAGATTAGTGTTCCTGAGAAACGGGTAATACTGACACGGACGGACACTCTTCTTTCTCCGCTTTCTCTTCTGTGGAGTGATGCTCATGGTGCTGACCTTGCTCCAAACCCCCAGTCCTGTACGTATGTTCTGACCCGGGTCTGTGCTTGTCCATCTCCCCAGCACCCCCATATAGAATGCCCCAGGTTATTTTCAACTTCCTCCCCAAATGTGGTATTTCCTGCCTTCTCTGTGTTCTTTCATTCAGGCAAGCCCACCTTTCTGGAATCATTTTTGATTCTTCCATCTTGACCCCTCTATGTAGTATCAGGCATGTGTGGATTAAATGTCTAAAGTGCCCTGCACACACCCATGGTCTCACCCAGTTCAAACCCTCATTGGTTCCATCACAGGTTATCAGAGTAGCTATTCAGACTGACTGACATTCCTCCAGTCTCTTCTCCCACTAGACCATTACTACCATCACTGCTGGAATTTTCTTTCTATGATTCTGCTTGAAAAATCACTCCACGTGGCTCCCCATGGCCTAGTCAATTGCATATAACTTCATGTAACGCCTTTGTTAACCTGGTTCTGACCTAACATTCCTTAGCAATTTTGGACTTCACCAGTTCCATTTATCCTACATTCAATACCAAATTAAACCACTTCCTTTCTGAAGTTTCCAGAGCCTCTGCCTTTGTCTATACCATTCTATTCATGACGCCTTTTCCAGCCTCAAGGCCACCGTATCAATACATTCAAGTTCTACCCATTTTTCAAGATCCAGATCAGATACCAACGCCTCTGTGAGGTCTTTTCCAAGTGAGTGACCCAGTGAGATGTGACTTCTGCCTCCTTAAGCGATTAGAGTCCTAGTATTCAAGTTACATAACAGCTAATCATATTTAGTATTGTTTTGTGGTATTTATGTAAATGTCTCATCTTCTTTGTTATCTCTTTAATCTCCTAGAGCAGATATTTTGTCTTTCTCACCATCTGTCATCTGCAAAGTCTAACGCAATGCTTTGTGCAAAGCAGAAGTGTTTATATAGTGGATAATGGTAAGACAATGCTGAGCAGTGAGAAAACCTTGGGTATAAACATTCCGTGGTTTAATCCCATGCCTACAGAATTTTTTTCCTTGTTCAGTGGAAGTTAGCAGTGCTAAGAGGGTTGTTAGGATTGCCAGCTCAAAGACCTGAGAAGGAGTCACAGAAGTGATGGTGAGCTCTTCTCTGCAGCTCATGGACACAGTCTAAATTTGGACAGAGACAGTGGAAAGTATCCTAAAATTTTTATTTTCATTTCTTCCGTTGTCTAAGTGTCTAGATTTCTCATTTTTTAATTTATTTTTGTTTGAGGAATATTTTTATGGGGATTGAACAGTGTTTTGGACTGGATAATTTTTGACAGCTGTTTAAGGGAGAGATAGGTGAGTGATGCCGAAGGGCAATTACGGTTTGGCACCAGTCAAACAAAAACAGTGAGAGCTTCAGTTGAATTAGCTTTCCTGTCCCCTCTTCCTCACCAGGATACACAAATTCCACAGCCAGACACATTATTCACAGGGAGAAGCTGCTACTTTGACGGGGACCGGGGGAAATGTCTGATGCTCTGGGCTATATGTAGGGACTCGATATAGCTTTTATGTTTATCTGAGTTGCTTTGTAATACTCCTTTGGGAAATGGACTATTACTCCTATCTGACTAAGAGCATTTAATTTATTGCAAATGCAGTGGTGAAACTTAATATCCAAGCTTTCATCAACTTGATGCCATTTTTAAAGCCCAGCTTCTTCATTCACAATGCAGTCCACATTTTACTTAATTTCCCACAGAGTGTCTTTTCATGATCTATGCTAATTTTCTTGTGGAACCCCAAATCCTGATAATCTCATCATTGTGACTCACCAGTCAGAAAGGTTTGGAGCGAAAATGTATAGAGCTTGCTCTTTCCCTAGGGGACGTGGAACAGATTTGTAGCCTCAGAGTTGGAAGGTAGAATTTCAAATAAGAGATGACAATATAGTGTTGTGTTAGGGTCTGGGTAACATTTGTCCCATGCAAGGATAGAACATTAATCCATTTTTTGTCAGGATTAGCAACTTTCACATTTCTATATTTATTCTCAGCCTTTGGCTCTACCAATGAATACGCAATATTGCTTGAAAGGATTCATCTCTGTGATGGCCGTTGATTGAATACGTTTTTCAGGTCCCTGAGAGGACCATGCCAGTAACTATTCTGGTGATCTGCTGTACCAGGCATCTCTAAGCACATTAGTGACTCAGTGACCTCTCGAGAGCTGAGCCAAAGTCTTGGTGCCTCTAAATTCAGTTTAAAAAATAAATATGGCAAGCATTTTAAAAATGAAAACATTAATATTGCCTGGGTACTGTTTACTATAATTGCCAAAATTAATTGAGAGTTTATGACATGCTAGGCATCACGCTGATCACTTTCTATCCATTAACTTATTGGTTCTTTTCTGAGGTGGGGACGATTAGTATTCTTACTTTGCAACTGAAAAAACTGAGAGAGCAAGAGGTTAGACAACTCACCCAGAGTCACCAAGTAATAAGCAGTAAAGCCTGGATTGGAATCCAAGTATCCCTGACTTGGGAACCTGAATGTCTAACTACCTACTTCCTTGGCCTCCTGGTCTACACCAGTGATGACTCAAGAAGAAAGAGGAACATTGAGAAAGTGTGGAAAATGTGTGGTTTTAGAGCAGGAAGAAGAGAGAACCAAGATTTATGAACTGGAAAACTGGATGAGGAAGGCAAGAGAAATGAGGGTAAAGCGGGTAGATAGAAGGGATGAGGGGAGGAGGTTCTGTGAGGAGCAAACAGGAAGGAAAATCCACTCCAGTCACCTTCTTGGGGGAGAGGGCTGAGCTAAGGAATATTCCAGAACCCAGGGGTTTGGCTTAAACAGGTAGCTCCTGAAAAAGCAGCCAATAGACTTCACAGTCCTCAAATACAAAAGCAGGAGAGCAAATCTAGCTGACCTGGAATGAGGGAGAGTAGAATTCCAGAAAGAGACCAGACTTACTGATAAACAAGTATTTTCCAAAATTTTCTCTGTGCAAGCACATTATGCAAAGATAGAATCTATAATAAGTCAACATACCTATATTTTTTGATGCACTTTGACCTTGTATTAAGCATCTACTGTGTGAAAAACTCCGGATTAAGCACTGAAGAGGATCCAATATAAAACTGTTCTAAATTTTAAGTGGTGTGGGAGTGTGTGTATGTGTCTGTGTTTCTCTCTATGTACACTCACACTTATATATGTAGAAGCAAGGAGACAATTGTGTGACTATTACTGGGTTGGGCAAAAAGTTTGGTTAGTGAATAAGTTATTCAATAAAATTCTTGGTGAATCTGAAAAACATGTCTTATTTTTACTTAAAATTAAGCGAACTTTTTGGCCAACCTAATACATTACAAAGTATAGCAAGGTAAGTACCATAAAGGAGATATAAAAACCCAAAACACTGCAAAGCTTCCAAAAATGTAGGACTCTCTATTCACTAAAAGGACTGGGAAAGATTTGTTGCAGAAAGGTCTGTCTGAGGAGAGCTTTGGAAGATAGACATGTTTTTCATGGATGATGAAGGTGGGATATTTGTTGAACTTCAGAAAACTCAGAAACAGTTGTTTTAAGCTGAATCTGTCCCTGACTTTTACTGAATGGAGATATTCTTTCTCTTCCCAAAGTGAAGAATTGGATAATCTCATCAAAATGAACAAAAGTTTGAATAGGTAAGATCTTTTTTTTTTTTTTTTTTGCTTTATTACTGAATTCCCTTTGGTGCTTTTCAGTAGTTTAGAGCATGAGGACCCATATACTGGGCTAGTCAAAAGTGTCCTACAAATCTTGGACAAAAAGCTTGCAGAAATCTTCATTTCATCATTGTTACAAATGGTTATTACAATTTAAAGGTACTAATATTAAACTGTCATTGATTTTCATACACCATTGTTTAGTAAAGCAGTTATAAAAATAAACACATTTATCTTCCTGAAATTCCATTATATTAGTATGTAAATAGTTTCGTTTGGTCACTGAATGCTTTTAGTTTAATCACTACAAAACCCACTAATTTTCTTAGTTAATATTACCTGCTTATTTTGAATCATTTGTAATTGCATAATTTACAGATCTTATTAATTGAAGCTTGAAGTGCAATTTTAGTTTTCTCTCTGTTACTTGGCCCACTAATGCACAAAATAAGTAGGTACCAGAGTGAAGGAGAAACAAAGCAAATATCAAATGAGTTCATAGATCTGATGATAAAGAGATGTGATTTTTCATGCCCTGTGTTGACAAAAATGATCTATTAATAAATGACTACCAAGGACTCACCTGGAAGGAAAGTTATGACCAACCTAGACAGCATATTAAAAAACAGAGACATTACTTTGACAACAAAGGCCCGTCTAGTCAAGGCTATGGTTTTTCCAGTGGTCATGTATGGATATGAGAATTGGACTATAAAGAAAGCTGACCACTGCAGAATTGATGCTTTTGAACTGTGGTGTTGGAGAAGACTCTTGAGAGTCCCTTGGACTGCAAGGAGATCCAACCAGTCCATCCTAAAGGAGATCAGTCCTGGGTGTTCATTGGAAGGACTGATGTTGAAGCTAAAACTCCAGTACTTTGGCCACCTGATGCGAAAAGCTGACTCATTTGAAAAGACCCTGATGCTGGGAAAGATTGAGGGCAGGAGGAGAAGGGGACAACAGATGATTAGATGATTGGATGGCGTCACCAACTCAATGGACATGGGTTTGGGTGGACTCCAGGAATTGGTGATGGACAGGGAGGCCTGGCGTGCTGTGGTTCATGGGGTTGCAAAGAGTCGGACACGACTGAGTGACTGAACTGAACTGAACCAATGACTCACTAGGATTTGCTGCTTTTCAGTTTTTTTTTTTTTTTTAATTTACAGAGAGAGGAGGTATTAGATCAGGAATCAGACTCCGCAGTCTGATGAGGCCAGGCGGGTAGAGATGCATGAAGGGAACTGGCTCTGAAACATGGAGGGAGTGCCTGTCTCAGATGCCTGAATGTTTCTCAGCTCCAATTGCAATGTGAGAATTTGAGCCCAGAGTTGCAGGACACTTTCAGGAGATTCTGAAACTCCAGGCGTCCACATGTCATGATCAGCTTTGTAAATATTGGCTCATACTATAACATTTCTTGAATGCAAACAATGGACTTATTACAGCTTGCAGCTCCCCAGTTTGTATCTTCTTTTCTTTTCTCCAAGGTCCACTGCAATTTAATATTTGAGTCTAGGAAAAAAATCTGTTTGGAATAAAGTGATTTCAGGAATTGTGGCTCATCTTTCCCAAACAACTTCTATTTCCTATCTCAGATATAAACTGATCTTTGCTTATATGAGTTAAGTATCCATCATTAATAGTGACAAGGTTTTTTACTCAATTCTTTTAAAGAAATCAAGGTCTCGATGGTCTCTTCAGAGCAAATCTTAAGTCAGAATTAATGGAGAAAAGGTAAGTGCATCTGTCTCTAACCTGAAAATATTATCTTCCAGATTGCTTGTTTTATTCTTTCAGACATTAGCTGGAAGGGAGTTATCTCCTCTGGCATAAAAATGTGCTAACAGATGGGGCGGTGCACTCAGTATTGTACATGTAGTTCAGACATAATTGCCCAGAAGGATTTCTGCTGCTCTATTCAGTAAGAGTAAATGAGCAATTCATGAAAATTTTTTACTGTATCTGACCTTTCAAGATAACATAATTTTTTTTTTCAATATGCAGTCTCTTATTTTAATTTCTTTGTGTTTTTTAGAGCCAAAAGCCTTGAAAATCTCATCTTTGTGAATACCCGGACAGATAAAGATGGCAAAGGGTAAGATCTGATTGAGACTCTTACAGCCTTTTTTGATTGATTTGTAAACTGTGTGCCATTTCCTGGGGGAGACCTTCTGCTCAAGACAAGAGTCAGACAGGCTGGTGGAACAGACCCTTGATCAGGGTCAGGAGATGGGGGGGCAGGTATCTTGGTGCTACCTCTGTCACTAGGATCAATCAGGGTGACCCTGGACAAGTGGCCTCTGTTTCCTCAATCCATAAAATGAAGGGTATGATCTAAATAGATGGTCTCCAAGTTCCCTCTTACATCTAAAAGTGAAAGAAATCAAACAGATCACTAGACGTAGTGGACAATAGGCTGGTTTATGGACTAAATATATTCACTATAAGACATTTTGATGCCAATTGTATAGCCCCTCACCCCTGAAGTCTTTACCAGGGACTAAAGCATTTTTCAATTGGAATGTTGATCAACTCACTTCATTTGTCTATCACTCAGATGCACTTGTAAACATCTCAAGGTCAAAAGCCATGCTTTTATTGACTTTGTATCATAAAAAGTGTTAATTAATGGTCAGTAACTGAACATTTAAAGAAGTTGACTTACAGTTCTAGACTGTCACTGATATACTAGAAAATGAATTACTACTGATATTATTTTTCATGTTGAAAAATATCAAACTTTTGACAGTTTCATTAAAGAAAATCCCAGAACAATCAAGAACTGCATAAGGCTAAAGATGTATGGGGTCTCCACTGCTTTTTCTCCAGATTGGCTATTTTTACCTTGTATTTGGTTAGTCATTAGATTTGCCTTCCTAACATGATGATTTCTATTGTCCTGGTTATCTTTAAAAACCATTAATCTCTGCCAATCTGTGCACAGGCAGATATTCCAGCTTTCCTGGTCAAGCTTGGAAGTATGCCTTCTTAACCCTCTCTAATATAGAGCACTTAACAAAATCTATATAGTAAAAATTGTTGACAATCACCACCTCCATTCAGACATCGAATACTTATTAACAACGTATTAGTATAGTATGAATCAGCAAGCATTATTATGGGTGATTTTTTTTTTAATAGAGAACAGATGAAGTGAGAAAACAGTCAATTCTCTATAAGTGGTTATATGAGTTTTCCATTAAAGTGGTGGAAATTAGGAAAAGGGAGATGAGTATCACAAATCAATCATTGTATGGGCTAGGGAAGAAGAAAAAAGGGAATGATTTGTGATCTGGGATAGCTTGATAGTGACTGGGCTTTGATGCAGAAAAGACAGCTCTCAATGGTGTAGTAGGGGGCAGGCATAGTTCCTTTTCCTTCTTCCCTCCTTCTTCTTTATACAGAAAGAAAACCTCAGATGTCAACAGTCTTATCACAGTGAAAGACAGAGACAGATGAAAATAACATTGAACAATCAGGGGATTTAGAAAGATTAGCTTTCATTTTCCCTGTTTTAAGCTATCAGCCTGTGAAAGTTTTATTGGTTGTGACCAACTCATATAAAGCACTGGAGTCATCATAGAGTTATTTCTACTTTTCCAAGGTTTCTTTTTATTAAAGATAACTTTTCTAAATCTTCAAAGTGTTTAGATTCAAAATGCTGATCCTCTGATTTCTACCCTTAATATGAATGATTTTCATGTTTAAGGCAGACAATAGCTCAACACGTGTATTAAAGTTAGCTTCCCACCAACCCACCCTCGAAGGATAAAGAAAGCAAAAGTTGAAATGTGGAAAGAACTTTTAAATTGAGTTAATCACGACTGAGTCATGGTTGGGCCCTCACTATAGGATAGTTAGCATGTCAGCATTTGGCATGAGAAGAGCTGCTTGAATTAAATATTTCTAAAGACTTCTGATGTTTTAGGTGCTGATAACATCTTACTCCTATTGTGAGAAATCTGCTGTTGAATTTTTCTCTTTCTCTCTTCACTGCTCTGCTCTCTCCACCCCCTCCAATGTTGTAAAGAAACCAAGGCCTTGGAAGTCTTATTAAAGTTAATCAAAGGGCTGACAAAATCAAGAAAGGGTAAGTAAAGCTTCTAACATGATGGGGCTCCCTTTTTTCATGCTAGCTTTTTACACCTCTTTAGAAATGGAGTGTTATGGTTTCCTCTGTCACAGATGAGCCGTTGTAGTTTGGGGTCTGTCAGAGAGAGGAAGTAAGGAATATGATGAATCCTGTTTCTATAAGACCACATGCTTGCGTTGCCCTAATGTGCAAGAAAGCCTGTTATTCTATATTTTCTTAAATAACTTAAAAATGAGACAAATTTTCTATTTAAATTGAGAAATATAAAGGACAAAAAAGCAAAGTGAGAAGTGTGTTGGTAAAGTTTTTTTTTTTTTTTTTTTTAATTTTTTTGGTTGTCTTGGGTCTTAGCTGCGGCATGAGAGATCTAGTTCCCTGACCAGGGACTGAACCTGGGCCCCCTGCATTAGGAGTGTAGAATCTTAACCACTGGACCACCAGGGAAGTCCTGCTGAAGCTTTTTAAACTGTGGAAATTAATAAAGATAAGCTAAGGAAAAATTACATCACAATTTCTCCAGTCAGTTGGCCCTGGAAACATCTGACACCCTTTCAGGAATGTTCTTGTTTATATGGTTTTCAGAGAAAACTGAATGCAACCTAACTGATACAGGTTTTCATATTTTTCCCAAAGAAGCCAAGATCTCAAAGAGGTTATTAAAGCAAATGCCACGACAGATCAGACAAGCAGAGGGTGAGATCAGCTTTTATGTTTCCGAATCTTGGTTATTTTCCCCTGGGTTAGCTGTGTGATTTTCTCAGCCCATTGAAGGGGGACGTATCTTTGAGTCTGGCTCCTCTCCTCTGTGTCTGAACCCTATTGCCCCGAGCTTTACCCTGGAGAGTCTATAGAATGTTCTATCTTAATTTAAATTCACGTAGCCCAATAGAATCCTAGAGATTAAGTTAACTTTTTATTGATAGATATGTTTTATAACAAAAATTAATTTAATACTAGTATAATAATTTTCTCTGAAAGCTTGAATTAATCATAAATAATGTGGAATGTGTATATTAAAAAATACTATGGGAATACTTTGAAACTGATCTAATTTTCTTTTTTTTAAGAAGTAAAGACCTTGATAGCATTATCAAAGTGAATCCCAAAGAAAGTGCAAACACCACTGGGTAAGACATACTAGTGTCTTTAAATCTGATTTCTGTAAGTGACAATAAAATAAAATGAGTTGACATTTTAATTTCAGAAACATGTTTTACTAGCATGGAATTGGATAATAATGAGGGGCTACATGACCTTTCACTGTCTGACTCTTTGCAACCCCATAGACTGTAGCCTGCCAGGCTGCTCTGTCCATGGGATTCTCCAGGGAAGAATACTGGAGTGGGTTGCCATTTCCTTCTCCAGGGGATCTTCCCAACTCAGAGAGTGAACCTGGGTCTCCTGCATTGCAGGAACATTCTTTACCATCTGAGCCACAGGGAAGCACAAAGATAAAATGATTTGGCACTTTAATTTCATAAACATGTTTTACTAGTATGGAATTGGATAAGAATGATGGGTCACATGACCTTTCCTCCTTGCTCCCCATAAGATTGCTTATTTTTGAAGAATTGTGCCAATGTTTGATAGGAAGTTGCCTTTTCTCCCAGATTTTGGTTTGGCGTTAGAGGTGAGTTATTGAATTGAATTCCTTTGTGTCTAAAGAAAGTGCAATCTTGACATTTTAAAAGTGAGTTTTTAAAATGGCAAAGGTAACCAAGAGTGAGGCTAGACTAAAATTCATGACAACAACTTCTCTACGGATGGTGTCTCAGAAGGCGATCTAAGGGAGGCACTGGGCGGTACACACTGTGAGTAAGAGCCTCTCATCCTGGCCTTGCTCAGAGCTGGGCCCACAGGCAGCAGGGCCCAGTCACAGTACTTCTGCCAGCTCCTCCTGCCACCTTTGGATTCGGGCTGTGCCCTTTCTGATATTTCTCAGTGCCTTTTAATGGAGGAAACATGCATCTCCCCAAGAAGTGAGTCGTTTATTTTCCTACCATGTTAAGGCCTTTTTCTTGCTCTTATAATTTACCATAATCTAATTATGGGCTTCCCTGTTGGCTCAGATGGTAAAGAATATACCTGCAATGCAGGAGACTTGGGTTCAATCCTTGGGTTTGGAAGATCCCCTGGAAAAGGGAATGGCTACCCACTCCAGCATTCTTGCCTGGAGAATCCCATGGACAGAAGAGTCTATTGGGCTGCAGTCCATTGGGTTACAAAGAGTTGGACGTGACTGAGCAACTAACACACACACACAATTTAATTATATTCTAAAAGGCTTGATTTGGGGGAGTGGTTGCATTTATATGAAGATATCTATTTTTATTATTTTAATACTGTAAAACTATTATTTATATTATTACTGTCATCTAAAAATAAAACAGGCAATTATATCTGATTTATTAGATGGAAATTTACATTATATCTGGATCCAGTATAGAACTTTATCTATTAATAGCTTATGTTACTTCAGTGCCATCCATCTGGGATATTCAAACAAGATATATCTGAGGGCAAAGTTGATTTTGTTAAATAGTAAGTCATTTAATGTATACATACACATTTTGAGAATAAAACAGAAACATGCTAAGTTTCTTGTTGATAAATTAAGAAACTTAAATGGTTTTTAGCTCAGGATGTGAGAAAAGAGTTTTAATTTGCATTTAGAGCTTTAAAAATTACATTGATAGAGAATGTGTATATTTTATCACTTCTTAATTTTTCCAATCATTGTTCACTTGATTAGTGTTTTATTTTAATGACATTCATTAAAACTCATTTCCTTACTCAAAGGAAGCAAGACCTCAATGGGCTTATTAAAGTAAACCCTGAAACACATAAAAATATTAAGAGGTAAGTAATTTAAAGCTTTTCATTTCTCCTTTGACATTTATAAACTTACTGGAATTCTGAGTACTTGCATTCAGGAGAGCAAATTGGAATTCAAACCAAACTGAACTATTTTTTCCCAAATACATCATATTAAGCAATTCTGTATGACTGATACACAGAAGTGACCTCTTGCATTTTATTCTCAGGTGACATCTGCTATAAGGTAGATTTTGAGAAATTTAATGGGAACTTGACTACCTTATCTAGTATTTATTTCTTTGTGTGTATGTGTGTGTGTGAGGATGTATGTGTATGTACAGTGTAAATAGTAGTGTCATATGTACACACTCTATATTTAGAATGGATAACCAACAAGGGCCTACTGTATACCACAGGGAACTCTGCTCCATGTTATGTGGCAGCCTGGGTGGGAGAGAAGGTTGAGGAAGAAGGGATACATGTATATATATGTTGACTCCTTTTGCTGTCTACCTGAAACTATCACAACATTGTTAATTGGCTATATTCCAATATAAAATAAATCAAAAGTTTTAAAAAATATACTTTAAGTTAATTTTATTTATTAAAGATATAAAAAACTGTGTTATATGTAAATGTATGTGTGCATATATAAGTGTGTTGATATGTGTATGAGTGTGTATTAATCAGGATTCTCCAGAGAAACAAAACAGTAGAATATACAGTAGAAATACAGTAGGGTATACAGGTAGAAAGGGAGATTTATTATAAGGAATTAGCACATACCCTTATGGATGCTGAGAGTTCCCAAGATCTATTGTTGGCAAGCTAGAGACCCAACCAGTTGTGTAGTTCCAATTCCAGTTTGAAGGCCTTAGACTAGGAGAGCCCATGTTTAAGCTTCAGTTCAAGGGCAAGAGAAGAGCAATGTTTCAGGTCCAGCACTCAGGCAGGCAAAGTCTCCTCTTACCTCAGCCTTTTTGTTCTATTCAGTCTTTCAACTGAATAGCCATGGCCCACCCATGTTGGGGATGGCCATCTGCTTTACTCAGTCTACAGATTCAGATGTTAAGCTCATCCCCAAACTCCCCCACAGCATACCTGGAATAATATTTGACCAAACATCTGGGCACCCTGTGGCCTGGTCAAGCTGACCTGTGAAATTAACCATCACAGTGTGGATATGAAAGTGAAAGTGTTAGTTGCTCAGCCATGTGACTCTCTGCAATCCCATGGACTGTAGCCCACCAGATTACTCTGTCCTTGGTCTAAACCACCAGGAAAGCCCATCGCAATGTGTATATTTATATATGTAAATAAATGTATATGTGTGTATGTAAGTAGTATGTGTGTATAAGTGTACGTGTATGAATGCATAGTGAATATAAATAAGTGTATTCTGTGGGTGTGTAAGTAGTGTGTGTGAATGTGTTTATGTACAGATCATGTATGTATGTATAGTATATTTGTATGCAGTGTGTATATGTGTATGTTGTGTAATGTATGTTTAAAGATGAAGAGGTTAACAAAGTGTACTTTGTAAAAGACTTGCCCTACCCGTGAATTGCCAAGGAAATCTGGAAAGCTTATGTCCTCTTGCTTTTTTTTTATTTTTTAAAAGACAGATGGAACATATCTGAAACTGAGCTTGTTGTCATGTTGCTGAGAAGCATACCAAGTAATTCCATGTGGTTTCTTTTGAACCTCTTTCCATTCGTTCACTCAGTACATGATATTAGGAGTTGATTCTAAACTGTGGCACTAAAGCCTGCAGGCCCCGGCTGGCTGAAGCTGGTGTGCATCGTCAGGCCATCCTGTTCTCAGCAGTGCTGGTGTGGTTGCAGACCCAGTGACCCGTTGTGTTACAGACGTGCAGTTTTTTGCAGCCAATAAACTAAGAAGAAAGCGCTGATTTCCCTGGTTACCTAGGTGTTTCAGGGAGGGAGCTTGAGGCAGTGAAAGGGAGCAGGGAGTCTAAAGGATCAGGGTTCAAATTCTGGCCTTGTCACTTCCCCCATGCTTCAATTTAGAGATCATAATGCTATCATACTTGGCACATTGGAGATACAAATAATTAACAGCAATAATAAAGATTCACATGAATTATGTTTTCTTAATGATTTAGATGGGGCTTCCTTGGTGGCTCAGCGGTAAAAAATCTGCCTGCCAGTGCAGGAGATGTAGGTTTGATCTCTGGGTCTGAAATATCCACCAGAGAAGGAAATGGCAATCCACTCCAGGTTTCTTGCCTGGAGAATTCCGGGGACAGAGGACCCTGATAGACTACAGTCCACAGGGTAGCAAAGAGTTGGACATGACTTAGCGACTAAACAACAACAATGATTTAGATACTTTCAAATACTTAATTTACTTTGACTCTACAAGAGAAATTCATGGTTTATCTTTCTAATTTTTATTAAAGAGAGTATTTCAAATCATTACCTACTGTTTTTCATAGGTTGAGGGGTGTGTGTGTGTATGTGTTTGCCTACGTGTACACATGCACACACACAAATGTATGCATTCACATGTGTATACTTGTGTGTGCATACGTGTGTGCCTACATGTGTGAATGCATATGAGTGTATGCATGTATGTGCAGACATGTGTGTGATTGTATACATCTGTCCAAATGCTTGTGCATGCCTGAATATATGTGTGAGTATATCCGTGTGCTTTTGTATGTATATGAGTACCTATGTGCACGATTGTGTATGTGTGTGCACTTGTGTGTATGTGTGTAAGAGTGTTGCAGTCTTTGTGTCTATTGGTGTATTTGTATGTGTATGCTTCCTGGGAGCCTTAAGGGCAGTAGTCTTCTTTTTTCGTTTCATCAAGCATCATTAAACTCTGTGGATCTCTTAAAAATAAAACAAGATTGTCTCCCTCCCTTATTAAAAAACTTTCAAAGTTCTCTTAATTCAGGTAGAATTAAGTTCTAAACTTGAGCGATGGCCTTTCACATGTTCAGTAAAGTCCAGCCAAACTTAGCTCTTTTCTATCTAGCCTTACTCCTGCCTTAACACTTCTGTGATTGCTATTCCCACTTTGGGTAGCTCTATTCCCAAATTGTTAGCTTCTCAAAGAGACTGTTTCTAACCATTGAATATAATTACATCACCACGTCCTCCTCCAAACCTAGCATCACAGGCACCAGGCACTGATTTTTTAATCCATATGTTATTATCTAGAATTGTAGCATTCATTTGTATGTTTGATTGCATATAGCCTGCCTCTTGCCAAGTTAGAATGGAAGCTTCTTTTTAAAATTTACTGATTTTAATTTATTATTTTTGACTGCATGGGGTCTTCGTTGCTGCACGCGAGCTTTCTCTAGTTTCAGTGAGTGGGGACTGCCCTCCAGCTGCAGTGCATGGGTTTCTGTTTGGGGTGGCTTCTCTTGTGTGGAGCATGGGCTGTAGGGCATGTGGGCTTTAGTACTTGTGGCTTGTGGGCTCTAGAGCGCCAAACTCTAGTAATTGTGCCCTTAGTTGCCTGCAGCATGTAGGATCTTCCTAGACCAAGGATGGAAATAGTGTTCCCTGCATTGGCAGGCAGATTCTTAACCACTGGACCACCGGGAAGTCCTGGAATGGATGTTTCTTTAGGGTTAAGCCTGTCTGTATTAGTCACAGCTATCCCAGCACTTGGGGCCATGGTAGGCTTTCTGTAACTGTTTGTGGATTGAAAGACTGCATAAGTATTGAAGAGATATACACTATGAGGCACTGCTTCCCACTGTGGAGCTCAAAATATTATTTTCCATTACTACTTTAACTAGCACATTCTTCTTTATTGAGTTTATGAACCTTAAAATTTAGACAACCCTCTGGGTGCTTTATTCAAAATAAAGAGATCAAGGTCTCCAACAGAACCAACACATATTACAAGAGAGGAGTTGCAATGCTTAATGCTGTGGGATTTCTTCTTGAGTACTCAAATGAGTACTACTGTTTCTAGTACTCAAAGTACTAGAAACAGAATTCTGGGAATATTTTTTTCTCAGTCACTGGCATTCGAATTCCACGTATTTTGTTTAGGCAACAAAGGGTTAAAAAAAATCAACATAGGATATTCTGGGGTAGAATAGTTGTTTTTTTCGGGGTTAACAATTTCATTATTTGCATGAAAAAGGTTCAAACTTTTTATTGCCGCTTTTAGCATGGATGTGCACATTCTCATACATCTGGAAATAAGTAAGAACTTGAGTCAGTATCTAGCTAGCTGCTTCCAGATATCTGTATCTTTTGATGTTGCATTGACACCACCTTGGAGACTTTATGATCTGATCTTAGCAGGGCCACGGGGCATGGGGATACAGGGTGTAAATGTCCCTTCTGTGGATGTTCTTTACCCATATGTTATCCTCCGTAGATCAGAGGCACGTTGGCTAGCACTGGGAATGTGGAAAACACATGTAGAAGCAATAGGAAAAAGAAAAATTCCATTAAGATCAGAAGCACAGATCCTAAAGGGTAACTGTAAAATATTGAGTCATTCTCAGTGACTACATGGTGTTTTACATTACAATTTTACATTATAACTTACATTTCAAAAGTTGATAGATTTTAATCTTATTGTTTATTGCCAACACAACCAGTCAAAATTTGTAGTTTTAATACACAGTAGGTACCAGCAGGAGATAACAGATTGTATATTATGGACTTTAACAAATTGCTTCTTGTTATTGTTGTTCAGTCGCTGAGTCATGCATGTCTGACTCTTTGCGACCCCATGGACTGCAGTACACCAGGCTTCCCTGTCCTTCAGCATATCCCGGAGCTTGCTCAAACTTATGTCCATTGAGCTGGTGATACCATCCAACCATCTCATCTTCTGTCACCTCCTTCTTCTTCTGCCTTCAATCTTTCCCAGCATCAGGGTCTTTTCCAATGAGTTGTCTCTTCATATCAGGTGGCCAAAGTATTGGAGCTTCGGCTTCAGCAGCAGTCCTTCAAATGAATATTCAGGGTATACTTATCTAAATCCAGTGTTTAAATAGAAAATCTGCTAATGGCTGACAATTTTACAAAATAAGTGTTCTCCAAAGTTCAAAATTCGCACAGCATGTTGGAAGCTGATGGGTAGAGTTGTGCCTTGTGGAATGTTTCAGGACTGTGTACACAGACTATTACAGAGTATGTTTAGTGCACCTGGAAAAGGTAAGGGCATAGCATTCAGTGAATCAAAGTAGAGGCCTATCTCAGTATTTGCTAGTGCCTGATGGCTCCAAGATTAAAGTATTGTCTCTCTGAGTCTCAATGAGTTTCAGAGATGTATAAATCCCTACATACTTCTGTGTGCTTTTAACAATCTTCAGCTCTTTGGCATGATCTCAGTGTTTATACTATTTCTGAGTTTTAATGAATAGTTTTATTAACTTGGTTGTAATCTGTTATCAACTTTACCACTTTTTCTATGTTTTAAAGGGGCCAGAGTCTTGACAATCTCATCCAAGTGACCCCTGAAGTTAACAGAAGTAACCCAAGGTGAGGATTACACCTTATCTTTCTTCCTTCCCATCAATTTGTGCATCAAGTTCTGAATCAGTCTGTGGCTCTCATTAGAGAAGCTGTGTTGAAAAGTGGTTTGGAGTCAAAACATCTGAATTCCACTACTTATCAGCTGGATATCTTTGAGCAAGTCCCTTGAATACCAAGCTGAGACTTCTTTAGTTATAAAATTAAGATCATAATGTCTGTTCCACTTTGTTGTTTGATTATTATAAAGATCCTGTGAAATAATGGATATAGAATCCCTTTAAAGAAAAAAGTGTTTAAATCCAAAAGTGTTTAAATTTCCATTTAAATCCCTTTAAATGGAAATTATTAACAAAACACAGTTTAATTATAGCTATTGCATCAGGTAGAATACTAAATGGGGCTGACAAGGTGGGATTTTTGGGGGCAAATAATTCCAGAGATGATCTTTTAAACTCAATCTTGCCCTAATTTTATGGTTTTATTTTGAGGGTATATAGGAAACTGATACCAATGAAAGTCAAAAAAGTTTTACTGTTTTAAGTGAAACATATAGACTGGTATTGATTTATCTCAAAACTTAATTGTAAAATTCATCTTGAGCACATATATCCTATAAAGTAATTAGTTTGACTTAATTAGTTGACATAATTTCATTTTTACTTATTACGTTTCTTTTTGTTTAAAGTTCCAAAGACCTGGATAACCTCATCAAAGTGAACCCAAGAACTGGGGAAAGTGTGCAAGGGTAAGCTTTAGTACATTCCTCTTTTTTGTTTCATGTTAACCAATGCTTAAAAACATACTTAAATCATCATTTCAGCAGACTGACACTGCTATAGTATCAATGGTAGTTCAAGAAAAAGCGTGTAAGCTGCACTACCTCATATGTAAGCTGTTAAAGACTTTGGTCAGCCAATTTCTAATACAATGTAGGTATTTTGATTCAGTAGGTGCAGTGTTTTCCCGGGATGGACAAGACACGTTTTTTCACAATTATATATCATTTATCTGAAATGTCCAGAATGGCAAATCCATTGGCAACCAAGAAAATAAAGTGTTTGGTTGTCAAGGGCTGAGGGAAATGATGGTTTTCTGGGTAGTCTTTTATGTGCAATCATTTTACTTAGCTATTTTTTTAAAGCTTTTTGTTTTGTTTTGGGGTGTAGCTGGTTAACAATGCTGTGATAGTTTCAGGTGGACAGCAAAGGGACTCACCCATTCATATACATGTATCCATTCTCCCTCTAACTCCCATCCCAGCTATCACATAACATAGAGCAGAGTTTCCTGTTCCAAACAGTAGTGGTCAGGACACTTTTATTGGTTAGTTTGTTTAATTTTCTTAAGCAGAGGGATGGCACAAGAGAGAGGAAAGAGCATCAGACCAGAGCCCAGAGATGTGGGTCTGGGCATGACTCTGCCCTCACTAACAGTGAGAAATGGCCCTGATCACGCTCCTGTTTAGACTTCGGTTTTCTCATCCTCACAGTAAGGAAATCGGGCCAGGTGCTCCCTCGTCACTTCCAATGTTAATTCAGTTAATAATTTCCAGTAAGATGGTTGGTGTTATGACAAGTGTGCACACTCTGGAGTTAATTACATAGCTTTCCATTCCAGCCTTGCCACTGCAGGCCATGTGGGGAAAGCTTCATCTTTGTGGGTCTCAGTTTTTGTGAAATGGAGATGATGATACTTCCTATTGTTGACCTGAAAAAAATAGATTGTCAGATATTTCTCCAGCTAAGACGGATTTGCTCAGATCATCAGAGAATTGTAGTCTGGGGTCTGCAACCATGGGGAGCCACATGCAAGTCCCTGCAGGGGAAGGAAGAACACTTTTTATAGAGGGGAGGGGGGAAGGAGATTGGGAGGACCAAAGTAAACAGAGAGTTCACAGCTTTTCAATTGGCTGAGTCCTTGCCAGAAAAGAAGAACAGTCTTTCCTCTTCCTGCTGGATTCTGCTATTGGCACAGGGCAGGAGAGAGCCCCCATTCTGGTCTCCCAACTCTATTTCATTGAGGTTTCTGTTTATTAATATTTTTATACTATTTCATAGGGTTGATATGAGTATTGAATCATAGAAATCACTTAGCACAGTGCCTGGCACATCATGAATTTTCTGAAACCACTAATTATTGTTCATTATTTCTATGTGGTTATAGTTAGGTCCAAATATATATTTTCAGAGTCAACAATGAAAACCCTCCAATCTCTTGAGATGATCTCTATTTTAATAAATATTTTCTAGTAAAATATTTTTGTAACAAAAAATGCTCTTCCATTTTAGTAAATATTTTCAACCACTTGATGTAACCTGTCATATGATCTCATCCCTTTTTCCATGTCTTAAAGGGACCAAAGTCTTGACAACGTCATCAGAGTGACTCCAGAAACAAACAAAACTCACCAAGGGTGAGGTTTACGAAGCTCTTCTATTTCTCCGTTTCATTCTGTTCAACTTAGAAAATATGATAAAACTGATTGTTCCATCAAAGAAACTGCCAATAAGGGGACCCAAAACAACAGCTCTGTGTCAGAAAATTAGTGTTCAATTCCCTTATTCAGGGCTCCCTGACTGTGAATATTTGTGGAGGAATTCCTTAAACTATGAGAATAATCTCTTATCCATGTGGGATTTGTTTTCCATGCTTGGGATTTCCTCAAAATAAATCGAGATTCCTCCTGGGATGAAGTATCTTCTCCAATTTCCTAGAAATAAGCAGCCTAAGAGAAGGTCTTCATGTGAAGAAAATCTCTTTCATTCATCCTCCATCTGTCATCATTTTTTCCCTCTCCTCTTCCATTTACACTCCAATAATTCCTAAAGTTGGGAGGTCATTTAAAAAAATTATAGTTAGTTCACTGAAATAATAAAGAATACAAAAATAATATTCTTTAAGGTACACTCTGTTGAGTAAATAAAGAGATATAGCCAAACCATGAACCTATAAACACATATTGTTATGCTAGTTTGAATGTGAGTTAAATATAAAAGGTACCAAAGCATACCTTCTCTCTCACAGAGTTTTCTATCTTACTTTGCTTCTAGGAATTCTATTTTTACAGTAGATAGCTATCATATAAAGTCTATTAGACTAGATCAGGAGTCAGACTTTTGCTTAAAGGGCTAGGGAATAAAATTTCAGGTATAGGGGCCCAAAACAGTCTTTATTTAAACTATCGATCATTAATAACACATTGTAAAGGAATGGGAATGGCTGTGTTCCAATAAGACTTTACTTGTAAAACCAGACTTCAGGCTGGGTTTAGCTTGAGGACCACAGACTGCTGATTCCTAGGCAGTATTTCATGTGGGTAGGTGAAGAGGATCAACCCTGCATGAACTTGGAACAGCTTCCAAAACACAGCCTCCATTGCATATATTGCTTCATTCACTTTATGGTTAGACTGAAGAATTTATCATTCTTTCATTTGAATATTGAGTTCTAAATTGTCCTTGTATTTTGTTCACTAAATAAAAGTATAATGTATTGTCACTGTCTAAAGGTCAGATACCAAATCCAGAGACCACGTAATACTTTATGTTACAGATTAAGATTCTATGAAAGACAGTTATCCCTTGTCTCTCGTCCAAGATGACTTAGTTTGTAAAGTGAAGAAAGCCTTAATCATATGACCTTCCCCATGCAATTTGTGTGAGCCTTGTTTCGGCACCCACCCTCTGCCATGTCTTGCATTACATCATGTGTTCATCTCTTCCAGTTGGTAGTAAAATATTTTAGTTTAGAGAATATCTGTTAGCTGTATAGTCTTGAACAAATTATTTCACCTCCTAGAATTCTCAGCTTCTTTATCTGTAAAGTGGGGATTGTAAGAATTACCTTCTTTGTGAATTATCAGAAAAATTAGCTTATGAAGCATTTATTCCCCAAGTACTTATTAGACATTACCTATTGGTATTATTATTACTGTTACAGTTTTTCTTCATTGCTGAGTCCCCATTGCACCACTCAATGCTTAGTTCAAACAAGATACCTAAGAAGTAATCTATTCGGTTGAATCTTATGAAATTGCTGACATTCAACAATTTTTGACCCACAAGATGACAATTTCAAATAATTCAATATAACAGAATGCAATAATTTACATGGAAGGATATGAACACGATAAAATTCATTTATAGATTAATCCTAAAAATTAGTTAGGTGATAGAAGCCTTTCTAGTCTCTTTTCTTTTCAGGATATACAATAAACTGTCCAATAATAATGTATATCAAGTTATATATCTTGTTTAGGCCTTTTGGTGTTAGAGTTGATATGAAAGCCCAGTGCAATAACAGAAATGTCTTTTTAGAGATTGTTGTTGTTTAGTCACTAGGTCGTGTCTGACTCTTTTGCAACCCCATGAACTGTATGTAGCCTGCCAGGGTCCTCTGTCCATGGGATTCTCCCGGAAAGAATCTATAGTGAGTTGCCATTTCCTTCTCCAGGGCATCTTCTCAACCCAGGGATCAAACCTGTCTCCTGCATTGGCAGGCGGGTTCTTTACCACTGAGCCACAAGGGAAGCCCCCTTTTAGAGCTATTATTGCCTCAGTTAAGTTCAGTTCAGTTGCTCAGTCTTGTCTGACTCTTTGCAACCCCATGAACCACAGCACGCCAGGCCTCCCTCTCCATCACCAGCTCCCGGAGTCCGCCCAAACCCATGCCCATTGAGTCGGTGATGCCATCCAACCATCTTATCCTCTGTCATCCCCTTCTCCTCCTGCCCTCAATCATTCCCAGCATCAGGGTCTTTTCCAATGAGTCAACTCTTCACATGAGGTGGCCAAAGTATTGGAGTTTCAGCTTCAGCATCAGTCCCTTCAATGAATACCTAGGATTGATCCCCTTTAGGATGGACTGGTTGGATCTCCTTGCAGTCCAAGGGACTCTCAAGAGTCTTCTCCAACACCACAGTTCAAAAGCATCAGTTCTTCGGGGCTCAGCTTTCTTCACAGTCCAACTCTCACATCCATACATGACCACAGGAAAAAACATAGCCTTGACTAGATGGACCTTTGTTGGCACAGTAATGTCTCTGCTTTTTAATATGCTGTCTAGATTGATCATAACTTTCCTTCCAAGGAGTAAGCATCTTTTAATTTCATGGCTGCAGTCACCATCTGCAGTGATTTTGGAACCCAGAAAAATGAAGTCAGCCACTGTTTCCACTGTTTCCCCATCTATTTCCCATGAAGTGATGGGACCGGATGCCATGATCTTCGTTTTCTGAATGTTGAGCTTTAAGCCATCTTTTTCACTGTCCTCTTTCACTTTCATCAAGAGGCTCTTTAGTTCCTCTTCACTTTCTGCCATAAAGGTGGTGTTATCTGCATATCTGAGGTTATTGATATTTCTCCCAGCAATCTTGATTCCAGTTTGTGCTTCTTCCAGTCCAGCTTTTCTCATGATATACTCTGCATATAAGTTAAATAAGCAGGGTGACAATATACAGCCTTGACGTACTCCTTTTCCTATTTGGAACCAGCCTGTTGTTTCATGTCCAGTTCTAACTGTTGCTTCCTGACCTGCATACAGGTTTCTCAAGAGGCAGGTCAGGTGGTCTGGTATTCCCATGTCTTTCAGAATTTTCCACAGTTTATTGTGATCCACACAGTCAAAGGCTTTGGCATAGTCAATAAAGCAGAAATAGATGTTTTTCTGGAACTCTCTTGCTTTTTCAATGATCCAGCGGATGTTGGCAATTTGGTCTCTGGTTCCTCTGCCTTTTCTAAAACCAGCTTGAACATCTGGAAGTTCATGGTTCACGTATTGCTGAAGCATGGCTTGGAGAATTTTGAGCATTACTTTACTAGCGTGTGAGATGAGCGCAATTGTACAGTAGTTTGAGCATCCTTTGGCATTGCCTTTCTTTGGGATTGGAATGAAAACTGACCTTTTCCAGTCCTTTGGCCACTGCTGAGTTTTCCAAATTTGCTGGCATCTTGAGTGCAGCACTTTCACAGCATCATCTTTCAGGATTTGAAATAGCTCAACTGTAATTCCATCACCTCCACTAGCTTTGCTCATAGTGATGCTTCCTAAGGCCCACTTGACTTCACATTCCAGGATGTCTGGCTCTAGGTGAGTGATCACACCATTGTGATTATCCGGGTCATGAAGATCTTTTTTGTACAGTTCTTCCATGTATTCTTACCACTTGTTTTTAATATCATCTGCTTCTATTAGGTCCCTACCATTTCTGTCCTTTATTTAGCCCATCTTTATATGAAATGTTCCCTTGGTATCTCTAATTTTCTTGAAGAGATCTCTAGTCTTTCCCATTCTATTGTTTTCCTCTATTTCTTTTTATAAAAAGTAAATATAAAAAATGTATTTATTATAAAGAAAATAAATATTATTGCCTTTTTGAGTACAAAAGCAAATTTTATTGTCAGAAGTCTTCTTTGTTCTGATATAGACCATGCATGAAGCATGATTCTGAATTGTTTAATATCTTGGAGTTGCCTCTATGTTACATATTCATATTATTTATATTACTTCCATACCTTAGAATCAGGAAATACACTCTTTTTAATTTTTTTTTTAATTTTTAATTTTATTTTATTTTTAAACTTTACATAATTGTATTAGTTTTGTCAAATATCAAAATGAATCCACCACAGGTATACATGTATTCCCCATCCTGAACCCTCCTCCCTCCTCCCTCCCCATACCATCCCTCTGGGTCGTCCCAGTGCACCAGCCCCAAGCATCCAGTATCGTGCATCGAACCTGGACTGGCAACTCGTTTCATACATGATATTTTACATGTTTCAATGCCATTCTCCCAAATCTTCCCACCCTCTCCCTCTCCCACAGAGTCCATAAGACTGTTCTATACATCAGTGTCTCTTTTGCTGTCTCGTACACAGGGTTATTGTTACCATCTTTCTAAATTCCATATATATGCGTTAGTATACTGTATTGGTGTTTTTCTTTCTGGCTTACTTCACTCTGTATAATAGGCTCCAGTTTCATCCACCTCATTAGAACTGATTCAAATGTATTCTTTTTAATGGCTGAGTAATACTCCATTGTGTATATGTACCATAGTTTTTTTATCTATTCATCTGCTGATGGACATCTAGGTTGCTTCCATGTCCTGGCTATTATAAACTGTGCTGCAATGAACATTGGGGTACACGTGTCTCTTTCCCTTCTGGTTTCCTCAGTGTGTATGCCCTACACTCTTTTTTAAAAAGTTCCAGGGTTTTGTTTTGTTTTATTCTGAGGAGAGGGAAGCAAGGAATACATGGAAATGATGTACACTTCAGATTTTTCTCTTGTTCATTACAACCTTGAAACAAATTCTAAATGCTGATTCTAGTACCAAATACAATACAGGAAATAAGAAATTTAAGAGCAACTTAAATTGAGTTTGTCTTGAAAGGAATAAGAATAAAACTAAATTTTCATATATATGTAGTTGTATAAGAAATGAATTTATATTAGCTATCTGGTTTCACAGAGAACTAAAAAGAATATTCAAGTAAAATGAAGTTTTGAATTAGCAACAATCACTTTATTCAATATTAAGATTTAAAAAATATACAAATTATAACTGATTTTATTTTATGTTACCAGCTATTAAAATTTACATTTTTCAGGAGCCAAGACCTGGACAGTCTTATTAAAGTGACTCCCTCAGCAAAGAAAAGGTAAGTTTATCAGTATTGTTGAAGACTCATGAGCAAGTCTTCAATTTATGCCCCAGAATAAAGTTAATTATTTGGCTAAGGATGTTTGAAAGGGATATGAAAAAAAAAAAGAGAAAAATTGATTTGCTGACATGTAATAATGCTGGATAGGTTTTTATATTGCTTCAATTTGTTATATTATAATATTGTCAAATTGTAATATTGAAGCTAATTCTGTATAATGACGTGAGAAATTCATTTAATGCAATTATAGTTTAACTAGATTATTACTGCAAATTTAGTTAATAAATTATAAGTTCATAAAACTGAATAAACCAAAGAATATTGGCTTTGTTCTCTTTCATAAACCTGAGGATTAATTTTTAAGTGACTCTTCAGAAATTTGGTGACATAACATCCCAATACTTGATTAGAAATATTTCTGCAAGAGTTTGAATATGCTCTGGTCTTCTTAAGAAGTTAAGGCTCATTGTCCACTGGAGCAAAAGTTAAGAAAAGCATGACAGAATAGCCAAGCTGCCTCTCAAAATTATTGTGATAATAATGTTGGTGAAAAGCCTTGTGCAGTTGTAAGGAATTATTGTGAACAGAGAGAGGAAGGATGTGGACAGGAGGCAACATGTGGTTACCTAATTCGCTGTCAGTTATTTCTTATACTTGGCCTAAAGAAGGCCTTAACTTTCATGCAACTCAATTTATTTGCAAAAAGAGAATGCTGATATTTAACTCAGTTGCTTTGAGGATTTAAAAGAGATAACTATTTTAGACAAAGTAAAAACTCAGTACATTTATCACTTTTTGTCTAGGATCCCATCAAATGATTTACAAGTGTCAAAAGAAAAAACAGCAGTCATAAAATTTGCTAATTTCCAACTGGATTTGACCATTTATTTTGTTTTAGCAGTGAACAAGGTCTTGATGAACTTATTAACGTAAGCCCCAAAGCTGTCAAAAACACGGCTAGGTAAGACAAAGATGTTATTTATTTACTTTGGTTTGTTTCTCCTTAACTAAGCATAATATGAATATAAATGACTTGTAATCATTCCATGGGCAAACTGAATGTAAATCTTGAAAAGTCATCATGAATTTTATATATCTCTGATAAATAAGATGTGTATTTGCTAATAGAAAGAAAGACAACTCAGATAAAGCAATTGAAGGGAGTGACTGGGCTAGAAACATAATTTAGTCTATGCCCTGTTTATGATTTGTAGTATTGATGGCAATACCTTTGTTTCAGGGTTTGATTAAAATTTGTTAATGGTTGTTAATTTTTGAAAAAGAGCTGGACATCTCATTAGATTCATTATAAGCAAATTTATTCATCTCATTTTTGGAAAGTGATAGTTGGTGGAAATTTTATGAGGTTCATTATTTTTTAGATGATTTGCTGATCCTAGCAAAGTAATGGACCTAAAATGATAATTCTTTAAGTAGTATCTGTGATGATGAAAAATGAAATTCAATTTTTGCCTCTGGTTTATGGAGATTTTTATATCATTATATACTACTATTATAGACATATGTATATATTTAGATTATATATTTATATTTAATATTGTATATATTTAGATTTTTATATCATTATACACCACTATTATAGATATATATAATGTATATATTTAAAAATGTTTTTATGATTTCACTTTTTTGAGTTTATCTGGTACATAGAAAAATCACAAATTTTGGAGATGGAAAGAAGGAACCTCAGAGAACTCATAGCCCAGTCAGTTTGAACAATTTCGCAAACCACTATTCCAGTTAAAGCAGGGGCTGGTGGCTCAGATGGTAAAGAATCTGCCTGCAGTGTGGGAGACCTGGGTTCAATCCCTGGGTTGGAAAGATTCCCCCCTGGAGAAGGGAATGGCTACCCACTCCAGTATTCTTGCCTGGAGAATTCCCATGGACAGAGGAACCTGGCGGGCTACAGTCCATGGGGTCTGCAGAGTCGGACACAACTGAGCAACTTTCACTTTTCACGTTCCACTCAAACCTATTCAATTTACAGAAGAGGAAATTAAGACTCAGAAAGGTTAAGTGATTTGGCCAGGGTCACGGAGAAACTAGTGGAAGATGAACAGTGGTTCTGTGATCTGTTAGGCAGTGAATAATTACTGAACACCTACTGGGTTTGAAGCTTACAACTAGGTATCATTAGGTGCACATTAGGTATAATTATAGGCCGTGGGTGCCAAAAAAGAGAATTCAGTAGACATACTCAATCTTCTTAACAGCAGGCAATTATCATAGATTAAAGCTAATTATGTACTGGGGGCACAGAGATGGGACTCCAAGACAATAATAGGTTGTCAATTTAATATATTACATGTACTGCTTGCTGAATATAGAATGTATTGTCAGTGAGTTGCATTTAAAAAAGAAAAGGAGAAATGAAATAGCTAATTCAGTAAATATGACAACCAGTAAAACTCATATTCATAGATTCCTAGGAGTAGAAGATGTTAAAGATGGGCAGAGGATTAGACTCAATCCCGTCTTCTCATTTTACAGATGAGAAGACAGAGGCCAGGGGCAAATATCTCATAGCCTTCTGTGAGTTCTTCCAACCCTCAGCCCAACTCCTGGTCTTTAAGTCACAGTTCACAGACTTTGATCTTAAAATAAATGAAAGTTGATCTAGCACCTCAGGAAAGAGTGGAAATTATAAAGCTAGGCCTTTTGCTGTTGCCTTGAGACAGCTAGAGGATGTTCTCCACTGCTTTCACAGGGTCGTGTGAAATGTTACTTCTGTCTTTGAAATGACTATGGCACAAATTTATGCCAATGACCGCAAAACACCTTATAACTTTTGAACTACATGAAGTGGGTGCATGCTAAATCACTTTAGTCATGTCCAACTCTGCTATGCTATGGACCATAGCCCACCAGGCTCCTCTGTTCATGGCATTCTCCAGGCAAGAATACTAGTGTGTTGCCATGCCCTCCTCCAGGGGATCTTCCCCACCCAGGGATTGAACCCACATCTCTCATATCTCCTGCATTGGCAGGTGGGTTCTTCACCACTAGCACCACTTGGGAGACCCACATGAAAGTAATGATAGCTAAATGTGCCAGTGTATCGCCCTATATCCTTAAAGCAAAATAAACGAAAGCAGTAACTTGAATAGGAAAAACATAACACTTTTTCCTGGATAAAATTCAGATCTCAGATTCCTGTGTTTTTTAAGAATCCAGGGCCTGAAAAAAGTGTCTATTTCATTGAAATTCACTGAAATAAGTTGCATGATACTATCAATCAAGGCAATTCAGGACTTGGTTTATTAACACAGGTGTTGTCATTTTAGGAGAAGTGGTAAATCATAGCACGTGTTTATGTTTTCTAAGCTAGTGATTCTCAAATTATAGACCAAAATCCATTAAATGGTCTTGTAATTAATTTAGTGACTGGCAGTCAGCATTCCCCCCCGCCCCAATTAACTAAAGTGAAACAGAGTAGAAAATGAGAGTTCTTCTTACGTTGGGAAGTCTTACTTTGTGAAGTTTATATTTTATTATGTATGTATGTCTGTCTTACTGACTGACTGAAAAGGTGATGTGTTGTGCTATGATGTAAAATGTATTTTTTAATGACTTCTATGATATAGTACTCCTAGAACTATGAGTAGAACTATAGAACTCTGATACAGTTCTATGATATAGCACAGTTCTAAGTTTTGCAATGAACCAAGTTTTCTGTCCTGAGCAGAACAGTAAAAAAAGGAAGTTCTCATGCTCATGTTTGCTTTTTTATACAATTTACTCTTAATTATGCTGGTAGGTGAAAATTATATGTTGTTACACAAAAATATTGAGCTTGATCTTATGTATTAAAAGGTTGAGGCCTTTGAACATATTATTTCCTCTACAAAATTTTATTCTTTGTACTTTTTTTTTCTTTTAGTGTATGAATAATCAACATTTTAAAGATTGTCTTTCAGGCACAATTTAATTTTACACAGATTTTATAACCAGTTTATACAAGAAAATTATATTTTGGATAATTCTCACATGTTTGGCATTTCTTTGATACTGTTTGTAGACACCAGTTGATTATCTTTAATTGAGAATATTATTACTGAAGATAATTCAAAACAGTGAAAATTCATTTAAGGGCTTTTTGTCTGCCATGGAGATCTAAGGACAAGGATAAGAGCTGAAACTCAGTGAAGCCATGAACTGGGAAGCAAATTCTGTGGAAAGGCTTAGGGGCTGGGGAGGGAAATGCACACCTTTTCCTCAGATTAAAAAAAAAATTTATTGGAATATAGTTGGTTTACAATGCTGTGTTAGTTTCAGGTTATATGTATACCACTCTTTTTTAGATTCTTTTCCCATGTAGGTTTTCTCAGACATTTTGATGATTAACCTCCAAGTGGTTCTCCTTTAGTTCTTAATCTCCCATCAGACTTTTGAAGAGTAAACTATGTTTTTATTTAAGGGAAGAGGACTTTGGAGGGGGAAAGAGATACAGGCAGGTAACTGTCTAAAATATACTGGAAGCAGGTGTTATCAATCCCAAGATTTCTTGCTACTGTGGGCTATTCTATTTCTTTGGATAAATATTATAAAATGGTTTAGAGGAACACTTTGAAAAATCACTAATTTCCAGCCCTTAAAAACAAAGTATTATATGGATGCAATGAGTGATCGCAAACCATGGTCTCTAACTGAGGAAAGAAAGTCATAGCATTTCAACTGGGAAGTCGACAGTTATCAGAGCATGTCCCTAATCTGACCATGATTTCAGCTTTTTAAGTCATCATAGAGGAAAGAGAAGTCACAATTTTTATGGATTACTGGAACTCTCTTTGCCAAGCCTTACGTTAAGTATAATCCCAGTTTTGGTGCTTATTAATTTTTTACAAAATGATATCATTAGTTGATGAATATGGTTTTTAAAATATCAAGGACCTTGTAATCATTTGTATCTTCGTATTGTTAAAGCATTCCGGAGTAAAAGTGGTGAATCACAAGATGTCTGCTGTGGACTCTGAGTCAGCGTGCCCTGGTAGATGGGCTCTGACAACAAACTGTGTGAAGTTAGAGTAGTTTTTCTCTTGATCCTACATAATGTATCCTCCCTGGATTGGTTGAAATGTATCTCAAGGCCGTTCTATGCCAAACCGGTAGGTCTCATAGATGAGTTTCCCTGTTGGCTCAGTGGTAAAGAATCCTCCTGTCAATGCTCAATCCTGGGGTTGGGAAGATCATCTGGAGAAGGGGATGGCAACCTGCTCCAGTATTCCTGCCTGGGAAATCCCATCGACAGAGAAGTCTAGCGGGCTACAGTCCATGGGGTAGCAAAAGAGTCTGACAACAACAACAACCAATGATAAAATAGCTAATCCCTTCTTCCAGTTCCAACCAACTTAAACCTGGATTATCTCTAACAAAACTGCTTTAATTTTTTTGCACTTAAAGAAATCAAGATCTTGATAAGCTCATCAAAGTGAATCCTGAAATTCTCCTCAAAAATCAAAGGTAATAGAACTGTATTAATTTTTGTACTTTGGGTAGGAAGAATGTTCTGTTTTACTGTTAGTTCAAGCAGATTTATAACTTTAGTGATCTTACCAAAATAATTTATAATTAACCTCTTTATTTTTCTATTTACAGAAACCAGGATCTCGATAAACTCATCAAAGTGAATCCTGCAGTAATCAGAAGCAATCAAAGGTAATCAAATAAAAGCAGTCATTTCATAGCTCTCCTGTCTGTTGCTCCTGACAGAGCAGATTTATAATACTGGTTTACAGACCTAGCACAAACAAAAAAACCCCATTACCGATTGGAGTTTGTGTTTTTCTCTTTTTAACAGCCAAGCTTTAGACAATCTCATTCAAGTGAAACCTTCAGCACTCAGAAATACTAAGCGGTAAGTGACTTTGCCTAACTATCTTGCTGCTGCTGCTAAGTCACTTCAGTCGTGTCCGACTCTGTTTGACCCCATAGACATCAGCCCACGAGGCTCCCCCATCCCTGGGATTCTTCAGGCAAGAACACTGGAGTGGGTTGCTATTTCCTTCTCCAATGCAGGAAAGTGAAGAGTGAGAGTGAAGTCGCTCAGTCGTGTCCGACTCTTAGCGACCCCATGGACTGCAGCCCACCAGGCTCCTTCATCCATGGGATTTTCCAGGCAAGAGTACTGGAGTGGGTTGCCATTGCCTGTACCCAAAGTTCTTTCTTTCTTCTCTTTTTAAAAAAGAAGCCTTTTGTTTTTCTTATGTTGAAATGAGCACACATTTATAACCCATGTGTTTCCTGTCAGCAAAGAACATGTTGTACTCTTCCGGAATCAATTGCATTCTCTCACATGCAGTTGTATATTTCTTATTTGCACGAAGACAAATTAGTGTTTGTTGTCTAGAGGAAATAGAGTATCAGGACTGAAATGAAAAATGTATGAAATTAATTAAGAGTAAAACACATTTTGGAGAAGCTGGACCAAACCAGTGATTTACATAGATGCTTACAGAGGATTGGAGCATTGGAAAGGATATTGAGTCTTCAGAATTACAGCTCCAAGTAAAGCCAGCAGATTTTAACCTTGAACTTCCATTTTGAGTTTTGTAAATATCTTTCAGTTCACTATCTTTATGTCATACATGTTTAGTTGCTAAATTGTGTCCGACTCTTTGCAACCCCATGAACCATAGCCCACAACAGACTCCTCTGTCCATGGGATTTCCCAGGTGAGAATACTGGAATGGGTTGCTATTTCTTTCTCCAGGGAGTCTTTATGTCCTATCTTTATGTTATATCTTTCACCAAAAGAGCTTATTCATCAATAATGCACCAGAGTGCATTGTATCAGAAGTCTACATTGTTCTGCTGACCTGAAATTTTGTTGTAATAAATATATAGCTAGGAATTATGGTCTCGCTATTCTGGGATGAAGAAAGCAAATAACATACAGAAAAGTGCTCTGAAGCCACGGTAGCAAGAGGACAGTGTGACATGCTTATCAGCCTGGTTCTTATGTCTTTTAGTTTGTTTTCTACATTAGTGTTTTCATTTGCCCTTTCTATTTGTGTGGGTTTTTTTTTTTTCCTTTTCTTTAAAAAAATTTTACAACATTGTGTTGGTTCCTACCATACAACAATGCAAACCAACCATAATTACATGTATATTGCCTCCCCACACCCACCCCAGTCCTCCTCTCCACCTCTACGTCCAGCCTCCCTTCCCTCCCCCTATTCCACCCCTCTAGGTCATCACAGAGCGCTAGACTAATCTCCTTGTGTTATACAGCAACTTCTCATAGCTATCCACTTTACACACGATAGTGTATACATATTGATGCTGTGCTGTGCTGTGCTTCATCACTTAGTCATGTCCGACTCTTCACGACCCTATGGACTATAGCCCGCCAGGCACCTCTGTCCTTGGTGATTCTCCAGGCAAGAATACTTGAGTGGGTTGCCATGCCCTCCTCCAGAGGCTCTTTCCAACCTAGGGATTGAACCCAGGTCTCCCCATTGCAAGTGGATTCTATACTGCCTGAGCCACCAGGGAATCCCTGGAATGCTCCAGGCCAGAATACTGGAGTGGGTAGCCTTTGCCTTCTCCAGGGGATCTTCCCAACCCAGGGGCCAAACCCAGGTCTCCCACATTGCAGACAGATTCTTTATCAGCTGAGCCACAAGGAGGCGGGCGGGGGGTGTGGGGGCTGATTTGATGATAATCAGCCAGGATATTCAAGAATCATCGTAGAATAAACAGGAAAGACTGAGCTGCCTATTTGAAAAAAGGGAGTTCACTCAATGTGTTCAGTCACCTGTATCTACAGTGTATCTTTGTGGCCCATTGATTTTAATGGGTAAAGAGAGGGGGCATTTTAACATGCCTCCCAGTAGAAATAATAGCCACAAAGCACTTTTACATCCAATTCAGTGTGACAGGAGCACTGATTATTTAATAGTATAACAGCAGTGAATCAGAGTTGCTTTTGTGTGACTTTGCTGACATTTCCAGCAGCTGTATATTTAATTCACAGTTAGGGGAGGAATAAGCTTCAGTCATCAATCAGAATGTGAGCAGGTGTCCCTGAGCTCTTCTAGGAGCCCAACAATGTGAACAAATGCAGATGTGCACAGAATTTTCATTTACTCAGGGAAAAACCATTTGACTTTTAGCAGTGAGTTTCACATTTTCATGAACCAACATTAAAGAAAGATAAATATTTCTCAATTATCTGTAGCCTATAAGCAGCTGCTCCCATATGAAGGTTGAAACACATCCAGTGATACAGGTCTTTACTGTTAGAAGGGCATCATTCATCTAAAGTAGAAAAAATACTCTGAACTATTTGTAGAATTACGCACTGTGTGCGTGCTAAGTGGCTTTAGTCGTGTCTGACTCTTTCTGACCCTATGAAGGTAGCCTGCCAGGCTCCTCTGTCCATGGGAGTTTTCAGGCAAGAATACTGGAGTCGGTTGCCATGTCCTCCTCCAGGGGATCTTCCCGACCCAGGGATCGAACCCACGTCTCTTATGTCTCCTGCGTTGGCAGGCAAGTTCTTTACCGCTAGCGCCACCTGGGAAGCTCTTGTAGTATTATACTTCCTTCTTTATAAAGGGTTTCCTATTTGCGGAGACATGTCTTGCTAGTATTTCAATAAGACAAGAATTCTTCTCTATCTCCCTATTGTGTCTTTCTCACATTTCTGCTCAAGACAGAAAGCTGGAGATGGGAGGCCACCTTGACCCTTTCTGTTGCTTCATTCCCCGGAATCAATAGGTCAGTTTGAATGCTTCTCCTAATTATCTCAGGAACTGAGACACTTCATCATCCCCACTTGCTACTAGAGCCCAGCTTACTGTGAGGTCTCCTGACTAGTCCATCTGCTGTCAGTGATACCTTCTGCCCTCAGTCCATCTGCCACACTGTCGAGTGATCTTCCTAAAACATAAATCTGATCCTGTCCTTCCTCTGATGAAATCCTTTGGTGTCTTCTCATTGCCACTGGATAACATGTACCCCTTAACCTGATTTCCAAAGCCTAGCATGATGTTGCCTCCACAGGTTTTCCACCCCCATTCCCTGCTAGGCCCCACCCACAAGCAAAGTCCAGCCACTCACTCTCTGACCTGCTCATACCTTGCTCCTCCGCCATCATTCTTGCAGGGATAACTGCTATTTATACTTCAAGTATGAGCTTAGATGTCTTTTACTCAGGCTCTGAGAAGCCCACCCTGACCCATCACTTCTGCTTCAGGTCCTTCTAGATGTTCTCAAGCTATTATTCTGTTCTGCAGAATGTTTGCCTCTTACAAGGAATTATTATTTAATAATCTGTCTTCAACTACTGGGTTTTTAAGAGCAAATATTGGGTCTGTCTTGTTCACTTCTTTATCTACAGTGCATAGCACAATGTGTGGCACACATTAGGTGCTTAATAAATATTCTCTGAGTTACATGCTAAATCTCAAAATAAATGAAGACCTGTGATCACCTAGCTAGATAAAACCTATAGTGCCTCATAACTCTAACACTCTGAGCCCTCAGGAGTAAAACCAGACTGGAGGGATCTGATATCCTATGACTGGCTTCCTTGCTTAAACCAATGACTCTATTTTGAGCCACAATCTCAATGAACCAGAGTGAATTAGAGCCACTGAAATTCTTGATCATATCTTATATTTAAAATATCTAAGTTGATCATTTTCTCTATGGACCTGTTAATTTCTTTAATACAAAATCTTTAAGATTCCCTCATTAAAGCTAATTATAAAAATATGTAATGCTGGGCCCATATCGAGAAGTCAATAGAGTTGAAGAATTATAGCAGTTATCTCACTGTGTCCTACATTTCTTTCAGAGAGATAAATATTCCTTTTGAACTAAAGCTTAAAGCCTAAGATTTAGTTCTTGGCATAAAAGAAGTACCATAGTGAATTTTTTATATGGAGGCTTTTAATTTTGCAAATGTGTTTGATACTCTGCAAAAACAATTTAAGTAAGCTGTAGAGAGAGAAACATATTGCTGCTTTTAATAAACACCTCCCACACCTTCATAAGAGAGGAAGAGCAGTTGGGAGTGATCTGTTAACTTTCACGTAGAGCATATCTTATGAAAACCTGTATTATACAAGACATAATGATAGCTTGGTCCCTGGAATCTCTCTCTTTTTTTTTTTTGGCCTAATCTGC
Organism: Bos grunniens; assembly: GCF_055505025.1. Classification (NCBI taxonomy): domain Eukaryota; kingdom Metazoa; phylum Chordata; class Mammalia; order Artiodactyla; family Bovidae; genus Bos; species Bos grunniens. The sequence goes on from NC_141176.1 coordinate 53,059,249, forward strand.
TTTGTTAAGAAGTGTTATATTCCTTAATGGGGCTGTGGAAAATAGATTGCATGATTATAACAGATAAATACCTATATTCCAAATGTATGCCATGACTCTACATAACAGATAACTCATATTTCTTCCTAAACATTTTGAAGTCTACATAAAGAAAAACATTTTTAGTTACTATGGTTAACAAAATTTCTTTATAGCACTTCTTGCTGGATCCACAGAGAATTGGTGGTTTTTCTTAAAGTTGATTCTGACTGCTCATAAAATTACAAAATTACCAGGTCATCCTTCCATCGAACCGCCACAGAAAGGGTTTGGAATCAAGCCTTTGTTTGACCCTGCAGCATTTGGCTGGGCTTCTATAAAAATCTATTTTTCACACTTTGACTCACAGCTTTTCATCTTCTATCACGGTGTAAAAGACATGACGTGATAGATGTGGTCTTAATTAAAAAATGAACATTTATTTTCACATTCTTCAGCTTGGTAAGTTTATGGGCAATCTGAACTTCTTTTTATTGTATCTCCAAATCTAGCTGATGACACCAGTCAGGGTGAACAGCCAGAGAAAATCCTCATTTTGTACTTTTCATAACCTGGAACTTTTAATTTTGCTTTAAATATTAGTATAGAGGATTCAGAATAAAATCTTATAGCCCACTCTAGCAAACTTGATATGTGGCACCATTTAATAAAAACAGCAAAATTTCTATAACCCTAATAACATGGTTTATTTGATGATTCACAATTATATCCCTTTTGGAGTGTGCTTCTTTGAAGGCAAGTACAGGTTCCAATTTTGAATTATCTACCTGGAGTGGTTGAATTTGTGAGCTTCTGGTGTCTCCTCCTTGCTTAGGTCTAAATCCACTTCTGCCCTCCTTCACCATAGCTAGGATCCAAAAGATTGGGTCCTGGGGGTGGGGTTGGGGAATGAAAGTATAGACAGATCAAAGATGCAGTATCTGCAGCAACTGGGAGTGGAAAGTGCTAAGCAGGTAAGGGTAGCTGGCATCAGGCTCAGGAACTATACATAATAGTATCTGTCGTGAGGGCAGAAGTGAATCTGTATTTGTTCACTAGGACTGCCATAACTAGAACCATAGTCTGAGTGGGTTAAAACAGAAATTTGTTTTCTCATCATTCTGGAGTCTAGAGGTCTAAGATCAAGAAGTCAGTAGGGTTGGTTCCTTCTGAAGGCCCAGATGGAGGGATCTATTCCAGGCCTCCCTTCTTGGCTGGTAGAGGGCTGTCTTCACCATTTGTCTTCACGTTGTCTTCCGTCTGTGTGTATCTGAGCCTAAATTCCTTCTTCTAATAAAGATGCCATTCATATTGGATTAGGACCCACACTGATGACCTCGTTTGAACATAAGGATCTCTGTAAAGACCCCCTTCTCCAAATAAAGGCACATTCTGACATGCTGGTGTTAGGACTTCAGCATATAAATTTGGTGGAAGGGCAATATTCGACCCCGTAAGGAAGTGTTCCAAAATAAGAAAACAAAGCTAGGGTTGGGAGCTGAGTGAAAAAAAGGAAAGAAATATGTGCAATTCAGGGGTGAAGTAAGGCAGGTTCTGGGTGACTGATGCAAATGGAAGTGAAATGTCCATCACTGTCTCTTGTGAACATTTTCTCTGTGGTCCTGGTGCATAATTTGTACCTAGATGTGTGCGGAGCTGGCTATCTTAGAGGTTCAGGGCCTAACATCTTTCCCCTGCGGTCCTTTTCATGTCTTTTCCCAGAGCTGGGTAAGGTAGCAATAAATTTCCACCAGAGAAGGAGAAAAGAGAATTTAAATACATTTAAGGCCATAAGTATTTTTGGAGCAGCTACTGCGTGCGAGGCCGTGTTAAGTCACAGTAATGTGATTTTATTCTTAAGTCATAATGAAAAACACCAGCTTCCTTTAAAAATGCCACTCAGTTCATCCAAGGTTAGCTTTGGAGGGAGAATCACTTCCTAGGATAGAATCCTCCTTCCCCAAGATTCACATTTCTGGGTGCTCTCTCAGTGTTTGCCTCTGCCAACCATCCCAGTTTGACGTTGCTGGGAAACCGGATTATGGAAGACCATGATCCTTTAAAGTTAAGTCAAATACTTAATTTTTAATCCACTATTCACAAGTGTTTAGTGAAGAATTATTTTCAAATGTTAACGGGGAGGATAATTTAATACCCTGGCTGTTAAAATAGTATGGTGAGTCCTGAGGTCGAGAGGTGTTTCTAGTAATTAAGGAAGGACCATCAAGGACTATAAAGAAAGCTGAGTGCCAAAGAACTGATGCTTTTGAACTGTGGTGTTGGAGAAAACTCTTGAGAGTCCCTTGGACAGCAAGGAGATCCAACCTGTCAATCCTAAGGGAAATCAGTCCTGCATATTCATTGGAAGGACTGATGATGAAGCTGAAACTCCAATACTTTGGCCACCTGATGCAAAGAACCTACTCATTGGAAAAGACCCTGATGCTGGGAAAGATTGAAGGTGGGAGGAGAAGGGGACGACAGAGGATGAGATGGTTGGATGGCGTCACCGACTTGGTGGACATGAGCTTGAGTAGGCTCCGGGAGCTGGTGATGGACAGGGAAGCCTGGCATCCTGAAGTCCCTGGGGTCGCAAATAGGTGGACACGACTGAGTGACTAAACTGAACTGATCAAGGTTAAAAAGGAAAAGCCTGCTGTCTCTATTTCTAAATTCAAAAGATGAGATCTGGGAGGTCTCCTCACATAGTTCTAGGAGCTATGCTGGAGAAGTCAGTTTTGAATTTTACATTATTCAGACTGTAGCATCAAATGATTTTGATACTTCCAAGCTACTTCTGAAATCCTTTACTTTTTACATATATTAAATTGGCATATTTTCTACTATAACTCACATTAAAAATTAATTTAATTAATTTCTACATTTTCAAAGATATGTAGCTAGTATTTTAAATGTGAGCTTTAAGTATAGCTACGGAATGCTGCCCAATTAACATATTTATCAATTATTGATGGCTTGGATGTTATATAAAAAGAGTAGTAAGTCTCACTCCACATAAATACAAAGACTTCTATATTATTTTTTATCCTTATAAATATCAATTTGAGTCTGTACACTGATTCCATGTAAAAGAACCTTACTTGAAATCTACCATTCAGGACCAGAGAAGGGAGATTTATGAAAACTGGAGTTAATGCTAAAGATGTGAAAAGTTACAGCAGAAATGAAAATACAGTCCCTCAACATTTTGGAATCCATAGTGCCCACTGCTGTGTCACTACACTTCTATTAATTATCACTTATTTATTCTTACTCAGTTCAGGCACAACTATAGACATTGTGCCTATAAATTTTATTACACTAACTCATGTATTCTCACTGAAACCTTGTGGACTTAGATATTATCCTAGGTTACAAAAGGAAGCTTAGGAAGGTTGATTAACTGGCCCATAAAAGTAGGGGAAGAAATGGCCTCACTCTTACTCCTAAACCATCCTGCAAACCAGTAGAGTTGGTGACAAGGCTTTTCCAAACTCATGGAAGAAAATTAAGAACTACCAGTATTATAGAAAAAATATATAAACAGCTAATATGTACATAACACACCAGAGAACATTGTATCTCATGAAAGTGTGACAAATCATTGTAGCCCAAGATTTAAGAATCTAATTGTCCCATTCATCCTCCACATTGTGGACTGTTGATTCAAATTTTGGGTTGACTTCTCATGTCTCTGTTATGCAAAAAGCTGGAATGAAGACTCTAAATATTAAAGACTTGATTTCAGATGAGCAGGTGGCTCAGCTTCAAGCCTTGACTCTTACAAATTAGTTAATTGACCTTGGAAAATTCACTTAGAGTTGCTGAGCCTCGTATGCTGTCCTGCAAGATTCCGTGAGATCTAAATGAGATAATCCACATGGAAATACAAAGTTAGTCCTTTGTGATGTGAAGAATTCACACAACTGAAATATCAATCAGTTGTTTCTTTTCAGACTGAATTTCTCAAACCTTCCAAAAACTTAGTTCACTTCTCTCTCATAATGTAATTTGTCCTCTATTTGAGTTGTATAGATCTAATAGCTCAATGTCAGATTTTTAGTGTCCCATATTCTTTACAACCACAAATGACTGTATTTAAAATTATGTACTGGTTTAAAATTTTTTATTCTAATGCTTTATTTCTTAAAATTATATGTAACTAAATCACATATACATATATATGTATTTAAATATTTGCTTATTTTTTTCCTGTAGAGACCAGAACCTAGAAAATTTAACTGACATAAATTACAATGTGTCTAAGAATAAGAATGAAAGGTAAGACTTATTCTAATTTACGTTTTTCTTATGAATTCTATGTGAACCTTCAAGTCTTCCCTGGTGGCTCAGATGGTAAAGTGTCTGCCCGCAATGTGGGAGACCAGGGTTCGATCCCTGGGCTGGGAAGATCTCCTGGAGAAGGAAATGGCAACCCACTCCAGTACTCTTGCCTGGAGAATCCCACAGACAGGGGAGCCTGGTAGGCTACAGTCCATGGGGTCGCAAAGAGTCAGACACGACTGAGAGACTTCACTTTCACTTTCATATGAACCTTCATAAATTATGTAACCCTGGAAGATTTTCTGAGAGGTGGAACTGTACTATGATGTTTAAATATAAATACTATCTGAATTAAAAAAAAAAAATGTACAGGGTGCTTGGGTTTCCTTGGCTCAGTGGTAAAGAATCTGCCTGCCACTGCAAGAGACTTGGGTTCAATCCCTGGGTTGGGAAGATCCCCTGGAGAAGGAAATGGCAACCCAATTCAGTAATCTTGCCTGGGAAATCCCATGGACAGAGGAACCTGGCAGGCTACAGTCCACGGGGTTGCAAAGAGTCGGACACAACTGAGCGACTAAACAACTGAGCCACTAAACAACACCAACAGGGTGCTTAATAGCTGATCTGAAGAAAGAAATTTGAATTCTGTTAGAATTTCTGACTAAGGGCCTGCTGTTCAATGACTTAGTGTAAAAGGCATGATGGAAATCGAGTGCTCTGCACTTGGGGTGTGAAGATTTATTTTTACTTACTGTTGCTTGGTAGGTTTTCAGCGGTGCAGAAAGCACTTTGAGAATCTCTGCCTTGGATACCTAGTGCTAAAAGAATGGGCAGATTTGTCACAGCCAGGAAACAGGACCTAATTTTGGAATTTCTTTACACCTCAGAGGATCCTGGCTTTAAAACTGTTGCACTTTTTGTTTCTTTTACAAGGAAACTTAGGATGCTTAGCTATGCTTCATTGTTGTTACAGATTGTTTAAATTAGGAAACAATTTTCAAAGTTTTCCATGTTTAACTGTTCTTCCCCCCACATGTGGGAGGGCCTTAAAAGCAATGCTGCTGCTGCTGCTGCTAAGTCGCTCAGTCGTGTCTGACTCTGTGCGACCCCATGGACTGCAGCCTACCAGGCTTCTCCATCCATTGGATTCTCCAGGCAAGAACACTGGAGTGGGTTGCCATTTCCTCCTCCAATGCATGAAAGTGGAAATTGAAAGTGAAGTCGCTCAGTCGTGTCCAACTCTTAGCGACCCCATGGACTGCAGCCTACCAGGCTCCTCCATCCATGGGACGTAGGTTTCAGTTTTTAACCTTCCTAAGGTGCAGCTGCCTTTTCTGTTAAGAAAAAAAAAAAATTTTTTTTGTTATGTGAATAAGTGATATTGTTGGTATCATGCAGAGGACAGAAAAGTAGAAGAGCTGGCTCACTGCTTCGTTCGTTTGGTTTTCCTGTCTGTTAAAGGCTCTTTGCTATGCGAGACACATAGTTTCTTTCTGTCCCCTTCATTCCCTAAATCATCTTCTGCTTTCTCTTTCTGTGATCTCAAGCAAGCCTTTGAGAGAACAAGGGAGGATACATTGTCAAAAGGATCCACCATTTTGGGAATAGTACTGGGTTTACAATTAACCAATCTCTTTCAAATATTATTTGGAAATGATCAAGATTTTAAAACTGACCATAAATGATGAAGTATCATGAAAGAACTTTTCCCTGAATGTGTTTTGAGAGGTGTTTCCGTTTCAGTTGGGCTTGTTCATGAAACAGGATCTTACTAGAAAGATTAATGAGGAAATGGAAATTCAAGGGCAGGGACTGCAGCCTGCCAGGCTCCTCTGTCCATGGGATTCTCCAGGCAAGAATGCTGGAGTGAGTAGCCATTCACTTCCCCAGGGAATCTTCCCGGCCAAGGGTATCCTGTGTCATTGGCGGGTGACTTCTTTACCACTAGTGCCACCTGGGAAGCATATGGAAAGATAAATGAGGAAATGGAAATTCCAGGGCAGAAACGTTAGGCTGGCCAGGCTTCACAGAGGCCTTCCCTGGAAGGCTGCTCATCCGTGGCCAGAGGCATTCCATCAGGAGTCCCCAGACATTAACCCTAGTGCTTTGTCATATTGTAGCTCAGTCATTCCTGAGTGTTGGCCTCTGCCTATTTTTCTCCTCTTCTTCCCTTTACTTATCATCATCCTTATTCTCTACCAGGGCTTCCCTGTGGCTCAGACAGTAAAGAATCTGCCTGCAATGTAGGAGACCTGGGTTTGATCCCTGGGTCGGGAAGATCCCCTGCAGAAGGAAATGGCTATCTCTAGTTTTCTTGCCTGGAGAATTTCATGGACAGAGGAGCCTGGCAGGCTATAGTCCCTGGGGTCACAGAGTCAGACATGACTGAGTGACTAACACTTTCATTCTCTACTCTATAGCTGTTTGGTAACCAGGGACTTTAGCCACTTCCCAGTTTCTCCTTCCTTATAACTTCTCCTTCCTCTAGCTTTCTGAGGCTGTCTGGTCTCCTTCAACAAGAAGATGGGGTTGTGGCCATCTGTGTAGAAGAAGTGTGTGATGGAAAACACCATGGCTGCCAGTAACGTGTACATGGTCTCCTTTACTCTCCTACAATTTCATCTGTGCCTCCTGCCTAACATAACCCAATAACCGCATGTACATTCACAAATGCTCCCCTCTCCCAGTGGGGTTGTGATCATCACAGTCAGTTATGCCCAGAGGCCTTAACCACTGCTACAGAATCTTTTGCTCATCTCTGAGTTCTGTATCTAGATATCATTCATCCTTCTTCAGTTCTATCACAGGATAGATCTTAAACAGGATCTATCTACAAATTAAATGGAAAATGTAGCACTGCCCCAGCCATGACAGAACAACTCTGATAAAAATTTTCGCTTGAAAAAAAAAAAAGTAGAAAAGAAATCCGGGCCCAGTTTTTGTGCCCATCTATTCTGTTTACAGGCTTCCCTGGTGGCTCACATGGTAAAGAATCTGCCTGCAATGCAGGAGACCCAGGTTCCCCTGGGTCAGAAAGATCTGCTGGAGAAGGGAATGGCTACTTACTCCAGTATTCTTGCCTGGAAAATTCCATGGACAGAATTCCTGGAAGGCTACAGTCCATGGGGTCACTAAAAGTCGAACACACTGAGTGACTAACATTTCACTTCATTCTGTTTACAGAATAGAAAGTTTACTTTGACTCTCAAAATGGGTGAAGATTTAACTGAAAGAAAATTGAGAATCAGGGATTAAGAGATTTGATCAGGTAGAGAAAATTAGTAAATTAAAGTGGTGTTCCGGTCTCAAGTTCTCTATTTCTAGAAGTGGAATACTTCTTTGCTTTAATTTTATTTTTTACTGAAGTTTAATTGATTTACAATGTTGTGTTAGTTTCAAGTTTACAACAAAGGGACTCACTTATACATATACATAATATATTCTTCTTCAGATTCTTTTCCCTTATAGATTATCACAATATATTGAGTTTAGTTCCCTGTGCTATACTGGGGGTCCTTGTTGTTTACGATTTCATATATAGTAGTATTCATGTTAATCCCAAACTCCTAATTTATCTCTGCTCCCCACCACTGCTATCCTCTTTGGTTACCATCAGATCAGATCAGTCGCTCAGTCGTGTCCGACTCTTTGCGACCCCATGAATTGCAGCACGCCAGGCCTCCCTGTCCATCACCACCTCCCGGAGTTCACTCAGACTCACGTCCATCGAGTCAGTGATGCCATCCAGCCATCTCATCCTCTGTCGTCCCCTTCTCATCCTGCTCCCAATCCCTCCCAGCATCAGAGTCTTTTCCAATGAGTCAACTCTTCACTTGAGGTGGCCAAAGTACTGGAGTTTCAGCTTTAGCATCATTCCTTCCAAAGAAATCCCAGGGCTGATCTCCTTCAGAATGGACTGGTTGGATCTCCTTGCAGTCCAAGGGACTCTCAAGAGTCTTCTCCAACACCACAGTTCAAAAGCTTCAATTCTTCGGCACTCAGCCTTCTTCACAGTCCAACTTTCACATCCATACATGACCACAGGAAAAACCATAGCCTTGACTAGATGAACACTTAAAATCTGTAAGTATTATAAGAACTCAAAACCTTGATAGTTTTGTGGAAGTAAATCCTAACACATAAAACAATTCAAAATGGTAAGCTCTTAGTAAACTGGCTTTGCTAGTGGCTCAGGAGTAAAGAACTTGCCTGCAATGCAGGAGACGTGAGTTCAGTCCCTTGGTTGAGAAGATTCCCTGGAGAAGGGCATGGCAACTGACTCCAATATTCTTGCCTGGAGAATCCCATGGAAAGAGGAGCTTGGTGGGCTACAGTCTATAGAGTCACAAAGACTTGGACACAACAGAACAACTGAGCACAGCAGAAGCTCTCAGTAAACTTTCGTTCTTCATGCAAAAGAGATTTATAAAGTTGGCAGTGACTTGGGTATTTATCAGTTGAAATTATTTTATGCTATTTAAAGTCAAGTTGTCACTCAGCCATTAAAAGGAATGGAACTGTGCCATTTGCAGAGACATGAATGTCACACAGAGTGAAGAAAGAAAGAGAAAAGCAAATATTGTGTATCGGTTTTATGTGGAATCTAGAAAAATGATACAAATGAACTTATTTGCAGAGCAGAAACAGAGATACAGATGTAGAGAACAAACAAGCGTATGGATACCAAGGGGTGAAGGGGAGGTGGGATGAATTGAGTGATTGGGATTGACATATATACACTCAGTTCAGTTCAGTTCAGTCGCTTAGTCATGTCTGACTCTTTGCAACACCATGAACTTCAGCATGCCAGGCTTCCCTGTCCATCACCAACTCCCAGAGCCTACTCAAACTCATGTCCATTGAGTCAGTGATGCCATCCAACCATCCTTTGTTGTCCCCTTCTCCTCCCACCTTCAATCATTCCCAGCATCGGGGTCTTTTCAAATGAGTCAGTTCTTCACATCAGGTGGCCAAAGTATTGGAGTTTCAGCTTCAACATCAGTCCTTCCAATGAATATTCAGGGCTGATTTTCTTTAGGATGGATCTGGTTGGAGATCTGGTTGGATCTCCTTGCCATCCAAGGAACTCTCAAGAGTCTTCTCCAATACCACAGTTCAAAAGCATCAATTCTTCGGCACTCAGCCTTCTTTATAGTCTAACTCTCACATCCATACATGACTACTGGAAAAACCAAAGCTTTGACTACAGGGGCCTTTGTTGGTAAAGTAATGTCTCCGCTTTTTAATATGCTGTCTAGATTGGTCATAACTTTTCTTCCAAGGAGCAAACATCTTTTAATTTCATGGCTGCAGTCACCATCTGCAGTGATTTTGAAACCCCCCAAAAATAACATCTGTCACTGTTTCCATTGTTTCCCCATCTATTTGTCATGAAGTGATGGGGCCAGATAACGTGATCTTAGTTTTCTGAATGTTGAGTTTTAAGCCAACTTTTTCACTCTCCTCTTTCACTTTCATCAAGAGGCTTTTTAGTTCTTCTTCACTTTCTGCCGTAAGTGTGGTGTTATTTGCATATCTGAGGTTATTGATATTTCTCCCAGCAATCTTGATTCTAGCTTGTGCTTCACCCAGTCCAGCACTTCTCATGATGTACTCTGCATATAAGTTAAATAAGCAGGGTGATGATACACAGCCTTGACATACTCCTTTCCCAATTGGGAACCAGTCTGTTGTTCCATATACGCTACTATGTGTGAAACAGATGACTAATGAGAACCCACAGAATAGCAGTGGAGAAGGAAATGGCAACCCACTCCAGTATTCTTGCCTGGAGTACCCCTGGACAGAGGAACCTGGTGGGCTACAGTCCACGGGGTTGCAAAGAGTCGGATATGACTGAGTGATTAAGCACCCTCACATTGTATAGCTCAGGAAACTGTACTCCGTGCTCTGTGGTGACCTAAATGGGAAGGAAATCCAAAAAAGAGGAAAATATGTACATGTACAGTGGATTCACTTTGCTGTACAGTGGAAACTAACACATATTGTAAAGCAACTATACCCCCATGAAAATTAATTTATTTTTTTTATTTTTTATTTATTTTTGCATTGATTGATTTTATTTTTAAACTTTACATAATTGTATTAGTTTTGCCAAATATCAAAATGAATCCGCCACAGGTATACATGTGTTCCCCATCCTGAACCCTCCACCCTCCTCCCTCCCCATACCATCCCTCTGGGTCGTCCCAGTGAACTAAAGAAAAAGAAATTGAAGTCAGGTTGCCAAAGTTAAGTCAAATAGGACAATGGAAATTAAATAAATCTGTTAAGCTGAGACTTGTTTTATTTTATGAATGTATTTACTCTGTATAGTAATTGGATATCCACAAATATATGTGCAATCTGATTAGTATATTCGGAGTTGAAGACCATCACCACTATCACTTTTAGAACATTTTCATCACCTCAGAAAGAAACACCATGCCCATTAGCAGTCATGTATCATTTTCCCCCAGCCCTTAGCTCTGGACAACTACTAAGCTACTTTCTGTCTTTTTCAGTTTCTGATTCTGGACATTTCATATAAATGGAATCATAAAATATGTGGTCCTTTGTGACTATTTTCGCATGGCATAATGTTTTCAAAATTCACCCATGTTGTAACATGTCTCAGTATTTCTTTTTATTGCCAAATTTCACATATTCCATTATGTGAATAGACAGAATTTTATCTATTCATCAGCTGATGGGCTTTTGTGTTGTTTCCATTATCAGATTGTAATTCACTATTATGAACAGTGCTGTGATCAGCATTCATATAAAAGTTTTGTGTAGAGTTTTTTAATTTCTCTTGGTAGCGTATATACTTCAGTTCAGTTCAGTCGCTCAGTTTTGTCTGAGCTGTGGACTGCAGCACGCCAGGCCTCCCTGTCCATCACCAGTTCCGAGAGTTTACTCAAACTCATGTCCATTAAGTCAGTGATGCCATCCAACCATCTTATCCTCTGTTGTCCCCTTCTCCTCCCACCTTCAATCATTGCCAGCATCCGGGTCTTTTCAAATGAGTCAGTTCTTTGCATCAGGTGGCCAAAGTATTGGAGTTTCAGCTTCAACATCAGTCCTTCCAATGAACATTCAGGACTGATTTCCTCTAGGATGGACTTCGGGAGGGTATATACTTAGGGGGTGGAATTATTGGATCCTATAGTAACTCCATTTGAGGAACTACCAGTTTTCTTAAATCAGCAGTACCATTTGATGTTGTCATATCAAATGTCTGTGTATAAAAGTTTTAGATAGCTAAATTTTCAAGGTAAACTTCTACAGCAGAAAACATTTTCTCAAGTGAAATTCCATTTGGAATTTTGTAAGTTCCAACACAATATTTAGTTTATAGTTTAAGAAGCTATTTAATTTAGAGATGAAACTGTGACCATTGATTCTAAGTTACAATTCAGCAATTTATTTCAGTGAAGGATAACTTAATAATAAAGCTATCCAGCAAAAAACACTGTGAGCCATAAGCTCTTTTTTATGAATATTATTCAAGGTGTCTAAGAGGAATACTTTGGTGGAGAGTTCTCCTTTGCAATGGTATCAGAATCACCTGCTGATCAGGGACCACACTTTAGAAATCAGTGCTCTTTTGGATAAAATGTCACACTGCCTCTAAGGCAGTGGTTCTCAATCTTGTCTTACATGTGAGACTCACTGGAGAGATTTAAAAGAATCCAAGTGCTCAAGCCATGTGCCTGCTAAGTTGCCCCAGTGGTGTCTGACTCTTTGCAACACTCTGGACTGTAGCCCACGAGGCTCCCCTCTGTCTATGGGATTCTCCAGGCAAGAATACTGGAGTAGGTTGCCATGCCCTCCTCCAGGGGAATCTTTCTGACCCAGGGACTGAACCCGGGTCTCTTAGGTCTCCTGCATTGGCAGTCGAATTCTTTACCACTAGCGCCACCTGGGAAGCCCTACACTAAACCAATTAAGTCAGAATATCTGATGTGGGACCCAGTAACATTTTTAATTTAATCTTGTTTTTTAATCGGTGGAAAATTGCTTTACAATGTTGTGTTGGTTTCTGTTGTACAACAAGGTGAATCAGTCATAATTATATATATACATCTCCTCTCCCTCTTGAGCCTCCCTCCCCTCCCCCATCCCCCTCCTCCAGGTCATCACACAGCACCAGGCTGGGCTCCCTGTGTTAAACAGCAACGTCCTCCCAGTTATCTATTTTACACGTGATAGTGTATATGTCAGTGCCGCTTTCTCAATTCATCCCACCCTCACCTTTCCCCACTGTGTCTGCAACTCTGTTCTCTACTAGGTTCATCAGTACCATTTTTCTAAATTCCATATATATATTCCAATACTTGTTTTTCTCTTTCTGACTTACTTCAGTCTGTATAACAGGTTCTAGGTTCATCTACCTCACGACAACTGACTCGAATCCATTCCTTTTCATGGCTGAGTAATACTCCATCACATATATGTACCACATCTTCTTTAACATTCGTCTGTCAATGGACATCTAGGTTGCTCCCATGTCCCGCCTATTGTAAATGTTGGTGCAATGAACACTGGGTTACATGTGTCTCTTAAAATTGTGGTTTTCTCAGGGTATATGCCAAGTAGTGGGATTGTTGTGTCATATGGTAGATTTTCCCTAGTTTTTTAAGGAATTTCCATATTGTTTTCCATAATGGCTATATCAGTTTACATTCCTACTGAGAGTACAGGAGGGTTACCTTTTCTCCATAACTTCTCCAACATTTATTTTTGTAGATTTTTGGATGGTGGTCATTCTGAATGGTGTGAGGTGATACCTCATTGTGGTTTTGATCTGCATTTCCCTAATAATGAGAAATATTGAGCATCTTTTCTTGTGTTTATTGGAAATTTGTATGCCTTGGGAGAAATGTCCGTTTAAGTTTTCTGCCCACTTTTTGATTGGGTTGTTTGTTTTTCTGATATTGAACTGTATGAGCTGCTTATATATTTTGGAGAGTAATCCTTTTTAAAAGCACTACAGATTATTTAATTGGTTTCCAAAGAATTGTTTCTCTAACTATTTCTATGGTTCTAAATAATTTTAAAAATTAGTGTTACCACTTACTGGCATCAAGATAGAATTTCTTTAGTAAGATCTATCACCATCTCATGAAAAACAAAGCTGGGCTTATCAACTATCACAGACCCTAAGACATGGTGATTATGTGGAAGTTGAGGAGAAGGCAATGACACCCCACTCCAGTACTCTTGCCTGGAAAATCCCATGGACAGAGGAGCCTGGTAGGCTGTAGTCCATGGGGTCACTAAGAGTTGGACACGACTGAGCGACTTCACTTTCACTTTTCACTTTCATGCATTGGAGAAGGAAATGGCAACCCACTCCAGTGTTCTTGCCTGGAGAATCCCAGGGACGGAGGAGCCTGGTGGGTTGCCATCTATGGGGGTCGCACAGAGTCGGACATGACTGAAGCGACTTAGCAGCAACAGCAGCAGCAGCAGCCGCAGTATCCTGATTTGGATCTGAAATTGAGAGGGGACATCAGTGAAAAAACTGGTAAAATAGAAATAAGTCTGTAGTTTTGCTAATGACATTGTACCAATGCTAATTATTTAGTTTTGACAAATGGATCGTGGTTGTGTGAGATGTTAAAATTAAGAGAAGCTGGGTGAAGAGTATACTGGAATTCTCTGAACTATCATTGCAATTATTCTATACTTTTAAAATTATCCAAGATAAAAGATTCTTTTTTTAAAAAAGTGTATTATCTTCCCAGATTATAAGAGGAACATATCCAAGAAAGAATTTGCTGTTCCACATTCCAAATTTATTTTCTAACATCTGATTTTTTTTGTTTGTTTACTTTACAATATTGTATTGGTTTTGCCATACATCAACAGGAATCTGCCACAGGTGTACATGTGTTCCCCATCCAGCATCTGATTTTTATTGACAATTATAAAGTATTGTTATTAGTCTCATTGTAAACACAACTAGGAAATGCTACTTGTGTTAGTCTGCTCAGGCTGCCATAACAAAATACCACAGACCATGTGTTAAAAGACAGAATTTATTTTCTCACTCTTTTGGAGACTAAAATTCTAGATCAAGATACTGTTGAAACAGGAGGAAGGGCATGGGGTACAACCTTAAAAAGAATGACATGGCCACAGAACATGAATAAACTGGTTAAAACCATCTAGGTCCAAGATGGCTGAAGACTCAACTCCCAGTAGACCTTGAGCCTCATTATGTGCTCATTGTAATACATGGGCATATGCTAAATGACACACCCACCAGCATCATGACAGTTCTGAGGCCAGCCATAAAGGGTCAAAAATTGGGCAGTGTGGCCCAGTTCCTAGAAATCTCCACCCTTTCCCCCAAATAATTGGAATAATCTTCCCACTCACTAGCCTATGAAATTACCCAGCCCACAAAAACTAACCACACCACGTTTTGCACCTCTCTCTTCTTGCCTTCTGCAATGGCCCACACTCTGTATAGTGAGCTTTTCTCTAAATAAATCTACTTCTTACCTATCTCTGAATTCTTTCACGATGTAGCAAGAACATCAAATTCATGAGGAACAATGTCAGGATTGGTTTCTGATGAGAACTCTCTCCTTGGTTTGCATATGACTGTGTCTGACTATGTCCTCACATGGCCTTTCCTCTGTGTGTCCACAGAGAGAGAGAGCAAGCTCTAGTACCTCTTCCTCTTCTTATAAGGACACCCTGTCCTATGGGATTAAAGCCCCATCCTTATGATTTCACCTAACCTTTATTTCCTTTTTATAGGCCCTGTCTCCACATCACACTGGGGTATAGGGCTTCAATATAAGAATTTTTGGCAGGACACAATTCGATCCTTATCAGAACTGTTTGCAAAGTATTTCCCGTTCCTATTACAGGTTTCACAAACTGTTAATGTTTGTGAATGATTTTACCTTTCTGAGGGCAGTACAAACACATTTCACACTCATTGACAACCTTTGTCCTTTGAAACTATTTGCTGAAATTGGGTTTTGTATTATTTGCTATATGATCTGAATATTTCCAAATAGTTCCTAGTTAGGTCTATTGTTCCAAAGTGACATATCCTAATGATCACATTTGAGAATCTTCTGATAATATTCATGCTACTTTCTCATTGCCAAGTGTCTTTTGAAACATCTGTCTTAAAAGTAGAAGATGGTTTTCCACATGCCAGAGATGATAATATGTGAACAATTGTTTTTCTCTTTAAAAGCTACCTGGAAATAGAAGGAACAGACCAGTCAAGAATGATAAATCATGATTGAGATCTAAATTCTCCTCTTGATTTTTATGTCTTGCCTCTGTCAGAGTTTTCTAACATGAGGAAAGAAAAAGAGCTAAAGCTTTCACTATGCCTACGTTAATTTTCCACTGTTTCATAGGAAAAAGCAAATATGCCTACACTTTGTTGAACATAGTGACATTTTTAGATTAGCAGAAATCTAGGTCAAAGTTCTTTAGCGATCTTCAAAGTACTGCTTTTCTGTTAAAATGGAAACTGGGATTTCTCAAAGCAACCCCCAGATAATTTTCATTAAATAGATAAACTCCCAGATATGTTGTACATGAAAAACTTTCGAAAATGGCATTGGTGCTGTGAGAATGTTACTGCAACCAGTTTCATATGGTTCCTGCCCTTGGTTAAAAAAGTATTCTGTCCTACTGTTAGCTAATGTGACACATGCCTATAGATTATTCATAATGGTAAGACAGTTGTGTGTATGGAGGAGTAAAATAGTACATGTATTCTGTCTATGTATATGTGCAGAAACCAGGCAAACAGAAACAGCTTTACTGTATGTTTACAAAAATGTTATTTGAACAGAATTTTAATAAAACAAAAATCCTCTAAGTGGCCTTGATTTTAAGTGCCAAATATTTGCATTTGCTTTCTCAGGCAAGATGGCCAGGTCACTGGATCTACTGAGACTTTAATCAGCCCGTCCTCTAGAACAGCTGCCTATTCTTATGAAGCCAGGAAGATGCTCAGGTACCGTGGTCAATTATGGAATAAATGACAGGACCATTCTCCTTCTGGCTTTTTTTCTCCTGTTTTTTTTTTTTTTTTTTTTCTTTAAGAAAACATCCACATGCAACCTGATCCTTCCTTTGAAATACAGAAAATTTTTTAATTTTGCTGTTGTTGTTTTTATGCATTTTTTGTATTCCAATAAAACTTTCTTATTTTAGGTTTAATTTTTAATTGAAAGATAATGCTTTACTGTATTGTGTTTGTTTTTGCCATGCATCAACATGAATCAGCCATAGGTACACATATGTCCCCTCCCTCCTGAACCTCCCTCCCGTCTCCCTCCCCATCCCACCCCTCTAGGGTGTTACAGAGCCCCAGTTTAAGTTTCCTGAGTCATACAGCAAATTCCCGTTGGATATCTATTTTACATATGTTAGTCGTATGTTTCCATGCTACTCTCTCCATTCGTCCCACCCTCTCCTTCCTCCCCCCTTGCCCATGTCTATAAGTCTGTTCTCTGTGTCTGTGTTTCCATTGCTTCCCTGCAAATAAGTTCATCAGTATCATCTTTCTAGATTCTATATATATGCGTTAATATATTATATTTGTTTGAAGTGCAGAAATTTAAAATTGTAACCAGTGGCTTTATAGGCTTATACAAAGGTGTTGAGTAAACATCTTGGTCATCTGTAAGTTGTCAGTTATGAATAAATGTAGATGTGATTTTTCCTTAAAAGTCTATAATTTTTTAAAAAAACATGATTGTGACATTGAATTGACTTCCTTGCTGTGTCCGACTCTGTGAGACCCCTGAGACAGCAGCCCATCAGGCTCCCCCATCCCTGGGATTCTCCAGGCAAGAACACTGGAGTGGGTTGCCATTTCCTTCTCCAATGCATGAAAGTGAAAACTGAAAGTGAAGTCCCTCAGTTGTATCCGACTCTTAGCGACCCCACAGACGGCAGCCCACCAGGCTCCTCCGTCCATGGAATTTTCCAGGCAAGAGTACTGGAGTGGGGTGCCATTGCCTTCTCCGGATTGACTTCCTTAGGTAGATTTAAAGGTTTCACTAAATCATGTGTTATCATGTTGGTTAACTAAGGTCCACTCTTTGCCTGAAATTTGTGGGGAAAGCAATGGTTTGGAAGTATGAATGAGACATTAGGGTAATAGACACTAAAACATAGTACACAAATATTCAAAGTAATCATCATGGTCTACAATAGACTTGCTAAGTGACTGATTTTCATAGTAGTATTCTGGAAATAGGCCAAGACAGTAGAAGTGAAGACAAAATGGGAAACATAAATTTTTCAGAAATGGATTAGTACCAATTTAACATTGATATTAAAAGACGCTTACTCCTTGGAAGGAAAGTTATGACCAACCTAGATAGCATATTCAAAAGCAGAGACATTACTTTGCCAACAAAGGTCCGTCTAGTCAAGGCTATGGTTTTTCCTGTGGTCATGTATGGATGTGAGAGTTGGACTATGAAGAAGGCTAAGCACCGAAGAATTGATGCTTTTGAACTGTGGTATTGGAGAAGACTCTTGAGAGTCCCTTGGACTGCAAGGAGATCCAACCAGTCCATTCTGAAGGAGATCAGCCCTGGGATTTCTTTGGAAGGAATGATGCTAAAGCTGAAACTCCAGTACTTTGGCCACCTCATGTGAAGAGTTGACTCATTGGAAAAGACTCGGATGCTGGGAGGGATTGGGGGCAGGAGGAGAAGGGGGCGTCAGAAGATGAGATGGCTGGATGGCATCGCTGACTCGATGGACGTGAGTCTGAGTGAACTCCGGGAGTTGGTGATGGACAGGGAGGCCTGGTGTGCTGCGATTCATGGGGTCACAAAGAGTCGGACATGACTGAGCGACTGATGATCTGATCTGAACATTTATATTTCAAGGGTTATAGTTTAGAAGGCATATATGAGCATTTTTTTCCCATTGGATTGTATAATTACCTTGTTAATTTGATTATCCTATAAACAAACTTTAAACATAAAGTCAATGGTTTGTATTGCAGCTCCAATGCTGAAACCAGGCACGCAGGATCAAAAGATACAGTTGTGTACACAAGGACATACATGGAGAATAGGTACTGGAAATTTATTTGAAGTATTTTGCTTTATGTATTTTATAATTGTGAAATAATCTGTGTTTAAGAAGAAATGTCATTTTTTGAAGGTATGCTAATTTTTTTCAAATAACAGACCATTTAAAAGAGTACTGAGTTCTAGATATAAGTTAATAATTCTTTATAATCTTTCCATTATTTGTAGTAGTAGTGTTAGTTGCTCAGTTGTGTCCAACTCTTTGCAACCCCATGGACTGTAGCCTACCACCGTCCTCTATCCACAGGATTCTCCAGGCAAGAATACTGAAGTGGGTCACCATTCCCTTCTCCAGAGGATTTTCCCAATTCAGGGATCGAACCCAGGTCTCCTGTGTTGCAGGCATATTCTTTACCATCTGAGCTACAGGGAGGTTATATTTTTAAGTAGCTGTCAAATAATCGTACAAAGTCATAGGACAGACTAAATGATATTTTAATATAACACATGTATACGTCATAGGATTGTTATTTGAAAGTAGTCAAATAGACATACTTGCCCATAATGAACCTTATAAAATCACACAAGTATTCCTGTGCTAATTTGGAGTCACATTTTAATTGTTTCTGTTGCGCACCTCTAATCTGAAACAAGGGGTATAACTTTTTAGTAAACATGCTCAGGCCCAGAAATTCTGCTGCCCGATGTGATGGATGTCGAGGAAAATGTCCACCAAGATCAGGGATTCACAAGTTATTCAGTTTTTCAGGAGTCTATAAAAAAGAATTAGCCTAATTGTGGCATAGGGTAACAGTGGGGCATTCAAATATGGATAAACTATGGGTTGTATATGTGTTGATCATCACCCAGTTCAAAGAGACCAGAGAGCAGTGTACGGGGTGGGTATGGAGCCTCCATAAATTCAAGGTGTGTCAGGATTTGAGCAGCCTTCCCCCTCAAAAGGATTTTTCAAACCCAAATAAATTTCCTTGTGAAATGCAACCTCAACCTTGATTTTCCTACTTAATCCAACTCTCCCTAAAATCAACAGTGATTTAGAATCAAATCTGAGTTTGTCATTTACTGACCATGTGGCCTCAGCAAAGCCACTTGACTTCAATTTCCTGTCTCAATTTTCTGACCCATAAAATGGGAATGACTGTTTACATGTCATGCATCAATATGCACAAACTCACTTAGCACCGTGGGCTCTGTGATCCATAAAGCAGTTTCTCTTTCTGACAGCAACTGCCTGCAGGTTGTTTGGAGGGAGAGAGAAATTTCTCATTAAAAAATCCCAGGTGAGGCATGTGGAGTTACCCCTCACTGTATGAAATAATAGGAACACATTGCTTCTGGTCCTCATACGTTCCTGGGTAGCGTACATACTGGGGAGGCAATTACAGGCAGCCAGCCGGTTAGTGCAACGCACTCTTCATTTGTCTCCAGGAGCGAATGACATTCATGAACTGGAGCGGAAAGGGAAGAAAGAGGACTTTTGAAAGTTAAAATATTTTTTTGCTTTATTTCAAACAATTTTTGGATGTTTTCATGTAAAAATAGAAGCTTCCAAGGTTTCCCCTAAAAGTTCAAGAGTATTTCTCTACGTGAATGATGTCTGTCTATATTTGCTTGCACTGAGTATAGTCATGCTTTGTGTATATTCTTTATGTTAGAACAACAGAGACCTTTCTTTTAGTAAAAATAAAGGAGGTGCAAGTACAAATTTTATGAAAAACGATAACTACTTTTCCTGCTTACACTTGTGCTTGCGATCTCCTTGCCCCATTCTTTACTTCGGTGGATATGTCGACTTAGGTCACCTTGGAGGTAACTTGCATATCAATACTTCTCCAGGGTAGAAAAAAAAAGAGTTGGTACATTGTCCTGACATATAACATATAACTTGCTTTGTTATTCACAAAGAATAACAATAGTGTGTGTGTGTGTGTGTGTGTGTGTGTGTGCGCGCGCGCACGCTCTTCCTTGCCTACACAGGGGTATTAATATGTATCAATACTTCAACACTAGGGAAATAGTCCAGTTCTCACATGTCCATATGTGCTTGTTTCTAGCAAATCACCAAAGGATGGCTATCAGGAGACTGTCTCTGGAAAATACATACAAACTGTTTATTCGACTTCAGATAGGTGAGTATATCTGTACTTCCATACATACAAGTATACATATACCCATATCCACACATATATTAATAAACAGATATATTCTTGGGCTTCCTTGGTGGCTCAGATGGTAAAGAATCTGCCTGACCATGTAGGAAATCCAGGTTCGATCCCCAAGTCAGGAAGATCTCTTGGAGGAGGGCATGGTAACCCACTCCAGAATTTTTGCCTGGAGAAATCCATGGACTGAGGAGCCTGGTGGGATACATATATATGTGTGTATTTACTTTTATAAATAATATGTTTTTATTAGATATGTGTATATGTACTTATAATATATATTTAATATATTTTTAGTATATATATATATACATTAAAGTATTACAAGTATATATATACTAAAGTATTATAAGTATATATATATTATATATATATATATATACACTAAAGTATTATAAGTATTTTATATATATACTATATATATACTAAAGGATTACAAGTATTTTATATATATATAGCATTCTTATTGTCCATTGAACTTGGAGATGACCCTCCTGAGAGTGATTGTTCTACTGCTGATTGTATGAGTGGAAGGAAATACAACCACCTCTGCATCCAGGAGTTTGTTCCTTGGCCTCCTGGCTGTCATTCTCTGATTTTGATGTATTTTGTTCCAGTAGAGCTTTCTGTGTTTTACAGCTGCCTCCCAGGCGAGTGTCTCTGCTGTGATCCCTGGGGTCCCCATTGCCACCACATTATTGGCCTCTAGGCTTCACTGCATCCCTAGATCATGTCCTCAGCCCTCTCTCCTTGTGGTCCTCTAGAGCCAGATCACCTTACAAACAGCTGCGTGGATGCACTGCTGTGACCCACTCCGAGCATGGGCTCAGTGCCCAGGAGGGAGGGCTAGGGTGAGCATCAATTTAATGCCAGTAAACTGACCCCAGCATTTTGCTCTTGATTACTCTCTTTTAGCATGTAATGCTCAGTGGGGCAAATAGGTGACACTCATGTGACACAAGTCTGCAGACTTCCAGCAGAGAAAATGAAAATAAATAATTCATGTTGCGACCCAACCACTGGAAACCAGCTGTAATACAAATGTCTGATATTCTGTTGACGGTGTTTCTCCATTGCTGGTGCTAAAATAAGGCTCACTGAGGGTCAGGACATATTTTTATGCATAGCCTTAGCTTGGGACACAGTCCTTGGCACCTCACAGATACTCAATAAATTGACTCCAGAAAAGAAAAAAAAAAAAACAAAAAAAAAAAACCTGTGTCCCATTTGCTGAGGGAAACATAGATGAACCAGGCATCAAAATTATATCCTCTTTTGGTCACTTTTGTGAGATCTTGTATTACCAAGGGTCTTCTGAGTGTCTTGGCTTTAAGTCATAGCTCTTTGATGTGACTACCTGAGCACCACAAATACTGTCTAGATAAGCAAAAAATAGAAAAAAAAGAAACAGAACTAGATTTTTCAAAATACTCTGAAAAGATCTTTGACTAACAGTATGATCTTAGTAAGGACATCAGCAACTTCAGAGTTTGGTGGGCTTATATTTTAATGGTTAGCTAAAGTGAAGGAAAACATCCTTCACTAAAGTATTGCTCTTCGTATGAAGAATTTCACTCCTGTTTCCCAAGTGGTCCTTGAAATTTTTTCAGTCACCAGAGCAAAAGTCAATTCTCCGTTAAAGCCTGTCAGTCAGGTAACATTTTCTGTTGATTATTGTGAGAAATTAGCTGTTTCCACACAGTTCTTATCTAGTCATGTCAATCCCATTTAAAGTCAAGTCATTAATACAGTTGGAGAAGGCAATGGCACCCCACTCCAGTACTCTTGCCTGGAAAATCCCATGGATGCAGGAGCCTGGTAGGCTGCAGTCCATGGGGTCACTAAGAGTCGGACACGACTGAGTGTCTTCACTTTCCCTCTTCACTTTCATGCATTGGAGAAGGAAATGGCAACCCACTCCAGTGTTCTTGCCTGGAGAATCCCAGGGACGGGGGAGCCTGGTGGGCTGCCGTCTATGGGGTCACACAGTCGGACACAACTGAAGCAGCAGCAGCAGCAGCATTAATGCAGTCATAAAAAAGAACAAAATAATGCCATCTGCAGTAACATGGATGGGTCTATGGATTATCAACTGAGTGAAGTAAGTCAGACACAGACAAATATATGGTGTCTGTCATATGTGGAATCAGAAAGGGTACAAACGAACTTATCTACAAAACAGAGATAGAGTCACAGATGTAGAAAACAAATTTATAGTTACCAAGGGATGGGGGAGGGAAGGGATAAATTGGGAGACTGGGACTGACATATATATACTACTATATATAAAATAAGAGATTCCCAGGTGGCTCAGTGGTAAAAATATCTGCCTGCCTATGCAAGAGATACAGGAGACATGGGTTTGATCTCTGAGTCAAGAAGATCCCCTGGAGAATGAAATGGCAACCCACTTCAGTATTCTTGTGTGAAAAATCCCATGGACAGATGAGCCTGGCGGGCTACAGTCCATGGGGTCACAAAGAGTCAGATACAACTGAGTGACTGAGCATGCACAAACATTAAATTATTAGGGTATGAAAATTTATGACTAAGAGACCCAGTACTAGGGCAAACACTAAATTTAGTATGTTTTCTTCCTAATTGTACCCAAGAATTAAACATTGCTTCAATTTATGATCACAATTTAAATTCTTAATAAATTAGAGTTTTAAGTCATGTTATATGTACTTTCATCACGTTCAGTTCAGTTCAGTCACTCAGTCATGTCTGACTCTTTGTGACCCCATGAACCACAGCACGCCAGGCCTCCCTGTCCATCACCAACTCCCGGAGTCCACCTAGACCCATGTCCATTGAGCTGGTGACGCCATCCAACCATCTCATCCTCTGTTGTCCCCTTCTCCTCCTGCCCTCAATCTTTCCCAGCATCAGGGTCTTTTCAAATAAGTCAGCTCTTTGCATCAGGTGGCCAAAGTATTGGAGTTACAGCTTCAACATCAGTCCTTCCAATGAACACCCAGGACTGATCTCCTTTAGGATGGACTGGTTGGATCTCCTTGCAGTCCAAGGGACTCTCAAGAGTCTTCTTCAACACCACAGTTCAAAAGCATCAATTCTTCGGCGCTCAGCCTTCTTCACAGTCCAACTCTCACATCCATACATGACCACAGGAAAAACCATAGCCTTGACTAGATGGACCTTTGTTGGCAAAGTAATGCCTCTGCTTTTTAAATATGCTGTCTAGGTTGGTCATAACTTTCCTTCCAAGGAGTAAGCGTCTTTTAATTTCATGGCTGCAATCACCATCTGCAGTGGTTTCAAATCATTTTCTGCATATTAAGTTTATAATAATGATTGTATTGGAAAACACATTAAAAGTGCTATGGTCTAAGCTCACACACACACACACACACAATAACGTGGCCAGTGCCACTTTATAGGATAAAGATCAAATCCTCTGCACAGGATTTATGGGCCTTCAGCACCTTGTCCTGCTGAATACGGACTAAAGTTCAACCACTTCAGCCACCCTCATTGTGTCTCACCTTGACACGTCCCGTTCACTCTGCTTAGAACCCTTCCATCATGCCCCTCCCCACCTCACCTTGAGAGCTCCTTCACCTTCAAGCTTTAACTCACCTGGCAGTTATGCTGACAAGCCTTTCCTACTTCACCCCAGAGATTAGCTGTTCATCTGGCTGTGCTCTCCTAACTCTTCACATGTCCGTAATACATGGCGATCATCCACTCACCTGGCTACCCTAGTGGAAAGAAACTTCTTCTTGAAGGAGACCTTCTCGCTCTTCTTTATATTCCCAGCTCCTCTCTCAGTGTCTCTGGAATGCAAGGATGCTAGATAGTGCCTGCTTTCTACTCTTGAAGAGTTTACAGTCTAACATGGGAAATTTAAGCGTTTGTGTACATATGTATGGGCTTCCCCACTGACTCAGTCAGTAAGGAATCTGCCTGCAGTGTGGGAGACCAGGGTTCAATTCCTGCCTCAGGAAGATCCCTGGAGAAGGGAACGGCTACCCACTCCAGGATTCTTGTCTGGAGAATTTCGTGGAGAGAGGAGCCTCTCTTTCCCCCTCCTCCCATCCACTTTCCCTCCTCTCTGCTTCGAGTCCTGGTCCTGATGATAGGATTGATTGTGATTTCTGGGCATGACTAGTTTCTTATCATCTAGTAAGCCCAATCAAAGGGCAGGCCCAGAGGCAGCCCAGGGCTCTGTGGCCGCTCTGCCTTCATTCACATCCTGCCTCTGCCACTCACTGGCTGCATGACTTACCCTTCTATACCTCAGCTTCCTCTTGTGTACAATAATGATAAAAATAAGAGTAACCTGCTTCTCAGAGATGTTATGAAGAATAGACAGGTTTATATACACAAAGTGCATGGAAAATGTGCTACACGTGTTAAGCATATTAGCACTAAAGTATTAGCTATTTTATTTCACTACCCCAGTACTTTGGAAATTCCAGGCTTTTTATGCTAACACCCTGAGACTAACTAGTAAACTCTGCCCAAGGTGCTATTTAAGACTATCTAAGATCTTCCAAAAGGATAAGAATCACATAGTTATTGGCCCTTTATTAAGGCTCTGATGTGACTCGAGGACTTTAGAACTTGCTAATCAATTATTTACTATTGAACATTACTTTTCCAAAGTAAATTGCCAACAAAGGTCCGTCTAGTCAAGGCTATGGTTTTTCCTGTGGTCATGTATGGATGTGAGAGTCGGACTGTGAAGAAAGCTGAGCGCCGAAGAATTGATGCTTTTGAACTGTGGTATTGGAGAAGACTCTTGAGAGTCCCTTGGACTGCAAGGAGATCCAACCAGTCCATTCTGAAGGAGATCAGCCCTGGGATTTCTTTGGAATGAAACTCCAGTACTTTGGCCATCTCATGGGAAGAGTTGACTCATTGGAAAAGACTCGGATACTGGGAAGGATTGGGGGCAGGAGGAGAAGGGGATGACAGAGGATGAGATGGCTGGATGGCGTCACTGACTCGATGGACGTGAGTCGGAATGAACTCCGGGAGTTGGTGATGGACAGGGAGGCCTGGTGTGCTGCGATTCATGGGGTCGCAAAGAGTCGGATATGACTGAGCGACTGAACTGAACTGAACTGAATCATTTATTTACCACTGAACATTAATTTTCCAAAGTAAATAGCAAAGGATTTTTGTCACTAAAGTCACCCTAATATTCTGAGTCTTGCAATGACACCAAGAGAATCAGCAAGGGAGAATTTGGTGATTCTGAACCCTATAGACCAGGGTTTCCATCATTTGTGAATTTACCAACATGTTCTTGAATGGATTTCTATTTTTGTACTACTGAATGTTTGAGAGTTAAATTTTTATATTAATCTTCAACGTAATTTTTCTATGATATATGTACATTAATAATTTAAAACCCTCTTCTAGCTTCAAGGGGGTACTTATAACCTAGTTCAATTAGGAAACTGTGAACATCTTTAACCTGCTCAGATGCACTTTTGATTGCTAATGAATTAATAATTTGAAACTGTCTTTTATGTTAATTCTTTGATATCATTCTGAAATAACTAGAAGAATCCAGTCTGTTACTAGGATAAGTAAGTCCTCAACTTTCCTTGATTTTTACACAATTTACTAAAGTATCAATAAAATTAACATGTTATTTCCATATGACTTTATGGGGAATACATCTGTCTTTTTCATGATGACAAATTTATTTTTAACTGCTTACATCTCTATAGGTCTGTCATTGAGAGAGACATGTGCACTTACTGTCGAAAACCCTTGGGCACAGAAACCAAGATGATTTTAGATGAATTACAAATTTGCTGCCATTCGACTTGCTTCAAGGTATGGCTATGTTTCTTGCATTTAATTCTCATACAAAATTGCATAATGACTAGAATAAAAATAATTATCTAATGGAATATATGAGATGAAGTTAAAACTTTCAGAAACACTGTCATGCACATTAATAATGCACTGTTTAAATATTTTTTTGACTTCTTAGCCTGCAACTCCAAGGTTTATAATTACTCTCTTGACTTTAGGCTTAGAGTTGATTACTGATACGTTGATAACTCTTACTCTACAGATTTAAATCTATAAAAAGATAAACACTTGTTCTCTTTAGAAAAGTTTTTGCAGCATTTTCATAAATCATGCTGCTGCTTCTGCTAAGTCACTTCAGTCCTGTCCGACTCTGTCCGACCCCAGAGACGGCAGCCCACCAGGCTCCCCCGTCCCTGGGATTCTCCAGGCAAGAACAATGGAGTGGGTTGCCATTTCCTTCTCCAATGCATGAAAGTGAAAAGTGAAAGTGAAGTCGCTCAGTCGTGTCTGACTCTTAGTGACCCCGTGGACTGCAGCCCACCAGGCTCCTCCATCCATGGGAGTTTCCAGGCAAGAGTACTGGAGTGGGGTGCCATTCCTTTCTCCACATTGCAATAAACATATAATGAAATCGAAAAAGGAAAAGAAATTTTTGAGAAGAAAGTTACTGGCTTCTTACATCATAAAATTAGGATCGATGGGCTTAACAATAGTTAAAACTCTGTCTGCCTTTGAGAGCATGATTAATTATAATTAAATATGGCTTAGTAGAATGAGCCAGAGAAGGCAATGGCACCCCACTCCAGTACTCTTGCCTGGAAAATCCCATGGACTGAGGAGCCTGGTAGGTTGCAGTCCATGGGGTCGCTAGGAGTCGGACACGACTGAGCGACTTCACTTTCACTTTTCACTTTCATGCATTGGAGAAGGAAATGGCAACCCACTCCAGTGTTCTTGCCTGGAGAATCCCATGGATGGAGGAGCCTGGTGGGCTGCCGTCTATGGGGTCGCACAGAGTCGGACACGACTGAAGTGACTTAGCAGCAGCAGCAGCGGCAGTAGAATGAGCTTCCCTGGTGGCTCAGCTGTTAAAGAATCCGCCCGCAGTGAGGGAGACCTGGGTTCGATCCCTGGGTTGGGACGATCCCCTGAAGAAGGGAAAGGCTACCCACTCCAGTATTCTGGCCTGGAGAATTCCGTGGATTGTATAGTCCATGGGATCGCAAAGAGTCAGATATGACTGAGCGACTTTCACTTCCTCCTCCTCCTTCAGAACGTTCATTTGGGATTCCCTCCTAGCTCAGAAGGTAAAGGGTCTGCCTACAATGTGAGAGACGTGGGTTCGATCCCTGGGTCAGGAAGATCCCCTGGAGAAGGAAATGGCAACCCACTCCAGTACTCTTGCTTGTAAAATCCCATGGACAGAGGAGCCTGGTAGGCTGCAGCCCATAGGGTTGCAAAGAGTCGGACATGGTTGAGCAACTTGTCAATATCAGTGTCTTAGTAGAATAATAATAATACTAAAGTGTACATAGTAGAATGTTTCTTTCACAATTTATGCTTTCATATGCCATTTCTTTTACTTTTCACAAAAGTATTAGGTAGGTCAACAATATAGTTTTTGGTATAACTAGGTGAGCACTTAACTAGGAACCTGAAGACCTGAGTTTGAGTTCTAACTGACACTAATTGTGGCCGTGTGACTTTGGACAATCATCTAAATTAGCTTAGCCTAAGTTTCTTCATCTATAAAATGACATAGCTGATTAGACTAGTGGTTTTCAATCCAGGATGAACGTTATAATCATTCGGGGAGATGATGAGAAAAATAAAATGCTTGGGACCAGCCCCAGTTACATCATGTATCTTCGAGATGATTTCTGGGCATTGGTGTTTTTAAAGCCTTCTTAGGTAGATCTAAAGGCAGCCAGTTTGAGAACCAGAGCCTGAATCTATGGGTCCTTTCTAGTGCTGATAGATTCTATGATTGATGCAAATTATCTGATTCGTCAAGTAGATGTAATATTAGGCTAGCCAAAAAAGTCCATTTGGGTTTTCCAATAAGATGTTATGAACTTTTTGGCCAGCCCAATACTTTGATGCTTGATTGCTTCTCTTTCAGTTAGCTTCAGGCAATGACACAAATTCAATGCCTCATTTTGAGGCAACAAAATCCAAATTTAGGCCATCATATATAGAATTCTATATAAAGTAAGACATGAAAATTTCATAATTATTTCATTTTAAGACAGTAAACTTTCCTCGAAGTTATTCAAATTTACTCAGTGGAACAAAAATTAGTCTACAGCTGTTTATTTTAAATTATTATGCACAAAAGTTTTTAAAGAAGAAAATTCTCCTGATTATTGCCTTTGGTCAACAGGAATAATTTCCATTTTGTTATATTTTAGATGATTTATTTCCATTGTCAATTTAATCATAAAATACTACTGAGAATAAAAATACCCCCACACTCCTAAGAAAAGACAGATTACTCTATAGTCATAATTATAGAGAATTACCTGAACTGGCTTAAACATGTCTATACTGACCTATGACAATTTGTGTCAACGAACTTGAAAGCCAGCCGGTTGGCAGTAGACTTGCTCCAGTGAGCACAGGTTTAAGGTAGAGGTCAAGCCTTTCTTGCCTCTTTAACCAGCATAACTTGAAACAAATTTCCCCTTAAATTGTGTCTGGAGTCAGAAGTTTGTTTTGCTCAATGACACTGTATCTGGACAGTGTAGCTCTCCATTAGTAAGCAAACAATATATATATTTAGTGTTATAATTTGCAATATCCAACAGTATTCTTGTCTTTGGCATAACCAATTTTTGAAAATATTCATCTACTTTATTGTGAGTTAGGTAGAAACTTCAGTAGTAGGTATGCCCTGAAATGCACACCTCCATAGTAGAGGGATTTATGAGAGAATTTGTTTGGAAAGTTTGGTGTGTGGATCAGACAAGTAGATTCTTACTTTTTCTCACGGTTCTTTTCATCAGAGTGTTGCTATAAAGGATGATATGGAATAAAGTAAAAGGTTCTTTTTTTAATCCTGTTAACCAAGAATCTAAACTTCATATCTAATGTAAACTTTATACATACCTTTCCTTTAGTGTGAAATATGCAAACAACCTTTGGAAAACCTACAAGCAGGTGACAGTATTTGGATATATAGGCAGACAATACATTGTGAATCTTGCTACTCTAAAGTTGTAGGTAAGTGTTGAACTCTGTGAGAAACTATCACTAACATTAGTGAACTTTAGGTAGTGTTGAAATATTTCAAACCTGTGGGGGATTCATTTTGATATTTGGCAAAACTAATACAATTATGTAAAGTTTAAAAATAAAATAAAATTTTTAAAAATGGAAAGTATTTTATTAATTATATTAAAAATTCAGCTGCAGATACAATGGTAGCATTTCATTTATGGTATAAAATAAGTCAAAATTTATGTTTTCTTCTGGTATGAGACCAGACATAGATACGAATAAGTTTAGGTCATTTATTGTAGGAAATTTTCCATTTTTTGCAAACAAAAATATACCTTCTTTGCTCAGATCATTGTTAGAATTAAAGTTCATTTCTGTGAATGATCTTTTATATTTGCACTGGAATATACTTTTATAATTTAATTTGGTTATTATACTAAACACCTTTTAATGTGAATTTTAAATGGAAAATTTAAAGTTAATTGTGTACTGGGGAGCTGGACAACAGCACTATGTAAAGGGAAAGTTTCCTGCTGGTGGCGAATGGAAAAGGAACATCTGTGGTTGTTACATGGGATCCAAAATATGGAGTTTAATGACAAATGTGTGATATTAATGAGGTGCTTGGAGGCTACATCTGGAAAATGCTCTGAAAAATATTCAGAAACCCATGTTCCATCAGGCTGCAGAATCGATGACAAGAACAAAGCTAATTATATTCATACTTGGCTTTTTATTTTCTCATATTCCAGCCATTCTCATATTCCTTTTTCTTCCTCATTGAGCAGCCTTATCAGGATCCAGTGTTACATCAGGGGGCCTTGATATGCATGGTGGCAGGTCTAAAATTTTCAGTCCCAGGAGTCCATGAAATGGTTTAGGAGATGTGGTTACCAAAACACTCAGATGTCTTTGTGTCTTCCTCCCTGTCTGTGTGCACTTTTATAGTACATATAAGTTATCAAGACATGATGCTCAAGCATGTCGTAAATATGAATACGGGGCATCAGTGCTTCATATTCACAGTATGACCAAAAGCCTTGCCACAGTGATGAATTCAGTAGGTGGTAAAAGTACACTGTTTAGTTCACCCCACCTCCACTGATGAATAATTATTTTTAAAACTTTAGTTATAAGCTTATTTTTGTACTGAATTTGTATATATAACTTATTTTCTTTACATTTTTCAGCCAAGTGGATTCAGTAATTCTGGCACATGAAAATCAAGAGGAAAGGATTCATCGAGAAATTAAAATTTTTATTATAAGAACATGTAATCTAAAAAAGCTTTTACACCAATGACTGACTCTTTGTATAACAATTCTGCTATTGCATAAATAATATAATTGCTTATACTAAGGTCACATACATAAAGGGAACCATCTGGTATCTGGTTAGATTTAGAGATAAAAAATTTAAGTGGTCTAGTTAGCAGCATCAAAGGAAGGATGTTTCTGATGGCAGTGAGCATTGTCAGCCTTGACCAGGTCCATCTCTGCTCAGTATTAGTCTGTGTATCACGGTTTCCATTAGAGACCAGGATTCCCAGTTTCTCATCTTTGTTTCCCTAGGGATTTGGATTTACAGATGTTACTGACATCTTGACAAAACTGCCAAGGAAGCAAGATATGTACATTTCTTATATGGAAAAGAAACGTTGATAGAAATTTTGGCAGAAAGATAAAGTCTGGCAGAAAGATGTTAGTGTATAAAGGTGTATGGACCTCAGAAAATCACTTAAACTATTCAGATTTTGGTGCTATTATCTGTAACATGAGGGGAAGTGGAGAAAATGATTTCTGAGGTCGCTTTCTGCTCCAAAACTCTGAGATGCTAAAGCAAGTTTTTGTTTGATCTTTAGAATCATATCTGAATCTGTGTTTGTTAAGCATGCAGAACCAGATAGGATATCTAAACAATTTAATGTTGGTGTCATCCTTTAGTTTATTACAGATATAAGTTTTATAGAACATGTTTTATAAATACAAAGACATGCATTTATTGGTAATGGGTAAAAATCACATGGCATGTATAGTTTACATATTATAATTTGTTACACTTTCTTTTCAAAATCTGGATTTGTAAATGATCTATGAGAAATAATGGTAATGGACCACAAAGACGTGTTCTGTAGCATGCTGTACCTATTCCTACTACATAGCACTTTATATTTACAGATGGCTTATACAAATAAAATGAACTGTCAGTTACACAGAATCTTCTTGTGCATCATCTATAAATATTACTCAGTGACATTGATATTGTCAATTATAGTGATCATAATTTATTGTATTCTGTGCTATACTACTTAATTTTTTGTCTGCTTAAGCCATAACATTGGTTTTTAAAGAGCTTTTTCTTAAGGAATTGAAAAGTCAGTAATCTTGTGTGAAATTATTATTATTAAAATTGAGACATCGCACTTATAAACTATTTTATATGCATATAGGAACTGCTTCTCAAAGGAAAGCATATGGAGCATTGAGAGAGGGTGAGATTCTAAGGGAGTTTAAGGCAGTTATAAAAAAATGACTAACTAAGGAGACCAAAAAGATAATCATGTTATTTTCTAACTGTTGCTAAATGTGAAGAATGATTCTTCCATATAATGATTTCAAGCATCTGTTCCTGTTAGATACTGATCTACAAAGTGTTAAACACTAAATACTTATCAAAACACAGCAATGTGTAATCATTGTCCTATGGAGAGGAAGCCAGAAAAAACAATTAATAATAATTTGATATTCATTAATTCATGCTTGATGAGAAGTGGTGGTAATTGAGCCATATGTTTTATTGTTCTCTTATTACATGCTATCAGAGTGGATCAAAAGAAATAATTTTCTTAGAGTTGAAATTCGTGGCAGGAAAGGATGAGTAGAATAGTAGCCCTCTCTTTTATAGAGAGTGTATTAACATCTCAATGCCTTTGTAGTAATTAAAAATCATTTGAATGCCATTTTTAAAGGGCTCTACTGTTGAATGCTTCACTTCAAAAAAAACCTAACAGGGGCACTCTTTCTCACTCTTCTGTAGCTATTTAATGGACCCTTTCTTCTACAATAATGTATTAAATTAAACCAAAAGCTGTTGTAAAAATAGAGTAGATACAGAGTGAAGCGAAAAGGGCTGCTGATTTTACCAAGTCCGCTTCGTTATGTCTGGGATTATTTGCACCATAGAGATGACAGATTTCTAAAACAATTTTAAGATCTCATTTTTGTTTGCAGCGAATTATGTTATGATTGGCATATTTTTCCTGGACACAAGTGCCTACATCTCAGAATACCAGGCCCTGGATTCTATTACTAATTAAAAGATGTCTCTAAAAATAATTAATTGCTCTACTATGAGAGCATTCTTCTAAAAAACAAAATAAAATGTATCTAGTAATCTTGGAGATAGAATCTGTTAAAATCTTTTTTTTTTTCTTTTACTAAGGCCGAGAAATAAAAATTTATTCAAGAAGTAATCTGTGCATCCCTAATTATTTGATTGCAATCACTCCTATAATTAGTTATGTGATGAGATGGTCCAGTTCTCACAACCGGGGCACTCTCTGACTTGTTTACTATGATAGAAAATCATGAGCATTTGGAACATTTTCCATCTCAGCTTGATTCAGAGCTCTACCAAAACAAGTGACTGTTTGGTCTACATTGAGGCAAACTAACAATGTTAATGTTATTTTTTTGTTGCTGTTGTAGTTGTTACTACTGAATATACTGGTTATTTGGTATAAGGTAAATAAATTATTTTTAGTATTCTACCTATTTCATAGCATTCAACAGTTCCCAGAGACACTTGTTCAGTCGCTAAGTATCGTCTGACTCTTTGCAACCCCATAGACTGCAGCACACCAGGCTTCCCTGTCCATCACCAACTCCCAGAACTTGCTCAAACTCATGTCCACTGAGTCAGTGATGCCAGCCAACCATCTTATCCCCTGTCACCCTCTTCTTCTCCTGCCCTCAAGATTTCCCAGCATCAGAGTCTTTTCTAATGAGTTGGCTCTTTGCATCAGGTGGCCAAAGTACTGGAGCTTCAGCTTCAGCATCAGTCCTTCCAATGAATATTCACGGTTTCCTTTAGAATTGATTGGCTTGATCTCCTTGCTGTCCAAGGGACTCTCAAGAGTCTTTTCCAGCACTTCAGTACTAAAGAATCCCTTCTTTGGCACTCAGCTTTCTTTATGGTCCAACTCTCACATCCACACATGACTACTGGAAAACCCACAGCTTTGACTAGACGGACCTTTGTTGGCAAAGTGCTGTCTCTGCTTTTTAATATGCTGTCTAGGTTTGTCATAGCTTTTTTCCAAGAAGCAAGCATCTTTTAATTTCATGGCTGCAGTCCCCGTCCTCAGTGATTTTGGAGCCCAAGAAAATAAAATCTGCCACTGTTTCCATTTTCCCCCCATCTATTTGCCATGAAATGATGGGACCAGATGGCAAGATCTTAGTGTTTTGAATGTCGAGTTTTAAGTCAGTCTTTTCACTCGTATATACCGATATTAACTTGCATTGGCCATTTGTCTCACGAGTCTATTTCCTGCTACTTAAAGTGTGAGATTTAAAACATTGAAGTGCTGTTGTACCCACCAGCCCAAACACTGCATGATCTATAAATCTACGCTTACCCCCTTCTCAGATAACTCTTTCGTTAGATACCTAAGAGCTGTGGAATGTTTTGCATGTGCTACAGAATTGCTTGTTGACTTTGTCACAACACAACTGTTGGGCACCATCCTGATTCATGTTTACTGGACCTATTTGTCCTGCCATTTGAGAAGTATGGCTTCTGATATATTATTGAAGTGTTCAGATGCCTCTTGAGTTAGGTAATGGTCTCAATTTTTTTCACTGGAATAGAGGAAACTGATTATCAGCATCACTTATAAATACCACCTTGGAAAGATCTTCTAACTTCATTGCCTTTGAAACATTCTCATTCATACATGAAAATCCAATCATTCTAGAGTCTGTAGGAAAAAGTGCATGGCTTATAATCTACTGTCATTCATTCATCTGTTCATTTTCCAATAACTTAAAAATCTTCATTTAGAGTCTATGTTCCAGATCTCCATGGTAACCAAAATAGCCAAGACTCCTGTCCTCATGGAACTTAAATTCTAAAGAAAGGTTGGAGGAGCAATTTGAAAGACAAAATGTAAATAAACACAATAATTTCTGAAAGCAAATAAGACCATGAAGGAAATAAAATACAGCAACCAGGTCAAGGGGCAGTATTTAAAAGTAATGTTGTCAGATGATATTTCAAATAACAGCTGAATGATGAGAAGGAAATAGCCTGGGGAAAAGCACTCCAAGAGAAGATATTTTAGGATTGGCCAAAATCATTCTACTTTCTGGGCTAAATGTGTCCTTGTTTCTCTTAAATATGAGATCCAGATTCATAGATGCCAAGAGACAGAGAACAGTCAAAGGATTTTTTAAGCTTCCTCTATTCCTCATGTAAAACAATATTCAGATATTACATAGATAGCTTTCAGGTCTCTGCCAATGGGTGGGTTACACCAAATGGTTACTCCATCTTGGTCCTCAGGCTGAAGTTGCTCACTGGATAAAGGAGTGACTGTGTCAGTGGTGGGTCTGAACCAATGCTCACCTGAAGTGGAAACAATGGGCCAGGTATGACATTTGCTCACCTCATTTGAGGCAGCACTCAGGATCTAGTTCCTTTCTGTTTTCAAAAAAGAGACAGTAAACAGTTAAGCAGCAGCATTTCAGGTCTAGAAGAGACTTCTCACAGGAATGTTACAAATGTTACTTGTTCTATTCCTTTGTGGCAATATGAATAATGTATCTGGTTGAAAGGAACATACAGATCTTGATGTAACTTTCTTGACAGTTACAATTTGTTAATTTTACCTCTTTTCCCAAGAGAAAAGGAAAGATCACCAGCTTCAAGGACCCTTCAGGTCCATAAAGGCAAATTGGATTGGAAGTCTCCCACAACAAAGTGTTTAGGCCCTAAGGCAAGTGTGACCTTAGCAATTACAGAAAGATTGCCAGGAGGCTGGAATTAGTGAACATGAAACGATGCGGTTGAAGAAGCAGACAAGAGATAAACTGTGGTTGTTTCATAATATATTATTAAAAATGTACATCATCAAATGAATGGTGATATTTCATCGAATTCATTTATGCCTTTTAAATTTGTTTTATTAAGACATTGTTGAATATAATTGGTTTCATGAACAGATTAAAATTATTTTGAGACAAATATAGTTTACTGATTTTTGACAAAAGCACAAAGAGAATTCAATGGAGAAAGAACAGTTTTTTAAAATAGTACTGAGATAATTGGACACCCATGTACAGAAAAGAAAAAAACAGTACCAAGACACAGACTTTACATCTTTTACAAAAATTAGCTCAAAGTGGATCATAGACTTAAATGTAAAATGCAAAACCACAAAACTTCTCAAAGAAAACTTAGGAGAAAAACAACATGACCTTAAACTTGGTTAAGAGTTTTTTGATATAACATCAAAAGTGCAATCTATAAAATTTTTAAAAAAGAATTTAAGTTCAACTTTGTTAAAATTTAAAATGTGTGCTCCATGAAAGACACTGTTAAGATAATGAAAAAATAAGCCACAGATTGGGAGAAAATACTTGCAAAGTACATATCTGGTAAAGAACTTGTTCTGCATATCAAAGAACTCTGAAGACTAACCACTAAGGAAACAAACAAACAAAAAAAACTTTTAAAAATGGGCAAAAGATCTGAAGAGTCACCTAAGCAAAGAAGATACACAGATTGCAAATAAACATATGAATGTCACTCAGTGTCACTTTTCACTGCTGCTAAATCACTTCAGTTGTGTCCGACTCTGTGCAACCCCAAAGACGGCAGCCCACCAGGCTCCCCCATCCCTGGGATTCTCCAGGCAAGAACACTGGAGTGGGTTGCCATTTCCTTCTCCAATGCATGAAAGTGAAAAGTGAAAGTGAAGTGGCTTAGTCGTGTCGACTCTTAGTGACCCCATGGACTGCAGCCTACCAGGCTCCTCCGTCCATGGGATTTTCCAGGCAAGAGTACTAGAGTGGGGTGCCATTGCCTTCTCCAACTTTTCATTAGGGAAATGCAAATTAAAATAATGATGAGACTACTTCCTGACTATTCAAATGGCTAAAAACTAAAACCTGAGAATGCCAATTGCTGGCAAGGATGCAGAGCAGCAGGAACACGCATTCATTACTGATGGGAATACAGAATGGTACAGCTGCTTGGGAAGACAGTTGGGCAGTTTCTTACAAAGCTAAACATATTCTTTCACATAAGTCAGTA
This sequence comes from Bos grunniens, assembly GCF_055505025.1. Classification (NCBI taxonomy): domain Eukaryota; kingdom Metazoa; phylum Chordata; class Mammalia; order Artiodactyla; family Bovidae; genus Bos; species Bos grunniens. The sequence continues at coordinate 53,096,111 of NC_141176.1, forward strand.
ATTGTGCTCCAAGGTTTCTATCCAACTAATTTAAAAACTTATGTTCATACAAAAAGCTGCACATAAATGTTTATAGCAGTTCTATTTACAGTCATCAAAAAACTGGAAGAAACTAAGATGTCCTTCAGTAAACAAGTGTCTCAACAAAGCTGTGGTATATCTATACAATGGAATAATATTCAGCAATAAAAAGGGATGAGTTATCAAATCTTCAGAAACATGTACACTTCTTCATTGCATGTTGCTAAGTGAAAAAACCCAGTCTGAAAAAGAAACCATATTGTATGATTCCACTTATGTAATGGGCTTCTTTGGTACCTCAGTCAGTAAAGAATCTGCCTGCAGTGCAGGAGACACGGATTTGATCCCTGGGTCGGGAAGATCCCCTGGAGAAGGAAATGGCAGCCCACTCAAATATTCTTGCCTGGAGAATCCCATGGATAGAGGAGCTTGGCGGATTACCAATGGGTCGCAAGAGTTGGATGTGACTTAGTGACTAAACCAAACCACTTATGTAACATTCTAGAAAAGGCAAAACCATAGACACAAAGCAAAAAAAAAGAGTACGTATTGAAGATCAGTGATTTCTGGGGCTTGGGGGGAGTGGGGCTGGAGAAATGGAGAGCTGAATAGGTGAAGCATGGGGAAACATTTAGTGCCATCGAACTATCCTGTATACTGTAATGGTGAACACATGACACTATGCGCTTGTCAAAACCCAAAGAACAGTTCAAAGAGTGAACTTTAACAAATGCAAATTTTAAATCTTATTTAAATCTTATTTAGGTTTTCGGGAGCAAGGGATCCCAGGGTGGAATGCGGAATGCTGTAAAAGAATCCAGTAGTATCGGAAATGTGTGAGACAGTCTCAGTAAAGGCGTGGAGAGGAAAATGTGCTGACCTTAGTAACTTTGGAAAGGAGTGGAGTGTGTAAGACTAGAGACACAAGTAACAGTGCAAGAACATTATACTCTAGTGGATCAAATTGTTTTTCATGGAGTCAAGTTAACAATTTGGAAACCAGTATATATATATATATATATATATATATATATATATATATATATATATATACTGGAATTGATAATTTAGTAAAGAGACAATAGTTGGTGGGAGCCAGATTTCTTACCTTTGGAGTTGGAGATTACAGATAAGGAGGGGAGGAAACAGGAAGGATCCTTGTGGTAATGAATGAGTTAAAGACATCAATATAATTTCATGTTTAGCTTAATATAGACACAGGTGATTATATATAGAAATATCTATAGGTATACACATTTATTAATACTTGGGTTAGTATACAAACATTTATTTTCTTGCTCTGTCAGCTGACAGAGCTTAGAGGCAATAAATCCAGATCTTGATTTTTAATACCATTCCCCAATAAAAGGGACAAAGGCTCCTTGGAGAAATGATTGGTTTAGGGCTGGGGCAGGATGTAGAGAAGATGCACCCAGAGCATCTTGTAGTGTCAGGAAGTAAGGAAATGCTCAAACATACACGTGCACATACATACAGGTACACATGAATTGTATGGATATGTCCAAGGGACACAGGAGTTGACTGAAAGAGCTCCCAATGGCCAAAGCTGACATTTGAGCAACTGAATAAATAACGTAGTATTGAATTATAACCCAAAGTATAAAATAAAGACTTGTGAGTCAGTGCTGGTATAAATAGATGATTGAATAAGTGAATAATGGAGGAGACACAAATCTCCTATTTACAATTCCAAATAATTGATGGAGCTACTCCATCCTCAAGGAGGTAGAGCATAACCCTTCACTTTCTGTATGTGGGCTGCACAGTACATACCTTCCAGAGCACAGAATGGGACAGGAAAAAAAGAAATTTACAGAGGAGGGATCTGACAAACACTACTTCAGACAGGTATCAAAATTAACATCAACAATCATTGATCATATTACTAGCATGCACTCTAGGATAGGATATGATAAAAATGGCACAGCCTCTCTGAAGCCTTCTTTCCCCCAACATATAGTGTGTGTGTGTGTGTGTGTGTGTGTGTGTGTGTGTGTGTGTTCAGCTGCTCAGTCTATAGACTCTTTGAAAGGGCATGAACCATAGCCCACCAGTCTCCCCGGTCCACAGGATTTTCCCAGTAAGAATCCTGCAATGGGCTGCCATTTCTTTTTCCGGGTGTGTGTGGGGGGGTCTTCCCAACCCAGAGATCAAACCTACTTCTCCAGAGTGTCTCCTACCTTGCAGGCAGATTCTTTACCACTGAGCCACCAAGGAAAATACACATCTTTATTGAATGGTCCGTACTCCTCGGAACTGTCAAAGACATCAAAAATTTAAAAGTCTGAGACACCTTTGCAGCCAGAAAAGAGCGCCTGAGGAGCCGTGACAACTGAATGTAATGTGGTTCCTGGATGAGACCCTGAAACAAGAAAGAACCTTTTATTCCCAAAGAATTCAGGATAAAATAGAGGCTTTAGTGTTTCTTTTTTATTTTTTTTAATTTTAAACAAAGACAGACTGCCACATGTAGACTCATTAGGATGTGTCTGGAGTCCTGGAAGCTTGGCTACCCTTCGTTTTTCTACAACTGGACCTTGAGAGCTTGTGTGCAGGTTCTAGCAGGGGAGCACAGCGTTTCGTATACCCTCAACCCAAGAATGGTCCTCCTCCATCTGGGAGGGTGGACCAAGTGTGCAGCTTTGAGAGGGACACACAGGGAGTGATGAGACAGGGAGGTCACCTACCTAGTCAGACAGATCCACCACATCATGCCTGGTGGTCAATATGGTGACAGGTGTTGCAGCCAGATCACCCTCACATCGAAGACTTTAGTTCATAATTGACTCATGAATTGTGACAAAGCAACCACACTAATGAAGGGTATTCACAATAGATGAGCCTCTGTGTGAGATGTATGGGAACTCTGTGTCACCTTCACTGTACGTGCTAGTGCCTAGTTGCTCAGTTATGTCTGACTCTTGGACATATAGTCCACCACATCTTCTGCCCATGGCATTTTTCAGGCAAGAATACTGGCGTGGGCTGCCATTTTCTTCCTCCATAATGTTTTCAGTAAGTCTAAAACTACTCTAATATATATATATATATATATTTTAATAAATTAAATTGAGTAATTATTATTAAAACCCTCCTCTAGCTCACTGATGCTTGGCATGTGAAAAAAAATGATAGATATGGTGTTAGAATACAGACTGAGCTTCATAACAATGAAAATCCAGGAAGATAAGGGCTCCAAACATAAAGAAATTTCTTCCTCTTCCACATGGCAGCCCTGAGTTGGGCTCTAGGCTCTGTGGGTAGAGCATCTCTGGTCTAACCTGGGGATGCTGACTGCTCCTATCCTGTTATTCAGCCGTGTCCTAGGGGGCTGCTTTTACCCCAAGATCTGAGCAGAATCACCAGTGTTACTTCTGCTTTCTAGCTCCATGGAAGGGAGAGTGGAGGCAGTCACTTTCTTTTTCTTTAACGTTTTTTTTTTTTTTTTAATTGCTGTAAAAGTCAGATATATGAAACATGCTATTTTAGCCAGATTTAACTGTACAGTTCAGTGGCACTAAGTACATTCACATTGTTGTATAACTCACCATCATCCATCTCCGAGATTTTTCACCATCCTAAACTGAAACCCTGTCCCCATTTAACGCTAAGTCCCTATACCTCCTCACCAACCCCTCTACCCCTGGCCCCTGGAAAAACTTGCACACAACACTCCTACTTGCATCCCTTTTGAAATCACTTGGGACGCATGGTTAGGTGGATTGCACAGCAGGACGAACTGTGATCTCTAGTTCAGATTACATTTGAGGATTTCTATTACTAAAGGAAGAAGGCCGAATAAAACTAGCATCTATGACGAATCTGTCCTTCTGGCTACCTGCTCAAATACCCAAGAGCACCTTTCTTTTTTTAAAAAAATTTTTCTTTATATATTTATTTGGCTGTACTGGGTCTTCCTTGCTGTGTGGCTTTTCTCTAATAGTAGAGAGAGGGGGCGACTCTCTAGTTGCATTGTGCAGGCTTCCCTTTGCAGTGGCTTCTTCTGCTGCAGAGCATGGGCTGTAGGTCACGTGGGCTTCAGTCGTTGCAGCTACCGGCTCTAGAGCACAGGCTCGATAGTTGTGGCATGTGGGCTCAGCTGCACTGTGGCATGTGGGATCTTTCTTGATCAGGGATGGAACCCATGTCTTCTGCACTGGCAGGCCCCCAAGTGCCCCTTTCTTCTCCCACACAGAACACACCCCTCAAGAGGGTGCATCCTGAAATCCCATTCCATCACTCATCCAGCTCAGAGGCCAGGAATTCTGCTTGACTCCCAGTGCCCTCTGGCAGGTCCTGATACAACTCCCTCCAGTGCAGAGACCTATAAATGGAAAGGGGCATTATCTATCCCTCAACCAGCCCATGCACCACTGTGCAGTACAAACAAGGCAATCAATTAGAACTCTCATTCAGAAAAGGGAAGAATGGCACCAGTCAGTGACCTATGGCAGCAAACATGCTTGCTGGGCAGCCATTGTGAAAAGTCCCCTGTGGTATTACGGTTCTTGGTTTGATCTGGTCTGTTCTCTGGGAGGCATTGTCTTGTCCACTGTCCACCATGGTCACATCTGAAGTGAGCATTGGAGGTTCGGATTTGGGGACCCAAGATTGCTTCAGGGTTGGAGGGGGAACGGCAAACTGTCATAGACTTCTATAAGCTTGGCTTCCATTATATTTTTTAGCAGAACAACTTGCTCAAAAACTTAATAGGCTTCTATTTGTTTCTAGTTAGTTCCATGTGAAATTAACATTAGCAAAGGCCTTGGGAGGTCATAGTTCTTTCATCTGCTGCTTCTGCTCTTTTATTTACTGGCCTCTGTGCTTAGCTCATCCCTCTCCTTCAACTAAATGACCTTTGCAGTTGATTCCCATTGTCTGAGGGAGAGTGTTTAATGGAAGGCCTGGTCCAGTCTCTGAGAAACATTGCTGTTTCCTGCTCTTTGTCATAAAGTTGCAGTTCGCTTTTCTAGCTTGATTGAGCGCTCTTTCACTGGGCTTCCCAGGTGATGCTAGTGGTAAAAAAAGAAAAATCCACCTGCCAATGCAGGACAAGAGAGATGGGTTCCCTCCCTGGGTCAGGAAGATCCCTTGGAGAAGAGAATGGCAACCCACTTCAGTATTCTTGCCTGGAAAACCCCGTGGCCTGAGGAGCTTGGCAGGCTGCAGTCTGTGGGGTGACAAAGAATTGGACACAACTGAGCACCTGAACACACACACACTGAACTCTCAATCAACTTAGACTGCAGCTCTCAGTGAGAGCAGAACTGCAATGCTTAAGTATTTAAGCTTGCAAACTGGCTAATGGACACCTTGCTTCATCTTTCTTATGATACCTTGTTAAATGCAGTAAGGAGCAGCAAACATGTACTGACTCTCTGAGCTTTTTTTCAATCTCTTCAGCTAGAATTATGGGCTCCATAGCTAAAGTAAGCAAGTGTTGTTTAGTCATGTCCAACTCTTTGGGACCCCATGGACTCTATCCCACCAGGCTCCTCTGTCCATGGAATTCTCCAGACAAGAATACTGGAGTGGGGGAAGGCGCCAAGATGGCGGAGGAGTAGGACGGGGAAAACACTTTCTCCCCCACAAATTCATCAAAAGAGCATTTAAACGTCGAGTAAATTCCACAAAACAACTTCTGAATGCCGGCAGAGGACATCAGGCACCCAGCAAAGCAACCCAACTCCTCGAAAGGAGGTAGGAAAAAATATTAAAGACAATAAAAGAGACAAAAGAGGGAGGGACGGAGTTCCGTCCCGGGAAGGGAGTCTTAAAAAGAGAGAAGTTTCCAAACACCAGGAAACCTTCTCACTGCCGAATCCGTGCCGAGCTTTGGAAGCACAGAGGACAACATAACAGGGAGAAAAAATAAATAAACAATTAAAACTCGCAGATTGTGAGCCCTACGGTAACTCCTCCAGCGGAGAAGCAGCGCAGACGCCTGCACACGCCATTAGCAAGCAGGGGCTGGGCAGGGAGGCGCAGCGCGGGCTGCAACGCTTAGAGTAAGAATCTGGCCTGAATACCCTGAGCGCTATCTGAGCGAAATAATTTGGGCTAGCAAACCAGACTGTGGGATATCTACCATGCGAAAAGCCAGCCCTAACCTAAGACACCGCCAGCCCGCGCACGGAACAAAGGACTAAACAGAGATAGCCGGCTGCAAACCTTCCCCCTCCGGTGACAGGCAGCCAGAGCCGGAAGGGGGCAATTGCAGCCCCAGAGAGACATTATCTATAAAACTGTAAGCAGGCTTCTTTGCTAACTAAAACTTATTGGGGGTCTGGACGGTCAACATCTGCCTGAGAAGGTGCGCCGGTTTTACACCCAGATAACCAAGTGGCAGGGAGGCGATAAGTTGCAGCATTGGCGCTCGCCAAACACCTCATCACCTGAGCTGCTCGGACCTGGGAAGAGCACAAAACGCAGCCCCAACTGAGTCTGCGCTTCTGAGGACTACCTGAGTGCCTGAACCTGAGCGGCTTGGACCTGGGAGGTGCATGCAACCCAGGGCCAGCCTCGGATTGTTCCCGGCGGAACAACCTAGAGCCTGAGCAGTGTGGGCAGGGAGGCTACACGCGCCGTGAGCGGGGGCAGACCCAGTGTGGCTGAGGCACTGCGAGCGCACGCCAGTGTCATTGTTTGCAGCATCCCTCCCTCCCTCCCCATAGCGCGACTGAACAAAGAGAAGAAATACAGCTCCACCCACCAGAACACTGACACAAGCTTCCCTAACCAGGAAACCTTGACAAGCCACCTCTACATACCCACACACAGCGAGGAAACGCCACAATAAAGAGAACTCCACAAACTGCCAGAATACAGAAAGGACTCCCAAACTCAGCAATTTAAACAAGATGAAGAGACAGAGGAATACCCAGCAGATAAAGGAACAGGATAAATGCCCACCAAACCAAACAAAAGAGGAAGAGATAGGGAATCTACCTGATAAAGAATTCCAAATAATGATAGTGAAATTGATCCAAAATCTTGAAATTAAAATGGAATCACAGATAAATAGCCTGGAGACAAGGATTGAGAAGATGCAAGAAAGGTTTAACAAGGACCTAGAAGAAATAAAAAAGAGTCAATATATAATGAATAACGCAATAAATGAAATTAAAAACACTCTGGAGGCAACAAATAGTAGAATAACAGAGGCAGAAGATAGGATTAGTGAATTAGAAGATAGAATGGTAGAAATAAATGAATCAGAGAGGATAAAAGAAAAACGAATTAAAAGAAATGAGGACAATCTCAGAGACCTCCAGGACGATATTAAATGCTACAACATTCGAATCATAGGGGTTCCAGAAGAAGAAGACAAAAAGAAAGACCATGAGAAAATACTTGAGGAGATAATAGTTGAAAACTTCCCTAAAATGGGGAAGGAAATAATCACCCAAGTCCAAGAAACCCAGAGAGTCCCAAACAGGATAAACCCAAGGAGAAACACCCCAAGACACATATTAATCAAATTAACAAAGATCAAACACAAAGAACAAATATTAAAAGCAGCAAGGGAAAAACAACAAATAACACACAAGGGAATTCCCATAAGGATAACAGCTGATCTTTCAATAGAAACTCTTCAAGCCAGGAGGGAATGGCAAGACATACTCAAAATGATGAAAGAAAATAACCTACAGCCCAGATTATTGTACCCAGCAAGGATCTCATTCAAGTATGAAGGAGAAATCAAAAGCTTTTCAGACAAGCAAAAGCTGAGAGAATTCTGCACCACCAAACCAGCTCTCCAACAAATACTAAAGGATATTCTCTAGACAGGAAACACAAAATTGGTGTATAAACTCGAACCCAAAACAATAAAGTAAATGGCAACAGGATCATATTTATTAGTAATTACCTTAAACGTAAATGGGTTGAATGCCCCAACCAAAAGACAAAGACTGGCTGAATGGATACAAAAACAAGACCCCTACATATGTTGTCTACAAGAGATCCACCTCAAAACAGGGGACACATACAGACTGAAAGTGAAGGGCTGGAAAAAGATTTTCCATGCAAATTGGGACCAAAAGAAAGCAGGAGTCACAATACTTGTATCAGATAAATTAGACTTTAAAACAAAGGCTGTGAAAAGAGACAAAGAAGGTCACTACATAATGATCAAAGGATCAATCCAAGAAGAAGATATAACAATTATAAATATATATCCACCCAACATGGGAGCACCGCAGTATGTAAGACAAATCCTAACAAGTATGAAAGGAGAAATTAACAATAACACAATAATAGTGGGAGACTTTAATACCCCACTCACACTTATGGATAGATCAACTAAACAGAAAATTAACAAGAAAAAAAAAAAAACATGTATCTATAAAGTTCACTAAAGCAAAGCACAGTAAAATGAGGTATGGCAATAAAAGGCGTTAAATTTATCAAAAAAATAAATAAATAAATAAAGTGCTGAAAATTAAAAAAATAAAATAAAATAAATAAATGTGTCTACCCAGTACATACAATGTCTGACACATTGTATGTTTTAAATAAATGATGACTATTGCTGATTGATGTAGATTTCATTTGTATACATATTGTGTTTCCCCCAAAGGAACTGTTTTAAGTTTATTAAAACATAAGGCTTAAAAAAAAAAAAAAAAGAATACTGGAGTGGGTTGCCATTCTATTCTCCAGGAGATCTTCCCAACCTAGGGATCAAACCCAGGTCTCCCACATTGCAGGCAGATTTTTTACCATTTGAGCCACCAGGAAAACCCATATTTCAGTATACATCAGTATAATGTTCTCCAAGTTCATCCATCTTGTTGAGAATGGCAGGACTTCCCTGGTGGCTCAGATGGTAAAGTAAGCAAGAACTTGGCCAAATGTTTTTCCATGGCATAACAAAGGTCATCAAATTTCCAGCCTGCAACACTTCCTTGCTTCTTATTGCACAAACAACTGGCCCATACCACTTGTTTCAGGCTTTTATTTGGTAGCAGCCTATCTCCAGCACCAGTTTCTAACTAAGTCAGGGCACAACCAAGTGGCTATAACAAAGAATCTCTAAAATACAGTGATTCAAACAGGGTGGATTTTTTTTTCTTTTTCTCATAAGAAAACAGGAGACTCTGTCCACAAAATTGTCTAAAGTGTATTGTTTTGCCATCCCTAGAATCTCATGATCAAAGCTAGCTCTTGTGACTGTGCCCCTGCCTGAAACAAGAGAAAAAGAAAGGATGTGATAAAGAATATGCTCGTGCTCCTGTGACTCACATTCAGTTGGCCACACTTAACAGCAGAGTCCCTTGGAAAGCAAGGAGATCAAACCAGTCAATCTTAAAGGAAATCAACCCTGAATACTCTTTGGAAGGACTGATGCTGAAGCTGAAGCTCCAATACTTCAGCCCCCCTGATTCAAAGAGCTGACTCGTTGGAAAACACCCTGTTGATGGGAAACATTGAAGGCAGCAGGAGAAGAGGGCAACAGAGGATGAGATGGTTGGATGGTATCACCAATGCAATGGATATGAATTGGGCAAACTCTGGGAGATGGTGAGGAACAGGGAAGCCTGGTGTTCTGCAGTCCATGGGGCCGAGAAGAACAACAAAAACAACAGCAGGAAGGTCATGACATGTCTCCTAGCCAAGCAATAGGTGTCAAGGTTTCTGGCACTAAAGGAAGATAGAGAAATGCATTGGGAGAGCAGGTTGTAGTCTTGGCACAGAGCCCAGTGAGCTTGGACTCCTGATTCATTCCTCCGGAGAGCTTATCACTGGATGATGGTAACCCAGGGTCTCCTATAAATAAAGCATGCTTCGGCATACAAAGACATTGTGATTTATGCCTCCCAACCCTATCACTGTTAATAATGCCTTTTTTTTTTTTTTTAAGAATTTTTGATGTGGACCATGTTTGAAGTCTTTGTTGAATTTGTTACAAGATTGCTTCTGTTTTATGCTTTGGTTTTTCGGCCATGAGGCTCGTGGGACCTTAGCTCTGGGATGGACCATTGATCGAACCAGCACCCACTGCATCGGAAGCATGTCGCCTTAACCACTGGCCTACCAGGGAAGTTCCAATAATGCCTTTCCTTGATGAACAAAGAATTTTACATCTGTGTGGCCATTTAAGTATGATTCTGACCCAGTATGCTCATTAACAGGATCCAGAAATGAAGAGGACTGGGGACTTCTGTCCCTGAACAGCTCCACGCTAGAGCTAGTCTGTCAGGGGCAAAGCTAGGATGGGAACCCAACATGCTAAAGTCTCTTTCACTAAATGTGGGGTTTTAAAATGAATGCAGTAATCTAAAAATGATCTCACCAGAATAGAATACAGTGACAGACTAAGCTTCACATGCCATTCTCTTATTTAGATAATTCAGTATTTTATTAACTTTTGGCATTACAATGACACACTGCTAACTCCTACTTAACTTGTGGTTTTTACAATTCTGGATCAATTTATGCCATACATTTGCAAAACAAGTTCTGTCCTAGCTTGCATTTGTATAGATTTCCTCTTTCATAAGTTATTTTTTTTTTGTGCTGTGCACGTGTGTCACTATTGAACTAGAGAAAGAGTCCTTTTGGATCTCATTTAACATGAGATGCTTGAAAGAGTCAAACTCTGGCACCAAACAACAATTTTACTAAAGTTGATATGTGTTTTACTTGTTATATGCCCCTGAATTTACTATATTTATCACTACTCTAAAAAAAGTAAAATTAAGATAAATCCATATTATTTTCTATATCTTGCTATTTTGTGTATATATTCTAATATTTCTTCCGGAAGCATAGCTTGTTGTTGTTGTTTTAGTTGCTAAGTCATGTCAGACTCTTTTGTGACCCCATGGACTGCAGCCTTCAGGCTCCTCTGTCCTTGGGATTTCCTAGGCAAAAATACTGCAGTGGGTTGCCATTACCTTCACCAGGGATCTTCCTGACCCAGGGATTGAACCCGTGTCTCCTGCATTGGCAGGCAGATTCTTTACCACTGAGACACCCAGGAAGTGCAGGATATATAACATACTGGTCTATAGTTTTTGGTTCCTTTCTAAAATGCAGTTCCCTTTTTCACTTTTAGGATTTTCCATACATTCTTTCACTTTACATTTTGTGTAGAAATAGATTTCACCATGCGCTTCTGTAAAGTTTGTGAGTCCCCAAAACTTCTGACATGAACTGCAAGTTCAGGAGGTCTCTAAGACCACTGTCCAGCTCAATTATTCATTAGAAGAACTCCTAGAAGCTGTCATACTCCTGGCTATGATTTATTATAGTGAAAGGATACAGATTAGTATCAGCCAAGGGAAGAAGCACTCAGGGCAGGATCTAGGAAATGCCAGGCACAGGTCTTCAGGTGTCTTCTCCAGGTGGATTTGTGTGTCCCATGCCTGTTTCTCCAAGCAATTATGTATGCCAATACACACCAAGTTGTGACAACCAGAGAAGGTCATCTCAACTTTGGTGCTGAGATGTTTTTACTGGGGTTCAGTTAGGTAGACTTGGTTGATGGCTCACATCATTGACCTTAGTCCACAGCACCCCACCTCCACTCCAGATAGGGCTCATACTATGTGGCCCAAAGCCTTCACCGCAAATCTCAGAGTTAGAATAGAACATCTGGAGTGGCTCAGGGTCCCCCGGCAAATAGAGACACACATAGAAGGCAGGGGATTCCAGGGATCTCCCAGGAGTCAAAGGCAACTGCTCTCTGGGCAATGCTAATCCTTTACTACACATCTTTCAAGTAAATAGTATTGTAAATCTTGTAAATCCAGAGACACGTAGGGTTCAGTCCTATCACAGTGCTACATTCATTCAAGAAGCATAGTTCAACTCTTGAAATGTAATTAAGGAGAATTCCACCTTTCAGTAGTGACTCTAAAAGGACATGCAAGAGGACCCAAATACATACTCCACATCCGTTTTTATTAAAGTCCTCTTTGCTGCTGCTGCTAAGTCGCTTCAGTCGTGTCCGACTCTGTGCGACCCCATAGACGGCAGCCCACCAGGCTCCCCGTCCCTGGGATTCTCCAGGCAAGAACACTGGAGTGGGTTGCCATTTCCTTCTCCAATGCATGAAAAGTGAAAAGTGAAAGTGAAGTCGCTCAGTCGTGTCCGACTCTTAGCGACCCCATAGACTGCAGCCTACCAGGCTCCTCCATCCATGGGACTTTCCAGGCAAGAGTACTGGAGTGGGGTACCATTGTCTTCTCCGAAAGTCCTCTTTCCCCATCCCCAATCCTATCTCCATGTATTGGAGAAGGAAATGGCAACCCATTCCAGTGTTCTTGCCTGGAGAATCCCAGGGACGGGGGAGCCTGGTGGGCTGCCGTCTATGGGGTCGCACAGAGTTGGACACGACTGAAGCGACGCAGCAGCAGCAGCAATCCTATCTCCCCCAACCAGAAACAAAACAAAAAACCTCTTAAACCCACAGCCTACCTAATACTGCCCTCCTCCTTTTCTCTTTCTCATCACATTGTTTAGACATGAATTTAGGCTTAAATTCAGCGCAAAATTATCCATCCTCTTTAGAAGTGGGAGGGGATGGCAAGCGGGGCTCACCAATGCATTTAGTGTGGGCGGCTGCGACCGGCGCATTTAGCGCGGGCAGCTACCCCACGTCCGAGGTCAGGGGCAGAAGCCGGGAGCACCCCACGCCTGAGAGGAGGTGGCCAAGAGGAGTTACCCCATGTCCAAGGTCAGGGGCAGCGGCGGAGAGTGCCAGGCTGAGATGGCGCAGGAACGGCCAGGAGGAGCTACCCCACGTCCGAGGTCAGGGGCCGTGGCTGGGAGGAGCAACCCCACCTCCAAGGAGCGGTGGCTGCGCAGGCGCAGGAGGGCCTAGAGGAGATATTTCACATTCAATGTCAGAAGGCACAGCGGTGAGGCAATACCCCTCGTCCAAGGTAAGGAGCAGCGGCTGTGCTTTGCTGGAGCAGCCGTGAAGAGATACCCCACGTCCAAGACAAGAGAAACCCAAGTAAGACGGTAGGTGTTGCAAGAGGGCATCAGAGGGCAGACACACTGAAACCATACTCACAGAAAACTAGTCAATCTAATCACACTAGGACCACAGCCTTGTGTAACTCAATGAAACTAAGCCATGCCCGTGGGGCGACCCAAGACGGGCGGGTCATGGTGGAGAGGTCTGACAGAATGTGGTCGACTGGAGAAGGGAATGGCAAACCACTTCAGTATTCTTGCCTTGAGAACCCCATGAACAGTATGAAAAAGCAAAATGATAGGATACTGAAAGAGGAACTCCCCAGGTCAGTAGGTGCCCAATATGCTACTGGAGATCAGTGGAGAAATAACTCCAGAAAGAATGAAAGGATGGAGCTAAAGCAAAAACAATACCCAGTTGTGGATGTGACTGGTGATAGAAGCAAGGTCTGATGCTGTAAAGAGCAATATTGCATAGGAACCTGGAATGTCAGGTCCTTGAATCAAGGCAAATTGGAAGTGGTCAAACAAGAGATGGCAAGAGTGAACGTCGACATTCTAGGAATCAGCGAACTAAAATGGACTGGAATGGGTGAATTTAACTCAGATGACCATTATATCTACTACTGCGGGCAGGAATCCCTCAGAAGAAATGGAGTAGCCATCATGGTCAACAAAAGAGTTTGAAATGCAGTACTTGGATGCAATCTCAAAAACAACAGAATGATCTCTGTTCGTTTCCAAGGCAAACCATTCAATATCACAGTAATCCAAGTCTATGCCCCAACCAGTAACTCTGAAGAAGCTGAAGTTGAATGGTTCTATGAAAACCTACAAGACATTTTAGAACTAACACCCAAAAAAGATGTCTTTTTCATTATAGGGGACTGGAATGCAAAAGTAGGAAGTCAAGAAACACCTGGAGTAACAGGCAAATTTGGCCTTGGAATACAGAATGAAGCAGGGCAAAGACTAATAGAGTTTTGCCAAGAAAACGCACTGGTCATAGCAAACACCCTCTTCCAACAACACAAGAGAAGACTCTACACATGGACATCACCAGATGGTCAACACCAAAATCAGATTGATTATATTCTCTACAGCCAAAGATGGAGAAGCTCTATACCGTCAACAAAAACAAGACCAGGAGCTGACTGTGGCTCAGATCATGATCTCCTTATTGCCAAATTCAGACTGAAATTGAAGAAAGTAGGGAAAACCACTAGACCATTCAGATATGACCTAAATCAAATCCCTTATGATTATACAGTGGAAGTGAGAAATAGATTTAAGGGACTAGATCTGATAGATAGAGTGCCTGATGAACTATGGAATGAGGTTCCTGACATTGTACAGGAGACAGGGATCAAGACCATCCCCATGGAAAAGAAATGCAAAAAAGCAAAATGGCTGTCTGGGGAGGCCTTACAAATAGCTGTGAAAAGAAGAGAAGTGAAAAGCAAAGGAGAAAAGAAAAGATATAAGCATCTGAATGCAGAGTTCCAAAGAATAGCAAGAAGAGATAAGAAAGCCTTCCTCAGCGATCAATGCAAAGAAATAGAGGAAAACAACAGATATTCTGTAATAGGCAGGGAAATGGGGAAAATCAATGCATATGTCAATATTAATTATTTTTTCCTGACACAGTAACTTCCAATCACTGGGAATCAACTGTGTTTCAGACACTTTACATACATGTGTTTCTGGATCTAATATCTTACCTTTTCAGAGATGTCACAACCCAGGAAAATTTTCAACAATTGTAAGTGGAAGCAAAGTCATTCAAGAAATACTATAATAATTGCTGCTGATGTGCTTCATTCCATAATATGCCAGGAGCCGGTGAGGCATTCCACTCGTGACGAAGGTCATGAGGAAGGAGGCTCGGCATACGCAAAGGCGGGATCGAGCCTCAGGAGTCCCCCTGGATATTCTCGAGCATCTACCCCCCAAAAAACCAGAGTCTGCCTACTTTATTGCTTTGTGCTCTCACCTCTGACTTTACTGGGGGCTGTCCCCTACCACCATCTCGCTCTCTCTGTCAAAGAGTTAACTTACAGCTCCAATTAATAAAGTTCCTGGGCAATTAGGAGTGTTTAAATCCAAACCCCTCAGATGGCTCTCTAACTAGCCTGACAAGTTTACCTGGACTCCTACAGCTATGCATACAATTGTTTACAGTCTCCCAGCCTCAAGAGGCACGGGAAGCTTAAGATATTCAAATAGCTTAGAGCCTCTCAGAGAGTTAGAAACTGTCAGAATAAACTAGTAAAAGATTTCATTGATGAGCCAATGCTTGTTGCCAAGTTTTCACATCCCCTGAATTGTATCCCTGAATGTGTATTAATTAATATAGTTGGTATATAGAAAAAATAAGTAGTGGCCTTGGTGTTAGTAACTTTAGACCCTTAAGGTAATAAATTCTTTCCTTTGTTGTAAACCCATTACACATCCACCCTATAGGAATGCAATTTTATCTTCGCAAGATGGTGCCAAACCTTGAAATAATTACTCTTAGAGAAAATAAGTCTTTGTTGATAAGTCCTTGTCAAGAGTCATAAAATGTTAATAGGCCTTCTGGCCAGAAGATGATGTAAATCACCTAAACCATTTGTATACGATAAATTTGCAGGAAAGAAACCCTGGTTTTTGATAAGGATCAAAAACTGCTGACTTTGCATCCCCTATTATCCTCTATGTGTAACTTAGGGTATAAAAACCCCTGTTGAAAATAAAGCTGCGGGCCTTGCTCACCAACGCTTGGTCTCCCCATGTCATTCTTTTCACATTTTGGCTGAAGTCTCCATCTGGAGCGCGGAACCCACCATGCTTACTAATTATGCCTGGGCTTCTAAGACCCACTCGAGAAGGTGTCTACGGTGGGGCACCTTCCCCTATTCGAGAGGGCAACTGCGGCCTACGTAAGTGGTGCAAACTTCTTGTCTTGAAGTTTTATTGGTCTCCCGCTTAAACCAAGCTACTCAGCCTCTTTTCTCCACTGAATTTTCCTACTGAACTATCCTCATTCTATTACTCTTTATATCTCTAATTAGCATATAAATAGTGGCCTAGGCCGTCTCTCCTTCGAATACCCTGGATCAGCCGGGGCTGGATCCCGGCAATAATACTTTGATATGGTAAAGGAAATACATACTACGGGGGAGGCGGGGGGAGATTACATATGTAAGTATCAAAATATTAAGCTTCAAAAACTCCTTTTTCTTTATATTATTATTTGTGGTTGTCTTCTAGCTCAATGCTGGATGATTAATTTAAGGAGGAAAAGTGAAAAAAAAAATTAGGATTCTACCAAATTTTAACAAACACAAAATACCAAAATGCAGGCACATATGCATTTTAACTCTTTCATTAGGTACTGAGACTTCTGTTCTATAAATGGGCTTCCCTGATAGCTCAGCTGGTACAGAATACACCCACAATGCAGAGACCCCGGTTTGAATCCTGGGTTGCTAAGATCCCCTGGAGAAGGGATAGGCTACCCTCTCAAGTATACTTGGGGTTCCCTGGTGGCTCAAACAGTAAAGAATCTGTGTGCAATGGGGGAGACCTGGGTTTGATCCCTGGGTTGGGAAGATCCCCTGGAGGAGGGCATGGCAACCCACTCCAGTATTCTTGCCTGGAGAATCCTGGTGGACAGAGGAACCTGGTAGGCTACAGTCCACAGAGTCGCAAAGAGTTGGACACAACTGAGCAACTAAGCACATTCTATAAACTCTAGTATATATGGAGATGGCTGAATCTGTTATGAAGTTCCAATACACTTTATTTAGTAGAGAAAAATGAGCTACGGAGAAACTTCCCACTAGGTATGTACCCCTAAGAGTATCATCCATTAATTGTTAAACTGTCCATATATATGGTTCAGGGTACATTAAAACTGAATTTGAAACACAAGTTATATATTCTTTTGGCAAAAGAAAGAAACAAACTTTCCTTTCCCACCTCCTCCACCCCTTCACTCTTCCATTCCCAGCCCACTCCCACTTACCTCAGCCTCATGAAACTGTTTCAACATAGCAATTTACTATGTTTACATTTTTAAAACACTGACGCTGTATTATCAGTGCATCTCCCTCCTCCATTGTAATTTTTGAATCTACTCCAATATCTAGGCAGTGCTCACATGTCCCAATTTATACTATCAATGTTCTCTAAGTTTGTTTGAATCACAATTCCAAAAGCTCTGTCCATTGCATTTGATTAATATGCTCTTGGCTCTTAATCTAAAGATTTTTTCCCCTCCATCTCTTTTTTTTTTTTTTTTTTCCACCATGCAGTTTTGTCATTTTTCAGAAGAGGAGGAAATGAAGAAGGGGATGGGGAGAAGGAGAAGTTGAGTTGTTTGTCTCAGAAAGTCTCCTACTGTTTATATATATATATATATATACATACATACATACATATATACATTTGATGGTTTTTGACATGTTTTTGGCCCTCATATTGCTCTGTCTTGAGATGTGGTTAAGTTTAGGTTTGATGCTGGTGGTTGTGGTGGTGGTGGTGGTATGTGTGTGTGTGTCTATATGAAGACTACTTCATAAGTGATATTGGGTACTTTCATCAGAAGCACATACTGTGTTTCATTTGGTGGTATTAACAATTTCATGGCAATTTCAAAATGTGATGTTTTCATTCTACTTTCCCCTTTTCATTTATTAGCCAGAATACATCTATAAAAGGACACTTTCTCTCGTCCGCAGTTTGGTTACTCTGAATATGTATAGAAAAGGCAGGATAAAGACTTTATCCTTTATTTGAAAGTATTAATCCCTCAGTTGTGTCCGACTCTTTGCAACCCCATGAACTGTAGCCTACCAGGATCCTCTGTCCAAGGGGTTTTCCAGGCAAGAATACTGGAGTGGGTTGCTATTCCCTTTTCCAGGGGATCTTCCCAACCCAGGGATCGAACCCATGTCTCCTGCATTGTGGGCAGATTCTTTACCATTTGAGCTACCAGGGAAGCCTTTAGTTAACAGTTTCCAAAATAATAACTCAAAGCCCTAGTATTCTCCAAAGATTATCTGTGTATTTAAGTATTATTTTGAACCCCAGGATTTAAACATTATTTGATTTGTTTCAATCCATGTTAGAGACTGTTCCTTATTGACACTTAAGTCGTCTGATCTTTGAATGGTAGGAGCTTATACAAGTGGGCTCCGCGTCCTTTTCACACAATCCAACTAGACTTTGATAAAACGTTTCAAGCTTATCTAGTATATTTCCTACCTTAGCCCTCCCACTAGCCCCTTTTTTTCAAGGACCCATATCTCTGTCTGTAGAAAATGGTGTTTAAAGACCAAATTCTAGGCATTAGGGTAACATCGCTATTGGGTTGATCAATATCTCTAGCCATTTCAGTGGATAGTGCTAAAAATAATTTTTTTCACAAAAAATTTACATGAATCTGCACTGTTACTACAATTCAATTCAAGGTTGTAAGGTAAACTCATTGGTGTTAGTGAATATCTCCTTTCCCCCATAGCCCATACTATGGTGCACACATCACAATCTCCAAATAGCTCTACCAACACCACTATCAGCAAAATATTTCCAGTAATTTCTTCAACTCAAATAAAAGTACCTCTAGGAAAGGGATGGAACCTTAACACTGACAGTATGAATTATTCTTTCTTAGCAAAAACTAATCCACATACGTTAAGCATATTTACTTAGTGTTATTTAAGATCTGTATCAAAATGTTGAAATACTGGGGTATATAGAGAAGTTCCTCTCAGGAAGATAACAGGATTTTCTTTGCAGAATTAGCACCTTGTAATTCAAATGAGTCACCAGAAAGTCTATAACTAATTCTTATCTCTGCTATGCATCAACCAGAAGGCTAACATTTTTACAAAGGAACCCTCTTGTAATGTGACAAGATTCACAGTAAGTTGATCTCCTTCCATGAGAAAGGCCCAGTAGGGGTCAAGCCATACCCAATTATACCACTGTTCAGTCTAGAAGCCCTGAACAGTTACCATAGCCACTGGGAAGCACTGAAGTAACAGATGGTAAATATAAAAGAACAGCTTTTAAAATTTAAAACAAATCTAAATGTAAACCTTCCTTATCATCTCCATTCCACGCTTTCCCAAAAAAGGGGTGAAAACCATCACAAGTACAATTCTGAGATGTTTATTTAAAAAGTATCCTTTATCCTAGTTTTCAAAATCCACTACAATCCTATTAAACAGTGGTTTGTCCTTGGTGTTTTTTTTATTTTTTGGTAAGGTGTGAATGAGTGTTAAGTTGCTTCAGTAACCTCCAACTCTTTGTGACCCCATGGACTGAATCTGCCAGGCTCCTCTGTCCAATGGGATTGTCCAGGCAAGAATACTGAAGTGGGTTGTCATTCCTTTCTCTAGAGGATCTTCCCAACCCAGGGATGGAATTTGTGTCTCTTACATCTCCTGCATTGGCAGGCAGGTTCTTTACAACTAGCGCCACCTGGGAAGCCCAAAGAAAACATTACATAATAATGAATTATACACAAGAAGATATAAATCATGAACTTATATGCATAAATATACAACACAACGAATATGTATGTTCATACATACAATATCAGGATAGGACATTCAAACACTTTTCAGCGAGATAACTGATAATCTAGTAAGACTGTAGAAGATTTGAATAACATTAGTGACTTGATTTCAAATAAATTTATACAAATTATATATTTCATAAAGTTTTTGTTTAGATAAGTATTATATATTTATATGTGTATAAATATATAATGTGTTTGCATCTTGCACATAACAAATAGAATTACATATATTATTCAAGCACACTTGGAATATTTCCAAATGCTGGCAGTATCCTAGGATACAAAAGAAGTCTCACCAAATTTCAATGAATCAATTACTCAGACAAAGAGAAATAATGTCTGATCTCACTTACATATGGAATCTAAAAACAGAACACAATAAAACAAAACAAAAAAATGAATTCACAGATACAGAGTGCATGGTTTGATGGTAGAGAGGTGGTCAAAAGGTACAAACTTCCAGTTATAAAATAAATAAGTCATGGGGATATAATATTCAGCTTGATGACTATAGTTTAAAAATATCATGTTATATATTTGTATGTTGCTAAGGGGGTAGATCTTAAAAGTTCTTATTACAAGAAAAAAAATGTAAATACATTAGGATGTTAGCTAGACTTACTGTGGTGGTTGTTTCACAACACATATGATTATTGAATCATTGTGCTGTACACCTGAAACTAATACAATATTATATGCCAATAATATCTCAATTTAAAGAGTCAGTGAATCTGATTTATATACACTATGACTTCTAATCACAATGCCATTAAATAAGAAATCATTGAGAAATCTGTGTGCAGGTCAAGAAGCAATAGTTAGAACTGGACATGGACCAACAGACTGATTCCAGATAGGAAAAGGAGTACGTCAAGGCTGTATATTGTCACCCTGCTTATTTAACTTATATACGGAGTACATCATGAGAAATGCTGGGCTGGAGGAAGCACAAGCTGGAATCAAGATTGCTGGGAGAAATATCAATAACCTCAGATATGCAGATGACACCACACTTATGGCAGAAAGCAAAGAAGAACTAAAGAGCCTCTTGATGAAAGTGAAAGAGGAGAGTGCAAAAGTTGGCTTAAAGCTCAACATTCAGAAAACTAAGATCATGGCATCAGATCCCATCACTTCATGGCAAATAGATGGGGAAACAGTGGAAATAATGATAGATTTTATTTTTGGGGGCTCCAAAATCACTGCAGATTGTATCTGTAGCCATGAAATTTTTAACGCTTACTCCTTGGAAGGAAAGTTATAACCAAACCTAGACAAAATATTAAAAAGCAGAGACATTACTTTGCCAACAAAGGTCCGTCTAGTCAAGGCTATGGTTTTTCCAGTAGTCATGTATGGATGTGAGAGTTGGAATATAAAGAAAGTTGGGTGCCGAAAAATTGATGCTTTTGAACTGTGGTGTTGGAGAAGACTCTTGAGAGTCCCTTGGACTGCAAGGAGATCCAACCAGTCCACCTTAAATGAAATCAGTCTTGAATATTCACTGGGAGGACTGACGTTGAAGCTGAAACTCCAAGACTTTGGCCACTTGATGCGAAGAGCTAATTCATTGGAAAAAACCCTGATGCTGGGAAAGATTGAGGGCAGGAGGAGAAGAGGACAACAGAGGATGAGATGGTTGGATGGCATCACCAACTCAATGGATATGAGTTTGAGTAAACTCTGGGAGTTGGTGATGGACAGGGAGGCCTGGCATGCTGCAGTCCATGGGGTTGCAAAGAGTCGGACATGACTGAGTGACTGAACTGAACTGAACTGAGTAAAAAATAATAAGAAAGTTTAGATATACATTTAAACTAAAACTATATTTTTAAATTACAAATGAACTCAAGATACAATCACAATGAATTTCTAGCCAGATAACCATAAAAGCAGGAGATTCCAAAATTTAAGGGGGTCAGCCAAAATATTTAAGATAAATCTCAGCCTTCAATTTATTTAGTAGCAGGAAACATTTACTTAAAATTACATTGTAGCGGGCAGTGCCGTGGGCATACCTGGTGGCTCAGATGGTAAAGAATCTGCCTGCAATGATCCCTGGGTCAGGAAGATCCCCTGGAGAAGGAAATGGCAACCCATTCCAGTATTCTTGCCTGAAGAATTCCATGGACAGAGAAGCATGGTGGGCTACAGTCTGTAGGGTTGCAAAGAGTCGACTGAGGGACGGACTTAGCACTTCCACTTTTCACTTCGGACAGTGCTATATACTAAATAGGTCCAGTTCTCTTTTAGGTCACAGGATACTGTTGCCAAAACTCTGGTCACTGGTGCTGATTAGAAACACAGGGACAGAGTTTTGGGTAAGGGAGGAAAGAGTAGCTTTCATTGCTTTGCCAGGCAAAGGGGGGCCACAGTGGCCTAATGCCTTCAAGACTGTGCCCTCCAACACTGGAGAGGGTAGTGGGGAGTTTTATAGTGTTCAAAGAGTGGGGCGTGATCAGCTTGTGGCCAATTCTTGGATTGGTTGGCATCAAGGTGAAGTCTGAAGTGTCATCAACCTTCTGGTTTCACCTAGTCTGGGGTCTATGTTCTTGTGGTCAGCAGTTTTCATCTGGAGGGGGTCTGCTTCCTATAAAAACAGCTCAGGAATGTGTGTCAGACCTTTATCTATATCTTTCAGGGAACTGCGAGTTCAGTGATTCTGCTCTGTGGCAGAATTATAATCTAAATTGTTACTAGTTCCCCCATCCAACAGCTAGTCTTTGTTTCTACACCTTCGCATTTCCCAATCATTAACTACTGAGTCGGCATTTTATTTCAAAAGACAAAGACATAGGGGTTTGTCCATAGTTTCAGTTCCATGACATACTCCTGTTACTTTAAAAGTGTATGTAGCCCTGTGACTTGCTTTGGGCAATGAAATGTGGATAGAAGGAACTTTTGCCACGTTCAGGCAGTAGCTTTCTGAGCTATCATGCGGGTTGTCCAGGTACTTTATTCTTACCTCGGCAATGATGCATGCTAAGTTGCTTCAGCCTTGTCTGACTTTGCAGCCCTATGGATTGCAGCCCGCCAGGCTCCTCTGTCCATGAAATTCTCCAGGCAAGAATGCTGGAGTGGATTGTCATGGCCTTCTCCAGGGGATCTTCCCAGCCCCGGGATTGAACTCGCATCTCTTACATCTCCTGCATTGGCAGGCAAGTTTACCTTTACCTTGGTAAACTAGGTATCCATAGTTTACCACTAGCGCCACCTGGGAAGCCCTTAGCAATGATAGATACCTGAGCAAAGGCGACAGTCTTCTGAGTCGCACTCTAGCTCTCTCCCTGTGTGTCCACATGTGCAAGGCCACGGCATCCTAGAGACAGATTGCTACCATCTCACTTTCAAGTTGGGTTTCCACATTAGACTCTGTGGAAGATATCTGTCTTCAATGAATGAAATTAATTTAGATCTCTCTTCTTTGAAGCTGTGTTTGCAATCTGTTGGTCTCATCACCTACTGAGCCTGATCTTTTAAAATTTTATTGTCTGTTGTTTTCTGTTTCTAGGTTTTCAGTAGCACATGAGAACGTTCAGACACTGTTTTCATAGACTAATAGAAAGTGGTTACAATTACCATTAAATAAAGTCTACAGTCTGAAAACAGAGGCTTTAAACTGGCTACAAAGCTGGAAATCTGTCTAGTAGTTAACCCCTGACCCTCCCCCATCCTATTTGCTATTCTTTAGTTCTCAGAGTAAATATCTCTGAGATATTTTGCATTCTGTTTTGATGAAAGGGATCATATCTTTTAATAAAGAATTTTCTGGGGCTTTCGGGGCAGTCCAGTGGTTAAGAATCCACCCTTCTAATGCAGGGGGCACAAGTTCAATCCCTGGGTCAGGAACTAAGATCCCACGTGCCACGTGCTGTGGACCCCCCACTCCAAAACTGGTTCATAATAAAGTATTTTCTGTTAATTGACACTTCCTTTCTGAAACTAAACAAACAAAAAATATTCCTGAAGATGAGAAGTAAGAACATATTTGTAATCATGATGACAAAGTCCTTCAGTGACATGATTATAACTGTTGCCTCCATGAAGGATTTAGGATGAGTGAAATAGTGAAACACAGATAACCTGGTTATGGGTCTCAATTATTGCATTTTCTTAAAATTCATTATGTGCACTGACCATTGTTAGGCACTCACTGTAGGTTTATTTTGAGTAAACTTGCAGTGACTTCTTTGAGGCTGGCTTATACTGATACTTTCTAGAATGTGATGCTGTGCCAAGAGAACACTGCACTGTTTTCTGTATTGCCTTTTGCTTAGATTCCCATAATGTCCTTGCAGCTATACCAGTAACCTGAAAGAGAACTAAAGGATCCACTATCATAGAAGGACTTCTTGCTCTGCTGTGTCAGACTTTCAAATGATTTCTGACTTTGATTTGTAACACTCCAGTGCGATCACAAATTTTTGCAAAGAAGTTTTTTTTAATAAAAGCTTTGGAAATTATCAAAGAAAAAAAGAGCTCTTTTGAATTAAAGAAAGAAAACTTCCACACTGACTTTTATGATGAGAAATACATTTGAGGAAAACAAGAAATTAGATTGTTCAAAATTCAAACACTTTCAAAAGCTCTAGACATCCAGCGCGCAATGGTAATATAGAGTACCAATTTTTGCCACCAAGACTCAAGTTATACCAGATTCATTTTTCTCTCATAAAGTTAAAAAAATGAAGGAAAAATGAAAAGATGCCTATTTTTCAAGGTTTAAATAACCTTATATGTTTTCTTTCAAAAAGAACAACTTGTTCAAAAGTGTCTGTTTTAGTTTTGAAAGTTTCAGATTTTGAAATGTTTATGAATTTCAAAAAATGACTTTTACATTTTTGAATTTTTAAATACATCCAAAATCATGATGGGATCTGTTCAAACCCAACAAAGGCTGTGACTTGGTTTCTTCTGAGTATTCTTCAGAGCGGTTTTGACATGTGAAGAATCCAAATGCCTAGAAATACAATACAAAGCAGTGATAGTTCATGCTGTTTTGTCATCTGTGCAGAAATAAGCATTGAATGAATAGCCTTTGTACTGTCAGAAGTGTTGTACCAGCACTGGCAACTTTGTTGATTTTGGAAACCTACTGTTTTCTCATCTGTGCTTGGTGACTTTTTAAGTTCCAGTAATATTTGCTTGTTAATGAATCAGACTTTGTTCAAGGCATTCTTGGCTATTGATTTTGCATAAGTCAATAGTTTTTATTGATAAACCATTAAGAACAGAGTATGGTATTCTGCTGGGTTCAATTTAAGACCAGAAAAGACATACTGCAATTAACAAGCTAGGACTGCCTAGCTTTCAATTCCTGGCTCTGCCACTTTGTAGCTGGGTAACTTTGGGTAGGGGCTTCCCAGGTGCCTTAGTGGTAAACAATCTGCCTACTGATGCAGGAGACACAGGAGACAAGGGTTATATCCCTGGATCAGGAAGATGCCCTGGAGGAAGAAATGGCAACCCACTACAATATTCTTGCCTGAAAAATCCCATGGACAGAGAAGCCTGGTGGGCTACAGTTCATGGGGTTGACTGAGCGACTGAGCACACAACTTTGGGTAATTTGTTTGACTTCCTGTGCCTCAGTTTCCTCATTTATAAAACAAGACTAATTATAGAAAGTACTTCAAAGGGCGTTTGATGATTAAATGAGTTAATGCAAGTAAAGGGCTTAGAACCTGTGGCATTTAGTAAGACCCCTAGCTACTATTAAGGTAAATATTTAAAGTTTCATTTTAGTGGGCATGGTAGATGTGTGAGTGATTCATAAAAACAAAACAAATTGACCACAGAGGAAATGATATTGATCAGGAGTTAGAGCTCTGTGCTGTATCCTACTTCTGTTGTTGCTTTGAAATATCCTAGATTCTGTCTGATAAATGAATATCACAATACTTGCCCAATGCCTCGCTTGCTTGATAAGGGAATCAAATGAAATAACATATACTTTCTACATGAAGTCTTCCAAAAATTTTAGCCAAAATTAATTGTTCCTTCTTGGGCACTCCCTAAGCTTTCGACTTGTATTTTTATCATGACACATAACACACTAAGTCTTAATCAATTGTTTATATGCTTCTTTCACCAACTCGATAAGGTCTTGGTGGTGGAGACACTGTCTTACTTTTAAAAGGTTATCTAGCAT
This sequence comes from Bos grunniens, assembly GCF_055505025.1. NCBI lineage: Eukaryota > Metazoa > Chordata > Mammalia > Artiodactyla > Bovidae > Bos > Bos grunniens. The sequence goes on from NC_141176.1 coordinate 53,121,805, forward strand.
CGTGACTTGAACATAATAGATACATGATAAGTGTTTATTAAAAAGGGCTTGACAAGGATACCTTGCCAAGTCAACAGAATTATTATTATTACTATTATGGTTATAGTAACTACCATTATATGTAACTTTACAGGGTATAATTACAGGGGTTGTTGGTGTGAATTCTAGTGGTAGAGTTGGGTGGGGTCTGAATGGAGCAACCCATACAGAGATTCATTTACATAAATTCTAGCTTCATATATTTTTGTTTTCTCTCTGTGTTATTGCCTTACTCTAAAATCCACACATTAATGCAGCAAGCATTTTTCTAGCTTTTAATTAGGTCAGACGTGAAATAATTATCATGGAATCTGCAAAAAGCCTTCTAATCCTCCCATGCTGTTACCATATGACAAATGAGGCTTATAGAAGTAACCAATTAGGGTCTTGTCTAAATTTCAGCTAGAACTTGGGTATTTATTTATTTATTCATCTATTCTTTAAAAAGACACTTCAATGGGTTTTTGCTAAGTGCTGGATTTGCTAGACACTGGACAAGGGTAGTGAGGACCGACATTATTCAGGACTGTTTTGCGTGGATAAACAGGAATCTCAATTAAGAGGGGAAAAAGAAATCAAAGACTGTGGTCTTTCTAAATGAACTTGAAAATGGAGCTGGAGATCTTTAATCTTCAGGTGATTTTCTCAGGTGGCACAGTAGTAAAAGAATCCACCTGCTAATGCAGGAGAGGCAAGAGACACGGGTTTGACCCCTGGGTTGGGAAGATCCCCTGGAGGAGAGCATGGGAACCCACTCCAGTATTCTAGCCTGGAAAATTCCATGGATAGAGAAACCTGGCAGGCTACAGTCCAGGGGGTCACAAAGAATTGGACATGATTGAGCACACAACCCTTGGTAACGTATCAGGTGATTTTCTCTCCTTATAGTATTTGGATTTATCAACTTGAATGCAGTGGTCATATTAGGGTATATCCATTGCACTGATGGAAAATCTACATTTAAAACATAAGGGGCTTACTCTTAGTAGAATTTCACTCTAAGACAAAGGCACAAAGAGAACGGTGGTTGGGCCACTAGAAACTGTGCCAAGAATTTTCAAGACTGAATTGGGCAAGTAATCTAACTTCGTTAGCCTATCTGTGAAACTAGGATAATGGACTGTACCTAGATTTACTTGGAGAATCAGATTTACAGACTCAGGAAGAAACTACGCTGTCTTTGCAATTTTGTGGATGAATCAATTTGGTGTCCATAGATACTATTCCAGGTATAGTGAAAAATACAAATCAAAATAAGTTATTTTCTCTCTTGAATTTCACTAGAGTGACCCAGTGACTACAATTCTGGAGTGTAAGGAATGGGGAGCACTGGTGAAATACCTGTTTCTTTATCTGATTTTGAATGTGCGATAGATGGATAATTCTCATCAATTTATGGTGTTTCAAATGTATACTTAAAGTATAAAGTTTTTAATGAGATATGTGCCTTTATTTTCCATATCTTGTTTGTAAATCTCTGCAATCACCCCATGTATTTAATTTAAAACAAAAATATTTTAAAATTGAGAAGCTAGGCATGCAATTTCTTTCAACACACAGAGCTTACAAATTTGCATCAAAATAAAAAAAATCAAGACTGCTTAATTGAAACCTTGACACCATCAACCTCTTTAATTACGTGTTAAAGAGACAGGCATCCTGGAGATAAGCAACTTAAAATCAGTGTGCATTTTGAGTGTTTCTGGGGTGTGTACATATGTAATTCCCAGAAGGGGAAAAAAAAGAGGTGCTTTCATAGAAAAGAAAGAGATGATTTAAAATTTCTCTATTCCTGAATTTCTTCACACTTAAACAGGAAGAGGGCAAATTTTTCTTTTTGGAAGAAGAATGCAGAATAGAAATTTAGGATGGGAACGTTTCATCTCTTTGCGAGGTCTAAATTTCAAGGAATGCTCTCTGGAGACAACAAAGATTTTTTAAAATACTAATTGCTACTTAGAAAACAGTTCTCAGGATTGACTACTGATTGCTTGGATATATTCTATACACCTTACTGAGTATATGGGGGAGGAGCAGGATTTTTTCCTCTCCTTCTCCAGAGTATATAAATTTTGCAGAAAAATGACTCCTTTTCTTTATGTCTTAATTCTGTCTTCGCTCTTCTGCGCCTATTCCCAATTTCTTTTGCTAATGTGGAACCCAGCAGCTCTTTGTTCTCATTGTATCTGTTGTCTCCCTTTGTGTTGCAAGGATACTGCTCTCTGCATCTGCCACTGAGCATGCGGAAAATCCTTCCATAGATTCTTTACTTTAGGACTTTCAGTAGAATTACTCCACTTCTCCAGGTTTTAGTAATAACCAGAATATCTAGACGCTAGACGGAAACTTGGAAAGGTGATGGGTGATACAGGTGGTTCCGGTGGTCTAGCAAGCTGGGACGCTTGGTAGGAAGACTCAGGGAACCAATTACACATATTTATCTGATTTACGGAAGATCTCACCAAACAAGTGAAATGGAGATCACCCTCCCTACACACAGAAGTTGGAGATATAAATGGGCAACTGACAAGACACAAGTGTTTCTGAGCAGGAAGGCACAGAGCTGTATCTGTCATAAAACCAACAGATACAATATGGGAGCAGTTCCAGAGGGATGTGGTACATGGTCACGCAGACTGGTATGGAAAAGTCCCAGAGCTTCACTAGACAGTGTATCATCTAAGGATGAGAGCCAGTTGTGCGGAAGTGTCTTATAATAAAGCCCTCAGACTTTTCTCCGTGTTAAACACCCCCAATTGCTACGTCAATATTAATGGAATGAAACTTGACTCAATTCTTCTGCTTAAGAACCCTTCCCCAACCCCGTTTAAAAGCAGATCTATCAATAATTTCCGGAAGATGGAAGAAAAGGCAGTTCGCAGGAGAGACAGGGGTACCCGGGTCAGAGTTCCTAGGTTTTCTGCTTTTCTTCCCCACCCCCACCCCAGCAAGACCCAAGAGCTTGTAAATTATTTAACAGATGGAACATCATTCAATTTTACTAATGTTTCTCCCACAATGATTTTTTTGTCTGTTTTGTTCACTTGAATGCTTGGCCAACTCTTAAAACGGTATCTGGCGCAGGGTTAGGAGCTCAAAGATCTTTTGTTTAATCAATGTATGATTATATACATGGTATAAAAATACTCTTTTTCGTGTTAAACATTGGTGGTAGTAGAACAGTTCAAATCAGACGACTTTAGAATAAGCTGGACACTTGGCTCTTTACCAACTGGTCACTCTCCCCCTCTTAGTGAGAGGGCGATTTCCTTTCTCCTGGACTCTTCGCTCTCTCACCACTCTGTTTTTGCATTACCAATTAGGGGCTTAACAGCATCATCTCAAAGCCTTTCCGCTCCACGTTTTTACCTTTTGGTACTCAACGTTCCCTGGCCTTTTGGATTTCGATTGGTTTAACCAGCTAGTGGCTAGTAGATGCTGTCGTTCAGCACAAGCGCTCTGGCAAAAGACCAAACCTGCGGGCATTCTCTGTACCCCGCCAAGGCAGGCACCTGCAGCGCCTGCTTTTTTGGAACACCGCCCCTGGTTCTCAAGTCTGCGCAGTTCCCTCGCCGGCCGCGGCTAGAGGAAGTGCCCGTGGCGGGAAAGTGCTGGCCGCGTCCAATCAGGCACCTGGGTTTGGGTAGCGTGGGCGGGGGCGGTGGCCCAAGGACCCCGGCCCGCGCCCCGCCCCTCGCGAGCGCCTCGGGCCCCCACCTCAAAGTCCTGTCCTACACCTCGGCCCCGCCCACCAGGCGCCCGCGCCCCGCCCCGCCCGGGGGCCGCGGCTAAAACCCGGAGCCTTCACTGCGCCCAGGGGACTGGAGGGACGCTCTGAGCATGTGCAGAGCGGCTCGGCGGCGACTGCTTCGGCGGGAGGCTGGGCCCGGGTGCTGATGCGAATCGCCCGCTCGGCCTCCGCCTAGCGTGGTCGGCAGTCCGGGCCGGGGCGGTAGGGAAGGAGCCGTAGCTTCTCCCTGCGGCGCGAGGAGCCGGTGCTTCGGCACGCCCCCACCCCCTCCCCGGGTGTCCGAGGCGCTCTCTGGGCCCACGATGATGGCGGAGCAGGTGAAATGCGCTTCGGCGGGGGGCGGCTCCGGAGCGGGCTCCGGGCAGGTGGTGAACACCGAGCTGGAGGTGAAGAAGCTGAAGGAGCTGGTGCGCATGCTGGAGAAGCAAAACGAGCAGCTGCGTAGCCAGACGGCCACCGCGTCCGCCGCCCCGCACCTGCTGCTCCTGTCGCCGCCGCCGCCGCCCGCCGCGCCGCCGCCCGCCGGGGCCTGTAGCCCCTTGGCCCCGCGGAGCCCTCCGGCCGCCGCCGCCGCCTCGGGGGGCCTGGGGTTGGGGCTGGCCTTGGCTGCGGGGGGCGGCGGCGGCAGCGGCGGCTCTAGCCCCGCTTTCCCGGGGACCTACTGCCTGCCCAGCCCGGCGCCCTCCCTGCTCTGCAGCCTGGCGCAGCCCCCCGAGGCTCCCTTCGTCTACTTCAAGCCTGCGGCGGGCTTCTTCGGCGCGGGCGGCTGCGGCGGCGGCCCGGAGCCCGGGGGCGCGGGGACACCGCCGGGGGCCGCCGCCGCGCCCTCCTCGCCGCCCCCCACGCTGCTGGACGAGGTGGAGCCGCTGGACCTGGAGAGCTTGGCCGCCTGGCGGGACGAGGACGACTACACCTGGTATTGCCGAGCTCCGCTGCGACCCCCGGGGAGGGCGAGGGCTGGGCGGGAGAGTGGGGGGACCACAGCCATCGTCCGTAGACGGGGTGACCAGGCAGATGCTGAGCTGGGCGATAAGCAGAGGCTGTTGAACCAGGGTGGAAACCTATTTTCTCATAGTTCAGGCTGATCCATCAACAGGCTGACCCGTTGTCTGGGGATGAGCTAGCTGGTCCTTTTCATCTTCTTGTTTTGTCTTTGCTGATGATTGGGTACCAAAGCTCCTCGTTAGCGTTAACTGCAAAATCCACGCTGTCTTTTTGTCACTCGGTCCTGCTTTTTTTTCTTCAGTCTTTTGGGGGATGGGTAGGGGTTGGCCTCTATCTGCGCTGTTACTGTTCTGTCCTCCCAAACCAAGACTGGGGGCAGCATTGGCGTGCTGTCCCTACCTCCTTGGTACCCTGAGCCACCTAGTGATGGCTCTCTCTTGAAGAGGTTCGTTCTGTTGATTGTCTTCATTCGCTGCATCTTTGATAGCTTCTCACTTCAGAGACTGACTTGCTTTTCGCAGTGTGCTGAACTCACTGGCTTTCCTATCAGTAAGGGTGATAAGAAAAAAAAAGCTTTTCGGGGAATGGTGTGAGCAGCTTGAAGGCACTCTGTTACCTAGGACCCGAGGAACTTGCTTAAAAAAATAAATTCGTGATTGAAGAAAAGTGAGCTTAGAGAAGCTGCTTTTATTTATTTATTTTTTAGGAACTACAAGTTATCAGAAAACTTGAGGCTGGCAGCCCTTATTCGGTTGAAATCTGTTAGCTCTATTTTCACAGATCAGTGGGTGCCTGGGGGCGGTAGTGGTTGTAGTTCTGATTTCTTTATTTGTAATGGTGCTTGCTCATGGAGTAGTCACTTCATGCCTTTAGGTTGGTTCACGTTGTCCTTGGTCACTAGAGGCAGTGTGATGTGGTCAGATGAGTAGATCCTTCAGATCAGGTGGGACTTAGGTTCAGGCCTGGTGAATGAACAGCATTCACGTCTACTTAGCAGTGGCCTGAAGAATAGTTGTAGTCCTTTTCTCTATAATCTCAGGTCCTCTTCCTGTCTTCAGGCTGGGTTTTCCTCACTTTCTTTGTGTTTCTGTTCCATGATTGCTCAGGAGGGAATGAGAGATGGTTGCTCGGGAGGGAATGAGAGATGGAGAACCTTTTTGGTTCCTTTTTTTCGCACTCTTACGGTGAGAACTGTGACTGTAAGGTTCACTAATTGACTTGATTCTGAGAGTCAAAATACTTGGAGCTCTTTCTATAAATAGGGGTAGTCATCCTCCTGATTACGTTCAGGCAGCTGGGCAGGAGGCACACAGGTTGTAAATATTGAAGCCACTCACTGCTTTCTGGAACTTTAACCATTTCATTTTTGTAAAGTCCAGGCTGTATTGTAACTTCAAATTCAGCCTGAATATGGCACCAGAAAATGCCCTCATGGTGGTTCTTAAGGTAGTTCCTAGTAACTGTAAGCCCTTTCGCCACTTTCAAATTATTTTAGATTGATTTAGTCCCCACTTGGCCTTTTCTGGAGATGTGTGCTTAAATAATAGAAGGAAACTTACTGTATTTTGGATGGGGATCGATCCTGTGCTTTAAAACTGTTAGCATTTTAAAACTTATTATGATATACTTACTATTTTACAAGTGTATTAGATTTACTAGCACATATGTTGTGAATATAATTGTAATATTTTCTTTTATTAAATGGATTTCAACTATATTTTGTTATCCTCCAACTGTTGCTAGTATTTTGATACCTAGGGTTTCCTTTTGTAGTTAAATTTTTGTCAAAACAGCAGTAAAGTAACTTAAAAAATCACCTGCGTAATGAGATTAGCCAATCAGCACTTGAGATGATTTGAAGCAAATCTAACCAGGTTTGAGTTGTAGCAGGATTTACTAATTTCACTCATCAAGTATATAGGTGAATGAATAAATCAGTGCCTTGACACTTTACGGATGTTTCTACAGACCAATGGGACACTGTTTAGAGTATCTTCTTCAGAACAAACCAGGGTTAGAATCCCAAATGGAAAAACAGGGAGGGGTTGTTAATCTTAGTGGGATGGACTTAAATTTTTTTTAAAGTCCCCTGATTTATAGAAAATCATAGCATTTTTATACATTGAGGTTTTTGTATTGCAGTACTTGGTTTATTGCTGAACAAGCAGTCAACGGGATTTACTTTTCAAAACTAAGCCCACTTGTTGATGCTTGAAGAGTTCTCTGATGTTCCTTCATCCCCATAAACCTCATCTCCCACCCTGGTGACGTCATTTGGCTTCCATGATGTGTTTGCAGGAGAGCAGCTTCACTTCCCACCCCTATTTATTAAGAAACACTTAAAGCTGACAAAATATGTACTTGATTATTTTTAAAAAAATTTTAAAATTTTACATATTCATGGTAAAAGACAAAACACAGAAGTGAATATAAAGTCACAAAGGTCTTCCCTTTTGTCCTTAATTTACTACTGTGACTGAGGTAACCTTGTTAACCTTCAAGATAATTATACAAATTAACATGCAAATGTACACATCAGTACTTTTACACTTAGCTTTCATTGTATGTATCTTGCCAGTCTGTCCCCCTGTGCCAACAGTTGGATCATTTTTTCCCTGCAAACTTTAAACTTTTTATTTTGTATTGGATTATAGCCGATTAACATTTTGTGGTAGTTTCAGGTATAGAGTGAAGGGGCTCTGCCAAACATATACAGGGATCCTTTCTCCCCCAAACCCACTTCCTATCCAGGCTGACACATAACATTGAGTAGAGTTCTATGTCTTATACAACAGGCTCTTGTTGGTTATCCATTTTGAATGTAGCAGTGTGTACATGACCTTCCCAAACTCCCTAACTATCCCTTTGTCCCCGCAATCATAAGTTGGTTTTCTAAGTCTATAAGTCTCTTCCTGTTTTGTAAGTTCATTTGTATCTTTTCTTTTTAGATTCGTTATTAAAGTAACACTGTTAAGGAATAAGTTACTGTTAACTTTTATTACCTACAATTTTTCATGCATTTTTATCATGACTTTATCCTAATGGGTTAAACAAATTGATTATTTAGAATAGTACTTCCTGCTTAAATGTCATAGAGAAAGTTCAGGAAAGAAAGTTCGCAAATGTAGGTTAATCATTGAACATTTTAGAAGTTCTTTTATGCAAGGCTACTTCAAATAAAATCTTCGAATATAACTGTTCATCTTCTGTTACAACCTAGGCAAAATTTGGCTCAAGAGAAAACAGTGAATAACAGAATAACATTTGCTTGGTGATAGTTTATTAATCAGTCAGATCTCATAGGCCTTTTTTCCCAAACAAGTTATTTAACCTAAAAGCATCTTCTGATTAAAAAAAATTGGATGTAAGAACGATGTGTTCTGCTTTTTGTTTTGAAGAAAAGCTTTGAAACAAAACAATTGTCTCATTTCTTCAAATTCTTATCTTGGTTGAATTTTAAAGTGTTTAACTTTGCCTCAGTATAGTCTGGTTATTTTAGCACAGTTCTGCTAGAATTAAATGTGTGAAAATTGAGTTGGTGGTTTCAGAATCTTAAGTCCAGTTATTACAATCCTATAGTAAACTTTACATCCTGCTCTGCTGTTGATGCCATCATATTACAAACTTGACAGCCTCAGCTCTCCAGGAGACCACAGACTAGAAAGTATAGCAGAGAAACTGATCATCAGCAGCAAATTAAAAGCTCAAAAGGACTAAAGTCCCAGTTCACGCATGAATGATTTGCTGGTCTGTACAGAAGAATGTTTTAAAGGGCTCTGTCCCAGTGTCACCAGGCTAAAAAGGACCAGGGTCCTTCTTAGGACCAGGAGAGGGAATCAGACTGGTATGAAGTGCCCATGGGAACAGTAAGTCATTAAGTGCATACTGGACCTTTCTCTGACCTATTTCAGTGTTAAGGGACTGAAGCTCCAAGGAGAAATAACTTATGTGAACCTCTTCAGTTATTTACTGAAAGAATTGACTAAAAATCAGGTTATGTGAATTCAAAAGCATTTATACCATTGATTATTTTTTTTTCCTCCAGGCATGGTTGTGACCCATTAGTAGGCTCCAAAGTCCATTTCATGGACTGACCTGTATTATTTTTTAATGAAGTGCAATAGACTATAAAATTAGGATCAGAGTGCCTGTATCTTATAATGCAAACATGGGTTGATTAAACTTATTTCAGTTTTATGTGTATATGTCCTACGTTGAAATAGTAAGTGCACTTGTGCATTATGGCTAAAGTTAGAATTTTCTAACTCCAAGTTTTTCTGTTTTAAAGCAAAATGGATTTGGAAAAACAAGTAGAAGAGCACAGTTCCGTGAGGATAGTGTAGCGCTGGGGCATCTCAGGGCCTGCACACCTCAACCAGAAGACGAGCGTATTCAGACAATGCCAAGATTAAAACATGCCAGCTGATATAAAATATAACCATATAAGGAAGCATTTATTTTAGTGGAGTAGCAATTAGCAGAGTATTGGGGTTTATGTAAAAGGGATGTGGCAGGGATTTTAACTTGCTCAGTTGGGAAGGACAGGGGAAAAGTTCTTAATGATACAAGGGTAAAATGGTGGAAAATACAAATTACGGAAAGTTTAGTGAATGAGATATTCATCCTCCTTGTATACCACCAGGGCCCTGGACAGCTGGCTAAAATCATTGCCAGTTTTGCATCAAAGCTGTTGAACACCTTGTGTTATACATATGGCACAGCTAAATTAGACCACCTAAACTGTTTTGGTTTTTTTTTTTTTATAATTGATTTTCAGTGAAAAGACCAGAGGGTACTTCACTTTCTGACAATGCTAATTGAAAATACGCAGTGTTTTCTCAGAGCAAGGGGAGTTGACTGAAGTCTCTGCTGATGTGCCTTCTTAAATGAATAACTTTGAAAACCCTGCAGGGAGAGGTTGAAATAGAGTTTAGATCTAAATGTGGAGGGAGAGGGAGTGTCTGCTTTAGGACCCTTTAATAACTAAAATTTAGACTTGATGTATCCTTTTAAATAGTTCAGTGGGGGTAGATTTCTGACCGGCTTAACCCTAGCAGGTGCTACTGAATCTAAGCTGACTAAAGATTGATTGATTGTGCTAATCAGCTACCGTGTTTTACCTTTGCTTAATATAAAACTTCTAGTGATTGAAGCCTCTTAAAATGGCTTATCTGAAAATTGACACATTTTCCTTTTCCGTGACAGGTCTGTGATATGCATGTAATTGTTTTGCAGTAACATTTATTTTTGATTATCTGCAAAAAGGTTGTTTTTAGAACCAAACGTTGAGATTAGCCAAGACAATTTTTCTAGACATTCTGAAATACATTTGAAGCATTAAGGGTTATTATGGTAGACTTTGAATATTCCTTTTGGAAGATTTGAAGAGAGGGGAAGGAAAATTAGAGTGTGACGTTTTAAATGATAGCTTTTCTAATATTTGTAGGATCCTCAAGTGTTAGACTAAGGCTTTTTAGATATTCTTGCCAGATTCTAACATACCATCAATGAAACAGTACAAGGTGAAAGAGCAATTGGTAGGAGGTATGTTGTATTAACAGTGGCAAATTAGGATATTGTAAATATTACTGGCATTGTAATGATGAGGTGAACTTTATGACTTCTCAGAAGATAAGAGCCATTTACGAGAAACACAGGTTTTACCTTGCTTATGTAATTTTGGAGACATACTCAGGGAGTTTGTAACCACATGGTCTTCATAACTAATTGCCCTTTACTTCCTTTTAAATCCAGTTCTAGGCCTAGCCAGAGACGTAGTAGGGCTCAAAACTATCCTGGAAACTTTGTTTTAGAGGCTGACTTAAAAATGATCCTTTGTCTTCATTCCATATATTTTCATAGTGCTTCTAAAGTTCTGTCAAAGTAATACAATAAATAGGATGTAAATAATACAAAAAACGCATCTATACAGAGACCTATTACAGAAAGCAACTGTCTGCTACCCCTGAGTCTTCCATACAGATACTGCTGTGTACTCCCTTAGCAGTTTCTTCATTCTTTATTTCTAAGGTCTTTATACCACATGATCTTAAAAAGCTATAGACTTGTTTTAGAAAATAAAGACTAAGCACTCTTCCCTTCATCCGCCGTATGTTCTTCCTTTCTCATAAGAGTTTTCATAGTTTCTTCCCTTAAATCATTCGTTATTACTGTTACTAGCTGAGCCCTGTTAATTGTATGTTACATTGATTTTCTCCAATCTCTTTGTTCTTCCCAAGAGTTAGTAACAGCCTCTCTGTTTTCTTTTCACTTTCTTTAATCCCTTGTTACTAATTATTTTGTCTAAACGTGCTCCTGGAGTCATAAAGTTTCTCAAGAAGGTCAAAAATATTTGATGATACCTTAAATCTGTTTTTAAAAATTTACTTTGTGGTGGCATCCCTTCTAGAACCCTTAATTCCATCACTCCATCCTTTACTGCCGGCTCCTTAGACTAGATGCACAGTGCTCTTGTCATTGGTAACTCCTTCGGTTTCTTGGTAGTATTGATCTCCTGTTTCATAAACCTTTGTCTCAGAATTTCATTTATTCTTGTGGGTGGGGTGCAGTCTCAGTAGCTTTCTGAGGACATGCACGAGAAGGACTTTGAAATCTTGTGTATTTGACAATGTCCGTAATCTGTTCTCATGCAAGATTCATAGTTGGGCTGGCTATAAAAGTCTAAGTCAGTTATTTTTCCTCATGTGTAAGGGCCCTGTTCCATGATTTCAGTTTTTATTGTTTTACAGCTGTTGAAGCGCACTGTGATTTGGACGGTGAATTCTTTGTGACTTTTTCTTTGGTTTTCTTTCTTTACTCCTAAGGCTCTTAAGTGTCATTGTGTACCTTGTATGGGTCTGTCTCCTCACTGGTCGCACTGGGCATTTGTGGGCACCTTCAGTCTAGAACTTGATGGCCTGCCTTCAACTTTGGAAAATTTTTGGCCTTTACAAAACCTTTCTTCACTTTCATGTTGTTTAGAACTTAAAACAGTCAGATGGGCCCTGCCTGGTACAATTTTAATTTTCTTATCCCTCTCCTCCTGTTGTTAATCTTTGTGTTTTGCTCCTGGAAGACTTCCTCAACTGGATCTTTCAAGCTCACTTATTGAATGTTTTGTTTCTTCTATTAACAGTTGAAAAGTTTCATTTGCCAAGAAAGAAGTAACTGCTTCTTTGTAAATATCCTGGTTTTGTCTTGTGAATACAACATTTTTTTCTCAGTTGATGTCAGTTATAATCATCTTGGACTTTTCATCTGTTACCTGCATTGTTTTTCTCTTTAGTTCTTTTTTCCCCTTCTACTTCTAGTCTCATGGTTTTACTTAAAAGGAATATTCCATGTATCTGATGTCTTTTGTTGTCTCTTCATACCCAAAGGTGGTATTGAAATTGATCTGTCAAGGCTCTGTGTGGATGGAGCTCTTTGGCTGACTTTACTAGACATGGGGTAGGTGGTCAGTTGAGGTTTCATTACCACTAGGTCTTCTCTGGGGTTCATCTGGGTCTCCAAACATAAACTTTCTGTACTCCTGGGAGATAGAAGGCAGTCAGCTTTAGGAATGTAAAGGGGAAAACAGGGCAAGTTAGCAAGAAGATTCAGAGAAGGCAATGGCACCCCACTCCAGCACTCTTGCCTGGAAAATCCCATGGATGGAGGAGCCTGGTAGGCTGCAGTCCATGGGGTCGCTAAGAGTCAGACACGACTGAGCGACTTCACTTTCACTTTTCACTTTCCTGCATTGGAGAGGGAAATGGCAACCCACTCCAGTGTTCTTGCCTGGAGAATCCCATGGATGGGGGAGCCTGGTGGGCTGCCGTCTATGGGGTCGCACAGAGTTGGATACGACTGAAGTGACTTAGCAGTAGCAGCAGCAGCAAGAAGATTTTCAGTTAGTCCCTCTGGTTCAGTGAGGTGCTTCCTCTCTCTTTCAGCTAGGTTTGGTGTGCCTGAAGTCAGTTTCTCTGGGTCACCCTTAGCCACATAGTAAGCCTCTGGTCTTAGGCGGTGGTGGAGGAGTGGTGGGACTTGCGTATGCAGTAGAGAAGGTGATCTGAGGTCCCAGTTATTCCTTATGCAGACTTTCAAGTGAATTCTTTGCTTTCAGTCACAGGCTCACCTCCATAGTCTATGAACTGCAGGATAGGGGTGAGACGTAGTAGCAGAAAGCATGAATGGACAACGGAAGATGAAAGAGATAACTCCCTGTACGTGACCATGGCGGAGCGGGTCCCAGAGCAGTCGCAAATGCCTCTGGGACGTGAGTGCTGCTTTTCAATGTGCTGTAAGGCCATGTGGTCAAATGAGAGAACCAGATTACGTGGGCATGGAGAGATTAAGGACGTCTTTCTAAGGGGATCCCCTGCAAGTGAAAAGCAAAACACGCTACCAAAAAAACCCCCAGAATGGTGGGAGTGTGTGAAATCCCTAGGCAGGCTGGTTGGTGGAGGTTTCTAGCGGCAGGAGGAAGGAACAGTTGTCCCGGGAGATGCTGGAGGTGATTTGCAGAGACGCACTTCACATGGGCGCTGAGATAGGTTCGTAAACAAGCCAAGGCTCAGACAGTGCATGAACTTGTGTGTGTATTAAGCAGTGAGGAAATTTTATTAAAAGAAACTGAAATATAAAGAAGTTGCATGGTGACTAGTGTTGTGGCTCATGTCTGTGGGGGCTGTGGCACCTGCCTGATAGATGGCAGCTCCGGGCTCACTGAAGGACAGGATGCAGTCAGCTGCTTATTGTCTTGTGACATTTTTAATAAAGATTCATTACTCTGTAAGTGAACTGTGAAGTGCATATATTTAAAATGTACTATTTTGTATATATTGACGTATGTGTAATCCATAAAGCTATCACCACAGTCAAGATACTGAATATATTCCAGCACTCCAAACTTCCTTGTGGCCCCTTGTATTTCATTCTCTTCTGATCCTGACCACCTCCAACTCAGCCACTGGTCTGTTTTCTGTCAGTCGAGGTTAGTTTGCATTTTCTGCACTTCTTTATCAGTGAAATCACAGAGCATGTCCTTTTTTTGTTTGGTCTGGCTTCTTTAAATCAAGGTATGACAAGTCCCCTCTTTCTGAGAGTGCATTTGTAAGTCCAGCAGTTAGCCTGGGTGCTCAGCTAACACAATCGGCTATATAGTACTGTGCTGTAATAGGTTTATAATACTTTTAACACAAACACAAATAATGTTAATACATAAAAAACAAAAGACACTTTTAAACTTTCAGTAGAGTACCTTAAAGTACAGTAGTACAGTACAGCGGCTCTACCGTTGTTTTGCCTTGCTTCACTCTGTTATTTTCACTTTTGTTTCCATTGTTATTGCTTGTCACTTCTTAGTGGTACCCACTACATCACTGCTGCTTTTCCACTTGCTTACATACATCATGGGTTTAAAGATAGTGTCCTCTATACAGTCCTACGCAGTAAAGTACACAAAAGACCAACCGATTATAGAGGATGCACGCACGTTCACGGACAGCGTATGCCAGTCACGTGAACCATTACAACTTAACGTGATTAGTTGGATACGAATGCATGTTTGCAGCTTTGAAAGTTTGTGATTTGAAGGTTCTGATGTAGGGGACTTTATTTAATTATTTTGAAATTCATGTGTTATATGAATCACTAGTTCATTTCTTTTTATTGTGAGGGTTTTAGATGATAGGGACACAATAATGGTTTGTCTTATCTGTTTATCTTTTTATGAACATTGAGGTTTTCAGTTTGGGGCTATTAAGTCTTTGTGTGGACACACAGCATTTGTGTCTTTCTGGTAAATACTTTATGATTTTTGAGTGGCTGGATCAGAGAGTAGGTGTATGTTAATTTTTAAAAGAAGCTGGCAGAATCTTTTCCAAAGTGGTTGTGCCATTTTATATTTCCACTGGCAGTGTAGCAGAGTTTCGTTTGCACCAGATTGTCACCAAGGCTTGCTATGGCTAGTCTTCTCCTTAGGCATTCTAATAGCTGTGTAGTAGTGTCTCACTGGGGCTCTCATTTTTCCCTAATGAGTAATGGTGAGCATCTTTTCAACATCTGTTTGCCATCCATTGATCTTTGATGAAATGTCTGTTTAAATCTTTTGTTAATTTTTTAAAAACTGGGTTGCTTATTGAGTTTGTAGAATTTCATATGTATTCCCCTTATAAGTTCTTTTATCTGATAAATGATTTGTAAGTGTTTTCTCCCAATCCATGGTTAGTGATTCATTCTCTTAATAGTCTGTTTCAAAGAGCAGAGAGACTTGTTAGTTTTGGTGAAGTCCAGTTTTTGTTTTTTTTTTTCTTTTCTAGATCATGCTTTCAGTCTAAAAAATGTATCTAAGTAATACTTGCCAACCCAAAGACAGCAGGACTTTCATCTATGGTTTCTTCTAAAAGTTTTACAGTTTAGGTTTCACGTTTTTGTGATCTGTTTTGAGTTAACTTTGGATATTGTGTCAAGTATGGATCAAGGCTCACTTTTTGCATGTATTTGTTCCAGCACCGTTCGTTCAAAACACTGCCTCTTGTTCATTGAATTGTCTTTGTAGTTTGTCAAAAATCAGTTTTCCATGTATCTGTATTTCTATTTATGGACCATCTGGTTTTCCATTGATCTATTTATCCTCGTGCCGTCCTATTGATAAATTGTCTTCATTACTGTAGTCTCATGATAAGTCTTAATTAGTTAGCAGTAGCTCTCCGAATTCATTGTCTTGGCTATTCTAGGATCTTTGCACTTACATATGAATTTTAGAATCAGCTTTTACAAAAAGCCTGCTGAGATTTTGATTGGAATTTTGTTAAATGGATCAATTTAGGGCTAAGTGACATCTTCACAATATTTAGTTCTCTGACCCATGGACATGGCCTGTCTATATATGTATCTTTTAAAATTTCTCTCAGAACGATTATTATAGTTTTCAAGGAAAAGGTCTTGGCATCTTTCATCAGATTTATCCTTAGGCATCTTGTGGGTTTTTTTTATGCTATTGTAAATGGAAGTGAAATCTCAAAAATACTGATTGTTAGTAATTTTCTTTTTTTTTAGTTGCTCTTTTCTTTTGTACTTTGATCTGGTGTTCTATACTTCTGCTGCTAAGCTCACTTATTCTAGTGTTTTTTTTGTATATTCTGGGCTTCACTGATAGCTCAGTTGGTAAAGAATCCACCTGCAATGCAGGAGACCCTGGTTCAACTCCTGGGTCAGGAGGATCCCGTGGAGAAGGGATAGGCTACCCACTCCAGTATTCTTGGGCTTTCCTGGTGGTTCAGCTGGTAAAGAATCTGCCTGCAATGCAGGATACCTGGGTTCAATCCCTGGGTTGGTAAGATCCCCTGGAGAAGGGAAAGGCTACCCACTTCAGTATTCTGGCCTGGAGTATTCCGTGGACTGTACGGTCCATGGAGTTGCAAAGAGTTGGACTTGACTAATCAACTTTCACTTCACTGTATTTATTCCTCAGTGTTTTACATAGATGACCATGTCATAAAACAGATAAATTTGTTTCTATCCAAGCCAAATTGTTGCCTGATTGCAGTGGCCAGAACCTGCAGACCTCGTATTGTTCTTGATATTAAGGGGGAAGTGTTCAGCCTTTCACCGTTCAGTTCAGTCCAGTCGCTCAGTCGTGTCCGACTCTGTGCGACCCCATGAATTGCAGTACACCAGGCCTCCCTGTCAATCACCATCTCCCGGAGTTCACTCAGACTCACGTCCATCGAGTTGGTGATGCCATCCAGCCATCTCATCCTCTGTCGTCCCCTTTTCCTCCTGCCCCCAATCCCTCCCAGCATCAGAGTCTTTTCCAATGAGTCAACTCTTTGCATGAGGTGGCCAAAGTACTGGAGTTTCAGCTTTCACCGTTAAGGAGCCTTTTTTGGTGGTCGTTTAGTTTCGAAATCGTGTCTACTCTTGCAACCCCATGGACTTGTAGCCTGCCAGGCTCCTTTGTCCATGGGATTCTCCAGGCAAGAATACTGGAGTGGGTTGCCATTTCCTTCTCCAAGCTTTTTTTGTAGATGTCTTTAATAAGACTGATGATGTTTCCTCCTGTTTCCAATTTACTGAGTTTTTATCAGGAATGGATGTCATATGTTTTTCTTTGTATTTTGAGATTATCATATGGTTTTTCTATTTTAGTATATGTGGTAAGTTACACTGATATTTGAATGTTAAGCCAACCTTTCATTCATGGGATAAATCTCACTTGGTAATGATGTATTCCTTTTACATATGGTTGTACTGAATTCGCTAAAACATTTAGACCTGTTGGTTCTGTGTTCATAAGGGTCTTCAGTTTCCTACCTTGTGATGTCTGTATCTGGTTTGGGTATCAGGTTTCATGGCTGTGCTGGTCTCAGACTGTTAGCATGTGGGGCTCTCTTCTATTATTTTGAAAGAATTTGTGAAGAATTGTTGTTCCTCAAATACTTGGTAGAATTAGATAATGAAATGTTCTGGGCCTTGGCTTTTCTTTGTGGGTAGGTTTTGTTTGTCTTTGTATTATTCTTCTAACATGTGTATTTATTTTTAAAGTGCACATGTTGTAGGAAACATAATTGCGTCTCTTGTGACCCCTTTAAACATGAGGAGAAACTTGCTCGCATGCCCATCAAAGTATTTCCCCTTAGTTTTTATTGCTCCATGTGTCTAGGGCGTGTGCTTAAACTGATCATTGGGCAAATGGGATTAATGGAATTGGCACAGTTGGCTCAGCTCAGCACATCCCTCTCAAGGTAGAGTCTCCAGATGGCAGTATCAGTATTACTTGGGAACTTGTTAGACCTTGAGTTCTTTGATCTCACTCCAGACCTACTGAATCGGGTTGGAGCTGCCTGCAATGATCAGGTGTTAGCAATTTGTGTTTTAACAAATCCTCAGATTTTGATACGTCAAAGATTGAAAACAACTGGCCTAGACTAATGTTTACCTAGGGGTATAGAGAGAGCTTTGTGGTAATAGTTTAGGGGTCTGACAGCAAGGAAGGGTGAAAGGCGAGGATCCACATAGCTTGGTAATCATCTTGCCACAGCAGGCCAAGGTGGGACTCAGGAATAAGAATTCTGAACTAACCAATATACTGTCAATGAAGCCAGGACTGTGGGCCACATTCTAAGGGAAGAATGATATATTAGGAGTACTATTAAATTGATTAAAAGAGGTATTTTGGAACCTTCCTCTCTAACAGGAGTCAGCAAACCGTGTCCCATGGGCATATTGGACCTACTGCCTGGTTTAAAATCTAGCTAATCAGCTTAGATTTTTACATTTTTAAATGATTGGGAAAAATCAAAAGAATACTGTTTTGTGACATGTGAAAATTATGGGGAATTCAGCATTCCGTATCTATAAATAAAGTTTATAGGAACAACAGCCATACTTGTTATTTATCATCTGTGATATTTTGGGGTTGCAGAGGCAGAATTAAGTGGTTACGACAGAGACTGTGGCCCCAAAGCCTATATATTTACTAGCTGGTCCTTTATAGAAAAAAGCTTGCCAACCGTGAACTATAAGGGTAATTTGCTAAATAGTACATTCCGCAACCATCTGGGATAAATTACTCTAATAGGTGGTGGACCAGACTGTAACATAAAAGAGTGAATAACAAAGTATGTTATTTCAGGAATACCACCGCATTGGAATCATGGTAACTTTGCTTGAAAGAGTTTTACTTTAATGAGATTTGTAATTAGAATGCAGCTTTATATAGCAAGGTCAATTACTGGAGCCTGTGATTGTAATTTTCTTTCTTCCTTTTTTTAGTCAACTGCTGGTTAAGCCTGAAGATAAAGCTTTTTGTATTGCCCTATCACTAGAAAATATTCTAAAATGTACCAGGAGAGAAAAATCCATGTTATGACTTGAGTGGCTCTGGGGTGGTTATCCTGACCACTTCTGTGTAATAGTGTGGGTGCTGGAGTGAGCTCTTCCCAAAACAGATTTTGGAAAGCAGTCAGGTTTTAATTGAGATGTAAGGACCTACCAAATTTAGTATAGATCTGAGACAGGGGACATACCTGATATATTTAAGGGTTGAGAGAATCAACACATAGCTGACTTTCATTTGTTTTTAGACTTATTTTTTAAAATGCAAGTCAAATTTGCCTTGTTTGCCACATCATGTTTATATGCGTGACCCCAAGGTCACAGAAAATGCTGTCATCAAAGAGATGAGATGAAAATGTTCATTTCCAGAAATACAAGTGAGCTGGTCAAATCATCATGGTGGCCCCTTTGAGGTCAGTTCAGTAACAAAAGCCCCAGATCTCTGACCCGCTGAGACAATGTTCCGTAGTTTTTTGAAGTCCTCCTTGCCACCAAGCTACAGAAGGTGTCATCTTCTACTCGGGGATGTTTGTCTATTAAAAATAACTTTGGTATTTTGAAATAATTAAATGTTAAGTTATAGAAACTGTTAAATACATGTTGTTTTCTCAAGTAGAAGAGAGGTAATCTCTATATAGCTATATAATCCCTATAATGCAGATTTCTTTTTTTAAGGTTGTACGTTGGCTCTTCAAAGACATTCCCGTCATCAGAGAAATCCCTGAGTCCTTTGCAGTGGTGTAGACATGTCCTAGATAACCCGACTCCGGAGATGGAAGCAGCAAGGCGTTCCCTGTGCTTTAGACTGGAGCAAGGTAACCGCGACCCGTCTACCCACCTCCTCAAACTCCCGCCACTGTCCACTGGGTCTTGTTGCTGGTTTTGGAGTAGACACTGAAACACCTTACCCTGAGGGGCGGGTGTTGCATGCAATTCACTTCACATGTTTACACAAGAGGGTTTCTCAGTGTAGAATATATTTAGTTCTGTGCTTGTTTTCAGTCATGTTTTCAGCTCCTTTTAGTGTTGTAGGAATACATATTTTTCTATTTTTTTTTCTGTTTACAAACATACCACTAAATAAAATGGACCAGTCTTACATTCTCCTCGGATGGTTATAAGATTGTGTGGTTGAATTCCAAGATAGTAAACTGGGGTTCCACTGGGATCTGGGTACAGACCTTTTGAGTTCCCTAAATGTTTACTTGGATGTGTTAACTGGAAGTCCTAACTTTTATAAACTACGAGATAGTCTTCATATTCTATGTAACATTAACTACGGAGCCCAGCATACGTTAAAAAAAAAATCAGGATAGTTGTAGCAGGGAAAGAAAAAGCAAAAGGACTGAGCAGTACTCAGCTCTTGGCTATTTTGATAAAGCAGGCTAGTACTTAAGGCTGTGATTGCTGAGACTTTTGCTTGTTTCCTATGCTCTTGGTATCTGTTTCATTATTGAGGAACACTTTATTCCATGGATCACTCATGTCCAGATCACACTGGAGCTTGAAAACGGGGTTAAGCGTTAATCTTAACCCTCCAGATGAAAGAATCAGAGTAGTTGGGAGTAGGGCCAAGAGAATCTACATTGACAAGGTCACCAGTGCAATTCCTAAGCACGTTGAGGTTTGAGAACATGGCCTATCAAACTCTTGAAGGGTAACAAATGCTTATAAAATGTGGACATGATAAGATAGCTCTTAATTCTCGAGCTCTTAATTCAGACAGTCAGAACATTAAGTTCTTGATGTCTTTCATTGTGTTCTAACTGTGTTTATCTGAGGCAGTGACTCCACTCACTTTTAGGCGTGAGAACAGGGATGGTTAGAGAAGTTTATTAATGAGGACACAGTGGTCTTTGGAAGCAGAGCCAGGGCCTGGGTCTCCCTGACACTGAAGGCTGGTCTTAAGTAGTATTCCATACTGCTTTACTGGCATAGTTAACAGAAAATGGGGGCAGACGTCCGTTTTAAATGTATCACGTTCAGTCATGTCCTATTGTTTGTGACCCCATGAAATGTAGCCCGCTAAGGCTCCTCTGTCCATGGGGTTCTCCAGGCAAGAATACTGGAGTGGGTTGCTGTTTTCTCCTCCAGGGGATCTTTCCAAACCAGGGATTGAACCTGAGTCTCCTGCATTGGCAGGTAGATTCTTTACCACTGAGCCACCTGTGGGGAAGGCCAAATTAGAAATCAGCAAGTTTTACTAGCATTTTAACTAAAACGAAATAAGTGATGTAGTAATGGAAAGTTTGAAGAGTGGAGTAGGAACAAAGGATTTCAGTTCAGTTGCTCAGTCGTGTCCGACTCTTTGTCACCCCATAGACTGCGGCATGCCAGGCTTCCCTGTCCATCACCAACTCTGGGAGCTTACTCAAACTCATGTCCATCGAGTCGGTGATGCCATCCAACCATATCATCCTCTGTCATCCCCTTCTCCTCCTGGCTTCAATGTTTCCCACCATCAGGGTCTTTTCCAGTGAGTCAGTTCTTTGCATCAGGTGGCCAAAGTATTGGAGTTTCAGCTTCAGCATCAGTCCTTCCAGTGAATATTCAGGACTGATTTCCTTTAGTATTGACTGGTTGGATCTCCTTGCAGTCCAAGGGACTCTCAAGACTCTTCTTCAACACCACAGTTCAAAAGCATCAACTCTTCAGTGCTCAGCTTTCTTTATAGTCCAACTCTTATATCCATACACGACTACTGGAAAAACCATAGCTTTGACTAGATGGACCTTTGTTGGCCAAGTAATGTCTCTGCTTTTTAATATGTTGTCTAGGTTGGTCATATCTTTTCTTGCAAGGAGCAAGCGTCTTTTAATTTCATGGCTGCAGTCACCATCTGCAGTGATTTTGGAGAAGAAGAAAATAAAGTCTGTCACTGTTTTCATTGTTTCCCCATCTATTTGAGTGATCATGATCTTAGTTTTCTGAATGTTGAGCTTTAAGCTAGCTTTTTCACTCTTCTCTTTCACTTTCATCAAGAGACTTTTTAGTTCCTCTTCACTTTTTGCTATTAGGGTGGTGTCATCTGCAGATCTGAGGTTATTGATGTTTCTCCCAGAAATCTTGATTCCAGCTTATGCTTCATCCAGCCCAGCATTTCGCATGATGTACTCTGCATATAAGTTAAATAAGCAGAGTGACAGTATATAGCCTTGACGTACTCCTTTCCTGATTTGGAACCAGTCTGTTGTTCCATGCCCAGTTCTAACTGTTGCTTCTTGACCTGCATACCCATTTCTCAGGAGGCAGGTCAGGTGGTCTGGTATTCCCATCTCTTGAAGAATTTTCCACAGTTTGTTGTGATCTACACAGTCAAAGGCTTTGGCATAGTCAGTAAAGCAGAAGTAGATGTTTTTCTGGACCTCTCTTGCTTTTTTGATGATCCGGTGGATGTTGGCAATTTTATCTCTGGTTCCTCTGCCTTTTCTAAATCCAGCTTGAACATCTGGAAGTTCATGGTTCATATACTGTTGAAGCCTGGCTTGGAGAATTTTGAGCATTACTTTGCTACCATGTGAGATGAGTGCAGTTGTGTGGTAGTTTGAACATTCTTTGGCATTGCCTTTCTTTGGGATTGGAATGAAAACTGATCTTTTCCAGTCCTGTAGCCACTGCTGCATTTTCCAAATTTGCTGGCATATTGAGTGTAGCACTTTCACAGCATCATCTTTTAGGATTTGAATTAGCTCAACTGGAATTCCATCACCTCCACTAGCTTTGTTTATAATGATGCTTGACTTCACATTCCAGGATGTTTGGCTCTAGGTGAGTGATCATACCTTCATGATTATCTGGGTGGTGAAGATCTTTTTTGTCTAGTTCTTCTGTGTATTCTTGCCACCTTTTCTTAATATCTTCTGCTTCTGTTAGGTCCATACCATTTCTGTCCTTTATTGAGCCCATCTTTGCATGAAATGTTCCCTTGGTATCTCTAATATGCTTGAAGAGATCTCTAGTCTTTCACATTCTGTTGTTTTCTTCTGTTTCTTTGCATTGATCACTGAGGAAGGCTTTACTATCTCTCCTTGCTATTCTTTGAAATTTGCATTCAAATGGATATCTTTCCTTTTCCCCTTTCTTTCGCTTCTCTTCTTTTCACAGCTATTTGTAAGGCCTCCTCAGACAACCATTTTGGATTTTTGCATTTCTTTTTCTTAGGGTTAAAACTTTGGTGACAGATGCATGTGTAAGATTATGGCCAAGACTCTGCTCTTGATTCTGGTCTCATTTCCCTGAATGGCCCTAAGCAGATCAGCAAACTCCCTGGGCTTTCCTCTTTCAAGGGTTGTATCCTTAAGTTTCCTTATTCCGACACCTCTGATTCAAGGACTTCTTTTGTGTATGTTTTCATCTATGCATTTGGCTCAGTTTCATTTGAAATTAAAATTCAGTTAGAATCCTTTAAGTTCAAGGATCAACAATATGAAAGAGATCAGACAGGAAATATTTTAGACTTTGTGGGCCATCCAATTCTGCCATCCCTAGAAAACAGCTGTATATATAAACATTAGTGGACAAGGCTGTAGACAGAGAATTGAGTTTCCATGGGATTTTTTTTTCATGTGTCAAGAAATACACTGTTTTTTAAATTTTTGCTTTTTACCATTTTTAATGGTTAAAAATATTCATAGTTGGTGGTACTCTACAAAGAAGCATGAAGGATTTGGGCCCCCCAGGTCATAGGTTTGCCGACCCCTGCTTTAGTTCACTTGCACACAAGGTGATTTAACACAATGTAACATATTATGGCTGAAAAATTAATCCTAATTGGTGGTTATTTTTGAGATTTTAGATTTATTATCTAGTTTTTCATCTAGTTTTTTACTCTAGATATTTTATCTAGATTTTATCTAGTGCCTTATTATCTAGTTTTCGTTTCATTGGCAAGGGGCTCAGGCAGAATTGTGAGGTCAGGAGGACAAGAATTACAGTTTTATTCATAGTGTAATTTAACTTTCATATGAAAGTATTTGAGCAGAGAACTAGCTTTTCAAATCCAAAATTAGTCTTTTACTACATTTGTATATAAATCTAAATCCTCTTTGGCTGTGACATTAAATGCTTTTGTTCCAAAGATCCATGATCCATAATCCCATTATGAGATAAGAAATGGATTAGAATAGGTGGTCCAATGGATTAAAAACAGTTTTTGAAGGTTAATATGTTATATAGCACAATACGTCTATAGTTTAGTATTAGTCCTCTGGACGTAATAGGGAAAATAGTAAGTTCCCACCACATTGTCCCGTGCCCGTTTTATTACCCAGATGCAGTTTCTTGAAAGCTCTTCTGGTTTTGTTGTCTACCCTCTTTTAAATTCCATGCTTTTATGGCTATTGCTTGAGTTATCCAATTTAGTCATTATCGGTTGGCTTTCTACTTTGAGTGGTGACGGTTTCATTGTTAACTCCCACCTCTCCCCCTTCCCAGCTATTTCTTTTCTCGGCATATTCTCCCATGTAGCTTTTACCAATCTTGGGATACGTCAGTACTGATTATGATAGCAAAAGTCATATCTAAGCCATGCAATATTTTATCATTGTTTCTTTTTTGTTTTATTTAACTTTGTTTTTCCTAGAGTTAGTGACCTTTGTAATTTATCCTCGGACTCTCCAAATGAAACCTTCACAGTGCGGTTAGATGTGGACTCCGACCAAGGGTTTTCATGAGGTTTAACTCTTCCTCCAGGTAGTACCCTTGTTCTCCCCGCAGCCTTACCTGTTCTCTGCAGGCCTGTGTGCATCTATCATGGTGGGACTTCCTTTGCCCTCATCCTGGGAATTCCGCATTGTGTCTTCTGCATCATATTGCTAATAGCGGAGACTTCTAGTGAAGTCTCCCAGTTTAGTGAAGTGTATTCTGCTGTTGCTTTTTGTGGGGAGCAGGAGAGGAAAGAGGATATGTGGGAGGTAAACGCCGAGAATGTTGTATGTCTGAAAATGACTCTGTTGTACCTGTCTTTTACACTTTGTTCTTTGGGCTGCATTTAGATTTCTTGGTTTGAAACCATTTCCAACAGTTGAGAAGGTAGTGTTACATTATGTTTTAGCTTGAGGATTGCTGTCAAAGTCCTATACCGTTCTCATTTTTGATCTCTCTGCTTAAAATACACTGGATATTTTAGAATCTTTTCTTCCTGGTATTTTGAAATTGCTGTTTTTTTTTTTTTTTTTTTGGTGCTAGACAGTGGTCTGTTCTAATCTGGAAACTTCAGCTCTGCAAAATTTCATGCATTGCTTCTTTGTAATCGCCCTTCCCCTCCAGTTTTCTCTGTTCTTTCTTTCTAGCTACTCCTTTAGTCAGATATGGAATTTCTTAGACTGGTGTTCAGATTTTATATTTTTCTCTCCTTTTTTTTTACTCTTGATATTTTTGGGGGGGACGTATTCTGCTTTCTTGAAGATTTAAAAAGCGCATCTGCTAAAGTCTTGCCAAGTATTTATTATGGACCTGGTTTGTGTTGAGCACCGTTTTAGGTGATGGGGATCCAGAAGTGCCCATATCATATTTGAAGTCTGTCCTCATGGAGTTTACAAGCTAGTTTACAGATAGTCTCTTGATCCCCCTGTCTTTTCGTAAGGCACCCTTATTTGTGTGAAGTATTGTAAGTCTAGCAGCTTTGTGTTTCAGTTTTAAGTGATCAAACCTGTCTCTGAGAAAGCAGGAGAGGAGCAGCTGCATGAGCCAGAAAGGGAGCCCAAGGGTTTTAATGCTTTTCCCATACACTTTGCATCAGTCATCTTGTGTCTGCTACCAGTCTCCCTGTGGGTAGGGTAGGGTAGGGTAGAATGCCGTACCCTCTGGGACCCTTACCTTCAGTTTCAGAGCTTTTCCAGGCCCTTGTTCATTTATCCTCCACTGTGGACCATCAGAATGTTGAAACCCAACTGGGTCCATCACCTAATGTTTATCTGGTTTTTTAATTTCTAAACAAAATGATTCTTCTTAGTCTGATAATATGTCCTCTCCTATTCTCCATGTGGATTTAGGCTTGGGTTAGCTGCAGTTCTAGGGTGGTATTGTAAGATAATAGAGAAGAAATCATAATTAATCCTCCATACTGAAGAATTCTTATTGGAGTAATTTATAGCTAATTATTACAGCTAATTAACTGGCATCAGAAATTATAGTTTTAACTTAAACTTTATTTATAAAATAGCATGCATGGTCAAATGGAGTAATGTATTTTAGAAGTTTCAAGTAATTCAGTCATAAAGTGTTTTCTTTTTGTTTAGACTTCCTTTCTCTCCCTTGAACCATCAGCATCTTCACGTAACAAACATCGCTGACCATCTGTGAGACCAGGGTTGTATCTAAATTGCCCGAGGACAGGACTCTGTTCTGTTGATCTTACCAACTGTAGAAGGGGACCTGACATATAGACACTGTTAATGGTTGAATGAAGGGATGTAGTGGACGAGGTTTTGATCTAGTAGATGTAGTGTATCAGCCCTACCTAACTCTGTAGTCAGGCATGCCACGTGTTTCCAGGGTCTTGCTTATAAATGGGGCCATCTAACAGATTTCACAGGGCTGTTAGGTTTCAGGAAATGTTGAATGTGAACTTAATTTGAAAAATGGGAAGTGCTATATAAATAAATGGACACATTCCTAATATGTAGTTCTTTCTTTAGAGACTGAACCAAAAACTACAGGGAATCCTCTTAGTTTGGCTATTTATAGACAATGAATAGTGGGTTTTTTTTTCTCCTTTGGGGGGTGAAACTGTTTTCTCTACCTATAAATAAAGATACTTGGTACAGCTGGGGGTCTCAAATGGAAGTTTTACAAGTATAGTTTATTCAGTAATAGAAAATTCAAGAGGACCTCTTGAGTCTGTTCCTTTTCTTCTTAGATCTCTCTTCCGTTTCTGACATACTTGTCTCCATTCTTGCCCACTTCCCCCACCCCTTAGAATATAAATAACAAATACCATAGAACTTTCATGGGTAGCATTAACTTGCATGATATCCTAAACTGAAATAAGGCTAATCTAGAGTCTTTTGTTAAGTCTATGTCGTGAGACTGGGACGTTAAATAACCAAGTAACGATCAAAAAGTTTATCTAAGTAATATGAAACACCCAATAATGTGGCTCAGTTAATTTGGGGCCAGTTAATAAAAGCTTATCTTGCCTTAAGATTCTTGAATGTCCATAGCTATTGAATCAGGACAGGTCACACTTGAGGAGCATGGGTTTAGTTTTCACCAACAGTGTCACCCTGCACACCTAGCCATCTTGGGTCATGTTTCCCTGTGACTGTCTCTCATTTCCCCTGGGAAGATGTCCTAAGCAAATGTGAAGAGTGAAGAGATATTGCTTCTTTATGGAGCTTTTCCTCTTATCTTCATATGACATCAGTTCCCATTCTTGTCTCAGTTGTTATGATGGAGTGTTTCTCTCTAAATTTAGCCAGTGAAGAAGGAAGTTGTCAGCTAACCCAGTGCTCTGAAGGTGGCCTTTTTCATTAGCAAAAGCCACACAAATTGAACTGAGACGTTAAGAACCTTATCGAGTGTCTGTCACCCGGAGCCTGTCCAGTTTCTCCTTGCGTGGCCTGAGATGGTATCTCCGTCAGCTCGTGTTTCCAGTCTTGAGGTGCTCTGTCAGATTCAGAATACAAAATTAAAACTGAGTCCATACGGTTCATTTTAGGTAAGCTTCGTAAAGGGTTCCCTTTCTTGTTGGAGAAGTAATCTGGAATCACACTAAAATGTTTCTATGGAGACAGGGTCTCTTGACATTTGCCCTTATCTCTGTGTGCTGGAAATCGAAGCTGCATTGTCATGGCCGTGTGCTTCCATCACAGCCTCGCTTTACTTCGGGACTCAGGATAGCTCCAGTGTGTGTGCCTCATTATCGGGAAGGATGTTGAGTACAGGAAGTAACACACTAATAGGGACTGTGTTCCCGTGAAATTAACTTTCCATCCCTTTATATCCAGCAACATGGATATGTTATTTGCCAGATATTCCCAAACAATCGCCCTTGCTTTTATTTTGCCAATTATGCATGTGTTTCTGTTTGGTTTAGTTTTGTTTTACATTTCTACCGTGATTAGAAATAAGCTTATTTATTAAAATAAGCATTAAGTTATATGACAGTACATAACATTTGTTATAAAGGAGACATAATTGATATGCTATTTTGTTATCTACTAATGAGAAAAAATAAAACCGATTCTCCCAAAGCAGTTGTTTACTGCTTTTCACGCAGCTCTGATGATTGATGGCACTTGTCTCTATGGCAGTAGAATTTTCTTTCGGTAGGTGCTCATACTTGCTTCTTGGGGCCTCTGTGTGTTTAGTCACTCCTTTGTGTCTAACTCTTTGCGACCCCATGAACTGTAGCCCACCAGGCTCTTCTGTCCATGGGGAGAATACTGGAGTGGGTTGCCATTTCCTCCTCCAGGGGATCTTCCCTGCCTCGGATGGAACCTGCATCTCTCGCATCAAAGACGGATTCTTTACCCACTGAGCCATCAGGGAAGCCCTGGAACCGCTACAAAACAGTCAATTTCTGCAAGAATTTGTAGACACCTTTCCTGAGACACTAGGCCTTGATCAGAGATGATTCAGATGCTGAATCGTGAACTAAATGTATGGAGCACTTGCTCAGTGCAGGCGCAGTGCTGAGGGCTGAGGGTGCAGTAGTGGGATGAGCTTTCCACCTGGCCTTTGGAGATGTGTCCTGTACAATGAACGGCGGACACCAATAGCAGCTCTCGTTCTCTTTTTTTCCTTTCCCTTAACCATTGTTCCCCATCCCTTTTGGCACCAGGGACTGGTGTCATGGAAGACAGTTTTTCCGCAGACCGGGGTGGGGGCGTTTTGGGGTGATTCAAGCACATGGCATTTATTGTGCACTGGATTTCTGTTATCAGCCCCACCTCAGATCATCAGGTGTTAGATCCCAGAGGCTGGGGGCCCCTGCCTTAAAACAAGCATCATGATGTTCAGGGGCCTGAGGGGGTGTGGCCGGGAAATGCTTTCCTGGGGATGTGACATGTCAAAGCCTCAGCAAAAGTTCGGCTGGTGATAGTGGGGGAGGAGGGCAGGGAGCAGCCCAGACCACAAGAGCTGCTGTAGGAAGGCCCTGAGACCAGACGAGGCTCGTGATGTAAGAGGTGCTGGCAGACCATCGTGGTGGGAGTGGAGCGCAGGGAAGTGAAGAGAAAAATGTGAGCTGAGTGACTCAAGAGACTAGGGTCGAGGACTCTGGACTCTCTCGAGATGGTCGGGAAGCGTTTGAATAGTTTAGGCAAAGGAGTGGCGTGACTGGACAGGAAAGCCTCAAGGTATTGTCTGAGTTGGCTTACACGACTGAGCGTTTTATGAAATCTGGCGAGATTTGGAAAGTTGAAATAGCGATTTTAGAAATTCTTTGGCATGTTAAAGTTAGGCTTTAGCATTTTCTTCGGATAATTCTTTAACTTGTTCAGTCACTGAGTTGTCTGATTCTTTGTGACCCCGTGCACTACAGCATACCAGGCCCCCCGTCCCTTTAGCTTAAACTTAAAAATGTTTTCCTCCTGCTTCTCTCATTAACATCCTGAATTTCTTGTGTGGCCTCCTTTGAGAGGCAGGAGTTTAAAATGTGGCCACACACATCATTGTGCTTAATTTACTTTGAAAAGACAAGGCGTTGATAGGCTCATGTATTTCGAATGCATGGCGCTTTAAACTGGTGTACAATGGCAAGTGTCGTGTGCTTGACTTTGGAGCCCCTGTCACTGTGTGTTGAACACTTGTGAGTTTAGTATTTTTCCACTTCTTACAGCTGTAAGACTGCAGTTCGTGAACTGGGGTGACTTTAAAAGTGTAAATTGTATGACAGTCAGGTTTTAGTCATCTTGTGTGTGCTTGTGTGTTCATACACATGTGTAAGTATGCACATGCAGTGTGACCGTGTGTGATCTTCCGTTTTCATTGCATTTTTTGGATAATGAAGTGGAATCAGGAAAAGGATACTCTCGCAGTATGAGTTGCTAGTGTGTGCTGAAGCTGATGACCA
The DNA here is from genome assembly GCF_055505025.1 of Bos grunniens. Classification (NCBI taxonomy): domain Eukaryota; kingdom Metazoa; phylum Chordata; class Mammalia; order Artiodactyla; family Bovidae; genus Bos; species Bos grunniens. The sequence goes on from NC_141176.1 coordinate 53,151,381, forward strand.
CAAGTTGGTGGGGTGTCTCATCATCAGGGTAAAACCAGGTATGTATTCTTACAGGAAGCAGAGAGATCTGATTGAGAAGCAGAGCTCGAGGCGACGCCAGGTGTCCATGTTAGACTCAGGAAGCGGGCAGGAGGAGTATTAGAGGAACTCTGAAAGCCTACCACCTTCCTCCCCTCAGAGAGAGAGAGACACCTTTCCTTTGTGTGGTTGGGAATCTCAGCCCCTCTGCTGCTCTATGTCCAGGCACCTGTGGGGAGCATGCTTATGGAACAGGCCACCTCTTTACGTAGTGGCTGTCGTCCGTTTTCTTAGAGGCAGCTTGGGGTAATACCTATACTAGTGCAGAAGAAACTCATGCTAGTTACCTGTTCAGATTAACTTAGTCTTTATTCATAAATAATGAACCAGCAATCAAGTCTCACTTGTGGTTTGAGAAAACTTAAGAGCATGAACAAAATAGATCAATTACTTTGTAAGAAGAACGTAACTATGGGAATTGAGAGATCAGTGTGTTCCAATTCAGGAGGGTAATACAGTTTTCAAACAAGAACAGCTTGCTCAGAAGAGCAGTGGTCAAAGTATTACTATTTTTAGCCATTTTTAACTTCTTGAAAGTACTGAAGTAAAAATGGAGAGGGCTAAGAACCAAGCCACTTCTCTGAATTAGGCAAAGGAATCTCCCCAGAAGAGAAAATTGAGAGAAGTTACAAGAGGAGAAAGGGATGACAGAGGATGAGATGGCTGGATGGCATCACCGACTCGTTGGACATGAGTTTGGTTAAACTCTGGGAGTTGGTGATGGACAGGGAGGCCTGGCGTGCTGGGATTCATGGGGTCGCAAAGAGTTGGACATGACTCAGCGACTGAACTGAGGGCACTTGGAGGACAGACTCAGAATCTCTTATCTTTAACAGTTGTAGAAACAGGAACAGATAGTTTAAAGGAAGAATCAGTAAATAACGGAATAAATTTTCTTTGAGCTGAAAAAAGACAAGCCCTCAGCATACACTAGGCTAGGTGAAAAAAGACCTTGATATCCTGATTTAATTCAGATTTTCCAGGGTTAAGGAGAAAATCCTAAAAATGTGCTAAGAAAGAAATAAGTTCTCTTCAACATTAGTAGACCTTAGACATTGCTTAAGTATTTAATATTGGGTGCAAGATGGGAAATACTATCTTTAAAGTTTTGAGGGAAAGTTCATTTCAAACTGTAATTTTGTACCCAGGCAAATAATAAGTTATGGAGACAAGTGGAAGAAGTGTTTGGATCTGTGAAGACTTAGAAAATTTTACTTTATGCCTCTTATTTTCATGATGGAAAAAGTAACAGGAAAAAGATGCATCAGGTCTCAAAAACATTGGCCACTGAGATGACCTAGGAGAAGGCAAGGAATATAAGAAAACGAGTTGGCTCTGCAGGCTGGTGATGTTCGGGTCTAGTGCCAAACAATTAGTTCTCTTTTTGATTTTTTTTTGGTCCTTTCACAATGCTCAGTTCTCCAGTTAATGGTACTTACTACACGAAAACACTGAAATGCCACATTTATGTGGCTTAACAGCCAGTGGTCACCTTAAAGCAGGTTTAGCACAGAACGAATTCACAGAAAACCTTGACAAAATTGAGATAGAACCATCAAATCTGTGGACAGAAGGTTGGAGAGGGTGAGCATGCCCTAAATGTCGAAACTTCTCACTGCAGGGAGTCAGGTACAAGCGAGCTGGTGGTTTGTCTACTTAAAGTTGCACTTACATGTGAATTACATAGCTGTTGCGAATTCCAAAGCAACACTCCTGGAAAAGGGATCTGGCTGTTTTTGACTTTTATGTATATTTTAATGTTCTTCTCCATGGAGATATTTTAATAAAATCATGGAGGTGTTTAGTTTTAGGGCCGAAAAATGTTTCTGCTTTGTTAAAACTTGGCTGTTTAGGTGTACTTTCTACCACCACTCCAGATTAGTAGGTCAGAGGCCTTTTCTGCCACTGGAATGTCGGCCACATACATTGTGTCCCTTCCTGACAGAAGAGTACCCCAGCTCATGAGATACTAGACAGGCAGGATGGTCCAGAATCCATTTCTAGCACTCTTCTCTTTAGGAATTTCTGCGTGCTGTCTCTTGGCCTCCTGGGCTTGGATTCTTAGCACACTGTATGTGTTCTTGGGCAGAAAGACTCGTACTGGTTATCTGGGCTTCCCAGGTGCCTCAGTGGTAGAGAGTCCACCTGCAGTTCAGGAGACCTGGGTGGGGAAGATCCTGTGGAGAAGGGAAAGGCTACCCACTCTGGTATTCTTACCTGGAGAATTCCATGGATAGAGGAGCCTGGTGGGCTGACAGTCCATAGGATCACAAAGCGTCAGACAAGACTGAGCCACTAACACTTTCTTTGCAGTCTGTCCTTAGTGTTGGTTGGGGGGAACCCACTATACTGACATGAGGTCATGTAGCTTGTTTCTTCATAGCCTCAGAATCTGTAACATCTTCCCTGTCTTATCACTGCCGTGTAGAACTTGAGTTGTTCTGACCAGCTGTCATGACTTGGCTCTTGTCAAAATTGAGAACAGCTGTGTGCAGTCCACATGACACCATTGCATCACTGATAGAGCCTTAAGTCACTCTTTTCCCTTGTTCTTTGCGGGTTCTGTTATTACTTCCACGTAGGCCGTCTTCTTACATTCTGTGGCCATCTTCACTGTCCTTAAATTTGATGTAAGCCATAGCAGTCAGACCTGGGGGGAAAATGACTTCTCCACAAGGGAATTTTTAAACATGCCTTTGAAGTCTAGTTACTACTAAGTTTAGATTTATTTTTAATCTCCCCTGTTAATTGCAGATGGCAAGTCTGATGATGATGATGACTTGTGAAGCTGTAGAGGTCACTCCAGCCCTGGATAACACTGGATTTGGTCCATGTGCACTTAAAGCTGGCAGCTTATCTTCAGTTCTGACCAGTGATTAAGTGGAAACAAGTGGACAATCCACAGAATTTCTCTTCCCAGCCCTCGTTTCCCAGCTTGACTTGTAGACCATTGTCCTGGTTAGAGAAGACCCGAGAAGGACCCAGTAGTAGGAGAAGGACCCAGTAGTAGCTGCGAGAGAAGAGTGTTCAGCATGTGGTCTCGGGACTGGTGAGGGTCTGAGAAGTAGCAGAGGCCTAATGCCTGAATTGTGATGATGAGCCCTTTAACCAGGAATGTTCGTTTATCTATGAAGTTCAGATTAAGAGTGATTATGAAACTGATCCTTACGGAATAAATATTAAGTAATGCTCCTTCGTGGTGAAATTTTGTAAGTTGTATTCAACAAGTATTAAACGTTTATCTGCCAATCTTTGGGAATATACACCATCTTTTAGTTCCTTGCAAGGAACTAAATGTATTTGAAAGGAACTAATGTATTTAAAATCTTAATCCTAATGTTGCAGTTACTTTCTTGACCATTTCTGGGTATTATTTATATGCGTAAATGAACTCTTTCATTAGATGTTTCTTAATGGTGGCAGTCAGGTTTTTATAAATTATTTATAAACTATTACACTGAATATGAAGTTTAAATACTGAGTATCAGCATGCTCTGGGATCATAGGTATATATATTATATTTATGTATAAAACATATCATAATTTTAAATCATTACATTTGTCATCATAGGTTGAATGAACTGAACTTGTCGGAAGAGATTCAAGTTAAGCTAGTAGGTTTTTCTAGCTGTAATTGGAAGATGGAGAGACTTGGGTTTGAGGAGTAACTTTCTCTGATTATGTAGCCTGTAAGAGTACACCAATTAAGGACCTCATCATCTGGTTCTTTAATCTTTCTGTGAATCCACTGGCACATGCATATGAGTTGAATCCTCTTTACTTTGGAAAAGAGCACTAATGATCACCTATTTCAGAGTAGCAATAGGACCTCCTAGATTCCGTATGCTTGTTTATCAGGCCACGGAGAAATTAATGCTACTGAAGTCCACCAAGTAATAACAGTGGATCAGATAAGCCACAAGCCATATGTCACTACTCCAGGGGCCTGGCACAGGTGGGAGCCAAGTCGGCAGTGCTTACATCCTGTTAACTTAAGTCCAGAAAACCTTCACCTCTGTCTGTGCAGTCAGTTTATAATAGTGAACCTGCGAAATGCTGTGTTTGCCCATGGTTTTTAGTCCCCGTGTTTAAGCTTAGTCCAAACGTTTGAGTACATCTGTGTGCCAAGCATTTCTACGGACTGTGGATACATAAAGCTGTAATATGATCACCTAGGAAGTTTATTCTGGAGAGGATGGTTTGTGAAAACAGAGCTCTTCCTGCCCCAGTGACTTGTGGGCTTGGATCAAAATGCTGTGGTCTGGATACAGCTTCTTGCCAATACGAGAAGAGTTAGTGTCGCCCGTCCTTCAGTGATCCTGGAGCCCCCTGTAACTGGTATTAGTAAAGGGCTGTGTAGTTGAATTCCTCAGCTTGGCTTAAAACTGAGGGCTGCCTGTTTGCTAAGTTGTTTCAGTCGTGCCTGACTCTTTACAACCCTATGGCCTGTGGCCCGCCAGGCTCCTCTGACTGTGGGGATTCTCCAGGCAAGAATACTGGAGTGGGTTGCCATGCCCTCCTCCAGGGGATCATCCCAAACCAGGGATCGAACCTGCGACTGTTGCATCTCCTGCACTGGCAGAGGGGTTCTTTACCACTGTCTCCGTCTGGGAAGCCCTGAGGGCTGCCTACCTGTTGTATAAAAGAAAGAATAAAATAGGAAGGATTGAGTGTGTGTTACTCTCTCCTTGCTTCCTTTTCCTCTGCCTTCTGGGACTCTATGGAAAAGAACATCATTATTTAAGAGTCAGAGATATGATTTAGGAGCCTGTGGTTTTGAAGAAACAGTATTTCTTAGAAAATGTGTCATTTGGGACATTTGTTTCCTCTGAGATAGTCTTTGGGTAAATAATTGAGAACTGTTGACCTATCCTGGTCAAACCATTGAAGGTTCAAGATTCACTACTTTGTTTGAGTTGGTAACAGCTGAGGAAAGATTAAGCCTGGGGACTCATTTAAATGAGCTATAATGTAAAAAGCATACACATCATTTTGAGAAGAGAGGCTAAACTGCCTAAGTATTAGGAAAAGTGGATCATTTCTGCATCTTCCTTTCTTCCACCCAGCTTCCAGGACATTTCCCCTTAGAATTTAATAAAATGTCTTCGCTTCAACTTGCTGTCACTTTTCTGTCAGTTCAGTCAGTTCAGTCACTCAGTTGTGTCTGACTCTTTGTGACTCCATGAATTGCAGCACGCCAGGCCTCCCTGTCCATCACCAACTCCTGGAGTTCACTCAAACTCATGTCCATCGAGTCAGTGATGCCATCCAGCCATCTCATCCTCTGCCGTCCCCTTCTCCTCCTGCCCTCAATCCCTCCCAGCATCAGAGTCTTTTCCAATGAGTCAACTCTTCGCATGAGGTGGCCAAAGTGCTGGAGTTTCAGCTTTAGCATCATTCCTTCCAAAGAACACCCAGGACCGATCTCCTTTAGAATGGACTGGTTGGATCTCCTTGCAGTCCAAGGGACTCTCCAGGAGTCTTCTCCCACACCACAGTTCAAAAGCATCAATTCTTTGGCGCTCAGCTTTCTTCACAGTCCAACTCTCCTTTTCTGTAGTCTTAAAAAATGTTCTGTGGTTTGTGAATACATGCTGCAGACTTCTGTCACACTTGCCACAGCCCTGCCTGTTACCCTCCTACGATCACACCTTCTCTTCCAATTAGAACACAGGAACACAAGAATGCTACACAGATTTGCTCCAGGTCTGAGCACTAGCATCTGGCAAAATGGAGACCGGAACTCTGGTGTCCAGTGTCTTTCAGTCTTGTGTGTCTTTACTACAGCATGTTAGGAAAAAATGACAGTGAAGAAGCATGCTATCGGCCATTATTATTATATCTCAACCTCTGGCATACCCTTGCGATAGAATATTAATCCTATGTATTTATAAAAGGAAATATTAAAAAACTGGTATGTGTATTATTAGTCCAAGGGTTGGCAAATTATGGCCATATCTGGTCTCCTACCTGTTTTTGTATGGCCTCTTTCACATTTTAAAATGGTTGAAAAAAATTAAAAGAACAGTATTTCATGACCCATATTTTCTATTAAATTCAGCTCTTGGTATATAGAAAGTTTTGTTGGTGCATAGCCATCGTCACTCATGTGTGTTTTGTCTATGGCTGACTTCATGCCATGATGGTAGAGTGGGCAGGGTTGAGTGGTTGCAGCACAGACCCGATGGTGGCAAAGCCTGAAATGCTTACTGCCTGGCCCTTTACAGAAAATGTTTGCCAGTTCTTGTGTTGGCCTGTTGCTGTGGTCTCTGACTTTTGTTGGCATTGAACACAGCCATGTAGCCCTTCCAGACTCCCATCTAACTCCTCTTACTAAGATCGTACCCTGGATCTCTCAAATTCCCTAGTGGCAAATAACCTTCAGTCACTAGAGTTTTTATTTTTTCCCTTACTATTTATAACAAGTGGTCACTCTGACATTTCTATGAATAATACAACCGCCACAGTTCAACTGTCTTAACCCAACAGGACATAAATGCCCTTTAGAGAATCATGAAGAGGACACTTGCTAATGTCATGTGTTCTATTTAGGACTGCCTATTGAGATTAGTTTTCTTCCAGAGAGATGCTGTCTAGACTCGCCTACATGATAGCTCATACTTGTCCCAGGTCATTACCCTTCACAGATTCTTTATTCCAGCCTCTGCCTTCTCAGCATGTTTGTTGCCTTTTAATTTACAGATAAGAGGCCACAAAACCCACCTTCATCTCCTGCCTCCTCTGCTGGTTCTCCCTTTCCCACACTTAAATGCTCCTTCCTTAAGCCTCTTCTCTTTTCCTTCCTTACAGTGTCCTTGGGTGCTTTTATTCATGCTTGTGGCTTCACCTAACAGTTGCTTGCTGATGTCCTCTGGTCTCTCTGTCTCTAGCCCTCTCTCCTGAATTCTGACTCTACTGGAGACCAGCATGCAGGCATGTCCTTGAATTCAGTTCATTTTTTCTTAAGCATGCTTGTTTCATCTCCCCCATTTTAGTGGATGACATCTGTGTCTTGGAATCCGTGATGTTGGCCTTGCCTGCCTTCTTTCCTCTGCTGCCTGTATTCATTGAGTCACCAGGTATCTCCACTTCAGCTTAGATGTCACTTAACATGTTCTCACCTTGTGTTCTGCTAATACTTAATTTGGTGCCTTGTGAGGTCTCTACCAGCTCCGCTGGGAAGCCTCCTAACCAGTCTCCCAGTCACCAGTCTCTACCCAAGTAGTGCATCATCTGTATGGCTGTTTATGCCATCATAAAATAGCATAGCTGGTCATGACTTTCTCCTTTACAAAGTCAAAACGCTAACTGAATATTAAAGCCAATACTGTATACTAGCAGTTACCAACCTTTTTGGGACCAGGGACAAGTTTCCTGGAAGACAATTGTTCCACAGACTGGAAGTGGGGGGATGGTTTCAGTTTGATTCAAGTGCCTTACCTTTATTGTGCACTTTATTTCTGTAGTTATTACATCAGTTCTGCCTCAGATCACCAGGCATTAGATCCTGGAGGTTGGGGAACCCTGCTGCCTGTGACAGGACATAAACAGATCCTCCCAACGTTTCTAGCCCTGATTCTTCTCCACATTGCCTTTGCTTCTGTCCTAACATTGGCCATCCCCTGAATATGCATCTCTTGTTCATGTCTCCATGGCTTTGCACGTGTGATATAGTTGAGCAGTTACTGAAAAGTGCTCTTATAGGTATAGTTCTTCAGCCGGTCTCAAGCTGGACTGACATGTCTCGACTCACCTTTGTCTTCAAAGATACACTAAATTGTAGTTATAATAGGTTTAAGAAAGTTGGCAGAATCATTTAGATGTGAAAGGAATGGTGGAATGGTTTGAAACGGGGGAATATTAGTGAAGCTGCCAAGATTTTAACCACGTTCAATGTTTGTGTGTTGGACGTTGTATTAGGTACTCAACTGGCTCTGTCTACAATGAGGGGAAAGTGTGAAAATGATGGTTTCCATAGTAGAGCGTTGCTTTATTTTGAACTTTTCTAGGTTGATGCATACTGTCCTTTTGAGGATTACCACTAGGATTTTCACATTAGATCAGTTATTCTTTTTATGTGAATTAAACCATGCTGAATTCTTAGATTTTGATTATATGCATGGATATATATGTATGTGTGTGTGTATATATATATATACACACAACAAAAATTCGAATATTTACAATGAGTCTAAGCAAAGATGATCAAGATATGGAGTATCATTGTTTCTGGAAAAATTTTTCTTAGGAATATTTAGTGTCGAAAATTTAAAATATTTACATTCTTTTTTAAACCTCTCCCATTACCTGTCCTTTATGATTTTTCTTGTCATTATCACCACTGGAGCATTTATCAAATTGATTTTTTCAGAGGAAGTCATATTTTGCTTAATGATGTATAAAAAATAGCTTCACAGATAGAGTGTAATTTATTTTTTTAAGTTAGACCACTTTGAAGGTGTACATAAAATAACTTGACAGGCCATTAGACACTCAAACTAGCTTCTCTCTAGGAAGATAAGGGATCCATCCACAATTTAGTATTGATACTTTGTCACATTTATTTCAATAGAAAATGCTTATTAGATAGAAGGTGGCAAAGTTGCAAGCTTAACCAATACCAATTATATTCTTAACAAGAAAGCTTTAGAAACTCTTTAGACGTGGGCAGTGGGGTACAGGACAGTGGATAAGGGTACGAGTGAGATGATCTGTAGTACCTTCCAGATGTTATATTTGGTGAAAAGCCACTGCACTACTTAAGAAAGGAAGAGAGCAACATGGTTAAAGTGGTCAGTGACCGCCACAAGCCTGCTGGTGATGGTCAGAGCAAGCTGGCTGAGGGTGGCATGGGTGGCCGGAAGTTGGTGAAGGAATAGCAAGAGATGGCCAGGGTATTGATCAAGGAAGTGGCTGTAGGACCACATGGTGCAGACAGAAGTGTTCTGGTGGAAAGTTGAACTTAGGTATTTAGGGATGAATGACTTGCCAAGTTAAGACTTGCCAAACAAGTCTGTTTAATCCAAGTTGAAGAAGCCCTTAAAACTCTGGAGTAGGAAGATAGGAAAATTAGCTGTTTAGAAGTTTATCACTCATTTTGGCCTTCATCAAAAAATTGTCTTGCTCCTTTCTTCAGTTCAGTCACTCAGTCATGTCTGACTCTTTGCGATCCCATGAACTGCAGCACGCCAGGCTTCCCTGTCCATCACCAACTCCCAGAGCTTGCTCAAACTCATGTCCATTGAGTTGGTGATGCCATCCAACCATCTCATCATCTGTCATCTCCTTCTCCTTCTGCCTTCAATCTTTCTCAGCATCAGGGTCTTTTCCAATGAGTCAGTTCTTCGCATCAGGTGGCCAAAGTGTTGGAGCTTTTAGGACTGATTTCCTTTAGGATTGACTGGTTTGATGTCCTTGCGGTCCAAGGGACCCTCAAAGAGTCTTCTCCAAAATCACAGTTTAAAAGCATCAGTTCTCGGACGCTCAGGTTTTTTTTTACGGTCCAACTCTCACATCCATACGTAGATTCTTAGGGTCATTCTGATCATCATATTAAGCCTCTCAAATAATTTGATATCCTTATATGCAGAAAATCCATTAAATTAATTGGAAAAAGCAGAACTGCCTTGTGAAAAGTTCTCTTGTTTGTTTCTAATCTCTGTGAAAATGCTTCCCGTTAAAGTTGTTCCAGTTCTTCAGCTACAGAGTGAAGAATAACTGGGATGCAGTGGCTTCCACTCTCCTCCCCTCTCCTCCTCCACCACCACCATGGGCACTAATACAACATCATTGTTTTGTTTGCTCGCCTCCGCAACAGTTCTCCTCCCTTTTCTTAAAATCCTCCATGCCGAGAGGACAATGCAGGGCTTTCTTTCTCGCAATAGGTGCTAATTGTGTTCTTAGTTGGGATCTTGCTGTCATAGCCACAATCACTGTGCCATTATACTGGGTGGCTGGGTCACAGAAGTCATTGTGCAGAGTAATGAATGCTGTTTAGTTCTGATGCGTTGTCGCCTGCATCTGTGGGTGAGAACACGCAATCAGTGTAATCTGGTGAGTGATCAGACTGGTGTGACATAACATCATCTGTTAAGCAGGTGAGCAGTCAGAAAGAGCAGTTGGGTGTTGCTTTTTTCTTTAATATAGAATTGTTAATGAGAAACTTTGAAGGTATGAAACAAACTACATAGTGGGTGTTGCATCTTAACTGCTATTTCTCAGTGTATCTGGGGCTCAGTTTACATATCTGGTGGTTTAGGGCAAGGAATACCAGCTCTGCACATCTCTGCTCTGGGCAGGTTGGGAAGGACTCCTTAACCCCCAGAGAATTGCATGTTGGATAAGGGTCGTGACGTGTCAACCAGGAACGTGGCTTCCTGGCAGAGTCCAGTTCTTGAAAAGTGTGGATTCTGAAAACGGAATTGCTGAATGCAAATTCCTCAGCTAGTTCTTTCATCTTTATAGGAAACAGGTACTTCTGTAGTTGTTCATATGGGATGTACTATCTCTCAATAATTCTTGCCAAAGTAACAGGAAGCATTTTGCTCTTGTAAGTAACCTTGGTGATATTTTGCAAGGACCTCACCAGCCCTGGGATTGAAGCTCGTTAACTTTCTTGCCTGCCCACAGCCCACAGCTTCTTCTTTTCCACCCCACTGCCCCCCATTTTTGAACACTTTTCAGCTATTTGCTCATTAGCATCGCTCATTAAAAGTGTCCTGGGGAGTGCATTTCAGAGCAGTCCTTTTTATACATGTTTCTTCAAGTTTTGTCAGATTTCCAGCAAATATAACCAAATTACTGCTCAAAGTGAAACTTAATTTAATTTATATTTTTTATGGAGGAGGGAAATATGTTAATTAGGACGTGTGAGATAATGTACAGTTAGATCACCTGCCCATGCAGGTACATTCCTCCTTGTTCCCTGTTTGTTTAGTCGCTAAGTTGTGTCTGACTCTTCGTGACCCCATGGACTGTAGCCCACCCAGCTTCTTTGTCCGTGAGGTTTCCCAGGCAAGAATACCGGAGTGGGTTGCCATTTCCTTTCTTCCGTATTTTATAGTATTAAATTAATAATGTGTGTAATCCTACCTTTAAAAGTTGCATAAATAACATGTTCAGTGCAGAAAATTTGGAAAATATTTTTTTATGAAGAAAAAAATCCAACAGATTATCAATTATCTCTATGCCTGCTATCTAAAATAACTATCAGTAAGTTTTGGTGTATATACACCCTTGTGGTATTTTTATAGATCATTTTTCCATAAAATTTGTTTTGGCCTCAAGCCCATTCAGAAATGTGGTAGTCATTTTAAGTTTCTTCCATAATCCATGAACAAGTTTTCATAAAAATATTTTGATCAACATTTGTTAATAGTAAATGGATTGAAAATAAACCTTAGGACAAAACTATAGGACCATTAACAGTTAATATTAAAAGAACTGTTTCTGTAATTATAAAGATAAATTGCTTTGAGTTTTTCTTTTGACCTTAACATTTTATATTATTAAAACATTTAAGTTTTTTTGTGCAGAAATAGAAAAACAGAAAACATTCATAATGAGGAAATTAAAGACAAATTTTCACTGTTATTTAGACATACTGACTGTGAGCAAGGTGCTCCCGATTGATTTGTTCTTCATGGTGGTAGAAATAGGACCCTTATTCACAAATAGCCCGTTTTTACATATTTTTCCCTAAGAGAAATGAGAGGCAGTTAAGAGTGAAAAGTTGCTTTGTCTCTTCGTTTTTTTTTAACCTCTTCCCTTTCTCTCTGACCAGTCCACGTTTGCTTCTGTATGGCTAACTGCTGCTGTTTATTTTCTGCTTCTGTGACAGCCAGCCGATGGCGAAGTCTCTTCCCTTCAAATGTCTCACTGGCTTTTCCTTATAGTCCTGTGGCGAGACTCAGCCCTTATAGCAATGGCATTAATACTCCCAGCTTCTCTAAAACCTCAAATAAAGCAATACTAACACCTGAAAGAACAGGTAATATTTCAACTTCTTGATTAGCTGCTTACTTTGTGAATCGGTCACCAAACACAGCTTAAAAAATAATCCACCTTTCATTGCAAAGCTTGAGGGTAATTTTATCATGATGGGGAGTTTGCTGCATATCTACTTTGTACGAAAAAGGCTAGCATTAATTTATACTTTAATATCATTAATCTGCTCTTCATTTTGTATAGCAGGCAGCTTTACCTCCTTATCAAATGTGTATATTACATATATGTATTTCCAAATGTGCTTTTAAAATTAAATGTCGAACAAAATAGAGGTACTTTCATAATGGTTGAAGATTATAAGACTTTTATATCTTGTTTAAAAACTTTTTGATCACTTTTTAAGTCAGGGTTATATAGAAAGAATAGTCATAGTAGCTTTATATGTGATGGCCATCTCAACAGTTCCTTCATTGTTTGAGCACTGGTGTGATTCCATTCTTATAATTTTCTCTCTTGGGTCCTTTCTTCCTTGGTTGTCTTATCTCAAGTCACTGCTTACTTTCGTGAGTGACTTCTAGTCTCCTGTGAGGACTCTATCATCACAGATAGAGTGGTCAAGGTTTATGAAGGTTTTGTGTGTGCTTTTGTGTGGACATGTGCCTTTTATGTATGATATTCTTATCCATGTCTGGCACTGCTGTTTGCACCTGTTTAAAAAATGTACCAGATTAAAATTTGTTTTAAAATATATAATCCATTATTACCAGCAACAAGCGTGTCTGATTATTAATTGGAAGTGTACAGCATGTGCCTCTTAATGCCTGTAGGCATATAGTTAAGCTAATAGGATGCAGGTTTAGCATGATTGATTTTTCTTGTCTTATGGTGGTAAACAATACACGTAACGTGAAATCTACTGAAATCTACCTTCTTGACAGTTTTTGTAGTGTACAGCAGAGAGTGGTTTTCGAACTATAAACACTCACTTTGAAACCAGAAGATGAGTGGTTTTGTGCATGTGAATTACAGACACATGAGAACACGCGTATTGTCTTGCCATTGTCTTGTCACAGTGGTGTGCTGGCCGTTTTTTTTTTTTGGTGACTTATGAAAACAGGAAAAATACAGAGGAGTCTCTTTTTTTTTCTGTTTTTATATATCCATCAGCCACTCTGTGTCCTTGGATTGGAGAATGCCTTGATTTGCTGACTGTTGATGTATAAACTGTAAAGCACTTACAGATATCAGTTCTTTAGAGTTAATAACAAACGTGCTTCCTTGTTTTTAGGTTACACATCCAGGGGCTCCCCTCTGAGTCCCCAGTCATCCATAGACAGTGAGCTGAGTACTTCTGAGCTGGAAGACGATTCTATCTCCATGGGATACAAGTTACAGGACCTCACAGATGTTCAGATCATGGCTCGTCTGCAAGAAGAAAGTATGTTCCTCTTTGTAAACTAGAAAACGTCTTACACTAGAGGCTTCTACTTGAAATCTAAGATTTCAGGCATTTCTCCCCCAGTTAATGGGTAAACAGTTCTATTCTTTCTCTTATACCATCCTACTCTGGAGGTAGAGCAGTTAAGTGCTTCTCAGTCTCATGACCATTGTAAAATATTGAGATGTACTCCAGCCAAAATACATGGATGTAAAAACATTGCCAGTATAGCCACTGTGGAAACAGTTCGCCAGTTTCTTAGAGTAACTGCCATTTCTATAAGGCCCAGCACATTGTATTCTGGGCATTTATCCTAGAACGATGGAAACTTGTGTTCAAAAACACAAAACATGTACATGAATGTTCATAGCAGCTTTATTTGTAATAATAGCTAAAAACCAGAATGATCTCTGATGTCCTTCAATAATAAGTGGTCCGTCAAGCTAGGATACCTCCATACTGTGGAGTACTACTCAGCAAGAAGAAAGAAGAAAGTCTGATAGACATACCATCTTGGGTGTATCTCCAGGGAATTATGCTGAGTGAAAAAGATGCCCCAGGTTGCATACTGTATAATTCCCTTTAGATAACATTTTGGAATGACATTTTAGAAATGGATGGCATAATAGTGGCTGTTGGGCTCAGGGACATGGGACACGATGTGGGCTCTCAGGAGGGAGGTGGGCATGGTTATAAGAGGGCAGCATGAGGGATTTGGGGAGCCTGTAGCAGTTTGGAGTGTGGTGGTAGTTATACCAGTCTACAGGTGATAAAATTGTATAGAATTTAATACGAACACATGTACATATATATAAATAATAGTGGGAAAATCTAAGTCTGATGGGTTTGTATCACTGCCAGTATTCTAGTTGTCCTTTTATGCTACGATTTTGCACAGTGATACCATCAAGGAAAGTGGGCAAAGTGAGTGTGCAGTTATCTTAATAAACAGTCCACTAAAAATGCCTTCTCAGATGCAAACTTTTTAATATAGAGAGTGGATAAACAACAAGAGCCTGCTGTGTAGCAGAGGGAACTATCTCAGTATCCTGAGATGAACCATAAAGAAAAAGAATCACTTTGCCATGCAGTAGAAATTAACAAAACATTGTAAGTTAACTATATTTCAATAAAAAACATACATTTCTCAAGATACATAATTATGGAAGAGGAGATAATTAGAAATGGGACAGTTTAGGGGATAATTGGAAATGGTTGTGCAATAAAGTTACAGCAAGTAATCTGAGAGTGAACGACTTCCATGGTATTAATGGTATCAAAAAGCAAAAGAAGATGTAGATCACAGAACTGGGCTAAGCTTATTTTGGAGTTAGCTTCTCAGGCCAACATAAATAGAAATAGCCAAGTATCATTTGAGCAAAAACAGTTTCCTGCTTTTAGAATTGAGCAAGGCTGCTATGAGAAACACTATGTTTCTTGTGCAGGATTAAATAAGATAACATTTTGAAAGGAAAAGTGATTATTTTATATTCTATGACAGTAAACTGACAGTAACTCTTTCTAAAAAACAGGTAGCTGAGAGATGAGATGTCAGCCTCAGGAGTTAAGTAGTCAGGCACAGGCCACTTTAAAAAAAGTTGTGAGTTGGCAGTGAGATAAATAAGTAGAGACTTGCAGGTTGACTATTTTTAGATGACTGTCATTGAGGATGACCCCAGAAACTACTGAAGTTTTGAAGTGTTAGCATGCTTTGAAAAAGGTAATATTAGTAACAAAAAGAACAAGAGAAGTGACCTTGTTAGGAAAATATTGTGCCTTAGGTTTTGAACTTTCCTTTGACTTTGAAAGCTGGGGTGGGGAGCAGAAGGAGCGCCTACATGGGCAGAGAGTTGATTCTTTGAATTGTCTTAACTCACAGTTAACTGCTCCTAATGATGAAGAATAGGTTTTCCTACGCACCCTTCCTAAGCATCTCTCCAGATTTCATCAGGAATTGCTTAGGGATATTGACAGACACTGATTGATGAACTGGAGCCGTGTATTTAATCATCCCTGGAATTAGGGCAGTTTTTTTTTTTCCCCTAAAACAGGATAGTCTAGTATTAGCTGTCTGTTTGGTAGGTAAATGTGTCTATTTTCTTGGGTTTTAATAAACTAAGAGCAAGACAGCGGGTCTCCATTTGAATCGTGTGCTTGGCATGAATTTTCCTGCAATATTTGATGAACTAGAACTCAATAATTAAGCCAAACTGAAATGTCTCCTAAGGTAATAGTATTTCCTGTTGTTCTTACAGGTCTCAGGCAAGACTATGCTTCTACTTCAGCATCTGTGTCGAGACACAGCTCCAGTGTGTCACTGAATTCAGGAAAAAAAGGGACATGTAGTGATCAAGAATATGATCGATTCAGCCTGGAGGATGAGGAGGAATTCGATCATTTGCCACCACCTCAGCCCCGTCTTCCAAGGTGTTCCCCTTTCCAAAGAGGAATACCCCATTCACAGACTTTCTCCAGCATTCGGGAGTGTAGGAGGAGCCCCAGTTCGCAGTATTTTCCTTCAAATAATTACCAGCAGCAACAGTATTATTCACCTCAAGTCCAGACTCCAGATCAGCAGCCCAACAGGACCAATGGAGGAGGTAGGTTGTAGGCCGTTTTGGTATCTGATATGCTTAGATCTTTCCTATGTGGCCAAGAAATGGATTGTTTCTGAGGTGAACTTAAGTACAGCCTCAAGGCCTTACCAGTTCAGTTGATGTACACTTAAGTCTCTGATTGATCCGCTTTTGATTACGTGTCTCAGACTTAGAGATTTACAGCTTCAAGAAAACCTCTGTGATGTAACAGATGGAGTCAGAAATGGGAAGCATCTTTATGTTGCGCCTGGTATAAGTATAGTGCGGCAGGGTTGCGGGAGTTGAGGGGCTCGTGGAAGAGCTTCATAGAGTTGGAGGCACAGAGCTGCACCCTCCCTTGTCTTTCTCGAAACCCCGCGTCTCTCCCCACCTGCCTCTGGCTCAGAATGCTGGATGGTGAGCCTGGACGACGGTGCTTGGCGAGGCTGCTGCTTGTGCATGTGGAGACCTAGGGGATGCTGGAGTGTGCTTTCCCCTGACTTCTTGACATCTAGAGTTAGGTCTGCACAGCAGTGTGGATATGGAGGCTGAGGTTGTGTGTGGTAACAGCAAGGTGATGTGTCCTGATGTCAACACAGAGGGTTGGAATATATGTTATTCTCTTTTGTATTTTTTTTCTACCTCCCTCTTCATCATTTATCTTCCTTCCTCACTCCCAGGAGTTATAGATCATGACTTCCAAGAACTACATGGAGAATAATCATGTGATATTTTAGCCTGGTATGTTTTTATGATAACGATCAGTCCAACCCTCACACACAAATCCTGTAGCGTGTGGAGAAACAAGCCATATTTATAGACTTATATTTTTGAATTATTATGTAGTACCATTTCTCACACCTGGGCCCAGAAATGATCATTTAAGCAAGTTATTTAAAAATGTTGCAAGGGCAGATACAAATTGTACTAGTCATCACCTGCCAGCATGTACGAAGTTTTTACTTTATCTTCCTCTGTACTTGTAATTTTCATGCTAATTGAGAGATCATTTGAACATATTTAAGGTTTAATAGTTAGAACTTATCTCTGTTTAATACTTTCAGATTTCAAATCTAAAAGAAAACTGTGGCAGGTAAAGTGACTGCCATTGATGATCAATTCATTAAAGCTCATAATATCAAAGGCAGTAACTACCGGATCATTAAAACTGTGGGAGAGAGCACCCAGAGTTGTTCCCATGAAGGGTTTTTTTTTTTGTCATATCCTGCCTATCCAGTAGATGCTCCCTCTGCATCTTGATTAGTATTGTCAGTGGGATCATTTTTCCCCCTTAGAAAAGTGGTGTTAACTTACATTCAACACCGTTATGAAAAGGATTAGGTTTACCTAAACCTGTGTTACGATGGTTCCTATTAGGAAAATGGAAACATATCTCAGGCTAGTGTCTGACTGTGGTAGTTTTATTTCTCTAAAAGGGCTGGTCTCTACATGCAAAGGAAATGGAAGATAACAGCAGTTCTCTGGATTGAACGTCTGGCTGATCAACTTGATGGCTGAGCACACAAGCTGTGAAGGCTGGTAGATGCTGAGTTGCCAGTCTGGCCTACCACTTACACCTTTCCCTGTCTTCCCATGTCTCTGAGTTTTCATTCATTTGGTTACAAAATGTAGATAAGTAACATCCCTTTCTTAGAAAACTCAGGTATCAAGTCATCTGATATACGTTCTCCTTCGTGTAACATGTAATCCTTTAACCTAAGTTTGTTATAAGGAATCAATGAAATGATGACTGTTTCTCCTGAAACAAAAATTGCTGACAAAGTTAAAAGTGCTAAAAAGTAAAGGTTGTATCCTCATCTCCACTTTTTTTTAAACTTTTACTAATATGGCGTAGATATCTGAACCTTCATTTGTTACCACAGTATTATTTAAACAAAATTGTAGAATAAGAGTTGTAACTTGGAAACTAATCTATCAATTATTTTTCTAAATTATTAAAATAATATAGATGGAAGAAAACAATTGTTATAATACTGATCTAATTTAATTAAAAATAAAACAGAAATGTGTGGTAATAACTATTTCCATAGCTCCTACCCTGCTTGGGTTCAAAAGGGATGGCTCTTCAAAGTCCTTGGAATATTTCTGGGGCTCATGGGATTAAAAGGAGCACTCAGTAGTCCCTCCTTACCTGTGACTTCGGTTACCCATGGTCATCTGCAGTCTGAAAATGTTAAATGGAAAATTCCAGAAATACAGAGTTGTAAGTTTTAAAGCGTGTGCTGTCCTGAGTACTGTGAGGAAATCTTGTGCCTTCCTGCTGTGTCCCAGGTGGGACACGCGTCCTCTCTCTGTCAGGTGTATCCAGGCTCTGCATGCTACCTGCCCATCAGTACCTGTGCAGGAGAAACTTGCTAAGGTTCATTGTGTGTGTTAGTCACTCAGTGGTGTCTGACTCTCTGTGACTCCATGACTGTAGCCCACCAGACTCCTCTGTCCATGGCATTCTCTAGGCAAGAATGCTGGAGTGGGTTGCCATTCCCTTCTCCAGGGGATCTTCCCAATACAGGGATTGAATCTGGGTCTCCTGCACTTCAGGCATATACTTTACCATCTGAGCCACCAGGGAAGCTTTATAAAGTTCAGTACTATGTATTAATACTATTGATGGATTCAGGCATTCCCGAGGGTCTTGAAACGTATCACCTGCTGTTAAGAAAGGGAGGGACTACTGTATTTTGAGTAGTTTGCTAAGTATAATAAATGATTAAATCTTACAAAACATTTGCTAACTGTAATTTTTAGGATTTGGCGGGGGAGGAGGGTGATCAGTGACATGTTGGTATTATCCTGAGGACCTGTATTGACGGGAAGGCTAGCTTTAGATGTTTGGTGGGTAACTGGCTGCTGCCTTTATTCCTTAATGGATCCCTAAAGATGGTAATAGAAGAAAAGATTGAGAAACAATGGTCTAGACTATAATCCCATTGAGAGTTGGAAACTCGCCTAACACACTGTATACCATGAGTGAGTGAAAGTTGCTCCGCAATGTCTGACTCTTTGCGACCCCATGCACTATATAGTCCATGAAATTTTCCAGGTCAGAATGGGGAGTGGGTAGCCGTTCCCTCCTCCAGGGACTCTTCACAATGCAGGGATCGAACCAGGTCTCCCACATTGCAGGCACATTCTTTACCAGCTGAGCCATAAGGGAAGCCCACTGTATAGCATAAATATGCGTTTATTCATTCATTCCATAAAATGAGGAATGGTGTCCAAGAGGAAGGACCAGCATGCTCACGGATGCAGGGACATGTGAAGTATTTGGAAACGCTGTGGTTCACTCTGGTTGGCGAGCAGGCTGTGAGGCAGGGGCAGCAGGAGGTGAGGGTGGAGAGGTCTGCAGGGACCACACCTTGGAAGGGTCTTTGCTCAGCCCAGGAGCTTGGGCTTTCAGAGGAAGGGGAAGGGGAGCGATTGGAGGGTTTTAGGAAGTGGCTGGAAGTCACCAGCTATATGGAAGGTGGGGAGGAACAGACGGTGCACAGAAACCTGTTAAGATGATTCTGTGAAAATGTGGATGACAGATCATGAGGTCTGTGCTAGGGTGGTAGAGGGAGATGTGTTAAATATTTACGAGGCAGAATTGACAGGACTTGGAGTTGAGGAGGAAGAAGGGAGGTGAAACTTGGAAGCTAACACCCCTTTCTAGATTAGGTGACTTCAGGGATCTAAGTGATGTAGATGGAGCTGTGTCTGTGTGAAGGAGAGAAAAAGGAATCAGGTTTGTCCTTGAATGGGTTTTTGCTTAGTATTCAAATATATCTGTTTTCTGAGCTTGAATGACCTGATATATATACATTGGCTTGGCGGGCGTGGTATTAATAAAGAGAAAACTGTCTACATTGTAGAGCTACAGTCTTGTGTGTGCATACATGCTAAGTTGCTTCGTGGCTGAATTAAAATTCATAGAGGTCTGTGTGTGGCTTACTCTCTGCTGCCTCTTGGTGGTAGAAGGTGTATTCAGCAAGAAAAAGAAAGGGAAGTGTCTGAAGTCTCCAAAGGTTTGGTGGCATACTCATGACCCTTAAAACTTTCCAGAAGTTAATGTGATCATGTTGATGTGATGAGTGGCTTTCTCAAAACATCTCAAGTTAGAATTTTAAAAATTTCTTCCTTTTTGATGTTCTACCAAAAGTTTCAGTAATAGTTGGTTTGACACCTCTAGGTGTTTTTTTTAACTAACATGTAACAATTTCTAGGGTTTTTTTTTTTTTTTTTTTAATGTTAATGGCTGTAAGATTATTGTCTAACCTCATTTTGATATAATTTTATCTAAGAACAGACAGCTAATTGACTAGCTAATCCCTCCCATTTTTAAAGAAAAAATGCTTTCCATTAGCTGTTTGTTTGGTGGAGCCTTTCTGAAGATATTAAGTGTCTCCCTATACGAGGGGTAATCAGTTAGCTTCTTAGAGTTCATAACACGTATGATAATTTGTCATTGAACAAAATATGATTTCTCTTTGTATTTACTTTTGAAATCTAGTGTCTTAATCAGCATAAAAGTAGTGATTTTTTTTAACACAGTAAAATACTTTTCTAGACAAGCTCCGAAGAAGTATGCCTAACCTAGCTCGGATGCCAAGTACAACCACTATTAGTAGCAATGGGAGTTCTCCAGTCACCGTGCGGAATAGTCAGAGTTTTGACTCAAGCTTGCATGGAGCTGCAAATGGAATTTCAAGAATACAGTCTTGTAGTAAGTATGACAGATTTTTTGGTAATTTTCAGTTAGTTATAACACCATTAGGAAAATATCTTACTATTTCATTTTTCTTTCTTTCTCTGAACACTACAGAGAAAGTTATCCTTTTGACTTTTATTTTGTATTTCACCATTAAGAAGTATTTTCACCGGTGCCTGTTAATAATTAGCAAATTATATGTTACCGATTAATAATTAGCAAATTGTATGTTAGCCTTTATACCTAAGGATATAAGTAGAAGCCCTGAATGGTGATTGATCTCTTTACTCATCATACAAAAATGTTTTCTGTGCGGTCCTGCCTCTTTCTAGCTGTGCACTTGATATATTTACTCCGAGGAAAGCACAGCTATTCTGTCCAGCTCTTACTGTGGTCTTGTTTTGCATCAGTCCATAGCTTTCCCGGGGCAAATGAAGTTCTGTTTTAGTGTGACTGAAGAGTAGGATTTACCTACTTCATTGCAGTTTGCCCACAGTCTTTCATTCTCTGTATGTTTTACCCAGTGATGAGGAGCGTGGTGAGAGTACAGTCTAGCGTTCTTGTGTTCTCGCTTTGTGTTGGGACGTCTTGGCTCCCGGTTCCCTGCCCCCCACGAATGCAGCCTGTATGGGTTGCTGCTGCTGCTGCTGCTGCTAAGTCACTTCAGTCATGTCCGACTCTGTGCGACCCCATAGATGGCAGCCTACCAGGCTCCCCCATCCCTGGGATTCTCCAGGCAAGAACACTGGAGTGGGTTGCCATTTCCTTCTCCAATGCATGAAAGTGAAAAATGAAAGTGAAGTCGCTCAGTCGTGTCCGACTCTTCGCGACCCCATGGACTGCAGCCCACCAGGCTCCTCTGTCCATGGGATTTTCCAGGCAAGAGTGCTGGAGTGGGGTGCCATTGCCTTCTCTGACCTGTATGGGTAGTCAGGGTTAAGTCCAAGACTGACCCCTGGGAGGCAGATTCAAGGCCACAGGCCCAGTATTGATGTACCCAGACCTGGAAGGCCAAGTGTGTGGCTGAGCACCATCAACCAGATGGCTTAGGTTTCCACCCAGCAGACTCCTTGGTGCCCCTGATAAACTACCCCAGGTTCCTCCACAGGTTGAGAATGGGTCAGGTTTCTGGTTGCTGCTTGTGTCATTCACTGTGTCACACTGTACTGTCGTTAATGTTCATCTTCCATACTAGCTTACTGGCTTTTCCTAGGTGTGGACCATAGTTCATCTGACTTTCTGTCCCCAGCACCTGACTTGCTGCTGGGCACATTGAGCTCTCAGGAGATGTTTGAACAAATGTATAAATGAACACTGTAGGGCTGGATCTTAGGTCTTCATCTATTAATATTTGAATTAAAGGCTTGTGTAAAGACACAGAAGATGGCCTAGGAACTAATGGTGGGAAACTGAGGACTGCTTTCTAATTTTATGTCAGGAGGTTAGGGCAGATGGCCAAATACATCATGATGAAATTTAACTGAGATAGAAGTTCTGTGCTTGAGTATAAAAGTCAACAGTATAAACATAGAAGGGGAAAATACAGTCATGACAGTAGCAAACAGGGTGATGGTGAGGAGTTTTTGTGAACTCTAATTCGGTGTGGATCAGTAGCACAGTTTGAGTGCCAGAAAAATGTAAGTAACCCAAAATAGAACATACCCTACAAACAATGGAAAGTCTTGATGGAAGTCCTGAAAAAATGATGAGAGCATGTCAAAAGGATACAGGAAACGGCTTGATGAAACTCCCAGAGACCAAACCTGCGACAGATTGAGCTACAGAATAAATGATTATATTAAAAGATTATAACCCATAGATTAAATCATCATAGCTTCATACTTAATTGAATAAATGGAGAAGAGGGGAAATTCTTCTTTATAGAAGAATTGCAATTAATAAACATAAAGAAATGAAATAGAAAAATCATTGTGTGTAACTCAAGCATAATAATGAGAGAAAACAAAAGAACTTGAGTGTTAATGTGTAAGAGGAGGTCAGTCGTGAACTTGTTTCAGATCTCAGGACTCTGTTCTCATTGACTTTGATCCCTAAGCAAATATCCTTTATACATCATGCATGTATATGAACATCATGCGTGTATATAAACATCATGTGTGTGTTTCGTGAAGAGCTAGTTCTGGACTGGTGTGCCTTCTGGAGCGAACAGAGTGAACAGAGAAGGTTGGAGAGGCAACTCCAGAAGGAAGACGCTAGGTTTGCAGGCAACAGCTCGAGTTTGGGTCTTTTCTTAGTCATACATGCATGGGAAACTGTGTATCCTTTCTGATCCTTGTTTTCTCATTTGTAAAATTAGGCTTGTGTCTATTAATCTTGACTAGTTTCTCTGTTATTTCTTTTTAAACTCAATGTAGTTATCTGTCTTGTGTGTAGGAGAGTTAATGGGACTAATAGGACTGCCTTCCTGAAATAACTCTTCTGGAGTTTCATTTCAAATGATATACTTTTTGAAATTTCATTTAATCTGTAGTTAAATTTTAGAATTGGTATCTTAGCAATATTAGTTTTCTAATTCATTAACATGGAATATCCCCTCATTTACTTAGGTCTTATCTGTCAAAGTTTTGTAGCTTCCTGTATAGAGGTTTAATACAGCTATAGTTAAGTTTATTCCTAAGTATTTTATCTTAAAAATGCTTTCATAAGTAGCATTTTTTTCAAATTTTAGTTCACTGATAATTTAGAAATACAACTGATTTTTTTTCTATTTTGATGTTATGTTCAGCAGCTTTGATAACTTCATTATCCTAATAGTTATAAATTTGGAATATACTTGTAATATAATACATCTGAACACCAATGCGTATTCAAGAATGTTCATAAAACCCCAGACTTGGAAGTAACCAAGCTTTGCATCATCAGGAGAATGGATTTTAACATACATTCTGTGGAATACCACACAGCAATGCAAATATATGGATAAATCTCAAAAACATAATGTTGAGTCAAAGAAGCCAGTCACAGAAGAGAACATACTCTGTAATTCCATTTACATGAAGATCAAAATAGGAATAACAAATCTGTGGTGATAAAAATGAAAGTAACAGTCACTTGCGGGGCGTGTTGATTGGGAGAGGATGCGTGAGAAGCTGCTGAAGCGCCGGCAGTGTTTGCTGTCTTGATGTGGATATGGTTACATGAGTGTGTTCATGTCACAATTTCATTTCGTTCTAGGCTTAACGTTTGGGTGCCTTTAGCCTGGCGTGCTACAGTCCATGGGGTTGCAAAGAGTTGGATTAGCACAACTTAGCTGCTAAACGATAACACTTTATGTATATGGTGTTTCAGAAGACACTGGGCCCAGTATGCAGATACCTTCATGTGTACATTTAAAACCCTTTCAGACAGCATCAGTGTCTTTGGGTACGACACACGTGCAGACAGTGGTGAACGTGTACATGTTCTCTCTCCTCCTAGTTCCGTCCCCAGGACAGCTCCAGCACAGGATCCACAGCGTGGGACATTTCCCAGCATCAGTGCGGCAGCCTCTTAAAGCCACGGCCTACGTGAGCCCAACCGTCCAGGGCAGCAGTAACGCGCCCTTATCCAACAGCTTACAGTTATACTCCAACACGGGGATCCCCACCCCCACCAAAGCTGCAGCTTCGGGCATCATGGGCCGCAGCGCACTTCCAAGACCTTCACTGGCAATAAATGGGAGTAATCTGCCTCGAAGCAAAATTGCACAGCCTGTCAGAAGGTGAGAGCCTTGGTCCGTTCTTCCTTGTAACCCTGTTCGTGGGCTGCAGTTAGAAACCGCCCCAGGCGCCACCCTGCCGTTTCCTCTGTCTAACCCTGGTTGGTTACTCTTCCCCTTGTGACCTGACTCGTGACCTCCTGCCTCTGGATTCAATATTTTTCAATCTTTTTTTTTTGTTTTTTTTAATCAGAATGGGCACAAATGATGTTAGGCATGTACACAACACACCCTCCTCCCACAGTCATGATTTAAAAAGCATCTTAGTGACGTTTCAGTTCAGTTCAGTCCAGCCGCTCAAAGTGGTGTTTAGTTGGGGTTTATTAGCTTATGTTGGGAACTTTGGTATGTTCCAGGTAGAATTTTTTAAATTGCACATTGCTTGCCGGGCACATGTTCAATGAGCTCACAGTCATGTTGTGTCCTTTCTGAAGTGGATCTGCTGGAGTGTTTTATGGTTAAAAAACAATTCCATAAAAGTGAGTTGACAAATTAGATGATGCGACAATGGAGGCAGTAAATACATACAACTCTTACAAGAAATTAGTATTTGGAGGAGGAGAGGGAGGGGAGCCACGGTGACAGTTTGCAAAGGATGTGGGAACAAATTTTTTTTATTTATGCATTAGGTATGTATAGTTTTTATTTTCTGATGCATAATAGGTGCTCAGATCAAAAGCAAATTTAGAAACTACTGCAAAACAAAAGTAAATAATCTTACTATCCAGATAGAAATCACTTTCGTGCGTGTTAGTTCAGTGCAGGGCTGTGTTTCATTCATGACTGAATAGAATCACATTGTTTGATGCATATGTTACCTGTGGACAGTACATTTGTCCTTGGATGTCTGTCTTCGAACTAATCTCCTGGATAGGCTGTCATTGCCAGATAGAGGGTCTGGTTCCCCAAACTTAGGCAAACATTGGTTTTAACACTTTTTAAAAATTTGCTGCCAACATAATAGGCAAATCTCTTGATTATCTGTAAGATTGAATACAAATAGAATTACATGAAGAAATTTTCAGTGAAGCAACCACTGATGTTTTCAGGCCATTTTTCTGTCATGTTTATCTTTCTCTCTGATTTTAAAATGCTCTTACTACACTTAAGGATATTGGTCGTTTTCCCCTTATGTTGCACATCTGCCTGTGCACATACAACACTCGTGGCAGCGTGCTGGGAACTGGATATTCCTGAGGATGGGCATGTTGACGGCCAGAACCCCAAGGCACACAGGGGAAAGTGCCAGCACGCTGTCACTGCTGGGGTGAGGGTGGGGAGACCAGAGCGCGACGACTTGTGGGGTTACTTACAAGCCATTTCCTTTTTTAATCCTTTCACAGTTTCCTTCAGCCTCCAAAGCCTCTGTCTTCACTCAGCACGCTGAGGGATGGAAACTGGAGAGACGGTTGCTACTGATGCAGTTTTCTGTACCCTTGAGGAGTGGGAAAGAACTGGAAAATGAGGGTCGTGTTACCCAGCTGGCTGGGTAACAGCGGGTGTCAGGATATTCTTTCCCTTCTGCATTTTAACACATTTACTGCATTGTTTTTCAGTGGACCAATCACCAGAGACTAATTATTGCACTTAAATATTTGCCTGAGATACTGCAACGTTCACAGATCCGCAGTTGCAGTATTGTGACACTTAGAGCTAGGACGTTTTTGTAGAACTGATAATGTACCTGAATCCTTTTTGAGAGAGTTGAGGTGTATCCATAATGCTTTCTTTGCCATCTGAGGTTTTTGTTTCTTTTTTTTAACCTGTTCAATTTACTTACATGTTCTAAACATCTTCCCATTACATGTTCTGTATTTTAATACATTGCATATTTACAACTAGGTTATATAACGTATGCTTTGAAATTTACTTTTTTATAGTTTACAGGAATTTTATTTTTTGTGCCTATTTCTTTTTACACCTATGTGAACCACTATGGAACAACTTAAATTTTGTGCCATAAAAATATTTTTGTGGTAAGGTACTATTTTTTTAGCTCTAGGGATATATCAGCAAAAATCCATCACACAATTGAGACATAATTTTCTGTTGAATGAGCACAATGTAAGCTGAAGCATTGCAAGGAGACAGCCAGACAGCAGCGTGAAATGGGTCTTGTTGTTTTCATTGTTAACTTATTGTCATTCCTGGCTTTCATATTTATAATGGCATCATGAGCTCATTGCACTTAATACCTGCAGTGTTTGCTACTGTACCACAATTGATTTTCAAAACTTTTACAGAGGATGAAACTGTAACATTTTATTAACAATGCTTCTGGAAATGAATGCATTTTAAAGCAAATAAATCTTTTTGATAGACCTTTTACAAAATCCATTTGCACTAATGAATGCTTTCTTACGGGATATGACTTACTATTTGTTACTGTGTACACCGCTGTTTTGGAATGTTTAGAAATAAAGACTATTTCGGCAATATCAGGTCACGCATGAATGTGCAGCATAAATGATACCAACCCCACACCTATGTTTCACCACAATCGTGAAAGCATTGTGATGCTCTTGAACAGGTCAGTCAGACCTAAAGTGGGTAGGCAGAGTATTCACATTTGTAAGCAACTCTTTTTCTCTCAAATGCTCGGGATAAGATATGTGAGATATTAGCTCTGTAGTGGGGTTTGGGTCCCCATGTAAGAAGGTCACTAGAACCCAAAGAACCAGAAACCCATTCCTGGATGAATACTGTCAGTGGAGATGCCAATATTTTATGGGGGTTGAACTTGAAGTACTTTCTCAATGTCAGTGAAACAGCAAGGTATTATTAGTCTACACTTTATTTGATATATATTGGAAAACTTCTTGCCAGAAGGTGCTATGGAAAGGTTAGGTAAAGGTTTTATTGTCAAGTTTTAAAATAGAGTTTTTCTGAAGTTATTTGAGATTTTTATTTTTAAAAAGTGTGCCTTTCTTCATAGTTCCATGGAGAAAAACAGTGAGGCTGACTTTTGAGTCCAGGTGTATCTGATCTCAGAAGTCTGTTTTTACCACTACTGCACTCTTCTGTGAACATATGTAGTCAAGTCAGTACATTTAATAAAAAATGAGTTTATATTCTGCTGAGAAGATGAAAGAATTCAACTCATTTGCAAATCAAATATTTCATTTATATTCAAAAGAGTCTGTTCAGCCCTTGCAATAAAAACCAAAGATCCTTGCACCTTGGAATTTACATTCCAGTTAGGAGAGAGACACTAAACCACATACAAGTAAGTAGATTGCAATACATTAGGTCTTCAGTGCTATGGCAAAAAAGGAAAAGGAGCTGAACATCAGGGGAGTTGAGAGAGTGGAGATGGGGAGAGATCACACTATTAAGTGGGGTCATCTGGGTAGATCTCACTGAGAAGTTGACACCTGAACAAAGACTTAGAGATGGAGGGTCCGCCCTAAAGCTATTTCTCAGCCTCGTTCACCTGGAATTCTACCGGACACAAAATGATGTTGGTGGTCATTTTCGCAATTCTCCCTAGGGTGGTATAGAACATTTATTCTAGATGCATACAGGAGAATTTAATGTATTACATCAACAGAGGCCCTAGGGTACAGCTTCTCAAAACGTGGTCCTCACACTAGCAGCATTAGAATTAGCATTTCTTGGAAACTTACTAGAAATGCAGATCTTTAAGCTCACCCCAGACCTATTGACCCTCTAGGGGCCCTCTAGGTGGTTTGAAGAGCCATCTGTGAGAAGAGCTGCTGGAAAGGAGGAAGCCACCTAGGCGAAGGCTTAGGACAGTGTACATCCATCTGGGATGTCTGAGGAAGAGCAGAGAGGCCAATGTGGCTGCAGGCAGAAGGAACATGAGGGAAGCGGTAGAGATGAGATCGGAAAGGAGAGAGGGGAAGGCCTGTGGAGGGCATGTGGGCCACAACGAGGCTTAGACTCTACTCTGGAACGGGAGCTGTTCATGGTTTTGAGCAGCAGCATTCATGATTTGACTTTTTAAAAGTATCACTCGTATTTCATGGGAACAGACTAAGAAACGGAGATGCGTAAAAATGAACTGTTCGATTTAGGCGAGAGAGATGATGAGCTAGGCCAGCAGGATAGTAATGGAGGAGATAAAATGGTCAGATTCAGGCTACCTTTTAAAACTGTAGCTATCAGGATGTCTTTGTGGATTGGATGTACTGTTAGAAACCAGAAGAAAAACTCCAGGTGTTTGGGCTGGCCACTAGAAGGATGGAGTTCCTCCAACAGAGATGAGGAAGCTGTGGGTGGGGAAGGTTTGAAACCATGGTCATCTGGCTGAGCTCACGGACACCCTGTATCTCACATGTAGTCCTCACACTGGGTAATAAACCGGAACGCACACAGAAGGGGTCCTGAGAAGCTCAGTTATCCAACACAGAAGGGAACTGTAATGCTGAGTGAACTCAGCCAATCTAGCCCAGCTGACATGTGTACTAGTTAGCTATTGCTACATAACAGGCTTCCGTCATGGCTCTGTGGTAAAGAATCTGCCTGCCAATGCAAGAAACAGGTTCGATCACTGGGTTGGGAAGATCCCCTGGAGAAGGAAATGGCAACACACTCCAGTGTTCTTGCCTGGAGAATTCCATGGGCAGAGGAGCCTGGTCAGCCACAGTCACTGGAGCCGCAGAGAGTATGACGCGACTGAGCAGCTAAGCACAGAATAGCCTTACACTTAGGTTTTGCTAACTAGAGTAGTTCTGCTACCTTTTCCTTCAAGAGTGTCATGGATATTCTTGTTCCTTTGCATTTCCGTATGTATTTTTAAATAAACTAGCCAGAAAAACACCCTGTTGGAATTTTGATGGGATTGCATTGAAATTATAATTCAATGTGTTGGAAATTGACTGTTTACATATTGAATTTTAAAATCCTCAAACATGGTCTACCTCTTCTTTTATGGACTGAGGTATTCTTTAATCTCAATAAAAATATGCAGGTTCTCCCCAGAGGACTGAAATGCCTTTTGCAAGGTTAATTTCTAGGTGTGTGATACTTTTTTATGTGATGTTATACTTATGATATTTAAAAAATTTCATTCCTAATGGTTGGTTTCAAATGTTTTATTCAACCACCTTAAATGTACATAAGTTATATTAATTTATATTTAGACTCTTCATATACACAGTCAAATGTATGAATATTAGATTTCTTTCTTTCCTATATCTTGCCTGTGATCTTCAATGAAGTATTACATACAAATGATAACAGATAACCATCTTTCTGCTAATTGAAAAGCTTTCTGGTTTTACCATTAGGTTTCAAATTTGCTGATAGCTGTTTATCATAAAAGAATGTGAATTTTAACAGACTTCCTGCATCTATTAAAATGTGATTCTCAGTTTTTTTAAGTTTATTTTTAATTGGAGGATAGTTAGCTTACAATATTGTAATGATTTCTGCTATATAACACCATGAATCTGCCACAGAGATACATGCATCCTCTTCCTTCTAAACCTCCCTCCCACTTGCCTCCCCATCCCACCTCTCTAGGTTGCCACAGAGCATTGGCATGTGATTATCTCATTTAATCTATTAATGTGATGACTTTATGATGGATTTTTTTAATGTTGAATCAACCTTGAATTATTGAGATAAATCCAACTTGGTCATAATGCATTATTCTTTTTTAAAATAGATTAATTTGATTTACTAATATTTAGAAGTTTTGTCCAACTTTTGGAATAAAATTGTTTTATACTTGTTCTTTCTCAAACTGTCCCTATTAGGTTTTGGAATGAAGATGGTGTTAGTCTCATAAAATGAGTTGAGGAGTACTTTGTGTTTTTGTAGCTGGGAGGATTTGTTTAATATTGGAGTTATTTCTCCCTTACGTATGTGATAAATCTTAGTGGTAAAGTCACTGGGGCCTGGAGTCCAGTCAAGTCATGTTTTTAAAATCTGATCTTGTGTTTTGTCTACTTCCAAAAGCATGATTAAACCTCTTTATCGGTGGATTATCTATATACTCTTTAGAGTTCTGTCAGATTTTGCTGTGTGTCTTCTTATGCCACATGATTTGGTGTGTACATACTTAGTATCTTTCATCTTCCTGGCAAAGTGAACCTGTTATCTTTGAACCAGTCTTCTGTATCTTTTTTTAAAATGTCTTAAAAATCTATTTTTCAGATCTTAAATAGCTACATATTTCTTTTAGTGTTTGTATGATATATATTTTTAAACCTTTGCTTTCAAACTTTTATTATCAGGTTAAACAGCATACAATTCAGTATTTTTTAGAACCTATAATGAAAGTCTTTGTCCTTGAACTTGATCATTTAAGCCATTGTATATAAAATATTACTGACATATTTAGATAGAAATCTATCACCTTCTTAATGAGTTTTGTTTGTTACATCTATTCCTTCTCCCCCATTTTTGTCTTCCTTTAGATCATTTTTTTTCATTCTACCTTTGTCTCCTGTTAGGTTGAAAATTATACCCTAATCCTCCTTTGCTCTTCTTTTAGTGGTTAACCCCCAACATGACAATTTGTGCTCTTAACCTATCAAATAATAATTTACCTTTATCATCCTCCTAGGTAACAAAAGGACCCCCAAATCACCTTACATTTAATCCTTAAATTGTATGTGAAATTCATGATTCAGCCAGGGACTGGGGAGAAGAGACAATATTTAGATTTTGGGGACTCCTTAAAATTCAGAGAAATCAGACTTAGCCATGTAAACAATATTTACATGTAAAAGATATTTAGAGAAAGAGTGGTGACCGGACCAAGGGAATGCTCAGCTTCTATAAGGTCAGCAATGTGATCTTAAAGCAGGTTCTGAGTTCACTCAGCCAACAAATCACTGAGGTTGTCAGGCTTTGTTCTAAGAGGCCCCCAGGGTATCCCAGCCAACAAGTCAGTTGTGGTCTCTACCTTCATGGAAGTGACACTATTGATTCTAGTAAGAGAGAAATTCAAATCTTAACAAATACCATGTCTTTCCTATAAAGGAACAAGCAAGGAGCTAAGATACAGAGTAACGGGGGATGGGAGGAGTGGGGAGGATGCTCCAGAAAGGCCTTTCTGAGAAGAGATTTAAGCTGAGGATGCATATGAATTCATCAAATGAAGACAAACGGGAAGGTTATATTTGGGAGTGTACACAGGGCCAAAAAAACGTTGGTGGGGCTGGACCTTAATGGCCCAGCTGGCTCTGTGCTTTGTGGGCCCAGTTCACAATGAACAGTGTGAAAACATACTAAGAATTACAGGATGGCAGCAGTCCAGCATTAAAGCAACCACGGGGCCCTTCTGAGCACCAGGCTACGTGCCACTGCACAGGTCCCAAGCCCACAAAGCCAGCCCTGGCTGGAGAGAGAGGCAGGAGCATGAGCTGGGGAACCTCAACTAAGGAAGGGCTTTGAATTTTACTCCAAGTTCGATGGGAAGCTATTTATTAATAGTAAGACTAACACTCACACTTTTCTTCCTATGTGCCTGAAACTCCACGAAGCTCTTTAGAAGTTTTCTCCTAATTTAATCTTCACACAGTTTGATTGTTCTAAAATTACACTTGTGTGATTTTAATTTGTGGAAGTGACTGAGTGATGACATCAGGAGGTTGATCCACTGAAACAAGACTTTTATGACTCACATTTCCGGAGAGGAAGGGGCAGGTCACAGCACTCAGGGCCAGGCTGTGGTCGGGAGGTGGAAGTCTAGGCTGGAGTCTCTAGCTGGGGTCTCTGTGAGAAAGAATAGCAAGGCAGAGTAAACAAGTCTAGAACTGGCTGATCTGAATAGTTCCAGGGGCGGGGCGGTGGGGGGTTGCTATAAGGTGTTTCTAGTTGCCTAGTACTTGGCCCTGGTTTGATGAGGATGGGGAGTGTGGGTTTGGTGTGTGAGAACTGGATAATAAGGGTTGGGGACCCGGCCTTGGAGCAGCCAGTCTGCCCACTCAGGAGAGAGGTCAACACTTGGCTGATAGTTTGATGCTGTGATGAACGGATGCCGAATAGACATAACAAATCTAAGAAAACACAGTTAAAACACCCACTGACGTAAATACTACTGAGTGTGTGTGCATGTTCAGTCATATTCGCAGTTGTAAATGACTCTTTCAACCTCATGGACAGTAGCCCTCCAGGCTCTTCTGTCCATGGGATGTCTCAGGCAAGAATATTGGAGTGGGTTGACATTTCCTCCTCCAGGGGATCTTCCTGACCCAGGGATTGAATCAGAGTCTCTCACATCTCCTGCATTGCAGGTGGATTCTTCACTGCTGAGCCACCAGAGAAGCCTCTAAATACTGTTAGCATCCCCACTTTATTTTGTTTTTCTACATCCTTAGGATTTATTTTCGGAGAAAGCAATGGCACCCCACTCCAGTACTCTTGCCTGGAAAATCCCGTGGACGGAGGGGCCTGGTGGGCTGCAGTCCATGGGGTTGCGAAGAGTCAGACACGACTGAGCGACTTCACTTTCACTTTTCACTTTCCTGCATTGGAGAAGGAAACGGCAACCCACTCCAGTGTTCTTGCCTGGAGAATCCCAGGAACGGGGGAGCCTGGTAGGCTGCCGTCTCTGGGGTCGCACAGAGTCGGACACGACTGAAGCGACTTAGCAGCAGCAGCAGCAGCAGCAGCAGGATTTATTTTATACCTGGGAGTGGATACTTTTTGACCCTCTTCACCATTTTTACCTACTCTCCACTCCCTGCCTCTGGAAACCAGCAGTTTGTTCTCTCTGAATTTAGGAGCTCGTTTTTGTTGTTCCTGTTTAGAGTCACTATATACGTGAGCTCATATGCCATGTGTCTTTCTGTTACCTATTAGAGAAGTTAAACAATGTCACAGAGCTATTGGGTGTCAAAGCTCAGATGTGAACCCTGGCTTTTAATCAAAAAGTAACTTGCACAAATAGGAAGTTAAAATTCATTTTACATGGAGAAAGGACAGAGAGCCAAGTGTGGAAGTGAGCACAGAGTGGGGTGGTCATTCCTTGTGGAGGGGGCAGTACATGAGCAGGGAAGTGGCATGTGCAAGAACAGATGCTAAAATGCTTGGTCAATCTGGTGAGCTGTTCGATTTAGCAGCCTGCTGTCTGCAGCGGAGCGCTGGAAGAGATTCAGCTGAAGGCGTGGGCAGGGGTTAATTTAGGGGGACTTGGAACCCATGCAGAGTACAAAAGGGAGCCAACTCTTGCCGAGAGAAGACTGGAAGGCAAGAATGCCATCTAAGATGGCATCAGCCTGGGCTCAGTGCAGGGGCCACAGACTAGCTGTTTTGAAGCAGAAGGAATTTGATGGAGGAAATGAATGGCTATAAGATCACTGGAAAGACAGGTGGGCCTCTGAGAATAGCTCCTCACCCCACATTGCAGACCAGGAGACGGGCTAACGGTATGAGAGATGGGGCAAACAGAATCGGAAGCTGCCCTGAAATCCTTGGCTCCACTAATGCATGGCCCATGCTCTGGTCCAGGGATCAGGACATGCTGCATCCAGGCTTCATCACTGTGCCCTCCAGATCTGCAGCAACAAAAAGCAGATGGACCATGCGCCCAAGTGTCCCACCCATGAAAGCACTGATCAGATGAGGGACTCCTGCTGATGTTGCCACAGAATAAAGCCAGTGCTTCTGTGTTTGCCCACAGAAGGTCAGATATTTGGTAAAGAGTCCAACTGCCAACCCAGGAGACACAAGGGACGCGTGTTCGATCCCTGGGCTGGGAAGATCCCCTAGAGTAGGAAATTGGCAACCCACTCTGGTATTTCTTGCTTGGAAAATTCCACAGACAGAGGAGCCTGGAGGTCTATAGTCCATGGGGACCCAAAGAGTCAGACACGACTTAGTGACTGAACAACAATAAAGAGTCAGACACGACAGAGCATGCACACGCCCAGGGTAATTACAGGCCTGCAAGAGCATCTGACCAATGGACCCTTGGCTGCATCTGGAATCCTTGCAGCAAGAAAGTCTGAGGGATGAGGGTTTCAGCTGTTCTCTGCAGTGGAGGGAGCCACCCCCATCAGACCACCACATCCACATCCACCACAGAGATGACTGTACATGCCTGGCAGACAGTGGATAGGGAAGGGAAAGGCATGGGAGATGTGGAGAAGGTAAGACAGGCAGGGCTTGGTCCCTTACTAGAAAAGACTTTAACCAGAACTAAGCCAATTTAATACATGGCCTCGGCAGAGCCATTTCAGTGAACGTCATGTCCAATGATGAGAGGTGAGTAGGGGCTGTGGTCCGTTTTCTGCAGCCTCCCAGATGTGAAGCTATCACAGGTGTGTTGCTGTGACATGGATGTGACGCGGGTCACCACTTTTCTCACTCTGATGTCATTTTCCTCATCTCTCACTGCTTGACAGTTAAGTCAGTGGTGACGAAGGGCTCCATTCCTGCACTAATAGCTGGGCTACTAAGGACAGATCTATTCATCTGACTTTCCCCAGAGGCAATCAACTCTGAATATTCACTGGAAGGACTGATGCTGAAGCTGAAGCTCCAATACTTTGGTCACCTTATGCGAAGAGTTGACTCATTGGAAAAGACCCTGATGCTGGGAAAGTTTGAGGGCAGGAGGAGAAGGGAAGGACAGAGAATGCCATGGTTAGATGGCATCACCAAATCAGTAGACATCAGTTTGAGCAAATTCCGGGAAATGGTGAAGGACAGGGAAGCCTGGTGTGCTCCAGTCCATGGGGTTGCAAAGAGTCGGACACGACTGAGTGGATGAAAAATAACAAGAGTCAGATTCTGAGACAATGGTCAGCAGTTTAACTGGGAGGTGTGGGACGTGCCACAGGTGAATGGGAATCAGGGGAGAACCAGGAAAGGGGGCACTCAAGGGGGTTTAGTTGGCCACCTGCCAAAACTGAAGCCCATAACTATACTCTGGGAAAGAGTGAACACACCCCAGAGGGTCTCCCACTCAGAACTGAGATGTTTGTTCAGCAGCTCCCGGCAGTCAAAGGGTGTTAAGTCCCCAGATCTCCCCATCTGCTATGTTGGGTGACAAAGCTTTGCCTTCCTCAGCTTCAAAGAAACTGGAGCCTATTATACAGAGTGAAGTAAGTCAAAAAGAAAAACACCAATACAGTATATTAACACATATATATGGAATTTAGAAAGATGGTAACAATGATCCTATATGCGAGACAGCAAAAGAGACACAGATGTATAGAACAGTCTTTTGGACTCTGTGGGAGAGGGCGAGGGTGGGATGGTTTGGGAGACTGGCACTGAAACATGTATATTATCATATGTGAAACGAATCACCAGTCCAGGTTCGATGCATGAGACAGATGCTCAGGGCTGGTGCACTGGGATGACCCTGAGGGATGGGATGGTGGGGGAGGTGGGAGGGGGTTTCAGGATGGGGAACACATGTACACCTGTGGCAGAAGCATGTCAATGTATGGCAAAACCCACCACAATATTGTAATTAGCCTCCAATTAATTTACAAAAAAGAAAGACACAACTGGCTGGCGGTCAGTGCACACTACTGGGTCAGGGTCTGAAAACTACTGATCCCGGCCCACAGCCCATCTTCCCACAATCTTATATAAGCTAATAGTGATTTTTACATTTTTATAGAATTGCGTAGAGCATATGTGACAGAGACGATGCATGGCCTGCAACGCCTAAAATGTTTACTTTGTGACCCTTTCACAGAAAAGTTTTCCTGACCCCTGATGTGGATTATCTTGCAGTAACAAAGAATCCCCACATTTCAGGCAAAAAACAGCCATTTCTCTTGTGTGCTCTAGGGCAGGTGTCCCCAGCTTCCAGGATCTAATGCCTGATGATCTGAGTTGGAGCTGATATAATAATAATAATGATAGAAATAAAGTGCAGAATAAATATAATGTGCTCCCCAGACTGTCCCCCTTGCCCAGTTCTGTGGAGAAATTGTCTTCCACGAAACTGGTCCCTGGTGCCAGAAAGGTTGGGGACCACTGCCTGGGGTCCAGTGGACTCAGAGGAGGCTTTGCTACACCATGGTCATGCTAACCCTTCCGATAACAGGACTTTCTCAGCAGGGAGCGGCAGGGCTCATCAGAGCAGAGAGAGAAAACTGAGTCAGAGACCAAGCCCCGAGTACTCCAGAGCGAGAGGGATGTGAGCCATCTCCGCTGCACGTAACCAGAGCTGCCCACACAGCCTCTCTAGCCGCACAGGAAGTAGGGAACATGATCTGTGTCCAGGAAGCAGAGGCGATCTGGGAATATTGGTGAGCACTGCTCAAGGCTACCTGCATTCTTTCACATCTTCCCTCCATTTCCCCAATATAATTAAACAAGCTTTTAACCTCAGCAATATTGACTTCATATACTATATTTTCCAGGAGATAATGAATATTTTATGTCTTTATTTTAACCTTTTTTATTTTGTATTAGAGTGTAGCTGATTAACAGTATTGTGATACTAATAGGTTCAAGTGGACAGCTAAGGGACTCAGCCGTGCATATTTCTGTATCCATTCTCCCCCAAACTCCCCTCCCAGCCAGGTTGTCACATTAGCATAGAGCAGAGTTCCCTGTGCTATGCAATAACCATTTCATTAAAAAAACTGCTTTACATTCCACACAGCTCTGATAGTAAAAAATGTCAGTGATCTATCAATCCCAATTTTTCTTTATTTTCCTTCAAGATATTACTCTGGAGCCTCCTCACTTCTGTTGTTACCCGAGCCTGCTGCACAGCTGAGTTTCCTTTGCTTCTCTCCTGGACCGGATCTCCTGTTTCCTAACACCAGATCCCTCTCAGTTTATTCCTGCGTTTTCATGGAGCACACTTATTAGTATTGGGTTGGCCCAAAAGTTTGTTCGGATTTTTTCGAGATGTAACAGAAAGACCTGAATGAACTTTTGGGTAAACCCAAGATTGAGGGCAGGAGAAGGGGATGACAGAGAATGAGACGGATAGTATCACTGACTCAATAGACATGAGTTTGGGCAAACTTCAGGGGACCGTGAAGGACAGGAAAGCCTGGCATGCTGCAGCCCATCGGGTCACAGAGTTAGATACGACTTAGCAACTGAAAAACAATAGCTTCCTTGAAAAAGGGTATACAGAAGATATATTGCTTTGAAGACATCAGGTTTAAGTATACTTTAAGGTGCTGCTATTTGACTGGTCACATAGAATTCCAACTTGAAAATCATTTACATTTAGAATTTTGATGTCATCCTTTTATTGTCTTCTAGATCCCAGTGTCATTACTCAGAAATTCTATGCTGTTCTTCTTCTCAGTCCTCTATATTTCCCCTTTTATTTTCTGACCCTTTGGTGTTCCAGTTTCATTGTACTTGGTACTCAAAGGGGCCTGGAAATCTGAAAACTGTCAACGAAATATTACTCAGTTGATTTAAGAAAGAAATGGAAAATTTTACTGGAGCCAAATTGAGGGTTATGACACAGGAACACCATCTTGGAAAGTTCCAAGAACTGGAGCTTCTTTATATGTGTATGTGTGTGTGTGTGTGTGTGTGTGTGTGTGTTTAAATCATGACTATACTTTAAATGAAGTATTACTGACAGTTACAAAATCCAGATTTGCAAGTACATAGTGGTGGGCCGTAGTGACTCTTCACAAGATCAAGAAGGAATGTTCTCTTTTAAGGAGCTGTCTTATGGGTGCAAGGAGAATGCTGTGCTTTACGGCAGAGCAGGTGTTTCTGCCCATGAGCGAGGTTTGGCTGATGCCTAACTGCAAGATACGCAGGGCACAGCAGAGAGGAGGGAAGAAGCCAAAAGGCAGAGAAAAATTTTTATGTTTGTATTATTTTTTGGTCTTGCCATAGAATGTGAATTTTATTTCACAAAACTCATGCCTATTTTCTATTTTTGTGTTGTAATTTGTCCCCTTCTCTGTACTTTTTCTGTCCTCCTTTCCTAGAACTGCTGTTAATACTACGACTTTTCCTATCTTTCCTCTTCTATTATCCATCCTTTTGCATTTCTCTCCTGAGAGCTCCTCTAATATGTTTCAAACAGTTGTGATTTTTTAAAAAAAATTTAGGCTATTTTGAATTCCTATGACCTCCTTTTACTGTTCTGTTATTCCTTTCTCATAGTATTCTGTTTTATATTTTCATGGAAGCAGTATGTTCTTTTCTCTTTCTGAGAAAGGTAATAGAGTTGTTTGACATTTTCTTCCATTTCTTTTATTTTCTTAGTTCCTTCAAAGCTTCTTTTTGTTTCTTTTGGTCTTTCTCTGGTATGTGGAGACTGGCAATATTTAGCAGTGAGGCACTGAAGCTGATGGAAAGACAGACATGTGTCTATGGGGCTTGTCGATCAATGATTCTTTGACTGCTTCCTGTGATCTTGTGATAACTCCCAAGTGTCAGAACTCTAGGGTGGTTTAGTATCTCCAAAGAGGGACCCTCTGACTTTTTGCTTTGGGGAAATAAGCTTGATGGTAGGTCCTCCATTGTGTGAGGAGG
The DNA here is from genome assembly GCF_055505025.1 of Bos grunniens. Lineage (NCBI taxonomy): Eukaryota > Metazoa > Chordata > Mammalia > Artiodactyla > Bovidae > Bos > Bos grunniens. Next base: position 53,190,251 of record NC_141176.1, read on the forward strand.
ATTCTGAATTTGCTTGAATCCCTTGACTTCAGGATAGCTTCTCACCATCCCTCTCCTTTGTGTCTGGTGGCCCTGGAGGTGAATCATTATTCATTTTATTCAAAAGTAAACACCCCATCTCTTAAAAGTGTAGGCTATGGTTAGTCCCTTGATTGCATATAGTGAAGGCAATGACCTAAGAAATTAATTGCTTTGTCTGTCATCTTTTAAATAATATTCCTGTTTTCAGATTCTGTTCCCCTCCCCACCCTCCCGTCTATGGTCTGGGGTTCTGCAAACTCAGTCTTCTTGATTCTTTCAGGGCAGACATGCTCTAAATATTTTTGGCAGGGACATCCTACAGAATGAGAAGATGTATTTGCAAACCTCATATCTGACAGGGAGTTAATATGAGAAATATATAAAGAACTCACACAATCAATAACAAAAAAAATCAAATAAACCAATTAAAAAATGAGTAAAGAGTCAAATAGACATTTCTCCAAATATGATATGAAAGGCAAACAGGTATATGAAGAGAATCCCAACATCATTAGTCATTAGGGAAATGCAAATTAAACCATAATGAGATATCACCTCACACTTGTTAGAATGACCTTCATAAGAAAAAAGACAAAAAATGCTAGCATGAATACAACTACTATGGAAACACTATGGAAGAGCCTTAAAAAATTATAAATAGAACTCCCATATGATCCAGCAATTCCAGTTCTGGGAATATGTCCAAAGGAAACAAAAACAGTAATTTGAGAAGATATCTTTATCCCCATGTTCATAGCAACATTATTTATAGTAGCCAATATATGGAAACAACCTGAGTGTCCATAGATGGATGAATGGAAAAATAAGTTGTGATATATATGTGTGTGTGTGTGTGCGTGTGTGTATATAATTCAGCCATAAAACTGAGAAAATATCACCACTTGTGACATCATTGATGAATCTCATTGAAGGCATTATGCAAATTGAACAAGTCAGTTAGAGAAAGATAAATACTGTATGATCTTACTGTGTGGAAAAAAAAAAAAACAAAACCCAAAACACAAACTCTTAGGAAAATAGGTCAGGCTTGCAGTTCCCAGAGGTGAAGGGTGTGGGTGGGGGAGGGGAAATTGGAGGCGGCTGGTCCAAAGTTATAAAGGAAAGTTTTAAAGTAAATAAATACTAGGGATGTAATGTATAACACGATGACTACAACTGACACAGATACATACGTTAAGAGTAAATCTTAAGAGTTCTTATCACAGGAGAAATTTTTTTCCTTTTTAAAAATTATATCTATATGAGAAGATGGATGTTAGCTGAATCTATTGTGGTAATCATTCATAATATATGTAAATCAAACCCTCATGCCCTGTGCCTGAAACTTATTCAGTGATGTATGTCAATTATTTCTCATAAGATTGGGGAAAAATTAGCAAGTTGAATTCAACAGTACATTAAAAGCATCATATATCCAGGTCAAGTTGGATTTATTCCAGTGATGCAGGGCTGGTTCAACATCTGCAAATCAATGTGAAACATTACATTAACAAAATGAAAGGTAAAAAGCATATAATCACCTCAACAGGTGCAGAGAAAATATTTGACAAAATTCAACATCCATATGACAAAAACTTTTCAACAAAGCAGGTATGAAGGAAACATACTCAACATAATAGCAGCCATATATGACAAGATCACAGCTAACATCATACTCAATGATGAAAAGCTGAAAGCTTTTCCTCTAAAATCAAGAACAAGACAAAAATGCCCACTTTCAACACTTTTATTCAACAAAGTGTTGGAAGCTCTAGCCATGGCAGTTAGGCAAGAAAAAGAAAAGGCATTCAAATTGGAAAGGAAGAAGTAAAACTGTCATTATTTGCAGATGACATGATATTACATATAGAAAACCCTTAAGATGCCATCCAAAATTGTTAGAATAAGTGAATTTGTTGTAGGATGCAAAATTAATACTTAATAATCTGCTGCATTTCTATACACTAATAATGAACTGTCAAGAGAAATTTTTTAAATCCCATTTAAAATTGCATCAAAAACAATACAATACCCAGGAATAAAATTAACCAAGGAGGTAAAATACCTGTACACTGAAACTACAAGACATTAAAGAAAAAAAAATGAAAAGGACACAAATAAATGGAAATATATTCTGTGGTCATGAGTTGGAGGAATTAATATTGTTAAAATGTCTATACTACCCAAAGCAATCTATAGATTCAATGTAATCTCTATAAAAATTCCAGTGGTATTTGTTATAGAAATGGCACAAACAGTCCCCAAATTTGTATTGTTGTTGTTCAGTCACTCAGTACAGTTGTGTCCAACTCTGCAACCCCATGGACTGCAGCACACCAGGCTTCCCTGTCCTTCACCAGCTCCAGGAGCTTGCTCATGTCCATTGAGTCAGTGATGCCATCCAACCATATAGTCCTCTGTCATCCCCTTCTCCTCCTGCCTTCAATCTTTCCCAGCATCAGGGTCTTTTCCAATGAGTAGATTCTTCACATCAGGTGGCCAGAGTATTGGAGCTTCAATTTCAGCATCAGTCATTCTGATGAATATTCAGGGTTGATTTCCTTTAGGATTGACTGGTTTGATCTCCTTGCAGTCCAAGGGACTCTCAAGAGTCTTCTTCAGTACCACAGTTCAAAAGCATCAACTCTTTGGTGCTCAGCCTTCTTTATGGTACAACTCTCACATCTATATATGACTACTGGAAAAATCATAGTTTTGACTATATGGATCTTTGTTGGGAAAGTAATGTCTCTGCTTTTTAATGTTGTCTAGGTTTGTCGTATTTTTTCTTCCAAGGAGCAAGCATCTTTAAGTTTCATGGCTGCAGTCACTATCCACAGTGATTTTGGAGCCCAAGAAAATAAAGTCTGTCACAGCTTCTATTGTTTCTCCACCTATTTGCCATGAAGTGATGGGACTGGATGCCATGATCTTAGTATTTTGAATGTTGAGTTTTAAGTCAGCTTTTTCATTCTCCTCTTTCACCTTCATCAAGAGGCTTTTAAGTTCCTCTTCCAAAATTTGTATGGAACCATGAGCAAGAAGAGCAAAGCTGGAAGCAGCACACTCCTTGATTTTAAACTCTATTACAAAACTACAGCAATCCAAGCAGTGTGATAGGGGCATCAAAACAATACACAGATCAATGGTACAGAATGGAGAGCCCAGGAATAAACCCACATACATTACCACAGAGAAGCTAAGAACGTACAAGGGGGAAAGAACAGTCTTTTCAATAAGTGGTATTGGAAAACTGGAGAGCTACATGCAAAAGAATGAGAGGATCACTGCCTTACCCAAGCACAAAAATTAACTCAAAATGCATTAAAGACTTGAACATGACATCTGAAATCCTAAAATTCCTAGAGGAAGTAAGTTCCTTGACATCAATCTTGGCAAAGAATTTTTTGAATCCAACCAGAAAAGTAACAAAAACAAAAATAAATCAATGGGACTAGCTCAAATTAAAAGATTTCTGCACATCAAAGGAAACCATCAATAAAAAGGCAACCTACTAGCTGGGAGAAACTGTTTTCAAATTGTCTGATAAACAGGCTTCCCTGGTGGCTCAGATAGGAAAGAATCTGCAAGGCAGGAGACCAGGTTCGACCCCTGGGTTGGGAAGATCTCCTGGAGAAGGAAATGGCAACCTGCTCCCAGTATTCTTGCCTGGAAAATTCTACAGACAGAGAACCCTGGCAGGCTACAGTCCATGGGGTCAGAAAGAGTCAAGCATGACTGATCGACTAACACTTCCACTTTCATCTGATTATTCAAAATATATAAGGAGCTCCTACAACTCAATAGTAAAACCCCAAACAATCTGATTTAATAATGGGTAGAATGTCTGAATAGACATTTTTCCATAGAAGACATACAGATGGCCAGCAGGTACATGAAAGCTGGCTCAACACCACTAATCATCAGCGAAATGCAAATCACAGCCACAGGGAGGTATCTCACGCCTGCTGGAATGGCTACTAGCCAAAAGACAAGAAATAAGTGTTGGTGGGGATGTGTTGAAAAGGGAACCCTTATGCACTATTGCTGGGAATATCAGCCGATATGGGAGACAGTATGGTGGTTCCTCTGGTGGCTCAGACTGTGAAGAACCTGCCTGCAATGCTGGATACCCAGGTCCAATCCCTGGTTAGGGAATATCCCCTGGAGGAGGGGATGGCTACCCATTCCAATATCCTTGCCTGGAGAATTCCATGGACAGAGGAGCCTGGTGGGCTATCATCCATGGAATCTCAAAGAACTGGACATGACTGAGTGACTAACACATTTCACTTTCATGGAGGTTCCTCAAAATATTACAAATAGAACTACCATACAATCCAGCAATTCAACTTCTGGATATTTATCCTAAGAAAATGAAAACACTAATCAAAAAGTTATCTGCACTCCCATGTTCATTGCAGCATTATTTACAATAGCCAAGATATGAAACAACCTCAGTGTCTGTGGAAGTATGAATGGATAAAAAAATGTGACATACGTATATTATGAATGAAATACTCACACACAGTAGAATATTATATATTATGGGTAGACCTGGAAGCAATTGTGTAAAGTGAAATAAGTCAGAGAAAGAGAGAAATAATGTATGTTCTTTTATACATGGGATCAAAAATTGGTAACCAAGCTCTTAGAGATTAGTGGTTACCAGAAATGGGAATGGGGGGATGTGGGCTGAGAGAAATGAGTGAAGGGGTTCAAAAGGTTTAAAAATCAAACAAAAAAGAGATACAGCTTTTCACACGTTAGCATATTTAGCATGAAAGTCACATAAAACATATCCATACATGTAGGAAGAATTTCATTTTGCTAGCTGCTCTCTCTTCCTTTGCTACATGATAAACTTCTAAATACAGCAAATATGAAGCTAATTAATAGTTGTAGAATGGCTAAGAAACTACCAATTGCTTCACTACGTTTTAAAAAATAATATTTAAGGGACAAGGGACATTAATAAATTCACATTTTGTGTTTCTGGGTGTCTCATTAATTTTGAAGTGTGTAAACTTTTGTTTTTAAGACTATTTGAAAGAATATACTGTCTGGTTTATTATTTTCATTGCACAATTAATCAAACAAACAGGATGATATTATAAAATCCTGCACTTTTTTCTTTTTAGAATGAGATGCAAATAAAATCAAAGTTTGATGATTAGAGAAGCATTTTTTTATACAATTCGTATTTTTAGATCCAGTAGTTAAACCTAAAATTGAGCATATCTCTGTATTTTGCATGCAGTTCTCTTTACCTTCTAATAACTTATCGATTTGAAGGACAACTGGACTCTAATGACAAAGTTATGATTAAGAATTCAGAGCATATGACAAGCACCCTGAAGTAACACTGAAAGTTCATAACTCATACTCAGTGAAAAGGCCTGACATTTTTGCAAAGGATAAAACTATGCTGTATTTTGCTTCATGATGAATTGTCAAGTATAACATTAAATTGCGGAACATTAACTCTATTACTTTTCTATTGCTGCACTTGACGAACTGTCATAAACTTAGTGGCTTAGAACAACACAAGATTATTATCTAACGGTTTGCAGAGGTCAGAAGTCCAGGTTCAGCTGCACTGCGCTGTCTGCTCAGGGTTTCTCAGGGCTGAAATGGAGGCGTCTCACGGGATGCCTCCTTTTTGAAGCTCGGGTTCTTCCTCCATGCTGGTTCGTGCTGTTCGCTAAATTCACATCCTTAACAGTGGAGGCCCCAAGGGCCCTGTTCCGGTGGCCGTCAGCCTGGCTTAGGCTCAGCTCCTAAAGGTTCCACCTGGCTACATGGCTCCTGCCCTTGCCAATGTCCTTTTAATAGGAGGCCCAGTCCTGTTAGGGCTTCCCTTGCGGCTCAGCTGGTACAGAATGCATCTGCTATGAGGGAGACCTGGCTTCCATCCCTGGGTTGGGAAGATCCCCTGGAGAAGGAAAAGGCTACCCACTTCAGTATTCTGGCCTGGAGAATTCCATGGGTTGAAAAGAGTTGGACACGACTGAGCGACTTTCACTTTCCAGTCCTGTTAAAGGCTGACTTGATTAGATTTGGCCCACCTGAATAATCTCTTTTGATTAGCTCAGAAGTCAATAGGTTAGTAATCTAATTAGAGGAGGGATTCTCTCTTTTAGTTTCCTGCTGGGAACGCACGCAAGTGGGATTATATCGAAATTGTCCACCAGGGGGCAGTAATCTTAGGGCCACCATAGAATTCTATCTTCCACATACATTGGTCCACTACGTTTTAATTTTTTTAAATATTTATTTGGCTGTGCTGGGTTTTATTTGCAGCAGGAGGGATCTTCATATGGGATCTTTAGCTGTGACTTGTGGGATCTAGTTCCGTGACCAGGAATTGAATCCAGGCCTCCTGAATTGAGAGCTTGGGGTCTTAGCCTCTGGAGCACCAAGGAAGTCCCTTGCTGTTAGGTTGACGGTCAAATTCACCATCCTGCGTCAGAAAATCGAGTGAGATACTAGTGAAGAAAAGAGCAAACGACCTCCTCTAGCTAAGATATGAGCTCCCCTGGTGGCTCAGTGGTGAAGAATCCGCCTGCTATGCAGGAGAGGCAGGTTCATCGCTAGGTGGGGAAGATCCCTTGAAGGAGGAAATGGCAACCTACTCTAGTATTCTTGCCTGGACACAGGAGCCTGGTGGTCTGTAGTCCATAAGGTGGCAAAGAATCGGACATGACTTAGAGACTTAACAAGAGCTAAGATATGCATGTGCTACCTTGTTCCATCACTTGAGTCTTACTCCACAATGCCCGTTTCTTAATGAGCACTGGTCTCGCTGAGGATCTTTTCAATCCTTTCTAGTATTTTCTACTTATTCTTTTCTGTTCCATTTGATAACTCTCTAAAAAAGTTTATCAGGACTCACAAAATGAATTTCAAAAACTGATTTCATGATCCATGGTTTGAAAAACATTGCGAAGGGACACATTTTATTTAAATTGGCCACCTGGAAACATTTTCACTTTAGAAAGAAACACAAATATACTTATGAAAAAAATAATTATTTCTGAGTGAATTAATACAGACTAAATTATAAGTGCAGATGGGTCAACAAACATGTCATCCTCAAAATTTCACTTAAAATTCTTTTAAGATAATTAGCAATACCACTTCAGTCCACAGGAGGGCAACATCTGTTTTAGTTATATTTTAGGATTAACTGTAAACATGCTGTTTTGCAGAGAATAGGAGTTCTGTTAAGTGAATTATTTATAGTGTACTGGTGTAAGCAAAAAGAGGTTTATGCTTGGTTATTGAGAATCAATCCCATCAATACCAAAAGAGCTGCCATTTATTTTGGGGTCAGATCCAATAGAATCAGTTGGAATTCTCTTTCCTCTTGGATTTCTCTTATTCCATTTTCCTTTTCTTTTATGTCCTTTCTGTCCATCTCTGGCCTATGTTCTTGCACAGGTGATCCATGGAAAGCCAGATTGCCATAGGTCCTGAGGAAATGGAGTCATCAAGTCCAGATGCCGACTCAGATTCTTTGTGAAGTGCCTTTCTGAGTTTCCAAGCTGAACTTGAACCTCAATCACCTGGCTTGCGACATGTGCTAATAATCAGAGGCTCTTGTGGTACCACTTGGGTGGACCGATGTCACTCTCTTAACTAGTGTGAGAGCGGAGTCCTGCCTGGAGTGGGCCAGCACATGTAAAAAACATTCTTAGACCGCTAGGCCTTTTAAGGCTTAAAGGTATTTTGAATCCCTTCTTGCCTTTACTCTGGACACACCACGATCTTGTGGCGACCCACTATGACTGTTTAACATTGTTGTTGGATTTGACCTCACCCTGTGGCTCCGTCACTAGGAAGTTGGCAGGAGGCCCTGAACATTCTAGCTAGGTGTGGAACGAATTCCCTGCCTTTTGTTCCACTTAGGCCTGTATCGTCACAGGTGCTAACCCTGACCCTTCTGTCTGGGGAGGGTTTGGGTTAACCAGATCCTGTTTCCACATTTCTAAAGGGCCTGAAGGGCATCAAGAGCAGCCACCCATGTGTGGAGTTCATTTCCCTTCTTACCAGTGTCACGTGAAAAGTTTTTCACTTGCTCTGCTTTCTCTTGCCTTTGAGCCTCTGCCTCTGTTGCTGCTCTGCTCTGACTCACATTCCTCAGCCCTCTCCTTGTCTCCATGTCCTGCTTCAGGAGTTACCTGAAACCACTTTTGAGAGCGGTGGCCTGTGGCTGGTGGGTCTCATAGCCCCTCATAAGCTGGCATCATAGGTCCCTGTTGACTTCTTGGTCTCTCACAATAGATGGTAGCCCCCCCACCCCCGCCAAGACCTGTTGTGGTGCCAGGGACCTAGTAGGTGCACTACAAAACCTGTTGTATGAATGAAGTGAAAAATAACTGCTAATGCTCTGGTTGACCTTGAGTTGATAGACAAGGTACTTGACAGATAGATTGGTGCATAGTCAAACTTGTAGGTAGACAGGACCAACATGGTAGGAGTCAAGGGACTTAGATGTATCTGGATGGAAAAAGTGTTCATCGTAGGGTGGGATGAGATCAAGAAACTGTGGGGATGGGGAAGCTAAGCTGATGAGGGTGGATGCATGAAGAGTCTGACGAGGTCTGGGGGTGTGGGTCACACATGCAGCTGAATGCTTTGGTTCTGGACGGGACAGGTGACAGGCCTTCAGCTTGGTGGCCTTTTTCTTTGGTTGCTGGGACCAGTAGGCAACGCAGGAGGCTTACTGGCTGCCTGGGGTTGGGAGGAGGTGCCTCTCAGAAGGGCAGCACTGGAAGAGGGTCACCCTCTGGAGTCTGGGCACTTGACCTGGACCCTGAGTGGCATTTGGACAGTAGGAGCCTGATATTCTGGAGCAGAGGAGGAGTAACACACTGCCTGGTGAAAAATCCCCCACACTACAAAATTGCTGGAGCTGGGCGTTCCCGGTTTTGGATTTGCTCCAAAATGTAGGCTCCTTTTTTTATTCTTTTAAATATTTCATTATAAAACTCCAAGTCCCGCCCCCCCAAAAAAATAAAATGGGGGTTTCCCTGCTGGCTCAGTGGTAAAGAATGCACCTGCCCATGCAGGAGACACGGGTTCGATCCCCGATCTGGGATGATCCCACTTGCCACCAGGCAGCTGGGCCCAAGAACCACAACTATTGAGCCTGTGCTCTAGAGTCTGGGAGCTGCAGCTGCTGAAACTCTTGGTCGCAGCACCCGTGCTCTGCAAAAGGGAAGCCATCATGGAGAAGCCTGCACGCCGCAACCAGAGAGGGACCCCACTCGCCGCAACTAGAAGAAGCCTGCGTGCAGCAACGAAGACCCAGCACAGCCCAACATAATGAATAAACAAATAAAATGCTGAGGAGAAATAAAAGGGAAAAAAATCTTAAAAAAAAAAAAAAGCAAACACCTCTTACTGTAATTCTTCAGCATCATGCCCCTCTCTTCCCCATCTCCCAAGTCCTAGAACCTAAAAAGGCATCACCAACACTCAGACACCAGTTTCCAGGAAGAGCCCAGCCATGCTGAGCTTGTTTTTTTTCTCTTTCCTGGAAGTGAACTTGGCCCCTAGGGTTGGTGTGGCCCAGGGTGTCTGAGTCGCCCCCCTGGTAAGACTGGCATTTCAGTGCTTGAAATGGAAATGGGCAATTGTTTGAAGGAGAGCAGTTCAGGACGGGCATGTGAGGAGCATAGAACGGTGTATGTTTCCATAGCTAGGGAATTCCAGAATCAACCATTTTAAACCACAGTTTGAAGATACCTTGGAAAAAAACTGTCTTATTATGGCCTAGAAAGAACCATATTTTGGAAATTAGATAGCTTCTCTGAATGTAGATCTTCTCCGTTTGGTCTTGGAAAGGCAAACCCTTACGGAAAAACAACCCTCAGAAAGTTAATAAGTAAATGCTTGATTGCTTTGCTGCTATTAGAGATATTTTTAGTTGCTGTCAACAAACTTAGTTTTGCTTAATTCAGAATAAATGTCTGGGAAGGTACATAAGGTTGTTACAGATGCACATGTAAAGATTAGGCGAATGGGTGAGTTGAACATTTGTCCTTTAAGTTTATTTATTTTTTTTCATAACTATACCCAAAAGGAGGAGATGGTTAAAATAACTAAAAAGTAAGACAGATGTATGATATGGGGCTTCCCAGATGACGCTAGTGGTAAAGAACCTGCCTGCCAATACAAGAGACATAAGAGGTGTGGGTTTGACTCCTGGGTCTGAAGATCCCCTGGAGGAGGGCATGGCACTGACTCCAGTATCCTTGCCTGCAGAATCCCACTGACAGAGGAGCCTGGCAGTCCACAGGGTCACAAAGAGTCGGACACGACAAAGAAACTTAGCAACACGCATGTCTGATAGTAAAAAGATTCAAGGATAAAAACGCTCACTGAGGTAATTTTTATAATAATAAAAATAGGAAATAATCTAGATGAGCATCAGTAGGAATGTAGATTAAAAAAAACCCTGGGACACAGTGGAGAACTATGGTAGCTAAGGTGAATGGGTTGCAGTCTATGAAATAACATGGAAAAATCTTGGAAATGTATCTTTTCAACTATACTGAAATCCAATCAGCATAGAATGGAAACATAGTTTTGAATGAAGAAAGTAAGTGGCAAAGGATTTATGCAAAATGATAAAATTTTAATTTGAAACAAAGTGATACACTGTATCATGTGTATATGTTTATAACAATACTTGCAAATACTTTCAAGGAAGAATAAATCCCACATTCAGGACACTGATTGTCCTTGGGCTAGGAGGGGAAGGAGATGGGGGATTGGGATTGTAGTTAAAACTATAAATGTCATACTTTTAAAAATAAATTTCTGAAGCCAAAATGATGAAATGTTAAAGTGTATTAAATTGGGGGTGATAGATACACAGATGTCTATTTTATTGTATCTTGTATATTTTGCTCTTTTTGGTGGTTTGGAGCTACAATCATAAAATTGAGATGCATCTAAAAAGTAAGCCTCGGATAAGGATTATGGTTTTTTATTTCTTTATTTTTGATTGTGCTGGGTCTTCATTGCTGAGCACGGGCTCTCTCTAGTTGCGGTGAGCGAAGGCTACTCCCTAGTTATGGTGTGTGGGTGGTGCATTGCGGTGGCTTCTCTTGTTTCTCCCGGTCTCTAGAACACAAGCTCAGTCGTTGCAGCTCACGACTTTAGTGGCTCCTCGGCAGGTGGGATTTTTCCCAACCAGGGATCAAGCTCGTGTACCCTGCACTGGCAGGTAGATTCTTAGCCACTGGATCACCAGGGAAGTCTCAGAATTATTGTTAACAGACTCGGTTTATCTATTCCCAGCCTCTTCAGATAGAAACCCCATTTTGTTCCATTGTGCCCAGCTGATGCTGTGCCTCTGAAATCACTGGGGGAAAGGAGAGGCTTCCAGAGGGTGTGGAAATGCAAACCGAAGCAAGTCGTCAGCAGCCAGGAGGTTTTTATTTTCTCCCAAATGGGGACTCTTTGAAGGGAAGGACAGTCTTTGATCTTCCTATATCCATACAGCACATCCAGCCAAGTGCTAGGAACACAAAGGCAGCTAAAAATATCAATAACAAAGCTTCTGGTTGTGCTTCTGAGCATTCAGGGCAGGTTCACATGGATTCCCTCCTGTTGCCTCACGGGGGTCCTGGGAACCTGATTCAGATCACATTACCAGCGCTTCTCTGTCTAATCACGACGGGCTTGTCCTGTTCAAAACAGAATCAGGAGAAATATTGTTCTAAGAGAGATGACCTGGGACATCCTGCTGAGATAAGTTGGTCTGGATTGCGTTTGGCTCATCTTGTTACAGGACTGATAAACGTCCAGAACAATGACCCTGTGTTTCTCTGTTGGATTTTATTGAAAGGATCTTGCATCCAATTCTTCTGGCTGTGACAGAGCCTTAGCATCTTGTCTCAGTGCCTGCCTTACAATTTCTGAGGGTTTTCATGGTTTCTGTCTATAAACCAGCACTTTGAAAATTCCCTGCATGAAAGATGTAGTAAGAGTTGTTGTTCAGTTGTTCAGTCGTGTCCGACTCTTTGAGACCCCATGGACTGCAGCACACCAAGCTTCCCTGTCTTTCACCGTCTCCCTGAGTTTGCTCAAACTCATGTCCATTGAGTCAGTGATGCCATCCAACCATCTCATCCTCTGTCGTCCCCTTCTCCTTTGAGTAAGAGTTACATCAAGTTGTTTCAGGAAAATGACATGTCTGTACTTATTGGGCCCAAGTTTGTCACTCTCTAGGCAAGAGAAGACAGGGTGACATGCTTAGCACAGTCCATTGGATCTGATTTTTATATCACAGGTTAGCCATGAAAGCAGATGGCCAGAGAGGACCAGAACACTGTGTGTGTGTTACTCTGCAGAAATCTTTCTGCCATTAACATCCTAATTTCTGATAATGTTCTTTTGATTCACAGCAGATGGTTTGATTGTTTCCAAAGGATTAAGAAAAAACCCTGAATGAAAGTCTGATAGCTCCTTTAGGCTGGTGAGTGCAGTCAAGTGGGTGTGGGTTCCACTCTAGGCCCAGCTGCCTCACAAAGAAAAATGATTTTAAAGAATGCAGAGAAAGTAAAGACATCAGACAATTTCTTGAGGGATGGGAGGTAGCAAATTATGATGTAGGGAATGATCTCTGTGAGGGCTAAGGAGGCAGAAGTGAAGTGTGGAAACCCAGAGCCCTTTTTAAAAATTTTATTTTTATATCTTTATTCACAATGAAATTTGGTCAATAATTTCTTTATTTAATAATTTTATTTTTTAATTCATTTTTAAATTTTTGGCTGTGCTGTGTCTTTGTTGCTGTGGAGGCTTTTCTCTAGTTGCAGCAAGGAGAGGGGCTTCTCCTTTTGCAGAGCAGAGTCTTTAGAGCACAGGCTCAGTAGTTGTGATGTGAGGACTTAGTTACTCTGAGACATGTGGGATCTTCCCGACCAGGGATCGAACCCATGTCTCCCACACTGGCAGGTGGATTTTTTACCTCTAGACCACCAGGGAAGCCCTTCTTCTAGTGGGCACACCACTGCATGGTGTCTATTCGAACGGGTGGAGTCAGGTAGCAGGTTGGGTCATGATGGGAAGGAAGAAGAGATGTGGTTTGGAGGAGGAAGATGGGAAAACTCTAGCATTGCTTATGGCTTCAGACGTGACATGTCAACTAGACTTGACTTCTGATTTTGGTGGAAAAGCAAGACAAAGACACAGATCTGAGTTCTCACTGTGTTCTGGGCACTTCACTGAACACTTGAAAGTAAATTTTAATCCACATGTCAAACATAATTGTATATTTTTTAGGTTAATCTTTTCAGAAGAGAAAACTAAGCTTAGAGCAATTTACTTCTCCAAGTTCATGTAGTAAATGGGAGAGGGGGAATTTAAGTCCACGTTTGTACTTGACTTCAAAGCCATGTTTATTCTACTTATTACTCACTATTTGGACCATGGAGTGGATCGTAATGCAAATGAAGGCAGCTGTGGTGTGCACAAACACAACACACACATTCACTCACTCACACGCTTACACTGTGTTCACAGAGGTGACAGCTCAGTGTGTGTCCCCCAGTAACACAGGCTGATCAGCTGAAAGGACGGGAAGAAAACATTAGAACTTTCACTTACATTTTCATCTCGGGTCTTTTAAATGACTACTTTCTGTGCATATTATAAATACTGTATTATGTACATTATTTTTACACATATATGTATGTGTGTATGTATGCCTGTGTCTGTTTATATATACGCATATGATGTGTGATCAGAAATGTTTGACGAGTGATGATATAGACCAGGGGTTGGAAATTACAGCTTGTGGACCAAATCCAACCCACTACCTGATTTTGTAAATAAAGTTTTAATGGATCACAGTCATGTTCATTTGTTTACATATTGTCTGTAGCTGCGTCAAGTAGTTGCGAAACAGACCACACGGCCTGCAAAGCCCAAAATGTTTCCCAGGTGGCCTTTTACAGAAAATGCTTGCCACCCCCAGATTTGTGCAGTCGAAGTAGACAGTGTAACGGTTGAAGCAAAAGCTTTGCCCAAAATCATAAATTGACTTTCCATCACTGTTCTTCCTAGAAGTTTAGCAGAGAGTTGAACTGTGAAGAAGGCTGAGCGCCGAAGAATTGATGCTTTTGAACTGTGGTGTTGGAGCAGACTCTTGAGAGTCCTTTGGACTGCAAGGAGATCCAACCAGTCCATTCTGAAGGAGATCAGCCCTGGGATTTCTTTGGAAGGACTGATGCTAAAGTTCAAACTCCAGTACTTTGGCCACCTCATGCGAAGAGTTGACTCATTGGAAAAGACTCTGATGCTGGGAGGGATTGGGGGCAAGAGGAGAAGGGGACGACAGAGGATGAGATGGCTGGATGGCATCACTGACTCGATGGACGTGAGTCTGAGCGAACTCCGGGAGTTGGTGATGGACAGGGAGGCCTGGCGTGCTGCGATTCATGGGATCGCAAAGAGTCAGACACGACTGAGCGACTGATCTGATCTGATCTGAATGGGTGTGTGTGGAGAAGGAAATGGCAACCCACTCCAGTGTTCTTGCCTGGAGAATCCCAGGGACAGGGGAGCCTGGTGGGCTGCCGTCTATGGGGTCGCACAGAGTTGGACACGACTGAAGTGACTTAGCAGCAGCAGCAGCAGCAGCAGCAGCAATGGGTATGTGTGTGCTCAGTCCTGTCTGACTCTTTGTGACTCCATGTGCTATAGCCCACCAGGCTCTTCTGTCCATGGAATGCTCCCAGCAAGAATACTGGAGTGGGTTGCCATGCCCTCCTCCAGGGAATTTTCCCAATCCTGGGATCGAACCTGCATCTCTTACCTCTCCTGCAGTGGCAGGTGTATTCTTTACCACTAGTGCCATCTGGAAGCACAGGAGAGCCTAACAGAAGTGGCTAAAACCTAATGCCTCATCTCAACAATCAGAAGTCAACGTTTTATTTAGTACTTGATATCTCATTACCTAAATTCCTAGCATCTTATAAACCTATTCTGTGCAAAGCAGGTTATGATGAGCAGGCAACAGTGTTAGCACAGAAAAAGTAAAGGGAAATGTACAACAAGGAACAACAAAGGATACTTTCTATGAAAGCCAGGATTAATCTACCTGCCTGCAACCTGGCTCCCCAGCACACCTCCACTTATCTTCCTCAGCTGCAGGAGCTACGGAATTATAGCTGGAAGCTCAGTCTTGCTTGGTACTTGGTCAGTGTACAGACCAGCTTGGCCTCAGCTCCATGAGCAGGTTGTTTCTGGAGTAATTCTAGGATTTGTTCTGTCTGGGGCTCAGTTTTCCTGTTTATGGTCTCACTGGGATGAGCTACTGAGTTAGGGTTGCAACCTAGCCACAAGCTACTGAGTTAGGGTTGCAACTACATTTTAACCCTACCTGCCCTTATACCTACAAAAATGGTTTTCTTCCCTCCTCACTCAAAACTTTTCAGGATCCTGATGTCTCCACAAGGGGATCTGAATCAATGCCATGTGCACATGCTAAGTTGCTTCAGTCATGTCCAGCTCTTTGTGATCCCATGGACTGAAGCCTGCCAGGCTCCTCTGTCCATGGGATTTTCCAGGCAAGAATACTGGAGTGGGTTGCCATGCCCTCCTCCAGGGGATCTTCCTGATCCAGGGATTGAACCCGTATCTGTTATGTCTCCTGCATTGGCAGGAGGGTTCTTTACCGCTAGTACCACCTGGAAGCCCCACACCTACGCCTTATTTATTAATAACTCGCAGACTCAGAGTTAAAGAGCCTGGATCACAACCACATCTCTGCTTGAACTCAGACACCATGCTTTGGGCTGCTGGCTGTTCTTAGCCTCAGAACTAGGTTAGCCTCTCTGGCACATTCCATGCAGATCCCTGCTTGTTGCCCTCCTCTGACAGCCCATTTGGAGGCCCGAGCATGCTTTGCAAGTAAGAACATAAGGGTTTTGTCTGCAGTCTTCCTGAGCAGTAAAATTCGAGCTTCAAATATTTGAAATAAACGGGGCAACAGAACAAAGTCACTTAGGAGATAAATAAGTCACAACTGAGATGTTTCTCAAGTGATTAAGCATCTCGCCTGTAAGCCTAGTTCTTCGTGTTGAATTCCTAACAGCTTTTTCAACCCCTTTCAGGTCAGAAGAGTTGGCGTGAGGTCTGAACCCTCTAACTTGACAGTGATCAGAGATGAATAATTCCCTCTAGCCATGACTCCTATTTTCAGTGGAGATTGTGGTTGCAATACCACTCCAGGCCTCAGAGGCTCTCATCAGGGTCCCCAGTCTCTGAAATGGAAAATGTCCACTTAACCCTGCTGAGTCAGTTAAGCAAAACTTAGTATTGATACCGAATTGCTACATGATATTACATGGCGGTCGGTTGACCCAGCTGCCACTCACTGCTGTTGTTCAGTCACCAAATCGTGTTTGACTCTTAGCAACCCCATGGACTGCAGCACACCAGCCATTCACTACCTAGTTGTTATGGATGCTCACAGATTGTTACCTTGCTTTTGTTTGGGTAACCTTAAGATAAAACTAATGATCCTTTGGGATCTGGTCCTTTACTCTCCTCCCTCTAGGCAGACAGATTCTTCAGCATATAAATCAGATTAGATTTCGTCTCTGATTCAAATTTCTCATGGTTTCCCAGAGAAATAAGTAAGACTCACAAAGCCCTGCGAATCTTCACCCTTCTCATCCTTTAGCCACGTCCAGCTTCTCTGCTCATTTCAACCTTAGAGCCTTTGTGGTTGCTGGTTTCCCTGCCAGGAATGCTCTTCCCCAAGATCTTTGTGTGATCACCTCAATATTATCACCTTGTCTTAGCACGAATGTCACCGCCTCAGAGAAGTCTTCCCTGACCACCGTAACAAGATAGATACTCTTCCTCGCTCTTACTTTCTTCCCCAGTTACCCTATTTTACTATCTTCATACACTTATCACTGTATGGATTTATGTTGTATTGTTTATGTCATTTTCTTTGCTTGCTTTTTTTTTTTAATCATCCATCCATTTATTCATTTATGTCCACATTCAACAAGAATAAATTCCACGTAGGCTGAAGGTCATTTGTCCAGTTGCCTACCTTATATTCAGAGAATAGTAGTCTGTTCTTAAGTAAATATTTTTGGGCAAAGGATTAAAGGGACAAATGAAGCAACGGGGTAGCTTTCTCTGCTTCTTGCATCATTTATCTTCTTCCAGTGTTTCATCTTCATGAAATTCTCACATGCATCCTCTCAACCAGGCCCCATATTTCACAAATATCCTCTAGAAACCCCTAAACTGACTTTGAAGTCAAGATTTTCCTCATCCCTGTAGACAAACAGGAAACGCAACTGAACATCTCTATTTCTAAACTGCTAACGGTAGCTCCTTCGACTTCCACCCCGTTAAGCCTACCCACAGTTATTAACAAGAAGGCCCCCAAACCCCCTCTGCTAAATGCTCACATATTCTCATAAGTTTATCAAATTAAATGATGGAAGTTGAGCAGGCTGTGGGAAGTTTAACATATTGTGCCAATTAAGATTACATGTGCATTTCAGAGACATTATGTCTTATTGATTTTGAGAAATGTGCTATCTTAAAAGAGCCCAGATACAAAATGGAAGCCAATAGCAATTCCTCAAACGTCTTTAAACCATATATTTTTAATCGATTTCATGCAGGTGTATCAGCAAGAATTTGATCAGAGAAGCAGAAGTGATAAAAAAAGATTGATTATAGGGATTTGACTTTGTGTAATTATGGGACTTGTTAAGTCATTATGTAAATCCACTGCCTTCATGGCTAGTACTGGGTCTAGTTCAGCTGGGAGAAGCCGGAGGGAAGAAGGGCATGAAGTGTGGAAGATGAAGGACAAAGTGAAACCTAGTGAAGGTTAGTGGGTACTTGTGTTGGTCTCTCGCTGGAATTCACGGTGGTCTTCTTTGATTGCTTCCATGCTTTCTACTTTGATGGCATGGGTGACTGCAAAAGAACTGATGCTCTTTGCTCTTTACCGAGTGGGAGCTGAAAGAACTGAGGCCTGGATGTTGCCCCATACCGCCAAGGTGAGCCAGCATGTCTGTGACAATGTGGAGGCGCAATAGCGCTTGACTCGCGACCAGTCTTCCCTGCATAAACATGGCTACCGCTTCACTTTCACCTTCTAAATCTTGAACGCATTTTTCTTTCAGCCAATTCCAGCTCGAATCATTCAAGGAAAAATGTTCCTGTCTTAGCTGCTCTCACACAACCCCAAGTCACCGTAGAAAGTAGCAGATCTTATAAATCCCTACCATCCACACAGTCATAAATGTCTACTTCTTTGAAGCTCATTGATTCCATATCATTCTGGGTACTCATTTACACTTTACTTCCAAGCAGTGCCTCACTTTTAGGAAGTCACTTAAATATTGCACTGGCTAATTAAGGGCATTTTGATGATATTTCTAACTGGCTCTTATGCCATTACATCCTGACTCTGTGATCTACCTTTTTGTTTTTCTTTTGAAGGTTTGTTTATTTTTGGCTGCTCTGGGTCTTTGCTGCCTGCGGGCCTTCTCTAGTTGCGGTGAGCATAGGCTACTATTCCTTGAGGTGTGCTGGCTTCTCACTGCTGTGGCTTCTCTTGTGGCTCCCAGGCTCTAGAGCACAGGCACAGTATCTGCGGTGCAGCGGCTTAGTTACCCTGGGATCCTCCCAGACTAGGGATTGAACCCACGTCCCTTACATCGGCAGGCGGACGCTTAACCAACAGACCAGCAGGGAAGTCTAGTCTTCTTATTTTTTAATTTAAAAGAACTGAATATAGAAAACTCAACCAATCAAAATGATCTTTGATCAATGTGCATACCTATATTCTAGGTCTAAATCTAGGAAGTTTTATAATATTTATTTTTTCAGATATAAATATCGAACTCTTTGTGGATGAAATGACATGATGTGTGTGATTTGCTTCAAAGTAATAAGGGAAAGAAGGAAGTGCCAGAGAAGGAAGGGAGTAAATAAGAAATACAATAGAAAATAAAAGAATAATTGCTGAGGTTCATAATTGTTGATGTGGGTAATGGGTTCATTACACACACCATTCCCTCTACTTATGTATATGTTTGAAATCTCCATAAGTGTTTATAGAAACAGTTGCTTGCCAAAGACTTTTGGTTATTGCATTTTGTTTTTTCTCAATTTACTATTGACTAAGAAAAATGAGGTGCCTTCATTATAAGATCCCCAGGGAGACAGAGCCCTCTGCCCATATGATAATTTATACCTACTGGTCCTCATAAATTATTCTCCCCAGCCCCAACCTTCTGGTTGCAATTCCAGACCTGGGAACATTTGTTCACTGACACAGCAAGACATTATTCAATATGCAAAATGTAATACAATCCCCTGTATTGCTTCACCCTTGACCTCCCTCAGCCCCTCTTCTGGCAGAGCCTTTCTGGTCCAGTTTCAGAGAGAATAAATCTCCTGCCTCATGTCTGTGTTGGTCACCCAGCTGTGAAAGCCAGGAAGTGGACTTGGAAGTCTGTTTCTTACAAAGATTTGAATGAATTCTGTTGTATCAGCCCCCTCTTACATCCTTTTGAGAACTGACTTCAGTTTTTGGCTCCATTAAATCAATTATAATTAGTCCTTGGAATTTCCAACTTCCAAAATGATACTGACATATATTGTTTCCTATTATCCCACCTATAATGCTTTTTGTTTTTATTAATTAGTATCATTTTTATCCTTCATTCCAAATTTTAGGGTTGAGAGGGAGCTAGAGATAAGCACATTTGTTTAATCCAATCCCTTTAGCTGAAAATCCCTGCTTGAGCCTGTCAGCCCAGATCATTGCCTCCCTTTATTTTCACAGGACTCATCTCTGGTGTCTTGTGTGGATCTATCTTCTTCCTCATATGTTAACTGGTTGAATATTTTGAACCATGCCTTCCCGGACTTGCAGTATCTGCCAGGCTCACCTGCTGAACCAGATTCCTACTTTTAGAATCTTTTGATCAGTACGGTCTCTCCAGACACGAGTAATGCTTCCTTGGAGAATTAGTATCTAGCTTAACCAAATCACTCAGAGTGATCATTACCATCAGAAGTATCAAGACATACTGTGGAAGAGACACTGATGCGTACTTTACAAGCAGAAACCAGGAGAATTCTACCTTCTGGAAGCTTATAGCGTCAAATCCTGCTTGGAAACAGCAGCTCTGTGAGTTCAGCTGAGTCCATTAATAGGTTCAGTAAAAGGGATTGTCTTTCTCTTATAGGAATCAAAGGTTCCTTCTGGTCATTTTATTTTTAGTATGTGAGACATCTTTGGAGTTAGTGGCAAGCTTCCAGAGGTGATGATGATAGCTCCCCTCTGTCCACCTTGTAGAGCTGGCAGAGAGGGAAACCAGCAAAAGAAGAAGCCAGGGCATTGGAAGAAATCCTGGGAAGTTTTGCCTGTGGAATGAGGGGTGGGGGGAGGTCCTTTTCCTCCACCACAATCTCAATTTTGTTGAGATCCAGAAGGAATTATGATCCTGAGCCAATTTGTAAAGCTGCATTTGGAATGTGTACTTGGATTTAGACAGTGCTCTCTACTAACACTAAAAGAGTGATTTTGACACAGCATGTGTGTGTGCTAAGTCCCTTCAGTGGTATATGACCTTTTGTGACTCTATGGACTATAGCACCCCACGCTCCTCTGTCCATGGGATTCTCCAGGCAAGACTATGGCAGTGGATTGCCGTTTCCTTCTCCGGGGGATCTTCCGGATCCAGGAATCGAACCTGCATCTCTTATGTCTCCTGCACTGCCAGGAGCATTCTTTACCTCTAGCATCACCTCTGACACAGTAATTAGAGTTAAATACTTAAAGGAAGATGGTCCACTATTCTGCAAGCCCTGGTTTTTGCTTCTTCATTAATACTTCTTGTTGCAAGCTCAGACAGAGCCTTCTGATAATAGCACATTTTTTTCCTCCACTTTCTTTTGCTTCTGCCTCCTCTGCTTCTTCTCTTCAATTATTATTATTTAACATTCATTCCCTGTTAGCTCAACTGGTAAAGAATCTGCCTGTAATGCAAGAGACCCCAGTTCTATGCCTGGTTGGGAGGATCCCCTGGAGAAGGGATAGGCTATCCACTCTAGTATTCTTGCCTGGGAAATCCTGTGGACAGAGGAGCCTGGTGGGCTACAGTCCATGGGGTTGCAAAGAGTTGAACCCAACTGAGCAACTAAGCCCAAGAACATCACAACATTCATTGAGTTCTTGATATTGGAGATTAGAAAGAGTAGTAAGACATATCTCTTGTCCTCAAGGAGCTTACCATCAATACAGGAACACTGAACTTTGGGACTAGTATTCAGTTAAGAAGAGCATGTGCATGATCAATCGCTCAGTCGTGTCTGACCCTTTTTGTGACTCCATGGATTGTACCTGGCCAGGCTCCTCTGTCCATGGGCTTTTCCAGGCAAGAAGAATGGAATGGTCTGCCATTTCCTTCTCCAGGGGATCTTCCCGACCCAGGGATCAAACCGATGTCTCCAGCATTGACAGGTGGATTCTTTACCATTGAGTCACCTGGAAAGCCCTCAGTTAAGAAGAGGAGATAAAATTCCAAAAAGAACCAGATTTTCATTTTCCATTTTCTTTTTTCTTTAACCTGGTGCTCTGTGACAATCTAGAGGGTTGGATGGGGTAGGATTGGGAAGGAGATTCAGGAGGGAGGGGACATACATATGCCTATGGATGGTTCATGTTAATGTATGGCTGAAGCAACACAATATTGTGAGGCAATTATCCTCCAATTACAAACAAATACATTTAAAAAACCTTCATTCTCATTCTCTGCTTTACTCTGTGTCTGTGCAGATGCATGTCACCATCATGTGCAAGCCTTCCAATTTTGCATGGTTAACGCACATGTGACCCACATTTGCCCAACTCCCTTGTTTTTTCACAGAAGGATGTGTCATCTTTGGTTTGGATTCGTTAGTTCTTAATGAGGAAGTCTGCCTCAAACTCACCCATCCTTTTTGTGGGAGAGGTGTCACCCTTCCCTTCTCCTGAAATAAAACTGGTTGCAAACAAACCTCATCTGTTTCATGTTTCTGTGTGCGCGACTCATGAGGTTAGAATTGGTTTCTTCCATTATCTTAATTGAATCCATCTTCTACATGTAAACATTTTAAAGGGAAATGTGAATTGTGCAAGGGTAGAATGGGACCCTTAGTTTGAGGCCTCTTTTTGTTATTAATTGGCTGCATTTCCCATGCTGTTCAGGCATGGTTTTTTGCCTCAGTTTCCCAATCCTGGGAATTCCCTTTAGAGTAATGGCTGTTTATTTCATGAATGTTGCAGATAAGAAAAAGTTTGCATGAACAGGCATGAAACATACTTTCTGTTTAAACCACTTTTGAGGCTGGAACATCACAAAATATAGCTTCCCATTGCCCCAGCACAAAGCAAAGATGTATAATGTTTTATAGTTCCTCTGTGTAGTTCAAAGTTTGTTTTGAATTTATTAATCAGTTGCAAGCCTCCTTTCTTGTTTTGGGGAAAGCTATATTGTTCTGATGAGATAAAATAAGCTTAAATGTGTCCAACTTGTGAAGATAAATTTTTCTATGCCTTATAATTCCCTGTCTTCATTTTCTTCACATTATGCCTTTTCTTCTATATCCATATGTTATTTTTGCCTGATTAAAGTGAAAGTAACTTTATCGAAAAAGAAAAAAAAAATAAAGTGAAAGTACCTTTAAAAAGTCTAGCAGTGAGATTAAATTTTCTCCTTGTTCAAATAGACTATTAAAAAAAGATCTAGGTCCATAAGGTTGTAGGGGATAAAATTAAGATATTTTGAAATATCTTAATGATTTTTCTTTTAAATTAAGATATTTTGCATCTATGTACAGCATATCTGAAGTTGTTTCTGCTCTTATTCCACCTTAATAGGAAAATCTGTTTCCATAAAATAAACAGTAGTTCCATTGCCATGGATTCTTTATCTTATGAGACTAAGGATTACTATGATGCCTTGAGAATATTATTCAGTTTACCAAAATCTGGTTTGTACATACATTTTCAAAAATTGCATGAAATCATGCATGTCGTTCTCCACAAAGCAGACAGTCATATTTTAAAACATTATTTAAATAATGCCTCATCTCTCCTTAAGATTCCATGTAGATTTTCTGTTGTATTTAGAACAGAACCCAAACTCCTTCCTGTGGCCTTTGAGGCCCAATGTCATTTGACTCAGGCCTCTTCTGCACATTTTTTTCCTCCATTTCCTTCCACTTACTATATTCCCCAATACTAACTCATTGATTCGTTTATTCACTTGACAAGTATTTTTTGAGGGCCTAATATGTATTAGGCCGACTCTTTGTGACCCCATGGACTGTAGCCTACCAGGCTCCTCTGTCCATGGGATTTTCCAGGCAATAGTACTGGAGTGGATTGCCATTTCCTTCTCCAGGGGATCTTGCCGACCCAGGGGTCAAACCTGGGTCTCCCGCATTGTAGACAGACGCTTTACCATCTGTCTACAATGTAATATGTATTAGGTACTGTTATATGTGGGGCTTCCTGGTGGCTCAGGGGTAAAGAATCTGCCTGCAGTGCAGGAGATGCAAGAGACATGGGTCCAATCCCTAGATTGGAAAGATCCCCTGGAGGAGGAAACGGCAACCCACACCAGTGTTCTTGCCAGAACAATCCCATGGGCTTGGTGGGCTATATAACCCATGGTGTTGCAAAGAGTCAGTCATGACTGAGCATGCATGCACACTGTTCTATACACTATAAATACAACTTAGAACAAATGCAGCAAAGTCTTTCCTCATATGGAATTAGTAACTTGGGTGACAAATAATAAACACAATAATATGTTATGTGTTAGGACATCCAGTGAAACCAAATACAGTGTACTGCAGCTGTTGCTGCTGCTGCTGCTAAGTCGCTTCAGTCGTGTCCGACTCTGTGTGACCCCAGAGACGGCAGCCCACCAGGCTCCCCCGTCCCTGGGATTCTCCAGGCCAGAATACTGGAGTGGGTTGCCATTTCCTTCTCCAGTGCTTGAAAGTGAAGAGTGAAAGTGAAGTCGCTCAGTCGTGTCTGACTCTTAGGGACTCCATGGACTGCAGCCTACCAGGCTCCTCTGTCCATGGGATTTTCCAGGCAAGAGTACTGGAGTGGGGTGCCATTGCCTTTTCCGAAATACAGTGTACACTTCGGGGCAAAGATGGAGGAAGATCTCTGGTTGGGTAGTAAGGGAGTCCTCTTTAAGACGATAACATTTTAAAAGAAGTGAATGGAATGAGAGGATGGATGAATGAGGAGGTTTGGAGAAAGAGCATTCTAGGTAGAGGAAACAGTGAATGCAAAGGCTTGATCTAGAAGTAAGTTTGTGTGTTTGATGCACCAAGAGAAGGGGGTGGAAAAGAATGAGTGAGGGAAGAATGGACTACGAGATCATAGAGACTGGCAGGACCAGGTCATGTAAGAACTTGTAGATGAAAAGCTGGATTTTATTCTGAGTGTGTTGGGAATATATTTTCAAAGTGTAAGAGAAGAAGCTAGGGTTGGGGGTTGGAGGGCATTACTGCATTTGTATAGGTGAGTGTGCATGCAGGCTAAGTCACTCCAGTCGTATCTGACTCTTTGTGACTCTATGGAGTGTAGACTGCCAGGCTCGTCTGTCCATGGGATTCTCCAGGCAAGAACACTGGGGTGGGTTGCCATGCCCTTCTCCAGGGGATCTTTCTGATCCGGGGATCAAACCTGCATCTCTTACATCTCCTCTGTTGGCAGGTGGGTTCATTACGCCTAGTGCCACCTGGGAAGTGAATAGGTGAGAGATGATGGAATCTGGGACTAGGAACGGAGAAGGCGATGGCACCCACTCCAGCACTCTTGCCTGGAAAATCCCATGGACGGAGGAGCCTGGTAGGCTGCAGTCCATGGGGTTGCTAAGAGTCGGGCACGACTGAGCGACTTCACTTTCACTCTTCACTTTCATGCATTGGAGAAGGAAATGGCAACCCACTCCAGTGTTCTTGCCTGGAGAATCCCAGGGACAGGGGAACCTTGTGGGCTGTTGCCTCTGGGGTCGCACAGAGTCGGACACGACTGAAGTGGCTTAGCAGCAGCAGCAGGGATTAGGAAAATGGCAATAGATTGTGAAGAAATGTCTGGGTTCTAGAATTTTTACCATGACATTTATTATTTTATTTTATAAATTTTTTCATTGAGATTAAATAAATTGCAAGATTTAAAAATGTTCAATGTGCTGATTTTATATTTGTATACACTATGAAAATATTCCCCTCAAAAAGTTAATTACCATTGATGCATTCATCAATTCACATATTTACTGGATTTTTTTGTTTGTTTGTTTCGGGTGAGAACATTTAAATTCTCCTCTCTTAGCAGTTTCAGAGTTTTTTTTTTTAAGATTACATCAAAGGTATTACTGTTGGATTCGATATACTATGTAAGAGGTCAATGAATTTAAGGATGACTCCTGCAGTTTTAGCCGAAGCAACTGGATTAGTGAAGGCTCCATTTACTAAAAGTGGAAAGATTGAGAGAGGATCATGATTTGAGGGGAAAGAAAGGGTTTTGTTTTTTATTTTTTGGATACACAGAATCTGAGCTGCCTGTTAGAGATTCATTGGAAGATGTCTAGGCAATTCAAAATGTAAATCTGAAGCTTATGGCGGAGTTTGTGTCTGGGATATCCAGATGGTATTTGCAACTGAAACAGCAGCTAAAATAAATTAGGGAGTTGATGTGGCTAAAAAAGGGGGAAGAAGAGGAGAAATTGCCTGCACGAGAGGTTGTGGAGGGCCATTAGTTGAGGCAGAAGGAAAACTGGACTGTGTAATTTTCTGGAAACTAAGATGCTAAAGACTTTCAAGTGGAGGAAATAATCACCAGTGTCAAAGCCTATCAGCCAGGTCATGTGAGGTGAGGACTGTCTGGACAACTGGATTTGGCAGCAGAGAACCACTGGTCACCTTGACAAGAGTCACTGATGTGCAGCAGTGGGGTGGAATTTAGCAAATTGATATTATTCAGCAATTTAGCAGCTGGCTTGGGCTTCCCTGATAGCTCAGTTGGTAAAGAATCCACTTGCAATGCAGGAGACCTCAGTTCAATTCCTGGGTCATGAAGATCCACTGGAGAAGGGATAGGCTACCCACTCCAGTATTCTTGGGCTTCCTTTGTGGCTCAGCTGGTTAAGAATCTGCCTGTAATGCAGGAGACCTGGGTTCGATCCCTAGGTTGGGAAGATCCCCTGGAGAAGGGAAAGGCTACCCACTCCAGTATTCTGGCCTGGAGAATTCCATGGACTGTATCAAAGAGTTGGACATGACAGAGTGACTTTCACTTTAAGACATACATTGAATTCAAAAATAAAGCAATATTATTTTTGTTTAGTAATGCATTAATGTTAAGACTAAAATAGCTGAGGTTACCAGAGTTCAAGGTCTTTGTGAAGTTACTTGAAACTTCCAGTTCATAACAAAAGTGAGTACAGGGGAGAGGAAGTGTAGGACCAGAAGAGTAGTTAGTAAGACTCCTAGCAGCACCATGTGGCTGCTGAGATATAATAAAAAAAAAAAAAAAGTGAGTACAGGAGGTGAGTTCTTCAGTTATAGGTACTCAGACTCACAGGCAGTGTGGGATGAAGTGATTGTGCATAATTTCCAGGGCCAAATAGTCTGAGTTCAAATCCTTGATTTCTGTCTGTCCAAATTTCACTCAAACTCTTGAGTTTTTATTTCTTTGCACAAAGTAGGAATAATATTGGCAACGTCAAGAAATTGCTACTAGAATTTACTGGAATAACATGTGTAAAGGGACTAGTAGCACAGTCCCTTACCTTCCCTCTCTGAGAAGTTTTAGAAAAGTCACACAAACACCACCTGTGCCACAGCTTATGCCAAAAGAGGGGCTTCTGTCTCCTTGGATTTCTCTTATTCTGGAGAAATAAAAATAGTTCAATTAAAAATGTCAGCTTCATCCAAGTGTGGATAAAGTTAGTCCCCATGCTTAGAACACTTTCCCTGGGAGAAGTGATCCTGTTGTTTTCTTTTTAAAGAGAAGCAATGTCTGGATAAACAAGAAGATCCTACTGTGTAGCACAGAGAAATATATTCCATATCCTGTGATCAACCATAATGGAAAAGAATATATATGTATAACTGAACCACTTTGCTGTACAGCAGAAACAACATTGTAAATCAACTAGACTCCAATAAAAAAGAGAAGCAATTTCTGTGCCCCGCCCCCAACCTCAATGCTTCTCTCTCTCCCTCTCACCTTGCTCCGTCTCTCATCTCTCTCAACATTCTCTTAATTTTTCTGTACATTTCTACTTTCTTCTGTCTACTTCCCTTGGTTTCTGATTTTACAGATGATGTGAAGATGCTGGGAAAGATGGAGGGCAGGAGGAGAATGGGGGAGACAAAGGATGAAATGGTTAGATGGCATCATCGACTCAGAGGACATCAGTTTGAGCAAACTCCAGGAGTTAGTGAAGGACAGAGGAGCCAGGTGTGCTGCAGTCCATGGGGTCACAAAGAGTCAGACAGAACTTAGTGACTGAACAACAAATGTGTGTTGGGGGGAAGGGGACGTCTTAATTTGTAAAGACGTGGTTGACACCAGTGATGGCTGCGTCACTGACGTTTTCTCTAGGAATTCCCACCAGGTGATTCCCCGACTCTCCTCCAGCTCTTCTGCTTCTGTGTGGCTGAGGACAGAGAGGACTCATTCCTGTTCTTGTGTTGCACATAGCATGACAGAAGACCTCCATGGAAACTTCTACGGATCTTACCTGTGATCTCTCTCAGACTCGTCCCTTTTCCCCAGACTTCTCCTCTTTCCATGAAATATCTTCTTAGTTGGGGAATCTGCATCCTCAGCAGCTCATGGAGCTACAGAACTCCTGCCCTCTGTGCATGATCCACCAGGCTGTCCCTTCACTCTCATAGTCCTTCCTCCCTGTCTCTGAGTTGCTTTCCGGCAGCGGGTCCTGGTCCTCCTGTGTAGGTAGGACTATTCCTGCATAGTCATTGATCAGGAAGTAGAAGACTTTCAGGCCGAGTGACAAATAATGGCATTTCAGAAAGCTGAGTCCTGGAAGGGATTACTCTCCGGAGAGTTGTGAGTTCCGCTGCATCTTTTGTTTATTTCATGGAGGTGAATGAGCCTGCAGAGACAAATGTGCTCCAAGATGTCCCTGGAGCAAGGTTACAGCCCTGGTTTTTGCCTAGGTTGTGCCTGTCACACTCCACTGCTGCTCACACAGAGGAAGGAGAGGCAGGCTTTGCTCTGGACTCATTGAGGTGTGCAAGAGGAAAGGGGACCCACACACTGACCCGAGCTGGGCTTTCTCTGTCTCTTGTAGGTAGTCAGATTTTCTGTGCATGTGTCCTTGGGGAGCCTTCAAGTGCTTACATGAACTTGACAAGCACCTGTGATTTATATTTTGAATCTTGCCCAAGTTTGTACAGTGAACTTTTGGTTTAGACTGTGGGGGACATTTTGAGCCGACACTGAGAAGGCTGCTTGAAAACCAAATGATGTAAGTTGAGGTGCAACTGCTCTGAATTGTTTTTAAATGGAGTAAATAAGAACTTCTGGAAACATGTACGCAGAGCCAGTGTGGAGATTCTTGGCTAAGAACAGATGGGGATGGGAGATCCGTGTGAACTCTGAAAAGCCTTGCTACCCACATTTCAGTTTTCACTTATGCTTCACAAAGAAGCATCTGTTACATAAACCACAGAAGCCCATCAACGTTACTGAATCTTGAAGCTCAAGGTGGGTTGAGAAGCAGAGTGTCAAATGTGGGTCTCATGATTTCAATCAAGTCCTGTTAGAAAGATTCATCTTTACAAAATGAACTGTGTGTTTGGAAAAAATAACCTCGAAAAATTCCCACAACCAATACCTGAAGGAAATCTTTTGCATTTTAGATAAGTTGCAGTCTTTTATGAACTTGAACTTGCAGTGTCAGTATCCCAACATCTTATAAAAGAGCCAGATGAGTGTATTTGCTGTTCTAGGTGAATCTCTGGGTTACAGGAAATGTTTTAAGGCTCGTTTTGGTTTTCTTTTTAAGGAAGTATCAATAGTTTTAAATAACAAAAGCAAATTCACCCAACTTGCTACAGAATGCTAATCTACAAAGACTTGACTGTTTTCAGAAAATGAAAGTCACTGACTTGTGTTTGACTCTTTTGCGAGTCCATGAATTGTAGCCTGCCAGACTCCTCTGTCCATGGAACTCTCCAGGCAAGAATACTGGAGTGGGTTGCCACGGCCTTCTCCAGGGGATCTTCCCAACTTGGGGATTGAACCTGGGTCTTCTGCATTGCAGGCAGATTCTTTATCATCTGGGAAAGGCTTGAAAACCCCAAGCCTATGACAGTTTTCAGAACCCCATAAATCAGCTTTATGTCCACCATGTGAAAGTTCTAAAATCTTAGAAGAGAACGTTAAAAGTAAAATCTCAAAGGCCACTCTAGCTGCTGTTTTTCCACATAAAATGAACTACAATAACAGCAACAGAGGAACAAGACCAAAATTCCAACCCCAACTGCAGACGACTGCCAGATGGTTCTTATCTCATAAAAACTCACATAAATATCAAGAAGGCACATCAGATCTTCTGTTTTTTTTTGTTGTTGTTGTTGTTGTGTTTCTACCACTTGTTATCTTATCTATAAATTTTCCCCAGAGTGGGAATTAAATAGGATCCTTCCTTCTACATTTGTTATCTACTTTAGGAATTAAGGGGGATCCTACCATCTTTTCTCATGAGATTGTGAACTGTGATGGTTGATGAAAAGCGCTCAGTTGCAAGGCATCGGATTCAACTAAACACCAGCTTCTTTGGTCCTCAAGACACTACGGAGGGCACGGAGTTTGGAATGTTCTCTACTGTGAAGTTCCTGGGGCCCTTGGGGAAATACAAGCTCCTGCAGAAGTGCATTTGAGCAGTGACACTTCAGTAGTTGCTTTGTTTCTCTGGGTTGAGATGAGAAGTTTTCTTACATGGAACGTGTTCACCATGGTGAAAGCCCATCATGTTGATGGTGGGACTTCCCTGGTGGCTCAGTGGTAAAGAATCTGCCTGCCAAGCATGAGACACGGGTTTGATCCCTGGTCTGGGAAGATACACTGGAGAAGGAAATGGCAATCCACTCCAGTATTCTTGCCTGGGAAATCCTATGAATAGAGGAGCCTGGCGGGCTACAGTCCATTGGGTTGCAAAGAGTTGGGACACGATTTAGCAACTGGTGTGCAAAAAAAAAAGAAAAAAGAAAAAATGGTAGATAGAATGAATTCTACCTGATTCTAGATGCTGAAGATAATTCAGCTATATAAGTTTGGGTTCTGGACTTATCTCTTTAACAAAACAAACCATATGAGAGTTTAAGGCTGGTCAGGATGCTGGCTATGGCGTCACAGGTTTAAAATGATCAAAAAACTTCATGTTTTCCAAAAATTCCTATGCAATTGTGTTAACTCATGTAATAAGGAGCTATTGTTTTTCTAAAGGATGATATTATACAAAAATTTCCAGGGTGTTTTTCATAAACCCTCAAAGATGGAATGTTGGTAAAACATGGCATATACTGCACATTATCGGTCAGTTTTTGCAGAGTAGTTATTGTTCCTATTGCACCATAGTCATTTCTCTTTTTGTGTGTGTGCATAGTTTTGTGTGCACAGAGTGTGTGCATAGCACTTTGGCCCCTTGATAAGAAGAGCTAACTCATTGGAAAGGACCCTAATGCTGGGAAAGATTGAAGGCAGGAGGAGAAGGGGGTGACAGAGGATGAGATGGTTAGATAGCATCACCGATTCAATGGACATGAATCTCAGCAAACTCCAGGAGATAGTGAAGGACAGGGAAGCCTGGCATGCTGCAATCCATGGGGTCGCATAGAGTTAGACATGACTTAACAATGGAACAACAACAAAATAATCTTGTCTTAGTAGTTATCAAGTACCTGAAAAGCAGAGGCTCTATTATTGGTTTTTTTATTTACCTTTTCTAGAGGGGAAATGGAGGCTCCATTATGGGGTATCTGCTACTGGAGGAGAGGGCTGAGGACTAACCACCGAGGCTCTCAGTCCTTGTTTTGCACCGTCATCAAGAGTCAGGACTTCATGAAGACCCTGGAGGTGTGATGAGGACATCTTAGATACCTTTACACAGCTCTTGCTTTATGCCCATGCTCAGAGGACAAATCCTGGGTGCCTCTTCAGGGAACTAACCTTGCCCCACTCTACCCATCATCTTACTTACTTTCTGCTTTATGTCTTGGCTCATGGCAGAACTAGATGAAGTATTTTTTGTTTGTTTGTTTTACTCCTGAGAGTGGCAAAAATAACTTCAAGCAATCTTTGCTTTCCAGTCTATGTTTAAACATATTGAAACACAGTAATTGACATCGACCACATAAGAAGACTGACCGTATGCCAAGTACAGAGAAGGTGGTGTGGGTGTTCTCTGTTCTTCTCAATCCTTCTGTTCTCACCCATCATAATCAGCATGGTGACCGTCTTCCTTTTCTTTGATGGAAACAAGTGAGTTTCTATCTCGTGGCCTTTACATCTGCTGATGCTTTTGTCTGAACTGCTTTGAAATGCTCCTCCCTCTGCCTTGTATAACTGATGCTGCTCATCCCTTGGGTCTCAGCCCAGTGTCACTTTCTTAAGGAGACTCCTATGACCAACTTCTCTGTCACAGCATTCACCGCACTTACTCTATTGGAATGATCTTGTTTATTGGCTTATATTCTTATTTTCCATCTCCCCTCATAAGAATATACACTGCCAAAGAGAAGGAACCTTGCCTGTCTTATTTTCTGCTCTGTTCCCAGTATGCAGAGCACTTTGTAGTATGTACACAACCTACTCTACTGGCTGAATAAATGATCTCATGGTTAGATACTGAATAATAGTTTGTAACAACCGTATGAAATATTACTTTTCTCATTAAGAAAAAATGAGACTTGGGGAAATTAAGTAATTATCTTGGTATTGCAGAGCCAGCAAATGGAATGTTTTGTTACTGAATTTGTCAGATTTTCATGATCACCAGTAACTGTATCTTTGTTCCCATTTTCAGCCTTGTCACACAATCACAAGAATCACCTTGAAATGTAACTAATGTGCTTAACCCTAGGACATTCGTTCATTTATTTATACCTTGATAAACTCCAGTGAAATTTC
Organism: Bos grunniens; assembly: GCF_055505025.1. Classification (NCBI taxonomy): domain Eukaryota; kingdom Metazoa; phylum Chordata; class Mammalia; order Artiodactyla; family Bovidae; genus Bos; species Bos grunniens. The sequence continues at coordinate 53,222,514 of NC_141176.1, forward strand.
AAGTGACCAGAATACACACTCTGAGCTAGATAATGTTTGCGATCAAATCAGTGGAAGAAGATAAACATCCCAAGAGTAGATGAGATTTAAAATGTAGGATGTACATTGAGGTGCATGTATCTTTTTGAAATAGTGTTTTAATTTTTTTCTGGCTTTATACCCAGGAATGGAATTCCTGGATCATATATTTTATTTTTAGTTTTTTGAGGAACTTCTGTTTTATTGTTCATAGTGGCTGCACCAATTTACATTCCCATCAAAAGTGTGCAAGGGCTCCCTATACTCCACATTTTCACCACATTTGCTATTTGCAAGCTTTTTCATGCTAGCCATTCTGACAGGTATGAAGTCATATCTCATTGTTGCTTTGATTTGCAGTTTTCTAATAATTAGCAATATTAAACACCTTTGCAAGCGCCTGTTAACCATCTGTATGTCTTTGAGAAAATGCCTGTTCAAGTCTTTTGCCCATTTTTTGATTGGGTTGTTTTCATTATATTGAGTTGTATAAGCTGTTTATATATTTTAGAATATTAACTCCTTGCTGCTCATACCATTTGTGAATATTTTCCCATTCAGTAGGTTGTATTTTTCTTTTGTTAATGGTTTCCTTTGCTGTGAAAAAACTTTTAACTTGAATTAGTCATATTTGCTTATTTTTGGTCTTGCCTTAAGAGACAGATCCAGAAAAATATTGCTATGGTTTATGTCAAAGAGTGTTCTGCCTATGTTTTCCTCTAGGAGGTCTATAGTTTCAGGTCTTATATTTAAGTGTTCAATCCTCCTTATTTTTGTATATGGTGTGAGGAAATGTTGTAACTTCATTCTTTATGTATTTGTCCAGTTTTCCCAGCACTGTTTAGCAGCACTATTTACAATAGCCAAGATGTGGAAGCAACCCAGATATCCATCATCAGGTGAATGGCTAAAAAATGTGCAGTTTTTTCTATTGTTAGACCTAGAGAATATTATGCTTGGTGAAATAAGCCAGACAATGACAGATACTATATGATATCATTTAGGCATGGAATCTAACAATTACAACAAATAAATTAATATAGCAAAGAAGAAACAGCCTGACAGATGTAGAAAACAAACTAGAGGTTACTAGTGGGGAGACAGAAGGGGGAGTTGCAAGATAGGGGTATGAGATTCAGAAATGTGAATTACTATGTATAAAATAGATAAGCAATAAGGATATACTGTACAGCACAGGGAAATATAGCGATTATTTTTCTAATAGCTTTTAATGGACTGAATAATCCATAAAAATGTTATGCTGTACACCAGAAACTAACATAACACTGCAAATCCACTGTCAGTTCAGTTCAGTCGCTTGGTCATGTCCGACTCTTTGCGACCCCATGGACTGCAGCACTCCAGCTTCCCTATCCATCACCAACTCCCAGAGTTCACTCAAACTCATGTCCATCGTGTCGGTGATGTCATCCAACCATCTCATCCTCTGTTGTCCCCTTCTCCTCCCTCCTTCAGTCTTTCCCAACATCAGGGTCTTTTCCAGTGAGTCAGTTCTTCACACCAAATGGCCAAAGTATTGGAGTTTCAGCTTCAACATCAGTCCTTCCAATGGATACTCAGAACTGATTTCCTTTAGGATTGATTGGTTGGATCTCCTTGCAGTCCAAGGGACTCTCAAGAGTCTTCTCCAACACCACAGTTCAAAAACATCAATTCTTCTGTGCTCAGCTTTCTTTATAGTCCAATTCTCACATCCATACATGACTACTGGAAAAACCATAGCTTTGACTAGTTGGATCTTTGTTGGCAAAGTAATGTCTCTGCTTTTTAATATACTGTCTAGGTTGGTCATAGCTTTCCTTTCAAGGAGCAAGCGTCTTTTAATTTCATGGCTGCAGTCACCATCTGCAGTGAATTTGGAGCCCAAGAAAATGAAGTGTTTCATTGTTTCCACTGTTTCTCCATCTATTTGCCATGAAGTGATGGGACCGGATGCCATAATCTTAGTTTTCTGAATGTTGAGTTTTAAGCCAACTTTTTCACTCTCCTCTTTCACTTTCATCAAGAAGATCTTTAGTTCTTCTTCACTTTCTTCCATAAAGGTGGTGTCATCTATGTATCTGAAGTTATTAATATCTCTCCTGGAAATCTTGATTCCAGCTTGTGCTTCATCCAGCCCAGTGTTTTACATGATGAACTCTGCATATAAATTAAATAAGCAGGGTGAAAATATACAGCCTTGATGTACTCCTTTCCTGATTTGGAACCAGTCTGTTGTTCCATGTCCAGTTCTAGCTGTTGCTTCTTGACCTGCATACCCATTCCTCAGGAGGCAAGTCAGGTGGTCTGGTAGTCCCATCTTTTTAGGAAATTTTCACAGTTTGTTGTGATCCACACAGTCAAAGGCTTTGTCATAGGCAATAAAGCAGAAATAGATGTTTCTCTGGAACTCTCTTGTTTTATCAATGATCCAGGGGATGTTGGCAATTTGATCTTTGGTTCCTTGGCCTTTTCTAAATCCAGCTTGAACATCTGGAAGTTCACGGTTCATGTACTGTTGAAGTCTGGCTTGGAGAATTTTGATCATCACTTTGCTAGCTTGTGAGATGAGTGCAATTGTGTGGTAGTTTGAACATTCTTTGGCATTGTCTTTCCCTGGGATTGGAATGAAAAGTTACCTTTGTCAGTCCTGTGGCCCCTGCTGAGTTTTCCAGATTTGCTGGCATATTGAGTACAGCACTTTCACAGCATCATCTTTCAGGATTTGAAATAACTCAATGGGAATTCCATCACCTCCACTAGCTTTGTTCATAGTGTTGCTTCCTAAGGCCCACTTGACTTTACATTCCAGGATGTCTGGCTCTAGGTGAGTGATCACACCATCATGGTTATCTGGGTCATGAACATCTTTTTTGTTTAGTTCTTCTGTGCATTCTTGCCACGTCTTCTTAATATCTTCTGCTTTTGTTAGGTCCATACCATTTCTGCCCTTTATTGTGCCCATCTTTGCCTGAAATGTTCCCTTGGTAGCTCTAATTTTCTTGAAGAAATCTCTAGTCTTTCCCATTCTATTGTTTTCCTCAATTTCTTTGCATTGGTCACTAAAGAAGGCTTTCTTATCTTTTCTTTCTGTTCTTTGGAACTCTGCATTCAAATGGGTGTATCTTTCCTTTTCTCTTTTGCCTTTAGCTTCTCTTCTTTTCTCAGCTATTAGTAAGGTCTCATCAGACAACCATTTTGCCTTTTTGCATTTCTTTTTCTTGGGGATGTCTTGATCCCTGTCTCCTACACAATGTCACGAACCTCTGTCCATAGTTCTTCAGGCACTCTGTCTAGCAGATCTAATCCCTTGAATCTATTTGTCACTTCCACTGTGTAATTGTAAGGGATTTGATTTAGGTCATATCTGAATGGTCTAGTGGTTTTCTCTACTTTCTTCAATTTAAGTCTGAATTTGACAACAAGGAGTTCATGATCTGAGCCACAGTCAGCTTTTGGTCTTGTTTTTGCTGACTGTATAGAGCTTTTCCATCTTTGGCTGCAAAGAATATAATCAATCTGATTTCGGTATTGACCATCTGATGATGTCCAAGTGTAGAGTCTTCTCTTGTGTTGTTGGAAGAGGGTGTTTGCTTGAATCAAGGCAAATCAGAAGTGGTCCCACAGGAGATGGCAAGAGTGAACATTGACATTTTAGGAATCAGTGAACTAAAATGGACTGGAATGGGTGAATTTAACTCAGATGACCATTATATCTACCACTGTGGGAAAGAATCCCTTAGAAGAAATGGAGTAGTATCATAGTCAACAAAAGAGTCCAAAATACAGTACTTTATGCAATCTCAAAAACAACAGTATGATCTCTGTTCGTTTCCAAGGCAAACCATTCAATAGCACAGTAATCCAAGTCTATGCCCTGACCAGCAATGCTGAAGAAGCTGAAGTTGAACAGTTCTATGAAGACCTACAAGACCTTCTAGAAATAACACCCCCAAAAGGTATCCTTTTCATTATAGGGGACTCAGTGCAAAAGTAGGAAGTCAAGAGGTATCTGGAGTAACAGGCAAATTTGGCCTTGGAAGACAAAACGCAGGTCAACTCCACTGTAGGTCAATAAAAAAATGTAGGATGAATCTCAGATAAATAGATGTAATGCTCATCAGAAACTGGTGCATATTCTTGAATGAGCTGCAACTTTGGTTTTACATTGTCTAGAAGAGAAAAAAAAAAAAAAAAAAACCCACCACATTCTTTACAGTGTTCATAAGGCAAAAATGAACCAATTATTCTAAAGTAGAGCAATTTTGAAACCCCAGAAAAGTATCCTTGGCTTTTCTCATAAAAGATGCAATACAGCATGAGAAATAACTTTCTCTGTTGCATCTATATATTGTGCTTATGTTAGTCTCTCAGTCTTGTCTGACTCTTTGCGACTCAGTGGACTGTAGCCCACCAGGCTCCTCTGTGCATGTAATTCTCCAGGCAAGAATACTGGAGTGGATTGCCATTCCCTTCTCCAGCATCTATATGGGAAATAAACCCAAAATTCTCATGTTTGTCTCCCTGGTGGCTCAGTTGGTAAAGAATCTGCCTGCAATGTGGGAGACCTGGATTTGATCCCTGGTTGGGAAGATCCCTTGTAGGAGGGCATGGTAACCCACTCCAGTATTCTTTCCTGGAGAATCCCCATGGACAGAGGAGCCTGACAGGCTTTAGTCCATGAAGTCGAAACACGATTGAGTGACTAAGCACAGCCCAGTCCTTTATGACAGCACACCAAAGTAAAAAACAGTTCCATGAGGACCCCCAAAATAATTCTGTGGAGATCCCAAAATGATGCTATTGGTTGTCCAGCTTGTTGCTGGGATGGCTTCCTGAAAGATACATGTTAGATCACTTTGATTTACATCAGGTCATAAATACTGTTCTCTATCCAGGCTGATCAGTACTAATTAGCAGTTAATCCAAGGAGGGTGGGAGATGCATGCCCACACACACATATGTAAATTCTGGCAACTACTTAGAGTTCAAAGACTCTGATACTGGTTAGGTGGATAATCATAAGCTCAGAATTACTGAAGATCAGAATAGGCTAGTCAGCTTGGTATAGATCATTGGATTTGTGGTTAAAATTTTAAGGAAGTGTACTTGAATTTTAAGAGTTGTTGATGTAGTTTTGACTTGTGCAATGGGGAGTATTTTATTAATAGGGCGCATTTCTGTGTCATACTCTTTTCTACCACCTAGTGTTAGTTCTGAGGCCTGGGGCATCCACTCGACACTCTGAATGCTTGTTCTTACTTATTCTTGCCATAGTTGAAGGAAGTGGAACGTTTAATTGTGGCTCTGGACTGACACCTCATCCTATCTCTTGTAAGTTGTTATTTAATTTTGTCTAAATTTATTGAATCACCTGGATGGCTCAAAATATTAAATAGATGTAATAAGATTTCCACACACAAGCAAGTAATTTCCAACAGTGGTTTGATTATACAAGATGGGAAATCTTTGGCATGTCAAGCATATGAGATGCTGGGAACTAAGTCAACGAAACACTAATCAGTTCATTTAGGAACTAATAACATCAGCCCCGAGGCTACAAGAGCCATTCATACTGGGCTTCCTCCATGAGGGGCTCATGGTCTCTGAACTGGTAGGAGAGTGGATTTCATCAGATAAGCTGTCAAATGCTTCATAGAACATGCCTTGGAGAATCAAGCTTCCACTGTTCATACAATTTTATCAGACACTAGCAAAGTAGATTTTCCAGTAAAACAGGAAATTGCCCTAAGGGCATGCTTTTGAACATTTATTCAAGATGTACTTTAAATGCTGTTTCAGCTGTCATTTTTTGCTATCGGCAGAAATGTCTTTGCTTTTGTTTCAGATGAACAGTTCTCTTTAATCACCAAAATCAACTAAAATGCAGAGAAAACAAGAGCTGTAAAAATTAAAGCCTGTGCAAGAAGGGGTAAAGATAGGTGGGTTTGGATGCAAAAGCAAGTTAAGTTGATTTGGAGCTATGGTTGGTATCCTGAATTAGCAACAAAAAGATTTCTTTCTTTAAATAAGGTTAGTAAGATGTTATAAAAGAATGAATACGGGGGCACTATAGCACAGGAGTTAAAGGCATAAACTCGGGAGGTAACCTGCCTAATTTCAGATATCAGTTCCAACAATTCTCACTTTTGGACTTTGAGCACATTACTTAACTGCTTTGTGCCTCAGTTTCCTTATCTGTGAAACAAGAATAATTACCTAATGCATGTGGCTATTGTGCAGATAAAGTAGAACGCTTTGTAAGCACAAGATAATGATTTGCTAGATCATGGAAAAAGCAAGAGAGTTCCAGAAAAACATCTATTTCTGCTTTATTGACTATGCCAAAGCCTTTGACTGTGTGAATCACAAGAAACTGTGGAAAATTCTGAAAGAGATGGGAATACCAGAACACCTGATCTGCCTCTTGAGAAATTTGTATGCAGGTCAGGAAGCAACAGTTAGAACTGGACATGGAACAACAGACTGGTTCCAAATAGGAAAAGGAGTTCATCAAGGCTGTATATTGTCACCCTGTTTATTTAACTTATATGTAGAGTACATCATGAGAAACACTGGACTGGAAGAAGCACAAGCTGGAATCAAGATTGCCGGGAGAAATATCAATCACCTCAGATATGCAGATGACACCACCCTTATGGCAGAAAGTGAAGAGGAACTCAAAAGCCTCTTGATGAAAGTGAAAGTGGAGAGTGAAAAGTTGGCTTAAAGCTCAACATTCAGAAAATGAAGATCATGGCACCCGGTCCCACCACTTCATGGGAAATAGATGGGGAAACAGTGGAAACAGTATCAGACTTTATTATTGGGGCTCCAAAATCACTACAGATGGTGACTGCAGCCATGAAATTAAAAGACGCTTACTCCTTGGAAGGAAAGTTATGATCAACCTAGATAGCATTTTCAAAAGCAGAGACATTACTTTGCTAACAAAGGTTCGTCTAGTCAAGGCTATGGTTTTTCCTGTGGTCATGTATGGATGTGAGAGTTGGACTGTGAAGAAGGCTGAGCGCCGAAGAATTGATGCTTTTGAACTGTGGTGTTGGAGAAGACTCTTGAGAGTCCCTTGGACTGCAAGGAGATCCAACCAGTCCATTCTGAAGGAGATCAGCCCTGGGACTTCTTTGGAAGGAATGATGCTAAAGCTGAAACTCCAGTACTTTGGCCACCTCATGCGAAGAGTTGACTCATTGGAAAAGACTCTGATGCTGGGAAGGATTGGGGGCAGGAGGAGAAGGGGACGACAGAGGATGAGATGGCTGGATGGCATCACTGACTCGATGGACGTGAGTCCGAGTGAACTCCGGGAGTTGGTGATGGACAGCGAGGCCTGGTGTGCTGCAATTCATGGGGTTGCAAAGAGTCGGACATGACTGAGTGACTGATCTGATCTGATAGTTCTCTATGAAATCAGTAAGGACTTCTATAAAAGTTATAATACAGACATATTGACTATACAGCCATTTAAAGCATCAAAGTTAATAACTTCTGGAAGGTACATCAGTATAAGATTTTAGGAACCGATTTAAAGTTTCCAAATTTGGGAAAACAGAATGTCTGTCTCAGAAATATGGAATGAATATATAGCCATATCTAGTTGTTGAAACACTCAGTTTTCAACAAGCAGGACAATTAGAGCCTTCACACCTTTCAGTAGGAAACAACTCCTGGTGGATGGTAAATACCTACCATAAAATAAAACATTGTTTTATACAAATAAGCTTATTATAGCCCTTAAATGAAAACATAGTTACTTCCCATTTTATTATTTATTAATCTAAGCCAGTGTGTCAGGAAATGACTGATCTCATGTGGTATTCATGCGGTCCTTTACTTTCTTCTGATAAAAAAGACTAGAAGAGCCATTAATGTCTTTTGCCACAAGTCATTTTGTGGAAGCATCAGTTCATTTCCTATGTAAAGGAAAATGAAGTCGCCTCCTTGACACGTGTTCTAAAAGGCAAATATGGCATTATTAAACTATAGTCCAAGTCGGTAAGAAGCAAATTGCTTCAGGTTGGTTCAGTGGTCTGTATGGATAACACAGCCACACTGCCCCCTGGATGACCTGGTATTTATCTTTGAACAATGCTGGATATACCTTATATAGAGATGTTGACTTTTACTCAACTTTTAAACTTATCCCAAAGAGGCCAAACATATATGTTGACCAAGCTCACTCTTTGATTTGCAAAGAATATAACTTTGTTCTGAAGTTTATAAAAGCTCATTCCTCAGTTTGTCAGAATGACTTTCATCTTGAGTGGCCTGTGGAATGGTATCCAGTCTTCCCACTGCACCTGTCTGGTAAGGAGACATCATGTTATCCCCACTGGAGAGAGTGCCAAAGGACGGTGGAACAAGTCTAAGTGATTTGCCTAAATTATATCTTAAAAAGAGATCGTAACTTCACACCATCATTTTACTTTACTTTTACTTTCTTTTTAGAATCTTTGAGAAACAAATTGACTACCAAGGAAGGATCTCTGTTTATCAGTTTTGGCTTCCTTTAAGGGACAGACAGTAAGAGTCTTAATTAGGTAATACCACATTTGGGTATCTATCCATCATGCCTATGAACAGCCCTCTTCTCATTCCTACTGTTGCTTTTTTCCTAACTCCTAAAGGATTTATGATTCTAGTGGTTGATTCTTATTGCTGTTGTTTAGTTGCTAAGTCGTATCTGATTCTTTTGTGATCCCCTGGATTATAGCCTGCCAGGCTCCTCTGGGATTTCCAGAGATCCCATGGATTTCTGTCCGTGGGATTTCCTAGGCAAGAATACTGGAGTGGGTTGCCATTTTCTACTCCAGGGAATCTTCCCAACTCAGGGATCAAACCCCTGTTTCCGGTATTGATTGGCAAGAAGATTCTTTACTGCTGAGCCAGCAGGGAAGCCCATTTTGATCGTGAAGCTGTCACCTAAAAGGAATATGGTCTCCCTGAGAAATTCAGTTTTAGAGGGGAAACTGGAATGGAAGTAGGAATGTGGGAAAAAAGATTTTGAACATCTCCCACGTACCAGGTACTATGCAAGTCCATTTTATGTGTGATCATAATTGTTTGTCACCATAATCCCATGCATTCTTCTAATTCATCACACTCACTGCAGAAGAGCTAGAGATGCTGTCAACAGCAATACATCTTTATTTAAAAAAGATCCACTACAGTTGACTTACAGTATTCCAAAGAAAACATGCAAGGGCCAACAGGCACATGAAAAGATGCTGAACATCATTAATCATCAGGGTGATGAAAATCAAAACCACAACGAGATATCACCTCATGCCTGTCAGAATGACTATCCTCAAAAACACGGCAATAGTACTTAACTTTGGCTACACATTAGAATTGCCTGCGTTTGAGAGGAACTTTAAACAAATCCTTTTGCCTAGACAATATTTAGCACAATGGAATCAGAATCTGTAGGGGTAGAACTCAACCCAGATGGTTTTTTTTTTTTTTTTTTTTTTTAATGTTCTGCTGATGGAGCCAATGTGCAGGCCAGATTGAGAACCACTGACCTAAAGAATGGTCTCCTTTCCCTGCTGCGCCTGCTTCACAGAGGGAAGTGTGAGAGCAAATCCAAGAGCAAACTCATTCATTTAAGTGTTTACTTTCTATGGACTCTCATCTTCATATTTTAATAGGATAGAAAAGGAACTCTTAAAATTAATACTTTAAATCAGAAGCTTTAGAAGGGTTGTTTCCAGGTTAGGTTTTGGGTTGGTTGTGTTCAGGATTATGTGTTCCTGTCAACAGGTAATTGGATTTGGCTTGTTTGTGGTGTTTTGGCTGTTTATGAATCAAGCTGTTGGGAACATTTGTGTATAAATCTTTATGTAGATGTGTGTTTTCATTTCTATTGGATAAACATCTAGGAATAGATATGCTTGGTAATATGGTAGGAGTATGTTTAACTTGATAAGAAACCGCTTTCCAAACTGATGTATATTCCCATCAACAATATGTAAGAGGGATTTCCGTGGTGGTTCAGTGGCTAAGACTCTGTGCTCCCAATGCAAGGGGCTCAGGTTTGATTCCTGGGCAGGAAACTAGATCCCACATGCTAAAACTAAGAGTTTTCAGGCCTCAACTAAAGATCCTGCCTGCTGCAACTGAAGATCCTAGATGCTGCAGTGAAGATCAAAGATCCTGTGGGCTACAACTAAGATTTGGCACAGCCAAATAAATAAATAAAATAAAAACAATATATGAGAATTTGAATCACTCAACCTCCTTGCAAATACTTGGTATGGTCAGGGTCTTCAATTTTATCCACTTACTGGCTGTGCATGATATCTCACTGTAGTTTGAATGTACTTTTTTCTAATGATTAATGATGTTGAAAATGTTCTCATAGTAATATTGATGATTCATATATATTCTTTCATGAAGTGTATTTGACTCATAAACTATTTTACAATTAGGTTAATTGTCTTATTATTGAGCTGACATTCTTTCTCAGTGGAATTTCTGTGAAAGAATTAACCACTTATGCCCAAAGGCATCTACTATATGCATTATCTGCTGTCCATTGCTTTATTATGGCATAAATTATGTGCCATTCTTGGGAGAATACCTTGGAAGAATAGGAAAATAGTCCTATAAATTTCTGATTTCAGGTGCAAAACCTTGTTAAAATTCATTTTCACATATAATGCATAATATTTCCCCCCTTCTGGTGGTTTATCTTTTTGTTTTCTCTTGATCTCAAAGAGAAGTTTTTTATTTTGATGGTGCCTAATTATCATTTTTAATTCTTCATTTTGGGTCATTTCTTACAAATCTTTTCCCATCCCAAAGTTAACAATGTTTCTCCCATGTTTTCTTCTAGAAGTTTTATTATTTTTGCTTTTACATAGAGGTAGGTATTCTGTTGAGTTTAATTTTGCATATGTTATGAGCTAAGAGTCAAGTTTACTTGTTGTTCATGAGTATCCAATCATTCCAAAATCATTTGTTAGAATAGTCTGTCCTTCTCCATTGAGTTACTTTACTATCTCTTTAAAAAATTATTGACCTTATATATATGGATTTGTGAACTTTCTTTTCTGTTCCATGGGTCTAAATTTCTTTCCTTCTGCTGATACCACACTGTCATGTCTGATAACTTAATAGTACATCTTGAAGTCAGAACAATAACTCTTCCAAGTTGGCTCTCCTTTCTATCACAGTTGTTTTGGCTATTTGTATTTCCATATACATTTTAGAATCAAGTTGTCAATTCTTAGAAAAGAAACGGCTGGGATTTTGATTTTGATTCCATCAAATCTATAGCTAATTTTCAGAAGGATTGACATTAACCATATCGAATGCTCCAATCCATATATATATACAGTATACATTGTATTTATTTAGGTCCAACTCAGGTTCTCTCCGGAGAAGGCAATGGCACCCCACTCCAGTACTCTTGCCTGGAAAATCCCATGGACTGAGGAGCCTGGTAGGCTGCAGTCCATGGGGTCGCTAAGAGTCGGACAAGACTCAGTGACTTCACTTTCACTTTTCACTTTCATGCATTGGAGAAGGAAATGGAAACCCACTCCAGTGTCCTTGCCTGGAGAATCCCAGGGACGGGGGAGCCTGGTGGGCTGCCATATATGGGGTCGCACAGAGTCGGACATGACTGAAGTGACTTGGCAGCAGTAGCAGCAGTTTCTCTCAGGGCTTTCCTGGTGGCTCAGTTGGTAAAGAATCCGCCTGTAATACAGGAGACCTGGGTTCGATCCCAGGGTTAGGAAGATCCCCTGGAAGAGGGCATGGCAACCCACCCCAGTATTCTTGCCTGGAGAATCCCTATGGACAGAGGAGACTGGTGGGTTACAGTCCATGGTGTTGCAAAGTCAGACACCACCAAGTGACTAAGCACACAGTTTCTCTCAACAACGCTTTTCATTGAAAAGACTTTACGCATATTTTAAAAAATTGTCCCTAAGCAGTTTATGCTTCAGAAAGATTTTAAAAGTGGTATTTAAATTTTTAAAATTTTCTAAGTGTTTATTATTTTCTGAAGTGACTATACAATATCATATTATACATATATAAAAATACAATGGGTTTTTATATGTTGATCTTTATCCTGCAGCTTTCCTAACTTCATTTATTAGTTCTTGTATATTTTTTATTATAGATTCTGTCTGTAGTTTTTTCTACATACCTAGAGCAGTGTTCTTTGTGGAAAAATACAGTTTTATTTTTTTCCTTTCCTTTTGTTTTCTTATCTCATTTCTCTGGCTAGAACGTTGTTGAACAGAAGCAAAGAGAGCAGAATCCGTCCCTTGTTCCTGATCCTAGAGGGAAAACATTGTTTTTTTTAAATACGACATTAGCTGTAGGGTTTTCATAAGTGACCTTTATCAAGTCGAAGAATTTTCCTTTATTTTCAGTTTGCTGAAAATTTTTTATTACTAATGAGTATTGAACTTTACCAAATTAATTTTTATGAAACTTTTAAAATGCCATTGCCCCCATATTTGTTCCATAAAAAATCCTTGTGGAAAAACAAAAAAATAGGAATGTGTTATCTAGTGTTAGTGGGGATCATCTTCATGTAGAAATTTCTTATACTCCTACATTCTGTGTAAAAAACAGGCACACCATATTTCTCAACTTTTCTCAAACTTTTAAAAATACTAAACTCTATCTTTTGAAATAAAAATATAAAATATCTACCTGGTAATTCAACAAATAGTTTCAGGGCACCAGTAGTAGGTTGAGTAGTCCCCACTCCAGATTAAAATAGTCAGGCTTTCCAAAAGTAATTAACAGAATTAATAATTAATAACTACAGCATTAATTAAAGGGAATGACACTAGTGGTAAAGAACCTGCCTGCCAATGCAAGAGACATAAGAGACTTGGGTTTGATCCCTGAGTCTGGAAGAGCCCCTGGAGGAGGGCATGGCAACCCACTCTAGTGTTCTTGCCTGGAGAATCCCATGGACAGAGGAGCCTGGGGGACTACAGTTCACGGGGTTGCAAAGAGCAGGACATGACCGAGGTGACTTGGCATGCATGCATGCAATACTGGCTTAAGTATGAAAAGAAAAGGACCAACGAAACAAGATAAAGTTTACAAACAGATCTACCTGTAAATGGTTATCTGATTTATGACACAGTTGACACTGCCATATAATAGGTAAGAATGATCTTTTGAATAAATATTTCAGAGTCAATATGATATTGATAGGAAAAATAAGTTAACTTGACTCTAACTCACAAACACCAACATCCACATCAAGGTGTAAATATGAAAGAAACAATAACAAAATTTTTAGAAGAACTACATCTTCATGATCACACAGCAGGTGATCATGTCCTAGACAGGGACAAAAAACCCTCTAAAACATGAAAGAGAAAATGGTCAATTGAATATTAAAATTGAGAACTTCTGTTTATCAGAAGATATCACCAAGGTAGTAAAAAATACAACTGACAGAGTGGGTGAAAATATTTGCAATCATAGAAGTACTAAGAAGGACTTAGAAGTACTAAGGACTTAGAAGTACTAAGAAGTACTTAGAAGTACTAACGACTTAGAAGTACTAAGAAGTACTTAGAAGTACTAACAACTTAGAAGTACTAAGAAGTACTTAGAAGTACTAACAACTTAGAAGTACTAAGAACTTCTACCAGTTAAAAGAAACAAATATAAAAATAAATATAAAAAATGGACAAAATACTGGAATAGACACTTCACTGGTAATTATGCCAGTATTAGTTATCTTTAATTAATTCTGTAATAATTGATTCTGTGAATTTACTTTTGGAATGCCCAAGAAGAGAATATCCAAGTGATCAATATGTATATGAAACATGGTTTACTTTTATTAGTCATCAGAAAAATGCAAGTTAAATCCACAGTGTGACTGAATATATATCTACTAGAATGGCTAAAATGAAAAAAGAAAAAAAAATGCAAAACACTGGTAAGGAAGTAAAGTAACCAGAATGCTTGTGCACCGTTAGTTGGACTATAAATAGGAACAATCACTGGACTATCTGGGGAAAATATTTGACATATTAATATGTATATCTGTGTCCCCATAATTCTACTCCTGCTTACATTCCCTAAAGAAATGCAAATACATATTCAAAATTCATATGTACAGACTTGTTCATGAAAAGAAAGTAAGAAAGGGAAAATGTTAGTCGCTCAGTTGTGTTTGACTCTTTGCCACCCCGTGGACTGTAGCCCACCAGGCTCCTCTGACCATGGGATTCTCCAGGTAAGAGTACTGGAGTGGGTAGCCATTCCCTTCTCCAGGGGATCTTCCTGACCCAGGGATTAAACCCAGGTCTCTTGCATTGTAGGCAGATTCTTAACCATCTGAACCACCAGCGAAGCCTGCTCCTCAATAGTAGAATCAATAATAAGTTGAAGTATCTTCATATACTTCTTTCTTTAAAGAAAGATTTCTTTCGTTTATTTGACTGCATCAGGTCTTAGTTGTGGGCACTCAGAACCTTCATTGCTGCAAATCGGCTCAGCGGTTGTGGCACATGGGCTTAGTTTCCCTGTGGGCATGTTTCCCTGCATTGGAAGGTGGGATCTTAAGCGGATTCTTAGCCCCTGGACCACCAGGGAAGTCCCTACTTCTTTCGGTGAGAATGAATATGCTACATCCACATGCAATAACAAAGGAGAATTTTAGAAACACAGTAGTGAATGAAAGAAAGCAGACACACAAAATGTCTCTTTCCACTTGTGTACAGTTTGAATCGGTTAAATCTAATGTTTGTTTATACAATTCATGAGAGTGGTTGTCCTTGAGGAGGCTGGTAGTGACTGGAAGAGGACTCAGGGGTGGATTCTGAGCCACCAAACGCATTGACTTTTTCTGTTTCTGTGGGTTCTGAATAACATCCTCAAACACTCTGTCCCCAGCTCATGGCTGTTTCCTCCCAGCATGTACAAACCAGAGCCATTTGGCACAGGCACATGAATTTTCTGGTAAAAACTGTAGGTGTTAACAGTTTTTTTAGGAACTTACTCAGAAGATCCTAGGAATTTGCGGAGATGATTAGAAGACTCTATATGGTTTTGTGGGTTTTTTTTTTTTTTTGCCTTCTCTTGTGTTTTCCTGAGTCTTGGTGGTGATGGTTTTTCTGTTGCCCTCTCTGCAATCTATTATCCTCTCCACTTTGTGGCCCAGAAGATTGCTCCCTTTCTGAATTCTGATTGGTCTCAGCCGAAGGGAAACACTGACAGGAGATGAAAGGACTAGAAGAAAGATAATCAGTGTATTTCATGTCCTCTCTCTTTCTTCTTTGATTGTCTTTGGGAGGAGCGGAATACTACAGCTCTTCCCTGGCGGATCCTCCTCTGTGGCTCCAGACTTCATTGTACTCTGATGACACTATTTCCTCTCCTTGCTTCTTTAACCAAAGTGATAGCCTTGCCTTCCTTTTGTTGTTAATATCTCTGTGCCTTGATATCTCTTGTTGGTTCCTTTAACCCAGCACTCACCCCTGTAGTTATTCCCTTTATTAAAATCCTTTTATTCAAATAGGCTTCCCTGATAGCTCAGTTG
Organism: Bos grunniens; assembly: GCF_055505025.1. Lineage (NCBI taxonomy): Eukaryota > Metazoa > Chordata > Mammalia > Artiodactyla > Bovidae > Bos > Bos grunniens. Next base: position 53,238,088 of record NC_141176.1, read on the forward strand.
GTAAAGAATCCGCCTGCAATTCAGGAGACCATAGTGTGATTCCTGGGCTGGGAAGATCTGCTGGAGAAGGGAAAGGCTACCCACTCCAGTATTCTTGGGCTTCCCTCATGGCTCAGCTGGTAAAGCAATATGGGAGACCTAGGTTCGATCCCTGGGTTGAGAAGATCCCTTGGAGAAGGGAACAGCTATCCATTCCAGTATTCTGGCCTGGAGAATTCCATGGACTGTATAGTCCATGGGGTCTCAAAGAGTTGGACACAACTGAGAGACTTTCACTTTATTAGCATATTTGTTCTGAGTCCAAGCTTTTACTGTTCACTGCATGACAAGCAACAAGCCAATAAGTCAAGAGATGAGTTATTGACACAAGGAATAGCGATTTTATTTGGAAAGTCAGCAGACTGAGATTTTGAACTCAAAGAATCATCTTGCCTGAGTTAGAATTCAGGCTTCTTTTGTGTTAAAAAGGCAAGCCAAACATTTCCTAGTTCTGGCTAGCCCAGAGGGGATGTGTTCACTTCTTCCTCCCTGTAGTCATTCACAGATGTCATATTTCAGTAAAGCCCAAATAGGTGCCAATGTTTAAATTCATTCAGTTAGGCTCCTGTCTGTAATTCTATGGAGGAAACATTTTATTAGATCAAGTAAGATGAATAAATTATAATAACCATTGTGGAATAATGTTCTGAATTCTGTACATTAATATAATGAAGCACTCATGAGCATCTGGGCTTCCCTAGTGGCTCAGATGGTAAAGAATCCCACTGCAATGTGGGAGACCTGGGTTCAATCGCTGGGTCAGGAAGATCCCCTGGAGGAGGGAATGGCAACCCACTCTAGGATTCTTGCCTGGAGAGTCCCATAGACAGAAGAGCCTCATGGGCTACAGTCCATGGGGTTGCAAAGGGTTGGACATGACTGAGCAACTAACACTTTCACAATGAAACCCCCAAATGCTGATTTCCTAAAATAACCAATGACTTTGATGTCAGGTACATATTATTGCATAGACTGGACGTTGGATACTGAATCCAGGTCCAGCCAGGTGTTCTTTTCCTAGAAGTCTCTTGAGTAGTTTACATGTGTTGTGTTGGGTGAGATTGAGCTTTCATATGGACACTAGAGACAAAGAGTAAAGTCTTCCTTCTAGTATTCATGTAATTGTATGGATCTTCAGGGCTCTCAGCAATAAGCTTGATTAGAGGGCTGGTTGCAAAGCCCCATTAGAGGTGAACAGGGTCCTCTCTCTCTTATTCATCTGCACTGCTGGTAGAGTTAATGTTTTGAGTCTGAAGGACACTATGACTGTTATCAGTTTTATTGGACAAGTGAATATAAAGGTAATTAAAGAGACCATGCCTAATAACCCAACTCTTACAATTTAAAAGTAAGAAAGAGGCCTGATAGGGTACCAGGGATACACCTATCATCCTAATTAAGTGCTAACAAGACAGTTGTCCTCACTTTGGTAACTTCAGTGTATTCCCCCTGTTAACGGTCTCCATCCAGTGGACTCATCTACAATTCTTAATTCTTGCCCACAGTTACCCTTCATTCTCCACATGAGCAATGTTTCTAAAGGTTTCAGTGTTTAGCAGGTGGTGTCCCCAAAGCACTCACCCCAAATTGCCCGTCCACTTTATTCATTCATCCACCATTTTACACCTTCCCCCTGCAGTTCAGGTTTGGCCAAATTGCCACCCAGTTTGAACTTGTCATCTCTCCTAGCATTTCTACTTTATTAAGCAAGCACATCTTGTAAATGAAAACAAGAGAAGATGCGTGGCTAGCTCATTCTGTTTTTTATTTAAATTAAAAAAATCACCTAGCCACCAGAATTGCTGAGGGAAGCCGGTGGGGATAGATCAAGTAAATAAATGAATCAGGTGAGGATGGACAAGTGAATATTCAAATACAAGTAGCAGTTTTCTAAATTAGAAAAGCCTTCTACTCGAGCTATAGTCAAACCACTCAGTGCTGTGGTCTAAACTGTCTGAAAGACAGGAAATTCTGTTCTTAGAAATACAGAATAACAGTTACTGATGTTTGTCCTATACAAGTCAAAGAAAAACTCTTTGCACAATTATCTGAAAACCTCCTCTTTTTGTTTGACAGTTTGTTTAGTATCTTTTTAATTATAAGAAATTCTGGGAAGGGATCTTTTCTGTAAGGGAGATTAGGAAAGTTAAACCCAAACAGCCTGGCCAATGGGCTTTCCTGATGGCTCAGCGGTAAAGAATCCATCTGCCAATGCAGGACTCATTGGTTCAGTCCCTGGGTTGGAACCATCCCCTGGAGAAGGGAATGGCAACCCACTCCAGTGTTCTTGCCTGGGAAATCCCATGGACAGAGGAGCCTGGCTGGCCACAGTCCATGGGGGTCCACAGGACTGAGCAACTAAACATCAGCAGCAACAGCTGCTACCAATATTTGCTGAATGTTGACTCTAAGAAGAATTGGATAAGCTATTTCTATATAACCACAGGCCTGGGTGTAGTTCCATGGACAAGATAATAGCTTTAGTTGAAGGGTCAGTGGTAAAATGATGACATCTTGATCCTGTTCATAATTCACAAAGAATAATTTCCTTTAGGGATAATGAACTTCTACAGTGTGCAGCAAAGTATAGTCCACTCCCAAAACATCTTTTCCAAAATTCTAGAAACTTCTGTGTAGCTTCCTGAGAAATTTAGTAATCCTTACAGTTGTCACTAGAAAATTCATGAGGGTATTCTGAATGGCTCTGGCTTGTACATGCTGGGAGAAAACAGCCACAGGCTATGGACAAAGTACGTGAGGACGTCGATCAGAATCCACAGAAACAGAAAAAGTTAAGTCTAAGCCACAGATGGCTCAGAATCTGGGAACACTGACCAACCAAGGATCTGGATAAAGAGACCTGTCGATCTATTTCAGGGACCTACAGAGAGCCAGAACAACAAATCCATGTCTCTCTCCACCTCTAAACGCTTCCATTAGATAAACCATCAGCATTTCAAACTCACCACATTCCATTTGTCCATCATGAAAAATGAGGAAGACAGAAAGAGTAACAGGTTCCTGGTTGCTGATGTATGTGTAAGTTTGGTGACCGGCTTATGTGGGGGATGATACGGGAGTGTTGAGGTACAGACATTTGTAGACAAATGCTAGTTTAATATATGTTTTAACTATTAGAATATTGGATTCATGATAAAAAGCTATTTTCCTTTTGGAATTAAGCTTTCTTTTGTGTAATAATTTTGATTCTTATTAATTACTGTTTCCTTTAAAAAAAAAAAAGTGTATCTTCTTTAGGGACTATCTGGGGCCCAGTAATTCCATCTTCCTAATAATTTATGACTGTCCTGCTTCACCTCCTGGTTGACAGCTGTTTTCAGGTTCAGTCTTAATGAAAACTTTCCCCTCATTTTCTTTCCAGTGATGGGCACTCTGTACCTGCCTTCTGCCAGCCAGATTGCAAACAAAATATGTTCTTTGCAGTGTTCATCAAAATGTATGTTGTTTTACCTGGAAATGATGTTTGGTAGATAATCATAATGGTGTGATCACTCACCTAGAGCCAGACATCCTGGAATGTGGAGTCAGGTGGGCCTTAGAAAGCATCACTATGAACAAAGCTAGTGGAGGTGATGGAATTCCAGTGGAGCTATTTCAAATCCTGAAAGATGATGCTGTGAAAGTGCTGCACTCAATATGCCAGCAAATTTGGAAAACTCAGCAGTGGCCACAGGACTGGAAAAGGTCAGTTTTCATTCCAATCCCAAAGAAAGGCAATACCAAAGAATGCTCAAACTATCGCACAATTGCACTCATCTCATGGAGAAGACAATGGCACCCCACTCCAGTACTCTTGCCTGGAAAATCCCATGGATGGAGGAGCCTGGTGGGCTGCAGTCCGTGGGTTCGATAAGAGTCAGACAAGACTCAGCGACTTCACTTTCACTTTTCACTTTCCTGCATTGGAGAAGGCAGTGGCAACCCACTCCAGTGTACTTGCCTGGAGAATCCCAGGGACGGGGGAACCTTGTGGGCTGCCATCTATGGGGTCACACAGAGTTGGCCACGACTGAAGCGACTTAGCAGCAGCAGCAGCATATGCTAGTAAAGTAATTTTCAAAATTCTCCAAGCCAGGCTTAAGCAATACGTGAACTGTGAACTTCCTGATGTTCAAGTTGGTTTTAGCAAAGGCAGAGGAACCAGAGATCAAATTGCCAACATCCGCTGGATCATGGAAAAAGCAAGAGAGTTCCAGAAAAACATCTATTTCTGCTTTATTGACTATGCCAAAGCCTTTGACTGTGTGGATCACAGTAAACTGTGGAAAATTCTGAAAGACATGGGAATACCAGACCACTTGACCTGCCTCTTGAGAAACCTATATGCAGGTCAGGAAGCAACAGTTAGAACTGGACATAGAACAACAGACTGGTTCTAAATAGGAAAAGGAGTACGTCAAGGCTGTATATTGTCACCCTGCTTATTTAACTTCTATGCAGAGTACATCATGAGAAACGTTGGGCTGGAAGAAGCACAAGCTGGAATCAAGATTGCCAGGAGAAATATCAATAACCTCAGATATGCAGATGACACCACCCTTATGGCAGAAAGTGAAGAGGAACTGAAAAGCCTCTTGATGAAATTGAAAGAGGAGAGTGAAAAAGGCTTAAAGCTCAACATTCAGAAAATGAAGATCATGGCATCTGGTCCCATCACTTCATGGGAAATAGATGGGGAAACAGTGGAAACAGTGTCAGACTTTATTTTGGGGGGCTCCAAAATCACTGCAGATGGTGACTGCAGCCATGAAATTAAAAGATGCTTACTCCTTGGAAGGAAAGTTATGACCAATCTAGACAGCATATTAAAAAGCAGAGACATTACTTTGCCAACAAAGGTCCATCTAGTCAAGGCTATGGTTTTTCCAGTGGTCATGTATGGATGTGAGAGTTGGACTGTGAAGAAAGCTGAGCACTGAAGAGTTGATGCTTTTGAACTGTGGTGCTGGAGAAGACTCTTGAGAGTCTCTTGGACTGCAAGGAGATCCAACCAGTCCATCCTAAAGGAGATCAGTCCTGGGTGTTCATTGGGAGGACTGATGCTGAAGCTGAAACTCCAATAGTTTGGCCACCTGATGCGAGGAGCTGACTCATTGGAAAAGACCCTGTGCTGGGAGGGATTGGGGACAGGAGGAGAAGGGGATGACAGAGGATGAGATGGCTGGATGGCATCACTGACTTGATGGACATGAGTTTGGGTAAACTCCGGGAGTTGGTGATGGACAGGGAGGCCTGACGTGCTGTGATTCATGGGGTCGCAAAGAGTTGGACACGAGTGAGCGACTGAACTAAACTGAACTGAAAGTTCTTTAGCTTAAGGAAAAATATTCTGTATTCTGTCACACATAATACTAACTCCCATATGCTTGAGTCCTTGTTGATCACATTCAGTGATTTTCAGGAGAGCTGGTTTTTCTGTGACTAAAGTCAGTAACGAGATGCAGGAAGACAACTAGACTTTTAATCTGCATTCTGCCACTGGAAGACAAAATAAAATTCCAGTGGGGGAGGAAGAACATTCTGTTTGAATTGATATCATATTATAGCCACTAGCATCTTGGTGCTGTCTCCATGCCTCAGTATGGGCATATCTGTGTTCGCTGTCTCAGAGGACAACTGCTAGAAGGCAGGGACCTGGTTGGTGTCATTTTTTGTATGACCCAATAGAAAGCTATTGGGTATGATATCCACAATGTGCAGTCTGGAGCTATCATTTGAGATGACTATGCCTGCTTGAGCAAAGAATCTTGGTTGGTGTTCCAGAGCTTAAAACTAGGCCTTAGATCCCAAACAAAAAATTTCTTGATTTCAGGGGTTACTTTTGACTGACTTATTGTAACTAATCTCCTATGGTACTTATATATAAGTCAAAACATCAACTAAATAATGGAAAAATAACTTCCTTCCTTCCTTCTTCCCTTTCTGCCTCTTTCTGAACTTCCTTCCTTTTTTCCTTCTTCCTGAAACCATCAGTACATTCCTTCTATTTGTTTGAACTTTTACATAGTCTCTCTTATTTATGGAGGCTCCTATTTTATTGATGAAGAAGTTGAAGTTCAAAAATATTGAATAAACCATCCATGCTCACACAACTCATATATGGCCGAGTCTAGATATGAGTTTCATACAGCTTCAAATTTTCTGTGATTTTTTAAATTTATTTAACCACATTGGAATGTAGTCTTCTGGCCCACTAATGGTCTTCTTCCCCTACAGGAAAATCTTCATGGAAAGCTTTATTATAACAGAAGTATTTATAATTAGAGTAAAAGGTAAGCAGAATGATTCAATACAACGCTACTATAATTGAGCAATTTAGCTGGATTATTTTATTTCCTCTGAAAGAAATGAAATTTCCTACCAAAGGAATCCTATATGTAATTTCATAAGCCAGAGAACCCTTTTACCTGTACAATATTTTGAGACACTCTAAAAAATGTTTCTTCTTTCTGCTTCCCTGTTTTGTTAAGCCAGTTGGCCTTCAAATGAAACACAGCATTACTAATAAGACAGAAAGAGACAAATGCTGAGAACTTGAAAAGAGCAAAGGAGCCTGAGTCCTCAATAATATTGTTGAACCACTGTATCTATCTAAGTATTGCTTATCTCCAAATCACTTAATAAGAAAATGAAAAATTATGTTTATGGTTTATGCCATTGTTTGTCAAGTTTTCTGTGATTTGCTGCTCAAAGTTTTCCTTACTGATATATTGAACTTTATGAGAGTGCAGAAGAAATACATTCTGCCTAACTGAGTTAAATACAGACACTAAAATTCATATTTGCAATGATTTTGAATTGCTTATCCCTTTGCTTGGCTCATAAATTAGGTTTAAGTCCAGAGTTCCAAGTAGTAGAGTTTTTTCCCAGCTCCTGAAAACACTTTTAGTTTAGAGATGCCCCCACTCTAGAATGTACTATCACATAAGATAGTGATCTCCCTGTCTCTGGGAGGGGAGCTACACAGGGGCCGAATAACCATCTGTCATAGGCACTATGGAAAGGATGTCTGTGCTGGCTGGGAGATTGGATAGGATGGCCTCTCCTAAATCCATTGACTGATTTTTCTAAGTCCTAAAGATGTTAAATAGAAGTGGCCTCTTTATTACATACCTTATTCACTAGGTGAGCTTGGACAAAGGAAACACATCCAAACTTTGGTTACATCTCTACCTAGTTTTGTGAACTTAAGAAAGTATGTCCTCCTAGTTTCTGTTCTAGTCTCTATAAAATGAGGAAAGGATTTGTTAAAAAAAAATTAGAACACTCTTCTTTTTTTGTTAATGTCTTATTACATGTGTGTTATTTGCTCAATTGTGTCCAGCTATTTTCTACCCCATGGACTGTAGCCCACCAGGCTCCTCTGTTGATGGGATTCTCCAGGCAAGACTACTTCTCCAGGGGTTCTTCCTAACCCACGGATTGAACACGGGTGTCCTGCATTGCAGGTAGATTCTTTACCATCTGAGCCACCGGGGAAGCCCAGTAAAGTAGTTTTAACTAGAAAAGCAGAGCATCTCTGGTCCTCCTGCCCCCTATCAGTTCATTCCTCTCCTGTTGGCCCCCATGGGACTGAGGAGTCTGTACAGCATAGTTTGAGCAATTCTCTCTGGAATGTTTCCAAGATCTTTCTAATCAGAGCCTTTTATGATTTGACTACAGGGTACAGAGCACTTCCCAGGTGGCACTAGTGGTAAAGAACTTACCTGAAAATGCAGAAGACATGGGAGACATGGGTTTGATCACTGGGTTGGGGAGATCTCCTGGAAGAGGGCATGGCAACCACTCCAGTATTCTTTCTGGGAGAATCCAATGGGCAGAGGAGCTTGGTGGACTACAGTCCATGGGGTCACACAGAGTTGGACACAACTGAAGAGACTTAGAGTGCCTGATGAACTATGGAATGAGGTTTGTGACATTGTACAGGAGACAGGGATCAAGACCATCCCCATGGAAAAGAAATGCAGAAAAGCAAAAGGGCTGTCTGGGGAGGCCTTACAAATAGCTGTGAAAAGAAGAGAAGTGAAAAGCAAAGGAGAAAAGGAAAAATATAAGCATCTGAATGCAGAGTTCCAAAGAATAGCAAGAAGAGATAAGAAAGCCTTCCTCAGCGATCAATGCAAAGAAATAGAGGAAAACAACAGAATGGGAAAGACTAGTGATCTCTTCAAGAAAATTAGAGATACCAAGGGAACATTTAATGCAAAGATGGGCTCGATAAAGGACAGAAATTGAATGGACCTAACAGAAGCAGAAGATATTAAGAAGAGGTGGCAAGAATACACAGAAGAACTGTACAAAAAAGATCTTCACCACCCAGATAATCACGATGGTGTGATCACTGACCTAGAGCCAGACATCCTGGAATGTGAAGTCCAGTGGGCCTTAGAAAGCATCACTATGAACAAAGCTAGTGGAGGTAATGGAATTCCAGTGGAGCTATTTCAAATCCTGAAAGATGATGCTGTGAAAGTGCTGTGCTCAAGATGCCAGCAAATTTGGAAAACTCAGCAGTGGCCACAGGACTGGAAAAGGTCAGTTTTCATTCCAATCCCAAAGAAAGGCAATGCCAAAGAATGCTCAAACTACCGCACAATTGCACTCATCTCACACACTAGTAAAGTAATGCTCAAAATTCTCCAAGCCAGGCTTCAGCAATATGTGAACTGTGAACTTCCTGATGTTCTCGCTGGTTTTAGAAATCACAGAGGAACCAGAGATCAAATTGCCAACATCCGCTGGATCATGGAAAAAGCAAGAGAGTTCCAGAAAAACATCTATTTCTGCTTTATTGACTATGCCAAAGGCTTTGACTGTGTGGATCACAGTAAACTGTGGAAAATTCTGAAAGAGATGGGAATACCAGACCACCTGATCTGCCTCTTGAGAAATCTGTATGCAGGTCAGGAAGCAACAGTTAGAATTGGACATGGAACAACAGACTGGTTCCAAATAGGAAAAGGAGTACGTCAAGGCTGTATATTGTCACCCTGCTTATTTAACTTACATGCAGAGTACATCATGAGAAACGCTGGACTGGAAGAAACACAAGCTGGAATCAAGATATCCGGGAGAAATATCAATAACCTCAGAAATGCAGATGATACCACCCTTATGGCAGAAAGTGAAGAGGAACTGAAAGCCTCTTGATGAAAGTGAAAGAGGAGAGTGAAAAAGTTGGCTTAAAGCTCAACATTCAGAAAACGAAGATCATGGCATCTGGTCCCATCACTTCATGGGAAATAGATGGGGAAACAGTGAAAACAGTGTCAGACTTTATTTTTCTGGGCTCCAAAATCACTGCAGATGGTGACTGCAGCCATGAAATTAAAAGACACTTACTCCGTGGAAGGAAAGTTATGACCAACCTAGATAGCATATTCAAAAGCAGAGACATAACTTTGCCAACAAAGGTCCGTCTAGTCAAGGCTGTGGTTTTTCCTGTGGTCATGTATGGATGTGAGAGTTGGACTGTGAAGAAAGCTGAGCCCCGAGGAATTGATGCTTTTGAACTGTGGTGTTGGAGAAGACTCTTGAGAGTCCCTTGGACTGAAAGGAGATCCAACCAGTCCATTCTGAAGGAGATCAGCCCTGGGATTTCTTTGGAGGGAATGATGCTGAAGCTGAAACTCCAGTACTTTGGCCACCTCATGTGGAGAGCTGACTCATTGGAAAAGACTCTGATGCTGGGAGGGATTGGGGGCAGGAGGAGAAGGGGATGACAGAGGATGAGATGGCTGGATGGCATCACTGACTCGATGGACATGAGCCTGAGTGAAGTCCAGGAGTTTGTGATGGACAGGGAGGCATGGAGCGCTGCGATTCATGGGGTCGCAAAGAGTCTGACACGACTGAGCGACTGAACTGAACTGAACTGAACTGAACTGAAGCGAGTTAGCACACACACACATGAATACAGAATCTTAGCAGGAAGAAGAGCACAGAGTTCTCACGTCCTCATAAATACAATCTGACCTGTTGTTTTTTTCTCTATTGTTGAGTTAGTACCGACTGAAAGTATTATACCTATTGAGTCATGGAAGTAAAGAAGTTTTTAATCAAAGAGCCATTAAAATATATGGAGTTATTTTGCTTACTTCTCAGGCTTAATCCAAATTTGAATATGTGGCTGCTTTGAATGTAAGTCTTCAGACTGTTCTGCTAAACTGGTGATTTCTCTTTACAAATATTCCAAGACAAAAGTGTGCCCACTTTTCACATAATGAGACTTTTGAGGCCGAATACAAATGATGCTATTCTTGTATCAGGGTGAAATAACTTGCTCACATCTCTGCTTTGTGTCTGCCCCAGCACTTGCCCTGTTCTTGAATGTATGCCTTGAAGTAAATACGTTAAAAGTAAGAATTCCATTGCTAAAGATATTTTTTTATGTTTTCTTTATATTAGTTTCTTACTTCACTTGCAAGTTCAAGTCATAAAATGAATAGATGTGGCTTTTATTAAGCTTTGAAGATCTGGTGTGCTTCTATGTGAATATCACTTCATCTATAGCATTTGAATTGGAAAAAAATCTTTTGTGTGTTTTCAACAACCTTTTGTCCACATAGTTAAATGCACTGACAGAGCCTTTTGACAGAACCACAGAAAATTCTCTGCTGAATACTTAATCAGTTCCTAGGTTGGCTTACTTCCACTTTTCCTTTCTTCAAAACTATGTTGCTAGACTACTAGAGTCTTTTTTATTTGTGAGTCTGAGAGCTTAAGACTAAATAACTTGAAGTATAGTCTATATCATATTTTCATCACGTATGTTTTCTCTTTTACATACACACATACATTAGGGTATGTTAAAAGGTATGTTTATAATTTTGAAAAGCTTGTTTATGTTTTTACTAACACATTCTTTTACATTTGAAAATTCTTAATTCTTCACATAATATTATTATGATATCTTTGATTATTAACACAGGAATCTAAATCAGATTGAGTCCTATTTCCAAGAATCAGAATAATTTTGGACAATGAAGAATTTATTGAAAGTTGCTGGCAGACATACTGAATCAAGAATTATGGAGGAAAGCCAATGACATTCAAAATTCTCTCTCTTCCTAGTGCTTCAGAGCAGAAACTGTTTCTGGCACATTCTGTGGCCAAAAAAGGCAATAATCTTTTGCTTTGAGTCCTCATCCATTAGATGTCTGAGTGAGGGGAGTAAAAGTCAGCTGGTTGACTGATTCCTACTTTTTCATCTATTAAGGTAATCAAGCCAACCACATGATTTATCATTGTGATCTCTACATAAATAGATTTCTCTTGAGGATTGTAGTTCTTTTGAAGATGGATCAAATCTTGCTAAAGCTCCTTTCTTATAGACCTAGGAAATGCTAGGGCCCTTGAAGCTATTTTTTAAATCTTAATTTTCATATGGAAAGAGAAAGTTACTTTTGTTTAAACAGGAGTTGAATTTTGGAGAAATGTTGCTTTGAGAGACACAACACGCATTACAGCATCATGACATACTCAGCCAGATGTCTGCAAGACAGAAAATCACATGATTAAGCAAGCCACGTAAATGTTCTTTAAGAAGGGAAAAAAATAGAAAAGAAAAAACAAATGTGCGTCAGACATTTCCTTTTTGTGGAGCACATTATTCCAAATCATGTGGCTGCCTTATGTGTATAATTTGTCAATTACAACGTATCCCCTCATGTATATTAAACTCAGGGATCATTCTAATTTTGGTCTTGTATCACAATCTGTTCTATATATTTGCTTGTATATATTTAATTACATGTTTACATGTGAAGGCGGCATGTAAGCCTCTCCAGGTATCTGCTAGGGCAGTTGTTAGGATGTAGTGAGAAATTATTCTTTGCCACTCATGGCAGCTGTATATGGATTCCATTTATCCCCTTGGGATCCTGGACCCTATAATTGAAAAGTATATGCACTTCACAACCCTGAGCAATATTGAAATCATTGAATTATCTTTTTACATTCTTTGTTGGCAATCCCGCAGTGTGTCAGTAAATATTCACTAAGTGACCACGGTGTGAATCATAGTTTCTCAGCCAAACACTAGTGGTGGTTCGTCTAGGGAGGTCCTTACCTGGAGAAAAGGGATCAGAGCCCTTTTTAGAAGAAGGAAGGACAATTCCAGTTGGGAAAATGGTCATGGATTTACTGTCACTTCACTCTATTTTTAACAATACAATCATTCCTCTGGTGACTGTTGCCACACACAGCCTCTGGCATACAGTAGATACCCAATACATAATTGCTGAAGGAAAGAATGAATCCAATCTCAAGGGCATCCATTTCACTTTCTCTGCAGCTATACCACCGGCATGGCAACAGCCCACTCAGCACACTATTTTAATAATTTTTTATGCTAGTTTCTGTAAGGTAGTGATCTATAAATGTTTACTCCCACATAACTATTAATTAAAAAGTTTTATGTATGTATTCCCAAATAGGTGTTTTATAAATAAAATATTATATTTTAAACATTTACAAAGTAGAATGAGATTAAGTTAATAAGAGTTCTAACATTTTAATTTCTGCATTCCAGTAGATTGTCTTCCTTGTCCCCATTCTGGGTGAAAATGAAAGTTGCTCAGTTGTGTCCAACTCTTTGCAACCCCATGGACTATAACAGTCCTTGGAATTCTCTTGGCTAAAAAGACAAAAGAAGGAAAAAAATTCAGTTCTTGCTTGTGAAGCATACAGACCAGATTAACACAATGAAGGTCATTGATAGAAAAGGTGTTTTATGGCAGGGTTTACTAGAAGAGTTCTTGTACAGAATTTTCTTGACTACACAGATTTTAAAGCACATTTCACAGTCTATGACCTTTGATTTGTAATAGGATATTTTTGATGTTGTAGTGGGCTCAGGCACATTTAGAACTCCTCATTAGATATGCTCTATTCTGTTGGCATGATCCACATTAAATATTAAAAATTTTTTTCATTTAAGGTTTCTCTTTTTCTTATCCTGCAAAATATGACCTCTTACATTTGGCCTTCTAATCACCTGACTCAGTAAATGTTACTATTTGATGGGGCATTTTTGGCTTGAATTTTGACTCAGGAAGGAAGAACATATGGGCCACGTGTTCTTTGAATACACTGACCAGTTTCATTTACTTCAGGCATGTGGGATGTATTTACAGAGCAGGAACATAAGCACAGTGATTCTATAAATAATCCAATCACTTTGGTTTTCTTTGGGCCACCAATCTGGGTACTGATGTCATGGGAAACATCTTTTCACTTTGATATCTACATTTCTCTTCAGGGCTCTTGGGGTTTCTCATTATCTAATTGTTCAATCCTCTTTTTTCACTCGTACTTCTTGTCTTTTATGATATTATGACCCATATTGTGTTTTTTCAGCATAATATGGTCCCTCAAATGAAGGAAATTTCAATCATTTGGAGTAAAACTAATAAATATCTATATAAAGCAGAGTTCTATAGTCATTTGTAGAGCATGTCTGCATGCTCTGTTGTGTCTGACTCTGACCACACGGAGCCTGCCAGGAGCCTGCCAGGTTCCTTCATCCATGGAATTTTCCAGGCAAGGATACTGGAGCAGGTTGCCATTTCCTCCTCTCTAGGGAGTCTTCTGACCCAAGGATCGAACCCAAGTCTTCTTCATCTCCTGCATTGGCAGGTGGATTCTTTGCCTCATCTGGAAGAGCAATCTACCTTAAAAAGGGCTTCCTAGGTGGTGCTAGTGGCACAGAAGCTGCCAGTAAATGCTGGGGAAGTAAGACATGCAGGTTTCATCCCTGGGTCGAGAAGATCCCCTGGAGAAGGGCATGAAAACCTGCTCCAGTATTCTTGTCTGGATAATTCCCATGGACAGAGGAGCCTGGAGGGCTACAGTCCATAGTGTTGCAAAGAATTGTACATGACTGAGGTGACTTAGCACCATCTTAAAAATGGTTTTGAAATAAATCCCTTCCAGTCTCTATCTACTAAATGAGTCAGATATATTTGCAGGGAGATTACGATGTAACATTGATCTACTCATTTGTACTGTAGGTTGGCTATTTAAAATAATTACGTTAACAGGATTATGGTCTTCATAGAATCTAGGGCAAAAAAAAAATAATTCATAAGGTAGGATTGGTAAATATGTTTCTCAGAATTACCCTGGGTACTCAGACCAGTACAGGTGTTATAATAAATGAATGTATTGGCATCAGGGTTAATACATTTATTTCTTATCAATTTGGCTAATGTTAGGTCACCTGAGCAAATTTAACTCTGAACCCACTATACAGTGGGCTAGAATCTGTATCATGATGGATCTATGAAGACATAAACAAAATGAAGCTCTACCCAGATGGCCTCTTTGACATTGTTCTCTAACTTTGGTAGCAATCCAAATTCCCCATCTGCACTGACTTCTATAGTAAGCATATTGTGTAACAAATTTGTTTCATAGATACTTTGAATAATTATTAACATATCTACCATGTATTCATTATGGTGATGCTAACCACTTTAAGCCAAAACCCCCCAGATGCTAGTCACATAACAGGACAACTACATTTTTTTTGTTTGTACAGTACTCTAGTACAGATGTTCCCGGTGGGGAGGTGAAGTGCTTTGCCCCATTCACTTAAACACGGTCCAAGTGGATGGGGGCTCTGCCATTTTCAACCTGTGGCTTCCCATCACAGCAAGGAGGTGACATCATCACAGCTCCTCCCATTCCACAGGGCAAGTCAGTCACATGTCTATATGTAGGTGAAAGGGGGAGAGGATTAAGGGGTATAGTCACTTGCCAGCAAGTGACTTCTTCCTTACTGTCCAGTAAGGAAGAAAAGTATGAAACCTAGAGAAACAGCTAGCCCTCAGCCACGGACCATAGCAAGATGGAATGCTACCGAGGACAAGAGAAGTGTTAATGTAATCATTAGAAATCCTTTGCTTTGCCAAGAAAGACTATTTTATGCTAAGAACAAGGCGTGTATCTTACACTAACAGTGAAAGTTTAAATTATGAAGCACAGTGTTTAGATCGCTTTCAGTATACAAAGAGATGGCCAGATATGACAAGTAACTGCCTAATTGCATTGGTGTAGACAGGCTGACTCCTATAGACCTAAAACATGGATTTTTAATCTGAATTCTCTAACTTGCTATGCTACAATCTAAAATGGATAAACTCTTCCCTTGTTTATATTACATAAATATTTGTAATATAAATATAATATGAATATGTTTTTTCTCCTTCCCCAAATTATTTCTAATTGATTGAAATAAAAAAAGTTTTAATTCTTCTGGATATATAATAGAGCAGGAAAAAAACCTCAAACATTTATTTTACAGTTTTAAGATTTGTTTATAGAAATACTCAATGATGTAGGAAGAAATTCCATGAGATGTATCAAGTTACAGAAAATATCACCCAAAGATAAATATATATTCCTTAGCACATGGTATGTTAGAAACATGGAAATATTTCATGAGCAAAAGATAGACTGAAGTAAATATTGAAGCTACTTTTCCATAAAAGGCCCTGAATTCTGTTTTAGTGTATAATCCAAAATGTGCCCAGGCTTCTTCTTAATGCATTTTTTCCTTGGAGGTGCTTTGACTCATAATTCTGTATTCAGTGAAACAAAAAAGCAAACAAAGAACCAAACAAAATATTTTAAGATTAACTTTTGAGGGCAATTGCCTCTATTTTGTTTCTTATTATTATTTTAGAATTTTTCTCCCAATAAGCTGAATTTTTGTCAGCCCTGGAAGTCGGAATCATGGCTAAAGCTTTGAGTAGTAACATGATCCATTTGACCAGGCCAGAAGAGTTTTTCCCAAGGAGAGAATGTCACATCTAATCAAACAAGTGAGGTAAATGTTCTGAGTATCAACATTTAAGGGCAGAGGATGGATTATGCATGAATATGACAGAATATTGTATAAGATCTAGCTGGGTGTTTTATTAATTTACAGTTAGCAAGGGGACACAGGTCTGGCCTAGGACAGTGAATCTGAGTATGCTCAGGGAAGTTTCAGGGAAGTGCCCAGGGAAGGTTCTGGGGTTGTAACCTTCCTCTTTAAAGCTACTGTATTGAACAGCTAGAGTTGGGATGGGATACAGTGATGACAGCGTGTGTGCATGCTAAGTCACTTCAGCATGTGACTTAGCATGTGACTTAAGAGTTGTGTCAGACTCTTAGCAACCCTATGGACTGTAGCCCGCTAGGTTCCTCTGTTTATGGGATTCTCCAGGCAAGAATACTGGAGTGCGTTGCCATTTACTTCTCCAGAGAATCTTCCCAACCCACAGACTGAACCAGGGTCTCCTGCATTGCAGGCAGACTGTAACATTTGTGCCATCAGGGAAGCTTGAACATACTATTGACCTTGGATTTAGATATGAATTCATTGCTTGAGCGTACTATTAAGCAATGTGTTAGTTGTTCAGTTGTGTCTGACTCTTTGTGGCCCCATGGACTGTAACCGACCAGGCTCCTGTGTCCATAGGATTTTTCAGGCACGAATGCTGGAGTGGGTTGCCATGCCCTCCCCCAGGGGTTTTTCCCGATACAGGGATCGAACCTGTGTCTCTTGCATCTCCTGCACTGCAGGCAGATTCTCTACCACTGAACTGCTGGGGAAGCCCACAACGATGAGAACAGTTACCGATTAAATACTTTCTCTGTGTTGGAGGATTAAATATACTTTTATTAAATTTCAGGATAACATTTCACAGAAAGTTTTCTTATTCCCATTTTGTAGATATGGACTGGAAGTTGAAGGCGGTGGGGTGTTCAAGGCCACATAATTATTTGCAGAAGAGGCAGGATTCAATCCACTTGTGTCTGACCGAAAGCCCTTGCCCTTTTTCCTAGGCTAATCCTCTTCTCTCAGTGAGGTGCCCACAACAAACTTTCTGGTGCCTCAGTCAAGTATTATCATCACACTTTTGCAGAAGCTGATCTCCCTCTTGTTCTGACATTAGTGACCGCCCCAGGCAATAGCATTTCACTGCACGCCACAGCAATTATTTACGACTTGGAGGTTTGCAGCCTGGGGCTGGTTTACCTGAACTGTTTTGAACAAAAACAAAAGAATCTCTTTGTCTTGGTTGCTCCAGTATTCTGTGATCCAAAGGAAATCCGTCTTCTATAGGCGACGTGGAGGAAGAGTACACGCAGAAGAAAGGCCCCTTCCAGGCCAGTGGCCTTGCTTGCTTTGTGTGAGTTTAATTTTCATGCTAAATCTCATCAACTTCTGCAATTTCTTTACTGTTACTTACAACTTGCAGAGACTGTCGTGGTGGGTAGGAGTGGGTGGGAGATCGGAGGGGTGAATGGGATGGACACCAGCCACAAGCAGGTGAAATGAGCACCATCTCCCTAAGTCAATGTATATGAAATCTTTGTCCCTGGAATGTTGGAAAAAATTAATCCCTGTTGTGGACATACTCTGTGTTGCTGTCTATGTCTTCCTTATCGTTTTTCTAAATCTTACCGTTTCTTTAAGACTCAGCTAATGCTTCAACTACTCCAGGAGTCTTTTCTGATCTTTTTATATCCAGGCCCATAGGACCAAACTATGCTTCCAAGACACTCTGTTACTGCTTCTACCAGGTTAGCATTACAATCAGTATTTGTGCCTGCAATTTAAAACAATGCATGGGTACTATGGTTTTATTCATCTTTACACTGCCAGTACAGTATTTATTTGTATAATAAATATTTGGCGAATACATCCTACTTGGAGATACAACAAACAGGAAAATCAGACACTGTCTGCCTTGCTTTTCTGCTCCTAAGGCCTAAGTGGAGGGATGGCGGCTCAAATAAAGTAAAAGCCGCAAAACTGATTCTTAGTCAAGGAAAAACAAAATCATGACAATAGTAGCAACACCCTGTAGGCACCATCCTAGGAAGTTACTGTTCCATTTCAGTTTGCACATACTAGATTAACAGTTTGCATTGAGATTTGATATCCGAAGCCATTCAGATTTGTCTATAGTATTGGTTTCTTTCTTTCCATTAAGCACAAACTTGTATAACCATCCCAGTTGAGGACAACTAAGAAACAGGATGGGCTTCCCCGGTGGCTCAGTGATAAAGAATCTGCCTGAAATGCAGGAGACCCAGGTTCGATCCCTAGGTGGGAAAGATCCCCTGGAGGAGGGCATGGCAACACTCTTTAGTGCTTTTGCCTAGAGAATCCCATGGACAGAGGAGCCTGAAAGGCTGAAGTCCAAAGGGTCTCACAGAGTTGGACACCACTGAAGCGACTCAGCAGCAGCAGCAGCAGCAAAAAAGAGGATATCCAATGAAATATCATTTTAAAAAATAGTCAAAGGGCAAAAGTGAACCAATCAGTTGTACTGACATCTGGACACTAGTTTACATATGGAAGAACTATAGTATGCAAATAAGTTTAGATGCCAAGATAGAAGTGCTCTCTTAGAAAGTTCAGTTATTTTCAATTTCTTCCCCTTCATCCTTCAATTTTTGTTGTATGTATATTAAAGTGTTTGAACTACAGGCTCTGGAATTAAGCTTCCTGACTACTCACCTCCTTTGGAATGCCCACTAATTTAGTAAACTGAAACTCAATTTGCTCACCAACACAATAAACTAGAAATAATAATACTATCCGGAGAAGGTAATGGCATCCCACTCTAGTACTCTTGCCTGGAAAATCCTAGGGATGGAGGAGCCTGGTGGGCTGCGGTCCATGGGGTCGCTAGGAGTCGGACATGACTGAGCTACTTCACTTTCACTTTTCGCTTTCATGCATTGGAGAAGGAAATGGCAACCCCCTCCAGTGTTCTTGCCTGGAGAGTCCCGGGGACGGCGGAGCCGGGTGGGCTGCTATCTCTGGGGTCGCACAGAGTGGGACACGACTGAAGCAACTTAGCAGCAGCAATAATACTATCACCCATTTTTTTGTGACAACTAAATGAAATAGTGTTTACTTTAAGGATTTGTCATTTTTAACCCCTGGACTTGAATTTTAATACAGAACTTAAAAAAGTATACTGGTGTATTTCATTGTTTTGTACATGTTGTTGTTTTTATTTTATTGAAGACTGTCAAAAATGCTGATTTCTAAAATTTTCCTGTTTAAAGAGGTTTCCATTTGCAACAAATACATTTTATTTGCCCAGAGCCCTTATTATTTTTTGTGGACCCTGCTTTGTCGATTATGTTTTTCAAGCTGTGTTTGCTAATCACATAAACCAGTCTGTTGGCCACAGAGATTAGTCCAGGGGGTGAAACAGAATCTTTAACTGAGCCAGTGCTTCCCTGCAGGCAAAGCTGTGAGACCTACAACCCCAAGAGCACTGCATTCCCTGCTGTGTAGAAAGAGTCAATCTGAGTAGATGAAGGTGACCTCAAAAACGTAGAGATGGTGGGGCAGAGTATTCTGACACACTTTGGTCTCTGGTTCCAGCCACTGTGTTGACCCAGTTGCCATGAAATTCTCCTGGTAGTGTGTTTGATTTCAGCCTGGGCTTCTATCATTTGTAACTAGAGTCCACTAATGCAGAAACATGTCGGTATGAGTGTGTGTGTGCACGTGCACGCGTGGGCTCAGTCATGTCCAATTCTTTGTAGTCCTATGGACTGTAGCCCACCAGACCTCTCTGTCCATGGGATTCTCCAGGCAAGAATACTGGAGTGAGCTGCCATTCCGACTCCAGGAGATCTTCTCTACTCAGGGATTGAACCGTCATCTCTTGCATTTTCTGCATTGACAGGCGGATTCTTTATCACTGAGCCACCTGGGAAGTCTCATTGGTATGAATGCTGATTGTTATTCAAGGCTAGGTAGAATCTGATCTCCTATTCTTGATATTATTATAACATTATAAACATGGCTACATTTTAAAACACTCTTCATACATTGAAGTCATATTTAATGCCTGAATACTACACAGCCATTAAATTAATATATGAAGAGTGTCTTAAAATGTAGCCATGTTTATAATGTTATAATAATATCAAGAACAGGAGATCAGATTCTACCTAGCCTTGAATAACAATCAGCATTCATACCAATGAGACTTCCCAGGTGGCTCAGTGGTAAAGAATCCACCTGTCAATGCAGAAGATGCAAGAGATGACGGTTCAATCCCTGAGTAGAGAAGATCTCCTGGAGTCAGAATGGCAGCCCACTCCAGTATTCTTGCCTGGAGAATCCCATGGACAGAGAAGTCTGGTGGGCTACAGTCCATGGGACTACAAATTTAATGGCTGTGTAGTATTCTATCATGGAGAAGGCAATGGTACCCCACTCCAGTACTCTTGCCTGGAAAATCCCATGGACAGAGGAGCCTGGTAGGCTGCAGTCCATGGGGTTGCTAAGAGTCAGACATGACTGAGCAACTTCACTTTCACTTTTCACTTTCATGCACTGGAGAAGGAAATGGCAACCCACTCCAGTGTTCTTGCCTGGAGAATCCCAGGGACGGGGGAGCCTGGTGTGCTGCTGTCTATGGGGTCGCACAAAGTCGGACACGACTGAAGCGACTTAGCAGCAGCAGCAGCAGCAGCAGCAGCAGCAGCAGTATTCTATCAAACAGCTATGTCAAACTTTAATCTTAACCATATGAGGGAAGTTTAGATGATTTCCTTATATAATAAACCTAAAATTAAAGGATAGAAAGTTCTTGATACATGTTGCTAAATTATTTTCAAAAAGAGTCTCATTGGCACTGTACAGAAATGCTGTTTCTTTGCACTATTGCTAACACTGAGCAGTAAAGCTAAAATATGCAGTATCAAAACTTTCCCACGTTTATCGTTTTCCACTTTTCTATTTAGTTCTCAACTCATTTCCTATGGATGCATATTGATTCCTTCTTCAAAGTAAACTCATTTACCTTCTGTAACATTCACACTGATTTTTTCCCCTACAGTTTATTGTTTGCTTTAGTATTTGGTCATTTTTTTTATATACAAAGTTTTACATTCCGACACTATCAAATGCACTTCTCTTTTTCTTTACCTTTTGTTCATCACTGTTAACCTTAAAAGATTTTCCAATGCTAGAGATCAGATAAATATTCACCTATATTTTTTTCTCTCTGAAAATAAATATTTAAACACTTTTCACTAAGTCATCAATCTGGAATTCATTTTCTCCAAAACAACTTGTTAGTGGTCAGAGGACAATTTATTGAATAATTCATTTTTTTCACTCAGTTATCTATAATAAGATATAATCACACAGTATACTTTGAATAAATATTCTATGTATAGTAAAGTTGCTGTTGACTGTTCCACAGGACACAAAGGGGGTGAACTTAGATTTCACAAAGAAGGGAAACCTAAACATAGGCTATTTTCAAAAAGATTCCACCTCTTGAGCTGGGAGTGAGTGGTGCTGCATGTAGGTCCTCATTCGGATTGGACAGCGATATTGCATCTTATCTGTTGTATACTTCTGGGGTGAACAAATGGTAGATAATATGCAAGTAGAGAAAATGTTGACATATTTTTAAAGTGGGTTTTTTGCTTTGCCTATACCTAGGTATTTTTGGAAGTGTCATGGGAATGAGAAACAAGAAGTCTGAAAAGCTTGTCCTGAAAATAATGAGGTGCTTGAGACAGAAACTTATCTTCTTTTCATTTGTTTTGGAAGAGATTGTAAACAGTTTATCAATAATAGAACCCTGGCAACTATTTCTCTGTGTGTCTGTGGAGGAGCAAAACAACAGAGGTTTGCTCACTTATTGTACATCTAGAATTTCACAATAAAATATCCAGAACTAAGGGAATAAATGTTTAACTTTATGCTTATAAAGTCAAGTCCAGTGTTTTCAAGAAACAATGGTGATCAGAGTATGTCATTGAAAATGAAGATTGTTAATGTTATAGTCTTTATTGCCTCTGGCTAGCAATCTCCCATCTGCTTCTATAGAAAAGAATGAAAAGGGGCAAAGCAGATGTCTTCAGAAATATTAATGACAAATTCTGAAAAGAGAAAATAGCAAAGACATGAAAAATAGCAGGCTATGTCAGCAGCAATAGTGGGGGTAATAGATTTGAATAGATTGAACCATTTGCAGTCATTGTATGAAAAACTAGTTTAATATAACTTATGTGTTTTTTTTTTTAAGTTTCTGAAGATCCCATAAAAATAACATAAATACTTTTTTGGGACAAATTTATTTATTTATTGGTTTATTGAGTTTTTCATGTATTTTATCTCCAGACTGAACCTTATGAAACTGCCATTTTTGAGGTCATGAATGGTCCACAATCAGCAATTTATTACAGTTAAATATATAAGGTGCTGGTAACCTAGTATTATTAAGAATATAGGAAAATTTAGAGAATTCTCCGAATTCATTAATCTAAGCAATGCAAATGAGGTAATCAGGCTGGCTATTTAATTGGGAGACAGTACGTATGCAATGTTCTAGAAATGGGACTTTGAAGTTAGTCTGCCTGGGCCCTGGCTCCACTAGTTACCTGCCATGTGCTACTGGGCAAATAATTTAACCCTAGTCTTACTCAGTTTCTTTATCCATAAAATGGGGCTATTATGACATTTTGATTTTACTTGTTTGACTTACTATAAATGGAATGCTAGATTTCTAATTTAAAAAAATAGATAGGCAACAAGCAACAATGGTTTACTATATAGTACAGGGAAATATAGCAATATCTTGTAATAACCTATAATGGAAAATAATTTCAAAAATAATATATGTGTATATGTATAACTAATCACAAGAAATTCTACTTTTTGAAATTTAGTAATGTTTATCTTTTTGCTTGTTTTTCTGAATGTCCTATGGATATCTAATAACAATGTATGAGATACAAAATTTTAAATGTATTTGTGTAGGATATAAAATTAATATAGATTAATATAAATAGAAATTTATTATATTTAAATTATTAATGACATCATTCAAGATGCTCCTATTCTTATTTTTTCTGAACTTGATAAAATATTCTCAGTGAAATGTTAATATGTTTCATTATGATTATATATGTATTTTTCTTTTCCTTATATTTCTTCTGAGTTTTTCTTTATGTATTTTTGTTTCTTTGTTGTTAGGTGTCTAATGGTTTATGTCTATCTTCTTTGTGAACTTTTATCTTTATGTATCTTTTATCATTAAAAATATTCACCTTTGTTTCATTTAAAAATAAATAAATGTAATTAAAAATTACCTTATTTAATCATCCTCTAAACATTATGAATGTATAATATTTGTGCATTTTAAATGTTTAATTTGCATTTCTTTTATAATTTCTAAATTATATTTATAAATATATTAATTTCACAATTTATATTTGTATAAATTATAAATGTACATATTAGTTAACTGCACAAACATTATACATTCACAATGTTTAGGGGAAGATCAAACAAGATAATCAAAATAATCAACAAAGTGCTTGGCACTTAGTAAGTGCTCTGTAAATGTTAGTTATTTTTAACTAGCTTCATTGAGGTATAATTTACACCATAAAATTAATCCATAGTAAGTGGATTCAGTATTTTTCATAAATTTAAAGGGTTGTGCAGCAACCGGTATGATGTAGAAATAAGACATTTCTCTTTTGTCCATTTGCAGTTAATTTCTGTTCACATTCCCAGTTCAGATAAATGTTGACCAGCTTTCTGTCTCTCTAAATAAGCATTTTGCTAAAAAAGCTACATAAATTGAATCATGCAATATGTAGTTGTTTGTGTTCAGCTTATTTTATCTATCGTAATAGTTTTGAAGTTCTACTGCATTGTAGCATGTAGCAGTAGGTTGTTTGTTTTTATTCCCTGTATCATTCCCTGCCTTTTTTTATCTATTCATCACTTAATGGTTGTTTACAGTTTGGGAATGTTGTGAATAAAGCTTCTATGAACATACAAAGTTTTACGAGGACATATGTGTTCATTTTTCTTGAGAACTTCTGGGCTGAATAGTAAATCTGTGTTTAATTTCTAAAGAAACTGTCAAATAAATTTCCCAGGTGCCTGCACCATTTTATGTTCCCACCAGGAGTGCATGAGGGTTAAATTTTTTCACATCCTTACTACCACTTGCTTTATCTTTTTTATTTTAGCCATTTTGTGCAAAATTGTGTCTAACTGTGGTTTTAACTTACATTTCCTTAAAGGCTAATGAGGTTGAAAGTTTCTTTTAAAGGTAGCACTAGTGGTAAAGAACCTGCCTGCCCAGTGCAGGAGACATGAGAGACTCAGTTTTGATCCCTGGGTCAGGAAGATCCCCTGGAGGAGGGCATGGCAACCCATTCCAGTATTCTTGCCTGGAGAATCCCAGGCAGAGAGGAGCCTGGTGGGCTACATTCCATAGGGTGGTTAAGAGTTGGACACAACTGAAGTCACTTAGTATGCACACTCATTAGCTTTTAATATATGTATCTTTTGGTGAAATACACATTCAAAAATTGTCCACACTCTTTAGTTGAACTGTTTATCTTTTAATTGTTGAATCATGTGTTCTTTTTGTATTCTGAACATAATTCCTTAATACAATATATGATTTATAAAAATTTTCTCCCAGTCTGTGGTTTCTCTTTTCATTTTCTTAATAGTGTCTTTTGAAGAGCAAAAAATTTTCACTTACAGTTGAATTTATGAATTTTTAATGGATCTTTTGTGTCACATTGAATACATTTTTGTCTAACCAAAATCACAGAGGTTTTTATTTATTCTTTTAGGCAGATACAGTTTGCACATAACATATTAGTTTCATGGATAAAACATAATGATTCAATATTTGTGTATGTTGCAAGATAGTTGCCACAATGAGGTTTTTCTCTTCTAGAAAGTTTCTATTTTTCTAGGAGTCATACAGTTTTAGTTCTTACATATTTGTTCTCCTTTGAGTTAATTTTTGTGTATGGTGTGTAGTAAGGATCTAAATGCTTTTTTCTTTCTCTTGTTTTTACATATGTGTGTCTTGTTGTCTCAGCAGGATTTGTTGAAGACACTATCCTTTCCCTCATTGAACTGTGTTGGCATCTTTATTGAAAGCACATTGACCATAACTAGGATTTATTTCTGAAGTTTCAATTCTGTTCCATTGATTGGCATGGCCATCCTTAGGTCAATAAACCTCAGCCTGTAAAACCTTAGCTTTGTAGCAAGATTTGAAATTTTTTGTTGCTGTTCAGTAGTTAAGTCATGTCCAACTCTGTGACCCCATGAACCATAGCACTCCAGGTTTCTCTGAAATTGGCAAATTCCAATTTTCTCCAACTTTTTTTTTTCAAAATTGTTTTGACTATTCTGAGTTCTTTTAATTGCCATATATATTTTAGTATCAGCTTATGGATTTATAAAAAATTCCTGCTAAGTTTTTGATCAAAATTACATTGATCTACAGATAAATTTGGCATAGAAATATAAATTTGAACAATGTTAAATCATTCAGTTTATGACCATAAAATATCTTTTTATTTAAACCTGTTAAAAATTTCTCTCAGTAGTATTTTGTAGTTTAGTGTACAATACCTACAGTTTTAAATTAGATTTATTCCTAAATATTTTATTCTTTTTGATTCTCATGCTGATGAAGTTTTCTTCCTAGTTTTTCTTTTGATTATTTGTTGCTTGTGTATAAAATCAGTCCTGAATATTTATTGGAAGGACTGATGCTAAAACTGAAGCTTTAACACTTTGGCCACCTGGTGTGAAGAACTGACTCATTTGAAAAGGCCCTGATGCTAGGAAAGATTGAAGGCAGGAGGAGAAGGGGATGGCAGAGGATGAGATGGTTGGATGGCATCACCGACTGGATGACATAAGTTTGAGCAAGCTCTGGGAGTTGGCAATGGACAGGGAAACCTGGTGTGCTGCCGTCCAGGGGGTTGCAAAGAGTCAGATATGACTGAGTGACTGAACTGAACTGAGTGAATAAAAATACAATTGATTTGTGTAAGTTGATCTTGTGACTTTCTTAAATTTGTAAGTTTTACCAATTTAGAATATATAGTTTTTCCATATATTTTGTGTGTGTATATATATTTTATATATATATATGTGTGTGTGTGTGTGTGTGTGTATGTATAATATATCACATACAGAATGGCATCATCCTCAAAGACAGTTTTACTTATTTCTTTCAATACATGTGCATGCTTAGTCACTCAGTCATGTCTGACTCTTTGTGACCCCATGGACTGTATCCTGCCAAGCTCCTCTGTCCATGGAATTTTCCAGGCAAGAATACTGGAATGGGTTGCCATTTCCTACTCCAGAGATATTCCCAACTCAGGGATCAAACCTACATCTTCAGTGGCTCCTGCATTGCAGACGGATTCTTTACTGCTGATATATATACCTTTATTTTTTCTCATTTGTTTATTGTGGTTTAAATCCAGTACAGTATTGAATATACCTGAGTTATATTACACATTTTTGTCTTGTTTCCAATATTAGGCAAAGCATTTATCTTCTACAAATAAGTTTGGTGATAGCTCTGGGCTTTTTGCAGATGCTCTTTTTCAGGTTGAGGAACATTGTTTCTATTTTCTTTTCATTTGTTAAGAGTTTAACAAAATTATTTTATTATGAATAGGAATTGGACTTTTTCAAATGCTACTGTTGTCTATTGAGAAGAGCATATGGTTTTGTCCTTTACTATATTAATATGATATATTACACAAAATGACTTTCAGATTTTAAGCCAACCTTGCATATCTGGGATAAACCCCACTGGGTCATGTCATACAACTCTTTTTATATATTGCTGCTTATTTCCTTTCTTTGGTATCACAGTTGTGCAAAACCCCCCTTAAAGTAAGTAGAAGTATTTGATAGTTGGTTCTTATGAATGATTGATTTCTTGTCTCCAATATATGCCTTTTTATTTTTTTAGTCTTTTTAATTTTTTAACTCTTTTTAAATATTTTAGTCTTTTTTTTAAATTGGAGGATAATTGCTTTACCAGTGTTGTGTTGGTTTCTGCTAGACAACAACATGAAAAAGAACAGGTATCTTCCTCATGAGCTTCCATCCCCTGTCTCATCCCACCCCTCTAGGTCCTCACAGAGTGCCAGGCTGGGCTTCCTGTGTTATATAGCAGCTTCTCACTAGTTACCTATTTTATATGGGTAGTGTGTGTGTGTGTGTATGTGTATATATATATATATATATATGAGAAGGCAATGGCACCCCACTCCAGTACGTTTGCCTGCAAAATCCCATGGACAGAGGAGCCTAGTGGCTGCAGTCCATGGGGTCACTAAGAGTTGGACATGACTGAGCAACTTCACTTTCACTTTTCACTTTCATGCATTGGAGAAGGAAATGGCAACCCACTCCAGTGTTCTTGCCTGGAGAATCCCAGGGACAGAGGAGCCTGGTGGGCTGCCGTCTATGGGGTCGCACAGAGTCGGACACGACTGAAGCGACTTAGCAGCATATATATATATATATATATATACACACACACACTATGTTCTCAATTCGTGCTATCTTCTCCAATATATTCTAAATCAATCTTGCTGGAAGGTTTATCAGCACCAGGAATGATTACTGACTGCTGTGACTTCCTGTCTCTCATACAAACTTGAATGTCTTTGTCCTCTGGCTTTGTCTTTTCTTACTCATTTGAGTGAAGATTCTTCTGCATGCTGTGGGAGCAGAAAGGCATTTTAAGTATTCTTCTCAGAAAACGATGACTTTATATTAGCAGTCTTAACTAAAATAGTCACTTTGGGTTAGTGCCCCGATGTCCTGTATAATACATTCAAAATGTCCTGATCACTTAACTGACTTCCACTTACATGATTTTGTGGTTTAGCTGCCACTCTATTACCTCTGTAAACAGGCTGACCATTGCTCATGGCATGTTAAGCATTCATGGGGAACATGCTACTCTCTGGTGTACCCAACACTTCTGTTCCCACCAGTTGAATTGTCGGCTAGCAAGAATCAGTTGTGCAAGTTTCTTAAACTGTTTATTCCAGATGTACCTGTTACTGTAGTTAGATAACTTATTAAATATTTGAATGAATGAAATGGGAAAAGAAAGAGATTTTTTCCCATGGAAAATAGCTTTCAAATTTTGAAAAGACACTGCAAAGAAGAAGGATTTTAAAAATTATATTGAATTAAAGTTTGGTGAGCTAGTTGTAAAATATTGGGAACAAAATAAAACTTGTGATTCTGCATTGTTTGCTCTTTACAAGTACTGGTAAGTTCTAGTTTAACTTAGAAGAATTTCAAAAATAACCCTGAACTCCATAGATAAGTCTTTATGGGAATTGTGGAGAGAATGGGTCCAATTAGCATACCCAAATTTAAGAATTCCAAAGAAGTTGGTTCTAGGCCTTCCCAGATGGCACAGTGGTAAAGAATCTGCCTACCAATGCAGGAGACCCAGGAGACACAGGTTAGATCCCTGGGTTGGGAAGATTCCCCCAGAATAGGAAATGGCAACACACTCCAGTATTCTTGCCCAGAAAATTCCATGGACAGAGGAGCATGGTGGGCTGCAGTCCATGGAGTCACAAGAGTTGGACATGATTGACCACATACACACACACATACACAGATCAGAAGACTAGAAAATGAGTGTACAACAATAGTAAGCTATATACAATGTGTTTGTGTATACACATACATTTCCTACATTAAATGACTTTTTTCAATAAATGGTCTATAAATCATAATTGTGTCACTGAGTCATATAAGAAGTCTTGCACTAAACTTTCCAACATCCCCATGGTTTGGATGTTGGGTACAGTATTTCACTGTTTTCTTGGCTATGAAATACGCCTTCAGATTGGGATGAAGCACAATAATAGAGCATGTGATTTAGAGAAAGTAAAACTATGCTACTTTACTTTGCTTCTATAATTTGAAGGTAAGGAAGAATATGGAGGATAAATGGCTAGTTTCAATTTAGATGCATTCATATGTCTCCCAAGGGGGAAGAGTTTTTGAGGATCAAGACGAGCTACTGAAGTTTCTTTGCCAATTGCAATGGTTTTTGGAACAAATGATCAGTGAAAGTGCTAGTCGCTCAGCCATGAAGACACCATGCCTCCCAGGTTTCTCTGTCCATGGAATTCTCTAGGCAAGAATACTGGAGTGGGTAGCCATTTCCTTCTCTTGGGGATCTTCCCAAGTCAGGGATTGAACCCAGGTTTCCTGCCTTGCAGGCAGATTCTTTACTGTCTGAACCACCAGGAAAGCCAACAAATGGTGAGAGATAGGGTTAATTTTTAATTTGAAACAAGACTCCAAGAAAGCAAATTTTAAATCAAGTGAAAGAGTTAAGCTACTCCACGGTAATAACTCTCAATGAAAAGGAGTGTCAGTCTGAGAATCCGTTCTTGTGTCACTGCTCTATTATGCAGAGAAATATTCATGTGGAGCCAAAGTCCTTTTCTTGTGCCTTTGATTATTCTTTTTCTGGCAGTAATTTGGCCAAAGACTTTTTGGTAGGTGTATAAACGAGAAAAAGACCATTTTGTTAGATGACTTCCTTCCATTTAATTAAGAATCAAATTTTTAGTTTCATTGCAATCTGATTAGACCATTGTCCTAATATGATAAAGATAGGAAATGTTTTTTTAAAAAGACAACTTGCTGAGGACAAGGAACAACCCGCCTTTCCCTCTGCTAAACCTCCATTATTAGCGCATGAAGAAGCAATAACAAAGCTCTCAGTGTTCTCTTTAGAGCCTCCTTAAGAGCCCATTCTGTCTGTAAGAAGCTTTCTGTTGCTAATGTGGGCTGAGTCACTGACAAAGGCCAGTGTTAACGGTCTGCTTCAAGACTCTAATCCCTGGAAGGGGAGCATTTCCTTGGATGGCTTTGTGATGGGCTTGTCAAACATTTTAAACCATTTAGCAGAAAGAAGCATTGTGATGACAAGACACAACATGGCCAGTTCTTTGGGTGCATCTGCCAACAGAGTAATGCGATGATCCTTCTGGGCTCCGGTGGCTCAAGCACAAATGCAAACTCATGTGTGGAATACATCTTGTGATGGGGTTTTGATGTTTTGCCTATTAAATACGTAGTTTTGACTGGGCTTACTGGCTTCCCTTGCATCTGTTTTCTTGCAGAATATATTATTACTGTTTCATCCTAAATAATATTCTTTCTGATTAACCTTAAACTTCTTTCAGAAGGCTAATAAAGTCAGATTATTACAAGCATGCTTTTTTTATAATCTCCCCCAAAACACTGGAACATTGAGGGGGAAGAAAACGGATGGAATCTCCCTTTTTCTTGCCAGTTGAAGATTCATTTTCAGCTTCTTCTTTCTAAGCCAAATACAGTAAATATCCTGTTAGTTTGTTTCCATCTGGGATAATGATTCTAATACTCATTTATTCAGGGGATTAATGTACCTATTGTTCTGACTTAGCAGTGCATTTGCTTAATAACTGCCAAGCATTGCTCTTAAAAAACCACATTAACCACGCTATCCATGATGCTTGCTGGGCTTGCAAGAAATAAAACACTTAAAACGGTCCATTTTCAAGAATAGCTAGCTTAGAGTGAGTGCTTGCTGATGCAATAGCCAATAGCCGGTAGCTGTAAGGGTTACAAAACTAGAAAGTCTGGGCAAACAAAGGGAGGGCAGGTGCCTATAATTTTCACGCAGTGAAATCCTATTGGTGAATTC
Organism: Bos grunniens; assembly: GCF_055505025.1. Classification (NCBI taxonomy): domain Eukaryota; kingdom Metazoa; phylum Chordata; class Mammalia; order Artiodactyla; family Bovidae; genus Bos; species Bos grunniens. The sequence continues at coordinate 53,268,729 of NC_141176.1, forward strand.
AAAACATAAGAACAAGAATAGGTGCCCAGGAAAGGAGGAAATAAGATGTCAGAGAGGGGCCAGTCCATAAAGAGGGAGGGATCAAACAGAGGTGACATCTGGGAAGATCGTTCTCCCCATGGTACTCAACCAATGAGGAACTGGGAGAGGAACTTGCATGCTACAGATAAGATGCTCCCTGTAACAACTCTGAGTGTGTCTGCCCACCAGACACCTGATCTTGCAAGACCATCCTTAAAGCCTCGCTTCCCTCTGTACCTCGTGTCTCCAAGCCCATTCTTTCAGTTTGGACTGGTGAGCATGTTTCTCATAGGCTGATAGATACAACTTGCCATAGCAAATGGAACTTAAGAACCAAAGATGATTAATATTTTTATCCATCTTTTATATAAATTGGAAAAGAAGGATGAGAGGAAAAGGCTTTGGACTTAGACCAGGAATTGAGTCTACACACACACACAAACACACACACAAAACCTCCCTGCTGGCTTATACAGTAAAAAAACTGCCTGCAATGCAGGAGACCCAGTTTCCATCCCTGGGTTAGGAAGATCCTCTGGAGAAGGAAATGGCAACCCACTCCAGTATTCTGCCTGGAGAACCCCAAAGACAGAGGAGCCTGGCAGGCTACAGTCCATGGGGTCACAAAGAGTTGGACAGGACTGAGTGACTAACCATAAGCACATATATCTGTGAAATGACATGTTTCCTGCTTTACACTCTATCAGTAAACAAGCCTTTTCCAAATAAAAATTTCTGAGTCCAGGTGAAACAAAGCCAGCTACTCGGAAGCCATCAGCTACTTCCTCCCTGGGAAGCACTGACAAGCTGGGGGGATGTGAGAGGCTGCCATCTGTCACATTCACTATCTCTTATGGTAAACAAGGGATTAGTATGTGAACAATAAAAAAAGCAGGATTGGCCCCAGATAGCTAGATGCATTGAAAGAAATAATTTCAGCAAGCCCGGATGCTTGCATCTTCCCATATACAGAAGATCGTTTAATCTCTTCATATAAGAGATTTAGTTTTCTCTTAATTAACAATAATCTTTTAATATTCAGATTATCTGCCTCTTGCTGTAAACTTGTATATAGCCTGGCCCCTGCCTTGCCTCCTCAAAGTCAACTCTCTCGGGGTCACCTGAGATGCTGTTTCCCGGGCTGAGTCCTAACATTCCCACAGAATAAAACCTAACTCTCAACTTTTAGGTTGCACATATTTTTTTGGTGGACATATCTAAGACCTTGTTTATTCTCACACCATCTGCAGGAACTTGCAGAGGGAAGGCAACATTTATTACTTCCTGCTTTGGTTATAAAATGCAGGGAAGAGGTGGGGGTAAGGGTGGGAGCAGTAAACTCCGGAGTCAATGAGTTCCCAGAAATGCACTAATATCTTCGACCCTTTTTCTTTTCATCTCTTTCCTTTTCCTTCTCCTTTTCCCCTATTTTTTTCTTCCCTTCTCCTCTCTTCCCCCATATTACCCACGAGTAGTAATTAATGCTTAGTACTTAGGAACATACAAGACTCAACTGGCTATCGACCCTAAGGACTAAGCAGATCTTCTCCCTCCATCCTCTTAGTCTAATTATCCAGCAACATTCCCTCTGACCTAACAGTTATTATTCTTGGAATTAAGAACAGTAGAAAACAGTTTTCTGGAATCTAATGCTCCAAATAAGAGCTTCCAGATATTATTAAGCAGTCTATTAATAAAATTATTCCTAGCAGACTTCCAAATTTATTGGCATTTAGTTTTTCTGAACAGAAATGCATTTCTTTAAAACATAATTTATAATTTAGAATGACTTTTTACAAGTTATTCTGTAATAATTTTCAGACAGAATTTTCAAGAAGAGATATCTCTTATTCATATAACTATTTAGAAATTCTGACAAAATGGTTTACTGTTCTGTTTCCTGCTGCTAAGTCATTTCAGTCGTGTCTGACTCTGTGCGACCCCATAGACAGCAGCCCACCAGGCTTCCCCGTCCCTGGGATTCTCCAGGCAAAAACACTGGAGTGGGTTGCCATTTCCTTCTCCAATGCATGAAAGAGAAAAGTGAAAGTGAAGTCGCTCAGTCGTGTCCGACTCTGTGCGACCCCACGGACTGCCGCCCACCAGGCTCCTCCGTCCACGGGATTTTCCAGGCAAACATACTGGAGTGGGGTGCCATTAAGAGATATCAGAATCTACCTATCCTCTCATCATCCTGATTAACTCCCTCCCAATCCTCCTACCACCAAAAACAAGTTAAAGCCTCAAAATGTATGCTTCCATTCAATGGATGCATATACATTTTAAAAATACACTAGTTGTTTTTGTTCAGGGTTATTATTTACTTATTTCTCACTTTCACTCCTTTTGATGTTGTTTTATACTCTTTCTCCATCATCACAATATGTGCAGTCCCAATGGGTGATAATCCACATGGATCCCGTTTAGACAAGAAATAGGCGTTAACCCAAACTAGGCCAGTCAAAGTCTTTAGCTCTGATATTTCTACCCAGGACACAGTAGTGGAAGAAAAACGAATCATTAGGACTGACCAATCCTTGCAAGAATGTATCCATTAATTTCTGCCCTCATTCCTGTCCTTTCTGAGTCTTAGATACTAAGTTTTACTTACCATTTTACTCCTATGTTTCCACTAAATTCCCTTTGTGTTTCCTTAGCTAGAGTCAGATACTGTTGCTTATAACCAATGACCCTAACGGATCTGCTACTCATCTACTTCCTTTCTGTATGGTTTCCATTCCTTTTTCTTCCTCTATCTGTCTTCCTCTCCACCTGCCCCCTATACTTTATTACTATTCTCACATTTTTCTTTCTATGGTTTGGAGACTTTCAAGAATGGATGAAGAATGAAAAAAGCTATGATAAAAATAGAAAAAAAAATGTTTTGAAGGTGTTTAATCAGGGTTACTTTATTTTTCTTTCTGATTAAAAATTGAGAGTACCATGACCATATATTGTGTATAATTCCAAGTCTTATCTGAGTACATATGGTACTATTATTAATAGCAAAAAGAAAAAGCAATTTAATCCTCCCCTTAAAACTATGCCTTCAACTATTTTACAATTTTGGCCCATTAAAACACATTTATAGCTTGTCTAAAATAATTAGATGATTTGATTTATTCACTATTTATTTCCAAGGGAGCTTCTGCCAAATCTATGTCTTACTAAAGCAATTAACAAACTTATTTTTGGAAGTGAGCATTTAATATCTTTCCCGCAGCAGGCTGAAAAAAATTAAGATTCAATGTTCAGTCTTTGGCTATAATTAAAGGTAAATTTAAATATTATCACAGTAGCAGAGGAGCCACAGCTGAACTGTTTACTTGAAAATGGAATGAGTCATTTAATTGAGTCAATTTCTCTCTCCTATGCTTGCATGCATGATCAACAGAAGTGTGTGTTTTGTCCTCAATTCCTTTCCTCAGATATGCAACAGCTGTTCTTTCCTTCAAATTGTAAACTCCATCTTCCTGTTTTACCTTAATTGTTTTGTCCAAACTGCTGCAGATATAATAGCAATTCAAAATCTAAAGAATTTGCAGTGAAGCCAAGATGGCAGAGTGGAAAGACTTAGCTCACCTCCTCCCACAGGCACATCAAAATTATAAGTATTTACAAAGTAACTATCTATAAGCACAACCCAAAGACTAGCAGAAAAGGTTTTCCACAAGTAAAGGTATGAAGAAGGAAGTATGATGAGATGAGGAGGAGGAATTAAAGCACAGTATAATCAAGGCCCACACCATTGGGTAGGCTCCCCACAGATGGGAGGATAATCACAATTGGAGAGGGTCTCTCCAAAGAATAAGAGATCAAAGCCCCACAGTGGGCTCCACAGATTGGGGGTTTTTTGCCAGGAAAATGAGCTTCCAGAATGCTGGGCTTTGAAAACCAGTAGGAAGACACTGGTGACCCACTCCAGTACTCTTGCCTGGAGAATCCCATGGACGGAGGAGCCTGGTAGGCTGCAGTCCATGGGGTCGCTGAGGGTTGGACACGACTGAGTGACTTCACTTTCACTTTTCACTTTCATGTATTGGAGAAGGAAATGGCAACCCAGTCCAGTGTTCTTGCCTGGAGAATCCCAGGGACGGGGGAGCCTGGTGGGCTGCCATCTATGGGGTTGCACAGAGTCGGACACGACTGACGCGACATAGCAGCAGCAGGAGCAGGGCTCATATTTGTGTTTCCCTGGTGGCTCAGATGGTAAAGAATCTGCTTACAATGCAGGAGACTTGGGTTTGATCCCTGGGTTGGGAAGATTCCCTGGAGAAGGGAAAAGCTACCTACTCCTGTATTTTTGCCTGGAGAATTCCATGGACAGAGGAACCTGGAGAGCTACAGTCCATGGGGTCCCAAAGAGTAGGACATGACTGAGTGACTAACACACACACACAGGGCATATATTCAGGAGAGCTGAAGGGTTATAGGAAATAGAGACTGCCCCCACAAAGAGCGTGTACAAAATCTCACACTCTCTGTAGTCCTAGGGCAGAGGCAGTAATTTGAAAGAAGTCTGGCCCAGACCCACTTGCTGACCTCGGAGAACCTCCTGAAGAGGCAGGAGGCAACTGAAACTCCCTGTGGACATAGAAGATTGCAGTAGCATGGTTGAGAGCTCATTCTACCAAGACACTGGTGCTCACAAGTGCTATTTTGGAGTCCTTCATCTAACCTATTAATGCCAGAGGTTTACCTGCCTATCAATCGGGGGTCCTCCCACTTCCCACAGTTTCATCTGCCCTAGGTCTTGGTCCCACCCACCAGTAGGCCAACACCACTGGGACCCACTGGGTCATCTACTCAACCTTGCAGAGCTCCAGACCTACTCATCAGTGGATTTGTCCACCAGAAAAGGCAGGGCCTGAAAGCCAACCAGGCTGGGGCCAGTCCTGCTTACCAGAAATGAATCATTTCAATCTTTGTGACTCCATGAACTGCAACATGCCAGATAGTTGGCTCCATAACAACAGAATGGCCCATACAGCCCACATAGAGAGAACTCCTAGAGCATATAGCCCTGGTGACCAGAGGGGAGTGCACTGCTGGACCCCATAGTACATCTCCTACATAAGGCTCCCTCTCCAAGACTGAGAAATTGAGCTACCAAACATATAAAAATAAACACAGAAATAGACAAGATGAGTTGACAGAGGAATATATTCCAAATCAAAGAGCAAGACAAAATCTCAGAAGAACTAAGCAAGGTGAAGCAAACCCACATGATAAAGATTTCAAGGTCATCATCATAAAGATGTTTAACAAACTTGGGAGAAAAATGGGTGAACACATTGAGACATTTCATAAAGAGTTATTATAGAAAATATAAAGAAGAACCAAACACAGCTGAAGAACACAGTAACTGAAATAAAAAATACATTGGAAGGAATCAACTGCAGATTAGATGATTCAAAGGAACAGATCAGAGTTTTACAGACAAGTGAAACAAAAAGAGTTTCACATCAGTAAACCAGCTTAACAAGAAGTGTTAAAGGGATTTTCTAAGCAGAAAAGAAAAGGTCACAACTAGAAATATAAAAATTACAGAAAGAAACATCTTATTGGTAAAGGCAAACATACAGTAAGGATAGTAGATATAAGTGGTTACTTACAAAGCTGGTAGGAAGATTAAAAGACAAAAGTAGTAAAATAATCTATACCCACACTAAGTATTAAAGGATATATAAAACAAAAAAAAAATGTCAAATATGATGTCAAAAACACTAAATGTGGTGAAAGGGAGTAAAAATGAATTGTTAGAATATGTTGGAACTTAAGAGATCATCAACTTAAATACTGACTACAAACTTTTTGGTAATCACAAACCAGTCAGTCAGTTCAGTCACTCAGTTGTGTCCAACACTTTGTGACCCATGGACTGAGGCATGCCAGGCTTCCCTGTCCATCACCAACTCCACTCAGTTTGAGCCTACTCAAACTTATGTCCATTGAGTCAGTGACGCCATCCAATCATTTCATCCCCTGTTGTCCCCTTCTCCTCCTGCCTTCAATCTTTCCCAGCATCAAGGTCTTTTCTAGTGAGCCAGTTCTTCATATTAGTCAGCCAAAGTATTGGAGCTTCAGATTCAGCATCAGTCCTTCCAATGAATATTCAGGACTGATCTCCTTTAGGATTGACCAGTTTGATCTCCTTGCAGTCCAAGGGACTTTCAAGAGTCTTCTCCAACATTACAGTTCAAAAGCATCAAATCTTTGGCACTCAGCTTTCTTTATGGTCCAACTCTCACACCCATACATGACTATTGGAAAAACCATATCCTTGACTAGATGGACCTTTGTTGGCAAAGTAATATCTCTGCTTTTTAATGTGCTGTCTAGGTTGGTCATAACTTTCCTTCCAAGGAGCAAGCGTCTTTTAATTTCATGGCTGCAATCACCATCTGCAGTGATTTTGGAGCCTAAGAAAATAAAGTCTCTCACTGTTTCCATTGTTTCCCCATCTGTTTGCCATGAAGTGATGGGACAGGATGCCATGATCTTAGTTTTTTGAATGTTGAGTTTTAAGCCAACTGTTTCATTCTCCTCTTTCACTTTCATCAAGAGGCTCTTTGGTTCAAAACATGGTCCATTGGAGAAGGGTATGGCAAACCACTTCAACATTCTTGCCTTGAAAAGCCCATGAACAGAATGAAAAGGCAAAAAGATATCACAGTGAAAGATGAACACCCCAGGTCGGTAAGTGCACAATATGCTACTGGAGAAGAGTAGAGAAATAACTCCAGAAAGAACAAAAAGATGGAGAAAAAGTGAAAATAATGCCCATGTGGGTGTGATTGGTGATGGATGTGACTGGTGATGGAAGTAAAGTCCAATGCTGTAAAGAACAATATTGCATAGGAACCTGGAATGTTAATTTCTTGAATCAAGGTAAATTGGAAGTGGTCAAACAGGAGATGGCAAGAGTGAACATCAACATTTTAGGAATCAGTGAACTAAAATGGACTGGAATGGGTGAATCACTAACCAAGAGCTATGCAAAAAAGAGAAAGAAACCCCATTTACATTTGTATCTAAAAGAATAAAATATCTAGCAATACGTTTAACCAAGGAGATCAAAGACTTATACTTGGGAAACTATAAGACACTGATGAAAGAAACTGAAGATACAAGCAAATGGAATTTGTTTGAAAATATACCATTTTCAGGGATTGAAAGAATAAATTTTGTTAAAATCACCAGACTTTATTTCGGGTTTAAAAATTATTAGTCTAATGTTTATTATTCCTTCTGTAATTATTTCAATATCTTATATGTTTACAGGTCATGTTCTAAATACTTTTGGCTTAGACTTTTTGTCACTATAAAATACATTTTTTTTTTTGCAGATTTTGAATCACTTAGGGAGCTTCCCAGGTGGTTCAGTGGTAAGGAATCTGCCTGCCAATGCAGGAGAGGCAGGAGATGAGGGTTCATCCCTGGTTGGGAAAGATCCCCTTGAGGAGGTGATGGCAATCTACTCCAGCATTCTTGCCTGGAAAATCCCATGGACACAGGAGCCTGGTGGACTACAATCCATGGGGCCTCAAAGAGTCAGACATGATTGAGTGACTGAGCATAATGAGCTTCATATCATTTAGACCCAGTCTTGAACTTAGGACAAGGTCTTAAACTTTCTTGTACATAAATAACTTCCTTTTCTGAAAGAGGTATCTGTTGCCCGGAGGTGCTTTTAAGTATTGTAGCAGAGATGACAAGAAAAAGTAATATTTGAGACTCATCACTTCAATTTTGTAACAGTGATTTAAAGAAAAGCAAAGAAAACAACTTTGAATGCCAAGGCTTTTGATTTACAATAACTGGGCTTTTTGACAGGCACAATGTTTTGAATAGTAAGAGTCTGGTCCTGAGTATTAAGAGTAAAAGCTCTGGAGGAATCAGGAAGTAAAGCTAATGGATTCAGGACTATCTAGGGAAGAAAGCAGGTGAGGAGCCAGATAATCTCTCCTAGAATTGCTTTTGGGGAGATAAGAGGAAGGAAGGAAGGAAGCCCACCTTCCATCCTGTTCCCCTTCACTTAGGCTGGAAACTACCGTCAGTAGGAATAGATACTGACAACTTGATTCTAGAAGAAACATAGAGTTTATAGGGTTGACAAAACCATATGATGAAAATTCCTATGTGTTTTTCCACTTCTCAGGTTTTCTGACTGCAAAATGGTAGAGAGGTAAATGTGACAATGTAAATTAAGAGAGAGCAGTTCACTAGTTTTTCTTATTAATAGAGTATAACAAGGAATATTGCAAAAGACTTTGAAATGTACAAAAAATTGCTGGGCATCCTGCCTGGTGCACTCTTCTGGATTATCTGTTGTGCTTTTCATTGGCTTTAAGCAAATTTACTATCTAAATTGTATGCTAATGTAAACAACTTTTGTACATAGGAATGGGCTTCTCTGGTGGCTTAGATGGTAAAGAATCTGTCTGTAATGCAGGAGACCTGAGCTCGATCCCTGGGTGGGGAAGACACTCTGGAGAAGGAATGGCTATTCACTCTGGTATTCTTGCCTGAAGAATTCCATGGACAGAGGAGCCAGGTGGGCTACATCTCAAAGAGTTGGGCATGATTGAACAACTAACAGGCACATAGGAATGCAAATAAATTTTATTAGTGGAAATGTAATTTATTCTTTTCCTATGAAAGTGAAAGTCGCTCAATCATGTCTGACTCTTTGCGACCCCATGGACTACACAGTCCTTGGAATTCTCCAGGCCAGAATACTGGAGTGGGCAGCCTTTTCCTTCTCCAGGGGATCTTCCCAACCCAGGGATTGAACCCAGGTCTCCCGCATTGCAGGCAGATTCTTTACCAGCTGAGCCACATGGGAAGCCCAAGAATACTGGAGTGGGTGGCCTATCCTTTCTCTAGGGTATCTTCCTGACCCAGGAATTGAACCAGGGTCTCCTGCATTGCAGGCAGATTCTCTACCAACTGAGCTATCAGGGAAGCCTTTTTTCCTATGGGTATTAACCAATTTTGAATCTGTTTGCACATTCATGTCAGCATTCCTGATGGTTGCAACATCATACTGGTTCCTTCATTTATTAACAAGTTAAATAAATTCTTGATATATTTTAATTTTATGTTTGCATGAGAGTCATGATTTTGCTTTTTATTTTTTGACCAGAATGGAATCTTTACTTTCACAACTGTGTAAATCTGATCCAAATGTGTCCACCACTACTTTCTCCAAAAGAAACATGCTATAAATGAGCAAACTACATCTGCTCACTGAGTGAATGGACATCTTGGCTGTCTTGTTGGGTTTAATTAAGAGACCATTCATAGCAATACATTTATAGTAGAAAGTGTCGTATCATGTTAAGCCGTTTTAGCTTTTGCACATACATGTGCACTTCTGGCCCATGATTCAAAAGATTCTCGACCATAGGCAGAACACTCGATGACATAAATCAAAGCAGGATCCTCTATGACCCACCTCCTAGAGTAACAGAAATAAAAACAAAAGTAAACAAGTGGGACCTGATTAAACTTAAAAGCTTTTGCACAGCAAAGGAAACTATAAGCGAGGTGAAAAGACAGCCCTCAGAATGGGAGAAAATAATAGCAAATGAAACAACTGACAAAGGATTAATTTCCAAAATATGCAAGCAGCTCATACAACTTAATACTAGAAAAACAAACAACCCAATCAAAAAGTGGGAAAAAGACCTAAACAGACATTTCTCCAAAGAAGACATACAGATGGCTAACAAACACATGAAAAGATGCTCAACATTGCTCATTATTAGAGAAATGCACATCAAAACTACAATGAGATATCACCTCATATCAGTCAGAATGGCCCTCATCAAAAAGTCTACGAACAATAAATGCTAGAAAAGGTGTGGAGAAGAGGGAACACTCTTGCACTGTTGGTGGGAATGTAAATTGATACAGCCACTATGGAAGACGGTATGGAGAGTCCTTAAAAAGCTAGACATAAAACCACCAGATGACCCAGCAATCCCACTCCTAGGCATATACCCTGAGGAAACCAAAATTGAAAGAAACACATGTATCCCATTATTCATTGCAGCACTATTTACAATAGCTAGAATGTGAAAGCAACCTAGATGTCCATCAACAGATGAATGGATAAAGATGTTGTGGTATATATACCCAATGGACTATTACTCAGCCATAAAAAGGAACACATTTGAGTCAGTTCTAATGAGGTGGATGAACCTAGAACTTATTATACAGAGTGAAGTAAGTCAGAAAGAGAAAGATAAATACTGTATTCTAACACATATATACGGAATCTAGAAAAATGGTACTGAAGAATTTATTTACAGGGCAACAATGGAGAAATAGACTTAGAGAATAGATTTACAGACATGGGGAGAGGGAAGGAGAAGGTGAGATGTATAGAAAGAGTAACATGGAAACTTACATTACCATATGTAAAATAGATAGCCAACGGGAATTTGCTGTATGGCTCAGGAAACTCAAATAGGGGCTCTGTATCAACCTAGAGGGGTGGAATGGGAAGGGAAATGGGAGGGAGTTTCAAAAGGGAGGGGATATATGTATACCTATGGCTGATTCATGTTGAGGTTTGATAGAAAACAGCAAAATTCTGTAAAGAAATTATCGTTCAATTAAAAATAAATTCATTAAAAAAGATACTTGACCTTAAACTGTTAAGCTGGGTATGATTTTACCTTTAAAAAAATAATCTTGTAACATATGCTCTGGTGAACTGGAAATTTCTAGAGCTATATTAACTTACTTTTTAAAGTTTTAAAAATATGGATCATTTTTAAAGTCTTCGTTGAATTTTTTGCAGTCTCCCCAGCCAGGGATCCAACCCACACCCCCTGCACTGGAAGGAGAAGTTTTATCACTGGACTACTAGGAGAGTCCCTGTGTGTGTTATGATTGTTAGCCACTGAGTCGTGTCTGACTCTTTGCAACCCCATGGACTGTAGCCCACCAGGCTCCTCCATTCAACGGATTTCCTAGGCAAGGACACTGGAGTTGGTTGCCATTTCCTCCTCCAGGGGATCTTCCTGACCCCCAGGGATTGAACCTGGGTCTCCCACATTGCAGGCAGACTCTTTACCATCTGAGCCACCAGGGAAGCCCTAACTTATTTTAAATCTATGTTTGATGATGAAACGACTTCCACTTGCACCCTGCCAATGCAGGAAAAGTGGGTTCAATCCACGAGTTGAGAAAATCCCCTGGAGAAGGAAATGACAAGCCACTCCAACATTCTTGCCTGGAAAATCCCCTGGACAGAGGAGCCTGGTGGGCTACAGTCCATGGTGTTGCAAGAGTTGGACATGACTGAGCAACTAAACTATCACCACCACCACCATGATGATGGAGATCTTAGGTATCACCCACAAACAGCAGGGGAAATAGTTTGTAGAACAGTAAATAGTAGTTACCCTGTATTATTTCTCCAGTCATATCATCTAGGTATTAAGTGTTCATACGTTTTTTCTTTGGCTTTATGTTTGCACAGGAAGATTTTCCATTGGGAATAAATTCTTCTGACTTTTCCAATCCTTTATTCAGGCCGCACTAAAGGAAGTGACATAACTTTCTGATGGGGAGACTGGCAGAAAAATTTAGACAAATTTTAGACGTAACATAATTCCTTTTTCCTGGTGCTCTTCAGGATTAGCTGCTTTCATCTTGCTGCTGCTAAGTTGCTTCAGTTGTGTCCGACTCTGTGCGATCCCAGACATGGCAGCCCACCAGGCTCCCCTGACCCTGGGATTCTCCAGGCAAGAACACTGGAGTGGGTTGCCATTTCCTTCTCCAATACATGAAAGTGAAAGTGAAGTTGCTCAGTCGTGTCCGAGTCTTCGAGATCCCATGGACTGCAGCCTACCAGGCTCCTTTGCCCATGGGATTTTCCAGGCAGGAGTACTGGAGTGGGTTGCTGTTGCCTTCTCCGGCTTTCATCTTAGAGACTTTATGGGGGAAAGCGCTAAAAACGAGAGGATTACCATTTATTTATCTGCATTGTCAGTGAATCCACTGAACTAACAATCCTAGAGCTCCATTTCCAAAGAGCTTTGTCAATAATAAAACTTGATATGTTGAGTTCCTTTGCTTACATCTATCTGTCAAATGGTTTAGAACATGGATGAGGTAAAGGAGAGCTCTATTATTAGTCTCTCGAAACCTAGACCCAAGAAAAGGAGCTGCTCTCTCAGACTTCCGTATATAAAGACATAATTTGCTTTTGGCTTACATTAATACCAATTAATAAGATATGTTCCAAGAATGCCTGAATAGAAATTGAAGTGAATTCAGAATAAACTTATACAACAGAGCTACCTTGTGGAACAGAAATATCTATTTTAATATCTAGTTAAGCCTTAACTATTCACTTGTAGAAGACAAAGCTTTGTTCTATTTATATTGCATTGGAAAATGTCTAAAAGGCTTTTTCTTTTTCTGGACTGTGATTTATATTATGGGGTGTGTCCAATGCCCTGTATTTGTTGTTGTTGTTGCCCTGTACACCTTCTGTAATTATAGGGACTTTTTTGCTCACTGCAGTAAGTTAGGGTTAGGCAAGTCGCAGATTTTCTTAATATAGTCGCAGACATTTGAAGAATACTAGATAAAACAACCGGAGAAGGCAATGGCACCCCACTCCAGTACTCTTGCCTGGAAAATCCCATGGACGGAGGAGCCTGGTGGGTTGCAGTCCATGGGGTTGCTAAGAGTCAGGCATGACTGGACGACTTCCCTTACTTTTCACTTTCATGCATTGGAAAAGGAAATGGCAATCCACTCCAGTATTCTTGCCTGGAGAATCCCAGGGACAGAGGAGTCTAGTGGGCTGCTGTCTATGGGGTCGCCCAGAGTCGGACACGACTGAAGCGACTTAGCAGCAGCAGCAGCAGCAGCAGCTAAAACAACCCAAGACTGATACCATGAAGAGTCTCCAGTGGTTATATGTCATACTTTATATCCTATAGAAATGATTATATGATTTTTCTCATGTAGTATTTTTTAAGCTTCTATGTTAGACTTGTCTACTTAGTCCAATAAAACATTTACCAGGGAATTGTTCCAATTTTACATGCAGCACATATATGAGAATAATAGACATAGCTAGTATCACTGATTTTGTAATATAAAAGTACGGTTATTTGAAATGTGCAGTGCCAATTACTGATTCCATGAATCCCCAGAGAGACTGTCAAGTAGCCTGTTGATAAAGGAAATCCAAGTTATCTATTACTTCAGTAAAGGAGACTTCTACCTTGGGAATCTTTGTAGCTTTTTAGAAGACAAGGGGTAGATGGAACATTTATAAGATTTTCAGGGTTCTGGTTAAAGGCACATCTGTAAGTGTGGGGTAGGGGGCTGACTGGACTCAGGAGAGTTTGTAACAAAATGGCTTAGGATTGATAGATGAAGTGGCTAGCATTTTAAAGTGAATCTTGAAGAGTAGACAGTCAATTGGGGAACGTCATGGAGTCATCCAGTGTCCTGAGTAGGAGCTTTTACTCTGGAAAGGACTAGTTGAATAGTCTATTAATGGAACAAATGGATTTTTGAAAGTTTCTCCAAAAAGTGATTAAGTAAGTTATTTGCAACTTCATCTTCCTGGGCAAGAGATTACTGGAATAGTAAAGTCTTGTTAGAGCAGGCATTTGAATTATAAAGCCATTTTGATGTAAACAGTATGCTGTGTGATGACAGATAATTTAAGTTCTACAGTAAGTTTTTGCAGTGTAATTTTCAGTAACATTTAATTTTTTGGTCATTTGTTTATTGTCTCAGGATATAAATAAAATGTATTGGAAAGGGCAATTTAGAAACTATAATTTAGTATTTTAGAGCTAAAAGAAATGGAAACAACAGAAAATTTGGACTTATTAAATGGCAGAATAATCCTGAAAAAGTGAAATGCAGACAGTTTTTAGATGGAATTGTTTTGCTAGTTATTTTCCTTGGAAGTAATATGTAGTCTGTCTTTGTCTTTGATTTGTAATGTTTCCAAAATAGATATTTTGTATCTTTTTTGGTCAACTTTTATTGTACCTTCCTCACAGCAAACATCTTTATGGACGGTAAGTTTGTCTGTATATTTTGAAATTTATGTTTCCTGGTTGAGAGTTAGCATCAATAGGTGACATCAGTAATGCTTCTGTAAATTTACAATTGGTATTTTGGCAAGTCATTTTTTTTTTTTGAATGTGTTGTGTGTTGTGTGTTTCATCTAGTTCTGTCAAACCCATCAATGAATTTGACTGAATTTATTAACTGACTATTTCAGTGTCATGTAGATAGCTTTGATGTAAGTAGAAATCAAAACACTAAATATCTCAGAGGAGTGAAACAGGATTTGTGATCCTTAGAGGAGGTTGTGCCATTGGAATGATTTTATCCATGATTTTGAATATCACACTAGGAATTCCACAGCAGGTATGTCTGGCTTGTGGTTTCTGTTTCTTCTTTCCCTTTTAAAAATTCACATTGAGAGCTCTTATTTCTTTCCTCTCATTTTATTAAGTAGGTAGCATAAGAACTCAGATCTTCACTTTCTTTTTTAACAGGGGAAAATGAACGTTTTTAAAGGTAAACAAATTTAATAAAAAAAATATATACCACATGCTATGTTGCCTGTTTAATATTATAATATTCATCATTTTCATTTATGGTTTCCAATTCCTACCTTTAAGATTCTAAGAAATATAACAATGTTAAAATAACCCTAGGGATGAAATATATTGCTTCTTGTGTATATATATATCATGAGCTGTCTGGGGACTTGAGCTGAGTTATAATACAGAGGAATAAGTTTAGGAATTGTTTAGAAGCTGAATTACAATACAGAGGAATAACTTTAGGAATTGCTTAGGAATAAGGCCTAAACAAAAGTTCATATTACATTCTCAGAAGACCAAGTACATTGTAAAGAATAGGCTCAGTGTTCATATCTTTGTGTGTCAAGCTTTCTCGTGTTGTGTGTGCATGCTAAGTCGACTTCAGGAGTGTCTGACTCTTTGTGACCTTATGCAGTGTATCCCTTCAGACTCCTCTGTCCATGGGGTTCTCCAGGCAAGAATACTGGAGTGGGTTGCCATGCCCTCCTCCAGGGGATCTTCCCAACCCACAGATGGAAGCTTATGTCCCCTGCATTGGCAGGCAGATTCTTTACCATTCCTCAGAATGGGATTATTTGTTTTCAAATCAATCAGGTGGAATAAAAACAGAGTAAGTGGCTCTGAAGAGGAACCACATGTAGCTTTCAGGTGCATCAAATCTTATAATAATGATTCTTGGTCGTGAAACTTTAGTTAATCTAAAGCTCAGGATCCTAAAATGTGGATCAGAAAGGGAGCTCATGGTGGAAAGAAATTGGTTCACCTAGCAGATGGCTTAAACATAGCTGAAGGAAGGGAGTTTCAAAAGGGAGAGGATATATGTATACCTGTGGCTGATTCATGTTGAGGTTTGACAGAAAACAGCAAAATTCTGTAAAGCAATTATCCTTCAATAAAAAAATAAATTAATTAAAAAGAAATAGCTGAGCTTGTCTAATGCACGGTCAATTTGTAAGGTCCATACTGTTACCAAAACAAATGGATGAGTTTTTCCTTCTTTTATTCCCAGGATCCTGTTATGGGACACTGGTTTCCTTTTTAAGACTCATTTTGAATTTTGGGGGGAACATGTGTTGGAACTAATCACATGAAATGCATGTGTGCTCATCATATCCAACTCTTTGTAGCCCACCAGGTTCCTCTGTCCAGGGGATTTCCCAGGCAAGAATACTGCCATGGGTAGCCATTCCATTCTCCAGGGGATCTTCCCAAGCCAGGGATTGAACCGTGTCTCTTGATCTCCTACACTGGCAGGTGGATTCCTTACCACTGAGCCACCAATGCTTCCCCAACCATAAGTGACAGTTCTCTTAAAATAATCCATATGAATTTATCCTTAGTAATTTTTTGAAGACTTATAGTTTGCTCTTTTTATCTCTGATTAAGGGGTATGCATACATTTGGTTTCTGTATGGTTCATAAGTGAATATATTAAAACATTTAATTTACCAGTCTCTAAATAAATTAGGCCAGATATGCATGTTATCTTGTCCCACAACACTATAAAAGATAATCACTTAATTTTCCATTTTTGTTTTAAATTAGGAGAAACAAATGAAAGATAGATACAGAGCTGGTGAATAATGTGCAACCTCTATTTAGTCAGTCAAGGAATTTTTGGACTTCGTGTGCAAGTCCTAACAGATATCATGACATAGCTACTCCAAATCAGGAAGTAGATTTCATTAGAAATTAATACTTTTTAAAATCTGTTTCCATTTTGATTGTCTGTCCTATTTCATTCTGCATATCAACAGATCTTGTGTATTTGTATGCAAACCTTGAGTTTAAATCCTTTTCCTATTCCACAAACTTAACTTACTTATAGGGAGTTTAAACTAAATAACTGATTCTGCTAAAACAAGCTTATACTTTATTATAGTTTTATAATAGTTTTGTTTTCCACATGTGACTGGATATATGGAGATAATTTGACAATAAAGAAGATATAGAAACAGTTGAGTCTGTAATAAAGAGGGAAATATAGAAAACAATATTATAAATATGAGATAAAATCTTTTAAAAATAATTTTATTTTTAATTAATTTTTATTGGAGTATGGTTGATTTGTAATGTTTAAAAGCAACTTTAAATGAACAAATAAAAATAATCCAAGAGTCTGTTTTTATTTTTTAAATTTTTTCCAGTTTTATTGATAGATAAAATTTTATTGCTATATAAAGACTGACATAGTGTATAAGTTCAAACTGTACAACATAATGACTTGATATACGTCTATATTGTGAAATGCTTACCAGAATAAATTTAGTTAACATCTACGACCTCACGGGGGCTTCCCAGGTGGTGTAGTAGTAAAGACTCCGCCTGCAATGCAGGAGACATGGGTTTCATTCCTGGGTCTGGAAAAATTCCTGGAGAAGGAAATGGCAACCCACTCCAGTATTCTTGCCTGGGAATTCCCATGGACAGAGGAGACTGGCGGGCTACAGTCCATGGAGTCACAAAGAGTAGGACACGACTTAGTGACTAAACAACAACAATGACCTCATAGAGCTACAAAGTAACTTTGGTATTAATTGTAGTCTGATTTCACTTGGAGGGGAGAGGGGACGGAGGGGTAAGACGTATGTCTGGACTGACCATCTGAACTCAAACCAGGCCCTTTGTTTCTTGGGAAGGATACTTCTGGACCCAATATATTCAATGCTGGCAATCCTTCTAACTTAACTGCCCTTGGTGTGGGGAAATGGCTCACTTCCTTGAGTAATAATTTCACCCACGAACAATGCATGTTTTTAAGACACCAATAAGGGGGAAGAAAGAATACGGGTCGGTTATTTTTAGCCGTGGTGCACAGTGAAATTCCCTGAGGAGCTTTAAAAATGATCACTGCCTTAGTATCCTCCTCAGAGATTATGGTTTAATTGATTTGGGGTATGTTCTGGGCACCAGGATGTTTAGCAGCTCCCCAAGTGACACTGATGAACAGCCAAGATTGAGAAAGACTGGTTAGATGTAGACTGGTTCAACTGTGTGAGATTGACGGCTTATGTATTTACGTATGATGATTCTTTTATTGAGAAAGAACTTGAGCTAGGGTAAATAAGTTAGTTTACAAACCAGACCACTGGAATTAAAACAAAACAAATCAAAAAACCCCAACAAATTTAGAGCATCCCTATAAATGACTCTCAACTCCTCCTCTATGTCTGAATCATCCAGTGCGTGCTAAGTCGCTTCATGTATGTCCAACTCTTTGCGACCCCATGAGCTGTAGCTCGCCAAGCTTCTCTGTCCACGTGGTTCTCCAGGCAAGAATACTGGAGTGGGTTGTCATTTCCTCCTCCAGGGGATCTTCCCAACCCAGGGATTGAACCTGCGTCTCTTATGGCTCCTGCATTGCATGCAGATTCTTTACTGCTGAGCCACTGGAGAAGCCTCTTGAGTCATTTCAGAGAACATTTAAAATACTCTAGGACCTGGCCCCCATCCTTAGATCTGGCTGAATTGGCCCCAGACATCCAGTATTGTTGAAACAGAAGAGTCTAATGAGCAGCTAGGCTTGAGAACTGCTGAAACAAACTGCAGTACTCAAATAGATGCTACCAAGCACCTGAGATAAACATTTTACCTCATTCAGACATGAAATGGAGTGGTGTGTGTGTATGCAGTCTAAGTCACTTCAGTCATGTCTGACTTTGCGATGCCATGGACATCTGTCCACTAAGTTCTGCCTTAAGACCTAAAAAAAGGGAGCTGAGTTGCCATCCAGGTAAGAATACTGGAGGAGGGTTCCTCCTCCAGGGAATCTTCCTAACCCAGGAATCAAACCTGTGTCTCTTATGTCTCCTGTATTGGCAGGCTGGCTCTCTACCACTAGTGTCACCTGGGAAGCCCAGATGGAGTGGTTCCTGGCAGCAAATTCAAGGGGAAAACATGTTACGTGGCTTCCATTTTCCGGATGAAGTATACTAAACGCTTCTTTTTTTTTTAATTACTATTATTGTTTTTTTCTTTTTATTTTAATTGAAGGCTAATTACTTTACAATATTTAGAGGAGACGTATTTCTGGAGTAAAATTTAAGGTTGAATTTTCCTGGATTGACTCTTGTGTAAAGTCCTGAGCAGTGATTTATGGCTTTAATCAAAGTATTTCAATAGACACATATTATATTCCATGATGCTCAAATGAATACTTCTTATAAAGACTTGTCAGAGATGCAGAGGATCAGTTCAGTTCAATTCATTCTCTCAGTTGTGTCCGACTCTTTATGACCCCATGGACTGCAGCAAGCCAGGCTTCCCTGTACAACACTAACTCCTGGAGCTTGCTCAAACTCATGTCCATAGAGTCGGTGATGCCATCCAACCATTTCATCCTCTGTAATCCCCTTCTCCTCCTGCCTTCAATCTATCCAAGCATCAGGGTCTTTACCAATGAGTCAGTTCTTCGCATCAGGTGGCCAAAGTATTGGAGTTTCAGCTTCAGTGTCAATCCTTCCAATGAATATTTAGGACTGATCTCCTTTAGGATGGACTGGTTGGATCTCCTTGCAGTCCAAGGGACTCTCAAGAGTCTTCTCCAACACCACAATTCAGAAGTATCAATTCTTTGACACTCAGCTTTCAGCTAAAATGGGTCTGTGAAGGAGATTTTGGCTAGGTAAAGAAGCAAGGAGACCTGAGAGAGGAAAGTCACTTATTATTAACCTAATTTATTAATAGATATAACTCAGTTACCCCATTAGAATTAGTTTGCATCTCTGGCTCGAGGAATCATTGAGTGGCCAGGAATATTCCTGAAGCCTGATTTGCACAGGTGTCTCAGCCTTCCATGAAAAGGTAATATGAAGATCTATCTCAGCTTTGGCCTAGTTCCTTAGTTATCTTAAGTGACTTGCCTGGGGGTCATCCTGATAAAAGTTGAGGAAGCAACTTGAAGAGAAAAGGCTACTTGGAGACTTGAAGGCTAAGGACCTGAGTTCTGCCTTAAGACCTAAATAAAAGGGAGCTGAGTTACCATCCAAAAGTGTGACACTAAACCTCTCTGCAGCACATGTGCACCAGAGCATGTGGATCTTGTAGCTAATGTAGAGTACCTGCTCTATGAGTACCAGAAGGAGAATTCAGTCATGAAAGAGCTCCCAATCAGCACATGATAAAGGTTCAAAATATCTGAGTTGAGGCAGACTCTCACACATGTATGCTGACATCATTAAGGTCCTCAAGTTCTGTCCCTAAACACCCCTCTTTGTTGCCTAGTTACAGTTGGTTCATCTCTGTTCATCAGTTTGAGTCCTCCTTGAATTTTGGGGTTAGGGGCACCTAACCCTACTGGACTTTATGGTAGGAAACTGTTAATGAAGAATAAGAAAAAGAAATCAATAATTTCCACCACTGTGGGGATTCATATTCTGAGTCCTCTTCTTTCTAGCTAAAAGTTTGTAAAGGTGAGTTATTTAACTCTTTTTGTAGCTCATTTCACTCATCAACAAAGTGAAGATAATTATATGAAATTGGTCATGTTGGTATAAGAATTAAATGAGATAATGCTTCCCCAGGTCATTATATAGCTCCTGACACAAAGCAATAATTTGATAAAAATTAACTATTTTTGTGGTCATCACTCATGATGACTATCATCATCATCCCCTGAGTGAAATACAAAGTTTTCCCAGGTAGGCAAGACAATAAGATAGACATCTATTTCTGGAGTGTCAATTTTACTATAAGACTGAAGAGTTGGATTGGAGAGAGAAATGTTTTTTATTAAAACAAATATGAACACACTTTGAAATAAATTTCAAAAATCCCAAGGATATTTAGGCTAAAATATGAGTAATCTGTGCTCACAAAATGTCATAAATCTGTGCAACTTAATGTAAGTCTCAAGACCTCAGAGGTCACATATCCGCTCTTTTCTGCCGTCAATGGAAATTTTCTGGAAATTTTGGAAAGTGTGATGGTGTAGCGGAACTCTGTGATCAGCTGCATCTTAAGTAGTTCCTTTCCCTAGAAGAGTTAAACATCACTGCAATTCCCACTGGACTTTATACTGCACTGTGAGTTCCCAGTGAATGTGGGGTTGGTGTGGTGCTTGAGGAATCAACTCAAGAGGCAAATAAACAAATAGGCACACACACATACACACAAAACCCTGGATGCTGTAGGGAGACAGGTGCTGAAGTTCTAAGAACAGCTGGGAGAAGGAAGATACCACCTAGTCCTGGTGCTGACTGCGAGGGCAGCATCTCTTACCTGATGCCCAGGGTTGCTTCGTGAAGCAGCGTACAGAGTTAATCCTGAGTACTGGGACTTGCGGGATTCTCCATGCCTCTCTGTTACCTCAGCATGAGTCTTTTGAAAGAAATGTGTGTGTGTGTTTGCCCACATGCACACACACACGCCCAAGGGAGAGAACCAGGAAAAAGTTAAAATTAGATTGGGATTTGTGAGAAGTGATATTTTTTCTTAATCATCATCGAGAAGAACTAACAGCATCTGTGGTGCATCCCAGTGGGACTGAGTGCCTGGGAATTCAGAGGGGACCCTGGAACACAGTGAAAGGGAATAATAGGAAGTAGGCAAGCAGTGTTGGTGTCCAAGGCAAGAGGGCTTAAGGAAGGACTAACGGAAGCCAGAATTAGCCATCTCTCTCAACTCTCATATATTATTCAGATTCTTTTGAGTCGTGATGGAAGACTTAATAAAAATCAGAATTTGCCTCCATGATATTTTGTGGACTTTAATTTTTTTCAGATATTTTGTGGAATTGAATCATATTAATACTTCTTAATTTGATAGAGTAGGTATCCCATGTAGACTGAAGGAGGGCCACATTGCACGTGCGTGCTCAGTTACCTCACTGAGTGGATGTCAGATTTAATCCTTTAGTTGTAACCTATAGGAGGATCTCATTCCTATTGGGTTTGATTTGAAGTGGAGCTTTCAGGTGGGGCCAGTGCATCAGAAATTTGCACTTCTTAAGTACTTGAAATCATGCATGATATAGTCTTTTAAAAACACTGATGTAGCAGGAGCTGGTTCAAAGGACTCATATGCCTCTCTTGAGTGCTGCTATTCAAGCAGTTACATTTTTAGTTGTTTATGGCATCAGAATATGGATTATGAGACTATTATAATACAGTAGAAAATACATATATATGTATATGCATTGAAGATGCATATATAAGGATTCAAGTTGCATTTTCTTACTTATATTGGCAAGAGAACCTAGTAATAAAGAGGTTAAAACCTTGTTTTAAGTTTAGTTACATAAAATGGATTAAAGTTTTATAATTTCTCTAAAATTGAATGGAAAAAATTAAAGTCCACAAAATATCACTAAGGCAAATTCTGATTTTTATTAAGCTTTGCTGTTTTGACTCAAAAGAATCTGAATAATATCCTGTTATAACAGGGGATTGCAATGAATGTCTGAAATGAAGCAGGTAAACAATTTTGGCTCAAGTATACTTAAGGCAGCTAGACGAAATATGAAATCCTGTAGCCTAAAGCTTAAAGTGTGGGTCTCCTAATAGGAAACATATAACTAATAATTTCATCCAAAATCAGAATACACTGAAACTTGATAGAAAAAAGGATAAAAATGTTTTCACAGGAAAGGGGATATTGCAAGGAAACTTCTGTTTTACCTCATTTTCAGCAACTTTGCTCACTGAGTCACTGTCATGAGAGCTTGAGGCCAGCTCCTCTGATATCATTCTTCTTTTTATATTTTACATATGATGCAGACTAGTCAAACAGATTACAACTCAATTTCTTTGAATCAGGCTGCTATGACAGATTAATCATGCTGAGTAATAGACTTGAATTCTTAAACAATGATGCTAATGCTTATCATTGCATCTGACAAATTGGCTTATTTCCATTAATGATTGAAGAAAGAGTGGACTTAAAGCCATAATGCTGTAAAATGGGCTCATAAAGAATTTGAAGTTAGACAAAATGCTTTAAAATGTTTTACCTTCTCAAAATACAATTTAAAAAATTTCCATGTGAACATCTTTTTGGGGGTTGAAGGGGTATATGTAGATAGTTAGCATTATCTGTCTCTTTTCATTCAGAAGGTTGGTAGATCTTTGTGGGAATTGTTCTTTTGCAGATTTTCAAGAGTCATAATCTTTAAGAATCTGTACCTGGAATATCTATGAGCCCACATGCTGTGCTTGCTCCTAGATGGTTTGTTCAGGATTTGTCCCCTACATTAGTCAATGTCTCTTAAATATATTCCACATGAAAAATTTCCTATAATTTAGGCCCCATGGAAACTTTTTTCTTGATTAAAATATTTTTGTTTTCTGATTTTGGAAAATGATGTTTTGACATGTCAGCCTGCTCATAATCAATTACATTCATTCATAGAAAAGATATATGAATAAATCTGGATTTATTTTTTGTCTTTTTCATATATTTGATATATTCTTAATTCTAAATGATCAACTTCTTTAACCTGCCTTCTATGTTTTGGACTACCTCAAATCTCATATGGAAATAAAGTTGCTGTAAGTAGAATATCCATGACTTTTGGAATCCATGTCAAAGCGTGGCTGGGTTATCCCAAAGTTTTAACTCTATTTAATCAAGACATAGTAAAGCTATAGTGTTTTTACAAATAAATAAGTATTTATAGGAATAAGACCTTTTAGTATTTGCTGTCCTCAAAGAAGTTTTTAGGATAACCAGGCTGGGCCAAGTCATATTCTTACTATACCTTTTCTCTGTCACAACGAAATTCAATAAACTCACCAGGTTTTTTTTTTTTTTTTTCCAAGCCAAACTGTATCCAGCTTTATTAAAGATACTTTTCATAAACAATCATGGTATTTCAGGCAGGACATGGGCAGACAATAGTTAACAGTATACAACTTTCAAACTCCCTTTTTCAATAGACTACCAAAATCAGAAAGCCACTATAAAACCCAATGAAATCTTCATGTGATGCTCTGAACAGGGAAAGTTTAGAGTGAGAGTTGACATTTCACATTTAGCATGTTGTTTAACAACTTTTCACAAGCCGACCCTGACTTTCAGGAAATGGAAATGAAAATGGCAGAAGTGTCACTCTGAGGAGCCACAGTCTAAAAAAGGAACCGCTGCTCTTTTGAAGGACGCCATCTCAATGGTGACACTAAAAAGTCCAGATTGCCTGACATACTGGTCATCAATAAACCTAATTTATTGGGATACAATTGCTCATATTGCTCATATCCTTTATAATCCTTTTAATTCTATAAATCCTGTAATAGTATGTTCACTTTCATTTCTGACTTCAGTAATTTGGGTCTTTTCTCTTTATCTTATTAGTTCAGTTCAGTAAAAAAAAAAAAAAAAAGAAATTCAATAAACTCACCAATGCTAAGTATTATATTCTTTCTAACAATGGTGCCTTATTACAAGGAAATTCTAGGGACAACATCTATATTCACAGTCTAACACACACCCTAAGTATATCTTCGCAGACTAGTGAAGAAGTTACTTTAAGATTCAAGGGTTTTAACTTCTCCAGTTATCTCCATACGTTGTTTTCTGTCTGATACTTTTATTTGGTAACTTAATTAAATGGGTCTCCAGAGGTTCATAGCAATGCAAATGATTCCTGCTTATGGCAACACAAATGAATTTTGTCTGGTAGAGGAGATATGATTTTTAATATCTTTAATTTCTACTGGACCCTCTTTGCTATTTGAGAGGTCTTTTTTTAAAAAAAGTTTTTACTGAATTTATTACAATCTTTCATCTGTTTTATGCTTTAATTTTTTTGGCTGTGAGGCATGTGGGATCTTAGGTCCTAGATCGGGAATCGAACCCCCACCCTCTGCATTGAAAGACAAAGTCTTAACCACTGGGCAACCAAGGAAGTCCCTGAAAGATGTTATATTCAATGTCAACTCATAACTCTTGGAATCAATGTGAATGCCGGAAAAGCTGGTCTGAGAGTGGTTAAGACCAGCTCCAAGTCCTGGTGGCTCAGTGGTAAAGAATCTGCCTGCAATGAAGGAAACTGCCAGCAAGGCAGGAGATGTGGATTTGATCCCTGGGTCAGGAAGATCCTCTGGAGAAGGAAATGGCAGCCCATTCCAATATCCTTGCCGGGGAAATCCCATGGACAGAGGAGCCTGATAGGCTACAGTTCATAGGGTCACAAGAGACATGACTTAGCGACCAAACCACCGTCTGTAAGTCAATCGGTAGAGACTGGAAGTAATGATGGGTAGAGAAAGAGGCTGCTTTCTGATATACATATGACTGCCTCTTTGCTGTGTCTGTTTAATCTCCCGCAACGGTGAACATGCTGAAGAGCCAGCCTTCTGGAAGAGGACAGTGATGTTATCTCCTAGGCAAAGTTGAAAAGAGAATAAACAACAGATTCCTCTTCATTAAAGTACGTCATCCAGCAGATTTTTTGCACGTAAGAGTTTACCAGAGAAAATCTGGAACCACTAAACTCTACTTGCTCAATCAGGACCATGTAATCATAACATTTAGCTCTTTGGAAGACAGAAGAAGCAAGATGAGGAATAATTTAAATCAGCCAAAGTACCTCTAAGTGACAGACGCACCATTCAGTCCAGAAGTCAGTAGGGTTGGTCAGTTTTTAAGTCTGTAACTCAGTTAAGTTTGATAAACATGAAAATACCATGTTTTCTCCAGTTGTATGAGAAAGGAGATAAGCTGAATTTTCTCAGGCATCTCTTATTCTTTCAAAGGCTCCCTATGATATAATGAAAATCCTGGGAAAGTAGTGACTATACTAAAAAAAAACATGACACATTGTTAGGCTCTTTGACAAAATCATTTCTGTGATTATTTGTCCTTTTGTTTGAGAATAAACAAATAATCAAGAAATACTTTAGAGAGAACTGTTAGATACATTTAAGGCTTCCCAAGTGGCTCAGTGGTAAAGAACCCATTTGCCAGTGCAGGAGATGTAGGAGACGTGGGTTCTATCCCAGGGTCGGGAAGATCCCTTGGAGGAGGAAACAACAACCCACAACCCACAACAAAGAGTTGAACACAACTGAGCATGCATGCATGTTAGATACATTAACCTTGGAGATTTTCAGAGAAAATCAAGGGCAGATTCTTCCAGACCAGTTAGACTGACTTCATGAAGTGCTTAGCAAATGAGAAGTTTTTGGAAAAGTGAACTTGAAAGTCTGGTTGATAGATGGCTCTTTGTTGCCTCTCCTTCCCTGGTAAACTTTCAACTATCTGCTCTGTTGTCTCATAAGATTTAAATATTCTTTTGATGGAAACAGATAAAACATTGAAATGAATAGATGAAAGGCAGAACTCTGTTACCTGCAGCTCCAAAGGAGAGAAGGCTGTTCAGCAGGGCAATCTCAGGGGTTGCAACTGGGTAACAGTTAGCTGGAGCTATGGGGAGAAATTATTAGTGCAAAGGGGTGAGGTTATCTTGGATTCTGGGCTCCCCATGAACTGGCTAATTTGAATAGTTTCAGGTCCAGGACAGAGGGGCTGTTCCTGGTTGTTGCGTATCTGGCCCTGGTGATTAGGGCTGTCTTCTTCTAGTAGCCCCAAGTGTGAAAGCCTAGAAGGGACATGGTTGGAGACTTAATCAATTAAGTTCATTGTTTTTTTTTTTTTTTTTTTAATTTTTCAGCACTTTATTTTTTTTTTTTATTTGATAAATTTAACGCCTTTTATTGCCATACCTCATTTTACTGTGCTTTGCTTTAGTGAACTTTATAGATACATGTTTTTTGTTTTTTTTTTTCCTTGTTAATTTTCTGTTTAGTTGATCTATCCATAAGTGTGAGTGGGGTATTAAAGTCTCCCACTATTATTGTGTTATTGTTAATTTCTCCTTTCATACTTGTTAGGATTTGTCTTACATACTGCGGTGCTCCCATGTTGGGTGGATATATATTTATAATTGTTATATCTTCTTCTTGGATTGATCCTTTGATCATTATGTAGTGACCTTCTTTGTCTCTTTTCACAGCCTTTGTTTTAAAGTCTAATTTATCTGATACGAGTATTGTGACTCCTGCTTTCTTTTGGTCCCAATTTGCATGGAAAATCTTTTTCCAGCCCTTCACTTTCAGTCTGTATGTGTCCCCTGTTTTGAGGTGGGTCTCTTGTAGACAACATATGTAGGGGTCTTGTTTTTGTATCCATTCAGCCAGTCTTTGTCTTTTGGTTGGGGCATTCAACCCATTTACGTTTAAGGTAATTAACTTAATCAAATAAGTTCAACAATCAATCATTGTTCAAAGAAAGAGAACTCATGGGCCTCTAACTAGCCAGGACCTCAATAGCCAGGTCAAGATAGTGTTTTAAAACCCAACTATATTCCATTCATACCCACCATTGTGCTTGGACTTCAGAGGACTTATGGTGTAGAGCAGATAAGTGAGAAGATGTGCTGCTATTGAAGAAACATCCTCCAGAAGAGGAGGATGATTTCCGAGGATCAAATTCCCAGGTATATACAATAGTTGTGCAAGGTGCCTAATAAGGAGGAAAAAAGGTATCGTAATTACTTCTGGCTTGGAAATTTTGGGTGAGCTTCTGCAGTCTAAATTCTTCTATAGACTTTACTAGTTCCATGTGAATGTCTGCTTCTTACTCAAAAAAAAAAAAAAAACTTTATGGAGATGTAATTTACATAAAATTTATCTGATTTAAATATACAATTTAATGATTTTTTAGTAAAGTTACAGAATTTTGTAACCATTGCCACAATCCATTTTTAGAACATTTTTATTATGCAAGAAAGAACCCTGTGCCTATGTGCCATCCGTCTCCTTTCCCAACCCCAGCCCTGTGTGCTAAGTGTGCTAAGTCACTTCAGTTGTGTCTGACTCTTTGTGACATTACAGACTGTAGCCTGCAGGCTCCTCTGTCCGTGGGAATTCTCCAAGCAAGAATACTGGAGTGGGTTGCCACGCCCTCCTCCAGGGGATCTTCCCAACCCAGGATTGAACCCAGGTCTTGGTTGTCTCCTGCATTAGCAGGTGGATACTTTACCACTAGCACCACCTGGGGAAGCCCAACTCCAGCCCTATACAAAAAGCTCTAATCTGCTTTTTGCCTGTGTAGATTTGCCTTTTCTGGACATTTCATAGAAATGAAATTATACAATAAGTTGTCTTTAGATCTGGGTTTTGACTTAGCGTGTTTTTGAGGTTCATCCATGATTTAACCTAGCACTTTATGTTCCCTTTAATAGAGGAACAGAATTCCATTGTATGGCCATACCACATTTTGTTTATTCATTCACCAGTTGACGAACTTTGAGGCTGTTTCCAGTGTGGGGACCTAACAAACAAGGTTGCTCGCAATGCTGCATAAAGTCTCTATGTGGACTTATGTTCATTTCTCTTGGGCAGATACCTGGGAGTAGAATTACTTCATCATATGATACGTTTCTGTACACTTTTTGAGAAACTGCCAAATGGTTTTCCAAAGTGGCTGCATTATTTTATGTTCCCATCAGCAATGTTTGAGAGTTCCAGTTTCTCCACATCTCCACCAACACTTGTTATTTATTGTTTGCTCTTTTGATTATAACCATTCTAGTGGATGTGTGCGAACATTTACTTCTTGGTCTTGGTGTCGGAGGTTGAAGGGAGCAAAAAGTGCCAACTGAACTGAGAAAGTATCTTGAGACAGAAAAATGAGGCAGCAAGCTCCATATGAGCAAATGGGTCAGTTTGTGATAGGGTAATTTACGCACAGGGTGGGGTCTGGCAAATGATGATCTGAAAGCATTTGCAGCTGTACTCAGACCTCTAAGGAGCCATTTGGGACCATTTTATCATTAACTCAGGGAAGCGGGGTTTGTGCTTGGATGTAGGATGTGCATTCCTGAGTCAAGGTTTGTGAATAGTGACTAGTCTCATAGTTGCCAAGAAAACACCAAGAAAGGTCTTCATCATTGTTTGGAGACTAACAGAGCATAGAGGTCACCTGGACCTAACAATTATTAGACAATATTAACTACAAAGCCCTTGATGACAGGGAAGAGATTTACTACACAGCACAGTCCTAGGTAGTAGGGTCAGTGAAAGGACAGGAAGAGTTGAATGGGCCCAACATGGCATTGGTTATACTAACAATCCTACAACTGGTTTGATAGTGTGTTTGAAATGCATCTTTACCCCAAAAGACTCTTCTATTCTATGTGGTGAAGATATTACCTCTGTCTTGGAGCTTACTTCCCAAGCTTAAGGGGAGGCATTCAATTCCCTTTTATTAGGACTCAGGGATCCAGGAAATGGGTTTGTACCTGTGTTCTTTTCTTGTTAGTCCCAGAATGCATGAAGGATATTTCTGTACTGATTCCCTAAACAGAAAGTCATGAAAAGGTATGATAAATGAAAAGTGAGTGCTTATTTCAAGCTTCATCTGCGGTAAATGATTCTATGGTGATAAATACCTCAGAATTAATTGCTGTGGTCCTATCATCCTTGGTTAATTGCAAGCACATAGCTGAAATACTTTGGAGTGAGAGATGGCAGACTTAACCCAGATTATCTGTGTTTCAAAATAGATTTGTTTATGGGGGAGGAAGTTGGTACAATGATATGAAGTTTGGATGAGGACTCAGAAGACAGATTATTATTAGTCCTCAAAGTGAAAGTGAAAGTGGAAGTCAGTCGTGTCCGACTCTTTGTGACCCCATGGACTATACAGTCCTTGGAATTCTCCAGGCCAGAATACTGGAATGGGTGGCCTTCCCTTTCTCCAAGGGATATTCCCAACCCAGGGATCGAAGCCAGGTCTCCCACACATTGCAGGTAGATTCTTTACCAACAGAGCTATCAGGGAATCACTGATTACTGGGCCTTGAGCAGGGTTCTGAGACATAGTTACATTATCCATAGAATGGAAATGGTAAAATAATCAGAGGATTTAAAACTTAAAAAAAAAAATGAAGTTCTCTTTTATCTAGCAACCTAAGGTATTAACCAGAAATAAGAGGGTTCACTTCAATTTGGAATGGGATGAGATGCTAAGCTCCTAATTTTTTGCTTTCTTTGGTGGTTCCTTATCTCTCTCTCTCTCTCTTTGGGTAGCAATATTAACAGATCTCTAGGAATGTGCAGTAAGGAAATCACTGACAATATCATCTGTGAAATTCTTGCTCAGTAACTAGGAATCGATCAGTATATAGCTTTTCAATTCTAGGAAAATTTCTTCTGATGCATTGTATAGATTTTGCTGCTGTTCAGTTGCTAAGTCATGTCCAGCTCTTTGCAACCCCATGGACTGCAGCATGCCAGGCTCCATTGGGTTCTACAGGCAAAAATACTGGCTACCATTTCCTTCTCCAGGGGATCTTCCTGGATTAGAGATCAAATCTGCATCTCTTGCATTGGTAGGGGGATTCTTTACCACTTAGCCACCAGTGGAGCCCATAGATCCTCAGTGGTATAGATTTTACCTCTGTGAATAAGCAATTGGCATTAAAGATGCTCAAAACAACTTATTTATAACATTTTACATGAAACTCATAAGCTCAAAACAATGCATTCAGGCTATTTTACATAAAATTTGAAGAATATCAGTTCAGTTCAGTCAGTCAGTTGTGTTCGACTCTTTTCGACCCCATGGACTGCAGCATGCCAGGCTTCCCTGTCCATCACCAACTCCCAGAGCCTACTCAAACTCATGTCCTTTGAGTCGGTGATGCCATCCAACCATCTCATCCTCTGCTGTCCCCTTCTCAGGGACCAGGTCAATTATCCATAATCTAATGATTAAAATGCAAAAGAAATAGGAAGGTTCACTTTCATAATTTTGCCCTTCTTAGACTTCCCTGGTGGCTCAGATGGTAAAGCGTTTGCCTACCATGTGGGAGACCTGGGTTCAATCTCTGCGTTGGGAAGATCTCCTGGAGAAGAAAATGGCAACCCACTCCAGTATTCTTGCTTGGAAAACCCCATGGAGAGAAGAACCTGGTAGGCTACAGTCCAAGGGGTCCCAAAGAGTCAGACATGACTGAGTTACTTCACTCACTTTGATGAACTTTTAAATTCAATTTTTTAAAATTTTACTATATAGTTATTACCGTCTTGATTTTTAATTTAAAAAATTTAGAAGAATATGACATCCTATGTGGGCATCGCCTCATGTCTTTCTACATACACATGTTTTAAAAAATCTGTCCATTCATCAAAGCAATTATTGGAAACAGCAGTTCATAAGTAGAAGATGGTATGATCTACCGGAAAGACACAGGACAGGGAGTCAGGGGACCTGAGTACTCAGTCTCGCTCTATGTCCAGCCATCTATGTAATCCTGGGCAACAGCAGTCAACAAATACTTGGTGAACAAATGGATTGACTCAGCCAATATTTGTTGCATGTCCACCATGTTCCAGGCACTGCTCTATGTCCTAGGGTTAGAGCAGTGAACCAAAGAAACCCTGCCCCTGTGGAGCTGTGATTCCAATTGAGAAAAGGAGACAACAAAACAAATAAATTTATAGGGTGGCAGATCTGATAAGCACTGTCATGGGGAAAAATAAAGCAGAGAAATAAGAAGCTATAGATTGAATGTTTGGGTCCCGTCAAAATTCATATGATGAAACTTAATCATCAGTGTGATGGTATGTGGAAGTGAGAACTTCGGGAGGTGATTAGGTCATGAGAATGGAGCTTTCATGAGTGGGGTTAATGCCCTTCTAATAGAGGCCCCAGAGAGCTCCCTTGCCCCTTCTGTCATGTGAGGACAGAGAGAAGAGGCATCTGTGAACCAGGAAGAGGGCTCTCACCAAATATCAAATCTGCTGGCTTTGATCCGGGACTTCCCAGTTCCAGAACTGATAGAGGAGGTTGCTACTGAGGGAAAGGAAAGGACTTTGTTTTCTCATACAGGGCTGGGTTTTAAAAATGCTCTGTGGAGTTGGAGGTGGAAAGTCTCTCTGTGAATGCTCACACATATGTGTGTGTGTGCACGTGCACACGCACCTGCATACGTGATGGGGTAAAAGCAGGGTGAGGTAAGTGGTTAGGAAAATTGCCCTCTGTCTCCACTTGCAAGTACCACAGTTTAAAAGGCATGACTATGTGCAGATCCTGGCTGTGAGTGGCAGTTAATAGCTGCATGAGGCCTCTGTCACATGCACATGGGATAGAAGGGGCATGTCTCTTCACATCTACTATCTGTCAGCTCCCTGTGTGTACCACATATTTATCACCAGTCCCTGAACAGGAAGAACAGGCAGCATTGTATTTCCCCTTGTGGTTTCATGCTATGGGTGGTCTTACTTCCTACCCCTACTTTTGGCACAGTTGATTTCTTAGGAACCACACGATTTGGAAAAACAAATCCTTTTGACTGATTCATGACTCTTTTTCCAAGTAATAGAGCTGAAGGTAGATGCTAGATAATTGCACATAAGTGCTTTTTAAGAGATTTTACCATTTGGGATGAACATTCAAGACAAGAAAATCAGGCTATTCCTCTTACTGTCCCTAAATGGTGGACTGTATCACACGGAACTCACCATGACATATGGAGGAGGGCATGGCAACCCACTCCTGTACTCTTGCCTGGAGAATCCCATGCACAGAGAAGCTTGGTGTGCTATGGTCCACAGGGTTGCAAAGAGTTGAACACGACTGAAGCAACAGCACACATGCACATCATGACACACAGTGGTGGGTTTTTTGGATTGACACTAGCCTCATTGATTTGTTCTCAATTACTCCTGTGAGTTGAATAACATACAATGTTTTTTTTTTTTTTAGCATGTATTAGTGTACATATATTTATTATTCTATTTGTTATGCCTTGATCTATTGACACTGATTCACAACAGATTGAAAACTTAAAGCTGAATTTCAAAAATGACTTTTCAAGCAATAGGCCTGGAAACAAGGTGACTTTTTGGTTTATATTTTCTTGGTAAAGGCAAACTTAAAATGTCTTTTTGGAAAGAGTACATGTTTGTTAAGATGTCTGGCTGGGTAAGTGGGATTTATAAAGAGGCAAAGGAAGGAGAAGTAATAATAAACTTCCAAGAAAACTATAATTTCAATTCAAGCTGCTGTCCAATATTTATAGAAAGCAATTAAGTAATTTTCTCATGTAATAATCTCAACAAAGTCCTGTTGTCCCCATCATGGTTTATTTTGTATAAGGAAGATTTTTTGTAGAATTTATGTATTGAATATCATCTGTTTCAGCATTCCAAATTGTATTTTGTAGATATACAATTATGTATGTCTAAATAACAGCTTTTTAGAAGTCAAGAAGAAAATAGTGACTTGAACCAAGATTAATCAAAAGAGTTGTTTCTAATATAAAAGAGATGGGAATACCAGACCACCTAACCTGCCTCCTGAGAAATCTGTGTGCAGGTAAAGAAGCAACAGTTAGCATTGGACATGGAACAACAGAGTGGTTCCAAATCAGGAAAGGAGTATGTCAAGGCTGTATATTGTCACCCTATTTATTTAACTCATATCCAGAGTATATCATGAGAAATGCTGGGAGGGATGAAGCACAAGCTGGAATCAAGATTGCTGGGAGAAATATCAATAACCTCAGATATGCAGATGACACCACCCTTATGGCAGAAAGCAAAGAAGAACTAAAGAGCTTCTTGATGAAAATGAAAGAGGAGAGTGAAAAAGTTGGCTTAAAGCTCAACATTCAGAAAACTAATTTTATTGATTTGATTTTTCTCCCTTTGTTTCTTGATGAGTCTGGCTAATGGTTTGTCAATTTTATTTATCCTTTCAAAGAACCAGCTTTTGGCTTTGTTGGTTTTTGCTATGGTCTCTTTTGTTTCTTTTGCATTTATTTCTGCCCTAATTTTTAAGATTTCTTTCCTTCTACTAACCCTGGGGTTCTTCATTTCTTCCTTTTCTAGTTGGTTTAGATATAGAGTTAGGTTATTTATTTGACTTTTTTCTTGTTTCTTGAGGTATGCCTGTATTGCTATGAACCTTCCCATTAGCAGAGGAAGATAAACTTTCAAACTCATTCTATGAGGCCACCATCACCCTAATACCAAAACCTGATAAAGATGCCACAAAAAAAGAAAACTACAGGCCAATATCACTGATGAACATACATGCAAAACTCCTTAACTAAATTCTAGCAAACAGAATCCAACAACATATTTAAAAGATCATACATCATGATCAAGTGGGCTTTATCCCAGGGATGCAAGGATTCTTCAATATTCTCAAATCAATCAATGTAATACACCACATTAACAAATTAAAAAATAAAAACCATATGATTATCTCAATAGATGCAGAGAAAGCCTTTGACAAAATTCAACATCCATTTATGATAAAAATCCTCCAGAAAGCAGGAATAGAAGAAACATACCTCAACATAATAAAAGCTATATATGACAAACCCACAGCAAACATTATCTTCAATGGTGAAAAATTCAAAGCATTTCCCCTAAAATCAGGAACAAGACTAGGGTGCCCACTTTCACCACTACTTTTCAACATAGTTTTGGAAGTTTTGGCCATAGCAATCAGAGCAGAAAAAGAAATAAAAGGAATCCAAAATGGAAAATAAGAAGTAAAACTCTCACTGTTTGCAGATGACATGATCCTCTACATAGAAAACCCTAAAGACTCCACCAGGAAATTACTAGAGCTAATCAATGAATATAGCAAAGTTGCAGGATATAAAATCAACACACAGAAATCACTTGCATTTCTATACAATAATAATGAGAAAATAGAAAGAGAAATTAAGGAAACAATTCCATTCACCATTGCAATGAAAATAATAAAATACTTAGGAATATATCTACCTAAAGAAACAAAAGACCTATATATAGAAAACTATAGAACACTGGTGAAAGAAATCAAAGAGGACACAAATAGATGGAGAAATATACCATGTTCATGGATTGGAAGAATCAATATAGTGAAAATGAGTATACTACCCAAAGCAATCTATAGATTCAATGCAATCCCTATCAAGCTACCAATGATATTTTTCACAGAGCTAGAACAAATAATTTCACAATTTATATGGAAATACAAAAAACTTCAAATAGCCAAAACAATCTTGAGAAAGAAGAATGGAACTGGAGGAATCAACCTGACTTCAGGCTCTACTACAAAGCCACAGTCATCAAGACAGTATGGTACTGGAACAAGACAGAAATATAGATCAATGGAACAAAATAGAAAGCCCAGAGATAAATCCATGCACCTATGTACACCTTATCTTTGACAAAGGAGGCAAGAATATAAAATGGAGCAAAGACAATCTCTTTAACAAGTGGTGCTGGGTAAACTGGTCAACCACTTGTAAAAGAATGAAACTAGAACACTTTCTAACACCATACACAAAAATAAAGTCAAAATGAATTAAAGATCTAAATGTAAGGCCAGAAACTATAAAACTCCTAGAGGAGAACATAGGCAAAACACTCTCTGACATACATCACAGCAGGATCCTCTATGACCCACCACCCAGAATATTGGAAATAAAAGCAAAAATAAACAAATGGGACCTAATTAAAATTAAAAGCTTCTGCACAACAAAGGAAACTATAAGCAAGGTGAAAAGACAGCCTTCAGAATGGGAGAAAATAATAGCAAAAAAGCAACTGACAAATAATTAATCTCAAAAATATACAGGCAACTCCTGCAGCTTAATTCCAGAAAAATAAATGACCCAATCAAAAAATGGGCCAAAGAACTAAACAGACATTTCTCCAAAGAAGACATACAGATGGCTAACAAACACATGAAAAGATGCTCAACATCACTCATTATTAGAGAAATGCAAATCCAAACCACAATGAGGTACCATTTCACACCAGTCAGAATGGCTGCGATCCAAAAGTCTACAAGCAATAAATGCTGGAGAGGGTGTGGAGAAAAGGGAACCCTCTTACACTGTTGGTGGGAATGCAGACTAGTACAGCCACTATGGAGAACAGTGTGGAGATTCCTTAAAAAACTGGAAATAGAACTGCCATACGACCCAGCAATCCCACTGCTGGGCATACACACCGAGGAAACCAGAACTGAAAGACACGTGTACCCCAATGTTCATCTCAGCACTGTTTGTAATAGCCAGGACATGGAAGCAACCTAGATGTCCATTGGCAGATGAATGGATAAGAAGGCTGTGGTACATATACACAATGGAGTATTACTCAGCCATTAAAAAGAATACATTTGAATCAGGTCTAATGAGGTGAATGAAACTGGAGTCTATTATACAGAGTGAAGTAAGCCAGAAAGAAAAACACCAATACAGTATAATAACGCATATATATGGAATTTAGAAAGATGGTAATGATCATCCTGTATGCGGGACAGCAAAAGAGACACTGATGTATAGAACAGTCTTTTGGACTCTGTGGGAGAGGGCGAGGGTGGGATGATTTGAGAGAATGGCATTGAAACATATATATTATCATATGTGAAACGAATCACTAGTCCACGTTCAATGCATGATACAGGGTGCTCAGGGCTGGTGCATTGGGATGACCCAGAGGGATGGTATGGGGAGGGAGGTGGGAAGGGGGTTCAGGATGGGGAACACATGTATACCT
Source organism: Bos grunniens (assembly GCF_055505025.1). Taxonomy (NCBI): domain Eukaryota; kingdom Metazoa; phylum Chordata; class Mammalia; order Artiodactyla; family Bovidae; genus Bos; species Bos grunniens. Next base: position 53,304,868 of record NC_141176.1, read on the forward strand.
GTGGCAGATTCATGTCAATGTATGGCAAAACCAATACAATATTGTAAAGTAATTAGCCTCCAATTAAAATAAATAAATTTATATTAAAAAAAAAGAAAACTGAGATCATGGCATCTGATCCCATTACTTCGTGGCAAATAGATGGGGAAACAATGGAAACAGTGAGAGATTTCATTTTCTTGGACTCGAAAATCACTGCAGATGGTTACTGCACCCATGAAATTAAAAGACCACTTGCTCCTTGGAAGAAAAGCTATGACCAACCTAGATAGCATATTAAAAAGCAGAGACATGACTTTACCAACAAAGATCTGTCTAGTCAAAGCTATGGTTTTTCCAGTAGTCATGTGTGGATGTTAGAGTTGGACTATAAAGGAAGCTGCGTGCTGAAGAACTGATGCTTTCGAACAGTGGTGTTGGAGAAGACTCTTGAGAGTCCCTTGGACTGCAAGGAGATCCGACCAGTCCATCCTAAGGGAAATCAGTCCTGAATATTCATTGGAAGGATTGATGCTGAAGTGGAAACTCCAATACTTTGTTGCAGGAAGAGGGACCCCTTCTGGGGCCCGAAACTGGGCTCTTGTCTAACATTCAGAAATGAATTGTCCGAGGAGACATATGTGCTGACAAAGCAAGAGATTTTATTGGGAAAGGGCACCCGGGTGGAGAGCAGTAGGGTAAGGGAACCCAGGAGAATTGCTCTGCCACGCAGCTCGCAGTCTCGGGTTTTATGGTGATGGGATTTGTTTCTGGGTTGTTTTTGGCCAATCATTCTAATTCAGAGTCTTTCCTGGTGGCACACGCATCGCTCAGCCAAGATGGATGCTAGTGAGAGGGATTCTGGGAAGTGGATCCACACGCGGTGTCTCCTTTTGACCTTTCCCGAACTCTTCCGGTTGGTGGTGGCTTATTAGTTTCGTATTCCTTACCAGGATGTCCTGTCATAAAACAGCTCATGCAAATGGTTACTAAAGGGCCTGACCAGGGTGGGCGGTTTCAGTCAGTGTGCTTCCCCTAACACTTTGGCCACCTGTTGGAAAAAAACAACTCTGATGCTGGAAAAGATTGAAGGTGGGAGGAGAAGGGGACGACAGAGGATGAGGTGGTTGGATGGACTCAATGGACTCAATGGACATGAGTTTGAGGAAGCTCTGGTAGTTGGTGTTGGACAGGGAAGTCTGGTGTGCTGCAGTCCATGGGATCACAAAGAGTCAGACATGACTGAGCAACTGAACTGAAGTGACAGTTACATCACTATTATTTTAAAAGTTTTTTTTTTCTCTCTCTCTCTTCTCCAGTTTATACCCAGTCTCTCCTTGAAATCCAATCTCATCTCCTCCTGCTTTCTCAGGACTCTCTTCTTTACACCATTTCCCAAATCCTCTTCTGTATCTTCAAACCTCTCCCTCTCCAGCAATTTAACCCCATTATTATATAAACTCTGTCAAGATTCTTGTGTATTATTTTAAAAAGACAAATGTTGTAGAAGTTCTTCAAGTGTAAGTGACGCCAAGTCAAATATTTATATGTTCTTCCTTTACTTTCGGCATGTCAGGTGAGTGCATGTGTGCATACACACACACACACACACACACACACACACACACCCTTCAAAAGCATTACAAGCTGCCTTTCTCTTGTGGCTCCCCCTCTCAGTGAACAGCATCACCCAAGTCAGACACCTGGGATGTGTCATTGACTCTTTACCTATCTGACTCCCACTTTTCATTGATCACTAGGTGGGATCCTGTTGATTTATTTTCTAAATATCTGTTTAGTCCAGCTACATCTTTCCAGAACTATTACCCTAGTCTAGGGTGCAATATCTGTTACCTCATAACCTAGGGCCTTTTAATCTGTTTCTAGAATTCCAGTTTTGCCCTCATTTACTGTCTGTAGAAGGTCCATGATCATCTTTCTAAGTGCACATCCTGGATTGAAAGTGCTTAGTGTCTCCCCATCACTGATTTGAAACTCTTACCTTTGAAGGGCCTTCTGAACTGGATTTTGTTTACTTGTCTGTCACTATTCTCTTGCTCTGATGCCACATACACACAGAGTTCAGATATACGCACATGCATATGCACACACAGACCCACACCCATGTACACACATATACATACAAACACACACACACACACACACACAGACATTGTCAGAGATCATGTCCTCTCTCATCTCTAGGCTGTACGTGTGCTGTCCTCTCTCAGGAGAAATCTCCTTGTTTTGGACTTTGGTCTGGCTAACTCCCACTCACTCTTAGCCTTCAGGCTAAAAGTCACCTGCCCTAGGAAGCCTTCCCTAAATGCCACAGAATCCAGGCTCCTCTGCGCTTTGTTTTTCCTGTAAGAGTTCTTATTGAGTTCCACGTGTGTTGTTGACTTTTGAGAAGAATAAATGAACGGTGTTGCTTATCTCAGATTTATAACTTGGCTTTCTCCACAGTCTGTTTAATATGTACTGAACAGTGAGGCCAAAGTTGACTACAGTGTCAATTTAAGTACTTGAAATAATAAAAACTTTCCTAGTCTTAAAGCACACTAGGATAATGCTAATTGATAATACTAATTGTTAATTAGGATAATTGATTAAGCTATGTTTCAACCTCTTGGAAAAAAACAATTTTTCTAGCACCACCTACAATGTAATAAAGTGGACTTCATGTTCAGCCATTGTTTTCTTTTTCCCCTATTTCCTTTGATTTGCTAAAAAGTTTAAACTTTCAAGAATTAATTTAGTAAGTCATTCAAATTTGCCTGTTTATTATGTTAAATGTATTACAGTTTTAAAATCCCCTTTGGAATTTATTTGCTTAATCTTTAGTAAACATTACAAAATGCTTCTATATTGCCTATTTAGTAAAATACCCTTGTTATACTTCTGCCAACCCCAAAGCATTCAGACACTCTGCAAATAATAAACACTCTGATTAATATGTGGTATTAAAAAATCTAGCCAGAGTGCTTACAGAGCTTACAAACCAGGAAATGTATTCATATGCCTCTACCACTATTCCACTTTTAAAGATTAATTTTTACATTTAATAAACTAACATATGTGCCCTAGTTTATTGTAAGAAGGTTTATAATGAATACTAGCTTCTTCCTGCCCCTCCCCTATCCTTTGTTCCTGTGAATTCTGCATCATTAAGTAATATCTTTCTTTTTTCCTAGCCTTTCAAGCCTTTTTCTTTCATGTTTCTGAAAACATAATTTACTGCCATTTCTCAATTTTTCAATTAGGTGTTATCTACATTTTTCCTTTTTTTTTTTTCCACTTCTTAAATTGTGAACTACAACATAACTACAGAAGTGGTCATAAGACATTTATACTTAAATAATATACAAATTTAGTAGTATATAAAGTACATCATATTTTATGTAATATGTATATATAATAGTATCAACATAACGCATGTATAATGTATGCCAACTTACATTCAGTTCAGTTCAGTTGCTCAGTCGTGTCTGACTCTTTGCGACCCCATGAATCGCAGCACGCCAGGCCTCCCTGTCCGTCACCAACTCCTGGAGTTCACTCAGACTCATGTCCATCGAGTCAGTGATGCCATCCAGCCATCTCATCTTCTGTCGTCCCCTTCTCCTCCTGCCCCCAATCCCTCCCAGCATCAGAGTCTTTTCCAATGAGTCAACTCTTCACATGAGGTGGCCAAAGTACTGGAGCCTCAGCCTTAGCATCGTTCCTTCCAAAGAAATCCCAGGGCTGATCTCCTTCAGAATGGACTTTTTGGATCTCCTTGCAGTCCAAGGGACTCTAAAGAGTCTTCTCCAACACCACAGTTCAAAAGCATCAATTCTTCGGTGCTCAGCTTTCTTCACAGTCCAACTCTCACATCCATACATGACCACTGGAAACACCATAGCCTTGACTAGATGGACCTTTGCTGACAAAGTAATGTCTCTGCTTTTCAATATGCTATCCAGGTTGGTCATAACTTTTCTTCCAAGGAGTAAGCGTCTTTTAATTTCATGGCTGCAGTCACCATCTGCAGTGATTTTGGAGCCCAGAAAAATAAAGTCTGACAGTGTTTCCACTGTTTCCCCATCTATTTCCCATGAAGTGATGGGACCAGATGCCATGATCTTCGTTTTCTGAATGTTGAGCTTTAAGCCAACTTTTTTACTCTCCACTTTCACTTTCACTTTCATCAAGAGGCTTTTGAGTTCCTCTTCACTTTCTGCCATAAGGGTGGTGTCATCTGCATATCTGAGGTGATTGATATTTCTCCCAGCAATCTTGATTCCAGCTTGTGCTTCTTCCAGCCCAGCGTTTCTCATGATGTACTCTGCATATAAGTTAAATAAGCAGGGTGACAATATACAGCCTTGACGTACTCCTTTTCCTATTTGGAACCAGTCTGTTGTTCCATGTCCAGTTCTAACTGTTGCTTCCTGACCTGCATATAGGTTTCTCAAGAGGCAGGTCAGGTGGTCTGGTATTCCCATGTCTTTCAGAATTTTCCATAGTTTCTTGTGATCCACACAGTCAAAGGCTTTGGCATAGTAAATAAAGTAGAAATAGATGTTTTTCTGGAACTCTCTTGTTTTTTCGATGATCCAGCGGATGTTGGCAATTTGATCTCTGCTTCCTCTGCCTTTTCTAAAACCAGCTTGAACATCTGGAAGTTCACGGTTCACGTATTGGTGAAGCCTTCTTGGAGAATTTTGAGCATTACTTTACTAGCGTGTGACATATATAATACATGTATGTATAATAGATGTGTGTGCCTGCTAAGCTGCTTCAGTTGTGTCTGACTCTTCCCAAGCCTATGGACTGTAGCTGCCAGGCTCCTCTGTCCATAGGATTCTCCAGGCAAGAATCCTGGAGTGGGTTGCCATGCCCTCCTCCAAGGAATCTTCCCTAGCCAGGGATGGAACCCAAATCTCTTACGTCTCCTGCATTTGCAGGCTGGTTCTTCATCACTAGTGCTACCTAGGCAGCCCCATATATAATATAGTTATATTTAAAGTACATGTTGGGCTTCCCTGGTGGCTCAGATGGTAAAGAATCTGGCTGCAATGCAGGAGACTCGGGTTAGATCCCTGGGTCAGGAAGATTCCCTGGGAAAGGAAATGAAACCCACTCCAGTCTTCTTGCCTGACAAATCCCATGGACAGAGGAGCTTGGCGGGCTACAGTCTATAGGGTCATGGAGTCAGACATGATTGAAGTGACTTAGTACAGACATGAAGTATATATTTATATATAATATAGTTGTTACTATTTTTGTTTAGTCGTTAAGTCTTGTCTGACCCTTTGCAACCCCATGGACTGCAGCCTGCCAGGCTCCTCTGTCCATTTGGATTTCCCAGGCGCGAATACTGGAGTGAGTTGACATTTCCTTCTCCAGGGGATCTTCCCAACCTAGGGATCAAACGCACTTCTCCTGAATTGGCAGACAGGTTCTTTACTGCCAGCTACCAAGGAAGCCCCTATATAAATAGTTAGCCCCTATAGAAATAGTTATTACCATAGATAGCCATATTATATACATCATATATTTTGTATTAATATGCATGTTAGCATACAGAATACTATAAATTAATAACATAACAAATAATAAGCATCTTTCCAAAGCCAGTAGAGCCTCATGTGAATAACCATCATCCTTCCTGTATAATTATTTTCTTGCTTACCTTTATTTATTTATTGTCATCTATGGTTGCAATACTGTGAAATATAGCTTGGTTTTGCAAGGTTTTGAACTTCATGTTAATGAAATCAGACTGATGGAACTCAGTGGTTCTCAACAGGAGGCAGTTTGGCCCCCACGAGGCACTGGACAATGCCTGGAGACATTTCGTTTGTAACAACTGAGTGGGTGGATGCTACAGGCTTATTATTTAAAGCTGAGGCTAGGAATGCTGCTAAACATCTTAAAATGCACAAGAAAGACGCTTTAAAAAAGAATTATTGGGTCAAAAATGTAAATAGTGCTGAGGTTGAGAAAACCATAGTAGAGTATATCGCTGTATGGCTATGGACCACAAAATCTAGCCATAGAAAGTATCATGGATAGAGTTAGAGTTTTTCTATTTTTGACTGAAACAAACAATACTTCAGTGAACATTCTGGTATCTGTATCCTGATTACATAAGCAGTCTCTCTACAAGTAGTAATTTTGGTCATAGGATAAGCGTATCTTCAACTTTTTTAGGTAGTTAGCAATTGTTTTCTCTGACGTGCTGTAGGCCATGGGGTTGCAAAGAGTTAGACATGATTTAGCGGCTGAACAACAACAACAGCTATTGTTTTCCCAAGTTGGTGTTAGGTTTTTATTATACAAAATTAAGATTTACCTCTGTTGCACCACAACCATTACACACATGTTTCTTCCCCTTTTTTTTTTCTTCCAATTTATTTATATAACAATTTCATTTGTGTCACAAGATTATTTAAAACAATCTTCAGTGTTCACATTGACAACAACATATCCAAGTCATGTAGGTATGATAATTTATTTTTTCTCTACCAGAAAAAATTTTGGAGATGAATGATTACCTAATTACTTTTTGTTTGCTTACATTCTATGCAACTGCTATCCATTTATCCTCAGGAGCTTTAATAGACTTGCAAACTCCTATAAATACGGTCAAATATGACAATCTCTTCTGATTTTTTTTGGTGAGCTCCTCCCCCTGATCTTCAGCTCTAAACTAGACTGATTGCACTGTAGACAGGTTAAACAGTATTTCCTCCCCCTCAGTTATCTTGGGAATAGTTTCTGAGCCTTTCCTGTGTGGGATTCACCTGTTTCCTGGATCCCTTAATTTCCTTCCTCAGTTTAGCTTAAGCACACTTTGGTAGAAGAGCATTACATTCTACTTTCCCTCAAGTTCATCTCTGAAATCCTTTCATTGTATTTTATTTTATTTCTCCTACCAATGTTCATTTTCCAGGAGCATGTTTTCCATCTTTGAACATTCCTTTTGTGTATACAACGTCCAGTATTTGCTGCTCATTATTTATTGCTCTGGGAAAATCAGTTATGATTTTGCTGCATTTTTTTACGTTTGTTTCCCCAGTCCCTTTGTTTTGTTTTTTTTTTTTCCCCTGGTTGTTTTGGGTTCTTTCACTTAAGACGTTTTTCTAAAATGCCTACTGATCTTTGCCTGATTATTCATATTTCAAAATGTGGCACTAAGGTAATTCTAGGTATGTGGTGGGGAAGAAAACCCACTGCAATGAGAATTTTCCCCACCCTCAATAGAGATATCTGTAGACATTATTTTTCTTGAGCTGAGCTGGTTATTTCCTCAGAACAGAATCTTCAGTCTCCTGCTGGGACATACAAGACTGCCAGTCATTCTTCTGGTGTGTCTGGTAGGGGATGAGGGCTGAAGCTCCCACTGTCTATAGGGCAGTCTTTGCTTCATCCTTTTGATTCCAGTAAGGGGTCTCTTTCCCCTCCCACCTTCTCCTGTCCTCCATGTGACCAAAGAGCTGACCTCCACGGACCATGATCTCCACAGATAACCTGGAGCAACCTCTCCAGAAGTTAAGCCACATGTCTTCAGCGGACTCGGGGCACTCACTGGTTTGTACAGGCTACAGATGGATGCTCCAGTCTGATCTCTTAGACTTTTAATCAGTCATTTTGTTTCTTGCTTCACTTCAGTCTCTTGTCTTCAAAGGGAAAGAAGACACCTGCCCTCCAACACCCGAGTCTCTTCTGGGCTGTGAAACATGTCGACCTGCCTCTGTGGCAGTCACTGCATAGAGAAAGCCCAAATTTGAGCTGTTTCTCATCTTTCTGGTTTTCATCTTACTTCTGTTAATATTTCTAATCAGATGCTATCTTCTCTTTTATCTCTGTCTTTGTGGGTTTATACCTTAAAAAATTCTTATTCTGTCATTTTAGTGGAGTTTTGGAAGGAGTATGAGGAAAAAAGCATGTATTTTTAATACATTAATGTTAACCAAGAGCCTAATCCTCCTCTATTGCTAAGGTGGCATGATATATGACATATGTATAAAATACATATTAATGAGTGAATAGGAGATGAGAAAATGGAGATATATCATCGTCATCATCATCATCACCTCTCTCTCTCTCTCTCTCTCACACACACACACACACAAACTGCTCCTGATGACGCCTCTGATGTTTTTCAAATTTCCAATTTCAAAGATCACTTTGAACATTCTCATTTTACTCTGATTGACAGCTTATCCTTTGTTTCTGCACCACCTTCCCATGACTTTAGTGACACCAGTTTTCATTGTTCCTTGAAGTCTCTTCTGAATTTTTTTTCTCTGTTCACCCCTCTTGCATTTGTGACCCCTGTTTTTTTTTTTCTTTTTACTACTTTTTCTGATTCTCCTTGAACCTTTTCCCCTTTAATGAACATCTCTAAACTGTGGTAGCTAAGATGGTAAAGAGTCTGCCTGCAATACAGGAGACTTGGGTTTGATCCCTAGGTTGGGAAGATCCCCTGGAGGAGGGCATGGTAATACACTCCAGTATTCTTGCCTGAAAAATCCCCATGGACAGAGGAGCCTGGTGGGCTACAGTCCATGGGGCCATAGGAAGTCAGACATGACTGAAGTGATTAATACAAACCATGATAAAAACATCTTTGTCTTGAACCTTGACATAACTTCTAAATCTCTCTGTGGATGTTTCATGGTACCTTAAACTCATTCCATCCCAGACAGATTTCATTTAGTTCCCATAATTCATTTTTGTCCTCCAATTTAATTGCTGCCTCTCTTTTCCTTTAATGTGGTTTACCTAAGTTGTGCCGGTGTGCTAAGTTGCTTCAGCCATGTCTGATTCTTTGCAACCCCATGGACTGTAGCTTGCCAGGCTCCTCTGTCCATGGGGCTTCTTCAGGCAAGAAAACTGGAGTGAGTTGCCATGCTCTCCTCTAAGGAATCTTCCCAACCCAGGAATTGAACCTTATTCTCTTATGTCTTCAGCATTAGTAGGCAGGTTCTTTACCACTAGCATCATGTGGGAAGCTCTTATCTAAGTCAGTTCAGTTCAGTCGCTCAGTCGTGTCCGACTATTTGTGACCCCATGAATCGCAGCATGCCAGGCCTCTCTGTCCATCACCATCCATCAAGTTGGTGATGCCATCCAGCCATCTCATCCTCTGTCATCCCCTTCTCCTCCTGCCCCCAATCCCTCTCAGCATCAGAGTCTTTTCCAATGAGTCAACTCTTCACATGAGGTGGCCAAAGTACTGGAGTTTCAGCTTTAGCATCATTCCTTCCAAAGAAATCCCAGGGCTGATCTCCTTCAGAATGGACTGGTTGGACCTCCTTGCAGTCCAAGGGACTCTCAAGAGTCTTCTCCAACACCACAGTTCAAAAGCATCAATTCTTTGGCACTCTGCTTTCTTCACAGTCCAACTCTCACATCCATACATAACCAGTGGAAAAACCATAGCCTTGACTAGACGGACCTTTGTTGGCAAAGTAATGTCTCTGCTTTTCAATATGCTACCTAGGTTGGTCATAACTTTCCTTCCAAGGAGTAAGCGTCTTTTAAGTTCATGGCTGCAGTCACCATCTGCAGTGATTTTGGAGCCCAGAAAAATAAAGTCTGACAGTGTTTCCACTGTTTCCCCATCTATTTCCCATGAAGTGATGGGACAAGATGCCATGATCTTCGTTTTCTGAATGTTGAGCTTTAAGCCAACTTTTTTACTCTCCACTTTCACTTTCATCAAGAGGCTTTTGAGTTCCTCTTCACTTTCTGCCATAAGGGTGGTGTCATCTGCATATCTGAGGTGATTAATATTTCGTGATTAATATTTCTCCCGGCAATCTTGATTCCAGCTTGTGCTTCTTCAAGCCCAGCGTTTCTCATGACATACTCTGCATATAAGTTAAATAAGCAGGGTGACAATATACAGCCTTGACGTACTCCTTTTCCTATTTGGAACCAGTCTGTTGTTCCATATCCAGTTTGAACTGTTGCTTCCTGACCAGCATACAAATTTCTCAAGAGGCAGGTCAGGTGGTCTGGTGTTCCCATCTTTTTCAGAATTTTCCACAGTTTCTTGTGATCCACACAGTCAAAGGCTTTGGCATAGTCAATAAAGTAGAAATAGATGTTTTTCTGGAATTCTCTTGCTTTTTCCATGATCCAGTGGATGTTGGCAATTTGATCTCTGGTTCCTCTGCCTTTTCTAAAACCAGCTTGAACATCAGGAAGTTCATAGTTCACATATTGCTGAAGCCTGGCTTGGAGAATTTTGAGCATTACTTTACTAGTGTGTGAGATGAGTGCAATTGTGCGGTAGTTTGAGCATTCTTTGGCATTGTCTTTCTTTGGGATTGGAATGAAAACTGACCTTTTCCAGTCCTGTGGCCACTGCTGAGTTTTCCAAATTTGCTGGCATATTGAGTGTAGCACTTTCACAGCATCATCTTTCAGGATTTGAAAGAGCTCAACTGGAATTCCATCACCTCCACTAGCTTTGTTCGTGGTGATGCTTTCTAAGGCCCACTTGACTCCACATTCCAGGATGTCTGGCTCTAGGTGAGTGATCATACCATCGTGATTATCTTGGTCATGAAGATCTTTTTTGTCCAGTTCTTCTGTGTATTCTTGCCACCTCTTCTTAATATCTTCTGCTTCTGTTAGGTCCATTCAATTTCTGTCCTTTATTGAGCTCATCTTTGCATGAAATGTTCCCTTGGTATCTCTGATTTTCTTGAAGAGATCTCTAGTCTTTCCCATTCTGTTGTTTTCCTCTATTTCTTTGCATTGATCGCTGAGGATCAATTATCTAAGTCAGGGACTGGCAAATGTTTTCCGGTAAAGGCAAAATAGTAAATACTTCAGGCTTTGCAGTCCATGAAGTTTCTGTCACAATTGTGCTATTAAGGCAATTATAGTCAATATGTAAACCAATGGATGTGGCTGTCTTCCCAGACCTTATTTACAAAAAAAAAAAAAAAAAAAGAAAGAAAACAGGTTAGTAGGCTGGCTTGGCCCTTGGGCCACAGTTTGCTAATTGAGGTTAATGGCCCGCCATCCAAAAACCTCTTAAAAACTTTACCTGCCACATCTTTCTGCTCAAGTAGGTTATGATGACCCTGTCTTTCCAGGTCTGTCCTCCATCCTCTCCACGCACATTCCCCCCTCAGACCCTCATGTCTCTATTCTGTCTCCTTGCTTTCTGTCTCGTAGTCAGGCTCCACGCTGTTTCCAAACCAGTGTCTTATGGGAACAGAATTTACCCTGTTGCTTCTTATTTAAATACTCGGTGTTCCGCAAACATCTACATTGCAGGGCTTCCTCAGTGTTTGATGCATAAGAGTTACTTGAAATCTTCATTAAATTAAAGACTTCTGGGCCCCACCCCAGAGATTCTAAAGATATGAGTTGAAGGCTAGGAATCTGCATTTTCAACAAACCTCCAGATGATTGGCACATGTGGTCCTCAAACATTTGAAAAACAGTAGCCTTAGATAAAGGGCTTCCCTGGTGGTTCAGATAGTAAAGAATCTGCCTGCAATGCAGGAGACCTGGGTTCCATCCCTGGGTCAGGAAGATCCCCTGGAGAAGGGCATGGCAACCCACTCCAGTACTCTTGCCTGGAGAATCCTATGGACAGAGGAGCCTGGCGGGCTACAGTCCACAGGGTCGCAAAGAGTCAGACATGATTGAGTGACTATCACTTTCACTTTCAGCCTTGGGAAGGGCAAACCCCTCTGCATGGAGCACAGGTCCTGCATGACCTATAGTCTCTCCAGCCCCACCTCTCGTAACTCCTCCTTCAACATGCTGTGGGTCAGCCCTTTTCTTGAACTGGCCATACTGGTTCACCCTCTTTTTCCCCATTAGATGGTCACTTTGCCAGTAATGCCATTATCTCCTGGTCTGTTGGGTAAACTTCCTTTAAGGTTCAATTCAAGTTCCAACCGCTCTGATGAGTTTCTCTGAACTGTCTATTCTTACTGTGTATGTATCCATATTCTAGAACCTGTAACACATTAGCTGCTTGAATTTATTTGTCTACTTCTCCCAGTAGAGTGTGAATTTCTGAAGGACAGGGACTATGTCTTCTGCATTTGAATATACCTATGTTTTAGAGGGTACAATAAAATTATGTATTAAGATTGATGCTTTCAAACTGTCATGCTGGAGATGGTAAGGTGATTAAATCAGTCAATCCTTAAGGAAATCAACTATGAATATTCATTAGAAGGACTGATGCTGAACCTGAAGCTCAGGTTCATACTATGCTACATGATGCAAAGAGCCGACTCATTGGAAAAGACCCTGATGCTGGGAAAGATTGAGGGCAAGAGGAGAATGGACGACAGAAGATGAGATGGTTGGATGGCATCATTGACTCAGTGGACATGAGTTTGAGCAAACTCCGAGAGATAGTGAAGAACAGGGAAGCCTGGCATGCTGCAGTTCATGAGGTCGCAAAGAGTTTGATACCACTTAGCAACAGAGTAACAACAATGGAATAAATGTGTTGATTTGATATAAGAGTTAGACTAGGAGTGTTCATATCTATATTTTATAGGTAATTCAACTGGAACTCTGAGATGTTAACTGACTTGTTTGAGATCAACCAAAGTGTCAAAACAATCAAGGGTATCACTTTTTTTTTTTAAACATTTGGAGTTTTTTCCATTACACATGCTGCCTTCCTACCATGATGGAGTTATTCCCTGGGCTGGTGAGCCTTACATTCTGGAAGTGTTCAGTGGGATTTTCTGATTTGGGTATACACATTCGGTCTGTTGCTTATTTAATGTTGTCACTTCTGTGGTTAACTAATGACTGAAAGCGAGTCAGTCCAGCCAGATACATTATTCTTCATGAGTTTGGCCTCTGCACTATTTGGATTTCTGGACATTTCCATCTTAGTGTTGCTACATCTTTTGGTTTTCTTCCAAGAACCTAAATTGTATTTGTTTTGCCTACATTTACTATCATGAATCATTTGGGCATTATTATTATTATTGTGACTCCATAACTCATATAGTTCAAGAGAAGGAAGGCTTTTTGTTGAATCCTTAGAGAGGATTCTGCCTGGGTTTTGCTTTCTTGTACTTCTCACATAGCTCCTGAATTCAGAACATCTATATCTCAAAATAGATGGGGGCTTCCCATATGGCACCAGTGGCAAAGAACCCACCTGCCAATGCTGCTGCTGCTGCTAAGTCACTTCAGTCGTGTCCGACTCTGTGTGACCCCATAGACGGCAGCTCACCAGGCTCCCCCGTCCCTGGGATTCTCCAGGCAAGAACACTGGAGTGGGTTGCCATTTCCTTCTCCAATGCATGAAAGTGAAAAGTGAAAGGGAAGTCGCTCAGTCATGTCCGGCTCTAGCAACCCCATGGACTGTAGCCTACCAGGCTCCTCCGTCCATGTGGTTTTCCAGGCAAAAGTACTCGAGTGGGGTGCCATTGCCTTCTCTGACCTGCCAATGCAGGAGACATAAAAGATGGATGTGGGTTCTATCCCTGGGTTGGAAGATCCCCTGGAGGAGGGAATGGCAACTCACTCCAGTATCTTTGCCTGGAGAATCTCACGGACAGAGGAGTCTAGCAGGCTGCAGTCCATGGGGTTACAAAGAGTCGAATGTGACTGAAGTGACTTAGCACACAAGCATATCTCAAAATGCCCAGCTCAGATTAGGCAACTTGACATTCAGAAAAGGTGAGGAATAACTCATACAAACCTCTAGAACACTAAGTTGAGTTTAAGATAATTATTTGGTAAAAGAGTAAATGCAAATTCTTGATTATTTTTATCAGGGGAAGAAAGAGGTTGTGTACTAAGAGATAAAAGCATGTGAACCTTGAGAGCTGCAAAACACAGTTATTTAGTGGTCACTTCATTTTGTCTTGTACTAATTTTTGCTGTTATTTCTATCTCCTATCAAGTAAGAGCTGACTTCTTGTTTTCTTAATTTCATCCTATCTTGCACTTAGTAAATACTCAAAAGGAGCTTGTGAAATGAAATGAGTGATTCCAAAATCTCATTTCAGCCTTTCACCTTTCATCTATGGTACAGTAATAATTAGACAATGAAATGCTCCCCAGGCAAGAAACCAGAGGTAGAAAGACATAAGGTGCCATTGGCAACTATCAATCAGATAACCTCGGAAAATTGAATGTGTATATGTATCTGGTTACTCGCAACAATAAACCATTAACAGAAACTTGGCATTTTAATTTAAGAACTTTCATATTTTCTTGACGGTTGTGTGTTTAACATAAGTAATGTCCATTTGTGACATTTATATTTCCTTAAAACTTTAATACTAAATTAGTGTTTAATAAATTATTGCTTGAGCATTGAAAAAATAAGCTGGTCTTTTTCAAAAACAATTTAAATTTTTATTGATTTTGTTTACATCATAAAGAATTAGCAACTATAGTAGTTGCCACTTTAAGTGACCTCAGAAAAAACAAAATATATAATTATTTTACATGGTTATATTACAATTTTATAAAGTTAGTTACAGCTTACTCATGCTTTGTTATAAACTGTATTCCTTTGGCCATATGTTGTAAGCTATCAATACTAATGCACATCCATATTAGCAAATATAAAAGAAAATCTAAAAGTGTTGTAAGTCTTTTAAGCTTTACAACCATGTTAACACTACTTTTGTCCATTGTTATATTATGCAGTCCTTAATACTAGAAAATATGTTTGAAAATTAAACGGTAGCTCCTTTCCCCATATTGATTTTATTTATGCTGAGAAATCATGTTTGTTTCTTACCAACCTTTGTCAGTCTGTTAAAATTTTGAATCAACCATTTTTAGAAAAGCTACTGAACATGCTGCTGCTGCTGCTAAGTTGCTTCAGTTGTGTCCGACTCTGTGCATGAGTTCATTATAAATAATCATGTATATACTTTCTGAGTGCAGTTTAAAATTTGACAAGATGTTTACAGCCCATGATTCTGACACAGAGAAAGGGCACAGTAATGTAAATGAGGAAGAAACGAAATGAAATTGTCACAAAATGAGCTCAAATTTAAATAGGAATAAAAAAATCCATCAACAAACTGAAAACAGTAGTGACCCAAAGTTAAAATAAGATCTGGAGTTTAAAATGTCTTTTGTGATGACAAGGATCTGAAAATGTGATTAGGAAGACATTAATAAACAAGACTGTGATGTGTATATAAATTCCATGTGGCATATGAATCCATGACTTGTCTTTCCTTTCTGGCATTGTTGGGTTTTTGGTATCATCACCTTAGGTGCTGGAAAGCAGCATTGCTCATTTATTCCCAACATGTGGCTCTGGATTACCAAAAAAAAAAAAATCAGAAACTGTGTTATATTTTAAGACAGAGTTAAAGCTCTTGGGCCCAATTTGTTCCTGAAGCCACTCTGAGAACATTGCACTGTGTTTTGCTGGAACAGAATCAGGACCTTTTGCATTGATGTAAAGGGCAATGACGAACATCAGGCTAAGAATGGGAATCTGTCCCCATGGGTCTCCTCCCGCCCCATCTCATTTCCTCTGTCTTCCGTTTTCCTCTCGTACATACTTTCACACACATCTCATCTGAGTTAACCTAAGGCACTTTGCTGGGGAGATGAAAGAATTCGGCAAGAATGCACAAAGTTAAAAGGTTCTTAACAGTCTCATATAGCAGCTTTGCCTGTGACAGGAAGGCACCGCATCCAGAACTCGTTTCTATTAGTTATTTACAAAAATAATGTAAAAGTTAGTAATAAGTTTTAAAGGTGACTGTTGCACTGACTGTAATAGCTATGCTCTTAGAGACAGTATTTTAACTATCACATGGTACATATGCCAGATATCACCTTAATTGCAGAGAAGATGCTGCTGTCTCCTTTGCCATATGGTCAACGCTCCAGGCAACTCACATTCTGTCCATGATGGGGTTACTGGCATCTCTCCGTTGTAAAGGTATGAACACCGGGGCCTGCCTCTGTTTAATCATCTACACGTTGTGTATTGTAGCGAAGTATTTACAGATGACAAAACTAGATGTACAGCTTTTAAACTACAGTGGTAAAAGAAGATGCTTTAATAATCCTCAAAAAAATTTGTAGGTAGTCCTTTCTTTGCCAAGTACACGAATAGGCGATTTCAAAGCATTGTTTTGGGATGGCATTCCAAAACTTCTCTCTCTGTCCCTTTGTGACATTTGATCTCATCTGAATGTAAAGTTGCATGATTTTCAAAAACCTCAGTCTGTCTGATTCTCCCTCCTGATCATTTAAATACATCTCTAATGTCAAAAATACACCAGCTGAACTATTTTCACATGTTGTTTCCAAATATAATCCCTACCAATGGTGTGAAACTTTAAAAGATTTTTTAAAAATTTCATCTACAAATTCTGTTTTGCAGTGACACATTTTTCCTTTACATCAGATTCACCTTAATTTACAAAAATAAACATCTTTCACAGGAATTCTGAGTGAACTCAAGTTAAATGTAAGTGGTGTGTGAATAGACCAGAAGTTCTGAAGAGCTATAATATAGTGAAGTGCTAACTGTAAAGAATTAAGTGCTTTCACAATAAGGCTTTCTTAATTCTCACTGCTTGTCTTCTCATGCTGGAAACAGCTCATCAAACGTCATGTGGAACTCTTGAGTGTGAAGAAAATAATCACTCTTACATTTGTACATTGTTTTGTGCAAACACACACGTTGTTTTGTTTTACTTTGGCAGATACCTCTTTGTTTGAATGATTTCTGTCCAAAATAAAGAAAATGAATAATCCTTCTTTCAAGATGAGCTGTATTTATTACTGGAACGGAAGTTGTCATATCCGTGATCGTTAGCTTTGAACTTTAAGCACGACTGCTTTTCCTCCAAGGACTGTTTTTCTTCAAATGATTGGCACCAGCAGCATAAACATGACTACAGAAAGCAAAGTAACCTCGTTATAAGTTTACATCAAGTTACACTATCACAACCCTCCTTGCTCACCAGAATTCTGGCTTTCTCTGCATGAACAGCAATTCTTGGGCCACTTTCTTGCCATGCCCTCTTATTTTCCCCTTAAAAACATATAACTACAGAAGTAGTATATGATAAGTGTTTAAACTAGAAGCTACATTGAAGAAAAATGTATATAATTAAACTTCTTCATCTTTTAATTAAAATGAAATAGAAAGACATTCACTTCTTGGATACTTACTCTTGATTACTTGAGGAATATTCTTAATATTTGATAAATATATAACTCAAAGCTTTTTTCCTATGCAAGTGGCAATATTACCATACCCATACATCCATAATAATCTGTAACTTTGTGGGCATCAAAATAATTGTAGCTTGTTCCCCCCATATATTTAAGTACAGAACTAAAATTGTCAGCAAAGAGATGCTACAGACCCATGTTGACGTCTTCCACTCTGAGAATATGGTGCCCTAGAACTTCACCCCTAATTCCATAGAAATGGAATGGTGGTTGACAGTGGGGAACTGAAAACAGCTCCTTTGTCCCTTTCCTGTTTACCTATTTCTGTTCACTTCTAACCTTAAAAGAACCTAATTATAGGCTTCTCTGGTGGCTCAGAGGATAAAGAATCTGCCTGCAATGCAGAAGACCGAGGTTCAATCCCTGGGTTGGGAAAATCCCCTGGAGAAGGGAATGGCCCAGTCCAGTATTCTTGCTTGGAGAATTCCATGGGTAGAGGAGCCTGGTGGGCTACAGACCATGGGGTCACAAAGAGTTGGACGTGACTGAGCAACTAACACACCCCTAGAGATTTGATCACTAAGCAATTGAAACTGACTCCTGACTTAATGCTCAACTGGGTACACAAGATGCCTTGTCTAACCTGTTGATGCTTTTCCTAGATAAAAAGAAGCGGGACTAGGTCTGAACCCACAGCAATCCCCCCAAGGGATCCTGCAAGCAGATCACTTGGCAAGATAACATCTGAAGAGAGAGCCAGATTGTCTGCCTTCCATGGAGAGGCAGAACCCAACCTTCTGCCTGGATGATTTACTGAGATTCTTCTCCCTCCATTTTTCCCTTTAAAAATTGTCATGACTGAATAGAATCTTTAGAGTCGGTCTCTGCACCCGAATCCACCATCTCCCTAGATTGCTGGCTTTTCTGATGAAAGTATTTTTCTTCTTTATTAACACTTGCCTCTAGAATTATTGGTGTATGAGCACAAGCAGCCAACCTAGGTTTGGTTACACTAAGAATAAGTGGATATAAGGGAAGGAATGTTTTATTCCGTACTAGGTAACTGAAGGAGTGAATGGATGGGTGGATGTTACACGCAAATGGAAGCAGGCAAACGAGGAATCATTTCACGTGTTCTGTATCCAGGAGCACTGCTATTCAATGAAGACAGAAAAGTGAAGGCAGAGCTTGAATTAAGCTGCTTTGTTTGACTTGTAATTCTCACCTGTGTATGAAAAAGGAGCCTAACATAGTTATAATTAGGAGTGGGCTACCTAGTCCAAAATCTTGCAAAAAGGGAAATAGTGCATTTAATTCATGTGTAGCTCTTATTTTATCATGTGAGAGCATTCATATATCAATGCATGTAATTTTTTATTCATTTTCTGAGTAATTCTATGAGTAAAACTGATTGGTTGAGGCAGTAGTGAACGGTTGACTGGGATTTGTAGGGAGAAATCAATTATAGTGATTTATGAGCAAAATTTATATTTAAACAATCGTCTATCATGTAATACAAGGGAAAATTATAAAACAATTGACTAGATCTCTCTGAATAGAAATGTTAATAGTTTGTAAGGGTTATATTTGATACCAGATTACAAGGGTTTTTGATTTTCGAATACTGTCTTACCTTAAAGCAGTTTTTGAATCTTTTGCTCACCAAATACAGAGCTATTGGGTTAATACAGGAATTCAGGGAGGCCATGTTGATGCCAATGTAGTCCAATACCAACAAAAAGCTGCAAAAATAATATGAAAATTTATTTATGTGCTATGAGCACAAATCCTTTAAAGACTTTTGTGCTTTATAAATTTAAAAATTACCCATTTGTAGTTATTTTAACTTTATCACTAGTCTTTGCTGATTTTGATCTCTCTCTCCCTCTCTTTCTCTTTGCTTCTGTCTCTCTCTTTCTCTTATTCTCTGTCCCTGTCATATCATTAACCGCTATTCCCACTCCCATGCTCAATTCTCTGCCTTAAAATGAAATATATTTCGTAAGTGCCCAGGCTGTCTAAAAAAGAAAGGATTTACAAAGTGCAATGGAGAACCAGATCTGGTATTTTCAATCATGCACTCACTCACTTGGACAGCCCTGGCTCTCCATTCTCAGCGTTCTCCAAAGCTCCCCTTACTTCTCCATTGGAAATAGAAGTAAAAGTAAAAAAAAAAGTTGGGGGGCATCTTAAATTGCTTTAGGATTAGAAAAATGGTACTCTCTCTTCCTGCCAATGAAAGGAATCAATGGAAAAACTTCTGAATGGCATTTATTTACACAACTATTTCTATTTTACCTTACTTACCTTAAAAACTCACATCTACGGGGATCATGCTGATCATAAAGAGTGAGCTTCAAAATCCTGCTAAGATGAAGAGGAAGCCAACACAGAGCAAAGACAAGGACCAGGCAAAATACTGTTTTGGCCACTTCCCGTCTCTGAAATAAAACCACAATCAGACTCTGTAATGGATGGCTCATTATAATCATAGCATTCTCTCTTTCCAAAAAAAATGTTTAATACTGTTTACAAAAAGTCAGTGGCATTTGTAAAAATTCAGGATACAGAGTTTTAAACTAAATAGTTACTGTGAATTAGAACCTAAATGAATAGAGACTCATCTTTTTCTTTAAACTTTTCATTTTGTATTGGGGTATAGCCAATAAGGAGAAGGCAATGGCACCCCACTCCAGTACTCTTGCCTGGAAAATCCCATAGACAGAGGAGCCTGGTGAGCTGCAGTCCATGGGGTCGCTGGGAGTCAGACACAAGTGAGCAACTTCACTTTCCGTTTTCACTTTCATGCATTGGGGAAGGAAATGGCAACCCACTCCAGTGTTCTTGCCTGGAGAATCCCAGGGACAGGGGAGCCTGGTGGGCTTCCGTCTCTGGGGTCGCACAGAGCCGGACACGACTGAAGCAACTTAGCAGCAGCAGTAGCATAGCCAATAAACAATGCTGTGATAGTTTCAGGTGAACAGCAAAGGGACTCAGCCATACATATACATGAATCCCTTTTCCCTCAAACTCCCCTCCCATCCAGGCTGCCACACAACATTTAGGAGAAGTCTATGTGCTAATATAGTAGGTCCTTGTTGGTTATTCATTTTAAATATAGCTGTGTGTACATGTCCATTTAAACCCCCCTAACTAGCCGGCCCTTCCTCTCATCCTAGAGATGGACTGGAATGGGTGAATTTAACTCAGATGACCATTATATCTACTACTGCGGGCAGGAATCCCTCAGAAGAAATGGAGTAGCCCTCATGGTCAACAAAAGAGTCTGAAATGCAGTACTTGGATGCAATCTCAAAAACGACAGAATGATCTCTGTTCGTTTCCAAGGCAAACCATTCAATATCACAGTAATCCAAGTCTATGCCCCAACCAGTAATGCTGAAGAAGCTAAAGTTGAACGGTTCTATGAAGACCTACAAGACATTTTAGAACTAACACACAAAAAAGATGTCTTTTTCATTATAGGGGACTGGAATGCAAAAGTAGGAAGTCAAAAACCACCTGAAGTAACAGGCAAATTTGGCCTTGGAATACGGAATGAAGCAAGGCAAAGACTAATAGAGTTTTGCCAAGAAAATGCACTGGTCATAACAAACACCCTCTTCCAACAGCACAAGAGAAGACTCTACACATGGACATCACCAGATGGTCAACACCGAAATCACATTGATTATATTCTTTGCAGCCAAAGATGGAGAAGCTCTATACAGTCAGCAAAAACAAGACCAGGAGCTGACTGTGGCTCAGACTATGAACTCCTTATTGCCAAATTCAGACTTAAATTGAAGCAAGTAGGGAAAACCACTAGACCATTCAAGTATGACCTAAATCAAATCCCTTGTGATTATACAGAGGAAGTGAGAAATAGATTTAAGAGCCTAGATCTGATAGATAGAGTGCCTGATGAGCTATGGAATAAGGTTTGTGACATTTACAGGAGACAGGGATCAAAACCATCCACATGGAAAAGAAATGCAAAAAAGCAAAATGGCTATCTGGGGAGGCCTTACAAACAGCTGTGAAAAGAAGAGAAGCAAAAAGCAAAGGAGAAAAGGAAAGATATAAATATCTGAATGCAGAGTTCCAAAGAATAGCAAGAAGAGATAAGAAAGCCTTCTTCAGTGATCAATGCAAAGAAATAGAGGAAAACAACAGAATGGGAAAGACTAGGGATCTCTTCAAGAAAATCAGAGATACCAAAGGAACATTTCATGCAAAGTTGGGCTCAATAAAGGACAGAAATGGTATGGACCTAACAGAAGCAGAAGATATTAAGAAGAGATGGCAAGAATACACAGAAGAACTGTACAAAAAAGATCTTCACGACCCAGATAATCACGATGGTGTGACCACTGACCTAGAGCCAGACATCCTAGAATGTGAAGTCAAGTGGGCCTTAGAAAGCATCACTACGAACAAAGCTAGTGGAGGTGATGGAATTCCAGTTGAGCTATTTCAAATCCTGAAAGATGATGCTGTGAAAGTGTTGCACTCAATATGCCAGCAAATTTGGAAAACTCAGCAGTGGCCACAGGACTGGAAAAGGTCAGTTTTCATTCCAATCCCAAGAAAGGCAATGCCAAAGGATGCTCAAACTACCACACAATTGCACTCATCTCACACGCTAGTAAAGTAATGCTCAAAATTCTCCAAGACAGGCTTCAGCAATATGTGAACCATGAACTTCTGATGTTCAAGCTGGTTTTAGAAAAGGCAGAGGAACCAGAGACCAAGTTGCCAACATCCGCTGGATCATGGAAAAAGCAAGAGAGTTCCAGAAAAACATCTATTTCTGCTTTATTGACTGTGCCAAAGCCTTTGACTGTGTGGATCACAATAAACTGTGGAAAATTCTGAAAGACATGGGAATACCAGACCACCTGATCTGCCTCTTGAGAAATTTGTATGCAGATCAGGAAGCAACAGTTAGAACTGGACATGGAACAACAGACTGGTTCCAAATAGGAAAAGGAGTTCGTCAAGGCTGTGTATTGTCACCCTGCTTATTTAACTTATATGCAGAGTACATCATGAAAAACGCTGGACTGGAAGAAACACAAGCTGGAATCAAGATATCCGGGAGAAATATCAATCACCTCAGATATGCAGATGACAGCACCCTTATGGCAGAAAGTGAAGAGGAACTAAAAAGCCTCTTGATGAAAGTGAAAGAGGAGAGTGAAAAAGTTGGCTTAAAGCTCTACACTCAGAAAACAAAGATCATGGCATCCGGTCCCATCACCTCATGGGAAGTAGATGGGGAAACAGTGGAAATAGTGTCAGAATTTATTTTTCTGGGCTCCAAAATCACTGCAGATGGTGACTGCAGCCATGAAATTAAAAGACGCTTACTCCTTGGAAGGAAAGTTATGACCAACCTAGATAGCATATTCAAAAGCAGAGACATTACTTGGCCAACAAAGGTCCATCTAGTCAAGGCTGTGGTTTTTCCTGTGGTCATGTATGGATGTGAGAGTTGGACTGTGAAGAAGGCTGAGCACCGAAGAATTGATGCTTTTGAACTGTGGTGTTGGAGAAGACTCTTTAGAGTCCCTTGGACTGCAAGGAGATCCAACCAGTCCATTCTGAAGGAGATCAGCCCTTGGATTTCTTTGGAAGGAATGATGCTAAAGCTGAAACTCCAGTACTTTGGCCACCTCATGCGAAGAGTTGACTCATTGGAAAAGACTCTGATGCTGGGAGGGATTGGGGGCAGGAGGAGAAGGGGACGACAGAGGATGAGATGGCTGGATGGCATCACTGACTCGATGGACGTGAGTCTGAGTGAACTCCGGGAGTTGGTGATGGACAGGGAGGCCTGGCATGCTGCGATTCATGGGGTGGCAAAGAGTCAGACACGACTGAGCGACTGATCTGATCTGATATGTGGAATCTAGAAAAACGGTACAGATGAACCTATTTGCAGGGCAGGAATAGAGACACAGACACAGAGAAAGGATGTGTGGACACCAAGCAGGGGAGAGGAGGGTAGGATGAACTGGGAGATTAGGCTTGACATCAATGTACTACCATGTGTAAATGGATAGTGGGAACCTGCAGTATTACACAGAGAGCTCAGCTCAGTGCTCTGTGATGAGCTAGCTGAGTGGGATGGGCGGTGGTGAGAGGGAGGTCCAAGAAGGGGGGGATCTATGTATACATACAGCTGATTCACTTCACTGCACAGCAGAAACACAGCACTGCCAAGCAATTATACACCAATAAAAAATGGTTTATCTAAAAAATTGATGGCTCTTTTTACATTCCTTTAGATTATGTAGGGTATCTCCAGGTAGATAGTATAAACCATATTAAAAATATCAGACTAAGAAAAAGGAATTATGCTCTAGTATATGATACTTTTAGTTTATTATCACTACAATTATTTTCATATTCATAATTGGAATTATAATCATGAGTCAGCAAATATTTCTATTTCCTTACCTGTTTTAAGTGATCATTTAAGGCAATTTGCATACCACTCTTCTTTCTCAACATTTCACAAGTCATCAGGGTATAAAACAATGCAGTGATGGCCAGTGGCAGGCAGAAATAGAAACTAAATAGCCACCAGTCTTTAGCTGTCTTGTAAAACTATGGGGAAGAAAGGATGTTATAGTTAATATTCCTCTGTAAGAAAATTTTACATATCAGATATTAAAAAATGCTCATCAAGGAATAATCTTCTAAAGTAGATCCATTTTATAAATACTATGTAGAATCTTTCAGTAGAATCTTTATTCTACTATGTAGAATTTTTTGTCTGCTGAACAAAAAATTAAATTAAATGAAACAAACTTTTCCTAAAAGGTGTTTCAATTCTCTAAGGCAGTGTGCTATAATTATATATAAAAATGTAAGCAATTGGGCAAAATTGATAACTCAAATATTTTTGTCTTCACACAAGTGAAAGGAACTTCTTGTGTGAAATACCACATCTTGATGTGTAAAGATATTCTAGTGTTTTGGGGAACTTCTCACTTTTTAACAAGTTTGTTTCTGGGGAAAGCAGGTAGGAAGAGGTCTATGGTAATCATTTAGCTCAGGAATGTATACATCTAAGCTATCAACTAAAAATCAAAATTGCTTATAAAATCACTTCTCTCTTACTCGTTCTTTTTTCCTTTTCCTTTTAAAGACTGTTGTTCCAGATACGTCTCTGTTGGAACAGAAGT
Organism: Bos grunniens; assembly: GCF_055505025.1. Lineage (NCBI taxonomy): Eukaryota > Metazoa > Chordata > Mammalia > Artiodactyla > Bovidae > Bos > Bos grunniens. The sequence goes on from NC_141176.1 coordinate 53,329,212, forward strand.
TATGGAATCTATGCAGTACTTTGGGCTTCCCAGGTAGTCTTATGGTAAGGAACCCGCTTGCCAATGCAAGAGACATAAGAGATGCAGGTTCGATCCCTGGGTGCAACAATCCCCTGGAGGAGAGCACAGCAACCCACTCTAGTATTCTTGCCTGGATGATCCCATGGACAGAGGTGCCTGGTGGAGGTGATCCATGGGGTCGCAAAGATTGGGACACGACTGCGACTTAGCGCACACCCATGCAGTACTTTTTCTATTGCAACTAATAAGAAACAAGGAAACGGCATTTTCATTTTCAGTTTCCCATTAAAGCCCCTCTTTAGTCTTTTGTTTATCATGATCTATACACATATACATAAAATCTTATATAAACTTATGTGTAAAATAGAAAATAATTATTTGTGACATTTGGACCCACTCCCTTTGCATTAACTTCTCCTCACCCTTTCTGTTGGGAAGAGCCTTTTTTACTTAGGGTCTATTTTCCGATGACCAGCATTGCTATTTTTCCCCATTCCCTAATTAAACACTCTTAAATAAATAGACAAGATGAAGTTCTTTGCAATAGCAGCTTTCCCTTTAGAGAGAGGACAAGCTTGTCATTCATACCAAGACTCATGGAGTCACATAGATTTCTACCAGTCTGTCCATACGAGGGACTTCTCCTTGATCATTCCTTTAACCACACACTGCCTCCAATGACTGCTGTGTTGCTTAATGCAAAATACGTTGTAGCTGCCAGTTCTTATGTGAATTTGAGTCGGAAAGCTATAAATTCCAATCGATTCTCTTATGTCAACTTGGCTTATCTGTATTCCTGAGAATCAGGGAATTCTTGGAGAAGTAATGACCTAGCTTCTTGCAGCATGGGTCATTAGTCCCACTGTTAACCCTGAGGTCCTGGGACCTACACTTTTAATTTATGCCAAGGATAGTCATAAATCAATAATTTCCCAAGAAGAAGAGATTGGGGGAAAATAGCTAAACATTTATAAGGCAAGAGCAGAAAAGGGAAAAAAAAAAAGTAAAATTTACCTGCATAAATGCTGTTTTCTGAGTGGGATGGAGCAAGCAGATTCTCAGTTTATTTCCTATGTGATCACTGGTAATTATATCAAAACCCACAGCCTCAGGGACAGCCAGAACCACAGAGACCACCCAAATTAAAACAATTTCTACTGCTGTCCATTTTGGAACCCCGATTCCTTTAATCCGACTCCAAGAAGCAACAGCTCGATATCTGAAGAACAAAACAGAATCAATTGCCAAATTACAGTTTACTTTCTAAGTAACGTAGCAACCACGAGGATCGTGGTCAGGATATATGTCGCTTAGATACATGCTCTTACCTGTCAATACTTAGAGCACATAGACTCAGCACAGTGATGCCCACGGAGGCCTTCTGAATGAAAGGCACCAGCTTACACATCTCAACCCCAAAGGGCCAGTCCTTGGCAAGCAGCTGCATTGAGGAGACACAGAGCTCTGTTAGGGAGATGTTCACAGGGTGCTCTTGAACTGTATGTATTACTTAGTGGAGGTAAATGAACTTGTGGAGTGAAATAACAAATTTCAGTTCTTATTCTTTTTCTCATGGACTCCTCTGAAAATCATCTGCATTTGTTAGATATTTGGAACAAGAGAGTGGGCTGGCAATCATGAAAGGGCAGACAATTCAGGAGAATTAGCTACACATGAACAGGAGCTTAGGGTCAAGGTATCTTCTACTGCAGGGCCAACAGGGGCCAATTGCTTAAGTTCTCCTTACAAAAATGGGAAGCTGCTGTATAGCACCAGGAGCTCAGATTAGTGCTCTGTGATGATCTAGAGGGGTGGTATGGGGAGCAGTGGGAGGGAGGCTCAAGAGAGAGAGGATATATGTACACATACTGCTGATTTGCTTCATTGCACAGCAGACACTAACACAACATTGTAAAACAATTATATTCCAGTTAAAAAAAATTTTTTTTAAATTGAGCCTGTAGTGCTGAAAATGCCTCTCATACTCTTATGAAGTCTCCAATGCTCAGTTGATGGCCAAATCAAAATAAAGATTAATCAAAAATAGGTGAAAAGTATTCCTTAGACTACATGACTCCCTGGGCTTCCCTGGTAGCTCAGCTGGTAAAGAATCTGCCCGCAATGCAGGAGATCCTGGTTCAATTCCTGGGTTGGGAAGGTTCCCTGGCGGAGGGATAGGCTACCCACTCCGGTATTCTTAGGCTTCCCTGGTGGCGCAGACGGGAAAGAATCTGCCTGCAATGCAGGAGACCTGGGTTCTGTCCCTGGGTTGGAAAGATCCCCTGGAGAAGAGAGTGGCAACCCACTCCAGTATTCTTGCCTGGAGAATCCCCATGGACAGAGGAGCCTGGTGGGCTACAGTCGATGGGGTCGCAAAGAGTTGGACACGACTAAGCGACTAAGCACAGATGACTCCTATGGAGAGCAGAGTGTGTGTTCGTGTACTTACTCTTCACTCTGGCCAACTGCACTGTCAGTCAGCACACTGTTCAGCATGTGTTCAACACAAGGCACCCTTTTCCTTAAGACTTCACCTGAGTCCGTCCTTCTCCAAGAAGGCTTTCCCCCAACAGATCCACTTGGCTAAAACCTTTACTTCTCTTAGCTCTTATTCAAGTCTCATCTTTTCAATATGACCACACTGCTAAGGATAGGAAATGGTCAGGTCTCCCCATCTCCGTCTTTCTACTCCACTTTCCTTTACACCTACAGCACTTATTAACTCCTACTGTGTATAGTATAATATACTTGTTTGTTTTGTTAAGTTTTTGCTGTCTGCAGCCCCTAGCCTATCAGACAGAATACAACTTCTGCAATTGCCTAGCACAGTTTCTGACACACAGCAGATGCTTAAGTATTCAAGTCCCTAAAATACATAGGCACTGGTTATTCAGTGAGCAAAATGACTTAGTTCTTGCTACTGTACATACATTTCTATTTCAAACTAACTATGCAGCTATCTTCTGTTAAACTCATGATTTTCTTTTGTAGGACAACTGGGTATGCCCCACACACAATGTAAATGAATCACATTAGGTAAACATCTGGGTCAAACGTTTACGCAGTTTGAAAAGAAACTGTTTTAAATCTACCTATGAGTGTTTAGAGTTGACTCATTGGAAAAGACTCTGATGCTGGGAGGGATTGGGGGCAGGAGGAGAAGGGGACGACAAAGGATGAGATGGCTGGATGGCATCACTGACTCAATGGATGTGAGTCTGAGTGAACTCCGGGAGTTGGTGATGGACAGGGAGGCCTGGTGTGCTGCGATTCATGGGGTCGCAAAGAGTTGAACACGACTGAGCGACTGAACTGAACTGATGTGTGTTTTAATGTTTTAAAGAATAAACTTCCAAAGTTGAAAACTAGTTTGAAACATAATTAAGTCTTTCCATTCTCCTACTTGTAATGTTTCTTTGTAGAGTTAGTCATGCTGGGTAACTGTTTGGCAACTAGAATGGCACCCAAACCTGAAACGTGTGTCTCAGTATGAATATGACTTGGATCTCCAGCATGAGACCAATTTCACTTCTAAGGCAGACGTGAAAAATTACACCGACATGTAGACAAATGTTGGCAAACTTACAGCAAATATGCTTTTTCTAGGGTCGGAAAGCCTACATGGCCAGGCAGATCACACAAGAGTGAAGGCAGCCAGGTGCAAGAGAGTTACTGGTGTCAGGAAATAATAGAGGGCAGAGGGGTCTGGGCTAAATCCTGTCTAAAAGGAACCTGTGCTAATAAACATGATGTGATTGTTGATAAGAAATCCCCAATACCAAAATATCTTGATTTTTATCCCCAAATGTTTATATAAAATCTCATAATTTATAAAAATTGTCAACTAATTCAAATTTTTGAGAAAACAAAAACACTAACAGATAATAACATCATGTTAACAAAATAATTTTATGTGTCAGACCAGCCTCTAACTTGTGACCTCTGGATTAAAATGGGCTGGCTCATAACTCTGCTTATTCATTTATTCATTCAACAAACATGTATTCAATACTCACCATGTGCCAACACCATTTGGAGTATGGGGGCCCATTAGAGAACAAGGCAAACTCCCTGCTCTCATGAAGCTTACAGTCTAGTGAGGGAGGCAGAGAAAGAACACACAAATACTTAATATGGTGTTCACAGGATTTGTGGCAGCTGATGCGAAGAGCTGACTCATTAGCAAAGACCCTGATGCTGGGAAAGATTGAGGGCAGGAAGAGAAGGGGATGAGATGGCTGGATGGCATCACTGACTCGATGGACGTGAGTCTGAGTGAACTCCAGGAGTTGGTGATGGACAGGGAGGCCTGGCATGCTGCAGTTAATGGGGTCACAAAGAGTCGGACACGACTGAGCGACAGAACTGAACCAAGAAACTGTAATGAAATTTGGGGTGCTTTCTTGTTTTAAAGATAGTTTTGATGTGGACCATTTTTAAAGTTTTTATTGCATTTGTTACAATATTGTTTCTTCTTTATGCTTTGATTTTTTTGGCCATGAGGCATGTGGGATCTTAGCTTCCCAACCAGGGATCCAACCTGCACCCACTGCATTGGAAGCAAAGTCTTAACCCCTGTACCACCAGTCAGGTCTCTCTCACAAGAGGCAACCTTCAGTAGGGATTTGACTAAAATAAAAGAGTAAGCCATGCAGACTGTACTCTAGGCAGAGGAAAGAGCAAATACAAAGGTCCTGAGATCAAAATAAGCCTAGTGAGAGGAGATGAAAAGAAGTTTCTTAAAGCTGACTGGAGTGTTCCAGACCAGTCTAGATGTAGTTAGAGGGAGGAGTGTGATTTATTTTTTTTTTTTTAAGGAAATCCATTGCAATATTTTGAACAGGGAGATGGCATCATCTTATTTATGTTAAAAAAAAAATCACTCCAGGGATTTCCCTGGTGATCCAGTGGTTAAGATTTCACCTTTCAGTGCAGGAGTTGCAGGTTTGATTCCTGGTCAGGGAACTAAGATTCCATACGTCTATGGCTAATAAAACCAGAACATAAATAACAGAAGCAATACTGTAACAAATTCTACGAAGTCTTGAAACAAAGTGGTCCAAATTAAAAAAAAAGAAAAAAAAACAACCCTTCTCATTCTAAAAACATAAAAAGATCACTCTGGGTGCTCAAAATAGACTAGAAAGTGGTATGGCAGACTATGAATGGACTAGATAGACAATGACAGACGACTAGAATAGTCAAGAAAAGAGGATTTGATGAGAGATCATGGGCTGAAACTTGTGGTGCCTTGCAACTGAAAGGAATTGATTACAGACAGGATATATTTTGATAACAGAGCTAGCAGGACTTGTTGATGGGTTGGATATAAGATGTGAGGAACCAGAAAACTCAAAGAAGTTGATCGTATGAATGGTGAAGACATTGACAGAAATGTAGAAGACCCAGGATCCCACAAATCTGAACCAGCTACAAGCTCGAGGTGGTTTAGAAGACTTGTCAATTACCCTTGCAAACATAATAAAAAGATTCCAACCAGTTGAAAGAATCCTTCCAGACACAATTTGGTATAAACTACTGCATCTAGGTGATACTCTTTCTAATCATTCTGTCTTTATATGTATCAGAGGGGGAAGAAAAAGGAAAACTGACATTTACAGTGGGTTAAGGACTATTCTAAGCCATTTACCTATGGTATATCATTGAATGCCCAAAGCAATCCTATAAGGTAAATTACTATAAACTGCATTTTAATAGGTTAAAAGACTTAGAGGTACTTAGAAGTTTATTAACTTGCTGTGTTGGTTTTTTAGGGCTCCCCTGATGGCTCAGACAGTAAAAGAATCCACCTGTAATGCAGGAGACTTGGGTTCAATTCCTGGATCAGGAAGATCCCCTGGAGAAGGGCATGGAAACCCACTCCAGTATTAAACATGCCCACAAATTCTTCGACAGTCCTCCCTTCAAAAGGTGAAGCTCATTTCCCTCCCTTTGAAGGGGGGAGGGTACTTAATGATTCACATTTAGTGAATAGAATGTGGTGGGACTGATGATGCCTGACATCTGAGACTAGTTCATAGATGGCATTATGGGTTCCTCCTTGCTCGCTCTTGGATCATTGCTTTGAGGGAGTTGCCATGTCAAGGAGGAGACTCAAGGGTCCCTGTGAAGAGGCAACATGGCAAGGAACTGAAGCCACCTGAAAACAGCTGGCACCGATTTTCCAAGTGTCCAGCCTTGGACAAGCCTACTCATGACTGCAGCCCCACCAATAACTTGACCCTCCTGAGAGACCCTGAGTCAGGACAACCCAGGTCTCCCACACTGCAGGTGGATTCTTTATCAGCTGAGCCACCAGGGTAGCCCAAGAATACTGGAGTGGGTAGCCTATCCCTTCTCCAGCGGATCTTCCTGACCCAGGAGTTGAACTGGGGTCTCCTGAATTTCAGGTGGATTCTTTACCAATTGAGCTACCAGGGAATATATCTGTCCTTGGTCACTCACTTATGTGAGGCTTCCTGTGTGGCGTTTGTGGTAAAGGACCCACTTGCCATTGCAGGAGACATGATATTGTGGGTTCGATCCCTGGGTCAGGAAGTTCCCTTGGAAGAGGGCATGGCAACCCACTCCAGTATTCTTGCCTGGAGAATCCCATGGACAGAGGAGCCTGGAGGGCTATAGTCCATAGGGTGGCAAAGAGCTGGACACAACTGAAGTGACTTAGCACGCACACACATGCTCACTTAGGTAAGTAATAGATAACTCCCTGGCTATTTTATTCATCTAATGTCCAAAAATTCAGATCGTTTCAAGTATCTTATTGTCTTGAACAATCTCTAAATATGCAAATGTGAGTGTCACAGGGTACAGTCATTAGATGAGTCAAAATGAATGAGTGTCTGGTCACTGAAGAGAGAGATGTCTGGCCAATGAAAATGAGTTCTGCGTTGAATCCAGGCTCTGTTTTGAGGTTATTATTGCTTTTGGCTCAGACTGGACATTGGATGATTGCTTTTCATACCACTGGGAGGCCTGCAGTCCAACCTCTGACCCAAGTTATCACAGGGGACAGGGAAACACAAACTGAAAATTGTAGCAATTCTCTTCAAGTTCAACACAGAGATAGTCAGAAACTTAATCACAACCGACAGATTACAATTTTCTAATCTACCCTTCCAAAGGAAAAGAGACTGCCAAAAAACCCTTCATGATTTCAATTCAGACATGAATGCTGCCAGTCCTGAGAGGCCACAGAAGGTGAGGGATTGATCGCCCATTTCTATTATTTTGTAGTCAGAAGGATGACTTTGGCAACCTCTGCTTCTCTCATCAGAAGGCTTTGTGGAGACACTGAGAAGCCTGATCTCCTGTGACATAGACCATGCGTACTGTTGATGCTCATCTCTGTCTAAATGGCCTCCATCCAGAATGTCTTGGCAATTTAGGGCTTGGAGCTTATTAAGAATGCAAAGACATTAATCTCTTGCCCTGAGTGGAGGAAAAGCTGTGAACTTAAAAGAAAAATCAATCTCAACCAAGATGCCACTTTAAAATTTGGTGAAAGAATGTTCTTAGAGGTTTTCATAATTCTTGGAAATTATTTCACTATTTCTTGACAAAAATAATGACACCCAGTGCCTATAATCTGAAGTTCAATGATTCAGTTTTCCTTTTGGTAGAGGAAACTGATTCTCTTTTATTGCAAGAAGAAGCAAGTCTAACTTTAAACCTAGCAATAATACATTCATATTTCTTATTTGCAGTTTTTGTCATTCAGTTAGATAACTTAAGGGCAAAATCTGAGTATTGAAGACAAATTATGCACGTAATCAAATCTCTCTGATTGCAAAAAAAAAAAAAAAAGGTCAGGGATCAATATTGTTTCTAGGTCCCTGCCACCTAACTTAAATGTTTGGGTCCTGTTTAAAATTAAGTTTGAATACATATTACTTACTATTTATCAAATGCGAGCCAGTCAGAAAATATTCCCGTTACTGACACTGGTTTGCAATGGTGATGGCTCATTTGAGAAAGAGCCTTTGTTAGTATTGGTCCTAGGAGCAATGCAGTGTCCATCTGACAAATGATAGCCTGTCCTCAGGCTTGCCTCTTTCCCCTAAAGCTTCTACTGCTCTGCTAGCACATTTCTTTTGTATAAATAAATACAAATAAACAAACAAATAAACACTGGATTGAAAACAGTCATGGTCATACTGACTATAAGATTTCTACTCAAAGATGCACATGATTTCATAACTTTATGTTGAAACAGCTGTTTGAGAAAGAAAAAAGGCAACAGAATACTACAAAAGTTCATATCATATTGTATAATTGTTTTTATAGTACATAGTTTATACTATGTACTGTATACTACTATAGTATATACATATTTTTATATTACATAGTTTAAAAAATTTCTAAAAGGATAAATAGTGTGAATAGAAAATCAATGTCTTTTCTTTAAAGGTATTGCTAAATGAGTCCTACAAAATCTTTCCAACTGGGGAAATTTATATTTTCCAATTCTCTTTTTTAATTAAAAATTACATTCTTGACAAATTAAATGGAGAAAATCCTATTAATACATACCATTCTTAATACCCAATGGAATCTAGACCCTCCTGCCTTCAGTCTTTCCCAGCATCAGGGTCATTTCCAGTGAGTTGGCTCTTAATGATGAATGAATGAGTTCATGGATGAGTGAATGAACTTGATCATAAGACAGACATCTTGTATTAAGACTTGTCATGAGCTTTTCAGTTCCCATATTTGAAACAATTCTTCTGAGAATTGAGATAACTGTGCTTACTACTGATTGACTGATTTTGTAGTGTCTAGTCCAGGTCCTCCTCCCTACCAGATAGATCAAGTCTTCTTGACACATAAAGCCAGGGCCTCCAGAAATGAGGCGTTGGCTCTTCTCTGGGAGTTCCGCTTGCCAAGCAGACAGGAAAAAGTGGAAAGCAAAATTCCTTCCCTTCCCTCTCTCTCTCCTCCTCAAATGTGTCACGGAAATGACTGGTATAAAACAGAACCCACTATTTCTCACTATCTGCTGGGATTCTATGCAGTGTGTTATTTGTAAGCATGGTGGAGATGAATGTGGAAAGCACAGAGATGCTTTTAGGAAGGTGGGTGAGCAACGCATTACAAGTGACAACCAGGGTTACTTTGCCAGACTGCTGTCTGTTCCATCTGGTGATGAGCTGTGAACATTTCTTTCAAATGACTGATATTATAGAAATATTTTTACAGTCAGAGTCAAAAGAAGGAAATAATGGAGTGGCTGTGTTTCACAAGTTTGGGGAAGGGTGTATTCTTCTGCTTTTATCTGTTTCCTGTGGCAGATAAGAGTTTTTCTGCATTTGAACTGGCGTTTTCATAAGATAAGACATCCTCATTCAAGGATTTCCCATGTCCGATTGATCTCCCTTTCTTTTTTTTTCTTTAATTCAAACTGGAGCTCTGTGACAACCTAGAAGGGTGGGGTGGGGAGGGAGGTGGGAGGAAGGTTCAAGAGGGAGGGGACATAGGTATACCTATGGCTGATTCATGTTAATGTTTGGTGGGTACCAACACAATATTGTAAAGCAACTATCCTTCAATTAAAAATAAATAAATTTAATTAAAAAATACAGTGAGAATTAAAGCTGCTGGTAAAGTGCACAGAAAATATTTTCTTGACTTACATGGTACTTGTGCCCTGGGGACAAATATCAATTACAAGTTCCATCTTACATCCATTAAAATGCAGTTAATCACTTAAAGAATAGGCCAAAGGTGCCATTTAAATAGACTACAGTATGAACAGCACCCCCTGGAGTTGTGTTAGACAGAGACCCTGTCCCAGGAATCTGTTGTGTGCACTCCAGCAAAGAAAGGGCTTTCCACTGCTCTGAAAAGATTCCTAGGACTGGCTGAAATAGATGAATGACTCCATTAAAATGAGTTAAGTTTCCTGAAACAAAAGCTCTAAGAGCAGCAAAGAGACAGAATAAAAAGATAAAAAATAAATATGTCTTAGGAGTAAATTAACTTCACTTTAAATATATATCCCTTCTCAGGTTACAATGAAATTTATTTCCACATCTGTAACAGGCCAGTAAATAACTGGATGGCTACTCTTCTATGATCTGAACCTGAAAACTTATCCTCAATTTGTGCTTAAAAGCTTTCAATGACATGTCACATATGTTGAAAAGATTCAACTAAGAGCATTAAGAAATGCTATTCACAAGTCTAGCTTTATGGTCAGATTCACTTCTCTGAGCTGAATCTTCTAAGATAACTGTGACACCTGAAGAAACAAAAGAATTATAACCTGATGATCTCATGGCTCAGAAAGTGACTCTCAAACTTAATAAATTCAACAAATCTTAAGTCATTTCATGTCTTACTTAAACCTAATTCTATCCAGAGAATGGTTTACAGAATAATCTGTGCTTAGAAAACATTTGATTACTATGGAAGTCAAAAGCTCTTTAATATAAATTAAAACATTGCATGAGGGGGAAGGCGACATATAGAACCTAACACCCAGAGAATTGGGTTACTCCTTTCTGAAAAGTAAAATGAAGCTAAGGAGGAGAGAAGTAGAAACACAAGGGTGAGAAGGCACGAGTATGTCTGGAAAGGAATCTTGGGGACAAAATGCCTCAGTCAACTTTGCTGACATATTTCTTTTTCTTTTTTTTTGATGTGGACCATTTTTAAGGTCTTTATTGAATTTGTTACAACATTGCTTCTGTTTTATGCTTTGGTTTTTTGGCTGCGAGGAATGTGAAATCTTAGCTCTCTGACCAGGGCTCGAACCCATACCCTCTGCACTAGAAGACAAAGTCTTAACCACTGGACCCCCAGGGAAGTAAGTCCCTGCTAATAATTTCTGACTCAAGAACAATCCTCATTCTCTCTTTCTTCTACCACCCCATTTTGGCCATTTTCTTATTTCTTTACCAATTTCACCAGAGGATCTTTTAGGAAAGACAAATAGTAAATCTGTAAAATAAAAGCATTGGAAAGAAAAAAAAAGTCTAAAATTAGAGAATTTGCTGGCTAAGGTACATCCATATACCATGCTCAGCTATCTCCTAGACATAACCAACCTCTTCTTAACTTTGCAAAGTCCTCAAAGAAAATGCTTCACATCATAAATTATATCTAGAATCGCATTTCAGCTCAGGCTCTATCTGTCAACATCCTTGAAAGCACTTAGTCACTTATTAGCATTAGGCATGTTTCTCTAAAGATCATCAATCATTGCATATTAGCTACACAGTGAAAACCTTATTTGGTTTTCTTTAGAGAATGAAGACCCTGGCTCCCTGGCTTCGAAACAACATGGTCTTGGCTGTATCATCCTCTTGTACAACTATGGAAATACCTTCAGTCTTGAACGATTCATTTAAAATAAGCAAAGAAAAAAATGTAAAGTCTTTGATAGATAAACCTTACCATGTTGAAAGAGACATTGCCCTGACATTTTAAGAGCCTTAGATTTATGGAGTGACCGAGTGACAGATCAAAGGCAAACACAAGAAGAATCATAGAGTTAACCCTGGGAAACCTTCCATTGTCCATGGCCAAGGGTTTGCCAATCACTTTGTCACAGGCATCCATGGGCAAAATGTGAAGCAATGAATCAGAACTAGGAAGTGTTGCGTTTCTGGGTTATTTGACATCTGCTATTCACTTTTCACTTTCATACATTGGAGAAGGAAATGGCAACCCGCTCCAGTGTTCTTGCCTGGAGAATCCCAGGGATGGTGGAGCCTGATGGGTTGCTGTCTATGGGGTCACACAGAGTCAGACATGACTGAAGAGACTTAGCAGCGGCAGCATTGACCTCTTATTCTGCAATGGCCAATAGCCTCATATATATAGAAAAAAGAACAAAAATCTCTTCTTTTTCATTTGGACAGTTACAAAAATATGAGTAGAACGTCTGTCAACAAGCATTTGTCTGCGGTTGACTGTTACAGGGTGTTGGAGTGTTAGTTATATTTATTAATTGACTCAAGGTTATTCAAAACAAATAGTCTTACTCTTTATTAATACTTTTAAAATGTTACTACTTCAAATATGATTAATTGGTGGTCCTTAAATTTTTTTTTTTTAATTTAAATAAAGGAATCTCAGAAGTATCTAGGTTCTGTTCTGGGTACAAAATGCTTCTTCTACTAACATATCTCTGTGCTCAGTTGTGTCTGACTCTTTGCAATCTCATGGACTATAGCCTGCCAGGCTCCTCTGTACATGGAATTTTCCAGGCAAGAATACTAGCATGGGTTGCCATTTCTACCTCCAGAAGATCTTCCTGATCCAGGGATCAAACTTGTATCTCCTGCATTAGCAGGCAGATTCTTTACGGCTAAGCTGCCGGTGAACCCTAACATATCTCCAGATATTACTAAAATGTCACTAAAATATCACAGTTACTTAACTGGACATATCAACAGTATTGATATCTTGGGCAAAATTAGACTCGCCTACTCAATGGCAGGGGCTTCCCCGGTGGATCAGCAGTAAAGAATCCACCTGCCAATGCAAGACACACTGGTTCAATCCCTGAGTTGGGAAGATCCCCTGGAGAAGGAAATGGCACCCCACTCCAGTATTCTTGCTTGGGAAATCTCCTGGAATGAGAAGCCTGGCGGCCTACAGTCCTGGGGGTTGCAAAAGAGTCAGACAGGACTCAGCAACTAAACAATGACATCCACCACCTCCATGATACCTTTACTTCTTGTGTTGCTCTATACACATAAACTTCCATTTATTAATCAGAGAAGTATAACTTCAAAAGTTAAAATTTGATGGTGTTCTGTTCACTTCTACTTCTAACTACGAAACTAGTTAATCATACACAGACTTGTTAAGTGCTAGAAGTAGTCTAAGATTGAAAAGTGAGAAAGGTGCTTTTGATTGAAATATAGCTTTGATTGTGTCCCAAGCAGGAAAGCCTGACTATCTGACAGTCACTACAAGGTCATTTCACTCAAAACTCATTTGAGGGTTCAGTGAAGCAATTCCCATTTTGACATACCAGCATTTTAATGTTACATGTATTCCACCTGAAGTGGTTAAATGTTAAAGATCAGTAGTTTTTGCCTCTCAGACCTAGGAAGGCAGCTTCTTTGCCTCCAACAGTGGCCTCCAAAGTCTTAACAATAAAACCATCTAGAGGCACTCGAAACAGGCCACCAGCTTAATTTTTAGAAAGCTCTCCACCGCCACAAGATTATACTTGGATCCTTATCAAAATAATGTCCATGTAGATATCTGTCATCAGTTTTTAAGGAAATTTGTTTTCAAATGCAATTTGTGTGTGTGTGTGTGTGAGCTCTGTTGTGCCTGACTCTTTGCAACTCCATGGACTGTAGCCCACTAGGAAAAAAAAAGTCCATGGAATTTCCCAGGTAAGACTACTGGAGCAGTTTGCCATTTCCTTCTCCAGGGATCTTCCCGACCTGGGGACTGAAACTGCGTCTCATACCTTTAGGCTTTTTACCAGTAGGGCCACTGGGACGATACTAAATGCTATTTGCTTATATATAGAGGAAACTATATTTCTATTATTTACTATATTTATGTTAACTATATATATCAACTCAGTTATCCATGTAAATACAGCACAAAGAGAATGAATTTGTTACAATTTAAAAGTTCAATATTTGCTCAAGCATTTTTAACTTCTTGAGATGTTAAGAGAAGTTGAAGAAATTTTCAATTCAAGGCTTTAAAAAATATCACTGCTAATCCAAACCAAGCAAACCAACTAATCAATCAATCACTAACAACACATAAAACTTCACAGCATCTATAAGTACACTCAGCTCTTCCTATGCAACTTTGACATTGGTGCTACTCCAGGATTCTATAGAACATCTAGATTATTTCATTCATTTTAGTCTTACAAGAAGGACACAATAAGTAGTTTGTGAATAAGGAGAGATTCACCCTCCCATGAGATACTTAAAACACTAGTCTGTGGGTCAGTGCATACATAGCCCATATAAATACTGGCATAGTGATTCACGTTCTATTTTAGAGATAGATATTGATACATATATATGTGTGTATATATGTATGTATATGTGTGAACATATATATATATATATATATATATATATATATATATGAGGGGTTCCCTTGTGGCTCAGCTGGTAAAGAATCTGCCTGCAATGTGGGAGACCTGGGTTCGATCCCTGGGTTGGGAAGATCCCCTGGAGAAGGGAATGGCAACTCACTCCAGTATTCTTGCCTGGAAAATCCCATGGACAGAGGAGACTGGCCGGCTGCAGTCCATAGGGTTGCAAAGAATTGTACTTGTCTAAGCAGCTAGCAGTTTCACTTTTAACTTTTCATATATATATGAAAGTGAAAGTTGCTCAGTCACGTCCGACTCTTTGTGACCCCATGGACTATACAGTCCATGGGAATTCTCCAGGCCAGAATACTGGAGTGAGTAGCCTTTCCCTTCTCCAGGGGATCTGAGCCACCAGGGAAGCCCATATAAAGGTGGCTTCTGACCAGGGCTCTCACCAGAGCTCCTGAGTCAGGGAGGAAATACTGATAAACAGATGTTGTGGGAGACTCAGCAAACTGAAGCTCTAAAAAGGTTTCAGATAATCATGTGAAATGCTGGAAATAAAAGCTTATTTCTCCTTCTCAGCAACACACACTGGGGTTGTCACTGTATTGCATAAGAACATCCAGATGAAAAATGAAATGCAAGCATCCAGAAAGGATGTTTAAAAATATGTAAGTATATATGTATATATATTAATATGTGAATATATTAAATGTTATAAAAATATGTAGATAAGTAGAGAGGTGAATATCACTGGTTACAATACCTGGTACAATGTAACCAAGTAATAAATGTTATTAGAATGTGTATGAGTGTATGTGTGAATAAGAATGGAAACTTTTTTTTTTATTTTAGCTTTTGCCATTATAAGCATGACTACAAATAACATCTTTGTATAGCTTTGTAACATCTTACACAAACTCATGATTCAAACTAAGAGTACAACAATAACTTTGGGGGTCAGTATAGCAATGTCTATCAAAATTACAAAGGCACATATCCTTTGATTCAATAATTCTAATTCTAGAAATTTATCCTTCAACTATAGTCACACATGCGTACAAAGCCATACAAAAAAGTTATTTGTAGTCAAGTTTATAATGGCAAAAGCTGAAAAACAAGACAATTTCCATTCTTATTCACACGCACTCTCTCACACATTCTAGTAACATTTATTACTTGGTTAGTTTTACCAGGAACTGTGACCAATGATATTCACCTATCTACTTATCTACACATTCTTATAACATTTAATGTATTTACATATGAATATGTATAACCATATATGTGCATGTGTGTGTGCTCAGTCGCTTCAGCCCTGTCCTACTCTTTGCAACCCCAGGGATGGTAACCTGGCAGGCTCCTCTGTCCATGGGATTTTCCCAGCAAGATTACTGGAGTGGGTTGCCATGCCTTCTTCCAACTGATTCAGGGATCAAACCCACGTCTCCTGTGTCTCCTGCATTGGCAGGAGGATTCTTTACTGCTGAGCCACTGGGGAAGCCCATATACACATACACTTATATATTTTTAAAGGTCCTCTTTGGATGCTTGCATTTCATTTTCATCTAGATGCTCTTATGTAATACAATGACAGCCCTAGTGTGTGCTGCTGAGAAGGAGACACAGCTTTTATTTCCAGCATGCTTACATGCCTATCTGAAGCCCCTTTTAAGCTTCAGTATGCTGAGTCTCCCACAACATCTGTCAATCAGAATTTCCTCCCTGACATAGGAGCCCTGGTGAGAGGACTGACTCTGTCTAGAAGTTTCCAGAGAACAGTTCCTTGAAGGAGTTGAGGCAGAAGAGACACATGCCCTGAGGTTTGTCAGCGCTCATAGCAGCCCCTCCCTGAAAAGTCCCATCCCGTTTCTACAGCTGCATCAAGGAGCATGGCTTTCAGCCAAATCTGTGACATTTTGTGGTTTGTCAACTTTATTGAACTCTAGAATTACTGAACTCCAGATTAAGTTACAGATTCATGTTGAAGTTTCGATACCCTGGGTAAACCAATAGATGACTTGCAGTATTATATGAACCTTCAGAAATTGTGAATGTATATTATATTATGTATTAATTATAATGCTCAGATAATGGCACCCCACTCCAGTACTCTTGCCTGGAAAATCCCATGGACAGAGGAGCCTGATGGGCTTCAGTCCATGGGGTCGTGAAGAGTCGGACACGACTGAGCGACTTCCCTTTCATTTTTCACTTTCATGCATTGGAGAAGGAAATTGCAACCCACTCCAGTGTTCTTGCCTGGAGAATCCCCGGGATGGGGAAGCCTGATGGGGTGCCATCAATGGGGGTCACACAGAGTCAGACACAACTGAAGCGACTTAGCAGCAGCATCAGCAGATGGTATAGAATCCACCTGCAACATGAGAGACTCAGGTTGGATCCCTAGGTTGGAAAGATCCCCTGGAGAAGGAAAGGGGCTACCTACTCCAGTATTCTTGTCTGGAGAATTCCATACTGGTCGGCATGAGGTCAAAAGAGTTGGACAAGTGACTAATACTTTTTCTTTCATACATAAATTATCTATTTATATATTAATTTATATAGCATATAACATAGATAATTAAGTGGGTTTTCAAGAGACTAGTAACATCCCACAAAAACAAAATTAGAAATCACCAGAGTACCCCACTTTAGGCTAAATTTAAATGATACTCATAATTCACTTAAGTTCCTTTGTGTGAAGTATAATACTTAACTACTGTGAAATTCTAAATGCATTTTTTAAACTTTTTAATATAGTGACATACTTATTTAAAGAAATAAGTGGCTTTTAACTAGTCCTGGATTAGATGTTTTTGTAAATAAAGACTTTAGAATAACAAACAGTGATATTATCAATGTTATACATTATAGATCATCTGAGGGGAATTTCAGGAGATAGAAATCTTCAGATGACAAAATTAAAACTGAAAATGCTTCCCAAGAAGCCTACTGTGAGGTAGTGCATCACATAATTGCACCATTATACTCCAGTGAGGTCCTAACAATATTCCAGGTTGGAGGAGGTCATGCTGTGAGCAGCTCAATCTGTGCAGGGTGGGGGGTTCTAGGGCCAGAGGCCTGGGTTCAAACCCAAGTTTCATCACTTTCTAGTGGTGTGACATCATCAAGTTACTTCTTCATCTCTTGAAAATGCAATTTCCCCATCAAACAGGGGTGATAACAATACTCCTTCCATAGGCTTTCTTGTAGTGATTGAAATGAACAAAACCAAGTATACCATGCATAATAATGGTAACCATTGTTATTATATCATGTCTCAAGTGACACATATTTATGCATATTATAAACATAAACCAAAGACCACTATGTAGGATTCAGTGATGGCAAACCTAGCAAGAGGACCTAATTCTAGGTGATGGATTAGTTCATAGCTAATAAGGATAACTACAGGGCCAGATTTGTAATGACTCAGAAACAGAAACATAGGTTGAACAGACTTAATGGTTTCAGGGAAAAGAATGTAACTTCCTAGGGAAATCATAAAAGAGTTTGAAAGGGAGGGAAAACCTGTGTGCCCCTTTGGGAACAGGCTTGTCTCTGGCTTATTGAATGTAATAATTTGGCCAGGCAGAGAAAGTAAGATGGTCCTGGAAGAGCTGATTTACATCTGGTGCCCTCAAACCTACCTTCCCTACAGGATTTCACCTGCCAGCTGACCTAGGAGTTAGGAGGATATCTAAGTGGGCTCACCACATGGGATTTCCTGGTACCTTCCTTAACAGATCTTTCACAAAACTAGATGCAATCTCCCTTTTCAGAAGGATCTTATAATGCTGGGAAAGATTGAGGGCAGGAGGAGAAGGAGGTGACAGAGGATGAGATAGTTGGAGAGCATCACTGACTCAATGGACATGAGTTTGAACAAACTCCAGGAGACGGTAAAGGACAGGGGAGCCTGGTGTGCTGCAGTCCATGGGGTGGCAAAGAGTTGGACACAATTTAGCGAATGAACAACAGTAAATCACTTATTTTAAAGGTTTTCACAATACCTTGTACTCTAAAGTTTCTTAAGTCAGGTTTGAGGAATGCCTCTGCCACATTAGAACAGTAAGACTTGGTCTGTAGGACTCCTAAAATGGGTTAGTTTTGGTTCTAATGGAGATGGGACTGCATATAAGGGACACATTTCAGCCCGTGCTTCTCCCAGGAAATCCTCAGAGTTCATCAGAACTGGTAGTCATGCAGGAAATTAGGATTTCATCTATTTCTCCCTCATTTCTGGGAGTGTTTCTTTCTAGGACCTGGCTCCTAATCTAAATACTATCTGTAAATCTTACAAATCTCTAGAATTCCTTAATGTCTGATTTTTTGGATTAGGATTTCCAGAAATTCATAAAAGACAACCTAAAAGCATCCTATCTGGTAACTTCTCCTGTCACAAAACTCTAAGAATTCCCCACAACCTTTTCCTAACCCTACCTGCCTTCCCCCTTCTCCCCCAATCTTGTACTGAGCCCAAAGCTAGCTTTAGGCAAATCCCCAAAGTACATTCTGAGTTCCTAACACTTTTGGGTTCTGTGTTTATGGGTGACTTTCTATTGCTGATTATGATGGGGATGTAGAGTTTTACATATTTGCATAGTCATTTTTAATATTCCATCTCTTTCCCTTAGGCTGTTTTCTCAACGCCACAAAATTCCAGTTGGTGGGTTCCCTGGTGGATCAGATGGTAAAGCGTCTGCCTGCAATGCGGGAGACTTGGGTTCGATCCCTGGGTGGGGAAGATCCCCTGGAGAAGGAAATGGCAACCCACTCCAGTACTCTTGCCTGGAAAATTCCATGGACTGAGGAACCTTGTAGGCTACAGTCCATGGGGTCGCAAAGAGTCGGACACGACTTAGCGACTTCACTCACTCAGCAGCTTATTATAGAGTTGAGGACACTGAGGTCCAGAGATGTTGGGATGTGTTCAGAGTTTCAAAGCAAGTGGGAGTCAAATCATATGGGGGTTTGTGTCCTGCCCTAGCTCTTCATGCCCATTTCCTCTGATGCCAGTGGTAATCACACAATGATGTTAGCTACTGAAACTGTGACAGACTGCAGTTAAGTGTTCTTGGTCTTGTCTGCAAAGTAATTGATGCGGTGCAGTTCGCACTTTGGAACCTGACAGATTGGGCCTGATTTTCCTCAGCTCCATCACTTATTTCTTGTGAGAGCCTTGAGCATCCTATCATTGATAAAATGGAGTCATATCTACTCATAGGTTGTTAGAAGGAGGAAGGAAAAGTAACACATTTATCCCGGTGCTTGGCCCATCATAGGCATTCAGTAAAGACCAGATACGACACAGTCATGCACAGCAGATGAATATGTTTTCCCACTCACCTGTCTGGGAATCTTTCTCTTAGGCCATTTGTTTTCTAAAAACCTATTCGCTTCCCAAGGTTAGTATGCATATGAATCACATAGGTATTGTAAGATGCAGGTTCTGATTTAATAAATCTGGGGTGGACCTGGAGCTCTAACAAGCTTTCAGGTGATAACAATCTGCCAGTCCATGGTCCATCAAACTCTGAGCAGAGAGAATATACCTTTGTGAGTTGAATTTAGGGACAAGGTCCTTCAAGACCAGTACCTTTCAAACTACCTGGAGGGCTTGTTAAAATACATTTCTAACAAGTTCCCAAGTTATATTTAGGCTGCTGGTCTAAGGCAATGGTAACCCACTCCACTACTCTTGCCTGGAAAATCCCATGGACAGAGGAGCCTGGTAGGCTGCAGTCCATGGAATCACTAAGAGTCGGACACGACTGAGCGACTTCACTTTCACTTTTCACTTTCATGCATTGGAGAAGGAAATGGCAACCCACTCCAGTGTTCTTGCCTGGAGAATCCCAGGGGTGGTGGAGCCTGGTGGGCTCCCGTCTGTGGGGTCGCACAGAGTCGGGCACGACTGAAGCGACTTAGCAGCAGCAGTAGCTAGGGGCTATGCTTTTTCTAGGCTTAGCAGGGGGCTACTGAAACCGGAAGGGTGTTCGGTTCCAATGATTATTGAAAGTACGGGGGGAAGCGGGGTTGTGGGGCCTGAGAGTGGAGGTGGAGGATGAGGGGGATGGCTCTTCTTGAGGAACCTCCCTGCAAAGACTTTCCCATCTTCCCGGGCCTAAGGGTGCGCCCTCCCATCGCGATCCTAGCAGGCACCCCTTACCTTGTAGGTATTGATGGGGATATCAATGATAATGTGCAGCAGGTCTCCGAGAGCCAGGCTGGCTATCAAGATATTTGGACCGTTTCGCATGCACTTGTTCTTGTAAATGATTCTCAGTAGCGTGGAGTTTCCGATGATGCCCAGCACGAACACTAGGCAGGACACCACCGTGTTGATGTACTTGAAAGTCTCCTTGATCTCTATGGGTCCATCGCACGGGGGTGGGGTGCGCGGTGGGATTCCCGCCATCCTTCCCCCTCTAGGAATCTGCGGTGTTGCGGACGATCGCGGGTCGCTGGCGTTGGACCTCCCGGGCCAGGAGGTCTCAGTCGGGGTCTCCATCATCTCTCCGGTCCCCAGAAGTGGCTGAGTGGCCCCGGCTGGCGGGAATTCCCTCTCTTCTGCTTGGATCCCCGCCACGCCGCAGGCAAGGATCAGCGCCACCAGGGCGCGTCCGCACAAGCTGGGCAGCGGCTGCATGCTGCTGCCTGCTCCAGAGGGAGTCGGGTGGCCGCTCCTCCGCTTTCCGAGTCTAGAGACCAGCAAGGGAAGGAAGACAGGACACCCGGGTCAGCGTTCCCAGCCACGCCCCTGCAAGCTGCTATCCTGAAGCGCAGCAGCGCCCACACTCTCAGTGCGCAAAAGTATTAATAAGTCGAGCTGGCGCGGGAGTGGGGAACTCTGGCGCGTGGGACTCGCCTGCGCCCCTAGACCGTCCCTCCAGAGCCAGCTTTGGCTGGTTTTTCCTCCCCTGCGTCCCCTGAGGGGTAAATGACTCGCAGTGGGGCGGGGTATCCTGGAAGGGGTGTGACGGGGAGGATAGGACGGGTGTCCAAAGCAAAGCTTTGAGCTCCTGGTGTGCGCAGAGGGAGCAGTATTCTTTCTGGCCAAGGGCGCGCGGGGACGGGGCAAATCAAGGCAGGTTAGAGATCAAGGGCATCGCCAGTCTCTGCATTCGACTCCACAGCAACCCCGGATGCCGCATGTCTGGACTTTCAGACCCCTTCCTTCCCGGCTCCTTCGGCACCGCCCCCACCCCCCATACACACACCCCAGGACTGAGCCGGCTGACTCGGAAAATCTCCCGGACATCTCCACCTGGTCTAATTGGAAGAGTCTCTATCTGGATTAACTCGGAAGTTTCTATCCCCTCCGAGTGACTTCAGACACTCAAGCCCTCTCCTTCACTCCAATCCCATTTTAATCTGCTGTAGCTACAGGTTAAAAAACAAACAAACAAACAAAAACAAACCTAAGAAGTAATCCAAACTGAAGCCCCAGGATAAGGTTCAATCACAGATTTGAATTAAACACCAAGCAGAACGGTTACCTCTTGGTCCGAACGCACCAGGCAGGGACCTCCTTCCCCCGGCGCGCGGCTGGGTTCCCGGCTGCCCGTGAGCAGAGCGCGCCTCCCTTCAGCAGCGGGAGGGTCTGGCTCTGACGAAACGCCGAGGGAATGCCTGACAGTGTGGCCTCCGCAGTTTGCTCGGGATCCTTGCTGTCCCAAGACAAGTACTTTTATTCATTCGCCCCTTCCCCATCAATCACCACCAGACTCCTCCCGTCCCTAGCGACCGCGCAGCAACCTTTCCCCTGGGGCGACGCCTGGACAGCGTCAGTCGGACCTGGCCGTTGCCATACTGGGCAGTCCTAGGCCAGAGATGCGTCCTGAAAGGCTGTGGACATGTCATAGCTCAAAGCGCTTCAGATGAGTCTCGGCCAAGGGCAAGTTTTTACACAACTCCTGGCCCTCGAGGCTCGAGACTAGAACCTGGCTCTGAATTAAATGTGTTTAATGCCTGCTTCCTAGGTGGTGCTAGTGGTAAAGAACCCACCTGCCAATGCAGGAGACAAGAGACTAGGGTTGCATCCCTGGGTCGGGAAGATTCCCTGGAGGAGGATATGGCAACCCACCCCAGTATTCTTGCCTGAAGAAGGCCCATGGACAGAGGAGCCTGTCGGGCTACAGTCCATAGGGTTGCACAGAGTCTGAAGTGACTGAGCACAGGTACACACGATGTCTGTTAAGACTTCCCTTCCCCGCCCCAAAAGTTAAACATCCCACGGTGACACCTAAACTTCAATTAGTTGGGGGTGGAGGGTGCTCTTGGCTTTTAAAGAAAATTATATATGTATTTTAATTGAAGGACAATTACTTTACAATATTGTGATGATTTTTGCCATATATCAATATGAATCAGCCATAAGCATACATGTGTCACTTCCATCCTGAACCCCCACCCCCACCTCCCTTCTCACCCTATTCCGGCTTTGGGTGCCCTGCTTCATACATCAAACTCCCTGCTGCTCCTGCTGCTAAGTCGCTTCAGCTGTGTCTGACTCTGTTCAACCCCATAGACGGCCGCCCACCAGGCTCCTCTGTCCCTGGGATTCTCTAGGCAAGAATACTGGAGTGGGTTGCCATTTCCTTCTGCAATGCATGCATGCATGCTATGTCGCTTCAGTTGTGTCCGACTCTATGTGACCCCATGGACAGCAGCCCACCAGGCTCCTCTGTCCATGGAATTCTTCAGGCAAGAATATTGGAGTGGGTTGCCATTTCCTTCTCCAACATCAAACTCCCACTGACTATTTTACATATGATAATGTATATGTTTCAATGCTATTTTCTCAGATCATCCCACTCTCTTCTCCCACTGAGTCCAGATGTTTTCCTGTTAAGTGTCAAGTCTGCACTGGCCCCCACCAGCATGGAAGAGCTTGATCCTTTCTTCTTAAGCCTCATCACTGCCCTGAGAGAGAATTAAAATTCCTCCCTCATTTTCTCTAGCGGTGGCTCTTCTCTCTTCCTGCTGTGTCTTAAAGTGCTATTGTCAGTCTATCTCCAGATTTTTTTACTGTCAGAACCTGATACCTATCGGGGGCATGAAAATAATCAGAGAGCTAACATTCAGATTTAGGATATTTATCAGCAGAGCCATGAAGTGAATTCTTCCTATCCATTCTTGAACTCAGTTTTTAAGAGGTAGAAAGAAATAATACTGGCTGAGAATTTTGGCCAGTTTTAGCTAGATTGTATAGAACGGAAGTCAGAAATTCAGGCTGTACAGTGTATACTGGATGTTACTCTGCTGTCCTCCAGTCAGCTAAGTCCCCGTTGGATCTGTGAAATTTCAGACTCAGGAGGAGCCACTTCTTGCAGCAATTCACCTGGTGTCTAGGTGGGTCATTCTTAACTTCACAGCTGGTTAATGGCAGAGGTAGGACCAGAATCTTGGATTTTGGGGCTTCGATACAAAGTTTTCTGGGAAAATCTAAGTAAGAAATCAATTTCTATTTTAAAAGGTGAACTTTAAGTGTGAAATATGGTCTAAAGAACATGATTAAGAAGTAATGCTAAAGGAATGAGAAATATGGTCTAGAATTGTGAGTACTAATTCCAGATCTGGCTATTTTGAGCCCAGTACTCATCCTTCCTGTCTTGGTAAAAAACAAAGTCAACATTCAGTTGCTTCAAAACTGAGTCAAGTGACAATACAGAGTGTTATGTGAATGAGAAATTAAATGGATGAACTTGGAGTATACTGTGCTCAGTTTGGAGAAAGAAATGGCAACCCACTCCGGTGTTCTTGCCTGGAGAATCCCAGGGATGGGGGAGCCTGGTGGGCTGCTGTCTATGGGGTCACACAGAGTCGGACATGACTGAAGCATATTAGCAGCAGCAGCAGCAGTGCTCAGTTTTGGACCTGTCCGTCTCCCCTATGGCAGGCACATAGAGCCCTACAGATGGGGTTACTTTCTTTTTCCTCCTAGTCACTCCCCCATCTTCACTGCCATCTCCAGTCATGTTTCTGCCACCCTATCCTGGATGTCTATTCTAAGCCTCACCAAGATCTCGCTCTCCTTTTTTCTCTTAGCACTTTAAGACTGTTAAATACAACTGAGCACTTGATCACATTGAGGCTTTCATGGCTCAAGGTTGATTTCATGTGTATTCACTTCTTTTTCAGAACAGGGACAGAATGATAGGTTCTTTCTGGACCACCACAATATACCTGCCACAAGCTGAGCTCCAGAAATAATTTTTATAGATGTGATAATTACATTTTAAGTTATTTAATTGAATTATATTTTAACAATTGTAGTCATAAGTCTCAGGGTCAAAGCCAAAAATTAAGGTAAATATACACATTCCTCACCTGAAACTTAAAATACAATATTGGCTACCTACTCCAGGACCAGGTAACCTGGGATTTCCTGGTGACTCAGATGGTAAACAGTCTTTCTGCAATGCAGGAGACCTGGGTTTGACCCCTGGGTTGGGAAGACACCTTTGAGAAGGAAATGGCAACCCATAGACTGAGGAGCCTGGTGGGCTACACCCCATGGGGTCACAAAGAGTCAGAAATGACCGAGTGACTAATACACATACACTACAGGAAGAGGAATTAAAAAGTCTCTTGATGAAGGTGAAAGAGGAGAGTGAAAAAGTTGGCTTAAAGCTCAACATTCAGAAAACGAAGATCATGGCATCTGGTCCCATCACTTCATGGGAAATAGATGGGGAAACAGTGGAAATAGTTTCAGGCTTTATTTTTTTGGGCCCCAAAATCACTGCAGATGGTGACTGGAGCCATGAAATTAAAAGACGCTTACTCCTTGGAAGGAATGTTATGACCAACCTAGATAGCATATTAAAAAGTAGAGACATTACTTTGCCAACAAAGGTCCATCTTAGTCAAGGCTATGGTTTTTCCAGTGGTCATGTATGGATGTGAGAGTTGGACTGTGAAGAAAGCTGAGCGCCGAAGAATTGATGCTTTTGAAGTGTGGTGTTGGAGAAGACTCTTGAGAGTCCCTTGGACTGCAAGGAGATCCAACTAGTCCATTCTAAAGGAGATCAGCCCTGGGATTTCTTTGGAAGGACTGATGCTAAAGCTGAAACTCCAATACTTTGGCCACCTCACATGAAGAGTTGACTCATTGGAAAAGACTCTGATGCTGGGAGGGATTGGGGGCAGGAGGAGAAGGGGACGGCAGAGGATGAGATGGCTGGATGGCATCATCGACTCAATGGACACGAGTCTGAGTGAACTCTGGGAGTTGGTGATGGACAGGGAGGCCTGGCTTGCTGCGATTCATGGGTTTGCAAAGAGTCGGACATGACTGAGGGATTGAACTGAAACTGAACTACAGGCTGTACTAGGCACCTCATCCACAGGATCTTATTTACTCCCTCATCATAGTCTTTGGGTTAGGACTTGTTTTTCATGATTTTATAGGTAGTGAAATTGAGCTATAGAAATGCATGTAAGATCATGTAGTTGGTTAGTTGTTGGGATTACGATTTCAATCTAGGATTCGAATCTGAGTCTATCTGGTTATACAGACCATACTTTCGATTAACTCCATAGATTCTACACATATTTTTTTAAATTAATTTGGGAAAGCAGTGTTTTAGACATCAGAATATTCAATTGAAGTTTAACCTTCAATTGACTGAAAATGGTAAAGGTAATGATGTGAAAGTTTTCTGACTTGCTCCTCATGAATGACCCTAATCAAGTCACAAGAAGTTGAGTCTCAGTTTCCTCTTTTGTAAAATAGAGGGAAAGGACTAGATGATTTTTAAAGCTGTCTCACTTTAATCCATCACTTTGACAGATAAGCTAACTGATCCTGTAAGTGTGTGAGTGTGTGTGTGTGTGTGTGTGCACGGGTGTGCGGGTGTGCTCAGTGACCTGAAAAGCAGAAAAGTGAGGAGAGATCTTATGCCAGACCTTATTTTTCTTCTTTGTACTTTCTCTGCTACTCATGCCTTGGGCACTATTACTACAGATACAAGGGTTTTTTTTCACCTAATGACTTAAAAGCCTTTATTGATAAACATTATTTATAAATTCATCAGTAGCTAAAGTGTTGTGTAAACACTTTTTAGTTGTAAATAGGAGAAAAAAGTTGGATCAAGTTTTAATAATTCTTTCCTGAAAACTTTTGGGTTTGAACTAATTCCACAGTTAGCATTTAGGAAGGGAATTTCTTTTTTTGACTTCGTAAATACGGACTCTTTTACAAAGTTGCTTTTATGAAGACACTTTTTGAAGTGCCCTAGGAAGTACTTCAAAATCCTAGATTGGCTAAAGTCACCAAAGACAGAAAGGGTGGTGAAGAACAATGTCCCACAATCCCTTTCAAATGCTTTAACTAGAAAGTCTTGAAGACATGGTTGAATGCACTCCAGAATTCTTTTCTCAAAGATGTTTGAGAAATAGGGAGCTCACCCAAAGCAAACCTTTTCTCCTGTTAAGAGAACAAAGAAAAAAGAAATCCCTTACAGTCACAAGAAAAAGCTAATGCTTTAGTGTGATCCCCTTGCTATGAATATACCTTTCGAAATCTACCTGCCATTCTCTAAACCATCAATGCTGGGGAACACAGTGTATGCAAAACAGAAAGAGTTGGTTCAGCTGCTCTCCATACATCTCCCCTAGGAACATCTGATGATCAGTAGTAAGGGCAAATAGAAGATTTAAAGTGACTGTACAAATCAATAGCAAACAGCCTGAGCCTTTCTATTTTTGAATTTTTCTCATATATTAAGTGACTGTAGCTATTTGGGCCTTATGGCTAAGGATGCCTTTTCAAGGCTTTCAAAGTGAAAGTATAATTTACATAAAGCTAAATGGACAGGCTTCCCTGGTGGCTCAGTGGTAAAAGAATCCGCCTGCCAATGCAGGAGACATGGATTTGATCCCTGGGTGAGGAAGATCCCCTGGGGGAGGAAATGGCAACCCACTCCAGTATTCTTGCCAAGAAAACCCACGGATAGAGGAGCCCGGAGGACTATCGTCCATGGGGTCGCAAAGAGTCAGACGTGACTTAGTGACCAAACAACCACAAGTGAACAGGGAGTAAGTGCACAGTTTTCACTGTTGGAAGACTTTTGGCAAATGCATGCTCCCTGTGACCCATACTTACCAGGGATTTTTGAAAATGCATTTATTCTTCTTTTAAAGTAGCAACATTTGAATATTTTGGATCTGGATATTATTCTTATGGAATTTTTTATTTAGACATCATTTCTACTCTAGTAACTTATTTTACACACGTTATCAGTTTCTGTGATTGAAACATGATTCATTAGAGGTGTGCTTATAATTTACAGACTCTAAAGTTTGAAACTATATTGATAATTGCTTGACAATACCCCTAAAGTCATGAAAGTTTGATAGGTTTTTAGTAACTAGAAATAAGACATAACTAGTTATCTGCTTAGAGGAAATATGAAAAATAGCAAGGCCACACTTCCTTTATTTCCTGAGAAAAACAGCATAGTTCAAATACCTCAGGCTAAAGTCTACTTTAATTAAAGGATTTAATTAAAGGATTTGCTCTCTTGCTTATGGCTTAAGCAATTTTTATATTTCTTTCTTTGATGTACTTTTTGGACACCAGTGTCAGTAAAAGAAAAAAAAAATGAGTATAAGCTGGTCTACAAAATCCTTAAAACTATTCACAAGAACTACTTGGCACAACTTAAAAATGTATTAGAAATCCCTTCTAAGCAAGCAGTCCGACCTGGACTCTCTTGGTTTGCCAGAGCACACTTAGCATTTACGGAAATTATTCTTAGTCCATTCAATCATGGACAAAATACTCCCATTTCTTGATATTAGAATAATCCCGTCATGTGTCAGGAACTCCTTTGGGTGGCTGTTATTTCATTGGGATATAATTTATGATGAATTTATAGATCATTTCTTCTAACTCTATTTTCTTTAATTTTCACATTTCCTCGTTTCCATTCTTTTAATATCCCAAAAAGAATGTTCAAAAAGATATTAGTCAAAGGAAGTTAGAAAGAAAAGAGAGAGTGAAACATGGGGATTTAACAATTCACTGTTGAATAAAGGAGAATTGCTATTTTCTTGAAGAAAGGAGTTCTTTGCAGTACAAAATAGAATGTGCTAGGAGACGAGAAAAAGAATTTCCACAGCAGGCTTTTTAAAAAATTGCGTTTGATCAATGAGGTATTCTAATTTCACTTTTGCTAATAATGAAAATTATTAGCTAATTTTGCTAATTAATGAAAATATTTTCGATCAAATGCTGCTGACATCTTTAAAAAGTTTCCTATCTGTTGAGATCTATTAGTGGAAGAATAGAAAAGTTTGAACTACAAGTGTAAAGGGAAACTGAATTTCCTGAAAGTTCATTTACCTTACATAAGATGAAAAATTTGATCTCCAGTCCAAAGTGAAAGAATAGCTCAGAATTATGACACCTTTGTTAAGGTGATGCATTATCAGGGGTTTTCAAAACTGTGCCTGATTTCACAAGGCTGTTTTGGTCAGTGGTTCAGTGGTAAAAAATCTGTCTGCAGGGTAGGAGACACGGGTTCAGTCCCTGGGTTGGGAAGATCCTCTGGAGAAGGAAATAACAACCCACTCCAGTATTCTTGCTGTGAAATCCCATGGACAGAGGAGCCTGGTGGGCTATAGTCCATGGGGTTGCAAAGACACGACTTAGCGACTAAACCACAATAACAAAGACTTAGAGATGGATGAGCAGAGAATTGCCTCTTCTATTTCAGGCCTTCTAGGAGGAACAGTTGGGAGAAGGCAATGGCACCCCACTCCAGTACTGTTGCCTGGAAAATCCCATGGATGGAGGAGCCTGGTAGGCTGCAGTCCATGGGGTCGCTAAGAGTCAGTCATGACTGAGCGACTTCACTTTCACTTTCCACTTTCATGCATTGGAGAAGGAAATGGCAACCCACTCCAGTGTCCTTGCCTGGAGAATCCCATGGACAGAGAAGCCTTGTAGGCTGCAGTCCATGGGGTCGCACAGTCGGGCACGACTGAAGCGACTTAGCAGCAGCAGCAGCAGCAGGAGGACCAGTTATTGTTACCTTTGGAAACAGGGATTCTAAAGTGATTTATCAGCTATTAATTATTGACATTGCCCACATGCTCTCATAGGAAATGCACAGAAGACATAGTTACTTCAGGGGCTGGTGGTCATTTGAGGGGCCGCTGCAGAGGCAGTGGGTACAGACCGAGCAATTAGATAGGGAGGCAGACAGGATATAGCAATAGGGAATCTGGCAAGTGGTTTCTCCTTTGAAAATCTACATTGTTTATTTTTGTATTGTGATAAAAAACACATAACATGAAATTTACCATCTTAATCATTTGTAAGTGTACAATTCACCTGTGTTGGGAATTGTTACAGGTCTCCAGTTTTCATCTTGCAAAACTGAACCTCTGTACCTTTTCCCTTACCTCCCAGGCTCTGGTAACAACCGTTCTAATGTTTCTATGAATTTGAGAACTTTAGATACCCTTGTAATTGTCTTTCTGTGATGGGCTCACTTCACTTAGCATAATCCTCAAGCTTCATCTATGTTGTAGCAGGTGACAGGACTTCCTCTCCTTTTAAGGCCCAATAATATTCCTTAATAATCCATTGTATGTATAAACCACATTTTGTGTAACCATTCATCTGTCCATGGACATTGGGTCACTTCTGCCTTTTGGCTATTGTGAATAATACTGCAGTGAAGATGTGATATGAACACATGCCTCCAGAATTCATATGTTGAAACCTAATCCTGTGAAGGCAAGCAGGAAATCACCGGCTGGTACTGGTGATCAGAACAACTTGGGCCAAAACTGATGAGCAGGAAACACATGCTGGACTTCCAACATAATTTTCCTGAGGGTCAGAGCCCCTGGTGTCCTGTATGTGGGCTGCAGGCACACACCTGAAGCTGAGTTTCAGTCCATATGAAAGCTTGTTTATTTCCCATCCTTACTCTTAAGAGGCAACACCTCTGAGTGCAACCCCAGATGGGGGATGGGGGCCCCCACTCAGGGTGTGTCCTGGACTCCAGCTTTTATCCTCCTAGCTCTGCAAGGCTGGGAAGAAACTGCCACTTGCCACAACTGAACTGTTACAGTGCCTGGGGGTGGCAAAAGCAGTATCAAAATCACAGGCTTAACTTCTCTGGTTTTACCTTTTCTCTGAGAATTTGGCCTATTAATTCATTACCTTGCTAAATCTTTGACTTCGAGCAATACACATACATGCACAGTATATATAAGATTAATACATATTTTTTCTCATCTTCATGAAAAAGACTGTCCTTTTTCTCATTATGGTTTATCAGTTCAGTTCAGTTCAGTCACTCAGTCGTGTCCGACTCTTTGCGACCCCATGAATCGCAGCACGCCAGGCCTCCCTGTCCATCACCAGCTCCCGGAGTTCACTCAGACTCACGTCCATCGAGTAAGTGATGCCATCCAGCCATCTCACCCTCTGTCATCCCCTTCTCCTCCTGCCCCCAATCCCTCCCAGCATCAGAGTCTTTTCCAATGAGTCAACTCTTTGCATGAGGTGGCCAAGTACTAGAGTTTCAGCTTCAGCATCATTCCTTCCAAAGAAATCCCAGGGCTGATCTCCTTCAGAATGGACTGGTTGGATCTGCTTGCAGTCCAAGGGACTCTCAAGAGTCTTTTCCAACACCACAGTTCAAAAACATCAATTCTTCGGCGCTCAGCTTTCTTCACAGTCCAACTCTCACATCCATACATGACCACTGGAAAAACCATAGCCTTGACTAGACAGACCTTTGTTGGCAAAGTAATGTCTCTGCTTTTGAATATGCTATCTAGGTTGGTCATAACTTTTCTTCCAAGAAGTAGGCGTCTTTTAATTTCATGGCTCCAGTCACCATCTGCAGTGATTTTGGAGCCCCTAAAAATAAAGTCTGACACTTTTCACTGTTTTCCCATCTATTTCCCATGAAGTGTTGGGACCAGATGCCATGATCTTAGTTTTCTGAATGTTGAGTTTTAAGCCAACTTTTTCACTCTCTTCTTTCACCTTCATCAAGAGGCTTTTTAGTTCCTCTTCACTTTCTGCCATAAGGGTGGTATCATCTGCATTTCTGAGGTTATTGATATTTCTCCCGGATATCTTGATTCCAGCTTGTGTTTCTTCCAGTCCAGCATTTCTCATGATGTACTCTGCATATAAGTTAAATAAGCAGGGTGACAATAGACAGCCTTGACGTGCTCCTTTTCCTATTTGGAACCAGTCTGTTGTTCCATGTCCAGTTCTAATTGTTGCTTCCTGACCTGCATACAGATTTCTCAAGAGGCAGGTCAGGTGGTCTGGTATTTCCATCTCTTTCAGAATTTTCCACAGTTTCTTGTGATCCACACAGTCAAAGGCTTTGGCATAGTCAATAAAGCAGAAATAGATGTTTTTCTGGAACTCTCTTGCTTTTTCCATGAT
Organism: Bos grunniens; assembly: GCF_055505025.1. Taxonomy (NCBI): domain Eukaryota; kingdom Metazoa; phylum Chordata; class Mammalia; order Artiodactyla; family Bovidae; genus Bos; species Bos grunniens. Next base: position 53,360,723 of record NC_141176.1, read on the forward strand.
CCAGCGGATGTTGGCAATTTGGTCTCTGGTTCCTCTGCTTTTTCTAAAACCAGCTTGAACAACCGGAAGTTCATGGTTTACGTATTGCTGAAGCCTGACTTGGAGAATTTTGAGCATTACTTTACTAGTGTGTGAGATGAGTGCAATTGTGCGGTAGTTTGAGCATTCTTTGGCATTGCCTTTCTTTGGGATTGGAATGAAAACTGACCTTTTCCATTCCTGTGGCCACTGCTGAGTTTTCCAAATTTGCTGGCATATTGAGTGCAGCACTTTCACAGCATCATCTTTCAGGATTTGAAAAAGCTCAACTGGAATTCATCACCTCCACTACCTTTGTTCGTACTGATGCCTTCTAAGGCCCACTTGACTTCACATTCCAGGATGTCTGGCTCTAGGTCCGTGATCACACCTTCGTGATTATCTGGGTCGTGAAGATCTTTTTTGTACAGTTCTTCTCTGTATTCTTGCCACCTCTTCTTAATATCTTCTGCTTCTGTTAGGTCCATACCATTTCTGTCCTTTATCGAGCCCATCTGTCCACGAAATGTTCCCTTGGTATCTCTAATTTTCTTGAAGAGATCTCTAGTCTTTCCCATTCTGTTGTTTTCCTCTATTTTTTGCATTGATTGTTTATCAATGGTTTATCACAGGATATTGAATACAGTTCCCTGTGCTGAATACAGTAGGACCTTGCTGTTTATTGATCCTATATGTTAATATAATAGTTTGTATCTGCTAATTGCCAACTCCCAGCCCTTCCCTCCCTGACCCCTTTCCCCTTGGCAACCACAGATCTGTTCTCTGTATCTGTAAATCTGTGTTTGTTTCATAGATATGTGCATTTGTGTCGAATGTTAGATTCTACATATAAATGATATCATATGTTATTTTTTTTTCTCTTTCCAACTTTGCTTAGTAGGATAATCTCTAGGTCCATCCATTTCATTCACAAGAAAGATTGTTCTTAATTGCCTAGTTCTCTGTTCATGGTCATAGAAGTCAGAGATTCAAAGATCACTATGTGAGCTCTGAGCCTCCACATCCTTGATCTGGGAGCCTCAGTAAGTTCAGAGATTCTCTAGTTGAGGTAGGTTGAGGGTTGGACTCTAGAACTGTATTGTTGCATTCAGAACTTGCTCTGGATTTATGAAGGAATTGGACAGGCCTGAAATTGTACAAGAAGGATATTAACAGACCCATCTGGGGAAATGTGAGGATTGGGGAAGTCTGTGTCTAGAAACCAGGTCAAGGGTTAGCAAGGGTGGGTGTACTCAAGACAAATTTAAGACAAATTTCCCCTTTTTGACAATTTGGTAAAAGGCCAGCTGTGGAGTTTAGGTGAAATCAACAATCACGAACTTCATAGAAATGTTTCCATGATATTGTTCCCATTTCAAGGTAGTTGAAAAAGTAGGTGAATGATTATCATCACTGCAGTGCTTTAAATAAAATTTATCCTGAGTAAGAGCTATAACATCTTTAGATTTTCACAGTTGCTTTTCTTCTACTTTTATCCATCCATCCATCTATCTAGATATTCAGAGTAAATAATCCATATCTTGTGAGGGAGTCAAGTATTTGTAGAAAAAAGTATATTGGATCTTAAATATGCAAGCAAGAAGATAAACAATTAAATTAATCTTTTATTTTATAATCATTTGGGCAGTAAATAAGATGCTACTTTTATTATGTATACATATATGTGTAGATTTATTATAATATTACATATGACTATAACTGTTTTGCCAAAAGTTTTACTTTCATTTTAGGTTGGAAGGAAATTTGTTAACAAAAGAAATCTCCTGTTACTCACAAGTAAACAATTTAAATTTTTTATAGAAAATTATTTGACAATTTCAATATACAGTCATTTAAAAGAAAAGATGTAGAAACAATAGAGAGAACAGTGTATACATCACCAAATTGGGCCAACAATCTATATCCAGACTTGAACAGCACTGGTGAGTCCCTTGTTAATAGCAATCCGGAGTCTCAGTTGTGAAAGGGTTCCAGGCGATGCATCTACCCTACAGGTAAGCCTTCAGATGGCAGTGTGGGGGGCTCCTGCTTATAATTCCAGGCTGCAAACTGATACCATCATCATCAGTTTTTGTGCAAAACTTCAGCTCTGTTTTAACTTTTACAAGCTTTTACAATGCTGTTACAGTTTGTTTCACCTTGTGAGTCATAAGACTTCTTAGACCCTGGGAGGCTGGCCTGGTCCTCAGGGGCTTAAAAGAGATTCCAAGACCCACTCCCTTTCTTATCTCAAGTGTTGCCTGACTTGCTGTGCTTGCAGGCAGGCACGGAATCCAAGCAGAGTCCAGGTCAGTCAGGAACAAGTCAGAGGCCTACTCTCTTGCTTCTGAAGCCTGGATAAGACTTTCTCCATTTTAATTTCCATGACGATAGTATATCATCATATTTTTAAAGCTGCAGTGTTAACCACTGTCTTATATCAAGAACCAAGTGATCTGATCTTTGGTGGTCCTCTTTTACCACCAAGAAATATTCTGAGGAATGTTTCATCCCTTTTGCTTACCACAGGGTGGTTCTGTGCTGGTATTGCTACCAAATATTTTATATATTTTTTTCATGACAGTGTTTTTTGGTATAAAATTATCTAGAGTACAAGATATTTTAAGATTTGTTTTCAAAAGGAATGTTTTTTCCGGAAAAAAGTGTACCACTGGAGGCATCAACAGTGTATTCAGCTGAAAAGTAGTTCTAAAAACACATGTTTAAGTTATTCCATCTGAAATATATAAATGAAAATGTCTTTGCCTGAGATAAACAAATGGCCTTTTCCCTTTGGAATTCCAGACATAATACAGCTTCTTGGAAATCAAGAGAAGATCAAGTCAGGGAACAATGTGATCCTTACCTTTAGGGAAAAGCGGTATTTGCTTGAGGGATGAAGGTAAAATGTCATGGTCTTGGTAACGCTTTCACCAAATTATTTAGGAAGAATTTCCTAAGTATTTCTTAAAATATTTCTAATGCGTAATTTAGCAACAATCATTGTCCAATCTCCAATTGTTAAAACAATTTCTCTAAGTATCAAATTTACTTAGAGCTCAGGCTGTCAGCAGAGGAACCAAAGCAATATGGCTGAAGCATTTTCAGTTGTATTCAGTCATGTATCAGGTTGAAATTTTAGGTGCAGACATTGACGAGGGTCAAAAGGTGAGTGATTCATTTCCTGTACTTGTCAGGATGCTGCTTGTTACAACAGATTTCTGGAAGTGACTGACAGTGGAAATAATCATGCAAAGGGATTGTTTGTTTTGCCTGAGCAAGTGTAATGTGGGCCTAATACCAGGAATTGTTTTGGTTATTAGAAATTCTCAGAGTATATGAGTGAGAAGACCAAAATATACAGGATTATGTCTTCCTAAACAGTTACTAATACATAAGGGAAAAGGGTAAGATAAATATCTTAGATCTGGTCATACAAATTGTACCTCTCATCTACATGTATGTATGACTCTTCTTTGATACTTAGTGATGTATATTGGCTTCAGCTTGGTCTTATAACACAGCCTCTGTTTTCTTTGGTTCGTGTTTTTAGTTACTCAGTTGTGTCTGACTCTTGCAACCCCATGGACTGTAGCCTGCCAGTGTCTTCTGTCCATGGGATTTCCCAGGCAAGAATACTGGAATGGGTTACTATTTCCTTCTCCATGAGAATCTTCCCAACTAGGGATTGAACCATGTCTGCATTGCAAGCGGATTCTTTACCGCTGAGCCATTGGGGCAGCCCATCTGCTCTCTTTACTGCTGCTACTGCTAAGTTGCTTCAGTTGTGTCCAACTCTGTGCGACCCCATGGACTGCAGCCTACCAGGCTTCTCCGTCCATGGGATTCTCCAGGCAGGAATACTGGAGTGGGTTGCCATTTCCTTCTCCAGGGGAATCTTCCCAACTAGGGATTGAACCATGTCTTCTGCATTGCAAGTGGATTCTTTACCACTGAGCCATTGGGGCAGCTCATCTGCTCTCTTTAGATGGCCTTTATTTTTTAAAAAGTACATTAGAAGACTTCCTCTTCTGTGGCTTTTTGCTATTATTTTTGGCTAAGATCTATCATTATTTTGAAACAATGAAATAGCAACTGTCTTATTTCTTATATGAATTGGATGTTTCTATCTGAGTCTGCTTAGTTGCTTCAGTTGTGTCCAATTCTGTGTGACCCCATAGACTGTAGCTTACTAGGCTCCTCTGTGCATGGGATTCTCCAGGCAAGAATACTTACCTGGAGTATATATACCCAGAACTGAAATTGCTGGATCATATGGTAGCTCTATTTTTAGCTTTCTGAGGAACATCTATGCTGTTTTTAATAGTGGTTGTACGAGTATGTGAATTTCTTTTACTAAATATGCTGTGCTGTGCTTAGTCGCTCAATCGTGCCCGACTCTCTGCAACCCATGGAGTGTAAACCACCAGGCTCCCCTGTCCATGGAATTCTCCAGGCCAGAATACTGAAGTGGGTTGCCATTCCCTTTTCCAGAAGATCTTCTCGAACCAGAAATCAAACCCAGGTCTCTTGCATTGCAGGCAGGATTCTTTACCACTGAGCCACCAGGGAAGCCCCTAGATAATTCTTAAGGACCTAAAAATAGATCTGTACATGGCAGGTAAACTTTCCAATACTTTATTTATTTGGCTGTGCCAAGTCTTAATTGCAGTCTGTGGGATCTAGTTCCCTGATCAGGGATCAAATTGGGCCTGCCCCCACTGACAGTATGAAGTCTTAGCTACTGAACTACCAGGGAAGCCCCTCCAATACTTCCTTGATAACAATCTTCCTTTTAAACCCCTGGACTAGAAAAAGGAGAGGCTTATGCCTCTTAGAAAAGAGGTGGTCTGAAAAGCAGAAAAGAACATGCGCCTTGGTCACTCTGAAACCTGGTCATTTATTTAGCTGAGAACACTTAAGTGAATCATTTTACCCCCATGAATCTCCTGAGTTAAAAGGGAGTAAGAATAGTGACTTCATTGTAAAATTTAAGTTCTACAGTTTGTGAAGCATTTAGAATAGTGCCTGGTCTTCCTTGGTAGTCCAGTAGTTAAGACTCTGCACTCCCAATGCAAGGGGCCCAGGGTCCATCCCTGGCTGGGGGAAGATCCTGCATGCTGGCCAATGTGGAAAAAAAAAAGCCAACAAAAACACTTGAAAAAAAAAATAGTACTTCGGATAGAGTGACTATCTAGAAATATCAGAGATCATTTTTATTAATAATACATTTTCTGTTTGAGGGTAAATATTAGGGTGGGGACACTGCATGATGGAGTCTTTTGGATGAGGGCTTGTTTCTAATAGAATTGATGTATATTATGATTGATTGATAGATAGCTGAGTTTATGCCATCACTGTTTGTTGCACTGGATTGCTTTCTTTTGATAATCAATTATATGATGACCAGAAATGAGCAAGACTGACCATCTCGGTGACAGTTTCATTGGTCTTCAAATACATAGCCATTGCCTTTATGACCACTTGAAAGCCAGTCAAGAAAACTGAAAAGCATGAGAATTAGTTATATGGACAGTAGATTTTTCATCACTTACAAAGTTAGAGCTGCATAGATTTAAATGCCTTGTTTATTTCAGTAAGTTCTTAAAATGTACTTTCATGTGAGAAGTAAGCTACTTTTGGAGAGGACTCTATAAATAACTGGTTCATGGTGGGGTCAGTTCTAATTTTTACTTCAAACTACATTAATATTTTATATTTAATATTATTAAACATCTGTGACGTGGCACCACAAATTAGCATAAATGATTTCTTCACTCTTTGGATGCTTGCGCTCTGGGATACAATAGCACTGTGATGGAGAGATGGTTTTGGGGAGAAATTTCCATGTTGGTGGACATGAACCATCCATCAGTGCAGATTTGAGACCAAAATCATGTCAGAAAGTTTGATAGTTCGTAACATACTAACTTTTCAAAAGTACATACAGAAAGCTACTGAGAAAAGTCCAGCATGTTTTGATACATCTGTTATGTGCTGAAATAGAACTTTCAGCAGTTCTGAGATGTTTGCAGAAATAATGAGACTTGGCTAAACCCTTGCAGTGCCTGAAGTGTAGTCTTTGAGGAGTTTACCATGCACAGCTGGGTCTTGTTACTGGTGCCAGTGGAATTTGGAGCACTATCTATTTTATGACATTTCTACACCTATTTTTACCTTATAAGGTAGAGCCCCAAACTCTAAGTGTGTATTATACACAGGCCTATATTTAGCAGCAAAATACCAATTTTTGCAAGCCAAAGAGAAATAGAAATTCAGTTTCCAGATGCTGTTTTTGAAAAGCAGCATCTAAATCATTGCTGCTCTATGTCACGAGGTTGTTGACTAAGATAATTTCAGCCTGTTTTCCTAAAGCCATTGTATAAACCAAATTTCTGTTTTTTAATATAATATATAAAATACTTACATGGATAGTTGAAACTAAAATAAAATGAAACTTCAAATATTGTAAGGACTTTGATGAAGTGGCTCAGTTTTATTAGAGTTTATGTTTAAAGTCATGCCCCCCCAAACCTGCCTTTCCTCATTTTATTGAGGAATTTCCCAAATTTTGTGTAAGAAGTCATATCAAACAACAATGACAACAACTTATAATCAAACTGCTTATAAATAGTAATCTTGGAGAAGCTTCCTGATCCATAGAAGTTTCTTCCTCTGTCTTGATTATGTAGGGTTGTACCCCTACCAATGCAGGAGACATGGATTCCATCCCTGGATTGGGATGATCCCCTGGAGAAGGAAATGGCTACCCATTTCAATATTCTTGCCTGGGAAATCCCATAGACAGAGGAGCCTGGTGGGATATAGTCCATGGGGTTGCAAAGAACTGGACATAACTTAGCAGCTGAGCATACATGCACCACTAAGAGATCACGTTTGTATCATATGACAGCCTAGCTAGCCATAGCTGACTGGTGGGAGAGGTACTAGACCCCAGCTCTCCTATTGCCCTATCAGTGTTCAGACGCATGGTAGATTTTCAGTGAATATTGATAAATGAATAAATTAACCAACTTAAAGATGGTAGGCATCAGCATATCTCTTTTCTGGAGGTGGGGAGGAGGTGCTTATCTCTGTCAACGGGACTGAAGAATGAATTTGTGTGTACAAATTAATAAGTAGGAGGACTGGAAATAGATATTAGTTTTTCAATTAATGACAGCTGACTCAGATGGCCTGGCTAACCTACATCCTTCCTGTCTTTGCTAATAAGAAATATTTTATGAGGAAGATTTCCTAAAGCTGAAGTAGATTAGTTCTTCTAAGGGCTTTCTTATCACAGCACTTATTACACTGTATTGAGTTTTCTTGTTTGCTTATCTGCCTCAGTGCATCCAACAATTCTCTACTTCTAATACTGCCACTGCCATGATGACCATCACCACCACTTCATCACACCACCATCACTAACACCACCAAGTCATAACCACCACCGTCATCACTACCACCATCACCAACACCACCAAGTGGTCACCACCACCATCACCATCATCACCAAGTCAGCATCACCACCATCACTACAACTGCCAGAGATCGTAGGTCCCCTGAACTCAGGGGTCTTGTTCATACATACAAACAGGGTAGCTTTTGAACAAATATGCTTAGGTGTATATCACAGTTTGGAACAGAAATATATGGCTAATGTCTCTAAAACTTAACTAAAAAAATGCCTTCATGAAATACTAGGCTTTTTTTCTTTTGAAAAAATATTACTTGAATTTTCTAATTTTCCTTTTCAAATGTATGTAAATTCTACTATGATTAATGTGACCCAAATTTTTTGAAGCAAACTGCAGTGGAGAAAAATTAGAAACGATCAACATGTAACCATTAAAAAATTGGTTACAACATAATTTTATTACATCCTTAATAGGAAATACTATTTAGTCATTGATGATTGAATAAAGTAGACCTATGTGGAATTGAAAGTCACTCAGTTGTGTCCGACCCTTGGTGATCCCATGGTCTATATAATCTATGGAATTCTCCAGGCCAGAATATTGGAGTGGGTAGCTTTTCCCTTCTCCTGGGGATCTTCCCAACCCAGGGATTGAACCCAGGTCTCCTGCATTGCAGGCGGATTCTTTACTAGCTGAGCTACAAGGAATTTAGTCACTGATGACTGAATAAAGCAGACCTATGTGGAAAGATGTTCACGATAGATTACTGTGTGGAAGAGTCTGCTTCAGTACAGAATGTATAGTTCCAGAATATTTTTATGAATTATGCATGCACATACATCCATATATGTAAAAAAAAGAAAATTGTAGATAACAATTTATTTATAATATTTATGTTGGAGTTGTAATGAGTACAGAAAACTTACGAAGGACTCTCATTTTTGGGTTTTAGATGTATGTGTTATTTAGAATATATTTTACTTAGCCCACATTTAGTTACTGTGACAGCTAGTCACCAAAATGGTCTACCATGATCTCTTCCTCATGGCATTAGATCTGTATGCAGTCCTTTTTGACACTATGCCAAGGTTGATGTGTTGATCTGTGTTATCAATAGAATGTGACAGAAGTCATAGTATGTGACTTCCAAGCTTAGGTTGTAAAAGACCCTGTATTTTCTCTGCTCTCTCTCTTCTTTGTTTCTGATTCTCTGTGTGTTACACACACACACACACACACACACATTCTTACCTCTCTCCTTACTTGATCTGAGGAAAGCCAGTTGTCTTGTTACAATCATTCACGTAGAGATGCTCTTCTTATATAGAAACTGATGTCTCTGACCAATAACTAATGAAGAGATGAGGTCTATGAGAGCCATGAACCAGAACTTGGGGGTGGATTTCACAGACTGAGTTGGGCTTCAGATGACTAAGTTCCCAGGCAATAGCTTGATTACAAGCTGATAAGATCCCTGGGCCAGAACTGTCCAATGGTACCACTCCTGGATTCTTGGTCTCTGGGACTATTTGCTATAAGAAATGTCTGATATTTTAAGCTCTAGACTTTGATGTAATTTGTTACCTAGAAATAGTTAAGAAATACAATTTGCTCTTGCTGTTATTTTAGTTGTTAGGTCATGTCCAACTCTTTGCAACCCCATGGTCTATAGCCCACCAGACTCCTCTGCATGTGGAATTTCCCAGGCAAGAATACTGGAGTGGGTTCCCTTCTCCAAGGGATCTTCCCAACCCAGGGATCGAACTCACATCTGCCTTGGGAGGCAGATTCATTACCCCTGAGCCACCAGGGAAGCCCAAGTAATACAGTTAGTAAATACTTATTGAATGAATACCCACATTAACTTTGATTTCAAAAAATATATAATTGTATGCAAAGGATGAGAAAGCACTTTAGAAAACCATTGAATTTATGGCAGCTCAATTTCATTATGTGTGGTCTCAATCCATAGATATGAGAAGCAAAACAGCTGTCACAAGGAGGGAATGTTTAAGAAATATACTAACATTGCAGAAACACTGTCATAGACAATTGTTTATAAAATAGAAGTGATTCTGATTTAGATTCAAAGAAAAGCAATTCCTTTTTGTAAAGTGGGTTTCTTGTACATAGCCATATATAAATATTTATAACATGTATACTCATATGCATATCTATATGGGTGTGTAACAGACATTCATAATTGACATGCTAATAGAAAATAGATTGCTTAAAATCGAATGTAAACTGAAGTTCAAATTATAGTAACCAATGAAAATACATTATATATTAATGTTTGTTTTCTCATTAAGAAGGTATGTAATTACATTCAGAAAAATCTTCCTATTTACAGCTAAGTACTTATTGGATTCATAGAAGACCAAGGTACTTTGAGCACACTTCAACTGGCTTACATGACCATGTTAACTGACCAGTGATCCTGATGTGGGTAAAGGGAAGAGACCTTTGGTAAACAAGAGCAACATATCTATTACCAGAAAAGGATTTGCTTTACAAGGATTTCAGGAAACTTCTATCGTGAGACACTGATTTGCTCTTTAGAAATGAATGTGCAAGTTACTTTGGTATTTGGGAGAGGATTTTCTTAAGATAGTTTTATTTTTGCTTTGACACTGAGCTGCCCTGACTGGGGGTTGGGGACTGGGGGCAGCAGGCAGTGCAGAATACCATCTTATAAAGCAAATATTTAAAAAGTAAGTATGTATGCAGTATTTACAACCTGATCACTAAATCCTAGCTTAGTATAAGAATTAACAATGATCATAGTTTTTACTGTCCATCAGCATGTTTGTTTATTAACTCACCCTGAAACATGTCTGAGGCAATTCTTTGTCATGATTAGGATTTAGCTGCCAAGTCTTAGAGCAAGTTAGCATCAAACTCCTTTCAGATTACTCCTCTCAGCTGCTATGAGCAGCTTATTTTCCTTCTTGGACAGTCTGGGTTATTTAAATGGATAATATTTGTTTGCACTGCCAGGTTTCTGATCTTTAGGAATCTGTAGTACTTTCTCAGTATCTTCTCCATCCTCTCTAAGAACGAAGGAAAAAATGACAGGAAGGGACCACATGGGGCTTCTCTATTCGGAAAGTATAAGATGATTAGTTATGTTTACTTGAAGTGAAGTCGTTTCCATGTTATTATTACATAGAAGTTAAATATCCTTTCATCTAATAATAGTTATCTCTGGTTAAATGCATCGGCTAGGGTAGCTCAAATCATACAATGAAAGTTCTCTTTAATAAGAAGTGTTAGCTCACGGACGAATTTTTATGAAACTGTTTTCTGAAAGACTCAATTCTGTTTCTTAAATACAAAAATAAGACAAAATAATATCGGAATTCAGTTTTATAATACAGACATAATTATCTCGACAGTTAGATTATTGGAAAAATGTGAGGAGAGACTCAGTTCAGAACCAGGAAGAAATAGACCCAAGGGTGGAGACAGAAGTCCTGAAATTTTGACACTGTCTCAGAAAGGAAGGCTAAAGACAGTGCAAACATAAACAGATGAACCTAGAATTCTGAGGATTGAAGGTACTCGAAATCTATGAAGTAAAGTGGACATCATAGACAGTTTCATCCATTTCCCAATCTTTCAGTGTCTCTCCTTGGATCTAATTTATCAGAACATACCTGCATAGTAACATGTGAAAAAGATATGAGAAACGTTAGTCTCTATTGCTTATTTAACAAGTTTTATTATTCAAAACAATACTAATAACAATAGTTTTCACTTACTGAGTGACAGCTCAATGACATATCAGTTGCCTAATTTTTCTATGTGTCTGACTTTGTTAGAACCTTATTTTTAAAAACTCTATGAAGTAAATATTTCTTGACATTCAAGATGAGTCACTCCAGATGCCTATGGACATAGAGCAAGTAAACAATGGATGGCGAATCCGAGACTAAGTCCCTCTGACTCCAGTCCCGCACTCCCCAAATGTTTTGATCATGCTCATATTGACAGTGTATGTCAAAGTCCGTTCATGGCTTCAACTGACATACTTATTGAAAAGATAATAAATACAATCAAAACCAAAAATGCTAAGTGAATCGTTCCAATATTTGGTGTTGGCCAAAGCAGTTTTTCTTTCAATCCCTTTTAAGGTGGAACTCAATGTTAATGTTTTAGTAACACAAATTTAGAGTTCAATTCAAATCTCTCCAAGATTAAAATAAATGAATAAATCAGGAGCGTAATGACTTCTGGAAAACATCCAGTTGTAATAAATCTGTCATGACCAACTAAAGGATACATCACATTAAAGAAGCAAACTTTGATGTCTTGCCAAGTATTAAAGCATGCAAATTTCCCTTGTGTGGCATTATATATATTTAAGGAGTGTTGATGACAGGGCTGTTTTAAATTTTCTGCAAATGTCCTTTTATGGGAATATTTGTTTCTGTGGTGATCTTAAGATGCTAGAAACTCCTGTGTCCATTTCAAAACACCTGTGGATATTGTGGCAAGAACTTCAAAATTGAATTTTGTGGGATTTTTCTCATAGGCAGAAAAGTGGGTTGGAATACTGAATTTTGGATTTTAACTTCTATGGTCTTTAGCAAATTTTCTAATCTCTCTGAGCTTTAATATTATCATTTGTATATTTGTAAAAATAATACCTTTTTCACAACTTTGTTGGGAGGATTAAGTGAGGTCATGAATGAGAAGAAACGCCTTTTATATTGTAGGTGATCCATAACGTTTATCTTAAAGAATTTCTGTGCAAATTAAATGAGATGATGATGATAAAGGATTTGCACAATGTGAGTACTTGGCAAACATATGTGATTCCCTTCATTACGGATTCTTTTGAAATATTGTAGCAGGTTGTACTTAAAATTATGTGCAGACTTGTCTTCTTATGGGATGCACATCATGCTGATATTCACCATTACTACAGCTATCTGATCATTAACTTTTGCAATAAATAAGCAAATACTTACTGATTTAACCCCTAGGTTCTAGGCACTATGCTAGGCACCAGGGGTTGAACATATAGCGTGGAGTCAGATGTTATTGTCACCATAAAAGAAACAGAAAAAAGTTTAAGAATTATTTAATAAGGATGATCATAATGAAGCTGAGCTGTGAAAGATGAGTAGATGTCCTCTAGGCAGAAGAGAAAGATAGGAAATTTCAAAAAAATGGAAAAGCTTGGTAAAATTCTCGATATAAAATTTCCCAAGGTACCCGAGGAGTTTCAATGTCAGTATGACTGGAATAGAGAACAGAAGAGGGGCATTCAGTGCAGTAAAAGTGAGAAGACAGCTTTAGAGGGTGATGGAGGTTCCCTCTGTTGTTGTTCAGTCGCTCAGTTGTGTCCGACTTTTTGCGACCCCATGGACAGCAGTAGGCCAGGCTTCCCTGTCCTTCCCCATCTCCTGGAGTGTCGTCAAACTCATGTCCATTGAGTCAGTGATGCCGTCCAACCATCTCATCCTTTGTCGTCTGCCAGGGTCCAGCCCCAGTAGATCCAGGGAATTCGAAGGGGAGAGGGCATCACTCACGGCATCGGATCAGGAAACAATAGCTTATTTAAATGTTAATTAAAGATATAAAGAGTGGTCAAATAAGGATAGCTCAGTGAGGAAATTCAGTGGAGAAAAGAGGCTGAATTAAGGATAGCTCAGTGAGGAAATTCAGTGGAGAAAAGAGGCTGAATTAAGGATAGCTCAGTGAGGAAATTCAGTGGAGAAAAGAAGCTGAATAATTCAGCCAGAAGGTAAGAGAAAGAACGACATGGGGAGACCAAGCTTCGGTCAACAAGGCACGCACTTTATTTTCCAAAGTAGTTTTTATACCTTAAGTTATGCATAGACGATAATGGGGGAAGGGGTAGAGTCATGCAGTAAGCCAGGCTTTCTTCCTGCAAACTTATCATATGCAAAAGTTTAGGTGATTTGCATCATCTTCTGGCCTGGAGGCCTGTTAACATTTTAAGACCCTTTTTTCAGAAAACTTATTTTCTCTAAAGGTGATTAGTCAGGCACCATCCTCCAAAGGCATTAAAGTTGCATTCCTACAGGGCAAAGGTGTGGTGGGCTATAACAAGAAAAAGAATTAACTAAAGGGTCCAAGGTTACAAACATTAAAGCTACTACTTACACCAATTATATTAATCAATACACTGCCAGGGACACAGCAGGTAAGGGATATGGAGACTTAGCAGCAAACATTGACCCAAGAAGTGAAAAACCCTTCACCAACACAATTTCTAATCCATCTTTTAACTGCTCAAAGGAATCTGTATTTAGACAGTTTAGAACATCTCATGCCTCTCACACTTGGGAGGCTCTGAGCAATCACATGTGGTCGGAAAAACCTATTCAGGCAGGCTGCTGCTGCTGCTGCTAAGTCTCTACAGTAGTGTCCGACTCTGTGCGACCCCCTAGATGGAAGCCCACCAGGCTCCCCCGTCCCTGGGATTCTCCAGGCAAGAACACTGGAGTGGGTTGCCATTTCCTTCTCAGGCAGGCTAGAGGACTTCCAAAGGAGTTTGTAGGTTGAAACACTATCACACCCAGGAACTTTATTAACTGGAGCTGTAGGTTAACTCTTTTTTTCAGAAAGAGGTAGTGGGGGACAGCCCCCTGTAAAGTCAGAGGTGTAGGTGACAGCACAAAGCAGAAAGTAGGCAGACTCTAGTTTTGGGGGTAGATGCTTGAGAATTTCCAGGGGGACTCCTGAGGCTCAATCCCGCCTTTGCATATGCCGAGCTTCCTTCCTCATGACCTTTGCCACGGGCGGAGCTCCTGCTCCAGGCAGTCATCCCCTATGCCTCCTGCCTTCAATCTTTCCCAGCATCAGGGTCTTTCCTAATGAGTCAGGTCTTCCCATCAGGTGGCCAAAGTGCTGGAGCTTCAGCTCTAGCATCAGTCCTTCCAATGAATATTCAGGATTGAATTCCTTAAGGATTGACTGGTTTGATCTTGTTGCAGTCCAAGGGACTCTCAAGAGTCTTCTCCAATACCACAGTTCAAAAGCATCAGTTCTTCAGCACTCAGCCTTCTTTATGATTCAACTCTCACATCCATACATGACTACTGGAAAAAGCATAGCCTTGACTATATGGACCCTTCTTGGCAAAGTAACGTCTTTGCTTTTTAATATTCTGTTCTAGGTTTGTCATAGCTTTTCTTCCCATACACTAACCTCAGAAGGCTCCCATACACTGACTTAAGAAGACTGTGGTTTACCTTTTAGACCTGGGGAGCAGGTGAACCCTACAACTGAGATCATGGACAGATCAGTTTACTAGAGAATCTCATTCCAAGTCAAATAGAGGATGGATTGCTTGTGTGTGTGCGTGGGTAGTGGAGGGGGGAGGTAAATAAAAATGCACAGAAAGCATGTGGACTAAAACTGTCATAGCCCGTGAGCAAGATGAAGAAACTTTTGCTGCAAATATTTGAAGAGGGAATGGACGGAATTTGAGAAAGTTGTTGTATGACTCTGAACATACAAGGTGTGGTCTCTGTATGTGAGTTGAAGGAAATGAGGAGTCTGGAAGCCTCACTCTGGATGGGTGCATTTTGGTATTATTCATTAAGAGGGGAAGCCAAGGAATTTTGGGGGAAAGATGATGAGTTCAGTTTAGGACTAGTTTAATTTAAGATGTCTGGGAGATAGTTAGGTGTGACATCCGGTTGAAAATTGTAAGTGTGAGTCTGGAGCTCACATCTTAAATGCAGTTAAATGTTTGGGACTTGTTATTTAGTTTCGATGCTCTCATCCAGGATGGGTATGGGAATGAGTGTAGAAGCCATTCCACAAAAAGATTGCAAAAGAATGGCCAAAAAGGAATAAGAGGAGTTAGAGAAGACAAAGGAGAGAAGACATTTAAGAGGCTCAGGATGATGGTAACAGAGAACTCCGTTTTGTTTGTTTTTAAGCCCCTATAGAGGCTTCCCTGATGGCTCAGAGGTAAAGAATCCACCTGCAGTACAGAAGATGCAGGTTCCATCTCTGGGTTGGAAAGATCCCCTAGAGAAGGAAATGGCAACCCACTCCAGTATTCTTGCTTGAGAAATCCCAAGGATAGAGGAGCCTGACAGGCTACAATCCATGGGGTTGCAAAAGAGTTGGACATGATTTAGCAACTAGACAACAACAACAAGAAATCCCTATAGGCATTCATAATTATTTCTGGAAGAAATATTTCTTTTGTGTGTGTGTGTGTTTGTAAGACAATTTTTTTTATTATTATTTTGGAAGAAATATTTCTTAGGAGAGAGGAAGTGGTATGGTAGGTTTGTCTGTTTTCTCTGAGGAAAATAAATATCTAGAAATGACCAGTATTCACAAAGAGCATTACACTCCATTACTTTGATTGGTTGCTGCTTAATTTAAAAATAGGGACTTCCCTGGTTACTCAGATAGTAAAGCGTCCCCCTACAGTGTGGGAGACCCGGGTTTGATCCCTGTATCGGGAAGATCCTCTGGAGAAGGAAATAGCAACCCGCTCCAGTTCTCTTGCCTGGAAAATCCTATGGATGGAGGAGCCTGGTAGGCTACAGTACATGGGGTTGCAAAGACTCAGACACGACTGAGTGACTAAACTTAATTTTCAATAACCCGGTGTACGAGACAGCAAAAGAGACACTGATGTATAGAACAGTCTTATGGACTCTGTGGGAGAGGGAGAGGATGGGAAGATTTGGGAGAATGACATTGAAACATGTAAAATATCATGTAAGAAACGAGTTGCCAGTCCAGGTTCGATGCACGATACTGGATGCTTGGGGCTAGTGCACTGGGACGACCCAGAGGGATGGTGTGGGGAGGGAGGAGGGAGGAGGGTTCAGGATGGGGAACACATGTATACCTGTGGTGGATTCATTTTGATATTTGGCAAAACTAATACAATTATGTAAAGTTTAAAAATAAAATAAAATTTAAAAAAATAAAAAATAAAAAAATGTCAAAATTCTTTTAGTGTTATACCAAATAACTAACAGTTGCATAATGTTCACAAGATTCTCTCACCTGTGCTAGTCCATTTTCCTCACAGCAACCTCATTTCTGTTTTATAGGTTAGGATGTTCCTCTTAAGCAGGTTAAATGAGGGTGCACACATCACCAGAATTGGAGTAGGAAAGCTGGAACAGAAATGTCTTCTTAGTCAGCTCAGGCTGCTATAACAGAATATCACAGGCCAGGTGACTCCAAAACAGACATTTATTTCTTGGAGCACTGGAAGTCTGAGGTCAGGATGCCAGTATGGTTGGGTTCAGGTGTTTTGGCTTGCAGGTGGCTTTTTTTTTTTTTTTTTAACTAAATCCTCACATGGTAGAGAGAGAGAGAGAAAGTTAGTTCTGGTGTATCTTCCTCTTCTTTGTTTTTTAAAAAGCATTTTACATATTTATTTTGGCTGTGCTGGGTCTTCACTGGTCCACATAGGCATTCTCTAGTTGTGGTACACAAGCTTCTCACTGTGGTGGCTTCTCTTGCTGCAGAGCACAGGTTCTAGATCATGTGGGTTTCAGTAGCTGGGGCTCCCAGGATCTGGAGCACAGACTCAGTAGTTCGGATGCATGGCTTAGCTGCTTTGTGGCATATGGGATCTTCTCAGACCAGGGATGGAACATGTGTTCTACATTGGCAGGTGGATTCTTTCACCACTGAGTTACCAGGGAAGCCCTCTTCCTCTTCTTATAAGGGCACTACTACCATCCTGGTGGCTCCACCTTCATGACCTTTTTTGAACCCAATTACCTACCAAAGGCTCCATCCAAATATATCATCTCATCGAGGATTAGGACTTCAACATGAGTTTTAGGGATGAGGGGACACATTCAGTGCATCACAAGAACCATGATGTAAATTTTTCCAAAAAGAATGAAAGTTATTGGAAGGCTTCTAAGTTTGTGCATTAGGGACAGTTGTTGTTGTACAACCTGGAATCTATTCGGGACATGGTAAATGCTCAATCAATATTTGGTGAACTAATGTTCATATAAAGCAAAAAACCTTGCTGGGAATACCAACATGATTATATGCAATATTGTCTTGAGTATAAAGTTATAATGTCAGTTCAGTATTAAGTTGTGGCTTCATGAACATCCATGAAGAGAGATAAAAGAATAAAAGTCTATGCCAATCTTATGATGAAGTTTGACACAATTTGAAGATTATTGTATAAAGGGCTTCATTACTGTGTGAAAATATTAACAGAAAAAACCTGTGATGATACCATACATTTATGAAGTGTTTGTAATAAACCAAGCCCTATTTCTGTTGTTCTGTATTAGTTCATTTAATCCTCACAACA
Source organism: Bos grunniens (assembly GCF_055505025.1). Taxonomy (NCBI): domain Eukaryota; kingdom Metazoa; phylum Chordata; class Mammalia; order Artiodactyla; family Bovidae; genus Bos; species Bos grunniens. The sequence continues at coordinate 53,378,465 of NC_141176.1, forward strand.
TCTCTGAGAGATGGCTAATTCCAGATGAGGAATTTCAGGGAAAAGGAAGTTAAATAACTTGCCCAAGGCTGGACAGAGATAAAGCTGATTTCAAAAACCCAAGAAATCTGAGTCCAGTGCCTATTTGGTAGCCACTAGGTTATCCATGTCTCAGATAGGTCAAATAGGCTTTTCCTAGTATTTCTCCTTTTCTTTGCCTAGATCATGTTGCACCAATTAATAAGGGTGAAATGTGAATTGTTTTCAGTAATGTTTACAGAAAATAAAGCTCAGTTGACATTGTAATATGAGGAATTAATAATGTATCCAATCTTAGTAATGACCATGTTCATCTGGAATCTAACATGTAGGTAAAAAGAAAATTATCAGTGTTTTTTTCCTATTAATTGAAATCAGTGAAAAAAGGAAATGGAGAATTGAGGTGTTTTCAGAAACATTGCCATTTAAGGAAACATTTGTTTTCCAAATTATAAAAACTCTTTCCATAACAAACTCGATTATTTTTATTTTATACTAATTATATGAATAACATTAGTTTAGGGAGTATTGCTGTTTTGCTGAAAGATTTACTTTAAGTTCAAACAATTCATTAACAAAATAAACCACTCATTATAAACATATAAACAATTTCATTTTTTAATAGATCATTTGATTTAATTATAATATAGAGTTATTAAAAGAAAAGGAATAGAAACAATAGAGGGAAGTAACAGTATATACATCACCAAGTTGGTCTGACCTACATCCAGACTTGGACAGCACTGGGAAGTCCCTTGTTAATAGCAAGCCAGAGTCCTAATTGGGAAAGTGTCCTGGGCAGTGGGTCCACCCCACATGCAGTATCCAGGCAGATCAGAAGCAGGTCAGAGATCTGCTCTCCTGCTTCTGAAGCCTGAACAAGACTTCCTCCACTTTAATTTCCCTAACAATTACACTTTTGCAAAAATCTACCTAATATATTATAACTTGTTATTGCTAGTATAAATGTTCTTTTTTTGCTGGAAATGGTTAGCCTGCCATTTAAGGCAACCTTAGTCTAAAATAGAAATCAATTTCTGACTTCCCCAACTGCTACATATTGTGTTTATTACACTCTAGCTAAATATTCCCCTTTCTTTTTTAAAAGTTATTTTTTGATTTAACTGCCTGAAAATGTGCAACACCCTGTCCTGTAAAGCAATATTTTGCTGTGTGGATATGATAATTGAGAGTGATTTACCTAAATTGCCTTTAATATATAGACAAACTTTAATGTCTTAGATTATACATATCTCATCATATTAAATATTTATGTAAAGCCTTGACTGTTGTTAAAACTTGTGGCATTAATGAAGTCTTACTGTTCAGAGTAATTTCCATAGCAACAGAGATTTCTTACATACCCAAGGATTTCATTTTTTTCTTTATAATCCTTGAAACATCTATTCATTTACTGAAACTTTTCTTTAGCTTATTTAATTTTTCATGAAGGTGTATTGATATAACTTTACCAGTTTATTTCAAAAATATTACCACTTTTGATTTTAATCAAACTTTACAGACTGTTCCCTAGCTTTATTCTAAAATTTAGTCACTCAGTCATGTTTTTATTTTTATTTTTTGCCTTATTCAGTATCTTAATGGTTGTGTACATTTTAATTTCATCCTTCTCTCAGCCTTTATGATTCCTGATTTATAAGCTCTAATTATTTTTGGCCTTTTCCCTTCATTATCTTAATATCTCTTCCATGAATTTTTAAGTTTCACTATTTATTACTTGATTTCAGTGATCAAAAAGTACATCCATCACCCTGAATTAAGGTGCCAGAATTTTGAATAAGTAAATAGATTTTTCTCAAAGCTCGCTAGAAAATTTTAAGAAATTTTTTCTAAAAAGATATCCACCAACACCTTTAGATTTATATAATAAAGTTCCCTTGTTTTATATCAAAGCAAGAGAGACATAGAAAATTTGGAAAGAGAAAAATTTTTTCTCCCCCCAAAATTTGGGAGAGACACAGAAAATTTCTGCAAACTCAAGAAAGTGAAGCCCTAACATTGGAGATGGTCAAACTCCAGCTAAAAAACCACATAGAATCTAAACAGTGAAGATCATGGAACAATATGTCTTACTTCACACTTAGTCTGGAGGACAGATTGTAAAGTGAAATCTGCAAAATTTCAAACTCCCAGGTAGTTTGGAGAAATACCAATCTTATTGAGTAAATTTTCAAAATATTTGCCAGGTTGTATGACTGGGCAGAAAGATGTCTAATGAGTTCTGGTGAGAACAGAAATGCTCTACAGGGAATATTATCCGAAGACTGTTAGAGAATTATTGGCCCTGGATGTTGAGTCGATCTAAACTAGGGGCCTGTTTATCAATAGGATCCATTCCCCTCTGAGTTTATCATTCAGTAGGCTTTAAGAACTCACTGCTTCCAGCATAAACAATCTCGCCCCTTCATGCATTAGAAGGACAATTGTGTACAATGTATAAGGCACCGTGTATACATTACATCTTCAAGAAGTTCGAGATCACTTACCAGAGGAGTTAAAGTAGGTGAACCTAAATTTAGATAAAAGACAGAGAGTATGGTAAATGCATAATAAAGCTATAAATAAAGGGTTGTGTAGTTCAAAAATAGAAATTCACATACAGTTGATAGATTGATGAAGTTTTTATCATTGATTAAAAGATGAATGGAATTTCAAAAGGCAGAGTGGAAGGAATATTATATCGAGGCAGCAGAAGTAGTATGAATAAAGGTGCCAAGGCATATTTCAGTAAGGAGCAAGTCATCCACTTAATCTAGATATGAGAGGATAGTCGCTTGCAAGTTGGGTGGGAGCCAACCCCATAAAGTAAGAGGAAGCTGGCCTAACTCCTGGGCTGTGCGACTTATGCTAGAGCTCCCTGGGGTGAATAAATGGAGTTGGTAAACTGAGGATTGAATTGAGAAAATTTGAGGTTGGTGAGAAAATTTCCAAGTGTGAGATCTTGGAGAAGTTGCAGCTACTGAACCACTGAGTGAATCCTTTAGCGTTACTGTGAACTCACTGTCCTTTGGTTTAGAAGGCGATTGGATTAGAGCTGGGGACTATGATAGTGCTGCCCTGTGTTGATATCTTCCATCTCAGATGTTGATGGCTTTTTTTGGTGTGTGTGTATATCTTATATTTTGTATAAATGATTTAATTTTTAGTTTTGGAAATACATAGATTCTTTCTGATGTTGATAAAAAGCAAAAGTCCCTAGAAAGATCTTGGTACAATCATTTGGACTCTTTTTGATTAAATAGATTAAACAAATGCACCTATTTGCTGATTCCTGAGACATGAATGTGGACTCCTATTTTCAGCTCTACATTTATAAAGAGCTTAAAGGTCATGACTCCAATCCCATGATAAGAAGAAGCCTAACAAATGGAAAATCAGTAACAATTTTAGGACCCAGTAGAGAACTGAAATCACTAGGCAAACTCACACCAAAATCTGCAGAGAAAGGCAAATCCAAAGAGTTATAGCCAATAACTATAACTCTTCCAGGGAAGCAGAAAGAGATGCCACATATACAAGGCTCTATATGACAACAGTGGGTGAGAGTTGAAAGATGCAAAGCTCAGACTCTCTGAAGAGTACTTTGGGAACACCAAGTCAATAGTGGGAAGTAAAATCAAGGATACCATAGTAATCTGAGGTCTGTGAATCCCGCAGCTACAGCAATACTAAATACAGCCCAACTTCTAAGCAGATTAATAGAAAGCCTCACATAAAAGGCCTTTATTCATTCAGTTCCTATTATCTGGTACATGATGTCCGGCCTTCGGCTAACTACTACAAGGCATGCCGAAAGCCAAGAAACACAATCTGAAGAGACAAAGCAGGCATCAGAAACAGACTCAGATATGACACAGCTGTTGGAACTATCAGAGCAAGACAGTCATGCTATACCAGGGCTTGGCATCATTAGTCATCTCCTGAGATTTATGGTGCCACACATCCTGACTCATGTCTGAAGCACTAATAATTACAAAATAAGACTCTCTCCAAAGCCACAAATATGTGAACTATCATAGAGATGTAGAAATGTCAGAGAAACCAAATTCAGAAGCCCTGCAGAGAAACTGCACACCTGCTTCTCTCTAGAATAGGTGTTATCTAAAGAAAAGAGCAGAAAGCTCCCAGGATAAGCCAGACTCAAGTTCAAGGCTATCCTCTGGAAGAGTTTGCTGTCCTCAGCTTTTTTTTTTTCTTAAATGGTAGGCAGGGGGAGGGTGCGATGCAGAGGGGAGAAGGAAGGAAATGATCCACTTGGCATGGTGTAAAGCTGGTTGTGTCATCACTTTCAACGGTTTAGGAACTTGAAGCAAATATAGTTATCAACACATAGGAAAGGATTTATATTTAATATCGTTTCCTCTGGAAACCTCTAGTTTTTCCAGCTAAGATTTGCCCTACTGGTCAGTTGTCCTGGTTCACTGTGATTTATTGCTGAGCTCATGAGTCATTTGCCTCTCCTATATAAGAAAAAAGAACAATCCCTTCTCCACTGATTTCATTTCCATGTCAGTGGCTGTGTGTGACACACAGGCTGATAACCTCAGCCAGAGGCCCTAAGCCTGAGACTACAGAGACTGATGTGTAGAGTACAATGACAGGAATTCAAGTTAGCATGGAGCAGAGTTTTCATTTCCCCAGGGATCGTTGTGGGGAAGACAAGGGAAATACACTGACGTTATTAGTGATGTATTTATAACCATCAGCACCCCCACCCTCTGCTCCATTGTTGAACTGCCATTGTTGTTTCCATAAAAATCACACCAGGCAGTTTCAAGTTTATACAAATGATTTATTTCCACACTTGCAAGGGTGAGAAAAGGTTCTTTAAAGCAAGCATTTAACTTGAGCATGTTTCCAAATGAGTCCTATGTGGTTACAGAATGGAGAATACAATCTAAGACTATTCTTTAAAAGCCTTAACATAACTAAATAAGCTTTTCTAAATTAAAAAAAAAGCATTTTATTAAAGTTTCAATGTTGCTTACATACAAATCTGAGGGTTTAATGTGTGTAAAACATGTGTATTTAGACTGGGGATTTGAGGTTTTTGATATAACAACCACATGTATAGTAATAATAACACTGATCATAACGTCATAGATTTTATACTGTCTTCACATTCATTAAGAATTGGGATGGATTTAATTTAATTTAATTATTTTATTTCCTATTGAATGAGCACCTCAAAAGTTTTAAGATCAATTAACTTCATTTTCAGCTCTGTAACATTTTCTGAACATATTGTTGCCAAAGACATTTGATGAACTTCTAACTTTCTTAATAGCAATTAGAAAGGAATGAGTACTGGTGCTGAGAGAATATTTAACTGCTTTTGTCCTAAAACTATCTAAATCTTAACTAGACTACTTAGTGATATATTGCAAGGCACATTCAATATTGCTTTCAGGGCTCAACTAATCCAGTTCTCCTAAAAGTCTCTAATGTGTTAAAAAATCTTTGAGAAAAGCAGGAGAGAGATTTGCCTTTGATTAAACTAGATTTCTTTTAGGTTCACAGAATTTTTAAAGTTAGAGTCAGTGGTATCATGGGAATAACATACTTGGGTTTGGAGAGTTAAAGAAATTTGGCTACAAGTCTCTGTCCTAAAAATAAAACTTAGCTTGCCTTTGGACACTCAGGTAGTTCCCTGAAGTCTATGTTCTTATTGGAGCTTGGGGATCTTTGCACAGGGTAGTGCTTGGTACATGGTATGCTATGCTATGCTAAGTCACTTCAGTTGTGTCCGACTCTGTGTGACCCCATGGACAGCAGCCCACCAGGCTCCCCCGTCCCTGGGATTCTCCAGGCAAGAACACTGGAGTGGGTTGCCATTTCCTTCTCCAATGCAGGAAAGTGAAAAGTGAAAGTGAAGTCACTCAGTCGTGTCCGACCCTCAGCGACCCCATGGACTGCAGCCCACCAGGCTCCTCCGTCCATGGGATTTTCCAGGCAAGAGTACTGGAGTGGGGTGCCATTGCCTTCTCTGTGGTACATGGTAGGCGCTCAAAATCTGCTTCTGCAATTCTCCATGCCTTTTCAAATACTAGTGTTTTTTAAGGAGCTTAATCAACCAGGTGATAGATCATGAGTTCATCTGATGCAGTTCACACCTGGCTTCTATTTTCTCTGTAATATGGGAGCTTATCAAGACTATCTAATGGATTATGTATTGAAATGAAAGTTTAGAATAGTTGTGCCTCTGTGTACACGTACTAGATATCTTTGCTGGAAGTATATTGATACTGTTTTTTTGTTGTTGTTGTTGTTCAAACTCAGGACTTGTAGTAGTCACATCTTTACATTTTACTACTAAGAAAACCACAGTTAAATAGGTGGTGAGATGAAATTAATGCAAGTGGAAATATTTTCTTAGCCACACTGAGAAGTTACAACCCAATTCAGCATGAAATGGATACCTTTTTGAAAAGACTTGGCTCTTGACTCTTCTTGGGCATTGGTTGTTTGCAATTTTTCACCAGTTTTAATACTGCTGTTAGAACAATTTTATGCATAGTTTACATTTTTGTCAGTAACATATGATTTAATTATTGAAGAATATGAAAAGAAAAGAATAAAATAAGAACTAAAAAATCACCTCACTTCATAGTAATTGCTATTAAATTTTGGTCTATTTATTTTCATTTTCAAATTATGTTCTTTTATGTCTTTTGAATTTTTCCCCCTAGGTCATTGTGTTTTAATTTTCAAAAGCTACTTATATATTGTGAATAATAAGAGAAGATCTGCTTTATGTATTTCTCTAATTTGACATTTGCCTTTTAAATATTTTTTTTGTTTGAACTAACCAAAACTCCAAACTATTAATTGATTGAATCTTTACATATTGTCTTTTTAAGTTTTAAAAATTAGTTTTACACTTAATCTGTTTAGAAATGTAATTCTTCACTGACAAACTCTCAATTTTCTCATTTTCCTTTGTTTTCAAATTTTTACAAATCTTTCTAGGTTCATCTGGGATTGACCACAGTAATTGTTGAAAGCTAAAGTTGTAACTTAATTTTCAACCTCAAATAATAGTCTTCCCTGCTGCCCCTGAAAACTATGTGTTGAATAATCCATTCCTGTTGAATTAAATTTTGAAGGAAAATTGGGAGTTAGAATAAAATCTGTTAAAAAAAAAAAAAGTAAAAGCAGAGAAGTTCTGTTCCTAGAGAAGACAAAGGTGTAAAAGGTGTGGCCTGTGACAAGAGAAAGGGCAGGAATGAAAAAGGGAAGGAGTATGTGAGTGGGGTCCAGACCATAATGTGCATTGAGCTCAAAAATTTGAATATTATGTTAAAAACTATAGGGAACTACTCTCTGAGTACACAGATTTAGACCCAAATTCTATAATAGTCACCCTACCAGGGAGATAAGTACCCACCCAGAGCAAATCATATGAAGGTATTACAATAAGCCAGAGAGCTTGTATATCCCAAGGATTACTGGGGAAAGAGGATCTAGCAGAGGAAAGGAAGTCTGTAACATACAACGTGGAGGAATTGCCAAAGATGAGGTTCCTGGGAACAGACTGCCTCACACAAACCAGGGAGGAGTGGCTTTCAGGAGAGGGAAAGAGCTGTCAATAGTGATAAACAGTAGATAATAGTTGTTATATGCTAAGGGAAGAAAAGTTTTAAATTGTGACTAGTATATAGAGGTAATAAAGATATATAGGTAATACATAGGTATAAGTTAGGATATGTGTATATGCTCAGTCACTTAGTCACGTCCAACTCTTTGTGACCGCATAGACAGTAGCCCACCAGGGTCCTCTGTTCATGGGATTCTGCAGGCAAGAATCTTGGAATGGGTGGCTATTTCCTTCTCCAGGGGATCTGCCAGACTCAGGCAGCATTTCTTGCACTGGTAGGTGGATTCTTTACCACTGTACTACCTGGGAAACATGCAATTAGATATGTAATATATAGGTATGCTTCCCATGCATATAGATACGGGCTTACATATAAATATATTAAAAGGTGTCTTAATAGATGTATATATAGATATATATGGGCTTCCCTGATGAGTCAGTGGGTAAAGAATCTGCCTGCAATGCAGGAGATCTAGGAGACATAGGTTTGAGGCCTGTGTTGGGTAGATCCCCTGGAAAAGGAAATGGCACCCCACTCCAGTATTCTTGTCTGGAGAATCCCATGGACAGAGGAGTCTGGTGGACTACAGTCCAAAGGGTAGCAAAGAGTCAGATATGACTGAGCAATTAAGCACACGATGAGATATATATACACACAGATATAGGCTTCCCATATATATAGATAATATATACATATGGTTTTCCCCAGCTGGCTCAATGGTAAAGAATCCACCTGCCAATGCAGGAGGTCCAAGAGATGTGGGTTTGATCCCTGGGTCAGGAAGATCCCCTGGAGAAGGAAATGGCAACCCACTCCAGTATTCTTGCCTGGGAAATCCCATCAACAGAGGAGCCTGGCGGGCTACAGTCCATGGGGTGGCAAAAGAGTTAGACATGACTGACTGACTAAACAACAAGAGTACATAGATATAAGGTTTCATCAGAATAATTTCAGTTGAGTGGGAAGGAAGGTCATATCTCAGGGAAAGTTCTTCTGGTGGATTTCTGTGATTCTCAAGGCTGGCATTTCTCTCATCCTTTTTGGAATTGCCACCTTCAGTGTGGCTACCATAGGACTGCCGCAATAGCGTATGACCTCTTCCCTGACCTCAGGGGATTGACCTAGAGGCAGGCTCTTGACTGCTTGGACATTACCTTTGCCATGGTGATTTGTCCATGTTGAGTCCTGGTACCCAACTAAGTCAACTGGTACCTTTTCTAGGGATTTTAATGTGAGATTCAGTCAACAGAGGTTAGACCCTCCCTGATGATAGAAGCTGTATTTGATAAAATTCAGAGACCTGATGCCCTAATAGATGAAGAAAGTAAAACTGTATTAAGAGGAAATGAAGCCAAATGCAGAAGATATAGAGCCAAGATAAAGAATTCAGATGACCACTGAGTCTCTGATTCTGCCTGAGTCTTGGCTGAATCTCTCCTCTTCTCATTCTTTGGTGGGTCACCACTTCCTTGTGTTGTGGGAGTAAGTAAACCCCAGTTTTTGTCTAAGCCAGTTCAATTTGAGGGTTTTTTTTTTCCACTTACATTTTGAATGTCCTGACCACTACAATCAAGTGATGCTTATAGCTTGCCAATCGATGGAAGAGTGATAGGGGTCAAGGGAGAGATTCTTTTAAGACGGGAAAGCAGTTAAGCATATTTATGCCGAGAGGTGAAACTAGTTGAGAGAGGGAGAGACTAAGGACATACTAGAAGAAGAAGTCTCCAGTACTGTTGCTTGGAAAATCCCGTGGATGGAGGAGCCTGGTAGGTTGCAGTCCATGGGGTCTCGAAGAGTCGGACACGACTGAATGACTTCACTCTCACTTTTCACTTTCCTGCATTGGAGAAGGAAATGTCACCCCACTCCAGTGTTCTTGCCTGGAGAATCCCAGGGATGGGGGAGTCTGGTGGGCTGCCATCTATGGGGTCACAGAGTCAGATATGACTGAAGTGACTTAGCAGCAGCAGAAGAGTAAGTATGATGATAGGGTAGGGCCACTGGAGACAAAGAGGGTGGGACCTAAAGAAGGCTGACCTTGGACAGAGGAAGGGGGACCTCCTTCATGTAGATAGAAGAAATGAGGTGGGGGAGTGGGAACAGATGCCAACAAGTTGATAGATGGTTTATAGAAAGGTTTCCTTGATAACTCAGATGGTAAAGAATCTTCCTGCAATGCAGGAAACCTGGGTTCGATCCCTGGGAAATGGCAACCCACCCCCAGTATCCTTGCCTGGAGGATTCCATGTCCAGAGAAGCATAGTGGGCTATAGTCCATGGGGTCGCAAACAGTTGAACATGACTGAGCGACTAACACTTTTACTATAGAAGGTAGTGATATTTGATCTATTGATTTTCATGCCAAACTGTCTTAGAAGAGGCTGTACCGTTTTGCATTTTCACCAGCAGTGAATGAGGAGAATTTTTGAAGCTGCACATCCTTATCAGAAAGAGGGTTTTTTGTTTTTTTTTTTGAGAAAGGAGTTGTGGCTGAGAGAGTATCTCAGAGGTAACTAGACAGAACACTGCAGGGAATAAAACTAGGAGAAAGCTGTTGTTTGGGTGAAAATGAGGTGCTGGTGGCTGAAAGTACAGAAAAGTAATTAAAAGTGAACAGAGGGAGAGAGTTTGCTGTGCATGTGTCAAGACTAACGTATGTATGTGGAATCTAGAAAAATGGTACAGATGAACCTATTTGCAGGGCAGGGATAGAGACACAGACATAGAAGAAAGGACATGTGGACACAGGGTGGGGAAGGTGGGGGTGGGATGAATTGGGAGACTAGGTTTGACATAAATACACAAGCATGCCTAAAATAGCTAAAGGGAAGCTGCTGAATAGTACAGGGATCTAGGCTTGCTGCTCTGTGATGACCTAGAAGGGAGGGATGGGGGTGAGTGGGTGGGAGGGAGGTCCAAGAGAGAGGGGGTATGTGTATACATACTGATTTGCTTTGTTATACCACAGAAACTAACATAACATTGTAAATCAATTACATTCCAATTTTTTTAAAAAAAGACTATATTTTGTAAAAGTCAACATGAATAGGTGGACTGAAAAAGGATTCTAAAGTTGAAGAGGTGGGAGAACAAGGAGGTTAGTGTCAAGGATGCTAAAGGAAGAGTTTACAAACAAAAAGGGGGCTAAGAAGGGAGAAGTCATTAAATTCCATGTTGAAGTCACCCCGGGACTACACAGAGGCTTTCAGACTGGACAAATCACACATCATTGCCAAGGCTGTCCACACATTTGGCTAGATCTTAGGCTTCCCTGGTGGGTCAGAGGTTAAAGCATCTGCCTGCAATGTGGGAGACCTGGGTTCAATCCCTGGGTCAGGAAGATCCCCTGGAGAAGGAAATGGCAACCCACTCCAGTATTCTTGCCTGGAGAATTCCATGGACGGAGGAGCCTGGTGGGCTATACGGTCCACGGGGTTGCAAAGAGTTGGACACGACTGAGCTACTTCACTTCACTAGTCTATTTGAGTAGCTAAGGCCTCAAGAAAAGCAAAAAAAAGTGGTAAGGTCCATCTGTAAAAAGCTAATGTAATCTGATAGAAATTGAGGTACTGTAATATTTAGTGTTCTTTGAGTAGAAATATTCTGGGCAAAGCAAAAAAAATTTTTTTTAATTTAGAACAGAGACCCTCTATTAGATAATGTGCTTGCATTTTAAAGTTGAAACCCATTTTTACCCCTAATCTCATGATGCCTTGGACTTAAAATGTTTTTTAACCTATCAAGGGGCCCTTGTATGGCTCTGTAGCTTGATAATGTACCCTGCTACACTGCTGACTTTCATGGATGTGCTGTAGAGGTCTTGGCCTCAGGCAAACAGCATTCCTTTGAGGTTAACCCAAGCAGGGCTTTATGGAGATCATTGTACAGGGGACAATGGCCCCAGAGGAAATGCTTAGGGAGCCTGCCTGCTCACCACTCTCTAGGCAGCCTTAGTCCATCGCAGGAAAAAGAATCTCAGAAAGGTGCTGGATTCCAAACTGTAAGAAAAACAAAGAAGGTCATCCATCTTATATTTTTCATTGTCTTTGCCATTTGGTTGTTTACCTTTAGAGAGGCTTTGAACCTGGTAAAACATTACCTCAAAGTAATACCTAAAAATGATGGAATAGCAAGTTTTGTTTAGATTTAATGATCTAATGCTAAAACCTAGATTAGACGAAGCAAAAATTCTATTAGGTATTTTCATTTTGAATATTCAAATGACCAGGGCCTCTGTAATCGACACTAAGAAGTTGATAAAATTAAGTAAACACCATGAACTTATTAAGGGGAAAAATATGTATAATTATATGTGTATTTTTAAGATCAAATATATTTTAAGTGACCTTTTATGTATTTTTAAAGTTATGAAAGATTTACATGTGTCTTTTATAATCCATTTATTTGAGCATCCAAAAACAAAATGGTTATTTAGGGAAATGAATCTTAAAAGATTGGTAGAATTGGACCACAGGAAGAAGAGAAGGATTGACAAGAAGCAACATGACATCTTCAGAAAAATTGAAAGACTGGACTTTCTAGAATCTAGTGGATTAAAGAGAAATGAAAAAGAGAGTTTGAGCCAAAGGATAAGAAACCCTTTTAAAAAAATGACAGAGGAATTTGCATTTATAATGGCCTTGACTAGTTTATTGATGTTGAAATAGCATAAAGAATATCTGCTGCTGCTAAGTCGCTTCAGTCGTGTCCAACTCTGTGCGACCCCATAGACGGCAGCCCACCAGGCTCCACCGCCCCTGGGATTCTCCAGGCAAGAACACTGGAGTGGGTTGCCATTTCCTTCTCCAATGCATGAAAGTGAAAAGTGAAAGAGAAGTCACTCAGTTGTTTCCGACTCTTAGTGACCCCATGGACTGCAGCCTACCAGTCTCCTCCATCCATAGGAATTTCCAGGCAAGAGTACCAGTATCACGACAATGGTAAAAGGGATGGATCTGGGGAGATGTCCAAGTAAGAGGAGTTAGGTAGGAGTTGATTTCAAGAAACCAGAGACCACATAAAGATTGTCTGAACTAGGATGGCTGAAATAGGGAAAATGAAAAGAAGAGGATGACTTTTAGAATCAATTCATTAAAAAAAAAAAGGAGTTTCCAACTTTCCTTTAAATTGGCATCAAGTAAAAAAAAAAAAAATAGCCACCCTTTCTGACATGCATGTGTGTGTGTGCTCAGTCATGTCCAACTCTTTGTGACTCCATGGACTGTAGCCCACCAGTCTCCTCTGTCCATGAGATTTTCCAGGCAAGAAAACTGGAGTGTGCTGCCATTTCCTCCTCCAGAGGATCTTCCTGACCAGGGATCGAACCCATGTCTCCTCCACTGGCAGGCAGGTCCTTTACCACTGAGTCATCTGGGAGCCTTTTCTAATGTGCACTGTTTTTTAAATTTCATATTGTGAAGAATTTCACATTGATACATAATCAGATGAAATATTATAATAAGCTCCAATACACCCATCATCCAACAATCAACATGAAACCAACTCTGTCCCTATCTATGGCCCCATGTACTTACCCTTATTTTAATATATCATTTGTTCCCAGTGGCACCAGTGGTAAAGAACCCACCTGCCAAAGCAGGAAATGCAAGAGACATGGGTTCGATCCCTGGGTCAGGAAGATCCTCTAGAGGAGGAAATGGCAACCCTCTCCAGTATTCTTACCTGGAGAATCCCATGGACAGAGGAGCCTGGCAGGCCACAGTCCACTGGGTCACACAGAATCGGACATGACTGAAGCAACTTAATACAAACATCATACTAATATTCAATAGTGGTCATGATAAATTTTATTAAGCTTACTTCAAAATTCTGTTGCATTTTTATTATTTTTTGGAACTTATCAATGTTATAAAATAAGTTAATCTTATTCATAGTGCATATGTACATTTTAAATAAAGATGTGAGATGAACCAATAAGCACGCAACAGACCTCAACACACCTAGTCAAGTCAGAAAAACTTTGAAAAATTCAAGAAAATGGCTTAAGTTTCACCTGTTTGGGATCCGAAAAACTATTTTAAAAAATCCTGAAGTAAACTTTCATCTATAACTAGTGAAAATGCCTTGCAAGGGCAGACCCTCAGTAAATATTTATTCAACTGCCTGTTGGAATGACAACGAAAAAGCCAAGTAGTGGAATTCAAGTAGTGGCTGAGTTTAAACAAAAGACAGTATAACTACTGACATTACCATTAATGACAGTTTTAAATATAAGACTAGCAAATAATAAAAATCATCAGAACTAAGAAAGGGATATATTTATTCCTGAAGAAGTCTATGTTATCTCCACTTAGGGTTGAAGGCATTGTGGCATAAAGACTTCAACTACTATAGGGGATATAATGGCAGATCTAGGACTGTCTCTCACTTTCTATTGCTGCCATAACAAACTGCTACAAATTCAGTGGTTTAAAACAGCACAAATTTGAGAATTCCCTGGTAGTCCCGTGGGAAGGGCTCCACATTCTCACCAGTGAGGACCTGGGTCCAATCCTTGGTTGGGGAACTAAGACCCCATAAGCTGCATGGTGTGGCCAAAACAAACAAGAAACAAACAACATATAAAACAGCACAAATTTAATATTGTACTGTAGATTGAAGTCCAACATAGGTCTTACTGGGATAAACTGCAACCAACACTGAGAACATTTGCATTATACCAAGAAGACTAGAGCAGTACTAAAGATGTTCTACAATGGTTTTGAGCAATGAGTCATCCTAAGGTGAGAGTTGTGAAAGAAGGGCTTCATGTAAATATAAAGCTCTGTGTTCAAGTGTGCTTTCCAAATATTAATGCCACCATCTTATTACTTCCTTATCCCATCTGCTCTGAGCACTTTGAGTAAGATGTAGTGTAGCATGTGGATTTTCAAGATGGTGTCCTGTTTCCTGTTGCCTGCAGCTAAAACACAATATTCAGATGGCAAAGTGAGTTGCTGGAGAAGTGGAGGGGAGTATGGAGGTTAGAAGGAGAGAGTTGTGGTCCTCCACAGGTATCTTGAATTACTAAGAGTGTTAGTTGTTCAGTCGTGTCCAACTCTTTGCCACCCCATGGACTGTAGTCCACCAAGCTCCTCTGTCCATGGACTTCTCCAGGCAAGAATACTGGAGTGGGTAGCCATTCCCTTCTCCAGGGGATCTTTTCAACCCAGGGATTGAACCTGTGTCTCCTGCATCTTCTGTGTTGGCAGGCAGATTGTTTACCTTTGAGCCACTAGGGAAACCCTGAATTACTAAGGACTGAGGAAGATGATAAGAGCATGGACAATCCAGCTCCTCCCCTACTTGTCTTTTCTATCATCCTTCATCAGACTTGAAAGTCATTCCAATTTGTTAATCTCTCTGTGCCTGGTGAGTTCCTAACTTTTTGACTTCTGGACTGGCTCTCATGAATATCAAGAGATAAAAGGCTAAAACCAGAGAGAGAATAAATAAGGATTTAAAGAGAAAGGAGAACTTGGTGAGAGATGGAAAAGCATTGTCACTGTATAAATGATTAAGCACCCTTAATTATGTGAATATCACTACTTCTGATCAGATGATTCTTAATCTTTCTTCATCCATCTTATAGCTTTCTGAGAATCAGATGAGAGCTATAAATCTGTCCTTTGAAAACATGCCTATGTCCACAGACACAAAAAAGGTTTGCATACTATTTTTGCCTCAAGTCCTCCTAGAGTCTTCACTAGACTGCCCAGAATTTCACAGTCCAGATCACTTGCTACTTCTTCTCAGTTTCATCACAGTAACTACAGCTGTGCAAAGCAGAAAGAGTCAGAGTATTTTGATCTAATTTTTGGCATTAGGGATAAGAATGAACGTTAGGTTAAAAGGACTCTTTTCATGTTTCATTGAAATTAATAATTTATTGAGGAAATTAAGAATGCCTGAGAACTTTATAGTTTTGGTGTTGACAGAATAGTAAAGCTTATATCAGAAGAAGGAAACAGTTAAATATGGGAAGAAGACAGAGACAAAAATGACAAGAGCACTGCATGGAGACTTAATAAATGTAATTCTATTATTGCCCAGATCTCCAGAATCTTTTAAATTTGTCCTACAGGTTCCATAAACCTAAGTAACAATCAAAAGAGTGAAAGAAAATTAAAAATTTCCTCCCCAGATGAGTTCTGGTCTTTTAGACCCTTTGGAGAAAGGTTGCAATGAGAGGGACTATTCAGATTATTGGTTGGCAAATGTTGAAAATACTGTGCCTGGAATCGTTATACAGGTAAGAAGGACATGAGAAGGGGGACTATAAAGATGTAAATATTAAAAGTGGATTCTTAAAACGTAATCAAGAAAGGCTTTGCTAGAGAAAGTAATAGATTTGCTTGATTTTAATGACTGTCTAGGCTCAGTAAGAATTCACACTCCAGGATGCAAGGGTGATGCACTCAACACAGGAATTAATTACTCCTTGACCTGCTTAGTTTCATTGAGCCAGACATCCTGGAATGTGAAGTCAAATGGGCCTTAGGAAGCATCACTATGAACAAAGCTAGTGGAGGTGATGAAATTCCAGTTGAGTTATTTCAAATCCTGAAAGATGATGCTGTGAAAGTGTTGCACTCAAGATGCCAGCAAATTTGAAAAACTCAGCAGTGGCCACAGGACTGGAAAAGGGCAGTTTTCATTCCAATCCCAAAGAAAGGCAATGCCAAAGAATGCTCAAACTACCGCACAATTGCACTCATCTCACACACTAGTAAAGTAATGCTCAAAATTCTCCAAGCCAGGCTTCAGCAATATGTGAACCGTGAACTTCCAGTTGTTCAAGCTGGTTTTAGAAAAAGCAGAGGAACCAGAGACCAAGTTGCCAACATCCGCTGGATCATGGAAAAAGCAAGAGAGTTCCAGAAAAACATCTATTTCTGCTTTATTTACTATGCCAAACCTTTCACTGTGTGGATTACAAGAAACTGTGGAAAATTCTGAAAGAGATGGGAATACCAGACCACCTGACCTGCCTCTTGAGAAACCCGTATACAGGTCAGGAAGCAACAGTTAGAACTGGACATGGAACAACAGACTGGTTCCAAATAGGAAAAGGAGTTCGTCAAAGCTGTATATTGTCAACCTGCTTATTTAACTTATATGCAGAGTACATCATGGGAAACACTGGGCTGGAAGAAGCACAAGCTGGAATCAAGATATCCGGGAGAAATATCAATAACCTCAGATATGCAGATGACACCACCCTTATGGGAGAAAGTGAAGAAGAACTAAAAAACCTCTTGATGAAAGTGAAAGAGGAGAGTGAAAAAGTTGGCTTAAAGCTCCACATTCAGAAAACGAAGATCATGGCATCTGGCCCCATCACTTCATGGCAAACAGATGAGGAAACAGTGGAAACAATGGCTGACTTTATTTTTTTGGGGCTCCAAAATCACTGCAGATGGTGATTGCAGCCATGAAATTAAAAGACTCTTACTCCTTGGAATGAAAGTTATGACCAACCTGGATAGCATATTAAAAAGCAGAGACATTACTTTGCCAACAAAGATCTGTCTAGTCACAACTATGGTTTTTCCAGTGGTCATATATGGATGTGAGAGTTGGACTGTGAAGAAAGCTGAGCGCCGAAGAATTGATGCTTTTGAACTGTGGTGTTGGAGAAGACTCTTGAGAGTCCCTTGGACTGCAAGGAGGTCCAACCAGTCCATCCTAAAGGAGATCAATCCTGGGTGTTCATTGGAAGGACTGATATTGAAGCTGAAACTCCAATACTTTGGCCACCTGATGCGAAGAGCTGACTGATACTGGGAAAAATTGAGGGCAGGAGGAGAAGGGCACAACAGAGGATGAGATGGTTGGATGGCATCACCGACTCGATGGACATGGGTTTGGGTAGACTCCGGGAGTTGGTGATGGACAGAGAGGCCTGGCTTGCTGCGGTTCATGGGGTTGCAAACAGTGGGACACGACTGAGCGACTGAACTGAACTGACCTGCTTAGCTGAATGGTACTGAAGAAGCACTCCTCCTCTGGCCCCTTAAAGCATTCTGTCCTGCTCAGTCGTGTCTGCCTGTCTGTGACCCCACGGGTTGTAGCTGGTCGGGGTCTTCTGTCCATTGAATTTTCCAGGCAAGAATACTGGAGTGGGTTGCCATTTCCTGCTTCTAATGTTGCATGTCCAACATCATGTACCCAGCATTTTCCCTGGTAACTGAGAGCTTCTTTGTGCTATGTTATGTCCACAGCAGTGCTCAAATCAACATGCAGTAAGTGCTCAATCAGGCTTCCCAGATGACTCAGTGGTAAAGAACCAGCCTGCAATGCAGGAGATGGAGGTTCAATCCCTGGATCAGGAAGATCCTCTGGACAAGGAAATGGAAACCCACTCTAATATTCTTGCCTGGGATATCTCATGGACAGAGGAGCCTGGTGGGTTACAGTCCATGGGGGTCACAAAAGAGTTGGGCATGGCTCAGTAACTCAACAACAAAACAAAGTACTTAATCAACGTGTCTTTTGAATGAATGGAAGTGATCTAAACTTGATTTTAATGACAAAATATGCCTAATCTTATCATGCATTTCTCAAAAGATTATTTAGAAGGCACAAAATGGCTAAATTCTGAAGCAATGAAATGCCAGTTTTAAATGAAAACATGGGAGAAATGTCCCATCAATGTCCTTTTGGGTGCTTTTCTCATAGTCTCCTAAAAATATAAACTGGAACTTCTTCTACGCAGCTGGTCTTTCAACATAGATAAGCAGGCATCTGGCTGGGGTTTTTTACAGCAATAAAATTATTTTTCTATCTCTGATATTTATGCTTGTTTCTGAGAATGTCTGGTTGAAATGATGACATTTGTGCAGTTGACTAGCAGTAAGCTACATATGCATTGGAGTAATATTATGTAACCCTAAATAGTTGGAATTCCCAAAGGGACAGCAAAGATTTTTTTGGATGACATGCCTTATTATTCAAGACTCTTAGGAAATTCTCTAAATAGTCCCTCCACTAGCGACTGTGGCTTAAAAATCCTGGTTTATATTTTAAATGTCTTTTCTTTCTAAAGAGATTCTAAATTAAAGTTTAACATCTTACTCCCAACAAAAATGGAGTTCAAATGTATTTTCTTATAAATGTGAGACAAAAACATAATGTACCATAAACAGTTCAAGTTCATCCCCTCAGGTAATGAAGAACTGTATTTGAACTCAGATGAAAGATTGTCTTCTAAATGGTATTATTGTTGCTGTTGTTTAGTCACTAAGTCGTGGATGACTCTTTGGGACCCCATGGACTGTGGCCTGCCAGGCTTCTCTGTCCATGGGATTTCCCAGGCAAGAATACTCTTCTCTCTGGAACTAAAAGGCTTTAGGTGGAGTAAACAGCAACAACAGCTCATTTTAATTATGCATTTACTCATAAAAAGCTTTAATGTATAATCTCATTTGACATTAAAAGGGAAGGTGATAGTATTCCCCCCAATTCACAGTTGAGAAAAATCAATTCAAAGACTGATTTCTTCAACATTTATGAAATGTTTATTTTGTATCAGACAGGGCCAAAGTCCTGGGAGGTAAAAAGTTGAATGTGACAGACTTGTTTTCTGCCCTTATGTAATTTATGTAGTCGTGGTAGAGTCAGTAAATAAATAAGAACATAAAAATAGGTGGCGTAGTGGTAAAGAATCTGTCTGCCAATGCAGGAGACATGGGTTCGATCCCTGAACTGGGAAGATCCCACATGTCGAGGAGCAACTATGCCCGTGCACCACAACTGTTGGGCCTGTGCCCCAGAGCCTAGGAGCCCCAATTCCTGAAGCCCTGAGTGCCCTGGAGCCTGTGCTCCACAAGAGAAGCCACCACAATGAGAAGCCTGGGCACCGCAGCTAGAGAGCAGCCCCTGCTCGCCTCAATGAGAGAAAAGCCTGCAAAGCAATGAGACTCAGCACAGCCAAAAATAGATCAAAAGTTAAAAGGAAAAATAAGGAAAAGTTTTACTAAGTGTTATGAGGGGTATAAAAAGAGCTCATGCTAAGGGATGGGAGTGGCCGGGAGAAAGACCTTAAATAAGGCAATTAGCTGAGGCCTTTGCTCACATACTTAGCTAGTCATTGGAAAGTCAGGGCCATACTCATGTCTTCTGCCTCCAGGGCTTGTGCTGTGTCAACTGTCATAATAGGAACAAAATCATGAACTGATCCTGAAAAAAGTTAGGCACCTTGGGAAATGACAGTATTTTTTTTTTTTTGTCAGCCCCTGATTGCCCTTGTAGTTGAGCAGGTATAATAGGAAGCAGTCTGCACTCACCCCTCCACCATCTGGGACATCCTTAAGAGTTACCTCAATCTTCTGTATTGTGAAGCACACCTCACTGGTCCCTAAAGTTGTAGAGTTTGACTCCTGTCTCATGAGAACCAGAGCTCCGTTTCCACCCCCTGGTGCCAGGGTCCTGCTAGTTCTATAGCTGTAACATAATTGGACCTTCAGTGACATTACTTCTCTTTTGTAAATCTTGCATTTCATGAAGCATTTTTCTTATGACTGGAATATACATGTTCAGGTAAATGAGAATCAACGAGTATTGATTTCCAAAGTTAATTCTGCAGCCAGTTCTGTGGTTGAACTGTAGGATGAGGAGCTAAATTGGCCTGCTCAGGATTGCTGTTTGCACAGACCATTTATTCTTTTCCAACAGAGAATAAGGCAGCTGTGCAAAGTGGCATTCCCGTTTTTCCAGAGGGTTGTTATAATGACAGGAGTTCCGGACAATCGTGTCTATTTACTCATCCCAGCTCTTGGTTACCTCCCTGTGACCCTGTGGAGCCTGGGGGGAATGCATTCTGTATGCTGGCCTGGGTCTGAGAAGCTTCTAAGGACTTACTGACAATTATGCATTGTGTTTCATTATTTATCCCACTGGGCCAACGTGAATCTCTCTCATGTCCACTGCAAGCTGATCTAAGGCCCCTGTTCACAAGGAAAGTCATGAGGAACCTTATCCTGATTTCAAAGCTTCCCCCTCCCCCACCCCCTATCCAGTAGGGATCAAGGGAGTAGTTTTTAGGACTGAACACTGCCACCTTGTTTCCAGGAGCTTGACTCTGTTTTAACCTAGTGCGTTTGCTGTACATGATGTACCTCGTGTTATCAGAAATTTGGGATATTTACTCTGGAAAATTTTAACAACTTCAAAGTGTAACTGAACAGCCAGAAATGTTTCCAGGTCAGCTGCATTCCACCAGCACCAGAAGCCTGCTCATATCTGGCGTTGTAAATAAATAAGGGACATGATGTTGGAACACGTTTGCAGAAACATGGTTTTCTTTGACCTGTGCAAAATCGATTGGAATGTTTCTATCATTTCAAACTATGGATAAGGCACCATTCCAAGGCTTTTCAGGAACTGATAGCTCCATTTTCCATGGGGCTTGCACAACTACTGTGGTTGTTTGATGTAGAAGTTTAGGACAGAGCATTTGCTTTATTTAAACTTTTTTTCTAAAAGTGATACTAGAACAAAATTTTTTTTATATGCATGTTCACTGAGCTTGGGTGGTTTAAACTTTGGCCAGCTTGAAATTCTCAGCTCACTGAAAAACAAGGACTGTCAAATGTAAGAAATAAGCAAAAATTTTAGTATATTCCAGAGCCTGGGTGGTATTTTTTGGGTAAAAGGGGCAGCTCTAGACTGTACTGTATTCCTGAAAGTATAAATTGGCTGTGAATTGCCCCCCAGTAGCAGGGACTGGCTGAGGAGTGTCCTGATGAAGCAAAGGACGCTGGCGGTCTTGGGTTGAGTCTGGCAGGAGAGGTGACCAGGAGGCTGTGATTTCCGGTGGGCAGAGAGTAAGTGTTGGAGCCACATCTGGGAAACATCCGTGGCTGTGTGACCAGGAGAGACAGGGCTGATCTGCAGAGTCTTCCTGTTCTCTCTCTGCCCCTGCAGCCAATTTCCCACACCCAGCCAGGGAGACCAAAATATAGACCCAAGTCAGTTCAAATTGTTGTTCCCCTCCTGAAGACTTTCCAGTGTCTTCCAGTAACTAAATGAAGTCCAAATATATTTCCAAATATAATTTGGAAGATAAAGCCAAATAAATTCCTAACTCCTTGCTACTGCTTAAAGGGACCTAAATGATCTGTGCTGGTAAGCTTCCAACCCTCTTTTTTACCCTCCCGCCCAGCTCCACTGACTGCACTGACCTCTTTGCCATCCTTGAACAAGCCAAACTTAATCCTTCTTTTGGGCCTTACTCTTTTTTTTTTTTTTTTTTAATAAAAAAAAAAACCCACATTTTATTGTAATAAAAATCACAAAATAGAACACATCCAATTTAACCCTATTTAACTGTACAGTTCAGTGGCACTAAGTACATTCATATTGTTCAACTCTCACCATCATCCATCTCCTGAATTTTTCACTTTCCTAAACTGAAACTCTGTCTCCATTAAACAGTAAGTCTCCATTCCCCCCTCACCGAAACCCTGTCCCCTGGGATCTACAGATGTACTTTCTGATTATGAATTTCACTATTCTAGATACCCTATGTCAGTGGAATCAAACAGTATTTGTCTGTACTTACTGTATATTGGAATGCATTTTTAAAGTAAATTTAATAAATGTCCTGTAAATAGACTGTACCTTCTTTTTCTTCCCCTGTGTTGTATAGTAAGTTCTCATTAGTTACCTATTTTATAAGTTATCTTTTGGGGCCTTCCTCTTGCTAACCACCCTCTAATCCTCCATATTGAAATTTGCTACCCCAAGATTTTTTACTCTCTTGATCCCCATCATCACTAAAGTCTCCCTTCGCATGTCTTTTCCTTTGACAGCACTTCCCTATAACATTTTCTAAGACAGTTTCTCTACCCCTTAACTTTCTATTCCCTTATGCTGATTATTTGTTTTCAGCTTTATCATTTTCTGATATTATGCTATATATTTATTAGTACAACTCTTTCTTAATTGTTTTGTCCAAATCTGTAGCTCTAAACCTAGAACAGTTCCTGGTACATGGTAGATTTTTGATAAATATTTGATGATTCACTGAGGTAATGGGTATGAGATGATATAAACACTGCTGCTGCTGCTGCTAAGTCACTTCAGTCGTGTCCGACTCTGTGCGACCCCATAGACGGCAGCCCACCAGGCTCCCCCATCCCTGGGATTCTCCAGGCAAGAACACTGGAGTAGGTTGCCATTTCCTTCTCCAGTGCATGAAAGTGAAAACTGAAAGTGAAGTCGCTCAGTCGTGTCCGACTCTAGCGACCCCATGGACTGCAGCCTACCAGGCTCCTCCATCCATGAGATTTTCGAGGCAAGAGTACTGGAGTGGGGTGCCATTGCCATCTCCAGATACAAACGCTAAGAGGAAACAAAATAGTAATTTGGGCCATAACATTTTTAGCAAAGAGAGTCCTGAGAAATGGGGTAAGGAATGAGGTGCAGAACAGAAAGAGTGGTTTAGAAGCTAAATTTTGGAACAGTGAGTTAGAATGTCTTGTAGAAGAAACTAGATGTAAGAGACCCACTGATGACCAACAGTAAGCCATTCTGTCTAAGACTTGTGCAATGCCTGGTGCAGCTACATCTTATTTTTGTTTTCTGAAAATAGTGCAATGAATTTACTTTTCCTGCATGAAAATCCCTTTCTTTTATGCATCTCAAGTCAAAAATAAAAAGGTGTTTCTATAATAATTTTGCTTAAATTCAGAAAGCATCTTATGTTAGGGTCTTTTTAAATTCCTATGCAATTGATTTTATACACTTCCTAACAGCACACACAAAGATAAAGTCAAAATGGATTAAAGATCTAAATGTAAGACCAGAAACTATAAAACTCTTAGAAGAAAACACAGGCAGTACACTCAATGACATAAATCAAAGCAAGGTCCTCTATGACCCACCGCCTAGAGTAAAGGAAATAAAAGCAAAAGTAAGCAAGTGGGACCTGATTAAACTTAAAAGGTTTTGCACAGCAAAGGAAGCTATAAGTGAGGTGAAAAGACAGCCCTCAGAATGGGAGAAAATAATAGCAAATGAAACAACTGACAAAGGATTAATTTCCAAAATATGCAAGCAGCTCACACAACTCAATACCAGAAAAACAAACAACCCAATCAAAAAGTGGGAAAAAGATCTAAACAGACATTTCTCCAGAGAAGACATACAGATGGCTAACAAACACCTGAAAAGGTGCTCAACATCGCTCATTATTAGAGAAATGCAAATAAAACTACAATGAGATATCACCTCACACCAGTCAGAATGGCCATTACCAAAAAGTCTACAAACAATAAATGCTGGACAGGGTGTGGAGAAAAGAGAACACGCTTGCACTGTTGGTGGAATGTAAATTGATACAGCCTCTATGGAAGACAGTATGGAGGTTCCTGAAAAAGCTAGGAATAAAACCACCATATGACCCAGCAATCCCACTCCTAGGCATATACCCTGAGGAAACCAAAATTGAAAGAAACACATGTATCTCATTGTTCATTGCAGCGCTATTTACAATAGCTAGAACATGGAAGCAACCTAGATGTCCACTGACAGATGAATGGATAAGGAAGTTGTACATATACACAGTGGAATATTCAGTTCAGTTCAGTTCAGTCGCTCAGTCGTGTCTGACTCTTTGCGACCCCATGAATCACAGCACACCAGGCCTCCCTGTCCATCACCAACTCCCGGAGTTCACTCAGACTCACGTCCATCGAGTCAGTGATGCCATCCAGCCATCTCATCCTCTGTCGTCCCCTTCTCCTCCTGCTCCCAATCGCTCCCAGCATCAGAGTCTTTTCCAATGAGTCAACTCTTCACATGAGGTGGCCAAAGTACTGGAGTTTCAGCTTTAGCATCATTCTTTCCAAAGAAATCCCAGGGCTGATCTCCTTCAGAATGGACTGGTTGGATCTCCTTGCAGTCCAAGGGACTCTCAAGAGTCTTCTCCAACACCACAGTTCAAAAGCATCAATTCTTCGGCGCTCAGCCTTCTTCACAGCCCAACTCTCACATCCATACATGACCACAGGAAAAACCATAGCCTTGACTAGACGAACCTTTGTTGGCCAAGTAATGTCTCTGCTTTTGAATATGCTATCTAGGTTGGTCATAACTTTCCTTCCAAGGAGTAAGCGTCTTTTAATTTCATGGCTGCAGTCACCATCTGCAGTGATTTTGGAGCCCCAAAAAATAAAGTCTGACCCTGTTTCCACTGTTTCCCCATCTATTTCCCATGAAGTGATGGGACCGGATGCCATGATCTTCGTTTTCTGAATGTTGAGCTTTAAGCCAACTTTTTCACTCTCCTCTTTCACTTTCATCAAGAGACTTTTTAGTTCCTCTTCACTTTCTGCCATAAGGGTGGTGTCATCTGCATATCTGAGGTGATTGATATTTCTCCTGGCAATCTTGATTCCAGCTTGTGTTTCTTCCAGCCCAGCATTTCTCATGATGTACTCTGCATATAAGTTAAATAAGCAGGGTGACAAAATACAGCCTTGAGTACTCCTTTTCCTATTTGGAACCAGTCTGTTGTTCCATGTCCAGTTCTAACTGTTGCCTCCTGACCTGCATACAAATTTCTCAAGAGGCAGATCAGGTGGAATATTATTCAGTCATAAAAAGCAACACATTTGAGTCAATTCTAATGAGGTGGATGAACCTAGAACCTATTATACAGAGTGAAGTAAGTGAGAAAGAGAAAGATAAATATCGCATTCAAATGCATATATACAGAATACAGAAAAATGGTCCTGAAGAATTTATTTACAGGGCAGCACTGGAGAAACAAACATAGAGAATAGACTTATGCACGTGGGGAAAGGGAGGAGAGGGTGGGATACATGGAGAGAGTAATGTGGAAGCTTACATTGCTATGCTAAGTCACTTCAGCCATGTCCGACTCTGTGCGACCCCATAGACGGCAGCCTACCAGGCTCCTCCGTCCCTGGGATTCTCCAGGCAAGAACACTGGAGTGGGTTGCCATTTCCTTCTCCAATGCATGAAAGTGAAAAGTGAAAGTGAAGTCGCTCAGTCATGTCCGAGTCTCAGCGACCCCATGGACTGCAGCCTACCAGGCTCCTCCGTCCATGGGAGTTTCCAGGCAAGAGTACTGGAGTGGGGTGCCAGGGCCTTTTCTGGAAGCTTATATTACCATATGTGAAATAGATAGCCAATGGGAATTTGCTGTATGGCTCAGGAAACTCAAACAGGGGCTCTGTTTCAACCTAGAGGGGTGGGATGGGGAGGGAGATGGGAAAGAAGTTCAAAAGGGAGGGGATATATGTATACCTATGGCTGATTCATGTTGACGTTTGACAGAAAATAGCAAAATTCTGTAAAGCAATTATCCTTTAATTAATAAATAGATTAAATATATATATATAGAAATGTAAATGGGGGGTGGAGAGAAAGGGAGAGGGGGAGGTTTCACTTTCCTTTTCTGACCGGCAGGGCCAGTGCACTTCCGGCAGCAGTTGTGGAGAGAGGAGCAGGATGTTGGGTGTGCAGAAACTGAGAAAGGATGTGGGAAAATGAATGTTTTTTTCTGAGAATGTAGCAGAAAGGCAAGTGTAACTATTGGCAATAAAGCAGTAGGAGGGTGGCAAAGAGGCAGAAAAGCTGCCTCAGCAGATTCTGAGGTTTGAAAATTTTCTTTCAGACAGAGAACTGATAAAGTGGGATAACAATAAGGGGGAAAAGATACCAATATGTGATTTTCCTTACCAAGAATTTTTGTTATGTTTCTTCCTTTTTTGGTTATATTTTGAGGTTATATTTCCTCTAAGGCAAAAGAAAATTATTTTTAATTATCAGTTAATGTACATATAGAAAGTGGAACAGTTTATAATCAATGAAAATATGCTACAGATGTGGAATTGAACATTTTGGGGGATTAATTGACTTTAAGTTAATAAATAGGAAATCTGTGGATAGGGGACTTTCCTGTAGTTGGTGCCACATTTGAGAAACTTGTCTTGGATGGCTTCATCATGGGGAAAAAAATCAGATCAAAAGGAAAATTGTTAAGTGAAAGGATAAATACTTGGGGGATTTAAATGGAAAGTTATGAGCTAAAAGGAATAGGGGGAAATCCATTCAGGACCTCTTGCCGTACATTAGAATCTCAGCATGTATGATGAACTGATGGTTAAAGAGTTTCTGAGAACTTTTGAGGCATGTGCTTTGTGTCATTCCCAGGATGACCCAGCATGGGAAACTTCAAGGCAGTGTAAGCACGCAGAGCATTTCGTGAGGGACAAAACCCTTTCTGCTTCTGAGCTTCATGGGAAAAAACAATGAAAATGGAATCTACTTGCTCTCTGAATTACTGAGAACAAAAATGTTCTGAAAGAAAAACATAAAGATGGGCTTCAGGGAAGAGATCCTTATTACAGGGAGCTATTTAGTCAGAGGAAGAATTCTAGATCTTTGATGATATAAGTTGTCAGTATGCATGCATGCTAAGTCGCTTCACTCCTGTCCGACTCTTTGCGAGCCTATGGACTGTAGCCCGCCAGGCTCCTCTGTCTGTGGGGATTCTCCAGGCAAGAACACTGGAGTGGGTTGCCGTTTCCTTCTCCAATGCATGAAAGTGGAAAGTGAAAAGTGAAAATGAAATCGTTCAGTCATGTCTGACTCTTAGCGACCCCATGGACTGCAGCCTACTAGGCTCCTCTGTCCATGGGATTTTCCAGGCAAGAGTGCTGGAGTCGGATGCCATTGCCTTCTCTATACTTCCATATACATAACCACAGTTTTAAAAATCTACACTTGATGGACATCTGGGCTGTTTATAGGTTTTGATTATTCTTCACAGTATTGCTGGGAATATTTTTGTACATGTTTTTGTATTTTGTGAACATCTGAATGTATTTGTATTAGTCTGCTAGAGTTCCTGTAACAAAATAGCATAGGAAGGGTGGCTTAAACAACAGAAGTTTATTTTATCACAGTTCTGGAGATTGGAAGTCTGAGATCAAGGTGTCCGTAAGTTTGGTTTCTCCAGAGGCCTCTCTCCTTGACGTGTGGACAACTGCTTCCTTGTTATGTCCTCACACGGCCACC
Source organism: Bos grunniens (assembly GCF_055505025.1). NCBI lineage: Eukaryota > Metazoa > Chordata > Mammalia > Artiodactyla > Bovidae > Bos > Bos grunniens. Next base: position 53,406,155 of record NC_141176.1, read on the forward strand.
TCATATAACAACATCAGTTCTATTGGATCATGGTCCCACTCTTATGATAGCATTTAACATTAATTGCTTACTTAAAGGCCCTATCGGAGAAGGCAATGGCACCACACTCCAGTACTCTTGCCTGGAAAATCCCATGGACAGAAGGGCCTGGTGGGCTGCAGTCCATGGGGTCTCGAAGAGTCGAACACGACTGAGCGACTTCACTTTCACTTTTCACTTTCATGCATTGGAGAAGGAAATGGCAACCCACTCCAGTGTTCTTGCCTGGAGAATCCCAGTAAGGGGGAGCCTGGTGGGCTGCCGTCTATGGGGTCGCATAGAGTCGGACACGACTGAAGCGACTTAGCAGCAGCAGCAGCAGCAGCAGCAGTCATAGTTCTTCACATTTTCAAACACGTTTTAGAATTGTATTATCAATTTCCATAAAATATCTGCTAGGATTTTGGTTTGAAGTACAATAAATATAAAGATCAATATAGAAAGAACAAATATTTTAAACATATGGAGACTTTCAACTCATGATCATGGTTGTTGCTGTTGTTGTCACTAAGCTGTGTCTGACTCTTTGCAACCCCATAAACTGTGGCACTCCAGACTCCTCTGTCCTCCACTATATCTCTGAGTTTGCTCAAATTCATGTCCATTGAGTCAATGATTTTAACTATCTCATCCTCTGCCACGCCCTTCTCCTTTTGCTTTTAATCTTTGCCAGTATCAGAGTCTTCTCCAGTGAATCGGCTCTTCGCATCAGGTGGCCAAAGTATTGGAGTTTCAGCTTCAGTATCAGTCCTTCAAATGAATAGTCAGGGCTGATTTACTTTAGGATTGACTGGCTAAATTTCCTTTCAGTCCAAGGGACTCTCAAAAGTCTTCTCCAGCACCACAATTCAAAAGCATCAATTCTTTAGCGCTCAGCTTTTTTTATGGTCCAACTCTCACATCCATACATGACTTTGTCAGCAAAGTGATGTCTCTTCTGTTTAATATGCTCTCTAGGTTTGTCATAACTTTCCTTCCAAGGAGCAAGGATGAGCATAGTTCAGTTCAGCCTCTCAGTCATGTCCGGCTCTTTGCGACCCCATGAATCACAGCATGCCAGGCCTCCCTGTCCATCACCAGCTCCTGGAGTTCACCCAGACTCACATCCATTGAGTCAGTGATGCCATCCAGCCATCTCATCCTCTGTCGTCCCCTTCTCCTCCTGCCCCCAATCCCTCCCAGCATCAGAATCTTTTCCAATGAGTCAACTCTTCACATGAGGTGGCCAAAGTACTGGAGTTTCAGCTTTAGCATCATTCTTTCCAACGAAATCCCAGGGCTGATCTCCTTCAGAATGGACTGGTTGGATCTCCTTGCAGTCCAAGGGACTCTCAAGAGTCTTCTCCAACACCACAGTTCAAAAGCATCAATTCTTCGGCGCTCAGCCTTCTTCACAGTCCGACTCTCACATCCATACATGATACAGGAAAAACCATAGCCTTGACTAGACGAACCTTTGTTGGCAAAGTAATGTCTCTGCTCTTGAATATGCTATCTTGGTTGGTCATAACTTTCCTTCCAAGGAGTAAGCGTCTTTTAATTTCATGGCTGCAATCACCATCTGCAGTGATTTTGGAGCCCCAAAAAATAAAGTCTGACCCTGTTTCCACTGTTTCCCCATCTATTTCCCATGAAGTGATGGGACTGATACAATGATCTTCGTTTTCTGAATGTTGAGCTTTAAGCCAACTTTTTCACTCTCCACTTTCACTTTCATCAAGAGACTTTTTAGTTCCTCTTCACTTTCTGCCATAATGGTGGTGTCATTTGCATATCTGAGGTTATTGATATTTCTCCTCACAATCTTGATTCCAGCTTGTGTTTCTTCCAGTCCAGCGTTTCTCATGATGTACTCTGCATATAAGTTAAATAAGCAGGGTGACAATATTCAGCTTGATGAACTCCTTTTCCTATTTGGAACCAGTCTGTTGTTCCATGTCCAGTTCTAACTGTTGCTTCCTGACCTGTATACAAATTTCTCAAGAGGCAGATCAGGTGGTCTGGTATTCCCATCTCTTTCAGAATTTTCCAGTTACTCATGATCCACACAGTCAAAGGCTTTTGCATAGGCAATAAAGCAGAAATAGATGTTTTTCTGGAACTCTCTTGCTTTTTCCATGATCCAGTGGATATTGGCAATTTGATCTCTGGTTCCTCTGCCTTTTCTAAAACCAGCTTGAACATCAGGAAGTACATCCCGTTATTTACTTAAACCTTTGATTTCTATAGTTTTCAATGTGGGGGTATTATACATTTTTAATTAGATTTATTCCTAGATGCTTTATGATTTTTAAGATGTTACTGTAAATTAATCAAGTGTATTAACTTAAGATATTTCCATTCATATCTCCACATTATGGGTATTTGGGGAATTTTGAATAATATTGATCCAAAGATGATCAAGGCAAATTAAATAATCAAGCAGTGTCTTCATTCATGCCTTCATGAATTTGTTTATTGGGTAAGTGTTTCTTGCATGCTTCCTCTATAGTTGGAGTGTATAGGGAGTTACAAAGTATTATAGAAGTACTGAAGAAAGGAAACTACTTTGAAAACAAGAATATTGAAGGATTATCAGAATAATCACAGAAACCATACTGAGGAGTAATATCAGAAATAGCTAAATCACTTCATAGGGAGACAATAAAAGCAAACTAGGACACTTGAGAAAAATGAAGGATGGTGTGAAAGAGAATAATTTGTTAATATGTTGAACTTTCAATTGCAGCAAATGAAATAAAAACTATGAAAAGTTCTCATGGAATCATGTCGCATCAAGTTGGTGTCAAACTCCACTCTGAAGGTAGGAGCCTGGGCATTCTGTGTGATCAGTATAACCTAGATTTAAGAGGTTTACAAGGAATAGAAGCCATAAACCTAACAATCAATGACCTCCTCCAGATGGGGTCCAGAAAGAGCCTGTTTAGGTTACCAGGAGGAATTTATCTGGAAGCTGTAGGGTGGGAACTGAGACCATCCCAGCTCTGTTATTTATTTATGAGGTCTATGTAGGAAGTATGGATCCTTTTGTTTCCAGAAGGACTATAAACAATTTCTGCTCTGGTTGTTTGTATAAAAGATAGCACTGGATTTCTTTCTTTCTTTCTTTCTTTTTTTTTTAAGTAGACCGATAGGAATAAAGTGTAGTTTGATTTAGAGTATGTGTCCATATTACACATTATCTAAGGGTAATTAGGTTGCCCACTGAAGTTGGCAAAGCCAAGACATTTAAGCAAATGTAGGAACAAGGAAAGGAATAAAATAAAAGTGTAAAGCGTTGAGCAGTGAGGATTTTGAGCTCATGAGAGCTCTGAAAAGTATGTGTGACCTAAACCAGGGATAAATGGATATGGTGGAAGGAGCGTTGAACGAGGAGTCACAGCTAGTCTCAGTTCTCATACTTTACTAGCAATGTTATCTTTTTAAGCTAATTAACCTCTGACTCTCAGCTTCCTGACCTATCTAACTCAAATGATGTGATGTGAGAGCTCTTGTCAATGATAAGGTATTATATAAATATGAGACAGTGGTTTAAGATCACTTTCCTGGTATTGTTAAACTCATATGATGACATCATATTGACTATCATTTTAGCATCAATTCTCAAACGTTTATATCTCAAGACCCCTTTGCACTCTCAAAATATTGGGGACCCCAAAGAACTTTTACTTGTGTGGGTTGTACCCATGGTGTATGTTACATTAGGAATTAAAACTGAGAATGATTTTTAAAAGTATTTATTTTTTAATAATTGACATTATTTTATATTTGTGTATATCTTTTTCACCACTGGTTTAATGAAGATGACTGAATTCTCATATCTGTTTCCACATTCAATCTGCTGAAATATGTTGTTTTGGTTGAATATATATAAAGAAAATCAGGCCTTCTGCAGATTTGTATTAGAAAAGGGAAGGATATTTTAATAGATTTTTTTTGATAATTGTGGATATTCTTTGACTCAAAACTTTCTCTCTTAAAGGTTGGGTACAGTATGAAATCTGAACCCATATCAACAAACTTTTCTTGTTCTTTCTATTAAATTCATTAGATCATCTTGCTCTTTGAATTTTTCCCATGTATGATTTTGTAACATCATTTATAAGCCTGCTTTAAAGATTTGCCAAATGTTAGAAAATTTCATATAAAACATTTAAAAAATCATATTTGTTAATATCCTTACCACTTCATCAGAAAAATTTTAAGTATTATAATGCCATCTAACTCAAGGTTATAGATACAAATCTTCTGAAATTCTATTTTCCACTTGAAAGCTTGAATTTAGTTGCATGTATGCATGCTCAGTGTTCTTGCCTGGAGAATCCCAGGGGCGGTGGAGGCTGGTGGGCTGCCGTCTATGGGGTCGCACAGAGTCGGACATGACTGAAGTGACTTAGCAGCAGCAGTAGCAGCATGCATGGTCAATTATGTCTGATTCTTTGTGACACCCCATGGACTGTAGCCCACCAGGCTCCTCTGTCCATGGATTATCCTGGAAGGAATACTGGAGTAGGTTGCCATCTCCTTCTCTAGGGAATCTTCCTGACCTAGGGCTGGAATCTCTCTCTCCTGCAGCTCCTGCATTGGCACTTGGATTCTTTACCACTGAGCCACCTGGGAAACTGGGGTGAATTCAGTTACAGTCAACAAATACTGTCATTTATTTTTTGAAGTAACAGACTTACTTGGTTCATGCTGAGAAAATGCCTGCCAAATACCCAAATCTGAATAATCATAGTTTGTCTGTTAAAATGTTTTTCAGGTGAAAACGGTGTTCCATGAAAAAAGTAGCTAGTTCACCTTGCAATTCACAATCACACTAGTGCCCTTCTCTGAGACCCTCACACTTATGTAGGCTGCAGAATTGCTTTCTTTTTAATACATGGACATCTTAAAGACATGAATTCAAATGCTGAGATTTAATTTAAATAATTATTTTACTGCTTCACTGAGAATATTCTTAAGTTAAGTGACTTCATTTGCCCCTCTATGAATGATGCCGGTCAACTATTCGATGATCACAATAGTTTTGTTCCACTGCCTTGATTTGTGCTAAGGGGCCAATAGTTTTCTTTTCTGTGTAAAAGTCAATATGATGAAAGTTCAGTTCAGTTCAGTCACTCAGCTGTGTCCAACTCTTTGCGACCCCATGAATTGCAGCACACCAGGCCTCCCTGTCCATCACCAGCTCCCGGACTTCACTGAGACTCACATCCATCGAGTTGGTGACGCCATCCAGCCATCTCATCCTCTGTCGTCCCCTTCTCCTCCTGCCCCCAATCCCTCCCAGCATCAGAGTCTTTTCCAATGAGTCAACTCTTCGCAGGAGGTGGCCAAAGTACTGGAGTTTCAGCTTTAGCATCATTCCTTCCAAAGAAATCCCAGGGCTGATCTCCCTCAGAATGGACTGGTTGGATCTCCTTGTAGTCCAAGGGACTCTCAAGAGTCTTCTCCAAAACCACAGTTCAAAAGCATCAATTCTTTGGCACTCAGCTTTCTTCACAGTCCAACTCTCACATCCATACATGACCACAGGAAAAACCATAGCCTTGACTAGACAGACCTTTGTTGGCAAAGTAATGTCTCTGCTTTTGAATATGCTGTCTAGGATGGTCATAACTTTCCTTCCAAGGAGTAAGCATCTTTTAATTTCATGGCTGTGGTCACCATCTGCAGTGATTTTGGAGCCCAGAAAAATAAAGTCTGACCCTGTTTCCACTGTTTCCCCATCTATTTCCCATGAAGTGATGGGACCAGATGCCATGATCTTAGTTTTCTGAATGTTGAGCTTTAAGCCAACTTTTTCACTCTCCACTTTCACTTTCATCAAGAGGCTTTTTAGTTCCTCTTCACTTTCTGCCATAAGGGTGGTGTCATCTGCATATCTGAGGTTATTGACATTTCTCCCAGCAATCTTGATTCCAGCTTGTGTTTCCTCCAGTCCAGTGTTTCTCATGATGTACTTTGCATATAAGTTAAATAAGCAGGGTGACAATATTCAGCTTGATGAACTCCTTTTCCTATTTGGAACCAGTCTGTTGTTCCATGTCCAGTTCTAACTGTTGCTTCCTGACCTGCATACAAATTTCTCAAGAGGCAGATCAGGTGGTCTGGCGTTCCCATCTCTTTCAGAATTTTCCACAGTTTCTTGTGATCCACACAGTCAAAGGCTTTGGCATAGTCAATAAAGCAGAAATAGATGTTTTTCTGGAACTCTCTTGCTTTTTCCATGATCCAGCGGATGTTGGCAATTTGATCTCTGGTTCCTCTGCCTCTTCTAAAACCAGCTTGAACATCAGGAAGTTCACAGTTCACATATTGCTGAAGCCTGTCTTGGAGAATTTTGAGCATTACTTTACTAGCGTGTGAGATGAGTGCAATTGTGTGGTAGTTTGAGCATTCTTTGGCATTGCCTTTCTTTGGGATTGGAATGAAAACTGCCCTTTTCCAGTCCTGTGGCCACTGCTGAGTTTTCCAAATTTGCTGGCATATTGAGTGCAGCACTTTCACAGCATCATCTTTCAGGATTTGGAGGCCGGGAGGAGCAACCCCATTGGGTGTAGAAGGTAGATAAGCAAGAGTTCAGAGTCAGGTCTCAAACATTTTCAGTCACATCTGTCCTTGTTCCTTTTCTGGATCCTCAATTTGAAAGACTGGGGCTATCGCTCCCTGTTCTTATTCTTTCATGGTACATTTCTCACTGTGTTGTATTGTCCATTATTTGTTTGATTCTCTCACTAGATCAAAGTACTTTATAAGTAGTTGTTGTTTATCTATCATATCCACATTCATTGTATATCAATTGTCTAGCTCAGAATAGATCCTTAATAAATATTTATAAAGTAAAATCACCATAATTTATGGGCTTTCCAGGTGGCACTCGTTGTAAAGAACTTGCCTGCCAAAGGAGACACAAGAGATGTGGGTTCGATCCCTGGGTTGAGAAGATCCCCTGGAGGAGGACATGGCAACCCACTCCCGTTTACTTGCCTGGAGAATCCCATGGACAGAGGAGCCTGGTGGGCTATGGTCCATAGGGTCGCATAGTTGGACCAGATAGTTGGTCGCATAGTTTGGACCAGTCTGTGTCCAAATAGTTGGACACAGACTGAAGCAACTTTTAGCACACAGTGGCAATATTACACTATAGAAGAATTTAAATAAAATGCCATAGAAGCTGAGATGACAAAGAATTTAATTGTGAGGGAGTGGAGGAAAAGGGAGTCTAGGGACACTTCAGAGAGGTGCATTTTTGTACTTTGTCAGAACAAAAAGATGTTGTATTTTTCCTGTGGGACTTTGGGAAAAGCCAGATCATAACCTTCTTGCTGATGCTACTATGATACATGCCCTAGAGACAATGATGAGGGCTATAACGTGGAAAAGGGGACTTTTTGGGAAACGGTCTTTTTGGGGTGTTACACAACAGGACATGACGTATCTTGCCCAGTGAATAAAGCTCTACTGAAAAGTTTTAAGGAACCTACACTGCTTAGACAGTTCAAGAGACACTTTCCAATGTTGGCATGTACATTCAAAGAATGCTGATCTCCCAGTATAACATTGTGAAAACAAGGTTTGTCATTCATTCTGTTCACCCAGGTATGCAAGATTCTGAACTGATAAGTGGGGGGAAGTATGGAGAGGCAGCGGAAACACTCAGGACCAAGTACAAACAAGAAAAAGCTTTGCTTCTGAGTTTATTTTATTTCTAGTTTAGTGATGGTGTGGTCAAAAGTCTTCAGGATTAATAAGAAAGCTGCTTTTCTCCCCAAAGCTGCTCTATTAGGGAAATTTACATATAAAAAGATAATATTGATTATGAAGTATTCTGTTTTCATAAGGAAGTACATTTCTTACCTGTTCAAACACTTACCTATTTTCTTCATCTTTATCCCTTAGGATAAAAATTTATCTAAGCTATTTTAATCAAATCCCTGCCTTCTACCTTCTAGATGATATCATTAAAGCAAGCTTGTTTCTTGCTTTCGTTTCCTTCTTTTCTTTGTTTTTAATTGAAGTATAGTTGACTTGTAGTGTTAGTTTCAGGTGTACAGCAAAGTGATCCAATTATACATACATAAAAATCTATTTTTTTTTTCAGATTCTTTTCTCTTCTGTTGCTATTGTTCAGTCACTAAGTCGTGTGTGACTCTTTGTGACCCCACAGACTGCAGCATGCCAGGATTCCCTGTCTTTCACTATCTCCTGGAATTAGCTCAAACTCATGTCCATTGAGTCATGATGCCATCCAACCATCTCATCTTTTCTCTTATAGGTTATTACAAAATTTTGAGTACAGTTCCCTATGGTATATAGTAGGTTCTTGTTGGTTAACTATTTTGTATATAGTAGTATGCATATGTTAATTCCAATTGCCTAATTTATCCCCTTCCATTTGCTCACTGGTAATAATCAATAACCTCAGATATGCAGATGACACCACCCTTATGGCAGAAAGTGAAGAGGAACTAAAAAGTCTCTTGATGAAAGTGAAAGTGGAGAGTGAAAAAGTTGGCCTAAAGCTCAACATTCAGAAAACTAAGATCATGGTATCTGGTCCCATCACTTCATGGGAAATAGATGGGGAAACAGTGGAAACAGTGTCAGACTTTATTTGGGGGGGCTCCAAAATCACTACAGATGGTGACTGCAGCCATGAAATTAAAAGACACTTACTCCTTGGAAGGAAAGTTATGACCAACCTAGATAGCATATTCAAGAGCAGAGACATTACTTTGCCAACAAAGGTCTGTCTAGTCAAGGCTAGGGTTTTTCCTGTGGTCATGTATGGATGTGAGAGTCGGACTGTGAAGAAGGCTGAGCACCGAAGAATTGATGCTTTTGAACTGTGGTGTTGGAGAAGACTCTTGAGAGTTCCTTGGACTGCAAGGAGATCCAACCAGTCCATTTTGAAGGACATCAGCCCTGGGATTTCTTTGGAAGGAATGATGCTAAAGCTGAAACTCCAGTAACTTTGGCCACCTTATGTGAAGAGTTGACTCACTGGAGAAGACTCTGATGCTGGGAGGGATTGAGGGCAGGAGGAGAAGGGGACGACAGAGGATGAAATGGCTGGATGGCATCACTGACTCGATGGACGTGAGTCTGAGTGAACTCCGGGAGTTGGTGATGGACAGGGAGGCCTGGCGTGCTGCGATTCATGGGGTCGCAAAGAGTCAGACATGACTGAGCGACTGAACTGATCTGATCTAATAATAAATTTGTTTTCTGTGTCTGTGGGTCTGTTTTATATATAAGTTCATTTGTATTATCTTTTTTTTTAGATTATGCATATAAGCAACATCTTATGATATTTGACTTTCTCTGACAGGCTGACTTCACTTAGTATAAAACAAGCAAATATGGCATCATTTTAGAAAACAAGCATGTATACGGTACTGTGTGGTGATATCAAAGTGAGTCAAAGTGCAGTCACTCAGTCGTGTCTGACTCCTAGTGACCCCATGGACTGTGGCCTACCAGGCTTCTCTGTCCATGGGATTTTCCAGGCAAGAGTACTGAAGTGGGTTGACATTTCCTTCTCCAGGGGATCTTCCTCACCCAGGGGTCGAACCCTGGTCTCCCGCAATGCAAGCAGATGTTTACCCTCTGAGCCACCAGGGGAACCCAGTGTGGTGATATAGTTCTGGCTTTTCTTTTTTTCTGCCTCTTTTGTTTCAGTATGACTTCTCCGTCTTGTCTTTGAAAACCTACCTCCATCTGTCTCCCAACACTATTGTTCTAGTTCCTCAGCTAATCTGCATTGAGAAAATAAAGCAGATAAGCCAACACATTAAGAATTATAATATAAATAAGAATCAGCAAATCATATGGTTAAGAGAACCTATCCCGGCACAACATTTACCACGTATGGCCAAATTAGTTGGCCTCTCAATGTCTCAGTTTTCTTGTCTGTAGAATGGGTAAATCAGAAACCATACCTTATTATGTTTCTGTGAGGATTAAATGAGAACTCTTAGAAAGGGCCAGGCACATAAAAAACACTAGATAAGTGTTTACTATTATTGTTGTTGCTGTTCTTAATTAGCACTAAAATAAAGCCTAATCAAATGAGAGATGTTATTGTAGTGGATCTGCAGAAGTAATTTGTGTTCTCAGAGGCCCTTCAATTTCATTTGGGGCCACATAAAAGAGTCCTAGGACTGAGATCTTGCAGCATAGCCTCAGGAGACTGGCTGACTGCTTTCTCCTTCAGCTCATAGTATGATATCTGAATCTTCCTGTCGATCAAGGATTCTTTTTATAAATTTATTTTTTATTGAAGTATAGTTGACTTACAACCTTATATTAATTTCAAGTGTACAGCACAGTGATTCAATATTTTTAAAAATTATACTCCATTAAAAGTTATTACAAAGTAATGTCTATAATGCCCTGTATTGTACAACATAACCTTGCTGCTCATCTATTTTGTACAGAGTTTGCATCTTTTAATCCCATACCCCTAGGCTGCCCCTCCTCACCCTCTCCTGACTGCTAATCACTAGTTTGTTTTCCATACCTACCAGTCTGTTTCTGTTTCACTATATATTCATTTTGTTTTATATTTTTAGATTCTACCTACAAGTGACATCATACAATGTTTGTTTTCTTTGTCTGACCCTCAAAGTCTATCCACGTTCTTACAAAAAGCAGAATTTCATTCTTCTCTGTGGCCGAGGAGTATTCCATCATATATGTATACCACATCTTCTTTATCCATTCATCTGTTGACGAACACTTGGGTTGCTTCCATATTTTGGCTATTGTAAATAATGCTTCTGCGAACACTGGGGTGCATGTATCTTTTCAAATTAGTGTTTTTATTTTTTGGCTATATACCCAAGAGTGGAATTGCTGGGTCATATGGTACTTCTATTTTTAGTTTTTTGAAAAAACTCCATACTGGTTTTTTTTTTTTCACAGTGGCTGTACCAATTTACATTCCCAACAGTGTACAAGCGTTCTTTTTTCTCCACAACCTCACTAATATTTGTGATTTGTAGTCTTTAAAAAAATTTTCTTTAAATTTATTTATTTTGGCTATGCTGGGTCTTTGTTGCTGCACAGGCTATTTTTCTAGGTGTGGTGAGCAGGGGCTACTCTCTGGTTGCAATGCGGGCTTTTCTTGTTGCAGATGATGGACTCTAGGGCTTGCGGGGGCTTCGGTAGTTGTGGCTCTTGGATTCTAGAGCACAGGCTCAGTAACTGTGGCATACTGGCTTAATTGCTCCACGGCATGTGGGATCTTCCCAGATCAGGGACTGAACCCATGTCTACTGCATTGTCAGGTGGATTCTTTACCACTGAGCCACCAGGGAAGCCTCTATTTGGGTCTTTTTGATGGCAGCCATTATGACAGGTGTGAGGTGACATCTCATTGTGGTTTTGATTTCTCTGATGATTAACAATGTTGGGGATCTTTTCACATGCCTTTTGGCCTGCTGAATGTCTTCTTTGAAAAAACGTCTATTCAGGCGTTCTGCCCATTTTTCAATCAGATTATTTATGTTTTGCTGTTGAGTTGCATGAACTGTTTACACATGCATTGGATATAACCCTTTATCAGTTATATCATTTTGAAATTTTTTTTCTGTTCAGTAGTCCTTTATATGGGGCTGAGCAATTTTAATGTAAAATACTAAGTGTGGGACAAATGTTACCAAATCAGGTGCCAATGGAAACTGTGGTTTGAGAAGAAGGACTGATGTCTCTCATCGTGGTGAATATTAACCAAGGGATGAATGCAGAGATCTTACCTTTGCCCTGGTCCTGCCTTGTGATCCTAAGCTGTTTCTAGCCCCCAAATCTTCAGTCTCCTTGTGCTGTGTGCAAACCAGACCACAAGCCACTTAGAGACCAAATGGTGACAGCCGGCACACCAGCACACATTGGGGGTCATTCCCAGGGGACTTCTGCATGCTGCAGGGCACAACCGACCCTTGGCTGCGGATGCTCACGGGAAGTTTCAACATGATCTACGTAAATCCCAATCCGGTATACTACCAACCTGCTGACAGCTGTTGCTTGGCAGGCACTGGCTCAACCCACTTCCAGAAGTGCTTTAACAGCACTTTGCCGGCACTTCCTATTTAGGTGGGGAGGCAGGGCAGCAGAGATAGAGGCAGCAGGCTGACTGGATCTGAGTGTCCCAAATGGGTCACTTGTGGCTGGGCCCAGAAATGAGTGTGCGTGACCTGTACTTTGGGTAGCCTCGCTCTCCTCCCCACACACCCCATGCTCACACGCAGGCAGTGTGACAGTGAGGAGACGTCTTCCCAAACACTGACTCACTTCAGAAATCAGGCTTGTGGTACTTTATGAATGTGTGTGGAATGTCAACTCTGTGTAGATAAGTCTGTCTTGTTGTATTTTTTTAAGTAATTTTTTTTAATTAAAAATTTTTTTAAATTATTTTTTAAAGTAATTTTAAACTGAACATCAGAAACTATGTATTCATAAATAATACTTTTTAAAATACAAGATAGTATTGCCATGAGCTGTTGCAGGAATCAATGTAATCATATTAACTAAGAATCTGTCTAATATTATCTTTTTAGACACACTAACATCTTCATGATTGCTCACATACATTCATATACACATTTGTAAATTGTGTTTATGTACATGGTCCCATCACTTCATGGCAAATAGATGGAGAAACAGTGGAAACAGTGTCAGACTTTATTTTTGGGGGTTCCCAAATCAGTGCAGATGGTGACTGCAACCATGAAATAAAAAAACATTTACTTCTTGGAAGAAAAGTTATGACCAACCTAGACAGTATCTTAAAAAGCAGAGACATTACTTTGCCAACAAAGGTTCATCTAGTCAAGGCTATGCTTTTTCCAGTAGTCATGTATGGATGTGAGAGTTGGACTATAAAGGAAACTGAGTGCTGAATAACTGATGCTTTCAAACAGTGGTGTTGGAGAAGACTCTTGAGAGTCCCTTGGACTGCAAGGAGATCCAACCAGTCCATCCTAAAGGAAATCAGTCCTGAATAGTCACTGGAAGGACTGATGTTGAAGCTGGAACTTCAATACTTTGGCCACCTGATGTGAAAAGCTGACTCATTGGAAAAGACCCTGATGCTGGGAAAGATTGAAGGCAGGAGAAGGGGAAGACAGAAGATGAAATGGTTGGATGACATCGCTGACTCAATGGGCATTGAGTTTGAGTAAACTCTGGGAGTTGGTGATGGACAAGGAGACCTGGCATGTTGCAGTCCATGGGTTGCAAATAGTCGGACACGACTGAGTGACTGAACTGAACTGAACATGATTATATATCATACTATGCATTTTGATTTCTCATCTTTCCCCTTATAAACATTCTTTCATTCATGCCTAGTACTAACTCCCAGACAAAATGTGCTTTTAAGGATTAATGTTGAGTAATATCAGAAAGTTATAACCCTGAAATATTAGCTTATTAGAAAATAAAAGTTAGTGATTTTTTACTTAGCATTTGGCTTCATTTCAATCCTGGGTTAGTGTACTAACCAGTGTACTTCTAGCTGGGTTTGAAATATTACCTAAAATTATATCTCTTATTGATTATTACATTCGGTCATACATTACTGTCACAACTGTTAAGCAAGAACCTTGATTTGCTTTCCTTAAGTCAGTTTAATTTTCTGGCAAGTCACTAAACTGTACTTTCCTAGACAGGAGTGTCTTTCTATCTTCCTTACTCCAATGCCTATCACATAGAAGAGCTTAATACACATTTCCCGAAGAAATATCCCCAAATCCTGCTTCTCAGTGTCAGTTTTGAGCTTGGGAATAATGATAGCCTTGGAAAAGTAAACTTAAAAGTCCGAACCCTTAAAATCGGTGTGAAATATCCCAAAGTAAGTTTCCCATGTACTTCCCCCACAGGGCTTATCTTTTCTCATTTTTATGGTTTGCCTCTGGATGCCCCAAAGAAGCTACCATAACTGTACATGCCTATTTTCACCCTTTCATCAAACTTTTGCTAAGTTGATGAAGAGTCCTCTCGTCCCTTAGTAGCAACTGTGGTACATTTTGGAATTTCCAAAACCCATCAGACTCCCATGGTATGCCTGAGACAGGTGTGCACGTGAATGAAATTAGCAACCCTCGGCTGCAGCCACTAGTGTATTGCAAACCCTGACAAGGCAGAACAGGAAGAGATGGATGTCGACTGGATGCCAGTCCATCCCTTCGGGCTGGAGAATGCTCTAATAACAGTGTGTGCTCAGGAATGTCCGACTCTGCAACCCCAGGGACTTTGGCCTGCCAGGTTCCTCTGCCCAAGGAATTTTCCAGGCAAGAATTCTGGAGTAGGTTGCTATTTCCTCCTTCAGGGGATCTTCCCGAGCCAGGGATCAAACTCACATCTTTTGGCAGGTGGATTCTTTACCATTAGTGCCACCTGTGAAGCCTAGAGAATACTCGACTACAAGGAATAGAATGGGTCTGTTCAAGGCCACAGTGGACAGTGCGCTCTTCCGTCATTTGCTACATGATCCAAACTTCTAGTAGTAGACTCAGAAGCAAATATGCAGAACCTCCCAGTAATGGGTGCACATGACTCTGACAAAACAGGTACATTTAAAGATCTTGTTATTTATTCTCCCTAAAAGGTTGTTTCACATGACATGATAATAAAATTGATATCAACAGTTTGGAACAGTCATGGGTGAATAAGGGAATGGGATATTTAAAATTTATCAAATGGATTGAATGCATGAAAATTTGTTTTTTGCGGTTGTGGAAGATTAGCTTCAGAGAGAAAGATCCTCTACTGAGCACATATGTTATGCTCTAAGGGACATTGTCTATTCATATACTTACTAAAGCTCTTGTCTGCTGAATTTAAATAACAAACATCAAAAAATCTTTTCAACAGGTAAACTATTGTAACTATTTTATCTGTTTGCAGCACTTTTACATTCATAATGTAACACAAAAATATTCCTCTCTCTTTTCTCCTCTCTGTCACACAAATATGAAACAGAAAAAGCAACAATAACATGTATAATTTTTACTGGATTATTCTCTAATTTAGATGACTGAATTGTACACAATTTAATGATTACAAAGTACCCAAAATACTGCTAAAGTCAAATCTTAAAGTTTTCCCCCCACATCTGTCTTCCATGGTGGTCTAACTAGATACTTGCCCACTGTGATTGTTGACAGAAGGTTCTTACATTTTTGGAGAAACCACAGTTATAGTTCTAGTTAAGAACTCTCTCTCCTCATCATCAAGCCTAGGCAAGTTTCCACAGACTGTATTTTTTCCTGTTTGTCCCCACCAAGAAATCCTTTAAGGGAACAGGAAAAATTCAAGAGTCCCCTTTGCAAATTGTAAGTAATCAATCAAAACTCCTTTAAAAATTCTGATTAGCACAGGCATAAGTCGTATAAAAAGTAGACTTGTGGAAACTGAAACTGGAAAGGAATTGAGTTTTCTTCTCATCCTTTAGCACAAAATTCTGGGTTTACAACTTTTAAAATTCTATTATGAAAGTAAGATAACCATGTTACAAAAAATCAAAAATAATGCAAATATTAATTTGTGATCCCAATGGTTAATTCCATAACCTTTTTTTCTTTGGATTAAAAAATACAAGTTTTTAGGGAATTCTTTGGCAATCCAGTGGTTAGGACTTGGCACGCTCTGTGCCAGTGCCCTAGGTTTGATCCTGGGTCAGGGATCTAAGATCCCTCAAGCCAGGCGATATGGCTAAAAAAAAAAAAGAAAATACAATTTAAAAAATCACATCCAATTAAAAAACACAAATAGTCATAAAATAAAAGAATAGGAACACAGCATATGCACGCAACTGAAATATTTTCAAAAAGACAGTTGACAGCTGTTGAAAGTGAAAGTCGCTCAGTCCTGTCCAACTCTTTGTGACCCCATGGACTGTATAGTTTGTGGAATTCTCCAGGCCAGAATACTGGAGTGGCTAGCCGTTCCCTTCTCCAGGGGATCTTTCCAACCCAGGGACTGAACCCAGGTCTCCCAACATTGCAGGCAGATTCTTTATGAGCTGAGCTACTAGGGAAACCCTATTGACAACTACTGCTTTACAGCAAATAAAAGATCTCATCAGCAAGCTAAAAAATGAGGAGTTCATTCCCTTCTTAAAAAGTCATAGTCAAACCAGCACAATTGTCAGGCACACAGATGCTAGAGTCAAAGTTTCTGGTTCTAAAGCTTAACTTTGCTACAGAACCCTTCCCATAATCTTGGACAGGTCACCATGGTTTCCTTACCTGTCAAATGACAATACTCATTGTACCTAGTTTGCCATGGCTTGCTGAGTTAATAATAGGAAATATTGAGGAAAAATCCTAGAATATAATATGTAATATTATAGGAAATCCTAGGGAAAATCTAATAGGGAAAATCCTAGAATTCTAGGAAAAATCTAGAATATAATACATAATGAATAGTGGTATAAGATGAGCTTACATGTCATTGTTACTATTCTTCAGTTTCTGATCGAACCTGCGTCTCCTACATTGTAGACAGACACTTTACCTCCTGAGCTACCAGGGAAGTCCATTTCTTCAGTTTCTAGTATTTTTAAAATAAATATTGACCACAATGAAGAATAATTGTATTACTAGTTTCTGAAAGTTTCATTAAATAATAATGAATGGTAAATTTCTTTTTCAATTTGGAAACCAAATTTAGTAAATCTCTTAGACTATTATTATAAGCTATATTTCAGGATTAAAACCCTTCCCCGTAAGGGAGCATATAAGTTTCTGTGTTTTGTACTATCATTTGGAAAGTGGATGCTATCACACTGCTGCTGCTGCTAAGTCGCTTCAGTCGTGTCCAACTCTGTGCAACCCCATAGATGGCAGCCCACCAGGCTCCCCCGTCCCTGGGATTCTCCAGGCAAGAACACAGGAGTGGGTTGCCATTTCCTTCTCCAAGGTATGAAAGTGAAAAGTGAAAGTGAAGTCGCTCAGTCGTGTCCGACTCCTAGCGACCCCACGGACAGCAGCCTACCAGGCTCCTCCGTCCATGGGATTTTCGAGGCAAGAGTACTGGAGTGGGGTGCCATTGCCTTCTCCCAGGAGGTGGAAATGTTGCACTCAGAAAGTCCATTCTGGATGACTGCAAATGTTACTAATGGGAAGAAATTCTAGTGTATCTAATTTCATCACTGATAAATCTATCAGTCACAACAGGCCTGCATTGGGACTAAGTCTAGGAATCTTACATGCAAAATATTTTTGCTTACTTCTGTGGTCTACAACTTGAGAACCATTATTTTATCATTTAGGATTGATAAGGCAGCCAGTTTCCTGCCCTAGACATTTTGTCAGATAAAATCAGGTTTTATCAGATTTCATCTTAGTTTATCACAAAACACTCCTGGTTTTCTTTTAACCTACGTCATGATGGTAATCTTCTCTGTGCATGAAATATCGAAGATTCTCACTAGATCACCTGTGATAAGATGTGTGACTAGTTTCTCACGCAAAATATTTAAGTTTTGAAATTATTTCCTCTTTCCTCCAGGAGAGTATAAATAAACTTTTCCTGTGTGACTGTTTGGTTTTCTTCAAAGTATGTTAGATCATAATTATCACAGCCATATTCTCTATTTCAAGTAGAGAAGCGGCTGCCTATCACTTAACTTAGCAGAACTTTTTGTTCAGATTTCCAGATAAGACACAATATTGGCTTTAAAAATGAAAAAGGGCAGGCTGTTTCCCACAGAGTCCACCGGTGTTCATAGGATGAGAAACTGGCCCCCGTGTTGTCTGATAAAAAAGGAATTCCCAGCATGGAGCTATTTTTAGTTCATCTGATGGAACATCAGTGCCCATCCACATTTCCTTAACATGTTGTGCTACATTCTCCCTCCTAGCATTCCAGGGTTCATTTATTACCCAAAGTAACAGGGAGAAGTCACTTAAGAGTCTTCTCTCCCAAGGAGAAATGAAAAGCTGTTATTATTTTACTAACACATGTTTCTCTTTCTGCAGCCAATACAGAACAATATTTGTATCTCTACTAAAAATGATCACACACACTGAGAGATGGACAATCCCTTCCAGAATATTTAATTTGTTTTGTGACTGTAACATCAGTATGTTTAAATTACATGTTTATTTCTGTCTACATTTTGGATGAGCTCCTAGTGACTAAAAATAGAAGTTTGTGTTTACTTTGCTGCCTTGATTTCTTGACTAATGGTTAGTTGTTGACTTCTTTATACAGTGAGATCTTGGATAAAAACAATATGCTCTCTCTTAAATAGAACACAAAAACAAGTAAAGAAAGAAATATTTTATAAAATCTATTAAGCAAAACTTTGGCCAAAATATAATCTGATTTGCCATAAATTAGAAAGATTGTAATAATAACCATTGTTCTTGAATATTATTTTTAATATCTCTCCCCCTTCTCAAATACACAATTTTGACTTAATAATAGTTAATCATTTGACCAAAACTAGATTTCTTGCTCATGTACAGACATTTAGCAAATTCACAGGTTAATAATACAGATGGAAAGAAACAATTCTGGATAATCTCCCTTTGATTAAAACAACTTTTATCACAGCTCGATATCCCTCTCATTTTACATAGTTTCTAAGATTCTATTAAAGTTATTTGTCAGAAAGAAAATCTAGATTAGAGGTAAGAGTAGTTGAAAATATATATAGAGAATAGGATTGAATTGCATAGAATAGAATAAATGTTGGAGAGGTGCATGCTTATGTATGCTTGTGTGTGTGTGTGTGTGTGTGTGTGTGTATGAGATACCATATAGGATCATATAATAAAACACCATTCTTTCTTTTTTTCTTTTGCAAGTCAATTTTTATTTTGTTTGTTTTGCTAATGGATAACTGGAGGTATCACATTACCATGATACTCAGTATTTTGATTCATTTAAAAATGTTATATTATGGTATGTGCTGCTGTGTTGAATCGCTCAGCTGAGTCTGAGTCTTTTGCAACCCCATGGACCGTAGCCCACCAAGCTCCTCTGTCTGTGGGGATTCTCCAGGCAAGAATACTGGAGTGGGTTGCCATGCCTTGCCCTCCTCCAGGGGATCTTTCCAAACCAGGGATCAAACCCTGGGTCTCCCTCATTGCAGGCAGATTCTTTACTGTCTGAGCCACCAAGGAAGCTCAAGAATACTGGAGTGGGTATCCCATCCCTTCTCCAGGGGATCCTCCTGACCCAGGAATTGAACTGGGATCTCCTGGGCTTCCTTGATAGCTCAGTTGGTAAAGAATCTGCCTGCAGTGCAGGAGACCCTGGTTCAGTTCGTGGGTTGGGAAGATCCACTGGAGAAGGGATAGGCTACCCACTCCAGTATTCTTGGGCTTCCCTGGTGGCTTAGCTGGTAAAGAATCCGCCTGTAATATGGGAAACCTGGGTTCAATCCCTGGTTTGGGCAGATCCCCTGGAGAAGGGAAAGGCTACCCACTCCAGTATTCTGGCCTGGAGAATTCCATGGACTCTATAGTCCATGGGGTCACAAAAAGTCTGACACAACTGAGCCACTTCCACTTTCATTTTCTCCTGCATTGCAGGATTCTTTACCAGCTGAGCTACCAGGGAAGCCCATGGAAAATTGTAAACACATACAAAATAGAAAAAGTGGTAAAATAAATCATCGTATTCTCCTTAGTTATTTACTACTACTTATTAATCCATGACCCTATTTCCTGAGAAATCTGTATGCAGGTCAAGAAGCAACAGTTAGAACTGGACATGGAACAACAGACTGGTTCCAGATTGGGAAAGGAGTACATCAAGGCTGTATATTGTCACCCTGCTTACTTAACTTATATGCAGAGTACATCATGAGAAACTCTGGGCTGGAAGAAGCACAAGCTAGGATCAAGATTGCCAGGAGGAATATCAATAACCTCAGATATGCAGGTGACACCACCCTTATGGCAGAAAAGCAAAGAAAAACTAAAGAGCCTCCTGATGAAAGTGAAAGAGGAGAGTGAAAAAGTTTTCTTAAAACTCAACATTCAGAAAACTCAGATCGTGACATCCGGTCCCATCACTTCATGGCAAATAGATGGGGAAACAATGTAAACAGTGACAGACTTTATTTTCTTGGGATCCAAAGCCATGAAATTAAAAGGTGCTTGTTCTTTGGAAGAAAAGCTATGACCAACCTAGACAGCATATTAAAAAGCAGAGACATTTACTTTACCAACAAAGGTCCATCTAGTCAAAGCTATGGTTTTTCTAGTAGTCATGTATGGATGTGAGATTTGGACTATAAAGGAAGTTGAGCACCGAAGAACTGATGCTTTCGAACTGTGGTGTTGGAGAAGACTCTTGAGAGTCCCTTGGACTGCAAGGAGATCCAACCAGTCCATCCTAAAGGAAATCAGTCCTGAATATTCATTGGGAGGACTGATGCTGAAGCTGAAACTCCAATACTTTGGCCACCTGATGTGAATAACTGACTCATTGGAAAAGACCCTGATGCTGGGATAGATTGAAGGAAGGAGGAGAAGGGGATGACAGAGGATGAAATGGTTGGATGGCATCACCGACTCAATGGACATGAGTTTGAGTAGCCACTGGGAGTTGGTGATGGACAGGGAGGCCTGGTGTGCTGCAGTCCATGGGGTCGCAAAGAGTCAGAAATGACTGAAAGACTGAACTGAACTGAACTGATTGAACCCATGACCCATTATTATTTATCTATACCCATTTCCAGTTTTCCCCATCCAATTATCTGGTGCAACTAAGACACTTTTGTAAAATTAGGAATTTGAAGGGTGAATATCATATAATGCTACACCCACTGAGTTGCCAAAAAAGTCTACTAAAATCTATAGATCTGAGGTTTAAATTTAGAAATTTTCAGTTGCATATTTTTCATTCTAAAACAGTTGACCACCCAGTTTTTAAAAAGAAGAGTTTCAAAATACTGCAAAAGTGAAATGATTCATAAAACAAAATCTGTACAAAGTAGAAATAAATAAAAAAAATTAAAATACATGTTTATTTTAAAAGCACATATGTTTTACATTAAGGGGAAGGTGTAACTTTGTCAACCGTCTTTTTTTCTCAAATATTCAGGGTACATTTTTATCACATTGTGCCAACATTCAAATGTCAGTGGTTCATTACTGTAAAAAGAGAATCTTATTCAAATGACTAATAAGGAAGTAAAAATTCTAATCTCTTCCTAGAGTCTTGGGGAAACAAAGTCTATTTTATGGCTTCAAGATCATTGCTAGGAAGATTTTTAGGTGTTCTTTTAGGGTTCTTTCTTGAATTCTTCACAGGAATTAAACATTTTTTTTTCTGACTGAGAAATGTTACCTAAGAGAAAATCAGTTTTCAATTGTTATGACTCCTTAAAGCATGTAACATCTCTTTTGTTGACAATATCCTTCCCAATTCTTCCCCAGCATCTGTGAGTATCAAACGTCTCTGTTTTGATTCAGACATAGAGTATTATAATTTTCATATTAAAAAGAACATATTTGATTCCCCACAAGAATGGACCTCTCCTGGGGATATACTGACACTTTGTCAGATGTGTTAATCCCAAGGAGGATGTCAAGAGGGACACACTTGCCTCTGAGTCCCTACTGAGGGTTAGAAAAACATCCTGGCCTGTTCCTTTGTAGCTTATTAGTTTCCTGAGCTAAGTTAGGGATTAGGACGAGAGGTGTGGCTGGAATCCCTTCCTGAAGATTGTGATTCTGAGACTCAGAGGACTCAAGACCCAAGTTTCCCACAGCAGAGCCAGAAAAATAAATAAATAATAATTAGACCTGTACCTCTGACATTTAGCCACTCCTGTGGTATTGTATCTTGGGCTTGATATATTTTGTTTTCCTAGTTTAGGCTGTAAACTGCTTATCAGTTCAGTTCAGTTCAGTCGCTCAGTTGTGTCCGACTCTTTGTGACCCCATGAATCGCAGCACACCAGGCCTCCCTGTCCATCACCAACTCCCGGAGTTCACTCAGACTCACGTCCATCGAAGTCAGTGATGCCATCCAGCCATCTCATCCTCTGTTGTCCCCTTCTCCTCTTGCTTATAGCTAAGAGCAAATATTTTGTTCCCACTAAATACATACATATTTTCTGAACTCTGCAGATAATAAAAATAATAATCATATCCTCAAAGTCAACTGAGGCTGTATGGGCCTTCTTCTTGTGACATAATCTGTAGAACAAGGTGTTCTTATACATGATTCAAAAGAGACTGCTGCTGCTGCTGCTAAGTTGCTTCAGTTGTGTTCGACTCTGTGCAACCCCATAGATGGCAGCCCACCAGGCTCCCCTGTCCCTGAGATTCTCCAGGCAAGAACAATGGAGTGGGTTGCCATTTCCCTCTCCAATGTGTCAAAGTGAAAAGTGAAAGTGAAGACGCTCAGTCATGTCCGACCCTCAGCGACCCCTTGGACTGCAGCCTTCCAGGCTGCTCCATCCATGGGATTTTCGAGGCAAGAGTACTGGAGTGGGGTGCCATTGCCTTCTCCGTCATAAGAGACTATGAAGGAATAAATCTGTGGATTTTGTCAGAAGGAGAATTTGTGCTCAAGATTTCATTAACCAAACTATTTTTATTGACATGTTCTTATTATAGCAGAATTAGGAAGGAAGGGCTTCAAGTTGGCAGGAGTTTACCTGTTCAGGTCAACAAAGAAATAGGCACCTATAATGTGCTACAGCAGACAGCAGAAGCTGGTGGGCTTAGAAATGTAGTCTAGTCTTTTATTTCTCATTTTTTTCTCTATAGCTGGATCTCATCTAATTTAAAAAATAAAATCTCACACTCTGAGGGAAAGTATTTCTGGGGCTCTGAAATTCAACAACTGTGTCCAGACTTCAAACCTACCAGTTGTGAAGTCAGAATCTTAGCTTCCGTAAGTGAGCCTGGTTCTGTATGCATGTATGGCAGAGTGTAACAGGTGTTGCAGTGATGTATACAAGGTACACGAAGGGGCTGAGACACACACAGTGGCTTCTCTTGTTTTCAAGCAGCAAGCACGGCTGAACCCCAAATCCACTTCCAAGATGGAAGGAACTCAAATTCTCTGTACCTCTTTTTTTTAAATTTATTTTAATATATCTGACTTATTCGTGTATTTGGCTTCACCAGCTCTTAGTTGCTGCATGCAAGATCTTTAGTTGCAGCATGCAAACTCTCAGCTGTGGCATGTAGGATCTAGTTCCCTGACCAGGGATGGAACCCAGGCCCCCTGCAATGAGAAGGTAGGGTCTGAGCCATTAGACCACCTGGGAAGTCCCTCTCTGCACATCTTAAAGAGCTCAAGAAGTCATTCCTTTTGAACGATATAGTCCACAGTCTGAGCAGAACTAAATATTGAATAAAATAAACCAGAGTAGTAGTTAGCATAGAAATTCTGAAAAGATTACTTGGTATTATTATACTTAAGAGCATGACTTATCCTAGGCAGAATTAAGAAATTACTTTGGCTTATTTTCTTCACCTTCCCATTTCCTTTTCGGGTTTCCTTCACAATTCATACCCCAATCTCTCAGAGCTTCTTTCTCTATCCTAACACTGTTAAGTGGCTAATTCTAGTGGGAAGTAATGCTTTTCTGAGGTGTTGGCTTATATTGGTTAAACCTCTATTAGCTGAACAGCTGCTCTACATTTTAATAGAGGGTCTCTAGAACACACATTTGCGGGTTCTGGGAATTAGGAAGTGGACGTCTTTGTCTGAGGAGGGGCGTGTCAGTATTTGGCATGCCACAGTCATTTCCTGATGAAACACAGGTTTACTATGATCATTGTTACCTTTTTCTCTTTACCTATTCAATTACTCCCTCCCCCAAATTTTCCTTTTACCTTTGGTCCAAATTCTACACTCCTTCATAAATTCATTCCTCAAGGGTTATCAAGCATCTACTAATCTACCAAAAGCCAGGCCTTGCATTCTGTGTGGGAAATACAAAGTTGAACATAGAGTAGTCCCTATTTTTTGAGAATTCGTAGAGGATGGGGGATTGTTGTAGAGACAGTAAAGTTCACTGTGTTACTTTCTCAAGGTTTCCAGTCACCGTATAGGTTAGGAAATGTAGGCAGTCGTGAAATGTGCCACTTCTGGACTGTGGTAACTTGTGGGTAACTTTTACCTGTGCCATTAGGTACAACTACAAAACTATGGACTTCCAGCCTGAGTTCCTGAGAGACTATGTAACCGAGCTTCCTGAAAATGTGTATGGAACATGAAATGTAGGAGAAGCAAGATTTTTTGCTGTGTTGAACTGTTGAGATTTGAGACTTTTTTTGTAATTATCAGATACAGCCTGTTTGACTCTAACTAATACAGAAAAAGGTTTATGTAGTCCTCTATGGTTCCAAATAGGAAAAGGAGTACATCAAGGCTGTATATTACCACCCTGCTTACTTAACTTATATGCAGAGTACATCATGAGAAATGCTGGGCTGGAAGAAACACAAGCTGGAATCAAGATTTCTGGGAGAAATGTCAACAACTTCAGATATGCAGATGACACCACCCTTATGGCAGAAAGTGAAGAGGAACTAAAAAGCCTCTTGATGAAAGTGAAAGAGGAGAGTGAAAAAGTTGGCTTAAAGCTCAACATTCAGAAAACGAAGATCATGACATCTGGTCCCATCACTTCATGGGAAATAGATGGGGAAACAGTGGAAACAGTGTCAGACTTCATTTTGGGGGGCTCCAAAATCACTGCAGATGGTGATTGCAGCCATGAAATTAAAAGACCCTTACTCCTTGGAAGAAAAGTTATGACCAACCTAGATAGTATATTCAAAAGCAGATACATTACTTTGCCAACAAAGGTTTGTCTAGTCAAGGCTATGGTTTTTCCTGTGGTCATGTATGGATGTGAGAGTTGGACTGTGAAGAAGGCTGAGCACCGAAGAATTGATGCTTTTGAACTGTGGTGTTGGAGAAGACTCTTGAGACTCCTGCAAGGAGTCTGGACTGCAAGGATTGCAAGGAGATCCAACCAGTCCATTCTAAAGGAGATCAGCCCTGAGTGTTCTTTGGAAGGACTGATGTTGAAGCTGAAACTCCAGTACTTTGGGCACCTCATGCGAAGAGTTGACTCATTGGAAAAGACTCTGATGCTGGGAGGGATTGGGGGCAGGAGGAGAAAGGGACGACAGAGGATGAGATGGCTGGATGGCATCACTGACTCGATGGACATGAGTCTGAGTGAACTCCGGGAGTTGGTGATGGACAGGGAGGCCTGGTGTGCTGCGATTCATGGGGTCGCAAAGAGTCGGACACCACTGAGCCACCAAACTGAACTGAACTGATGGTGTAGTGCAACAGTGTAGCTAATAGTTGGAAGTAGAAAACTCTAAGAAACACAGAGGGAACATTTGAGGTGGTTCTTAAAGGGGAACAGAAAGCCTGAGATGGGTAAGGTGTGAAAATAAGCATTTCCTCCACAGAACAGAGTGCACACACGAAGGCTTGAGAGTCTGAGAGAGTCCAGTCTATAGGGAAGGGTCACAACTTCTGAGGGAGTGAGATGGAGACCAAAGGCTAGGATTGGTGGGTGGAGGGACTTGAATGGCATTCTAAAGAATTTTGCTTTCATTTTATAAGCTAGAGGTTCTCTAAAAGCCTTTTTAAATTAAAAAAAAAATTCTTATTGCAGTATGGTTGCTTTACTTTGTTGTGTTAGTTGCTTCTATAGAGCAAAGTAAATCAGTTGTATGTCATATATTCACTTTTTGTCACCACAGAGTAGAATTTCATGTGCTATATAGTAGGTTCTCATTAGCTATCATGTCTTTTATACATTGTAGTGTATATATGTCGATCCCAATTTCCCCCTTGGTGTCTGTACATTTGTTCTCTACATTTTAATAATTATGTTCCTTTATTTCTGCTTAAAATAATACTACAAGTGCATTATATAAAGTTGGAAAGACAGAAAAAGAAATGAAAAATTATAATAATATTTATACTGTCACACTGGGCAAGAACTGTTCATGCTGCTTTTGTTCTTCCTTCCTTCAAATATACATGTGTGTATGTGTGTACACATACATACACATGGACACATAAACGCATATATATGTGCTTGATTTTTTTCCTTAAAAAGTGGGATCATGTTATATAGGCACTATTTTGTTTTTTAACCTTTCCAACTAAAATTCTCAAAAAAAAAAAACAAAACTCTCAGTTTGGGCTGATTAAGTTTCAGTGACAAAAGGATATAATTTATTTAGCTATTTGGCATATAGGAGAAATCCACTGTTATAGAAAATCTCATTTTAAGTAGATATATAAAAATTAGTTTTATTGAGGAACAATTCATATTGAATGAGATTTACCCATTTTAAGTGCACATTTGAGGAGTTTTGACAAATGTATGCAGTATGTATGAGAACCCCATGAACAGTATGAAAAGGCAAAATGATAGGATACTGAAAAAGAAACTCCCCAGGTCAGTAGGTGCCCAATACGCTACTGGAGATCAGTGGAGAAATAACTCCAGAAAGAATGAAGGGATGGAGCCAAAGCAAAAAGAATACCCAGCTGTGGATGTGACTGGTGAAAGAAGCAAGGTCAAATGCTGTAAAGAGTAATATTACATAGGAACCTGGAATGTCAGGTCCATGAATCAAGGCAAATTGGAAGTGGTCAAACAAGAGATGGCAAGAGTGAACGTCGACATTCTAGGAATCAGCGAACTGAAATGGACTGGAATGGGTAAATTTAACTCAGATGACCATTATATCTACTACTGTGGGTAGGAATCCCTCAGAAGAAATGGAGTAGCCATCATGGTCAACAAAAGAGTCCGAAATGCAGTACTTGGATGCAATCTCAAAAACAACAGAATGATCTCTGTTCGTTTCCAAGGCAAACCATTCAATATCACAGTAATCCAAATCTATGCCCCAACCAGTAACGCTGAAGAAGCTGAAGTTGAATGGTTCTATGAAGACCTACAAGACCTTTTAGAACTAACACACAAAAAAGATGTCCTTTTCATTATAGGGGACTGGAATGCAAAAGTAGGAAGTCAAAAAACACCTGAAGTAACAGGCAAATTTGGCCTTGGAATAGGGAATGAAGCAGGGCATATACTAATAGAGTTTTGCCAAGAAAATGTACTGGTCACAACAAACACCCTCTTCCAACAACACAAGAGAAGACTCTATACATGGACATCACCAGATGGTCAACACCGAAATCAGATTGATTATATTCTTTGCAGCCAAAGATGGAGAAGCTCTATACAGTCAGCAAAAACAAGACCAGGAGCTGACTGTGGCTCAGACCATGAACTCCTTATTGCCAAATTCAGACTTAAATTGAAGAAAGTAGGGAAAACATTAGGCCATTCAAGTATGACCTAAATCAAATCCCTTATACAGTGGAAGTGAGAAATAGATTTAAGGGACCAGATCTGATAGAGTGCCTGATGAGCTATGGAATGAGGTTCGTGACATTGTACAGGAGACAGGGATCAAGACCATTCCCATGGAAAAGAAATGCAAAAAAAAAAAAATGGCTGTCTGGGGAGGCCTTACAAATAGCTGTGAAAAGAAAAGAAGCGAAAAGCAAAGGAGAAAAGGAAAGATATAAATATCTGAATGCAGAGTTCCAAAGAATAGCAAGAAGAGATAAGAAAGCCTTCTTCAGTGATCAGTGCAAAGAAATAGAGGAAAACAACAGAATGGGAAAGACTAGAGATCTCTTCAAGAAAATCAGAGATACCAAAGGAACATTTCATGCAAAGATGTGCTCGATAAAGGACAGAATGGTATGGACCTAACAGAAGCAGAAGATATTAAGAAGAGATGGCAAGAATACACAGAAGAACTGTACAAAAAAGATCTTCATGACCAAGATAATCACGATGGTGTGATCACTGACCTAGAGCCAGACATCCTGGAATGTGAAGTCAAGTGGGCCTTAGAAAGCATCAGTACGAACAAAGCTAGTGGAGGTGATAGAATTCCAGTTGAGCTATTTCAAATCCTGAAAGATGATGCTGTGAAAGTGCTGCACTCAATATGATAGCAAATTTGGAAAACTCAGCAGTGGCCACAGGACTGGAAAAGGTCAGTTTTCATCCCAATCCCAAAGAAAGGCAATGCCAAAGACTGCTCAAACTACCGCACAATTGTGCTCATCTCTCACGCAGTAAAGTAATGCTCAAAATTCTCCAAGACAGGCTTCAGCAATATGTGAACTGTGAACTTCCTGGTGTTCAAGCTGGTTTTAGAAAAGGCAGAGGAACCAGAGATCAAATTGTCAACATCCACTGGATCATGGAAAAAGCAAGAGAGTTCCAGAAAAACATCTATTTCTGCTTTATTGACTATGCCAAAGCCTTTGACTGTGTGGATCACAATAGACTGTGGAAAATTCTGAAAGACATGGGAATACCAGACCACCTGACCTGCCTCTTGAGAAATCTGTATGCAGGTCAGGAAGCAACAGTTCGAACTGGACATGGAACAACAGACTGGTTCCAAATAGGAAAAGGAGTACGTAAAGGCTGTATATTATCACCCTGCTTATTTAACTTATATGCCGCATACATCATGAGAAATGCTGGGCTGGAAGAAACACAAGCTGGAATCAAGATTGCTGGGAGAAATATCAATAACCTCAGATATGCAGATGACACCACCCTTATGACAGAAAGTGAAGAGGAACTAAAAAGCCTCTTGATGAAGGTGAAAGTGGAGAGTGAAAAAGTTGGCTTAAAGCTCAACATTCAGAAATGAAGATCATGGCATCCGGTCTCATCACTTCATGGGAAATAGATGGGGAAACAGTGGAAACAGGGTCAGACTTTTTTCTGGGCTCCAAAATCACTGCAGATGGTGACCGCAGCCATGAAATTAAAAGACGCGTACTCCTTGGAAGGAAAGTTATGACCAACCTAGATAGCATATTGAAAAGCAGAGACATTACTTTGCCAACAAAGGTCCGTCTAGTCAAGGCTATGGTTTTTCCTGTGGTCATGTTATGGATGTGAGAATTGGACTGTGAAGAAGGCTGAGCACTGAAGAATTGATGCTTTTGAACTGTGGTGTTGGAGAAGACTCTTGAGACTCCTGCAAGGAGTCTGGACTGCAAGGATTGCAAGGAGATCCAACCAGTCCATTCTAAAGGAGATCAGCCCTGGGATTTCTTTGGAAGGAATGATGCTAAGGCTGAAACTCCAGTACTTTGGCCACCTCATGTGAAGAGTTGACTCATTGGAAAAGACTCTGAATCTGGGAGGGATTGGGGGCAAGAGGAGAAGGGGACGAGAGAGGATGAGATGGCTGGATGGCATCACTGACTCGATGGACATGAGTCTGAGTGAACTCCAGGAGTTGGTGATGGACAGGGAGGCCTGGCATGCTGCGATTCATGGGGTCACAAAGAGTCGGACATGACTGAGTGACTGATCTGATCTGATCTGATGCAGTTGTGTAACTGCCAGCACAATCAGGATACAGAACATTTTTTATCACCACCCCAAAGCACCCTTGTGCCCCTCTGCACCACCATTTGCTATGTCTTTCCATGAAATAGTAAAGCATCTTTTCCAACCTGCAGGCACATGGGCTTCTTGCACACACATTCATCTCAAGTGCTCTGGAGAGTGAATGCCTGACTCAGTGAAGTGCTTAATATGGCACCCAGATATTTAATTCTGTGAGTGCCATGTAAATTACATATTTTCAAACTCTTATATATTTTTCACAAGTGTGAACCTACATTTATGTCTCATGACCGCCCAGAGTCTACACCTTACCATAGGGTTCAACTCGGTGTTGTACATTCTTAGGTGTCTACATGCTTTAATGAAACTCTGTCAAGACATTTTTATTAATGCAGAAATAGATAACTACAAAAGCACTATTTCAGTTACTTAGATCTTTCTTCCTTTTTTTTTTCTGTTTCCAAATTTACTGATAACTATCTTCTCTTTAAGTTTCTCAAAATGGCATCCAAAACATGTCATTCTTTAGCCCCGTTCTCATTCCACAATTTTCCTCTCAACCCTTTGCTTACTCTTTATTTTTTTTTTCTTTTGAAACTTATTGCATTGAATACTTAAGTCGTTAACATGTCATTTTTAAAAACAAAACCATTCAAAATTATATGTTTACTTTTGTTATTAATTTCTTATTTCATTTTGTATTACAGTGAAAGGATATGTTTTTCATATTTTCTTGTTTGGAAGGATTATCGATAGTTTCATTGTGGCTTTAAATAAAATTAATGCTTGAAAATGCTCAAACGATACTAGAAAAGGAAATGAATTCTAAATATTTGTAAGATATAATCCATATCAATAGTTTTCCTTTTATTAATAGAATCAAATAAGTTAACATTTTTATATTAAATTAAACGTTAATTTAAACTCATTCTGCTATTTAAAACTCTACCCATTTTATATTTTTTAAGTTAATTGAAACAAAATACATATAGAAAAGTGTATAAATAGTAAGTAAAAGTTTCAATAATTAACACAAGTAGAACACAGCAATGTAACCTCTATCTAGGTCAAGAAATGGCTCCCTGTGCCTTTTATATCTACATGATTTGTCAGACCCTGGAAGATGTATGGATTTACTGTTCCTAAACCATTGTTCAACATGGAAATGCTCAAGCCCCTCCCAGGAGCTACTAATCTCAATTGGTAGTACATCTGAAATCTGGGAAGTTCTGGGGCACAATTCAGGAACAGATGTTTTTCTTCCTGAATTTTAACTGTTCTGATTTATCTCCATATTCAAACCTTCACCAAATGATGCATATTTTCTGAAAGCTGTGTTTCTTCAAATAATTTATGCTACCACACCCTTAGATTGAGAGCTTATTACTTCTTGCCTATACTAGAATGCAAACTCCTCACACCATCTCCAAAATTACCTCCCCCCCCAAAAAAAAAGAAAAGTTGAGTCCAGTTAATCCCTTCTTGACTATTTAATGCCAATTCAGTTCAGTCGCTCAGTCGTGTCCAACTATTTGTGACCCCATGAATTGCAGCACCCCTGGCCTCCCTGTCCATCACCAACTCCCAGACTTCACTTAAACTCACATCCATCGAGTCGGTGATGCCATCCAGCCATCTCATGCTGTGTTGTCCCCTTCTCCTCCTGCCCCCAATCCCTCCCAGCATCAGAGTCTTCTCCAAAGAGTCAACTCTTCACATGAGGTGGCCAAAGTATTGGAGTTTCAGCTTTAGCATCATTCCTTCTAAAGAACACCCAGGACTGATATCCTTTAGAATGGACTTGTCAGATCTCCTTGCAGTCCAAGGGACTCTCAAGAGTCTTCTCCAACACCACAGTTCAAAAGCACCAATTCTTAGGCACTCAGCTTTCTTCACAGTCCAACACTCACATCCATACATGACCAATGGAAAAACCATAGCCTTGACTAGACGGACCTTTGTTGGCAAAGTAATGTCTCTGCTTTTCAATATGCTATCTACGTTGGCCATAACTTTCCTTCCAAGGAATAAGTGTCTTTTAATTTCATGGCTGCAATCACCATCTGCAGTGATTTTGGAGCCCAGAAAAATAAAGTCTGATACTGTTTCCACTGTTTCCCCAACTATTTCCCATGAAGTGATGGGACCAGATGCCATGATCTTAGTTTTCTGAATGTTGAGCTTTAAGCCAACTTTTTCACTCTCTTCTTTCACTTTCATGAAGAGGCTTTTTAGTTCCTCTTCACTTTCTGCCATAAGGGTGGTGTCATCTGCATATCTGAGGTTATTGGTATTTCCGCTGGCAATCTTGATTCTAGCTTGTGTTTCTTCCAGTCCAGCGCTTCTCATGATGTACGCTGCATATAAGTTAAATAAGCAGGGTGACAGTATACAGCCTTGACGAACTCCTTTTCCTATTTGGAACCAGTCTGTTCTTCCATGTCCAGTTCTAACTGTTGCTTCCTGACCTGCATACAGGTTTCTCAAGAGGCAGGTCAGGTGGTCTGGTATTCCCATGTCTTTCAGAATTTTCCACAGTCTATTGTGATCCACACAGTCAAAGGCTTTGGCATAGTCAATAAAGCAGAAATAGATGTTTTTCTGGAACTCTCTTGCTTTTTCCATGATCCAGCGGATGTTGGCAATTTGATCTCTGGTTCCTCTGCCTCTTCTAAAACCAGCTTGAATATCTGGAAGTTCATGGTTCACGTATTGCTGAAGCCTGGCTTGGAGAATTTTGAGCATTACTTTACTGCGTGAGAGATGAGCACAATTGTGCGGTAGTTTGAGCATTCTTTGGCGTTGCCTTTCGTGGGATTGGAATGAAAACTGACCTTTTCCAGTCCTGTGGCCACTGCTGAGTTTTCCAAATTTGCTATCATATTGAGTGCAGCACTTTCACAGCATCATCTTTCAGGATTTGAAATAGCTCAACTGGAATTCTATAACCTCCACTAGCTTTGTTCGTACTGATGCTTTCTAAGGCCTACTTGACTTCACATTCCAGGATGTCTGGCTCTAGGTCAGTGACCACACCATCTTGATTATCTTGGTCATGAAGCTCTTTTTTGTACAGTTCTTCTGTGTATTCTTGCCATCTCTTCTTAATATCTTCTGCTTCTGTTAGGTCCATACCATTCTGTCCTTTATCGAGCACATCTTTGCATGAAATGTTCCCTGGTATCTCTAATTTTCTTGAAGAGATCTCTAGTCTTTCCCATTCTGTTGTTTTTCTCTATTTCTTTGCACTGATCACTGAAGAAGGCTTTCTTATCTCTTCTTGCTATTCTTTGGAACTCTGCATTCAGATGCTTATATCTTTCCTTTTCTCCTTTGCTTTTCGCTTCTCTCCTTTTCATAGCTGTTTGTAAGGCCTCCCCAGACAGCCATTTTTCTTTTTTGCATTTCTTTTCCATGGGGATGGTCTTGATCCCTGTATCCTGTACAATGTCATGAACCTCCGTCCATAGTTCATCAGGCACTCTATCTATCAGATCTGGTCCCTTAAATCTATTTCTCACTTCCACTGTGTAATCATAAGGGATTTGATTTAGGTCATACCTGAATGGTCTAGTGTTTTCCCTACTTTCTTCAATTTAAGTTTCTCAAAATGGTATCCAAAACATGTCATATTTGGGCCTATTCTGCATCCACAAATCTCTCCTCAGCTCTTTACTTACTCATCATTCCTCAAATACAACTTTTTCAAGTTCCTCAAAGTGGTACTCTATGCCTACCAATATTTGGGCCCATGTTCCTTCTATTTATTTCTCTTTTCACCCTTTATTATAAATCAAATCATACAACTTGTTCTTCCTCAACAGCAACTGAACTTATTCACCGTTCCACCTGGAACGTCTTTTCCCTCTCTTCATTTTTTACTTTGAATCCTTTCACGAAAAACTCCCCAGTCAACACCACCTTTCCCATTCCCAAGTGAGAATTAGAATTCCACTTTCACCTAAGTTTTTACTATCAGACTTGAATGAGTGTTCAACATGACCCAGCCTCTTCCTGTAACTGAGGCCACTAATTGTTACTTGTAGTCCAACTCCATTTACATTTCTAAAACCTTAAACTTGTGGAAGGTCTGGGCTCCAAGGTCATCCTTATTGTCATCCAAAATTACTTTGTGACTCAGTTTTGGAAGTGAGGTGTGGTATCCTTCTGGGAACCATAATTTCCACTAATGTAAATTAGGTTCCAATCTTATTAAACTTATATGCAGAGTACATCATGAGAAACGCTGGGCTGGAGGAAGCACAAGCTGGAATCAAGATTGCTGAAAGAAATATCAATAACCTCAGATATGCAGATGACACCACCCTTGTGGCAGAAAGTGAAGAAGAACTAAAGAGCCTCTTGATGAAAGTGAAAGAGGAGAGTGAAAAAGTTGGCTTAAAGCTCAACATTCAGAAAAGTAAGATCATGGCATCTGGTCCCATCACTTCATGGCAAACAGATGAGGAAACAGTGGCTGACTTTATTTTTCTGGGCTCCAAAATGCAGCCATGAAATTAAAAGATGCTTACTCCTTGGAAGGAAAGTTATGACCAACCTAGACAGCATGTTAAAAAGCAGAGAGATTACTTTGTCAACAAAGGTCCATCTAGTCAAAGCTATGGTTATTCCAGTGGTCGTGTATGGGTGTGAGTTGGACTATAAAGAAAGCTGAGAACCAAAGAATTGACACTTTTGAACTGTGGTGTTGGAGAAGACTCTTGAGAGTCCCTTGGACTGCAAGGAGATCCAACCAGTCCATCCTAAAGGAGATCAGTCCTGTGTGTTCATTGGAAGGACTGATGTTGAAGCTGAGGCTCCAGTACTTTGGCCACCTGATACGAAAAGCTGACTCATTGGAAAAGACCTTGATGCTGGGAAAGATTGAGGGCAGGAAGAGAAGGGGATGACAGAGGATGAGATGGCTGGATGGCATCACTGACTCAATTGACATGGGTTGGGTGGGCTCCAGGAGTTGGTGATGGACAGGGAGGCCTGGCTTGCTGTGGTTCATGGGGTTGCAAAGAGTCGGACATGACTGAGCAACTGAACTGAACTGAACTTGCTACTGATATTCAGAGTCCTAATACCTCTGTTTACCTGCAGGGTCACTCCTTGCTGTTGCCAAACTCACTCCTACCTAAAAGTGTCCTGAAGGCTCATCTGCAAATCACACCATACAGGCTGAGTCCCTTCTTCTGAGAGACCTCCATCTGGCTGATAACTGCCTTCCTAGCTCCCTAGGCATTGGCTTTGGGAGAATGGGAACCTTGAGTACAGGCCAGGTGATGCTAGTCCTGCAGGTACACTCTGTATTGTCTGATTGATTTAAAGGAATATCTTTCCGGAGCTCATATGGAGCATTATAATGTATTTTATACACCACTACTTTCTTAATTTATTTTTTTTGAAGGATAATTTCTTTACAGAATTTTCTTGTTTTTTGTCAAACCTCAACATGAGTCAGTCATAGGTATACATATCTCCCCTCCCTTTTGAACCTCCCTCCCATGTCCCTCCCCATTTCACCCCTCTATGTTGATACAGAGCCCCTGTTTGAGTTCCTGAGCCATACAGCAAATTCCCATTGGCTATTCATTTCACATATGGTAATGTAAGTTTCCATGTTACTCTCTCCATACATCTCACCCTCTCCTCCCCTCTCCCCATGTCCATAAGTCTATTCTCTATGTCAGTTTCTCCATTGCTGCCCTGTAAATAAATTCTTCAGTACCATTTGTCTATATTCCATATATGTGCAATAGAATATGATATTTATTTTTCTCTTTCTGACTCACTTCACTCTGTATAATAGGTTCTAGGTTCACACACCTCATCAGAACTGACTCAAATGTGTTCCTTTTTATGGCTGAGTAGTATTCCATTGTGTATATGTACAACAGCTTCTTTATCCATTTATCTGTCGATGGACATCTAGGTTGCTTCCATGTTCTACCTATTGTAAATAGTGCTGCAATGAAAATGGGATACATGTGTCTTTTTCAATTTTGGTTTCCTCAGGGTATATGCCTAGGAGTGGGATTGCTGGGTCATATGGTGGTTTTATTTTTTAAGTAATCTCCATACCGTCTTCCATAGTGGCTGTATCAATTTACATCCCCACCAACAGTACAAGAGCATTCCCTTTTCTCCACACCCTCTCCAGCATTTATTGTTTGTAGACTTTTTGATGATGGCCATGGCACCCCACTCCAGTACTCTTGCCTCGAAAATCCCATGGACGGAGGAGCCCATAGGCTGCAGTCCATGGGGTCACTAAGAGTTGGACACGACAGCGATTTGACTTTCACTTTCCACTTTCATGCATTGGAGAAGGAAATGGCAACCCACTCCAGTGTTCTTGCCTGAAGAATCTCAGGGACTGGGGAGCCTGGTGGGCTGCCATCTATGGGGTCACACAGAGTCGGACATGACTGAAGCGACTTAGCAGTAAATCTGTCTGGGGTGAGGTGATAACCTCATTGTAGTTTTGATTTGTATTTCTCTAATAATGACCAACATTAAGCATCTTTT
Organism: Bos grunniens; assembly: GCF_055505025.1. Lineage (NCBI taxonomy): Eukaryota > Metazoa > Chordata > Mammalia > Artiodactyla > Bovidae > Bos > Bos grunniens. The sequence continues at coordinate 53,442,165 of NC_141176.1, forward strand.
CATGTGTTTGTTAGCCATCTGTATGTCTACTTTGGAGAAATGTCTGTTCAGGTCTTTTTTCCATTTTTTGATTGGGTTGTTTGTGTTTCTAGAACTGAGTTGTATGAGTTGCTTGTATATTTTGGAAATTATTCCTTTGTCAGTTGTTTCCTTTGTTGTTATTTTCTCCCATTCTGAGGGTTATCTTTTCACCTTGCTTATAGCTTCCTTTGCTGTGCAAAAGCTTTTAAGCTTAATCAGGTTCCACTTGTTTACTTTTGTTTTTATTTCCATTACTCTAGGAGGTGGGTCATAGAGGATTGTACTTTGATTTATGTCATCAAGTGTTCTGCCTATATTTTCTTCTAAGAGTTTTGTAGTTTCTGGTCTTATATTTAGGTCTTTAACCCATCTTGAGTTTGTCTTTGTGTATGGTGTTAGATGCCAAAGAATGCTCAAACTACCACACAATTGCACTCATCTCACACGCTAGTAATGCTCAAAATTCTCCAAGCCAGGCTTCAGCAATATGTGAACTGTGAACTTCCAGATGTTCAAGCTGGTTTTAGAAAAGGCAGAGGAACCAGAGATCAAATTGCCAACATCCACTGGATCATGGAAAAAGCAAGAGAGTTCCAGAAAAACATCTATTTCTGCTTTATTGACTATGCCAAAGCCTTTGACTGTGTGGATCACAATAAACTGTGGAAAATTCTGAAAGACATGGGAATACCAGACCACCTGATCTGCCTCTTGAGAAATCTGTATGCAGGTCAGGAAGCAACAGTTCGAACTGGACATGGAACAACAGACTGGTTCCAAATAGGAAAAGGAGTTTGTCAAAGCTGTTTATTGTCACCCTGTTTATTTAACTTATATGCAGAGTACATCATGAGAAACGCTGGACTGGAAGAAACACAAGCTAGAATCAAGATTGCCGGGAGAAATACCAATAACCTCAGATATGCAGATGACACCACCCTTATGACAGAAAGTGAAGAGGAACTAAAAAGCCTCTTGATGAAGGTGAAAGTGGAGAGTGAAAAAGTTGGCTTAAAGCTCAACATTCAGAAAACGAAGATCATGGCATCTGGTCCCATCACTTCATGGGAAATAGATGGGGAAACAGTGTCAGACTTTATTTTTCTGGGCTCCAAAATCACTACAGATGGTGACTGCAGCCATGAAATTAAAAGACGCGTACTCCTTGGAAGGAAAGTTATGACCAACCTAGAGAGCATATTGAAAAGCAGAGACATTACTTTGCCAACAAAGGTTCGTCTAGTTAAGGCTATGGTTTTTCCTGTATCATGTATGGATGTGAGAGTCGGATTGTGAAGAAGGCTGAGCGCTGAAGAATTGATGCTTTTGAACTGTGGTGTTGGAGAAGACTCTTGAGAGTCCCTTGGACTGCAAGGAGATCCAACCAGTCCATTCTGAAGGAGATCAGCCCTGGGATTTCTTTGGAAGGAATGCTGCTGAAGCTGAAACTCCAGTACTTTGGCCACCTCATGCAAAGAGTTGACTCATTGGAAAAGACTCTGATGCTGGGAGGGATTGGGGGCAGGAGGAGAAGGGGACGAGAGAGGATGAGATGGCTGGATGGCATCACTGACTTGATGGACGTGAGTCTCAGTGAACTCCGGGAGTTGGTGATGGACAGGGAAGCCTGGCATGCTGCGATTCATGGGGTCACAAAGAGTCGGACGATCTGATCTGATCTGATGGTGTTAGATAGTGTTCTAGTTTCATTCTTTTACAGGTGGTTGACCACTTTTCCCAGCACCACTTGTTAAAGAGATTATCTTTTCTCTATTGATTATTTTTGCCTCCTTTATCAAATATAAGGTGTCCATAGGTGCATGGATTTATCCCTGGGCTTTCTGTTTTGTTCCATTGATCTATATTTCCATCTTTGTGCCAGTACCATACTGTCTTGATGACTGTAGCTTTGTAGTATAATCTCCAGTTCCATTATTCTTTCTCAAAACTACTTTGGCTATTCAGGGTCTTTTGTGTTTCCATATGAATTATGAAATTTTTTGTTCTAGTTCTGTGAAAAATGCCATTGGTAATTTGATAGGGATTTGCATTGAATCCATAGATTACATTTGGTAGAATAGTCATTTTCACAATATTGATTCTTTCTACCCAGGAAGATGGAATATTTCTCCATCTGTTCCTGTCATATTTGATTTCTTTCATCAGTGTCTTATAATTTTCTGGGTACAGTTCTTTTATTGGCTTAGGTAAGTTTATTCCTAGATATTTAATTCTTTTTGTTGCAATGGTGAATGGGATTGACTCTTTAATATCTCTTTCTGATTTTTCATTGTTAGTGTATAGAAATGCAAGTGATTTCTGTGTGTTAATTTTGTATCCGCAACCTTACTAAATTCACTGATTAGCTCTAGTAGTTTTCTGATACTATCTTTAGGGTTTTCTATGTACAGTATCATGTCATCTGCAACACTGAGAGTTTTACTTCTTCTTTTTGTATCTGGATTCCTTTTATTTCTTTTTCTTCTCTGATTGCTGTAGCTAGGACTTCCAGAACTATGTTGAACCATAGAGGTGAAAGTGGACACCCTTGTTTTATTCCTGATCTTAGGGGGAATGCTTTCAGTTTTTCACCATTGAGAATTATGTTTGCTGTAGGTTTATCACATATGGCCTTTACTATGTTGAGGTATGTTCCTTCTATGCCCATTTTTTAAAGAGTTTTCATCATAAATGGGTGCTGAATTTTGTCAAAGGCTTTTTCTGCATCTGTTGAGATTATCATATGGTTTTTATCTTTCAATTTGTTAATATGATGCATCACATTGATTGATTTTCACATATTGAAGAATCCTTGCACCCCTGGAATAAATCCAACTTGATCACAGTGTATGACCTTTTTGATGTATTGCTGAATTCTGTTTGCTAAAATTTTGTTGAGTATTTTGCACCTATATATTTTTGAACATATCAATAATGTTCATTATTGATATTGGCCTGTAGTTTTCTTTTTTTGTGTTGTCTTTGTCTGGTTTTGGTATCAGGGAGATGGTGGCCTCGTAGAATGAGTTTGGAAGTGTTCCTTCCTCTGCAATTTTTTGAAAGAGTTTCAGAAGTATAGGCATTAGCTCTTCTATAAATGTTTGATAGAATTCTCCTGTGAGGCCATCTGGTCCTGGGCTTTTGTTTTTTGGGAGACTTTTGATCACAGCTTCAATTTGAGTGCTTGTAATTGGGCTGCTCATAATTTCTATTTCTTCCTGGTTCAGTCTTGGAAGTTTGAACTTTTCTAATAATCTGTCTATTTCTTCCAGTTTATCCATTTTATTGCCACATAACTGTTCATAATAGTTTCTTATGATCCTTTGTATTTCTGCATTGTCTGTTGTAACCTCTCCTTTTTCATTTCTAATTTTGCTGATTTGATTCTTCTCTCTTTTTCCCTTGATGAGTCTGGCCCAAGGTTTGTCAATTTTGTTTATCTTCTCAAAGAACCAGTGTTTAATTTTATTAATCTTTACTATTGTGTCTTTCATTTCTTTTTCATTGATTTCTTCTTGGACCTTTATGGTTTATTTTCTTCTACTAATTTTGGGGTTCTTTTCGTTCTTTTTCCAGTTGTTTTAGGTGTAAAGTTAGGTTGTCTATTCGATGTTTTTCCTGTTTCTTGAGGCAGGATTGTATTGCTAAAACTTCCCACTTAGAATTGCTTTTTCTGCATCCCATAGGTTTTTGAGTTGTCATGTTTTCATTGTCATTTGTTTCTAGAAATTTTTTGATTTCCCTTTTCATTTCTTTAGTAACCTGTTAGTTATTTAGAAACATGTTGTTTAATCTCCATTTGTTTGTGTTTCTTACAGTTTTTTTTTTCCCCTGTAATTGATATCTAGTCTCATAGCATTCTGGTTGGAGAAGATGCTTGATGTGATTTCAATTTTCTTAAATTTACTGAGGTTTGATTTTTGACCCAAGATGTGGTCTATCCTGGAGAATGTTCCATGTGTACTTGAGAAGCAGGGATATTCTTCTGCATTTGGATGGAATGTCCTGAAGATATCAACGAGGTCCATCTCATCTAATGTATAATTTAAGATTTGTGCTTCCTTATTAATTTTCTGTTTTGATGATCTGTCCATTGGTGTGAGTGGGGTGTTAAAGTCTTCTACTATTATTGTGTTACTGTTATTTCTCCTTTTATGTCTGTCAGTGTTTTTCTTATATATTGAGGTGCACCTATGTTGTGCATCAGTTTATTTCAGTTGCTCAGTCACATCCGACTCTTTGCGACCCCATGGACTGCAGCACGCCAGGCCTCCCCATCCATCACCAACTCCCAGAGTTTACCCAAACTCATGTCCATTGAGTCAGTGATGCCATCCAACTACCTCATTCTCTGTCGTCCCCATCTCCTCCTGCCCTCAAGTTTTCAATGTTGTGCATAGATATTTATAATCATTATGTCTTCCTCTTGAATGGATTCCTTGATCATTATGTAGTCCTTCCTTATCGCTTGTAATCTTTATTTTAAGGTCTATTTTGTCTGAGGGTTGCTACTCCAGCTTTCTTTTGCTTCCCATTAGCATGGAATATATTTTTCCATCCTCTCACTTTCAGTCTATATGTGACTTTAGGTTTCAAGTGGGTTTCTTTTGCATCCATTCAGCCATTCTGTGTCTTTTAGTTGGAGCATTTAATCCATTTACATTTAAAATAATTATTGATATATATGTTCCTGTTCCTATTTTCTTAATTGTTTGGGGTTGATTTTGTAGATCTTATTTCTCATCTTGTATTTCTTGACTATGTAAGTCTCTTTAACATTTGTTGTAAATAAAGCTGGTTTGGTGGTACTGAATTCTCTTAACTTATGCTTATCTGAAAAGCTTTTTATTTCTCCACCAATTTGGAATGAAATCCTTGACAGGTACAGTAATCATGGTTGTAGATTTTTCCCTTTCAGTACTTTAAATATATCCTGCCATTCCCTTCTGGCCTGCAGAGTTTCTGCTGAAAGATCAGCTATTAAGCATATGGGGTTTCCCTTGTATGTTACTTGCTGTTTCTCCCCTGCTGCTTTTAATATTCTTTCTTTGTGTATAGTCTTTGTTAGTTTGATCAGTATGTGTCTTGGCATGTTTCTCCTTGGGTTTATCCTATATGGGACTCTTTATGCCTCTTGGACTTGATTGACTATTTCTTCTTCCATGTTAGGGAGATTATCAACTATAATCTCTTCAAAAATTTTCTCATATCCTTTCTTTTTCTCTTCTTCCTCTGGGACCCCTATAATGCAAATGTTCTTGCATTTGACATTGTCCCAGAGGTCCTGAGACTATCCTCAGTTCTTTTCATTCTTTTACTTTATTCTGCTCTTCAGAAGTTATTTCTACCATTTTATCTTCCAGCTCACCAATGAGTTCTTCTGCTTCAGATATTCTTTTGTTGATTCCTTCTGGAGTAGTTTTAATTTCAGTAATTGTGTTGCTTGTCTCTGTATGTTTATTCTTTAATTATTCTAGGTCTTTGTTAATTGATTCTTGCATTTTCTCCATTTTGCTTTCAAGATTTTTGATCATGTTTACTATCATTTTTCTGAATTCTTTTTCAGGTAGTTTGCCTATTTCCTCTTCATTTATTTGGACTTCTACGTTTCTAGTTTGTTCCTTCATTTGTGTAGTATTTCTCTGCCTTTTCATTATTGCTATTGTTTTTAACTTATTGTGTTTGAGGTCTCCATTTCCCAGGCTTCAGGGTTGAATTTTTTCTTCCTTTTGGTTTCTGCCCTCCTAAGGCTGGTTCAGTGGTTTTATGTAAACTTCTTAAAGGGTGAGATTTGTGCTGAGTTTTTGTTTGTTTGTTTGCTTGTTTTTCCTTTGATGGGCAAGGCTGAATGAGGTGGTAATCCTGCCTGCTGGTGATTGGGTTTGTATTTTTGTTTTGTTTGTTGTTTAGATAAGGCATCCTGCACAGGGTACAATTGGTGGTTGGGTGACACTGGGTCTTGTATTCCAGTGGTTTCTTTTGTGTGAGTTCTCACTATTTGGTACCACATAGGATTAGTTCTCTGGTAGTCTAGGTTCTTGGAGTCAGTACTCCCACTCCAAAGGCTCAGGGCTTGATCTCTGGTCAGGAAGGAAGATTCCACAAGTGGCTTGTTATGGCATTAAGTAAGATTAAAGCAAATATCCAAAAATGAGAAACTAAAGAGAACCCCAGACAAATGGAAATTACAAAATCAGGCAAATAATAATTAAAATAATGGAATATACACATACACATATACACCCATGAGCAAAGTCAAAACAGTCCAACAAAAATAAGGTACAATAGATTGACCCAGCAAACAAAGGAAATAAAAAATTATATTTACCAGTTAAGAACGAAATTAACTAAAGCACAAACTGGAAAAGAAAACTAAAGCAAGCTGCCAAGTGGGGAATAAAGCAATGAAAGTAAAACTAACAAATATGTTGAGAGGAAAGGAAAGAAAGAAAAGAAATAAAGAATAGATATGCAAAGTTAAATAGAGGTAGATGAAGATTTACATACATTAAAGATTAACTGCAAGTGGAAAAAAGGCAGTAGAAAGCAAACAAAGAATAAATGTACAAAAAATATAATAGGTTAAAAAAATTAAAAGTTAGAACTATAAAAAAGAAAAAAGAAGAAAAAATGGAAGAAGATAGACAAAATGAGAAAAAAAAAAAAAGGAAAACTACAGAGAACTGCAAAGGCCCAACATAGAGGCAGAAGTTTATAACAACAATAAAAAGTGTGACTGAATATACACATATACATATACACCCATAAGCAAAATCAAAACAGTCCAACAAAAATAAAGTACACTAGATTGACCCGGTGAACAAAGTGAACCAAAGATTATGTCTACCAGAACAAAACTAACTAAAGTACCAACTGGAAAACAAAAGTAAAGCAAGGTGACTGTTGGGAAATAAAGCAATGCAAATAAAACTAAGAAATATGTTGATAGGAAAGGAAAAAAAGAAAAGAAAAAAAGAATAGATATACAAAGTTAAAGAGAAGTAGATAAAGAAGATTTACATACATCAAAGATTAACTGCAAGTAGGAGCATCAAACAAAGGAATAAGTGTAGAAAAAACAATAATTGGTTTAAAAAATTAAAAATTAAAATTAAAAAAGGGAAAAGAAAAAAAAAAGCAAGCAAACAAAAAAACTCCCCAGAACTGCAAAAGTCCAACACAGAGGCAGAGTTTATAACAACAATAAAAAATGTGAGTGAGAAAAAAAAAAGAAAAAAAAATAGAGCAAAAGCTTAATTAAATTTCATAGTGCCAATAAAATTGACAACTACAACAAAGGGGGGAAAAAAAGAAAAAAATCCAAAAGAATCTACAGAACAATCAAAATTTAAGAATAATAAATGTTTTTCTTGAGTCACTGCTGTCAGAGTCCTTTCCCTTGCTGGGAGTCACAGTTCACCTCACCTCCCTAGGATGCCCTCTAACACTGTGCAGATCTCTGGACCTGCTGTGGGGGCAGCTCAGATTCTAATCTGGTCCTACTCCTCTGTATTCGTGCCTCCAATGTCCACAGCTATCAGAACTAGTGTGTGTTTTGTGTGTGTGTGTGTGTGTGTGTGAGCTCTCAGTGACCTTTTATATATTCCATAGACACAGAGTCTGCCTAGTTGATCCTGTGGATTTAATTTGCAGTTTGTACAGCTGGTGGTTTTGGGTCTTCTTCCTTAGCCACCCTGCTCCTGTGTTTTAATTGTGGTTTTATTTCCACCTCTGCATGTGGGTCATCCACTGGGGTTTGCTCCTGAGGCTGCCTTGGAGAACTTGGGTTTGCCCCTGTGAGGGCCAGGTGTGGAGGTGGTGCAGCTGCTTGGGTCGCAGGGGTTCTGGCAGCACCAGAAGGAGCATCAGGTAGTCAGGGGAATTGGCGGCTAGGGCAGTAGAAATATAGTAGGCCATAGAAGGGTATGGCAACCAGTATTGGCCAATATGCTCCAGTATCCTTGCCTGGAGAACTCCCCCTCCCTGACAGAGAAGCCTGGCAGGCCACAGACTACAGGGTCGCAAAGAGTCAGATGCTACCGAAATGACCCTACATGCATAGGCGCAAGACTCTTTTGCCTGTGGCAGCTCTGCCCCAGTGAGAGTTGAGTGTGAAGGTGGCACAGCTGCTTGGCTTGCAGGGACCCTGGCAGCACCAAGTGTGCAGGGACACGAACTGCCTCTGCCTCTCCTCTATCAGAGTCTTTTTTGAGCCTCTTGTAGCTGGCCATCAGAAGGCCTCTTTGGCGAGTCTTTCTCCGTAGCTCTGCCCGTTCAGGCACTTAGAGGGCTCCCTTGCCTGGGGTCCTTCTCTGTTGTTCAGCATGTCAGGCACATAAGTGCCCCCTCACCACCTCCTCCTTTCGCCCCCCAGCTGGGGTCTTACTCTGTAGATCCGCGTGTCAGGCACTTAAAGGGGCACCCTGGGTGGGGTCCTGCTCTGTTGTTCGGTGCCTCAGGCTTTTGATGGGCCAGCTTCACTATTGTTCAGCTGTTGATACTGGCGTGTGGATGGAGAGAGAGGCTATGCTCCACCCTCTAAGGGTGACTCAGCACTACTGGCTTGCTTTCGTGGCTACCCGGCTTTCCTCCACAGGTATTTCTCACCACAATCTCTTCCCTCACACCCCCTCTATCAGTCTCTCCACACTCAACAGCAGCCTTCACCTGGGGATTGCTCCACAATTCCTAAACTCCAGCTCCTAGCCACTGCGCTGTTTGGGGTATGTATGGCTGCAGCAAGGACTGTCTGATTCTCATTCCATTTAGGCTGCCACAGATCAACTGTTTAGATCTGTGGCACAGATCTGTCTACTCACAGATCTGAGTAGACAATTGCCACAATGTGGGGATCAGATCCCTGCTTCAGTTCCCCCACCCACTGAGGGAGGTCCAGTCCTACTAACATTCCTGTTTTCCCCCTAGTTCATTCATCCTACTGAGTTTTGTGTGGGTCCATATATTCTTTTTTGCTGGTCAGGTATTCCTGTCCACTCAGCTGGTGTTCTGCATGTACTTCTGTGTCTGAAGGTGTATTCCTGATGTATTCATGGAGAGAGATGTACTCCACATCCACCTACTCCTCCGCCAACTTGTTCTCCAACACCGCACATACTTTTGTATTTTAGGGAAATGCAATTAACGTAATGCTAGATAAAAATGTTTTGAAAGCTTTACCTTGCTCAACAGATTCAAAGTCATGAGCTGTCTAACTATGGCTTTGAATGTCTCGATGCATAATGTCACAGTATTTAAAGTACGTCACTTTATTTTATCCATCTCTTGTTAAGAGGGAAAGTTGAGTGCCTCAAGAATTTGTAAGAATAAAGTATCTAATGTTCAGTTCAGTCAGTTTAGTCGCTCAGTCATGTCCAGCTCTTTGTAACCCCATGGATTGCAGCACACCAGTCTTCGCTGTCCATCACTAATTCCCAAAGCTTGCTCAAACTCACGTCCATTGAGTCGGTGATGCCATCCAACCATCTCATCTTGTCATCCCCTTATCTTCCTAATCTAATGTTCAGTGACTTTGAAATAGGTTTGTTTCCCCTAAAACATTCTTAGCCATAGACACACTGTCAGTTTTATATATATACATATATATATATATATAAATGTATATTTTAATGTATATTAAAGTTTTAAAAATACATTAAGGTTTGTATTCTTCCTTAAGTAGAATTCTTGAAAGGGCACTTGATGGGTTATAGTTTTGTTTTGAAAAGTCTGGCCATGTTAAATAGAATAGAAGAACAAATCAAAAATGAAAATTTAAGGTAAAAATTATGTGATTATTATCTAGCTACAACAACTGGAAAGAGAGAAAATACATACATTTCTCTTTCACTTTTTGATGTAGTAGAGGCAAAGTTCTTCACAATAAAATGAACCTAAAATCATACTAGATGGTAATCAACTCCCCCTCCCCACTCTGGCTCATCCCTAGTCATTGCATGGATGAAGCATACCCTCTTCTCAAACCTCCCATTAGAGGAGAGAGAAACATTTTATGTGTAGGAAGCAAAAAGTAAAGTTTTCTTCCTCTCTTATTTTCTTTTCTCTCCTATTGCCTCGTTGTCTCAGGGCCCAGGTGCTGTAACCAGCCCGGTGTTGTGTTCACCAGAACACTTTCTCTCCTGTTGCCTCATTGTCTCAGGATCCAGGTGCTGTAACCAGCCCGGTGTTGTGTTCACCGGAACACAGTGGTCTGTCATCACAAGGATCTGAGGCGTGTCCCTTCCCTAAAACAGCCTTCCCAGTGCCTGCCACGCACCACAGTCCTACCACTGGAGATTAATTGAGAGGGGCATATGTAAAACTCTCGATTTCCAAGAATAAGCTAAAATAATTGTATTATTTTTTTTTTTTTTTTATCTCTAGTACCTTGAGATCCTAAGATGTAAGACAGAGGCACTTTAAGTTGGCTAAGCAATAGAGCTGAAACACAAAAGAAAAGAAGACCCAGATGATACAAATGAACCTATGCACAAAACAGACATAGAAAACAGATTCATGGTTACCAAAGGGGAAAGCAGGGAGAGGGAGAAAGGAAGAGTTTGGAATTAGCAGATACAGACTACTATCTATTGAAAACCACAACAACATTGTCCTGCTGTAGAGCACAGGAAACTATATTCAATACCTTGTAATGCACTATAACAGAAAAAAACTGAAAAGTGATTCAGATACACACACACACATATATCATTCTGCTGTACATCAGAAACTAATACAACATTGAAAATCAACTATACTTCAATTAAAAGCCAAAGGCCTAGGTACTGTTCCACTGAGAAGGGCTTCAGAGAGAACATGCAGACAGAAAGGGTCTCAGAAGGACAAAAGCACCTCTTTCCTTCTTTCTTTCCTTTCGTGCTCCTTTCAGCCTGGTCTGAGTAGTGCTTAGTTGCTCAGCTATGTCTGACTCTTTGCAACTGCATGAACTGTAGCCCGACAGGCTCCTCTGTCCATGGAATTTTCCAGGCAAGAATATTGAAGTGGGTAGCCATTCCCTTCTCCAGGGGATCTTCCCGACCAAGGTCAAACTCGGGTCTCCTGCATTGCAGGCCGTTTCTTACCCACTGAGCGACCACCGAATCACTCCAGCACATTCAGGCTTTTCTCAGTCAGTGATTTTCTATCTTTGTAATTCTTTTGTCTTATTATCCATCTTTAATGAAAAAGTTCAGAGGATACAAAGAAACTCAATCCTATTATTTTTTTTATAGCTTGATATTTTAAATTATACTAATAGAAAAGAAGTCGGAGTCCATAATTACCTGGCAAAAAGCATGGGAGAGGAGACGAAGCTTTACCAAGCTTGTGTCAAAATATAATGTGCTTTGAAATTTCTAAAGATGGAAAATTACAGTGCATCTCACATAGCTTTATATCATTATAATAGCTGATTCTTTTCAAAATATGCTTTCTAAAGACTTCTTTTTAAGCACTTTTTCTTTAATGTCCTTTCAGAGCTCATACTGAGCATTATTATATATTTTATGGAACCTAGTATACTTCTCTGTCTCAGAAAAACATAATTGAATATAATGGAAATTGAACACTAAGTGAAAATTGTGGGAAAGTCTCATTTTTGTCCTGAAATGTGGAAGCTGCATGGTATATTTGATGCATTTATTGGCATAGTTAGTGCCCTATATTTCCAATTCTGAGTGTTTTACATTTATAATCATCACAATGACCAGTAAGGCAGGCACTGTTACTGTCCCACTTTACACAAAAGGAGACAGAAGGGTTGAATTGTTTCAGAACCACAGAGCTAGGGTTTGAACTTTCAAGCAGTACAGAATCATGGTCAGAAGCAGTATTTCATGTCATGTCTTTGGGACAACCTTGTGACTATGGAGAAAGGACTATTTGAGGATGAGTCTTATTTCATAAAGAGCTTCCTCTGAAGTGAACAGAAATGTGTTTTTCTATTTAACTCTATCAGTTCAGTTCAGTTCAGTCGCTCAGCTGTGTCCGACTCTTTGTGACCCCATGAATCACAGCACGCCAGGCCTCCCTGTCCATCACCAACTCCCGGAGTTCACCCAGACTCACAGGGAAAGGCAAAAAACAAAAATAATGGGCTGGAGTCTGTCATTATAGTCTCCGATATACGTGCTGATTTGTCACACTTCCCTGATGTTTCCTTAGTTCTTACATAAATATATATTAAACAAACAAACAAAATATGTATGTATAGTGGGATCCAAGCTTGGCTCTTTCAGCAGAGCCCTGTGCTGTGTTTTTTGTATGAACCTGGTGGAGGGGCTGGAGAACTTCCTGAGCAAGGACTCCCCACAGGTGGACAAGATACTTAGTTAAAAAAAAAAAAAAGCTTTGGCTTTCAGTGGAGAGGGACAATTCCAAATTTAGCAGGCAATCTGGCTTCATCCATTTATCTCCTGACTCAGGTGCTCATGCAGCCAAGCTCACATTCAACAAGGGAGGTGGGGCTGTTTCGGTAGGAAGTTTGTGAGACCAGAGCATGAGGAATACTTCTTTGGTTCTTCTTGATTTCTGGGAATGAGGTTCTCTCTCTGCTGGGTGCAGAAACCCATGTGACAGGATGATGAGTCTGGCACGTGCTACTGTGGGCACCTGCAGATGATCACATTGGTGGTGCTGCCCCGGGATGACGGCGGGCTGCCCAATCAGGGCTTCAGCAAGGACAACCTCTTGCTTCACATTATGTTTCACTTTACTAAAATAGACAGGCTCTTGGCTCCGGGACATTGGATTAGTATGGTGGTTAGAAGTGGTGGCTTTGGAATGAAAAGATGTACATTGGAATCCTGGATTTGCCATTTTCCATATATGTGACTACTGATAAGTCATTTAACCTCCACTTAATAAATCACCCCAAGCCTTAGTATTCTTATCTACAAAATGGGAATAGTGACAGTTTCTACTTCACACAATGGTTGACTTACATCAGGTACTGGCCAAGAGGCAGAATTGAGGATGGTATGTGGATAATGGAATAACTATTTAAATGAAAATATTTAACTATTTAAAATGAAAATATTTAAACATTTAAAATTCATTCTTATATATATGGCTTGTGGGCCATACATGCGATGGACCAGATTTGGCTGCTGGACTGTACTTTGTTGACCCCTTTATTAAATGAATGAATTACCTTAATGCCTGACACATCTAAGGACTAGTTCACATGACCACCATTATTACTTAAGGCTCTTTTACCTAAGTAGAGGGAATCTTAAAGGCTAATTCAAAGGCTGGTTAAATTATGAATGTTTTAATGACAGAGAATTTTTATTTTCTTAGCAATAGAACTCTCTTCCCTCAAATCTAGGCTGGGATTTTTCTCTTTTTTTTTGAATGATAGTTTTGATACAAGTTCTTAGAAACTCCCAAGACACAGTCTTAAGAAACAATAGATAACATAACTTTTAAGGTGGAAAAGAACAGCTAACTTCTGATTTCCTTTCCTTTTCTTTTTTTATAACTTGTTGGGGTTCCCAAACCAAGAGTGAAAGCCAAGTTGTTTAGTACAACAAGAAATAATATTGTGTGTATGTGTCTTGGCAGATGGAAGTAGAATTGAGGAGATGGAGAGAAACTTGGATTGGAAAGGGGCCTTGAGGAAAGAATACATGTAGATTAAATAAAAGTTGAAAAAGTTTACACTGAAAAAATTTCCCTGTTTTCCCCAAAAGTCACACTATTTGCTCATGTTTTGTTAAGCTGGATCTCTTTTAGGGTGAGAAAACAGAGAATGTGAGAAGGGTCTCATTATGGACACAGGGCAAAGCCACAGTCAAGGGTGGAGGTTGGTCACCAGTCTGATCTTCATGCAGTTTAGTTCATTTATGAGAACACAGGTTAGGAGTCAGATAGAACTGGTTCTAACTAAAATTCCAGATTTTTTTTTTTTTTTCAGTTGGCAGTACAAGTTGGGAAAGTTTCTTGACTTTCCTCAGTGTTAATAGCTTTATTTGAAAACTTACTTGTTTGCTTTAGGAATAAACGAAATAATGTCTATAAAGTATTTAGAACAGAATCTTCTAAGGATGTCCTTGAAGGGCTAATTATTATTATTATACATCTTGGTGTACACTGGAGACACTGCTGGTGGGGTTGCAGGTACTCAGGGCAAGAACCTCTGCTGTGGCAAAGGCTATGGACTCTGTTGGAGGAAGTCAAGGCAAGAAGAGGACAATGGCATAAAAGTCTTAGTGATGAATGCTTCTGCAACCCTTCTGTTAAAGTCACCCCCAAAGCACATGAGGACCTGTAGTCCTGGGCACTTGTGGAGCAGTTCCAAACAATCTTATAGGTGGGGTATTAGATAGAAGAAGCTCCATATCTAGACTTGGCTGATCACCCTGAAGTACTAGTGATGACCAATAGCACTTGTCTATTGAATCTTGAGGATTAGACAGTTCTCTGGGATTGGGGCATCCTATATATTGAAGAGAATTTAGCTGCATCCCTGGCTTCTACTGGAGAGATGCTAGTAGCACCTCCTCCAAGTGGGAGAACTGAATGTCTTACTAGCTAGGTAGCCTAATGTCCCCTGGGGAACAAAATCATCCCTGGTTAGGAACACCAATCTATGCAGACAGTTTTAATCTCCTCTAAGGATTTTCAGAAATAACTATACTGGGTGGACTTCATGGAAAACTAAAGGCCCTTCAGGAGCAGGTAGGGGACAAGCTGGTGAAATACAAATTACACTTACAGGATGCAAAAGCTGAAGGACATGCACACAGGAGTAAGACGTTTAGGGCTTTTGCAGCATGTGTGATTTCTTCTCTCAGTCTTAGCATAGAATTGAATCTTCTGAAGTATTTATAAACTGCTAAGTGTTAGCTTCTGAATGCCCAAAGTCCAGAGACCTTCTAGTACCACCTTTGGCCATGAAGGCATTTACATGTGCTGCTCCTTTTCTTAAAAACCTCCTCCCTGAGGACCAGTCCCACCCCCCGACCCAGCCTCCTTGTTTTGCTCTACCATAATACCTCGCTGATGGTTCATTTTATGTGTCAACTTGACTGGGTCACAAGGTGCCCAGATATTTGGCCAAGTACTATTCTGGGTGTTTTTAGATGAGATTAACATTTGAGTTGGGAGTAAAGCAGATTGTTTTCCCTAATGTGGGTAGGCCTCATCCAATCAGTTGAAATCTGAACCCACAAAATGGCTCTGTTTCAAGGAAGAGGCCACTCCTCTTGCCTGATTTGTTGAGATAAGACACTAGTCCTTTCCTACTTCTAGACTTAAACTGAAATATCCATTCCTTTTGGGTCTAGAGCCTGATAGCTTCCTAACTGGAATGTAGATTGGCTCTCCTGGTTCTCAGGCCCCCAGACATGGACTGGAACTACATTATTCGTTCTTGGGTCTCCAACCACCAACTTCAGGTTTTGGGACTTGTCTACTTCTAAAATCATATGAGTTAGTTCCTTATAGTGAATCTCTCTATATACACTAAGATGTGTGTTTGTGTGGTTATCTATGACTGCAAAAAAAATTATCTCCTGCATGGTATAACATTGATTATTTTCAATTAATGTCTTGATTTGAGTTTTATCAACTTCAACTGGTATATCTGACCTGGAAGCATTGTCCAGCAAGAAACTTCCAGCACAAAACTTCAAAAGCCACTTTTGACACTTTAATCAGTCACAGCTCCTTCTCCATACACTGCACAAATCTTTTTTGTGTATTTCAGCTGTGGTTTTATCTTTGTTGAAATAATAAAGTGTAATATGCCAAAAATGTTGCTTTTTTTCTTCCATCTTCAATATTAAAATGGCTACACAAAAATGAACCAATTTTGACAAGTCTTTTAATGCATGCTGATACGATAGCTATGATAATACAATCTAACAAAATTATTTTGGATGAAGTAAAAGACAACTAAATGCTACTACTGTCATCTTAGGGAAAAATCAAATGAAATTTTTGGCCCACTCAATATAATGTTCTTTTTCTGTAGAATCCTATTATACAACCCCTGCTCTTTCCTTGACCAACTTCTCTGCATCTTTCTTATCTCAGCTTAAATTTTATCTCTGAATATCCTTCCCTGAATCTTTAGATAGACTGCGTGTGTGCATGCTAAGTCGCCTCAGTCATATTCTACTCTTGATGAACCTGTGGACGCTGCCAGGCTCCTCTGTCCATGGGATTCTCCAGGCAAGAATGCTGGAGTGGGTTGCCATGACCTCCTCCAGGGGATCTTCCCGACCCAGGGATTGAACCTAAGTCTCCTGCAGCTACTGCATTGGCAGGCTGGTTCTTTACCCCTAGGGCCACCTGGGAAGCCCTTAGAGGGACTAGATACCACTTATTTGGACTCTAGCCACCTTAATGCTCTATTGCCTCCACTACAGTGAAGTTTCCTCAAGGAAGAAACAGTATCTTGCTCCCTTATGTAATCCTATGACCTAGCGTGGTGTCAATGGCACCCCACTCCTGTACTCTTGCCTGGAAAATCCCATGGACGGAGGAGCCTGGTGGGCTACAGTCCGTGAGGTCGCTAAGAGTTGGACACGACTGAGCAACTTCACTTTCATGCATTGGAGATGGAAATGGCAACCCACTGCAGTGTTCTTGCATGGAGAATACCAGGGACGGGGGAGCCTGGGGGGCTGCCGTCTCTGGGGTCGCACAGAGTCGGACACGACTGAAGCGAGTTAGCAGCAGCAGCGTGGTGTCTGGCGTAGAGCTGACATTCCTAAGATATTTGTTGAATAAAGGCTTAATTTCTTATTAGGAAATAAGCATGGCTTGAACAATCATATTTATATTTTGTTTAAAAATCTCTGTATAATTCAGCTACTACTTAGGACAAGTACCATTTTGTTAATCAAGCACCGTAGAAGTCCTTGCAATTTCATGAAACTTAAAAAAAAAAAAAAAAGATTTAGAACCTGGTGAGTGGGGAAGGATCTAGTAATGAAGCTAAAACCTACTGTAAAACGTGAAAGTTAAAGTGTTCTCTTCTGTATTTTTTAAAGATTGTACTTGGAAACTATTTCCCCCATTTTATGCCCCATTATTTATTGTCCTGCTCAGTGGATTTTTTTCTTTAGAGGTCTATTTGTGCCTGGTTTGCCCTGAGGGAAAGGATGATACAGAACTCTCATCTGTCTCTGTTACTATGTATTATTACTGAGGAAACATCAAGACAAATGCCATGTAAATAAATAAAATGCTCCAGAAGCTTTAGCTCTCACTGTTAGGCAGTGGGGAGAAAGAGCAAATGTTTAAGTTTTAAGAGATAGACTTAATAAATAGCTGCTATTTTCCATAGCATGGGAGAAAAAGCATATTCTCCTCAAGCATGTGTAATTTGGCATCAAAGATTAATAAAATACTATTGAGTCTGGCTCTGCTCTCTGTTTATAACAATGGTTATTTGGTTTTATCACAGCCTGGCAGTCTTAATTCTATTGAACTGAGCGTACATAGTTAGCTATCCCGTAACAAAATCAATGTATTGAAAGGATTATTATCTTTTATTAGGAGAGGCCAAGCAAAGCTGATTCATTTTCCATTACTCTGGGGACTCATTTCTGGTTAATCTCTTTCTGATTTCCCCAATCATGTGGAGTATCAGTAAAATCCAGTCAGATTTACCTTCCTGTAAACTCCACATGAGGAAACAGTTACTCTCAGACAGGCTGAATCTCCTCCCAGGTACTCTCCTTGGGGGAGGGTATGGGGAGCTTCTGTCTGTTTATATCTGCTGTGCCTCTGAGGGCTGACATGTGAGCTGTCAGCACAAAGAACATAGTGCAATTATTTGGAGAAAATTACAGAGTGCACTCCCCCACCCCCAGAAGGGTTGAGAATTGAGTGTTCTGGTGAAATGAGCATCCTTGGCAATACAGACCACCACACTGTCTTTAATGCTATCCATAGACTGTCGTAGTACTTGCTATCTATGGATTACAAATTTTCATACAATTAATATCTGAGAGCTCTGAGGACACTGTTCCCATCACATTCTGCGTGGCATTCACTCACCAAAGATGGCCTCTAATGAACTACGCTTCCCAATATTTATGACCTCATACCGTCCCCTTCATATTGAGGCTAGGCTGATAGAATTGCTTTTTTCAATAGAAGGCAGTGGAAGTGAAGAAGTGTTTGCACTTCCGAAAGTCTGAGTGATCATGTAACAGGTCATATTTCTCTGAAGGGGAGACCACATGAAGATACTATATAGAAAGCATATATGAAGAAGAGACACACTGAGTCTGGGTGGAAATAGAGAAATAGAGATAGAGATAAAAATTATAGAGAGAGAGAGGGAAAGAAAAACATCCAGCTGCCCCAGCATCTCAGCTAAGCCCAGCTGTCTCTTCCAGGCACATTGCTGCTAGGTCAATTCAGTCGCGTCCGACTCTGTGCGACCCCGTAGACCGCAGCCCACCAGGCTCCCCCGTCCCTGGGATTCTCCAGGCAAGAACACTGGAGTGGGTTGCCATTGGCTTCTCCGTTGCCAGGCACATTAGTTGAAGCCATTCTGGACATTCCATCTTTGACATGGAATGTGGAGCCACCATCTGACTGAAGTCGCTTAAGGAACTACAAGCAAGACCAGAAGAACCATACAGCTGAGTCCCAGTCAACCCACAGAATCAAGAGAAACAGTAGTGATTGTTGTTTTAGGGCACTAGATTTTGAGATAATTTATTATGCAGTCATAGATAACCACAGTAGGAACCCTAAAACTCTAAAATACTTTAGTTCAGTCATCTTTATAGTACAAGTAAGGAAACTGAGGACCAGAAAAGTTATCTCATTTGAGCAACGTTACCAACTAAATTAGAAAAAAATGTTGGGATTAGAGCTCATGTCTCTGTATTCCAATTAAGATGTATATTCATCTTATTATGCTAAGTTACTTTCAATACATAAACACTTAAAACATCTCTGTGACCCCAACATTTCACTTTTGAGAATGTATCATTAGGAAATTAAAAAAAATTGTGTCTAAAGATATTTATCACATATTCCTTATAATAACAAACAGTTATTTTGTTACAGGAAACAAACTGTAAGTCAAAACATAGAGGCAGAATTAAGAAATTTGTTATCTTTACACTTGAACAAATAACATGTAGCAATTAAAAATGTTTTTGAATAGAATGAAAAACATGATATAATGTTAAGTGAAAAAAGGGGAGCACACTGAAGTCTGGACACAAAATACTTTATGTAAGATCCCTAAAATTAGTTCTTTTTTTTTTTTTCATAGCTGGAAAAAGCAGATTGAAAAAAATTAACTATAATTATCAAGAAGTAGTAAGACTAACCTGGAAAAGGGAATGGCAACCCACTCCAGTATGCTTGCCTGGAGAATTTCAAGGACAGAGGAACCTGGTGGGCTACAGTCCATGGGGTCACAAAGAGTTGGACACAACTGAGTGAATAACACACACACACACACAGTAAGACTAAAGTATATACATTTTCAGCCACGTTTCTTGTATTATTTCCATATTTTCATAATGGAGCCACTTATTGGAAAAAAAAACTCTACTGATTTTAATTTAATGTCTTTTATTTAAAAGGCACTTTGGGGTTTTCTATGCCCTTTGTATAATACTTGTCATTATACAGTCCTTTGCTGACAGAAGAGAGAAGAAATACAGAGTATGACATTACTTCTCTTATGTGTTCTTTTCTTAACATGATCCTGATGTCAGCTTAATTTAATTTGTGTTCTTCTTGTAAAAGAATGGAACAAAATAAAATTCCATTCTAGTTATTTATATTCTTTGCTTTCCCCCCCAATTCTACATAATTAAATTGTAAATAGTATTTAAAATACAAATTTATCTTTCTCTATTTTGACAAGTCACTCAGTGTCTGACTCTTTGCAACCCTATGGACTGTAGCCTACCAGGCTCCTCTGTCCATGGGATTTTCCAGGCAAGAGTACTGAAATGGGTTGCAGTTCCTTCTCCAGGGTATCTTCCTGACCCAGGGATCGAACCTGGGTCTTCCACATGGTAGACAAGACATTTTACAGTCTGAGCCATGAGGGAATCCCTTTTCACTATACAAGAAAATTAAAATATTCAGTGATTAACTTGATATTCCTCTTCCTATTTTCCATTTCCATTTTTTAAATTTAGAACAGATTAGTTCAAAAAAGAAAACTGCCTGTCTCCTTAGAGAAGAAGTTATTGTTGTTGAAAGTGGGAACTAGCCTCTTATTCATTAACTGGTGGGTTATTAATTTACAGCTGAGTCTTTCACTCAGGTACCTATGCAACAAACCTATTTCTCAAATAATTTATTTTTATTGCTAAGATTTTATAGTTGGTATGCATGTGTGTGTGTGAATTTGCCTCAGTCGTGTCCTACTCTTGATGACCCTATGGACTGTAGCCCATCTGGGTCCTCTGTCCATAGGATTCTCCAGGCAAGAATACTGGAGTGGGTTGCCACACCTTCTCCAGGGGATCTTCCCAACTCAGGGATCGAACACTCATCTTCTTCATCCCAGGTGGATTCTTTACCCACTGAGTTTCCTGGGAAGCCATGGTATGATATATTGAGGAGTGTAATACCAAAAGTAAACTATTTTTATTTGTTAGCCATAATTTTAACTTGAAATCTAATTAAAACTTAAAAATCTAATTTTGATGTTTTAAATCAATTTTCAAATATAGAGTCTCCATTCCCCATTTTTGTTGTTCTTGCCTATACTTTCAACTTGTTCAGTGCCTGGCTGTAACCCAGAATGGGTTTAAATACAGTTCAAATATCTGAAAAGGCTGATTATTTGAATCATAATACTAAGGTGTAATAAGTAAAACAGGGAAGAAATACCTCTGAGGCAGGAAAGACATGGCTGGGCCCAAGGATAGCCTCCTGCTGCATAGGCAGTAGGTAGAACGCAAAGCCACCTCCTTGTTTTGCACCTAATGAGGCCATGTGCAGGGAGGATTGGCATCTAAGACAGAGACTTTGTAGCATCTGAGCAAGAAACTCTGACCATGTTAACCAAGGAGCATATGCTTTGAGTTAGGAGATAGATATGTCCTGTGCTCTGTTCAGTAGTATCTGATTCTTTGCAACCCCATGGACTGTAGCCCACCAGGGTCCTCTGTCCATGGGATTTTCCAGCAAAAATACTGGAGTAGGTTGCCATTTCCTCCTCCAGGGGATCTTCCTGCCCCAGGGATCGAACCCACGTCTCCTGCATCTCCTGCTTTGCAGGTGAATTCTTTACCACTGAGCCACCAGGGAAGCCCAGGAGATTGATATGTGTTGGGTTGACCTGCTGCAACCAGTTTCCTGCTGACCATTTGAGATCAACTACTGTTGGGAGGATGGGCTCTGACTGGGTGAAAGGCAAAGCAACCCACCTCAACCCCCTCGTTTTTGTGGTCAAGGAGATTTCCCAGCCCAACACATGTGCAGAGGGAAGGTCTCAAGTTGTCCACTAGTAACCTTGTCCACATTGTAATATAATTATCTCAGTAGCATTGGAGTTTTGAACCCCCACCCAAGTGGGTTTCACTTAGGTATTCAATAGGTCAACACAGGGATACAAAGTATGCCAGCATATGTCATTAAAGTGTTCAAGAATAGAAAAAAAAAATCTCTTTATCACAGAACCTATGAACGGATTTTGAGTTTGAAACAGGCATAAACACTTTAGTCTTCTTCATTAGTTGTTAATCTTATTCCTAAATCTAATCTAATGTTTCAAGATAAGTCTGTTTCCATTAGTAATTTATAACATACATGATTTCATCTTTAGATGACTTCAAGCTTGGGGAGCAGCCTGGAAAGTATGTGCTGAGGAAATAAAATATACTTTGTTTCAAATGATTTATACCTTCTATTTATTCTTTGTAGCCTACCTTGAGTTGCATATAAGAAGATATCTGCTAGAAGTTGTAGATTGGACATGATAGTCAGACAATTTCTGGTGCCTGTCCAGTTCTTATTTCTTGCAGGAAAACTGTCATGCACACGGGTGCGTCTCTAAAGCTGCGTTTAAAAACTGTGTGACTTGATCGCTCACTATGGATGACTGGATCATAGGGAAACAAGTGCTCAGCTGGGCCAATTATATTCTTTCTTCCTGATTTTGGAGTTGGAACACAGCAATGTGGGCCAACTGTGCATGCTAGATATTGAAGGACATGCAAATGTAGTGTTCTGGGGCTGAGGCAGCCTTTGGGTAATGACTTTGGGACAACACACTCTGAAAGAGAAGCACAGAGACCTGGTCTTTGGCACCAAGCAGGATAAGTAGAGACAACAGGAGAAAGATAGCTGTATTTTCAATTCTGGAGAACAGCCTTTGTTCCTAAAAGCTTCCCAGTTCAAACTCTAGTTCTTGGGCCACCCTGGCTGTGTTCCTGCTTCTGGTCTGTCTCAGAAGTCCACTGAGTTTTTATAGTACTTTCTACTTATTGTGTGAATTTCTGTTTCATGTCACCAAAAAAGCTTTGCCTAAGTCATAGACTTTTTCTAATTTGTAGTAATGTGTAAATGTCAATTTTGCAAGTGGTATTCTGTAGGAGACACTAAGCTCTTTGACTGTATGCTTTTAAGGACAGGACCCTTATCTTTGAATTATTCACAGATGATAGCACAGTATGTAATACAGAGGAAGCACTCCCCCTCAGTTCAATTCAGTTTAGTCGCTCAGTCATGTCCGACTCTTTGCGACCCCATGAATCGCAGCATGCCAGGCCTCCCTGTCCATCACCAACTCCCAGAGTTCACTCAGACTCACATCCATCGAGTCGGTGATGTCATCCAGCCATCTCATCCTCTGTCGTCCCTTTCTCCTCCTGCCCCCAATCCCTCCCAGCATCAGAGTCTTTTCCAGTGAGTCAACTCTTCACATGAGGTGGCCAAAGTACTGGAGTTTCAGCTTTAGCATCATTCCTTCCAAAGAACACCCAAGACTGATCTCCTTTAGAATGGACTGGTTGGATCTCCTTGCAGTCCAAGGGACTCTCAAGAGTCTTCTCCAAAACCACAGTTCAAAAGCATCAATTCTTCGGGGCTCAGCTTTCTTCACAGTCCAACTCTCACATCCATACATGACCACTGGAAAAACCATAGCCTTGACTAGATGGACCTTTGTTGGCAAAGTAATGTCTCTGCTTTTGAATATGCTATCTAGGTTGGTCATAACTTTCCTTCCAAGGAGTAAGTGTCTTTTAATTTCATGGCTGCAGTCACCATCTGCAGTGATTTTGGAGCTGCAAAAAATAAAGTCTAGTTGAGCTTAATTAAGTGAACAGAGGGAATCAAATGAAAATTTGGTATAGCTGCACCAACCATTTTGTGGTTTACCCAATTATTTTTGGTATCAATGGATTGTTTTTGTATTTTTGTACTTGTTTCTTTACATTTTTGTACAATTGACTTGTGCCAGCCTAGCTTTAAAGTGTTGATGTCATTAAATCACACACAAGGGGAAGCTTGTGTTCTCATTCAACTTTCAGTCCAGACGTGTATAAAGGTCCTGAAAAACAAAGAACCCTCTGAGTTACTGTAATGTTCATGGCTTTTTGCTACCTTGCAAGTTTTCATAGATACCTCAGATGGAGTTTGTTGTAGATCAGATGAATGGATGAGATTTTCTCTAGAATGAGAGGTCATTATCTTCCTTAGAGAATTTGGTCAGTAATAACCAGAATTAAAGATTCTGCAACAACACGCCCCCTCCTCCCCTTTTCTTTTTGATTGAATAAATCATAGTCATGACTATCCATCCATTTTCACTTTGATCCTGATCTTCATTGAATCATACTGTACTACTTTCCACAAATACTGATTTTTCTGCACCTAGCAGAGGAAATAGCTGTAGGGAATGGGAGGGAAGGTAGACAAGGTTGGGGAGGAGGGGATAGTACTGAATTCTACTTCTTGAAATATAAAGAATCATTAGAGAAGAGCAATAGAGATTAATGAAGGGACATTTTGCAATTAAGAAATCAATTTTTTTCACTTTTCCTCTGCTGTCCAACAGTTACTGCAATCATCTATCTTTATACATTGATATGTTTGCTAAGTGGTCAGGGAAAGCTACATTAACACTGATACATCTGCGTTAGACAAGATGAACATTATCTGCTAACTTGCATTTAATGAATTCTGAGTCATTTTGTTCATGAAAACCACAAAATCAAAGACAAAATTCTAGAACTTGAAGAGTTTTAGTAATTACATAATAATTATTAATTTTGTCATGAATATTAATATTTGTTTTAATTCCATCTTATGCAAACATTTCATTTTATACAGGAAAAATACAAAGCTTCATGATGAAATAACATTAAAGTTAATTGAAAGTTAGTGACTAAACTCAGATCTTCTGATGCAATGCCTTCCCCTGTACATGAAAATAACATTTGCTCAGACTTTTTCATGAATACTGGTGATGACTAGTATGAATATTTCTATGTTTACCTGCGTGTATAACATTAAATATCCTTTAGTCTTGGAATTTGTTCTTTAGGGATGAATTCATTGCTCTGAAAACATAAATTAATTCTGCTAGTTGGAATATTCATATATGTTGGGCACTTACTCTGGTTTCTAGAAGAAGAAATTTGGTTGAAAAAAAAATTTTGTGCAAATTGAATAATGTGTGATTAGGCTTTGTGTTACCCTGTGGGCTATAGCCCACCAAGCTCCTCTGTCCATAGGATTCTCCAGGCAAGAATACTAGAGTGGGATCTTCTTGACCCAGGGATTGAACTTGCATCTCTTAATGTCTCCTGGGTGAGCAGGCAGGTTTTTACCACTAGCGCCAACTGAGAAGCCCAGAGAATTTTTGCATGTAATCTTCCTTTCCTGTGGGCTTCCCTGGTGGCTCAGAGGTTAAAGCATCTGCCCACAACTTGAGAGACCCGGGTTTGATCCCTGGGTCGGGAAGATCCCCTGGAGAAGGAAATGGCAACCCACTCCAGTATTCTTGCCTGGAGAATCCCATGGAGAGAGGAGCTTGGTAGGCTACAGTCCACGGGGCCTCAAAGAGTTGGACAGGATTGAGTGACTTCACTTTCACTTTCCTTTCCTGCCTTCTGTAATTATGAATAAGGTTATTTTTGGGTAAAGAAAAATATGTGAAAATAAATATTTAGAAAAAAATTTAACCCAATTTAAACTTATTGTAAGGATATTTATTTCAAAAATATGAATTTGACATTCATTCCAGGCAAAATATTGAATGGATATTTAAAAGACTATGAATATTTATGGAATAACTACTAGGATATCTCATGAATTCCTTAAGATATTTGGAAGAAGTCCTATTCAACTAAACTCATGTTCCTCTTTCATGTGCTTACCTTATTGAATAGTCAAGGATATGTAACCGATAGATGACAAATGTTTAGAAGCATTGGCAAAGCATTGATAAGTTTGATTATGCTATTTTAGTGGAAGAGATTGGGAAGTATAGACTGGGTTTAAAACAGTTAAAGAGATTTGGAAAGAGTTGAACAAAATTACTCAAAATTGTTCAACTAGTAAAAATCTTATAGCTATCATTTATTGAGCACTTAGTATGTGCCAGGCATTGTACTAAATATATGTGTTATCTCATTTAATATTTAATGTAGTCTATGAGAGATATATGGGCTTTCCTGGTGGCTCAAATGGTAAAGAATTCATAAATCCCTGGGTTGGGAAGATACTCTGGAGAAGAGAATGGCTACCCACTCCATGGAGAATTCCTGGAGAATTCCGTGGACAGAGTAGCCTGGTGGGCTACAGTGCATGGGATCTCAGAGTCAGACATAACTGTGCAGCTAACACTTTCACTTTTTCACTTTTCAGGAGAGCTATATTCTGATTTTACAGGCAAGAAAACTGCAGGTTAGAGAGTAAGTAAATGTTTCCAAAGCTACTCAACAAGCAAAAAGAGATGCCAATGTATGAATATCAGCTGTTTGTCTCCAAGACCTTACTCCCTGCTACTAGATTAACATAATATTAGTGAAAGAGCTTAGTTCAGTTCAGTTAAATAATCCTTCTTGAATGAACTATGGAGGGCATACCCCAATGATGTAATTGTAATGTCATACTATTTTTAGTGTATTGATATAAAACTATAAATCATGTATTTGTATTTTTGGTATCTTTGCTTAATTTATTTCACTAATAACATTTGATTGGGCACTTATGTTTTAAATAATAATGTCTAGAATGATATTGAAAATTGGTACTATGAGGTTGAAATGAACAAGATATAATTTAACAAACATAAATGTAAGAACTGGCTCTTGGGTTCAAGAAAGCAAAGTAGGAATACCCAAGAGAATGTATGTGGCTTGCTGCTGCTGCTAAGTCGCTTCAGTCGTGTCCGACTCTGTGCGACCCCATAGACGGTAGCCCACCAGGCTTCCCCGTCCCTGGGATTCTCCAGGCAAGAACACTGGAGTGGGTTGCCGTATGTGGCTTAGCATACCTGAAATTGTGATTTATAATAAAAATATATATTTGGCTTTTGTCCCTGGCACAGAGCTCCTAAAACCCTTGGAATTTCTGAAGCAGTGAAAGTAATCAACATGTCTTTTGTTATGTTAACAAGGTAACTTTTGGCAGTTTCTAGGTAACCTACAA
Organism: Bos grunniens; assembly: GCF_055505025.1. NCBI lineage: Eukaryota > Metazoa > Chordata > Mammalia > Artiodactyla > Bovidae > Bos > Bos grunniens. The sequence continues at coordinate 53,468,787 of NC_141176.1, forward strand.
CTAGGGAGATGGTTGCCAGGGGAATCAAGGAAGTGATTAGAGGGTTGAAACTCTCAGTTCTATTCCCTTGAATTCCAGGGAGGGGAGAGAGGTTGGAGATTGTATCAGTTGCCAGGGACCAGAGATTTAATCAATTATAGCTATGTAATTGGGCTTCCCTGGTGGTTCAGAGGGTAAAGAATCTGCCTGCAGGAGACACAGGTTCAATGCCTGAGTGCAGAAGATCCTCTGGAGAAGGAAATGGCTACCCACTCCTCTGTAATAATACCCTCATAAAACCACAAAAGGACAAGTCCATAAAGCTTCCAATGGGTGAATATGAAGAGATTCTGGGAGAGTTTCCTGCTGGGAGAGGGCTTGGAAACACAGCGCCCCTTCTTACATACATTGCTCTCTGTGCATTTTTCCATCTGGCTATTCTCCTCTGATGTCCTTTTATAATACGCTGTTTATCTAGCATTTTTTCTGAGTTCTGTGAGTCACTTTAGCAATTATTCAACCTGAAGAGGGGGGTTATGGGAACCTCTGATTTACAACCAATCAGAAGCACAGGTGATAAACCGGCCTTCTTTTGGTGCCTGAAGTGGGGACAGTCTTGTGGGACTGAATCGGTACTTTGTGGGATCTGAGGCTATTGCCAGGTAGATAGTGTCAGAATTAATTACTTGATAAGAGCTAAGGGCTTAATGGTGTGGGGGAAGACACACACACACACACGCACACACACACACTGGAGCATGTGTGAAAAAACTTTGGGAATTTGGTTTATAATCAGCTGCAAGAGAGGCAACCCTTTGATGTGGGAGCTCAGAGAACTTCTGTGATCTTAAGAGTATTATTAGAACAATGAAGGGGATTAGTGACAGGCTGTTTTCCACTGACTGCGTTGAACGCCTTTGAAATTTTAAATTCTAGGTGCTATAGAGCCTATGGTTACGTAAGTCCGTGTGCGCGTGAGTGTGTGCTAAGTCACTCAGTCGTGTCCAACTCTTTATGACCCTACGGACTGTAGCCCGCCTGGCCCCTCTGTCCATAGGATTCTCCAGACAAGAACACTATAGCGGATTGCCGCGCCCTCCTCCAGGGATCTTCCCGACCCAGGGACTGAACCTGCACCTCCTGCATAAAGAACTCAGGTGGGCTCTTTACCTCCAGCACCACCCGGGAAGCCCATGTATGTCCACATGAATTGCTGAAAGCGTTGAAATCTTGTCAAAGAGAACATGAATGTTCTGGTGGGACAGAATAGAATTATAGCTATCTTCAAATATTCAGAGATTTTCCAAGTGTAATGTGTCCAGAGACTGGTATACAAAGGAAAGGGTGGGCCTGTGGATGATAATTAAATCAGTGCGTTTTGTTTTAACAGGAGGAAGACATTTTTGATAATGCCGTTTCAGGATGGCATGGGCTGCTTCCATTAGGAGGTAGATATTTAGCCCTACATTCAAGCACACACAGAACAGCAAATATCAGAAAACTGATCAACAAATACAAATTACCTCCTCCCTGAGAAAAGTCTAAATTATGTGGTAAATCTATAATTTTGGATCCAAAGGGTCAAAGATGCCAAATAATGTTTTAGATAGTCTCAAAGGCAATCAGGACAGACCTATTTCTATTGGTATATATCTATGCTGTTCAACCTACTTAATTTTCTGGTGCAAAATATTTAAAAATAGATCATTAAAAATATTTGTCCAGAATAACTGTGGCTTGTGCTAATAGAGAGTTCCTGGACTTTATAGTGGTTTCTCTGGTGGCTCAAATGGTAAAGAATCTGCCTGCAGTACAGGACACCCAAATTCAGTTCCTGGGTTTGGAAGATCCCCTGGAGGAGGAAATGGCAACCCACTCCAGTATTCTTGCCTGGAGAATTCCATGGACAGAGGAGTCTGGCAGGCTACAGTTCATGCTGTTGCAAAGAGTTGGACATGAAAGAATTTTTAGAAATGTAATAGAAAAAACAAACTAGTCAGCCTGGTAAAACATACTGAAAAATATGTGTGCCATATATCATATATAACTTATATGATATGTAATATCATATGACATGTGGAATCTACATATCTACAAAACAGGATCAGACTAATAGACATAGAAAACAAACTTATGGTTACCAAAGGGGATGGGGGTGGTTAGGGATTAACATATAAACACTACTACATACAAAACATGTAAATAACAAGGACTTACTCTATAGCACAGGGCTTCCCAGGAGATGCAGTGATAAAGAATCCTGCCCCAGTGCAGGAGACACAAGAGACATGGGTTTGATTTCTGGGTCAGGAAGATTCTCTGGAGTAGGAAATGGCAATCTGCTCCAGTATTCTTGCCTGGAAAATTCCGTGGGCAGAGAAGGCTGATGGACTACAGCCCATGGGGTTGCAAACACAGTACACACACATAGTTCTGCATGGGGAACTATACTCAATACCTTATAATAACCTATAACGGAAAAGAATCTGGAAGAGAGTGTCTATCTCTGAATCACTTTTCTGTATACTTGTGACTAACACAACATTGTAAATTAACTATACTTCAATTAAAAAAAAAAACTTTGAAGTAAAGAAAACTATGGTCGTATGCCTCCCAGTCCTAGTCTGCGCCATTCTTCTTCTTAATCTATTTTTGTTTGTTTCATTAAAATGAATTAGAATCAGTAAACACCATTTGCACAGGAACTTCTGGGAACCATTGTTGTTTCTTTGATTTATTAGACAGTCACATGGCCTTTGGTGTATTGCCATCTGCAAAAAGTCATGTTTTTCGTGGTGTTTTAAATCAGAGAACAGTTGCTCTGCACTGTGGTTTGATCCTCCTCCTCAGGGAGCACACATTACAGTCATGCTTTTTTAGAGAAAAGTATCAAAAAGCGGTCTGTCTTGTGACTTTTTGACTTCTCCTCATCCCTTTCCAGCCACAGTCATCACCCTCCTTCCAGACTCCTGGACTTGAATGTATAATTGCAGCCTGTTGTCTGCAGCATAATTAGAGCCTCATTTGACTTGTTGCCCAGCAGGATGACAAGAGGGCTGGCTGTCAGGCGGGGTCAGAGGTCAGCCATGACCCCACGGACTGCAGGCAGCAGCCTCCTCAGGATTCTTGGGAAGTCTCTTCTCAGCTGTGGGTCGGGTCTGCAGCTGCCTCTGTGTCTCTGCAGATGACTCTTGGCATGAAAATATGGACTGTTTTCAAGACACAACATCCCAAGATGCCGTCTGATTTCTTGTTTTCTTATGAAAGACATGACAACCATTCTGAAGTCAAAGGAGCTCTTTTCTTGTGCTTTCCATATAAATTTCAAGTGGAAGCTATACCTAGCCACCATTAAAATATGACATCTATTTTCCTTCATACACTGAAGATTTTAAAATGCTATTTAAAAAGAATCCTAAATCAAGAGGCTACATTAGGACAGAAACTGTTATGTATCAAATAGTAAAATAACTTGGATGCAAAAAAATGAATCGTATTCAGACTGAAAATCCTATAGATTCTGTAAATAAAGGATCAATAAATCACAATGTAAGAAAAAAAAACACACATCATATGTCAGTTTACCTAATCTTATAGGTGATAAAAGAATAATCTTTAAACAGCATTTCTTATGTTCTATCTAGTGGAGATTTGTCTCTGAGGGGCTGCAAATTCAAATATACTTCTAGAGAAAGAATGTTTTAATATTACTAAAGACTCTCCAATCCCATTTTAAATATTTCACATAATTGATATTTTAAAAACTTTAAACAGATATAATGATTGGACTCATGGTGATCTTCAATGAATAAATCTGATAGAAAGTATAGTCAACAATTTCCTGATCAAGTTTTCAGTTAAGACTAAACTAAGCAACAATTATTACTAAGTTATTGTTTCAGAAGTCAGAATACAATATAAGATGACCTTGAGAAATTGTTTAATCTAAAAAGGAAGACATTCAGGTAGATGGGAGACAATAGAGTTTAAACACACATATGATAAGGGGTGGGAAATAACCCAAGAAATTTTGTTCAATAAGAGTTTATGAATAAAATACTTTTATGAAATATGCTGATGTGATATCTTGATTTAGTAAATGTGTTAGACAGCAGGAAGCATTCTTACTATGTCTATTTTACAAAAAAAGAATATTGTATTTCATTTATATGATTTCATCTCATTATTCATGTCAGGGAGCTGTAGTGCCCTCATTTAGTCAGAGGTTAGAGCAGGATTTTAAACCCTAGAAAGCCGGGAGGTCACCAGAGAAGTCATTTTTAGGTTTACCAGGCTGAGGTGCAAACATAGAAATCAGGATGTGGTATAATCCTGAGTAAGCAAACAGGAAGTGAGAGCAGTAAGAAACCTAAGGCAAGCTGAGTTAGATGGCCACGGCAGGGTCAGAGAGGAAATGAAGACTCAGGCTGTCAAACCAGAGGTGTGGGCACCAGGGTCACAGTGAGTGTGTGGGAAGCCCCCATCCAGTTCTCTGCCTGCAACAGGGGTATATGAGACAGAGATAATTCCAAAGATCTGGTTGTATGACCTCCTTCACCTGACCCTTCTGGTTAATGTTGAAACTACCACCATTACATATTTCCATCTTTACAGTAAAAATTTCCTTGGACTTACTATGTGGTGGGACATAGGATAGGGATTCACTTGTTCATTCATTCCTTTATTCTGTAGATATATATTGAGCCTAGAATGTGCCTGGTACTGTGATAGTATTAGGATGCACTGGTGAGTAAAACAACATGATCTTTGATCTCATAACAAGGATGAGACAGATATTAATCATATGCTATATAACCTAAATAAATATAACTGTTGTTATTGTTGTCCTATCTAAGTCCTATCTGACTCTTTGCAACCCCATGAACCGTAGCCCACCAGGCTTCTTTGTCCATGGGATTTCCCAGGCAAGAATATTGGGGTGCATTGCCATTTCCTTCTTTGGGGATCTTCCCAATGAGGCAGGGATCGAACCTGTGTCTCGTGCACTGCAAACAGATTCCCTACCACTGAGCCACCTGGGAAGTCCAAATATAAATACATATACAATTAAAAGATGTGATAAGAACTATTAACAATAGAAAAGGACACTAGGAGATCTGGTGTCCTGACCTGCTCTGAGAAAGTGCTGCAATGTGAAGGATGAGCAGAAAGAGCTGGAAAAGAGGAGAGAATGGGTACTCTGGACAGAGAATGGTTCTTGGAGGATGTGAGAGCCAGGGAGGATTCTGGAAGAATTCCACAAAGATGACTGGGGATGTGGAATGAGGCCAGATCACACAGGGCCTAGAGTGTATGTTAAAAAGCAACAGGAAGCTGTTGAAGGCTTTCAAGTACTGATAGAACATGATCTAATTTTTCTTAAGATAACCCTGGCTCCAGTGTGAAGGATGGGTTGGAACAAACAAACTAGTTAAGGAGTCAGTGGCTTGGCTCATCATGAGAAAGACAGGGAATTATAATTCACACCATGCTCACCACCTGGTAGGATCCTCATTTCACAGAGGAGCAGACAGAGGCTGGGAGATGTTAATTTCCAAAGCTGCACACTTACAGTGTGAGAGATTAACTCTTCCATGTTGAATCTTACTGGTCACATAACTCATTGAAACAAGATTCATAAGAATGTAGAATTGGAGTGGAAACTTAGATCCTATGTAAATTAATTCATTCATTCAAATAAAATTTGCGTGACTGTTCTAGACACAGGGGATACACTATTGAAACCTCTTCTAATAAAGCTTTTTAGTGGATAAAAATGGTAGTAGATTAGCAAACTAGCTACCTAGATATCACTGATAAAAACAAGGTCTTGTAATAAGCAAGGGTGGAATGGCTCCTTTTGCTCAGTGGTAATGAGAAAGGCTGGGTCTTCCCTGGTGGCTCAGCAGTCAAGAATCTGCCTCCAGTGCAGAAGAATCAGGTTCCATCTCTGGGTCAGGAGGATCCCTTGGAAGAGGGCATGGAAACTCACTCCACTGTTCTTACCTGGAGAATTCCATGGACAGAGTCAGACACAACTGAATTGACTGAGCATACAGGGAGAAACCCTTCCTAAAACCAGAATATGAAGCCAGTCTGAGAGAGGGCAAGAGAAAGAGCCTCTCATGCAGAGACGATTGCTGAGACAAACACCATGAGACAGGGACAAGCATGACATATTTGAGGGACAAAAAGAACCTCAGGGTGGCTAGACCTAATATCTTTTCTTTTCCCTGTAATTTATTTGTTGAGTCAATTCCTGAAGAGTATTCACCAGTTTGGATTTTCTTAATGGCATTCAGTTCAGTTCAGTTCAGTCACTCAGTCGTGTCCGACTCTTTGCGACCCCATGAATCACAGCACGCCAGGCCTCTCTGTCCATCACCAACTCCCGGAGTTCACCCAGACCCACGTCCATCGAGTCAGTGATGCCATCCAGCCATCTCATCCTCTGTCGTTACCTTCTCCTCTATAATGGTGTTATTTTATATTAATATGTTCCTCTATCCCTTGTATCTTCTGAAAATTGGCATACAGAGAATTTTGTTAATTGAATTAAAGTTTGATTTCTTTTCTTAGGCAGTTACATTTCCATCAGGAGGCATATCATATCTGCTTGTCTCTTGATTTTAGCAATTGCTGATAATCTTTGTTCAACACCTTAGTTAATTGGTGGTGCAAAACAGTGATAATATAGTTCTATTATTCAGAAGTAGATTGTTTTAAAAATTAAAGATAATGTGGACAAGATTGTTGATGGAATTTTGATAACAGAGAGAGGAAGAGAGGGATTGGGGATGACCCATAGACTTTTGGCTTAAAAAGTTAACTTTGCAGTATTTTGCCAATTACTGACTTGGGGAAGGTGAAGAGAAGTTTGGAGTATGGAAGAATGGAAAGTGAGGATTACATACCTTAAGAAAATTGAAGTGTATGTGTAAGGAAGGAAGTCTGGAGCTTAGAAAAGTGATCAGAACTGTATAACATAGTCTTACTTTACACTGCTATTTAAAGACTATTATGATTACCTAGGGGGGAGCACGTAGAAGGAGAAGAAAACAAAATTTTGAAGACTTAAGAAATGCTGAGCAATTAATCCCTAAGTAGAACCATGTTGAGAGTTGAAGAGAAAAGGTAACCTCTCTCAGAAGGTCTCTCTATGTTCACCGGTATAAACTGGAGAAAATGATGCCCCCTTTGCCCCAGAGGGGAAGCTAGTTTAGGCTTGCTTGGGAACACTAACCCACAAAAGGCAGAACAAGCCCTCATGGCATACACCTAAGACTTGACATCAAGAAGAATCTGTTTGTCCACAAGTCAATAGCCACTGGAAAGCACTATAGTGGGAGGAATTATAAACCACATCCCTAGCGTGCTAAGCAGAATTCTAACATGGCCATCCTGCCCTTTGCACTTGCTATACACCTGTGATTACTCTATGTGGTGAAAGGCATTCAGCAGACATAGTTAAGGTTCTTAATCTGTTCACCTTACAGTGGAGAGATTACTGAGCGAGCCTAACCTAATCACGGGAACCCTTTTAAAGCAGAGAGTTTTCTCCTGCTGGCAGAAAAGAAGTGAGAGAGATTCTAAGTGTGAGAAGGATTTGAAAAAGTATTGCTGGCTTGAAGGTTGAAGAGGCCACATGGCAAGGAATATGGGTCCCCAAGGAAAGAGAAACCTCTACCTGAATATCACAGAGACTGAATTCTGCCAACAGTCTGAATGAGCATGGAAGTGTGTTCCCTAGAGCCTTCAGATAACAGGGTTGATACCTCGATTTTGCTTTTTTGCTCCTCTAAGGATAGAATCCAGTTGAGCCTACCTGGCCTTCTGACCTCCGTAACTGTGAGGTAAAGAGTGGATGATGGATGGTGCTGCAAATCACCAAACTTGTAATTTGTTACTCAGTGTTGTTGTTCAAATGCTAAGCTGTGTCTGACTTTCTGCAGTCCCAAGAACTGCAGCACACCAGGCTTCTCTGTCCTTCACTATCTCCCAGAGTTTGCTCAAATTCATGTCCATTGAGTCAGTGATGCTGTCCAACCATCTCATCCTCTGTCGTCCCCTTCTCTTCCTGCCCTCAATCTTTCCCAGCATCAGGGTCTTTTCCAATGAGTTGGCTCTTCCCATCAGGTGGCCGAAGTATTGGAGCTTCAGCTTTAGCATCAGTCTTTCCAGTGAATGCTGCTGCTACTGCTAAGTCACTTCAGTCATATCCGACTCTGTGTGACCCCATAGACAGCAGCCCACCAGGCTCCCCCATCCCCTGGGATTCTCCAAGCAAGAACACTGGAGTGGGTTGCCATTTCCTTCTCCAAGGCATGAAAGTGAAAAGTGAAAGGGAATTCGCTCAGTTGCGTCCGACTCTTAGCGACCCCATGGACTTCAGCCTACCAGGCTCCTCCGTCCATGGGATTTTCCAGGCAAGACTTCTGAAGTGGGGTGCCATTGCCTTCTCCTTCCAGTGAATATTCAGGGTTAATTTCTTTTAGGATGGACTGGTTGGATCTCCTTGCTGTCCAAAAGACTCTCAAGAGTCTTCTCCAGCACCACATTTCAAAAGCATCAATTCTTCAGTGCTCAGCTTTCTTTATGATTCAACTCTCACATCCATACATGACTACTGGAGAAACCATACCCTTGACTAGATGGACCTTTGTGGCAAAGTAATGTCTCTGCTTTTTAATATGCTATCTAGGTTGGTCATAGCTTTTCTCCCAAGGAGCAAGTTTTAATTTTGTGGCTGCAGTCACCATCTGCAGTGATTTTGGAGCCAAAGAAAATGAAATCTGTTACTGCTTCCTCTTTTCCGCATCTATTTGCCATGATGTGATGGAACTGGATGCCATAATCTTCATTTATTAAATGTTGAGTTTTTAAACCAGCTTTTTCACTCTCCTGTTTCACTCTCATCAGGAGTCTCTCTAGTATGCCTGTGCTATGCTGGGCACTGTGATAGACTGCTAAGCCTGTGCATAAACCCTGCTTTTAGGGTACAGGCCTAGGATGGTCCGGTCAATTATTTATGGAAAGAGAGGAGATGAAACTAGATCACGTCTTGAGAGTTCAACCAGATCTTCTCTTCTATGTGAAAACAAGGTGCCACAACCTCCCATTCCTTCTTCCTCTCACCCCTGAACTCAAACAATCCACACTTGAAAGTTACACAATGAACTGACATACAGCACTTAAACTTCAGTGTACTGATATGGAATCACTGACTTAATCTGGAATGTTGTAAGATGAACAATATTAACCTTTGCTCAAAATCGTTATTAAAAAAGTTCAAAGTCTACTATAAGCACAAAATAAGTACCCTATCATCTATAGATAGTATTTTGGCTCTCTTCTCTGTGTGAAAATATGAACATGAATAGATGGTGGGGCCACAAGGTAGAAACAACCTGAGCCCCTGTATCACCGCATGGAAGGTAGCAGGCTGATGAGGGACACCTGCCGTGGACTAGTAAGTGTCAAGTAAATTTCACTGTGTTAGACTAAGAAGTATGTGTGTCAGTGTGTGTGTGTGTAAAGAACGCTGTTGCTGCTGTTTAGCTGCTCAGTAGTTTCCGACTCTTTGTGACCGCATGGACTGTAGCCCACCAGGCTCCTCTGTCCATGGGATTTGCCAGGCGAGAACGCTGGAGTGGGTTGCCACTTCCTTCTCCAGTGGATCTTCATGACCCAGGAATCGAATTTATGTCTTCTGTTTCTCCTCATTGAAGGCAGATTCTTTACCACTGAGCTGACAGTGAAGAAGTATGTTTGTGAGTGTGTGTGTGTGTATGTGTAAAGAATGCTGCTGCTGCTGTTCATATTGACCACATAACAGCTAAATTTCCATCTACTTTAATAAGTATTTGTTTTCCCCAAACAAACATGATGTAGCAAGTATAAACAAAATCTGTAGTTAACAGGTAGTATTTTCTCTTTGCATAATTAATTTAAAGTAAATCAATAATAAGCATTGCTTAAATGTAAAAAAGAATTTTCTTTAGTTATAGAGTAATGGATACTATTAAGGGCTATAAATAAACCCTGCAATAAATCTTTAATAGTAAATTAACCTAAAATAAAATACATTTTCTTACTAAATGCCACCTCTTTCCCATATACCACACAATACTGAAGGACATAAACTTTTAGGAGAATTCACAAGATTATATACATATGTTTTTAAGATTTATTTCATTGAAGTATAGTTGATTTACAATGTTGTCCTAGTTTCAGATGTACAGCACAGTCATTCAAATATATAAATGTATTTTCTATATTTAAATATATATGTAGATATATAATTATACATTACATAAATATTATATATTCAAATATGTCAAATATGTTTATATACAGATGTTATGTTCAGTTGCCAAATCGTGTCTAACTCTTTGCCACTCTATGAACTGTAGCATGCCAGGCTTCCCTGTCCCTCACCATCTCCTGGAGTTTGCCCAAGTTCATGTCCATTAAATCAGTGATGCTATCCAACCATCTTATCTTCTTATGCCTTTTTCTCCTTTGGCCCTCAATTTTTCTCAGCATCAGGGTATTTTCCAATGAATCGGCTGTTCACATCAGGCGGCCAAAGTATTGGAGCTCCAACAGCAGTCCTTCCAATGAGTATTCAGGGTTGATTTCCTTTAGGGTTGACTGATTTCATCTTGTTGTCCAAGGGACTCTCAATAATCTTCTCCAGTACCACATTCGAAAGCATCAATTCTTCAAATCTCAGTTCGAAACCATCAATATATAACCACAGTTCAAAAGTTTCAAACCACAGTTAGAAAGCATCAATATAACATATAAATGTTATAGTCAAATATAAATAATAAATATATATACACTCTTTTTCATGTTTGTATCCACTATGATTTATTACAGGATATTGAATATAGCATAAGATTTTTATTGCAAGAGGAATTTAGGAACAAGGAAAAGTGAAGCTTGATGTTTGATAAATTCACATGTATTTTATTAGATAAATATGTTAATGATAAGACTGATAATAACAATGTTATACTATTATTTGATTTTCCTTTGGGTTTTATTTCCTGATTCATTTGAGTCTTCTCTGAAAGCATATGTATCTCCTTAACAAGATTTGATTTTGATCTCTCTAGGCTGCCCTGCCAAACACAGGTATTGTACTGTGAACATGATCCCTGACCACAAAGAACATTAGGTCTGGTGAATAAAACAGACGAGTAGCAATAAAGCGACAAGTATAATGCAGGGCGCTGCACCCTAAGATAGAGAGCAAAAAGGATAAGGAAGCACAAATGACAGAGGCAGTGAAGTCAGACAGAGGGGGTGAGAACGCATCCCCAAAAACCTGTTGGAGCTCCAAGCACTGATGAAGAGGTGGCCAAGCAGAGCTCAGGAAACTTTCCAGAGGAGAGTACAGCAGAGGTTTCAGGCATAATGCAGGGTGTCAGAGCTGGAGATGTAAGCAGAAGTCAGGTACCTTATAAGCCATGGCCCTCACACGCCTTGTTAAGAACTTTAGACTTCATCCCAGGAATAATGGGGAGCTAAGAAAGGATTTTAAGCAGGAAAGCAACACATTTTGTCTTGTGTGATAGGATGATGACTCCTGCTGTAAGTATGGAAAGTGGAGGTTGGCTGTCTGGTTACAAGTGGTGGAAGGAAGCTAGGAAGAGATAAGAATGGTGAAACTAGGGTACTGGGAAGTGGACAAGTTCTAGAGACTTAAAAATGATATCAATTGGATTTTTTGACTTTAAAAAAAGAGGTGGGAGTGGAGGTCTTTTTGTGCTTTATAATCATGTTTTTCAAGACTGAGTGGGTTTCTATTTCACTTAACATCAGGCCCTTATTTTTAATGCTAGTCCCTTATGTGATCCCAAATTGGGGATTCTAGTCTTATCTCTGACCTGTGCAGGAGTGCATCCTAAGAAGCTTCAGGTGTGTCTGACTGTTTGTGACCCTAAGGACTGTAGTCAACCAGGCTCCTCTGTCCATGGGATTTTCCAGGCAAGAATACTGGAGTGGGTTGCGATGCCCTCCTCCAGGGGATCTTCTTGACCCAGGGATTGAACTTGCGTCTCTGGTGTCTCCTGCATTGGCTGGTGGGTTCTTTACCACTAGTGCAGCCTGGGAAGCCCATCTCTGAGCTACATAAAGGTAAAGAGAAAAATCATCCAAGCCTCTTGGTGCTGACCCACATGTAATCTTCCCCTTGCATTCAGGGGCCAGAGGAGTCCAAGTTTGCATTTCAGAAATCTGTTTGTTCCAGTGTATAATCGTCCTTCATTTTTGTTATGTATCAGGAGTTTAAAAGTCACTCATAATTGGAGAAAGTAGATCTTAATGGATCCTAACAGATGAAGGATTTGTGTAGATTTTTTTCCTGCTCCTTTCAGACTCACTCTGTAGTCTCCATTACTCCATGTAACAGCAACCACATTTTCAAGCAATGACAGCTATGAAAAAATAAAACTATCAGTCATTGTCAGATACTTTATAAATGGAGACAGAGGAGCGGTTCTGTTCTCCATGCAACAGGACAGAGGAGAAAGGTCAGTGATATATCATGTGGTATAGGATTTCCCCTTAAGCAATCTTCTGCTAAGACTTGCTCACAGTGTGGAAGCTTTTGTCTGAACAAGGACTCTGGCGACTGCTCCTCCACTGAAGGCTATAGACATTTTAAGTCTCTGCTCTGTACAGTATTGAAGAAAGAAAAGAATGTTTCTCAAGTGGAATTGGAAAAAAAAGTTAATTTTTGCCATTGATGATGGCCGGGACCTAATATTAACAGTTGTTTAACTTATGAAAAATTAATTAGGTGACATAAATTATGTATGTGGGAAAAAATATCTATCAATGGGTGGTTTGAGGATTCAGAAGAGCACTTGCATTGATAACAAAAGGTATTTTGTGCAGCAGGTCACGTTTCGGGTGGGTTTCTTTCTTCCTTTGTGCCTGAAAAGGATGAATACAGAATTGTTCTTAGGCAACTCCCTGGTAGTGAGGGAACCAGTCATTTCAACAGAGTTTATCATTATGTTCTTGTCTGCTGTTTGGATGCTTAGAAGGCAATTGACAAAAATTAAATAGAAAACTCAGAGAACTGAACTGGAGTGTCTGAATACTGAACCCGTGTGCCTGGCAACGCAGCACAGCCTCACAATGTGTCGTTCTCCCAGGTCTCTTGAGAAAAGAACGAACTCAGTGACCCAGAAATTGAAATCCATACATGCAATGTAAAAAGTAAACTATAGATGCTAACGGATGTTTAGATTTAGTTTTTAAATTTTAAAATATGTGGAGTGATTAAACATAGTTTTTTTACATCATGCCACTCTTAGTGTAACATTTGAGTTATTGTACTTTTTTTCTGGTTATTTTATTTCTTCTATACCAAGAAATATAGGCAGCTGCAATATCCTTGAATAGTTGCAAATTGGAGCAGAATGGGTTGGAAATGTTTAATGTTACTTTGAAAGAGACATTGTAACTCTGTCAATATGACTTTTTAAAAAGTTCCATAAATCTATTTTTGGAACAATGTGGGGGTGTAGTAATTAAATGTAAATAAATATAGTCCAAATTCAAAATAATTTTCTCCAAATTATATAATAAAAAAACAAATCAGTTGAGGAAATAGTAGTTAACCTGAGTTAATGACATATTTACCTTTGGTTCCAATCTTGGCACATATGATTGGAATCTTTAGTATAAATTAAATTATATTCTTCAATTAGAACACCATAGATGGTTAAGCATTAAATGAAAAAAACCCTCAAATTTCTGGTACTACCTGATTTTCTATAGCCATTTCTATTTTACTGTTTTCCTTAATCTTTTAAAAAGATAAAATATTTTTATTTAAAGAAAATAGCTTAATTAACATTAAGCAGCAGTGTCTCTAATAAAACTGAAAGAAATTAATGAGTTTGTCCTGGAACTAAAGAGTGCAAATACAAACACCTCAAGAAAAGTCTAGTTTTCCCTGGTGGCTCAGTGGTAAAGAATCTGCCTGCCAATGCCAAAGACGTGGGTTCAGTCCCTGGGTAGGGAAGCTCCCCCTGGAGAAGGACGTGGCTACCTATTTCAGTATTCTTGCCTGGGGAATCCCATGGTCAGAGGAGCCATGTGGGCTATAGTCCACGGGTTGGCAAAAGAGTCAGACATGACTTAGCAGCTAAACAACAACAAGGAATAGTCTAAAGTCAAGAAAATACTTCCCTCCACTTATTTTTAGCAATCAAGTAGGCATTTATAATCCTAGCTGAGTCTGGCTTCTTTTGCGGGGTTGGGGGGGGAAGGGTGAGGGTAGGGGTGGGTGAGGGGTAGGGGGTGTGGTGTCCAAGGGTTTCACTGAAGGATAGAATATGGAACATGCAGTATACAACTAATTTTCATGGTGATATTATCCTTGAAATTTTATCTTATATCTATGCTTATGCAGAAGAAAAAGTATGGATAAAAATGTTAATTGCACCTGTACTGTCAATTCTAAGGGCCTCTTTTAATTCACAAATGTCCAAACAGGAACTTAAAACTGAGTGACTGAAATGTGTCTCATTATATTCTGGGCATTTGCAGTGTCAGACCTACAGAGACAAGGGCACCTGGAGACAGATGACCAGACTCCCATAAAACAGAAGCTTAATTATGCTCACTTACATTTTGAAAATATTCCCAACAAATCACTGTGAGTAGGTGATACATCAAGGCAAGATTCTAATTTCATATTCCCAGTCATGTGGTCCTATAAACTCCTCTAATAAGGCCTTAACTAAGTTTTTCTTGTGACCTCAGCTGAAATATTGCAGGCTGTGTGTTTTGTTGTGTCCCCAATTTATTTCTGACCTTGGTGCTGCCCGGGCACAATGAGACAAGTGAAGGGTGGAGATCAGATTTAATTTTGAATTTCCGGACGGCTTCTGGTTTGTATCTCAACTTGAACATTACTTAAACATGTTATTTTTGGTCAATGACTTTTTATGCAGCATACTGGGCAAATATAATTAAGTAGGCTAAGTTTTGTTCTCAGCTGGCCTCTGAGTTCTCGTATGGGAACTTGGAATCTCAACAGGAAACACCTGTATGGTAGTTGTATATCGAGCCGTCCCAGAGAATTAATATATAACATTGTTCCTGAGCCTCACAAGCTCTTCCCCAAATAGAAATGTTCAAATGTATTTGCAGGCTGCACTTTTAATTACTACAAAAAGCTCAACCTCTCAGCTTAGAAATAAACCTTGTTTTAAGGGTATATTTACACTCAGACATATGAATAGTGTTTTTATACAGTTCATGGGGTTCTTACAGCTGGTATACTGGAAATGAGGAAGAACTAAAGAGCTTGTTAATGAGGGTGAAGGAGGAGAGTGGAAAAGCCTGTTTAAAACTCAGTATTGAAAAAAATTAAGATCATGGCATCTGGTCCCATCACTTCATGGCAAAGAGAAGGCAAAAATGTGGAAGCAGTGACAGATTTCCTCTTCTTGGGCTCTAAAATCACTGTAGATAGTGACTGCAGCTGTGAAGTTAGAAGACTCTTGATTGCTTCTTGGCAGGAAAGCTATGACAAACCTAGACAGTTGTGTTAAAAAGCAAAGATATTACTTTGCCAACAAAGGTCCAAATAGTCAAGGCTCTGGTCTTTTCAGTAGTCACATATGGATGTGAGAGCTGGACAATAAAGAAGGCAGAGCTCTGAAGAATTGATGCTTTTGGACTGTGGTGCTAGAGAAGACTCGTGAGAGTCCCTTGGAAAGCAAGGAGGTCAAACCAGTCAATCTTAATGGAAATCGACCCTGAATACTCTTTGGAAGGACTGGTGCTGAAGCTGAAACTCTAATACTTTGGCCGCCTGATGCAAACAGCTGACTCATTGGAAAAGACTCTGATGCTGGGAAAGATTGAAGGCAGAAAGAGAAGAGGGCAACAGAGGATGAGATGGTTGGGTGGTATTACCAGTTCAATTGACACGAACTTGGGCAAACTCTGGGAGATGGTGAGGGGATACAGGTGTATTTCAGTCCATGGGGAGGCAAAGAATTGGACACGACTTGGTGACCGGACAACAACAATGTATCTACATTGTTTTTTTAATCAATTATAGCAAAAGTACCACACTGATGTATAATAGGAACAACAGGGAAAACTCTGTGTATATGTGGGGGGAGGAGGGATATGGGACTTCACTGTATTTATTTTTTTTATAAGTCTAAAACTTTTCTAAAAAATAAAGTCAATTAATTTTTTAGAAAAATTACAATATACATAAGGAAAGAAGCTACCATATTAGAGAATCAACTGGAATAGCTAAAAGAGAAATGGCGTTTTGGTAATATCAAAAAAGTGATTTATTGGAATATAAAATTAGAGTGTTTGAAATATTTAATGAGAAAATATTAAAATGATCAAGAAATAAGAAAATCTGAAGAAAGAAAAGAATCATGACTATTTGAAAATTAGCCAGTAGATACTTAAGGGGGGAGGGAAGTTATAACTGGAATAAAAAGCTTAGTGAGACTATTAGACTTCCACTTTCAGCCAAGATGGAATAACAGGGAATATATATATAACATCCCACCTGAACTAACTTTTAAAAATGAAAAACAATATGAGACACAATGGTTTTCAAGACACTAGATATCAGGGGACATTGATATATGTGAGATAAGAAACAAGAAAGGTGAGTCCTATAATTCTCTAAGGTTACCATCTAGAGAGAGTTTCCAAGCCATGGTGCAGGGTGGAAGAACCCAGCCAGAACCTAGCAGGCTCCTTGAGTTCAGAAGGTAGAACTGATAGTCCTGGGAGACCAAGATGGCTAGGCACTGCAGCAGAGACACGCATAGACAGAACTCTGGAATTCTGCAGAGGGGCCCTCAGGTATTTAGCAGACTTCTGCCTAGGCATGTGGGGAAAATCCTGGAGTCTGGAGCTCTTGAATCACTTAGAAGGATGAGAAGTAACAGTGACTAATGCTTATAGAGGACTGAGAATAGTGTCTGTCTCATGAAGCCAACTGAAAAGTCTCAAAATTTGGTTTTTTTGACCTTTTTATTTTTTTATTTATTATTTTTTAATATAAATTTATTTATTTTAATTGGAGGTTAATTACTTTAAAATATTGTATTTGTTTTGCCATACATCAACATGAATCTGCCACAGGTATACACATGTTCCCCATCCTGAATCCCCCTCCCTCCTCCCTCTCCGTACCATCCCTCTGGGTTGTCCCAGTGCACCAGCTGCAAGCATCCAGTATCATGCATCGAACCTGGACTGGCAATTCATTTCATATATGATATTATACATGTTTCAATGCCATTCTCCCTAACCATCCCACCCTCTTCCTCTCCCACAGAGTCCAAAAGACTGTTCTATACATCTGTGTCTCTTTTGCTGTCTCGCTTACAGGGTTATCATTACCATCTTTCTAAATTCCATATATATGCGTTTGTATACTGAAGTTGAACAGTTCTATGAAGACCTACAAGACCTTTTAGAACTAACACCCAAAAAAGATGTCCTTTTCATTATAGGGGACTGGAATGCAAAAGTAGGAAGTCAAGAAACACCTGGAGTAACAGGCAAATTTGGCCTTGGAATAGGGAATGAAGCAGGGCAAAGACTAATAGAATTTTGCCAAGAAAATGCACTGGTCATAGCAAACACCCTCTTCCAACAACACAAGAGAAGGCTCTATACATGGACATCACCAGATGGTCAACACCAAAGTCAGATTGATTATATTCTTTGCAGCCAAAGATGGAGAAGCTCTATACAGTCAGCAAAAACAAGACCAGGAGCTGACTGTGGCTCAGACCATGAACGCCTTATTGCCAAATTCGGACTTAAATTGAAGAAAGCAGGGAAAACCACTAGGCCATTCAGGTATGACCTAAATCAAATCCCTTATGATTATACAGTGGAAGTGAGAAATAGATTTAAGGGCCTAGATCTGATAGATAGAGTGCCTGATGAGCTATGGAATGAGGTTCGTGACATTGTACAGGAGACAGGGATCAAGACCAACCCATGGAAAAGAAATGTGAAAAAGCAAAATGGCTGTCTGGGGAGGCCTTACAAATAGCTGTGAAAAGAAGAGAAGCGAAAAGCAAAGGAGAAAAGGAAAGATATAAACATCTGAATGCAGAGTTCCAAAGAATAGCAAGAAGAGATAAGAAAGCCTTCTTCAGTGATCAATGCAAAGAAATAGAGGAAAACAACAGAATGGGAAAGACTAGAGATCTCTTCAAGAAAATTAGAGCTACCCAGGGAACATTTCATGCAAAGATGGGCTCGATAAAGGACAGAAATGGTATGGACCTAACAGAAGCAGAAGATATTAAGAAGAGATGGCAAGAATACACAGAAGAACTGTACAAAAAAGATCTTCATGACCAAGATAATCACGATGGTGTGATCACTGACCTAGAGCCAGACATCCTGGAATGTGAAGTCAAGTGGGCCTTAGAAAGCATCACTATGAACAAAGCTAGTGGAGGTGATGGAATTCCAGTTGAGCTATTCCAAATCCTGAAAGATGATGCTGTGAAAGTGCTGCACAAAATATGCCAGCAAATTTGGAAAACTCAGCAGTGGCCACAGGACTGGAAAAGGGCAGTTTTCATTCCATCCCAAAGAAGGGCAATGCCAAAGAACACTCAAACTACTGCACAATTGCACTCATCTCACACGCTAGTAAAGTAATGCTCAAAATTCTCCAAGCCAGGCTTCACCAATTTGTGAACCGTGAACTTCCTGATGTTCAAGCTGGTTTTAGAAAAGTCAGAGGAACCAGAGATCAAATTGCCAACATCCACTGGATCATGGAAAAAGCAAGAGAGTTCCAGAAAAACATCTATTTCTGCTTTACTGACTATGCCAAAGCCTTTGACTGTGTGGATCACAAGAAACTGTGGAAAATTCTGAAAGAGACGGGAATACCAGACCACCTGATCTGCCTCTTGAGAAATTTGTATGCAGGTCAGGAAGCAAGAGTTAGAACTGGACATGGAACAACAGACTGGTTCCAAATAGGAAAAGGAGTAGGTCAAGCCTGTATATTGTCACCCTGCTTATTTAACTTATATGCAGAGTACATCATGAGAAGCGCTGGACTGGAAGAAACACAAGCTGGAATCAAGATTGCTGGGAGAAATATCAATAACCTCAGATATGCAGATGACACCACCCTTATGGCAGAAAGTGAAGAGGAACTCAAAAGCCTCTTGATGAAGGTGAAAGTGGAGAGTGAAAAAGTTGGCTTAAAGCTCAACATTCAGAAAACGAAGATCATGGCATCCGGTCCCATCACTTCATGGGAAATAGATGGGGAAACAGTGGAAACAGTGTCAGACTTTATTTTTCTGGGCTCCAAAATCACTGCAGATGGTGATTGCAGCCATGAAATTAAAAGACACTTACTCCTTGGAAGGAAAGTTATGACCAACCTAGATAGCATATTCAAAAGCAGAGACATTACTTTGCTAACAAAGGTCCGTCTAGTCAAGGCTATGGTTTTTCCTGTGGTTATGTATGGATGTGAGAGTTGGACTGTGAAGAAGGCTGAGCACCGAAGAATTGGTGCTTTTGAACTGTGGTGTTGGAGAAGACTCTTGAGAGTCCCTTGGACTGCAGGGAGATCCAACAAGTCCATTCTAAAGGAGATCAGCCCTGGGATTTCTTTGGAAGGAATGATGCTAAAGCTGAAACTCCAGTACTTTGGCCACCTCATGCAAAGAGTTGACTCATTGGAAAAGACTCTGATGCTGGGAGGGATTGGGGGCAAGAGGAGAAGGGGACGACAGAGGATGAGATGGCTGGATGGCATCACTGACTTGATGGATATGAGTCTTAGTGAACTCTGGGAATTGGTGATGGACAGGGAGGCCTGGCGTGCTGTAATTCATGGGGTCGCAAAGAGTCAGACAAGACTGAATGACTGATCTGATCTGATCTGATACTGTATTGGTGTTTTTCTTTCTGGCTTACTTCACTCTGTATAATAGGCTCCAGTTTCATCCACCTCATTAGAACTGATTCAAATGCATTCTTTTTAATGGCTGAGTAATACTCCATTGTGTATATGTACTACAGCTTTCTTATCCATTCATCTGCTGATGGACATCTAGGTTGCTTCCATGTCCTGGCTATTATAAACAGTGCTGTGATGAACATTGGGGTACACGTGTCTCTTTCAATTCTGGTTTCCTCGGTGTGTATGCCCAGCAGTGGGATCAAAATTTAAAGGACATTTGGCAAAGTATAGAGAAGAATCTAGCCTCAGTAATGTGGAATAAATAGCCTGAGACTGACACTGTTTCAGTTTTACCCAACAATTTAAAAAAATGAGACCAAAAATGATCAAACTGTTTTCAAGTAACCTAATCACAGCCGAGAGAGAGCTCATAAATATTTTCAGGAACACAAAATACTCAACATTAAATAAAGCATAAGTCCAGGTGCCCTGAATCAAATGAAAATTTACCAGGCATGCAAATAAGCATGCCTGGTAAATTCCACTCACAATGAGGAGACAAATCAATCAGTTGAAACCAGCCCAGAAATGACACAGGCATTTGAGTTAGCAAAGAAAAAACTTAAAAACAATGATTATAACTGTGTTTCATATGTTTAAAAAGTAGAGAATAAAAAGGACATACATCAAACTTCCAGAGATGAAACTTACAGTGTTAAACAAAAAATAAATCAGACAGGATTAATAGCTATTTGACACTATAAAAAAGTATGAATAAACTTGAAGACAGAGTAACATAAACTATCCAAAATGAAACCCAGGGAGAAGAGAGAATTAGAACAAAACAAAACAACACACAGAGCCTTACTAGCTGTAGGACAACTTCAAATGGCTTAATATACACATAAGGAATCTCTTAAGAAAAGTGTAGAGCAGGAGACAGAAAGAATATTTACAGAAGTAATAGCCAAAAGTTTCCCAAACTTGATAGTAGTTATAAATGTATAGATCCAAGGACCACAATAAAGCCCAGCATAAGAAATATAAAAACACTACATCAATACATATCATAATAAAAGTGCTCAAAATTAGCCATTAAGAAAAGTCTTACAAGTAGGCAAAGAAAAAAAACATATTACATGTAGAGAAACAAAGATAACTAGAGTGTAGTTAGAAACATTGCAAATGAGAAGACAGTGGAGTAATATTTTAAATACTTGAAGAAAAAAAAAAGCCTGGCACCCTAGACTTCTACACCAAATCAAAATATCTTTCAAATATGAAGATTAAATTTTTTTTCAGATATAAAAAGCTGAGAGAACTCACTGCCAACAGAGTCTCACTATAAGAGCTATTAAGAAGAGTTCTTAAGACAAAAAGAAAATGATACCACAAGGATCTGTAGAGCTACACCAAGGAGTGAAGAGTACAGGAAATGGGAACTGCAAAGTTAAACATAAATCCAAATCTGTCTTATTACTTAAATATCTTTAAAAGATCATTGACAGGTTAGACAAGATAATGACAGATCTATCTGTCTGTATACCTATGCTGTATAGGTTTTACATCATATGTAAAAAGCACAGAGGTCAGTAAGGGAAAAAAATTAAAAATACTATCACATGTTTCTTATATGTTCAGTAGCATAATATTACTTACAGGTAAACTAGAGTCTAAAAAGATGTATGTTATACCAACCCTAAAGAAACACTAAGATAACAAAAACCAAGAAAAAATAAAATTAAATACTTTAAAATATTTAATTAATCTAAAAGAAGACAGAAAAAAGAGAGAAAAGAGAACAAAGAACAGATTGGGACAGAGAGAAAACACTTAAGAAGAAGAAAGATTTAAGCTTAACCATATCAACAGTCACTAAATAAATGCCTCTGCCTCGTGTACATGAATCCAAAACTGAATACTGTTAATTCTTCCTAAACTGACCTCTAGATTTAATATAATCCAAATAGAATTCCTAACAGGTTACTTTGTAAAAGATGACAAAATTATTTAAATCTTAATATGGTAATGCAAAGACTCTAGAAAAGCCTAAATAATTTTTTAAAAGAGGAACTAACAATATCTGATTTCAAGAGTTATAAGTCTACTCACATCAGAACAGCATTGTATCACGATAGAAAAACAGCCCAATTAAACAAGACACAGAGTCCAGAAATAAATCCACGCATATGTGGGAAATGGATTTTGATGCAGGCGCAAAGGCAACTCAGTGGATAGAGAACAGTCCTTTCAACAAGTGGTGCAATAACAACTGGATATCCATGTGCAAGTAAGATAGAAAGTAACGCAGGGAGGAGGGAAGGAAGGAGAGAAGAAAAGGAAGAACTTTGATCCAGACCTCACACCAAATACAAAACTCAAAATGAGTCATAAACTAAATATAAGGCACAAAACTATAAATCTAGTAGAGGAAAACAGAAGAAAAACCTTTGTGAGTTAAGCAAAAAATTCTTAGCTACAAACTATAAAGCACAATCTATAAAAGAATAAATTGGACTTAATCAGTATTAAAGGCTTTGACTCTTTAAAAGACACCAGTAAGATAATGAAAAGCCAAGCCACAAACTGGGAGAAAATATTTGCAACTCACGTATCTGATAATGGACTTACATATAGAATATATTAATAGAACTCCTAAAATTCAATAAAAAACCAAACTACCCATTTAAAAAAAAGGGGGGGGGAAGGTATTCAAATAGCCACTTCACCAAAAAAAGATACACAGATAATAGATAAACACATGCAAAGATGCTCAATATTAATCATTAAGAAAATGCAATAAAACCACAATGACATACCACTACACATCTATAAGGATGACCAAAATCTAAAAAAATTGACCATATCAAGTATTTGTAAGGATGTGGAGAAACTGGAACACATCTGTCTTGGAAATTGTATGCACAGCTTCTTAAAATGATAAACATTTAGATGTTGAAATTATTAGAAATGATGACAATTGTATAAGGTAGAATGACAGAGATCTGCTTAAAAACATGCACACACAAATTATAAGGAGTTATAGGAATAGCTCAGGGATTTGTAGATATGTTTAACAAAAGCACAGTGACTAATTTTCTAATGATGACAAGAGCTTCAAAAATGAGGCTTTTACAAGAAGTCAGGAAGGGCAAGCATCTGGCAGTGCCAATGAGGAGTAAGGTATGCAGAGAATTATCTCCAGATCCAAAGACAAGGAGGCTGTGGAGAAAAAAAGCTCCCCAGGAGAGGGATGAGGGGCAGAGGATTTTCAGGGAAAGCCAGGGCTCCATCAGAGCAGGAAGGTGAAGGGAAACACAGGGAAGAGACACAGAACAGAGAGGACTGTGATGACAGACTGTGAGTTCCAAGAAATGTTGACAAAATTGTTTACGAAGAGACCTTGTTTATCTGAGGACTATGAATAGATTTTATTTTGTAAATTGTGTACAAAGCAGACATTTATGTGTACGTAGATAGCGGCTGTGTTCCCATTCAATAACGACATTTTCTAGAACACTTACCTAAAACACCAGAAGAGAAGAGGGTTCTGTCAGAGAAGCATTTACGCGTAGTCCCAACCCACAGCAAGCGCCATGTCTGTTATCTGTATTTTGAGTGCTCGAAGAGAACTTTAATAGGGTCCTGATACTCACTGTTAAGAGGAGGGCATAGCAACTCACTCCAGTATTTTTGCCTGTGGAATACCAAGTTCAGAGGAGCTGGGTGGGCTACAGTTCACAGGTGGCAAAGAGTCAGACATGACTGAAGGACAGCATGCATGCACTCATTGTTAAATGTAAGATTATGAAATTGAACTGTCTGTGAAATTCAAGCATTTTCTTTGATTCAAAGCAGCTATTTTAACCAATGTAGAAAATGTTAATAAAATAAATGACTAGCTTTGCATCAAAAAATATATTTTTTAATGTCAATATCATCAAGAAAAACATGAAATATCTCTTTCTCCCAGGAGAATATATATATATATATATGTATGTATGTATAGTTAAAATCTTTAACTGGGCTAAAATTAACTCGATTTAAGACCAATACGTAAATCACTGACTAGAGAACAGCAGTGTCCACATAGGCACAATATATTGTCATATCTCAGATGAGGAACAGGGATTAACTAAGGGATTAATTTACATTTGTTATACGAACATGCATTCCTTTGGTTTCCTGTTTGTCTGTCACCTACCAGGACAGCATCTCCACAGTGAGACTTCCCAGGACACATTCATTATGATAGACTAGAAAGTATAAGTCCCTTTAACTGAATACAGTTCCCCATTGCCTCATTCTACACAATATTTTGTGCATTGCAGATGCAGAGAAGTTTGAGAGGTGAGGTTAAGATCGAGGTCCATGCTGACGGACCTCACTTCACGTTTCCTGAGATTTAAGGAAGCCGAAGGATGCTGCCAGAGCCAGGAGTTGGCTCCCACATCAAGAGCCCACCACTCCCACAGCTGCACTCTGAAGAAGAGAAATCTCATTGTGGACTGCAGCTTGGCTGGGTAAATGCACTCTCAGGCAGGCCATGGGGGCAAAGAGATTCCATATGATGTTCCACCCGATTGCACTCATAGCAGGATGGATTTCTATGCTTTAGGAAATCTATGAGGAACAAGAATCCTGTTACCTTGTCTTCTGTGCAGTAAAGACACTATAAAAATACTTGCTAAACATAATAAACACTAAGAGCATATTTCACCTCTGAACTCTATATAATTCAGCCTTTGTCCAGGTATATGATCTAAAAATTTCAGGCATCATGTGCCCCAAATTTTGATGTGACTAGACCAAGGCAGTGTATTGAGAACTTTAAGGAATTATTTCAAATAAATATGCTTTCATGAAACTTTATAAATAACCAGCCAAACAGTTAAAATTGAATTTATTTTCTTCATAAGCTCTTTCAGTCTTTAAATAGACTGCTCCTGAATTTCACTATTCTGCAGGAAAAAGAACCAATTCTGATATTAAAATTTTGTTTTGATTTTTTTGAGACTATAAGTTGATGCTATATAAGAATAGCATATCAAGCTTGTTCTTTAAAATCTAAGTAACTGCTGAAACTAACAGAAAAATTTAGTCACAATAGATGAATGTCAAATCATTATGTTGAGCACTTGAAACTAAAGTGTTACATATTAGTTATACCACAATAAAAATAGCAATTGTGGCTATACTATTTAATTATCCATAGCCAGTTCAGTTCAGTTTAGTTGCTCAGTCATGTCCAACTCTTTGTGACCCCATGGACTGCAGCACACCAGGATTCCCTGTCTATCACCAACTCCTGGAGCTTATGCATATTATTATCATTCAATTTATATTTTATTTTTATGATTCTCATCAAAGCCATAACATGGTTTAAGAATTTTTTTTTACAAACTTTTATTTGAGAAATGGTCATTGTTTAAAAACAGGCCTATATGGAACCTGCCCACTATTTGTCAAGGTTCTTAGAATAAGTACGCTTGCTGTTATTGTTTTGTTGCTTCTATCATCATAGGCATCACAGTGGTTAGTGAAACTTAACACACCTTTAAAATTGCTCTGAGTTTTAATAGCAGTTTGTAGGAGAAACTTCTCTTCAAAAAAAAAAAAAAAGAAGAAAGTCATGTTTGAAGCCTAAATTCATTCAACAGACAATTATCAGGACTGTCGTATAAGCTTGACTCTCTACTAGGCAATGAGAATGCAGAGATGAGAAACACAGTTTTCAGGGGCCAGAAGGTCACCCTTTGATGGTGATGACAGTGAAGAGGATCAGAGAAGTCTACAGTTAACATCAAATTAAATAAATGTCATGATTAGTGATATGTGCAAAGATCCACAGGGACCAAAGAGAGGAAAAAGACGGGGGGCTGGGGGGTATGAGACAAAGTGGGGGGTGGTAGTGAGGTGGGGGGAACCCCTATTCAGGGGAAAGCACCTCAATGAAAAGGGATATAATAAACTGAGCTATATTTAAATTTTTAAAAATTATTTTTTATATTTTATTAAAGTCTAGTTGATTTAAAATGCCCATGGTAGTTTCTGGTGTTCAGCAAAGTAATTCATATATATTATTATATTATATATTCTTTCACAAATTCTCACAATCATGGAAAACAAACTTATGTTTACTGATGGAGGAAGGTGGGAGGGATAAATTAGGAGATGGGATTAGCAGATATACATTCAGTTCAGTTCAGTCGCTCAGTCCTGTCCAACTCTTTGCGACCCCATGAATTGCAGCACGCCTTAGAGCAAAATAATCATCCTCATGGTAGGAGGGAGACCCTTGGAACAGAAAGCCCAATGGAAGAGGTGAGAGGCTCAGGCCAAGAAATGTGACAAAGGAGATGCTCTCAACATACTGCACAGTACAGTGAAAGGAAAATGCACCAAGAGAAAAGGTGAGGAGGAGCCAAGGAAGATGGTATTACCACCAGGCTGGAAGGCAAGGCACAGCACAAGACAAGACCTCCTAAGGTCAGTCTAGTGGGAGAAACAGGACTCAGGCCAGCCCCCAGCAGGGGATGGAAAAGGATGGCAGCGAAGTACCCTTGTTACCTGTGTGGCGGCTGGGGAGGTTCAGGCACAGTGTGGTGTCGTGGCTGCAAAAAGCAGAGCCTGGCTGGGATGTCGCAGTTCAGAGAGATGCCTCAGCATGGTGTCTGCTGCTGGGCTGAGACTTTGGAGTAAACGTCAGCAAAAGCTCAGACCCCTGAATCCTGAAAGCTCTAGGAAACACATGGGACGTTGGAAGATTCTGTGTCTGGCCAGGATCTTCCTGGTGGTGCTGCTTGTTGGCACGGTTTCCCCTGAACCACTGTCTGACTGTGTCTACTGACCAGTGGCCCCCGTGAGCTGTCCCCTTGAGGCCTTGCTCCTGGGAGCACGTATCAGTTCTGGGCCTTAGGGACCACTATCCTCTGAGGTCTCAGTGAGAACTCCCTCTCCCTCCGGGGTCAGAACCTGCCCAGTTTACAGAGGGCAGGTCAGGGTCCCCAGAGATGATGAAAATGAAGGCTGTGATGGAGGAAGCTTTATTTTTCTAATATTCAATTTAGTTAATTTATCTATATGGCTGCATTTGGGTCTTAGATACTTGTGAAACAGGGGATCTCTAGTTGAACTCTGTGGAGAAGGCAATGGCACCCCACTCCAGTACTCTTGCCTGGAAAAATCCCATGGATGGAGGAGCCTGGAAGGCTGCGTTCCATGGGGTCACTAAGAGTCAGACACGACTGAGCAACTTCACTTTCACTTCTCACTTTTCACTTTCATGCATTGGAGAAGGAAATGGCAACCCACTCCAGTGTTCTTGCCTGGAGGAAACCCAAGGATGGCGGAGCCTGGTGGGCTGCGGTCTATGGGGTCGCACAGAGTCGGACACGACTGAAGCGACTTAGCAGCAGCAGCAGTTGAACTCTTAGTCATGATTTGGAATCTAGTTCCCTGACCAGAGATCCAACTCTGGCCCCTTGCATTGGTGGGCCCTCTGCATTGGTAGCCGTAGAGTCTTACTCACTGGACCACCAGGGAGGTTCTAGAGGAAGCGTTCAAGCTGTGAGGAGCTCAGTGGTGCCAGAAGACTGGGGTCCTCTGGGCAGCAGCCTGAACCCAAGCCCAAGGGGTGCCAACACTGCTGGTATCCATAGCAGCAGGGGAAACCTTGTTCTTAGTCCCACTGGCTGCCTCACCACGCATGAATTCAGACTGCGGTTCCTTCTCTCCTCCTCCTAGTCTGACTAGGTGATCATATCACCAAGTTCTTAGAAACAGAGGCCCTCCGATGCAAAAGCCTTCTTAGATGGAGCGATGGTTAGCAGAGGTAGGAAGGTGGGCGGACCCTGGTTGCATCTTTGCTTCTGATTGGTGAGCTGGATATCACATGACTCATCTTCCCAGAGTGGTCCAACCGAGACCCCAAGGCAGCATGCCGGAGAGTGCGCACCGGGGCTTTAGGATCTTCCAGGGGACTGGTCAGTAATATGAATATGTCTGACTCTGCGACTCCCATGGACTGTAGCCCGCCAGGATCCTCTGTCCATGGAGTTCTCCAGGCAAGAATACTGGAGTGGGTAGCCATTCTCTTCTCCAGGGGATCTTCCCCACCCAGGGATGGAACCCAGGTCTCCTGCTTTACAGGCGGATTATTTTACCATCTGAGCCACCAGAGAAGCCCCATATATGAATTTACTCAATCTTTAAATGTAGAGGCCGAAAGTGTGTGATTGTGTGTAATGAGGTGGGGGTCTCTCTATAAACAATTTTTGAGTGACCCCAGACCTACATGTCAGCATCATTCTGGTGGCTCAAACTCAAGAAATAACTTGAAGGAACTACCACGCTGGTCAGAAAAAGAATCCCCTAGCTAGGTCGTCCTCCTGGAATCTGATCAGAACACTGGGTCTCTGAATGACCCCACTGGGACTCCTCCTCACATCTGGATTGCTATCTGCCAAACTGACTAAGAGTTGGAATATGACTTTCTTGTAGGTGAGAACTGGCGTGAGACCCTTGGTGTTTCTGCACAGGTAATTCCCAGGCCCCAGCAGGAGGTTTAGATGTTTTCCTGGAAGACAGCGTCCTCCCACCTGGCTGCCTGCAGCATAGGCAAGGGTTGCCTGGGAGTAAGAGTGGTACTGCCCTTAAATATACACCAACATTTGTATAGGCTGCAATAATAATCTAGTGATGAGTGAATGAGAAGATTTGACCTAATCTTAATTCTTGGCTGCAGATATCTAGGTTCTGTAGATGTAAATATTTTCTGATGCACAGACTTCAAGTATACTATTTGGACATTTAGATTTAGTTATTATTACAAAAAAGTTGTGTGTTTAGTACTCAAAACAGAAAAGCAAATGTAAGAAAACTTGCATCTAAATTTCTGCCTGTGTATCATATGACGTGTATATGCCATATGAGACATGACAGAAGGCTACTGAATAGAGCAGGAAAACATATCCAACATTGTGAGCTAAATGTTTAAACCTGGGTTTGCCATGTAGAAAAGGAAGAGTGGGGAGACAGTATTCCAAATGAAAAGTAGTAGGGATTGATGAAGTATAAGAATTGTAGTTCTGTATGGCCTGAATCCGTCTTGGTTGGCCCCCCACGGCATGGCTTAGTTTCAGTGAATTAGACAAGGCTGTGGTCCGTGAGATCAGATTGGCCAATTTTCTGTGAGTATGGTTTCAGTGTGTCTGCCCTCTGATGCCCTCTCGCAACACCTACCGTCTTACTTGGGTTTCTCTTACTTTGGATGTGGGGTATCTCTTCACGGCTGCTCCAGCAAAGCACAGCTGCTGCTCCTTACCTTGGACGAGGGGTATCTCCTCACAGCCACCCCTCCTGACCTTGAACATGGAGTAGCTCCTCTCGGCCCTCCTGCACTCGCTCAGCCACTGCTCCTTGGACGTGGGGTTGCTCCTCTCAGCCGCCGTTTGACAGAATGTGGTCCACTGGAGAAGGAAATGGCAAACCACTTCAGTATTCTTGCCTTGAGAACCCCATGAACCATATGAAAAGGCAAAATGATAGGATACTGAAAGAGGAACTCCCCAGGTCAGTAGGTGCCCAATACGCTACTGGAGATCAGTGGAGAAATAACTCCAGAAAGAATGAAGGGATGGAGCCAAAGCAAAAACAATACCCAGTTGTGGATGGGACTGGTGATAGAAGCAAGGTCTGATGCATTAAAAGCAATATTGCACAGAAATCTGGAATGTTAAGTCCATGAATCAAGGCAAATTTGAAGTGGTCAAACAGGAGATGGCAAGAGTAAATGTTGACATTCTAGGAATCAGCGAACTAAAATGGACTGGGAATGGGTGAATTTAACTCAGATGACCATTATGTCTACTACTGTGGGCAGGAATCCCTTAGAAGAAATGCAGTAGCCCTCATGGTCAACAAAAGAGTCCGAAATGCAGTACTTGGATGCAATCTCAAAAATGACAGAATGATCTCTGTTTGTTTCCCAGGCAAACTATTCAATATCACGGTAATCCAAGCCTGTGCCCCAACCAGTAACACTGAAGAAGCTGAAGTTGAATGGTTCTATGAAGAACTACAAGACCTTTTAGAACTAACACCCAAAAAAGATGTCCTTTACATTATAAGAGACTGGAATGCAAAAGTAGGAAGTCAAGAAACACCTGGGGTAACAGGCAAATTTGGCCCTGGAATATGAAATGAGCATGGCAAAGGCTAATAGAGTTTTACCAAGAGAATGTACTGGTCATAGCAAACACCCTCATCTAACAACACAAGAGGAGACTCTACACTTGGGCATCATCAGATGATCAACGCCGAAATCAGATTGATTATATTCTTTGCAGCCAAAGATGGAGAGGCTCTATGCAGTCAACAAAAACAAGACGGGGAGCTGACTGTGGCTCAGATCATGAACTCCTTATTACCAAATTCAGATGTAAATTGAAGAAAGTAAGGAAAACCACTAGACGATTCAGGTATGACCTAAATCAAATCCCTTATGATTATACAGTGGAAGTGAGAAATAGATTTAAGGGCCTAGATCTGATAGATAGAGTGCCTGATGAGCTATGGAATGAGGTTCGTGACATTGTACAGGAGACAGGGATCAAGGCCATCCCCATGGAAAAGAAATGCAAAAAAGCAAAATGGCTGTCTGAGGAGGCCTTACAAATACATGTGAAAAGAAGAGAAGCAAAAAGCAAAGGAGAAAAGGAAAGATATAAGCATCTGAACGCATAGTTCCAAAGAATAGCAAGGAGAGATACGAAAGCCTTCCTCAGCGATCAATGCAAAGAAATAGAGGAAAACAAGAGAACAGGAAAGATTAGAGATCTCCTCAAGAAAATTAGAGACACCAACGGAACATTTCATGCAAAGATGGGCTCAATAAAGGACAGAAATGGTATGGACCCAACAGAAGCAGAAGATATTAAGAAGAGATGGCAAGAATACACAGAAGAACTGTACAAAAAAGATCTTCACGACCCAGATAATCACGATGGTGTGATCACTGACCTAGAGCCAGACATCCTGGAATGTGAAGTCAAGTGGGCCTTAGAAAGCATCACTACGAACAAAGCTAGTGCAGGTGATAGAATTCCAGTTGAACTATTCCAAATCCTGAAAGATGATGCTGTGAAAGTGCTGCACTCAATATGCCAGCAAATTTGGAAAACTCAGCAGTGGTCACAGGACTGGAAAAGGTCAGTTTTCATTCCAATCCCAAAGAAAGGCAATGCCAAAGAATGCTCAAACTACTGCACAGTTGCACTCATCTCACACGCTAGTAAAGTAATGCTTAAAATTTTCCAAGCCAGGCTTCAGCAATATGTGAACCGTGAACTTCCTGGTGTTCAAGCTGGTTTTAGAAAAGGCAGAGGAAGCAGAGATCAAATTGTCACCATCCGCTGGATCATGGAAAAAGCAAGAGAGTTCCAGAAAAACATCTATTTCTGCTTTACTGACTATGCCAAAGCCTTTGACTGTGTGGATCACAAGAAACTGTGGAAAATTCTGAAAGAGATGGGAATACCAGACCACCTGACCTGCCTCTTGAGAAACCTATAGGTTTCTCAGGAGGTCAGGAAGCAACAGTTAGAACTGGACATGGAACAACAGACTGGTTCTAAATAAGAAAAGGAGTACATCAAGGCTGTATATTGTCACCCTGTTTATTTAACTTATATGCAGAGTACGTCATGAGAAACGCTGGGCTGGAACAAACACAAGCTGGAATCAAGATTGCCAGGAGAAATATCAATCACCTTAGATATGCAGATGACACCACCCTTATGGTAGAAAGTGAAGAGGAACTAAAAAGCCTCTTGATGAAAGTGAAAGAGGAGAGTGAAAAAGTTGGCTTAAAGCTCAACATTCAGAAAACGAAGATCATGGCATCTGGTCCCATCACTTCATGGGAAATAGATGGGGAAACAGTGGAAACAGTGTCAGACTTTATTTTTCTGGGCTCCAAAATCACTGCAGATGGTGACTGCAGCCATGAAATTAAAAGACACTTACTCCTTGGAAGGAAAGTTATGACCAACCTAGATAGCATATTCAAAAGCAGAGACATTACTTGGCCAACTAAGGTCCATCTAGTCAAGGCTATGGTTTTTCCAGTGGTCATGTATGGATATGAGAGTTGGACTATGTAGAAAGCTGAGCACCAAAGAATTGATGCTTTTGAACTGTGGTGTTGGAGAAAACTCTTGAGAGTCCCTTGGACTGCAAGGAGATCCAACCAGTCCATCCTAAAGCAGATCAGTCCTGGGTGTTCATTGGAAGGACTGATGCTAAAGCTGAAACTCCAATACTTTGGCCACCTCATGCGAAGTGTTGACTCATTGGAAAAGACCCTGATGCTGGGAGGAATTGGGGGCAGGAGGCAAAGGGGACGGCAGAGGATGAGATGGCTGGATGGCATCACGGACTCAATGAACATGAGTTTGAGTGAACTCCGGGAGTTGGTGATGGACAGAGAGGCCTGGTTTGCTGTGATTCATGGGGTCACAACTGAGTTGGACACGACTGAGCTACTGAACTGAACTGAACTGATGGCCTGAATATGTGATTATTAATAATAGAGAACAGTAGAAATGAGACTTAAAAAGAAGACACAAATCAATTATGAGAGTACCTGTCTGCTGTGGGATTTGTTCATCTCTTAGTGATAGAGGGACATTGAAGGATTTTTTAAGCAAGAAAGGAGTAAAACTAGATTCATATTTTAGAAGATCATTTTGAAGATCATTTAGGTCATTTTGTTATCATATTTTAGAAGATCATCATCAAGTTATTGACTGCATGCTTGCTTTAAATACACTACTATATTAATAGTTAATCCTGAAAAACCACACTACAAAGAAATATTATTTTATCCACATTTTACAAATAAATGTTGAGGGCAATTGTCTAAGGCCTTTCATCTATTAAGTAACAAAGCCTAAGGCCATTTGTCTATTAAGTAACAAAGCAGGGATTCATACCAGGGCAGTTTGAACTAAATTCTCTCATTCTTAAACACTACATTTCACTGCCACTGAGTAAATTCTGGTGAAGAGTCTGAGACCAGGGATGGTCAAAGAGATTATTGAAATAAAATAGATAAGGAATTAGTTTATAAGAAAAAAATTAAATCAAGAATTATTTGAGAGTAGAGCTTCCCAATACTTAATTTTGTATTGGATCTCCCAGTATTTGATATGTGTGAGAAGTAAGTTGAGAAATATTTTATATTTTTAATTAAAAAGTATTACTATTGTGTTATAACTTTTATGCAAGTCCTTTCGTTCATCCTCTGGGGCTACGTTGTCATAACTCAGCTTCTTTGCTGTCTGGTTAAAGTTAAAGTCTTATTGTACCATCAATGCAGATCACTTTGGCCAACTGCATTATTTTGAATTTATATGAACTTGTCTAATGTGAGGCAATATATAGTCCCACTATATTGTTAAAATACTTCTTTTCATAAGTGTAATATGTTTTTGTTCAACTTTTATGTTTCTCATAAAGTGTGTGTTCCTTTTGGAAGTAAATATTTGGTTGCTTTAATGGGCTGGCTATCCTAAATCAGGGCTTTCCTGGTAGCTCAGCTGGTAAAGAATCTGCCTGCAATGCAGGAAATGCCAGTTTGACCCTAAATCAAAAAGTTTGTTCAGCACTTTCCTATGATCATTAAGAACCCTTGTGATAGTTTGTTATTTTGAATGTTATGTTTGCATTGTAGAATGGCTTTTTCTAGTTTTTAATAGTCAATCAATACATGTAATTTTAAATTTAGTCTGAAACACTAAATACCAAGAGTGTTTAAGTATATGGTTTCATTCTGATAAGTCACTACAACATGCACTAAATAATTACATCTGGCTCTAGATAGATTGGAAAAGACCCTGATGCTGGGAGAGATTGAGGGCAGGAGGAGAAGGGGATGATAGAGAATAGGATAGTTGGATGACATCACTGACTCAATGGGCATCAGTTTGAGCAAACTCTGACAGGGAAGCCTGGCATGCTGCAGTCCATGGGGTCGCAGAGTCAGATACAACTGAGCAACTGAACAATTGGACAGATTCACATGACTGACCTAGACATCCCAGCCTACCTGTTACCCACTGTCTGTCCAGTCTTTTTTTTTTTTTTTACTTTACAATATTATATTGGTTTTGCCATACATCAACATGCATCCGCCACGGGTGTACACGTGTTCCCCATCCTGAACCCCCCTCCCTCCTCCCTCCCCATACCATCCCTCTGGGTCATCCCAGTGCACAAGCCCCAAGCTTCCTGTATCCTGCATCAAACCTGGACTGGCGATTCATTTCTTATATGATATTATACATGTTTTAATGCCATTCTCCCAAATCATCCCCCACTCCCTCTCCCACAGAGTCCAAAAGACTGTTCTATACATCTGTGTCTTTTTTGCTGTCTCACATACAGGGTTGTCATTACCATCTTTCTAAATTCCATATATATGTGTTAGTATACTATATTGGTGTTTTTCTTTCTGGCTTACTTCACTCTGTATAATAGGCTCCAGTTTCACCCACCTCATTAGAACTGATTCAAATGCATTCTTTTTAATGGCTGAGTAATACTCCATTGTGTATATGTACTACAGCTTTCTTATCCATTCATCTGCTGATGGACATCTAGGTTGCTTCCATGTCCTGGCTATTATAAACAGTCCTGCAATGAACATTGGGGTACACATGTCTCTTTCCCTTCTGGTTTCCTCAGTGTGTATGCCCAGCAGTGGGATTGCTGGGTCATATGGCAGGTCTATTTCCAATTTTTTAAGGAATCTCCACACTGTTCTCCATAGTGGCTGTACATACGTCACAGCAGGATCCTCTATGACCCACCTCCCAGAATATTGGAAAGAAAAGCAAAAATAAACAAATGAGATCTAATTAAAATTACAAGCTTCTGCACAACAAAAGAAACTATAAACAAGGTGAAAAGACAGCTTTCAGAATGTCTATCCAGTCTTATCTTCTACCTCGCCCCCTTCCTCCTTTTTCTTGGCTACAATGACTGCCTTTCTTTTTCTCAAACAAGCCAAACCTGGAGGGCTCTTGCACTTGCTATTCTCACCATCCGAGTTGCTATTTCCTCCAATACCCACATAGTTGGCTCCCTCACTCCTTTCAAGCCTTGACTAAAAATATTCCCTGATTAGAAAGACTTCCCAAACCATCCTATATATAGTACTTGTGTCAGAGTTTGCCTTCTTACCTTGTTTCATTTTGGTCCATTGCACTTATCCTCACCAGATATATTGTACATGTGCTCATATATTTGTCTCCTAGCACTAAGATGCTGGATAGATAAAAAAGCTTACTTCTGTGTGTCTCTTCTTTAGTGCTCACATAGAACACTTCAGATACTTCTGGTCACCAAATGTAGGGGGAGTTTTTCCCACACCAAGCAGTTCTCTTTGACCCTAAAAGGTGTCTTAGAATTTAATTTGATTCTGACACTATCTACCTGGAGAGAAGTTTGGATCCCATGAGTTAAGGGCTCAGATCTATAAGACTGCTGCCTCCTCCCCTCCTACATCAGACACTGAATGCACGTTGAGGTTGTCACCTGGGCTTCTGACAACTGGCTACGATTTGGAGGTTCCCACTGACCTGCCCTCCTCAGCCCTACCCCCCACCCTCCTGTGGGATCTTAATTCCTCCACCAGCGATCAAACCTGCACCCCCTGCATTGGAAGGTGGAGTCTTAAGACTGGACCACCGGGGAAGTCCTCTTTGTCAGTTTTGATTAGTTTTCTGGAGCTGCTCACAGAAGTCAGGAAAATGGTTTCATTACTAGATTAGCAGTTTATTATAAAGGATACAACTCAGAAACAACCAGATGGACGAGACTCACTCGTAGGACATGTTGTGTGGGCAGGGGGGCAGGGCTTCCATGCCCTCTCTAAGCTTGCTCCTCTCCCCTCCTCCATAGGTTCACCAACTTGGAAGCTCTCTAAATCCTTCTCTAATGCTTTGGGGATTTTTATGGAGACTCCATCACGTAGGCATGCTCAATCGTTAATTCAGTTTCAAGGCCCACTTCAGAGAAGAAGACAGGTGTTGAATGTCCCAAACTTCTAATCATGGCTTGGTCTTCTTGGTGACAGGCCCAGCAAGGGTCACCTCGTTAGAAGAATAGACACTTCTATCACCCAGGAAATTCCAAGGGATTCAGGAGCTCGGTGTTGGGAACCAGGGTCAAAGACCAAATATTAGAACAAAAGATGCTTCTACTGTTCTTATCACTTAGGAAATTGCAAGAGTTTTAAGAGCTGTGTGCCAAGAACTGTGGGGAGATGTTATGTGTGTGTGCGTGTGTGTATATTTATATATTTTATTACCTCACAGATGTAACCTCCATTAAGTTAATACCTAAAACATAATATTCACTGACTTTGAACGGGGAAAAAAAAATCTATTAATAAATGGAAAATAAGAAATCTTTTTCTCATAAATTCACTGCTCCTTTGAATTTATTTAAAGTGGTTCAATATTGTTTTTCAGTTGCCATATCCTGGCAACATAGGAGGAATATTTAATGTCATGAATAATCTATGCAAGGATAATTGCAAATTTTTAAGTCAATAATGCATAGACTTGGCATTGTTTAGTTTTTAATATACCATTCATGTCTTTGAAAACAAAATGATGCATTTTTGCAAAATGAAAATCTGATCACAAAAGTGACTCATTGGAAAAGACCCTGATGCTGGGAAAGATTGAAGGCAGGAGGAAAAAGGGATGACAGGAGGAAAAGTTGGATGGCGTCACCGACTCGATGGACATGAGTTTGAGCAAGCTCCGGGAGATGGTGATGGACAGGGAAGCCTGGTGTGCTGCAGTCCACGGAGTCGCAAAGAGGCAGGCATGACTTAGTGACTGAACTGAACTGAGCTGAATAAAACATAAAGAAATTTAAGGCCATCATCAAGAAATTTCTTATCTTGTCAATACATATTTTGTGCAATATGGTTTTTTAAGTACTATTTTTTCTTGATGATAGCTAATGGAAGAATCCACAGAACCAAACGGCCAAGTTGGTAGAGTGCAAGTGAGACGAGTCAGTCGAGGCTTCACCTACTGGTATCTGGACAGGTGGCCTTTTCATCAACCCAGACTGGAACTCAAATTGAAAGTTCAAGAAACGATCACTGGAAAAAAGAGTAGAGTTGGAATAATATGTGGGTTTTGAGATACTGTTGCTCAGTTATAGTTGGCCAGTAAGAGGCAAACAAAATTATAGATCTAAATCTTAGGAGTGTTTTCTGGAAATAAAAATTTTACAACTATCAGAATATATATAGTCATTGATACATAAGGACTATTACTTAGGGATTGTGTATATGTCAAGATAAGAAGGTGGAAAATATTATATCTTAATGCTTAACTCACTAAATCATTTTATCCACATTGTAATAATCTATTTTTATTAATTTATTTGTTATTTATTCAAATAACTAACTTTTAGTTCTAGTTAATATCTCAAAAGACTTCTTTTTCGTGCTTTCCATTTCTTTCATTTCTACTTCATTTGGATTTATTCCATTGTTATTTTTCTAGTACTGACTTGAATTCTATGCAAAGAGGAAATTTTAAATTCTATGTTATTTAATATAGAAATTACAAATTTTATGTTCCTTGATTCGTGTTTTGGTTTTCTTAAATTCTATTTGGATGTTAAATTATTTTTATGTTAAATTATGGTTGAAACCAAAGACTGACGGCCTTTTTTTAGCACTCATCAGTGAAAAGCTCTGGGAGAATAAAAGATTTTTAAAAATAGGGCAACGTGTGTTGAACTGCACTCAAAGCCACACATGTCAGTTGGTAGTGAAGAAAACACCATGAAATCAGCATCTGTAATTGGATGTGGAAAGTTAGTGTCTCATTGTTAGAAGGAAATATTTTAGATGCTGTTTACGATATTAATACTGATAATTCAATTTTTGTTTCTTGGTATTTGTCAGATGTGTTCTTTTATATGTTCAGCTTTTTGAGTCATTTCATTTTAGAAGGGTGTTCATTTTTTAATACTGATCATATGTCTTTTAATCAGATAATACACTAATTTTTATTTTGATTATTCATTTATTTGGAATCCTAGCTACCTTCTAAATTTTCACTTTTCTCTTTGACTTCTCTATTTTTTTTTTCAGATGCTTCCTCTCCTCTTTCTGGTCTTCCCGGGTGGCTCAGTGGTAAAGAACCTGACGACCAATGAAGGAGACACAAGAGACTCAGTTTCAGTCCCTGTATCAGGAAGATCTTCCGGAGGAGGGCGTGGCAATCCATTCCAGTACTCTTGCCTAGAGCACCCCAGGGACAGAGGAGCCTGGCTGGCTGTAGTTCGTAGGGTCACAAAGAGTCAGACACGACTGAAGTGACTTAGCACACGTGCACGCTCTTCTTTCTGCTTTCTGTTGGACTGGTAATATATTCCTCTTGCTAGTTTGGAAGCTATAGATTCTGTTTCTACTCTGTTTTCACATATTCATTTGACTATAGTTTTCTCTAACTCAAATTCTTTCTCTATCTCTTGCTTCTTCTTCAATGAGACAGGTACTACATTGAATCTCCCTCCTGTTCCCTATCTGCCTCCATCTGGTTGGTGTATTTTTTGAATGTAATTTATCTGTATTACTTGAAGAGATTTCTCTCTTCATCTTTGGTAACCTGCATTTTAGCCATGGTGAATTTAAACATGACTATTTTTATTTGACCTGCTTAGCACTCCGTGTTCATGGTCTGAATACTCGAACCTTTCTAAAAATGGTTAAAATTATTAGCTAATCCACCTGCAGTGCAGGAGACCCCAGTTCATTTCCTGGGTAGGGAAGATTCCCTGGAGAAGGGGATGATAACACACTCCAGTATTCTTGCCTGGAGAATTCCATGGACAGAGGAGCCTGGCAGGCTATAGTCTATGGCTTTGCAAAGAGTCCAACACGACCAACCGACTAACACTTTCACTTTTCACTTGCTCTCCATTGTTTTTCTGCCATTCCCTCTTTTGTTTTACAGGCCCATTTAGTATATGTTTGAGTTCTGTCAAACCATTTTCCATCACTATTAACTACGTTTTTATACTTTCAATCTCTGTATCCTGTACAGTGACTTGACAGAACATCTCAGTGTTTTTTCCTTATTCACTAATTGTCTCTATTTTTGGGTCCAGTGTAGAGATTTTCTGCTTTTTTTTTTTAAATTTCAATTACTGTATTATTGTACTATTTTTACTTTATTTCTCATTTTTTTTTTCATTTCTCTCATTTATTCTTATTGTATATCCTTCCTTTTTGTCTTATGGACTTATGCCTTCTTATATCTCTTTGAAGATACTCAACATATACACTTTAAATGGATTTTCATATTGCTTGATTATTTTTTCATTTTATCAGATTGAATTCGTCTCATGGCTGTCATTCCTACGTTGGTTTTTCATCATGAATTTTGAGATATTGATTTCCAGGTTCATCTTGAGTGGACGTCTGTCATGTCCTGCAGTGTGTCTTAGGATGTCTGTTACACGGTGATATTGTAAACAGTGCAAAACCAGATGCCAGACTTGTGGTGTAGTCTTTGCCTTGATTTCTAGACCCTACTTACTTCCTCTTGTTTCTCTAGTGGTGCAGTTTTATAAAAGCTCTAACCATCGGTTCACATAAGTGGTGAGCACCCCTGTTATGAGCTTCAGCTCAAGGCAAGGCGAACTCACCAAAACTCCAAGTTTTAGGCTGTGAATTCTGGCACAGTCTCATGTTGTATGTAACACTTTTAGTTTTTATTACCAGAGCCCAAATTGTCAGCAGTCTCTATCTGTTTTCAATTTTGGAACCAGTGAATTCCACCTACTGCTTTCTGTTTCTTTTCCATGTATGATCAAGAAACTGTACATCTTGTCTTTGAGAGTGGTTTTAACTTTGCAACTTCTTTTTACTTTTTTCAGTTAAAATTCATATGGGAGTTGGGTATACATTTGTGAACTTAATACTGCTAATGATATGACAAGATTAAAATGGCAGATGTATTTAATTTTTATAAAGTGATTTTTAAAAGTTTAATTTTTTAAGTTAAATAAAGAAAACTTAAAAAATTTTTTTTTCTTTTTTTTTAAAATTTTATTTTATTTTTAAACTTTACAAATTGTATTAGTTTTGCCAAATATCAAAATGAATCCACAACCGGTATACATTTTTAAATTAATTTTTTTTTGTCCTGAATATCACAGATGGTCTTATTTAGACAAACAGTTCTGTGGCCCTTGGATAGGCAATGAAATAGAGTTTTGTGTAATTCTCTACAAAAGAAAAATAGGACAGACTAGTTACTTTTTGAAATACAGTGCATTGTATATATCATACTCAATCCAAATATTTGTCTACTGAGTTTAATAGCATTCTATTTCATTTTATTTATTGGAGATCTGGGCTTAATACATCATTCCCCGGCAAAGACTAGATGTTCTCAATGTAACATTCAGGGAGCAGGACAAACTATGCCTCGAGTATGCTTTGGAACCTTGTTATAAAAGATTAATGATCTTTCATTCAACAGGGTTTTTTTTGGTCTTCCTTCAAATGTTCACGTGACCGATAGCTTATCCATGTGCATTGTACATTACAAATGAACTTGTCAGAAAAGGAATTATAGATGTCCGGGAACCAGAGATAACTTAACCACAAGACCCATTTCCCATGCCCCACCCTTGGATAACGTGCAGAGTGTTCTTTCCTTAGGAAGAAAGAGTTTTCATTACTGTCAGATGATGATTATTATAGTAAGTTGGTCCCAGAATTATAGAGGTTTTACACATTTTTAAGGT
Organism: Bos grunniens; assembly: GCF_055505025.1. Taxonomy (NCBI): domain Eukaryota; kingdom Metazoa; phylum Chordata; class Mammalia; order Artiodactyla; family Bovidae; genus Bos; species Bos grunniens. The sequence continues at coordinate 53,509,594 of NC_141176.1, forward strand.
TTACTTTGCTCCCCCCAACCTCCCTGCTGGAAGTATATAAATGCAATATGAGTACTTGTCCTTCAGCTCCTAATGTGAGAACAGCATAACTGAGGACATGTTTCTAATGGAAAACTAAGGACCATGGTTTAGATTGTTCTCCAAAGAGGGATGAGAAGTAGAATGGTTGCAAACATACTCCATCCAGAGCAACTTAGTTTAGAATATCCCCTGTGTCTCTCAAGTTGACAATTACATTTTACACTGCATGTAAGCCATCTTTAAACAGAAATTCAAATTGTTAAACAGCTCTCATCATTGTCCTGAATTTTTAGCAACAAAACCATGGGGAAAATAGTTCATGAGTAGATATTAGGAGAGGCAAGATGTACCAAAACTGTGACTGAGTTAGATTAGAAGACTTTTGGGGTTCAGTAAACCCAAACTTTAGGTGCTCGTGAAAAAAGATGATGCTGCTGCTGCTACTAAATCGCTGCAGTCGTGTCCGACTCTGTGCGATCCCATAGACCGCAGCCCACCAGGCTCCCCTGTCCCTGGGATTCTCCAGGCAAGAATACTGTGCCATTTCCTTCTCTATGCATGCATGCTAAGTCGCTTCAGTCGTGTCCAACTCTGTTGTGACCCCATAGATGGCAGCCCACCAGGCTCCTCTGTCCACAGGATTCTCTAGACAAGAATATTGGAGTGGGTTGCTGTTTCCTTCTCCAAAGAAGATGATGAAGACAATCCAAACATGCCCACAGCTCCCCACCTATACTGTTAGTCAGGGGATAGTTGTCAGACCAGGGGACCGAGGCATCAGAAAAAGAAAGCCTGGGAATCCAGGCCTCCTAAACACAGTGACTGCTCCACAATTTCTGAAAAGCAGGGCTCAAAAATGTTTTTGTATGTCACTTTTTTCATACAATATAAAGTATCAATTACCCATCTGAAAGATTGTGGGGAGGGAGTCAGTTGGAGATTACAGGCAGATCCTTCACTTTCTTCCCCCAGCTAATGCCACAAGGTGCTACTAGGTCTAAACACAACCTAACCACCCCCCAAAAAAAGAAAGTTGGTGTGCTTTGCCTCACAAGCTGTCCTTCAGTCTCATACATTAAGTGATAAGAAAATGCCAAAAGCTTATATTGACAGATTAAACATTTCATTCAGTCTATGAAACAAGAGAAGAGAAAGATGTCCCAACTTGGGGCATCTGAAATACACTCTTTGGAAGATGAAATCAGAATAGATCAAGCCACAGGCTATGTGGGTCACCATGAGTGCAAATGAGCAGATGTAGGGTGTCCTAGTCCTAAACTGCTGTTAGGTAAGGTTAGCCTGAAAAGCAATAGATCGATTTCATAAATATTCAAATGTACCAACAGCAACCAAAACTATGAGAGGAGAAATAATTAATAGACTTTCTTTGGAGATAAGAAGGGGATTATACTGTTTAAATTGGAATTAGAAGAAAATTGAAGTGTTCTCCTGCCTTAAATGGGAAAGATTTCAAAATAAATTTCATGACTCAAAAATAAAGATTTTTACATTAGACATGAAATGACTTTGAGATAACCAGTGAATTTTCTAACAAATATAGATTAAAAAAAATCAGCACTCATGACTGCTTGCATGAAATTTTTGTCTGAAATAATTCTTTAAATGATGCAGGTTTACAAAATTTATTGTACATTGCCAAATAAATCTGCAATGAAAAATAAAGTCCAAACTCTCCTCACAACAAAAAACAAAGCATGCCAAATGCACAGCTACAAAACTAGTATCCACAAAAAGCTCATAGTTTCATCATTCATAAATACATTTGAAAATGAATATGAAATAACTAGTAAGATTAGACTCTGTTAACTGGAAATTTGATGGGCCTATTTTAATGGGCCAGGATGCGGATTTGTCAAAGAACAGTACTGAAATCTTTTAAACAACTGTCTTTCACTAGATATAATTTTCCAAGTTTAATTATTACCCTTTTCTCCTTTCTGAGGGTCTGCTATGACCAAGGCACTGTATATATGGGAGTACAGTATCGTGATTAAAAGCTCTGTAGACAGACCTGCTTGTGACCTGCAGCAAGTTATTTAACCTCTCTGTGCTTCATTTTCTTGTATATAAAATGAGGATAATAATACTTCTTTCGAGGACTGGTAAATATTAAAAATTTTAATATGCTTAAAATATACATATTTCCTGGCACATATATAAGTGTTAAATAAGCAAGAGCTATGGAGATATTTGCATTTTACCTTCACGGGGTTATTTTGGATTTTTAATGAATATTTCTATGTATACTATTTATTACAATATTCTTGTAAAATATCCATTGTTAACCTGATTTTTTAAATTATGAGAAGAAAGGAACAGAGGTTGTTTGAGGCCACTCATATAATAAGAACCAAATGTAGAAGCAGAATTCAGGTCCCCTGGGTCTTGATCCAAGATGCAACCTCCTGTCCCTTGAAAACTGAGTTTTAATGACGTCTGTAGATAAGTCACACACACACACACACGCACACACACACACACAAATACACACAATGAGAGAGAACTCTGGATATGCAAGGAGAATAATCTCATTAAGAATGAATTTCAGGGAAGAGAAGTAGTTATATAAACATGACGGAAGCTGTGGACAGAACACAAGGAGGAGGCAGTTGTTAACCCACAGGAGCACACCAGCTGGTTTCATTTGATTCCTCAGTATACTGAGTACTGTGCCCATCCATGGCTCAGGAAGAAACCTAAGCCCCACATCTGTGCTTACGGCATCCTGTGTCTATGCTAAGGGGATCCTAGAAGGCCTTCCCAGAGTGACCAGTACCGTGCTGTGGGAGCCACAGACACTGATGTCCACTGGCCAAAGGCAAAACAGTGACTGTTGGTAATGAAATACTTTGTAACCTCTTATCTTGTTCTAGTTCTCAAGATAGAAACAGATTTAGAAACAAGGACACCATAAACAGAATGTAAATTGGCCTTTGTAGTCTTGCCCTCTGGTATAATTAGCAGACGTCTGGTCATAATGCAGACCAGTGCAGGAAAAATCTATTTACATAATGAAATATGCTATTCCCACATTCTCTGGAAACTGCTTCTTCAAGTTCCTGTTTTACTCTTGTTGAGATGACTTGGAAAGGGGATGTTTTACCATGGGGATTCCTGGCATAGAATTGCTGGATCTGCGGCCTTCAAATTACAAAGGAACATTTAAAAGATATTAACAAATGAAATAGAAATGTATTAATAATATGTCATTATTAATGTGTAATTAATAATCCTAAAAAGATTCTTTCCTTAGATCTATAATCATAAAGACCCATAGATAAAATTAGCATGGATAAAAAAATGTAACTTTAATACACAATAAATACAGCATCTTGAGGTATATAGAAGAGAGATAAAGAGACTTTAAAATGAAAAGGCTGGGAATCTTTTCTTAGAAGGTAGAAAATAAAAGCAGGTCATTTTCATATGAAAGAGAAAAAGAGATGAAGGTATGAAGGTTCAGATGAAGGTATAAAGGAGGAAACACCAGGAGTATAAATTCTGTAAGTATTGTCAGAAAGACTTATCAAGGTCTGGAAGGCAATATTTCAATGCAACTTGGAACTGAAAAAGAGAGATGCTAAAATTTGTTTGGCAACCATGTCTTCTCTCACTTCATATGCAAAAGTACACTTCATTGAAAAAGGTGGAAAAGATTTCTAGTAGGTGTTCTAGTATCTCTTTACAATAAAAATTGTTCAGAAGTAGAATGCAAATTCATCTGTAAACTGGCATAATGGCAAGTTTCTAAGCAAATTTAACTATCCATAAAGTAGTAAAATTTAAAGTGTGATATATTATAGCTAAGAATAGAAAACCAATAGTTAAAAAAATATACGCTATGCTGAGATTATTACAGCCCTGGTGGTACACTATCAAGAGTAAAAGCTGTGTCATGCTCAGTGTTGTTTAGAGTACGATTTAAAAAAAAAAAAATCTCTAGGCAGATTTCTTTCAAAGCTTTGTTGTGGTTTTTCAGTTGCTCAGTCATGTCTGACTCTTTGCCACCCCATGGACCGCAAGCATACCAGGCTGCCATGTCCTTTACCAACTCCTGGGGATTACTCAAACTCATGTCCATTGAGTCAGTGATGCCACCCAACCATCTCGTCCTCGGTCGTCCCCTTCTCCTCCTGCCCTCAATCTTTCCCAGCATCAGAGTCTTTTCCAATGAGTCAGCTCTTCTCATCAGGTGGCCCAAGTATTGGAGTTTCAGCTTCAGCATCAGTCCTTCCAATGAATATTCAGGATTGATCTCCTTTAGTATTGACTGGTTTGATCTTCTTGCAGTCCAAGGGACTCTCAAGACTCTTCTCCATCACAACAGTTCTAAAGCATCAATTCTTTAGTGTTCAGCCTTCTGTGTGGTCCAACTCGCACATCCATACATGACTACTGGAAAAACCATGGCTTTGACTATATGGACCTTTGTTGGCAAAGTTATGTCTCTGTTTTTAAAACAGATTTTTCATTTTATAGAAAAACAGTTCTGACTCAAACTGACCTCAGTAAAATTAAAAGCTAAAGACACCAGTTGCCATAGAATAAAATGGAAAGTAGATTTAAAAAAGCACAAGAACTTGATGGCTTTACAGCATACTTACTTTATTTTCAGAAGTACAGTTGAAAAATCACATCATCTCAATGTTCCATAATTATTCTATTCAGGGATAAAGAGGCAAAACTTTTAAGTTTATTTTTGAAGTTAGTAAGAGATCTTTTCCCCCATAACTTGACAGATTTCACCAAAAAGAGAAAACTGCACACCAGTTCTACCTATTAATAGTTAAGTAAAAATCTTAAGATGAATTACTAGCAAATAGAATTCATCAATGTTTAAAAATTCTTACCAAGTAAGAGTTATTTTAGGAATTAAAGAGTGGTTAAATATTTGAAAATCCATGGATAAAATCTAACACCTTAACAGACTGATGATTTAAAAAAAAATATCTTATGGGCATGTCTGTTCTTCATAGAGGTAAGAAAGGCATTGGACAAAATTCAACATCTATCAGTCCTAAAGGAAATCAGAACTGAATGTACATTGGAAGGACCGATGCTGAAGCTGAGGCTCCAAAACTTTGGCCACCTGATGCTAAGAGCTGACTCATTGGAAAAAACCTTGATGCTGGAAAGATTGAAGGCAGGAGGAGATGGGGTGGCAGAAGATGAGATATTGGAGGACATCATCTACTCAATAGACATGAATTTGAGCAAACTCTGGGAGATAGTGAAGGTCAGGAAACTCTGGCATGCCACAGCATCTCAAAGAATTGGACACTACTGAGTGACTGAACAACAGCATCATGTTTTTTTTCTTTTTTTCTAAAGCACACAATAACTTAGAATTGATGAATAAATCCTTAATATGGCCATGACCACCTGACCTGCCTCTTGAGAAACCTGTATGCAGGTCAGGAGGCAACAGTTAGAACTGGACATGGAACAACAGACTGGTTCCAAATAGGGAAAGGAGTATGTCAAGGCTGTATATTGTCACCCTGCTTATTTAACTTATATGCAGAGTATATAATGAGAAATGCTGGGCTGAAGGAAGCACAAGCTTGAATCAAGATTGCCAGGAGAAATATCAATAACTTCAGATATGCAGATGACACCACCCTTATGGCGGAATGTGAAGAAGAAATAAAGAACCTCTTGATGAAAGTGAAAGAGGAGAGTGAAAAAGTTGGCTTGAAGCTCAACATTCAGAAAACTAAGATCATGGCATCTGGTCCCACCACTTCATGGGAAATAGATGGGGAAACAGTGGAAACAGTGTCAGACTTTATTTTTCTGGGCTCCAAAATCACTGCAGATGGTGATTGCAGCCATGAAATTAAAAGACAGTTACTACTTGGAAAGAAAGTTATGACCAACCTAGACAGCATATTAAAAAGCAGAGATGTTACTTTGTCAACAAAGGTCTGTCTAGTCAAGGCTATGTGTTTTCCAGTGGTCATGTATGGATGTGAGAGTTGGACTATAAAGAAAGCTGAGCACCAAAGAATTGATGCTTTTGAACTGTATTGATGGAGAAGACTCTTGAGAATCCCTTGGACTGCAAGGAAATTCAACCAGTCCATCCTAAAAGAGATCAGTCCTGGGTGTTCATTGGAAGGACTGATGTTGAACCTGAAACTCCAATACTTGGGCCACCTGATGTGAAGAGCTGACTCATTTGAAAAGCCCCTGATGCTGGGAAAGATTGAGGGCAGGAGGAGAAGGGGATGACACAGGATGAGATGGCACCACGGACTCAGTAGACATGAGTTTGGGTAAACTCTGGGAGTTGGTGATGGACAGGGAGCCTGGCATGCTGTGGTTCATGGGGTCACAAAGAGTCGGACACAACTGAGTGACTGAACTGAACTGATGGCCATGAATATGAAAAGCCTTTGTTGAGTTGGGCTGGGTTATGTACACTCTTCAGTACCACATAAACATTTTAAAAATTGAGTGAAAGGATTACATGGATTAAATAATGGAAAACATCATTAAAGAAAATTTTAAATTTTAAAATATTAAAAAAACGGAGAAACAATTCCAAAAGATCTTTTAAAGTTCAAGTACACTGGGGACCAGGCAGGCCTGGAGAGGAAGACAAACCCCAAGAGAATTTGAAGTGACCAGTATGGCTAGAAGACGTTCACAGAGCTCATCCTTAAAAGTGAGTCTATACTGAGGGAAAGGGAACAAGGGGTGTCCTCTGCCACATGAACTTCCAACTTCCAAACTTTTTATTTTTTTCTCCAGTTTTGATAGTTTGGATGTTTCTTGAACGATGAAATTAAAAGACACTTACTCATTGGAAGGAAAGTTATGACCAACCTAGACATTACTTTGTCAACAAATGTCCATCTAGTCAAGGGTATGGTTTTTCCAGTAGTCACGTATAGATATGAGAGTTGGACAATAAAGAAAGCTGAGCACTGAAGAATTGATGTTTTTGAACTGTGGTGATTTTTGACTTACTGTTTTTTGCAAGGATCAGTTTAAGAAATATAAAGAAATCCATACATTATTAAATGTAATACTCTGTCAATAAGATTCAGGTTTTCCTCCTTCTACTTCACTTAAATTTTCCCCCAGTACCTCTGCTGTGATTTACACATGACTCATCTTTGCATGATGTGTTCCCTTGGTATCTCTAATTTTCTTGAAGAGATCTCTAATCTTTCCCATTCTGATGTTTACCTCTATTTCTTTGGGTTGATCGCTGAGGAAGACTTTATCTCTCCTTGCTATTCTTTGGAACTCTGCATTCAGGTGCTTATATCTTTTCTTTTCTCCTTTTTATTTTTGCTTCTCTTCTTTTCACATGTATTTGTAAGGCCTCCTCAGACAGCCATTTTGCTTTTTCACATTTCCTTTCCATGGGGATGGTCTTGATCCCTGTCTCCTGTACAATGTCACAAACCTCCGTCCATAGTTCATCCGGCACTCTATTAGATCTAGTCCCTTAAATCTATACTCACTTCCACTGTATAATCATAAGGGATTTGATTAAGGTCATATCTGAATGGTCTAGTGGTTTTCCCTACTTTCTTCAATTTAAGTCTGAATTTGGCAATATGGAGATCACGATCTGAGCTGCAGTCAGCTCCTGGTCTTGTTTTTGTTGACTGTATAGAGCTTCTCCATCTTTGGCTGCAAAGAATATAATCAATCTGATTTTGGTGTTGACCATCTGGTGATGTCCATGTGTAGAGTCTTCTCTTGTGTTGTTGGAAGAGGGTGTTTGCTATGACCAGTGCGTTCTCTTGGCAAAACTCTGTTAGCCTTTGCCCTGCTCATTCCATATTCCAGGGCCAAATTTGCCTGTTACCCCAGGTGTTTCTTGACTTCCTACTTTTGCATTCCAGTTCCATATAATGAAAAGGACATCTTTTTTGGGTGTTACTTCTAAAAGGTCTTGTAGGTCTTCATAGAACCGTTCAACTTCAGCTTCTTCAGTGTTACTGGGTCGGGCATAGGATTGGATTACTGTGATATTGAATGGTTTGCCTGGGAAATGAACAGAGATCATTCTGTCGTTTTTGAGATTGCATCCAAGTACTGCATTTCAGACTCTTTTGTTGACCATGATGGCTATTCCATTTCTTCTAAGGGATTCCTGCCCACAGTAGTAGATATAATGGTCATCTGAGTTAAATTCACCCATTCCCAGTCCATTTTAGTTCACTGATTCCTAGAATGTTGGCATTCACTCTTGCCATCTCCTGTTTGACCACTTCCAATTTGCCTTGATTCATAGACCTAATATTCCATGTTCCTATGCAATATTGCTTTTTATGCATCGGATCTTGCTTCTATCACTAGTCACACCCACAACTGGCTGTTGTTTTTGCTTTGGCTCCATGCCCTCATTCTTTCTGGAGTTATTTCTCCACTGATCTCCAATAGCATATTGGTCACTTACTTACTGACCTGGGGAGTTCTTCTTTCAGTATTCTATCATTTTGCCTTTTCATAGTGTTCATGGGGTTCTCAAGGCAAGAATATTGAAGTGGTTTACCATTCCCTTCTCCAGTGGACCACATTCTGTCAGACCTCTCCACCATGACCTGTCCATCTTGGGTGGCCCCCACATGGCATGGATTAGTTTCACTGAGTTAGACAAGGCTGTGGTCCTTGTGATCAGATTTGCTAGTTTTCTGTGATTATTGTTTCCGTGTGTCTGCCCTTTGATGCCCTCTCACAACACCTACCATCTTACTTGGGTTTCTCTTACCTTGGGGATGGGGTAGCTCCTCCCAGCTGGCCGTCACAGCCGCCAAGGTCAGTTTTCATTCTAATCCCAAAGAAAGGCAATGCCAAAGAATGCTGAAATTACCACACAATTGCACCCATCTCACACACTAGTAAAGTAATGCTCAAAATTCTCCAAGCCAGGCTTCAGCAATATGTGAACTGTGAACTTCCAGATGTTCAAGCTGGTTTTCAAAAAGGCAACGGACCAGAGATCAAATTGCCAACATCCACTGGATCATGGAAAAAGCAAGAGAATTCCAGAAAAAGATCTATTTCTGCTTTATTGACTATACCAAAGCCTTTGACTGTGTGGATCACAAGAAACTGTGGAAAATTCTGAAAGAGATGGGCATACCAGACCACCTGACCTGCCTCTTGAGAAACCTGTATGCAGGTCAGGAAGCAAGAGTTAGAACTGGACATGGAACAACAGACTGGTTCCAAATAGGAAAAGGAGTACATCAAGGCTGTATACTGTCACCCTGCTAATTTAACTTATATGCAGAGTACATCATGAGAAACGCTGGGTTGGATGAAGCACAAGCTGGAATCAAGATTGCCAGGAGAAATATCAATTACCTCAGATATGCAGATGACGCCACCCTTATGGCAGAAAGTGAAGAGGAACTAAAAAGCCTCTTGATGAAAGTGAAAGAGGAGAGTGAAAAAGTTGGCTTAAACTCAACATTCAGAAAACGAAGATCATGGCATCTGGTCCCATCACTTAATGGGAAATAGATGGGGTAACAGTGGCTGACTTTATTTTTTGGGGGGCTCCAGAATCACTGCAGATGGTGATTGCAGCCATGAAATGAAAAGACATTTACTCCTTGGAAGGAAAGTTATGACCAACCTAGGTAGCATATTCAAAAGCAGAGACATTACTTTGCCAACAAAGGTTCGTCTAGTCAAGGCTATTTTTTTTCTAATGGTCATGTATGGATGTGAGAGTTGGACTGTGAAGAATGCTGAGCACTGAAGAATTGATGCTTTTTGAACTGTGGTGTTGGAGAAGACTCTTGAGAGTCCCTTGGACTGCAAGGAGATCCAACCTGTCCATCCTAAAGGAGATCAGTCCTGGGTGTTCATTGGAAGGACTGATGTTGAAGCTGAAACTCCAATACTTTGGTCAGCTGATGCAAAGACCTGACTCGTTGGAAAAGACCCTGATGATGGGAGGGATTGGGGGCAGGAGAACAAGGGGATGAACGAGGATGCGATGGCTGTATTCCATCACTGAGTCGATGGACATGAGTTTGGGTAAACTCCGGGAGTTGGTGATGGACATGGAGGCCTGACATGCTGGGATTCATGGGGTTGCAAAGAGTCGACATGACTTAGCGACTAAACTGAACTGACACATATCTGAAACACTTGTCTTCCTGAAATCCTTTTAATAATTGCAATGTCTTGTCAATAATTTTAAAATAAGTCAATTTTATTTATTCTTTCATGAGTAACTGTGCAAGTATTTTGAGTATTTGTAAGTGGTATATAAGGAAAATGTTTTGTAAGTATATTTCAATATCACAGAGAACAGAAAGTTAAGGGCAGCAAAGATGTCGGTAATTTTGCATCAGAATGTATGCTGTTTGTCATGATTGCATAAATACCTATAATCCACTACTTCATTTTCCTAGTCTCTTTTGGGCAGACATACAGAGAAATGAGGGTGAATATTCCTCTGAATACAAAAACTTGGGATGTTCTTTCCCTTTAGTTGAGAGAAAGAAAAGCAAACTACACATGCAAAACATGAAAAGTCTGCAGCACAGACATCTCATCTGCGAGAGTTGAATGGATACGGAGACAAAGGCAATGGATGGTGCACTTCCTGAGAGTGGATACACCTATGTCTGTTTCAAGCGCTGCCATGTCCCTAACTCCTAGCACTGTGCCTGGTACATGTTGGATTAGTGATATTGGATGATCGAATGAATGACTGTTACTGACTTGACTAAGTCGAGAACCATCTCCTGCTAAGTATTGTTCCCGTGCCACATTGAAAGTCACATAAAATCACCTTTGCAGAGGAATGGCTTTTCTCAGTCAATGCTAAATAAGTAACAGAAACTAACTACAAAGAAACTCCCATTCAAGTTAGAATGAACGTCACCAAGGTCATTTGCCTCAGCCATGCCAAAGTTAGGAGTCAGACAAGAGGTTTCCACTTTGAGGAAGCAAATCAATTCAGAGTTAAAGAAAATGTCTAGATAACAAGCTCAAAACTTGTCACCAAAAACTGAGCATCATCTGAAAATCATAAGCTTTTAAAATAAATAGAAGGACAGGGAAGTAGACGTTTCTAATTAGATTCACTTATCTAAAATCTTTCGCTTTCCGTAGTGGCCTGATGCTCACAGGCATAAGATCAACATGAGATGAATGATAAAATACACAGGGCTGTAGAATTTGTAATACAGTCTACTTGGGAAGACGTTATATGTCCAGTGCATGGCCCATAGGCAGGAGTGTTGACGTCAACCTGTAACAAACATGACAAATGTCAGAGCTACCCTGATATTATCGTTACTGGTTACTGGAAAAGCTGGCTGAACATCAGCCTGGAACCCAATTCCCACAGGTCCTCTGAATACAAAAACTTGGCATGTTCTTTTCCTTTAGTTGAGAGAAAGAAAAGCAAACTGCATATGCAAAAAATCAGAAGTCTGCAACATCAAATTGCCAAAGAATTTGATGAATCCAGGCAAGTTTATAATTTTTGCTTTGGCTGAAAAATATTTCTTTCACTTGGCTGTCTAAATAACTTCAGAGTATTTGAGGGTGGGCTGTCACTTCCCATGCCTAAAAAATACTGTTAAGGCTTTTAAAAAAACATCCATATTGAAATACAATATAATCCCCATGGCTTTTTCAGAGTTGTGCAACCATGACCATAATCAACTTGAGAACATTTACATTATCCGAAGAAGAAACTCCTCATCCCTGAGCCATCACCTTCCAATATTCTTACCCCAGCTCTAGGCAAGCACTAATAATTCCCTTCCCCTGCTCTGAGGCTTTTCTTTTCTTTTCTTCTTTTGCAAGCTAGCTTACTTTAGTGAAGTTTAACTCTCCTGAAATGTGAAACCTTGGGCATCTGAGAGAGCCATGAACGTGTACCCAGTTGTCTGGGATGACAGCATCTTCAGCAGGGTTCTCTTTGAATGTCTCCTTTCCTGATGATTTGGCTTCATTTGGTGTCATACTGACCTGTTAGGCACACTAATTACCAGCTGATTAACCTATTGTTTTGCACAGTGCCCCAAGGCTTAAATAGCTCTGTAGTCTGATTTAATCAAATTCAGACAGGAGTACTTCTTTTTGAGCATGGTCTTTATCTTTTGTACTCAGGAGGGGTACTTCTTAGTTATCTCTTTCTCTTTTTCTCTCTGGTGAACTAGCTGGCCTGTAGTTCAGCTTTTTACTTCTAATTAAGAAGAGCTGTTGTTTTTAAGAACACAGGCTTGAACTTCATCAAACTTTATTTTGAATAATGACTTCATTATTTCCTTTGGGAAAAGCTTCAGACATTTCTTTATAAACTGCCTCTCAAACTGGGTAAAATCTCTGAGTCCTATTCTAGGAGGAGCTGGAGCAGTTAGCCTCTGGCCCTCTGGGGCTTCCCATGTGGCTCTAGTGGTAAAGAACCTGCCTGCCAATGCAGGAGGCAGACATAAGAGACCTGAGTTCAATCCCTGGGTTGAGAAGATCCCCTGGAGGAGGGCATAGCAACCCACTCTAGTATTCTTGCCTGGAGAAACCCATGGACAGAGAAACCTGGAGGGCTACCGTCCATAAGGTCGCAAAAAGTCGAACACGACTGAAGTGACTTAGCACCTCTGTCTTTTGGCCTGAGTCTCCTGGGGTGGAACTTCTGTTCTGTGCCTGAATTGATGTCAGGGTGGTAGGACCCCACTGAGCAAACTGCGGGAGACAGTGGAGGACAGAGGATCCTTGTGAGCTGCAGTCCATGGAGTCACAAAATGTTGGAATGACTTAATGACTCAACAACAACATTCCTGCCAGCCATGGCTGGAGTAGACCTTCCAGGATTTAAGTGAAGCTGGGTGAACCTCTCAGCAACATTGACCTCTAGTAATACATGGAATTTATCCTCTTCTACTTGGAGTTGGGGGGGCACGAGAAATTCTTCTGACTTGCCTCTCTCAGTGAAATATGGTAGCCCTTGACTGGAAGCTGAAGGGAGGGAGAACCCATTTCTTGGCTACATTTACCTGGTTTGAAGTTTCTGTCAGGCTGAGCTGGGGGTGGAGATGGAGAGAGCAGGCCATGGCTCAAATGTATAGACTATCAGCGTTCTGAGTTTTAGTAGTTTTTCTCGAACAAATATTTCTTCATTTGCTGTATGCCATTAGGACAATTTCCAGAAACTGAGTTTTGTTGTTTGTCTGTTTTTGATCTTAAAATACTGTTCATTGCATTTGCTTGTTTCACTGGAGAGAGGGTTCACAGATTTCCTACTGCTGTCCGTTTTGGAGGATTTCTGATTGCTTTTGAGTCTTTTTCATGGGATTCTTTTCTTTATTGTTTGGATTCTACTTATAACCAATGCTGAAAACAGTGGCAAGAAAACTTAGTGTTTCTTTGCAATCCTTCAATTTATTCTATCATTCTTATTTTACAGATGGAAAAAAACACTATTAGAAGATTTTTTGTGGATAGATAATGAAATTAAGGACAAAGCTAGCATAAATAACAATTCTTACTGTATTAACTCTAAAGCCTTTTGGTACATTTAAAACTACTTTAAAGATTCTAAGCCATATCACTCCCTATACAAAAAGATAAATTTTATTTCTGTAGCTTTAGTATCAAAGTTGGAAGAAAAATACCATAGCTGTCTATTGTCCCCATCTCCTACACAGTTCAAAGTATAAAGTTGTGGATGGGATTAGAATATTATTAGCATCTTGAAGAGATATTAAAATATAGCTTTCATTAGCTTTTCATGTAAAACAATTATATTAACTAATTTTACCCCTCAGCGTATTGCTGTAAAGATTAAGTTAAATACAAGTTCACATATGAAAGGTCAACAAATCTGGTAGCATGCCTATAGTAGACATTAAATAAATGTTAACTTTCTTTTGATTACTTTCTTTAGAGACTCTGAATGTTAACTGAGATTCATATTTCTCTATCATTCTGAGATTATTCTAAAGCCAGGCAATTGAGGTCATGACTAAAGGCAACCTTTCTGCCATTTTATAGTAAGCTAAACTGAGATTTGTATTGCTCTGATGATGATGGGAAAAGATATCTGTTGCTTTCTCTCAGTTCCTAGCACTTCACTTTCTCTTGAATCCAAAGAAAAGTTTCACAACAATTCTGTTTTAAATTCCAAGTTGCCAGAGGGTCCCATCATTCATAGATGGATATGAGTTTGCTGTGGCAGACCAATTATATAAATATTCTTATAAGCCCTAGTCGTTAGGAAGACTCACATATTCATCCATCCATTCAGTTGCTTATTCAACAACTCAAATTATATGATAGATAATGAATGTAATATCTCAAAGACACAGAGCCTACCCTATGAAGCTTATAGTCTGTTAGGGGAGCTAGGCATTATGGCATGTGCTATGAGAGGGATTTTTACTAGACAATATGGAGGTAAGAAGAAGTGTGGGCCATATAAGAAGTAAAGAAATGATCCTCCTTTCTTTTTTTATTGATTGTTTTTATTTGTTTATTTTTCATTGCTCTAGCTCTTTGCTGTTGCACATGGGCTTTCTCTACTTACAGTGAGCAGGGGCTACTTGTTGTGCTGGTGAACAGGCTTTTCATTGCAGTGGCTTCTCTTGTTGCTGAGTATGGGTTCTAGGCACACAGGCTCCAGTAGTTGCAACACATGGGCTCAATAGTTGTGGCTTAGTAACTCCGCAGCATGTGGAATCTTCCCAGACCTGGGATAGAACCCATGTTCCCTGCATCGGCAGGTGGATTCTTAACCACTGTACCACCAGCAAAGTCCTTCTTTTCTTATTTTAAGGAAAAATCCTTAAATATTCATTTAAATCCAAAATTTAAATTCTTAAAAATTTTTTTAAAGACCATATGTGTGTGTGTGTGTGTATTAGTCACTCAGTTGTGTCCAACTCTTTGCAACCCCATGGACAGTAGCCCACCAGGCTCCTCTGTCCGTGGGATTCTCCAGGCAAGAATACTGGAGTGTATTATAACCATTACTTTCTCTAGGGGATCTTCCCAACCCAGGGATCAAACCCATATCTCCTGCATTAGAAGGCAGATTCTTTACCATCTGAGCCACCAGGGAAGTCTCTCTCTGTTTCTCTCTCTCTCTCTACACACACACACACATAATAGTGGGAAAAGAATTAGGAGATATATGTGTATATGTGAGACTTTGGGGCATCTGAACAGATCATATGCTTAAACCTGTTTGTGTCCTACTCTTTGTGAATCCATGGACTATACAGTCCATGGCATTCTGCAGGCCAGAATGCTGGAGTGGGTGGCCATTCCCTTCTCCAGGGGATCTTCCCAACCCAGGGATTAAACCCTGGTCTCCCACATTGCAGGTGGATTCTTTACCAGCTGAGCCATAGGGAAGCCCTTAAACCTGTAGAAGTTAGGTTATCATTCATTTAAGTCAATAGTCTTGGATTTAGAGACTAAACCTTTCATATGTAAAAGTGAAACTACCCCTGAAATTTAGGGAAAATAAGTTAGTGACAGGTAGAGGACCATGAAAGACTGAATTAAGAGAGCCTTTTTCTTAGAGTGAAAAAAGAACACCATCTACTTCAGACAAAGTTCCATATTGCTACATATTTATACTCATTCTCTTTTCTCATTTCTTTCTGGATGGGAGGTGGAGGAAGAAAGCAAATTATGAGAACTATCCAGGGTGGAGAAAACAATATGGACAACATCTTGACCATGTGGATCCCAGGAAAAATACTCTTATTGTTCATTAGCACCCTCTTAGGGAACATGTGTAAATTAGGACTGCCTTGAGAAGACAATAACACTAGGATAACTATAAGGTCTACAGAACTGAGATGGTTTAAATACTTTGGTCAGATTTTTGCCTAGAACAATAATACTGACTTTGAATTAATCTTTATAATCCTTGTCTGTTACATATGAGGAAATTAAGACCCAGGAAGCAGAACTGTCTTGTCAAAAGATCACATTATTGTATAATAAAGAGAGGTAAGAACTACAACCCTGCTTTTAAAGTTAGACATCATATCTCTGATATCAGAATGCCTCATAACTGGAAAATGCAGCCTTCACTTCTACAGAATTTTTTAATGTTATCATTTTGAGAGGATTGGGGTCTCCCCTCCTGATTTCACCCAATAGATTTCACACCACATTTCCTATACTCACAATATTACATACCAGGAAAACTACAACTGTTGCTTGCACTTGAACTGTTGGGAGCCAAGGAAAGAGAGAAGCAGGCTGTCTTCTAGGCCTTTAAGAGTCATGACCTTGGAGTCACTTGACAGTGATAGAAATCCAGTTCAGGCCACACTAACTGAATGTTCATTGTGTTCGTGTCTACACACTATAGATGTGAAAGAAGAGAAAAAATAGAATATGGGAATTTCAACCTGTTGTCATCTACCTGGTCTTCGTTCATGATCAAATTCATAGAAATGGAACTCTGTAGATGGAGATAGAAAGTACACCTTTTCAAGAAGAGATTTTCCAGGTAAAATTCACCTGTATTTTGTTTACTAACATTTCCCCAGTTCTAGCTAGCATGAAATTGATCTTAATAATATTTTGTGAATAAATAACGCAAAATCCTTGCTTCACACTTTGCATGATATTGTATTGGTGTCTTGAAATATGTTCCCCAAAGCTTCATTGCAATCTACCTCAAGGTTGACTACCAGAATTCAAACTACAAAAGTGTGCTTGAGTTTTTGGATTCACTTAATCATTTATTCAACATGCTCCATGTACTCTGCCAAATATTAGGAGCACAAAGATGACTTGGACATAGGCCATAATATGGAGGCAATTAAGACAGAATAGCTTATATCTATAAAGTTATATATATAAAATGTTAGAAATATTCGTTGAAATTGGTAACATAGAGATTGAACCTAATGAATTTGCCTTATTGGGATTAGAAGGAATGCTGTCTGCGCACATCTTTACTGGGGTGATACTGGAATAATAAACTGGAATTTACAGGGCAGGGCCAATGGACAAGATAGGTTAATACTACACTCAGGGAGAAAATTGTTCCATTCACTCATTAACGTTTATAGAGAAAGAAAATTATCCAATTACCAGTGACCACAGAGCAAATTAATTGTAAAAGAGGAGGAATATACTAACAATGGGACTCCCCTGGTGGCTCAGATAGTAAAGCATCTGCCTGTAATGTAGGAGACCTGGGTTTGATCCCTGGGTTTGTAAGATCCCCTGGAGGAGGTCATGGCAATCCACTTCAGTATTCTTGCTGGGAGAATCCTCATGGACAGAGGAACCTGGAGGGCTACAGTCCATAGGGTCACATAGAGTTGAACACTACCGAGTGACTAAGCACGCATACAATAATGACTACTATTGATTACTTTTAACTTTAAGACCATTGGCAACTTCTAGTTTTTAATGACAACTTGCTAGTGATTTTTAAATTTCTTTTTAGGGCAAGCGTTTTATTTCATCTTTAAAGCCAATTATTATGATGATTATTATGGCATGCCACACACTATGCAGGACCTTAGTTCCCTGACCAGGGATTGAACCCATGCCCCCTGCAGTGGAAGTGCAGGGTCCTAACCACTGGGCCATCAAGGCAAATATCTTATTGAGAATAAATGAGAACAGCATCCTGAGGGCTGAGGCTACGCTTTGTTCTAGAGTTAATATCCAGATGCAAGTTTATGGTTTGTTTCTACTCTTCAGTTTTTGATGATTTCTTAGATACTATTTTATTTTTAAATGATTTAAAAATGAACAATAACAAAAGTCCCGTGAGACACTGAATATACAAGCAGACGATGGCCAGGCCCCACGTATGGAACAGAGCTCTGACCCACAGTCTCTAAAACAGCCATCTCGGGAAACCAAATTACAACTTCTGTAGCAGTTGGTCCCCAACAGCCAGGATGTGCTCAATAAAGGCCAGCTTACTTAATTTTTGTCTCTGCTTCCATCTCAAGGTCAATCAGAAAAAGCCAAATATGTTCTCCATGCTCACCACATCAGATGCCCCACTTCTAGTGAGACCATTTCCAGCACCTCCATTTCAAAAACTTAAAGAGTATACCTGAAGCCTTCCTTGTTTCACGAGAAAACTTTCCCTCTTCCCTGCTTGCCTACCTCTGAGTCTGCCTGATGGGAGTGATGGTGACTGACTCCCTCCCTGTAACAACCTCCAAATAAACAGCCTCTGCTTGTTCGGTCTGAGTACTCTTTATTTCCACATCTGAATGGTGCAAGAGTGTCATTGCGTCTACCTGTTTCAGGTTCTTTACCATCTGAGCCACCAAAGAAGCCCTGTCTTGTTTCAGTTATAACACTATTTGTGATTTCAGTAGAAAGAAAGGAGGGTTTATTTGAAACAATATGTCATGTTTAGAATCTGGCTGGACTGGTAGAGGTCAGAGGGTGGCATGCCCTGGATGTCTGGCCACTTCCTAGGAGATCTGGGAGGCCCAGGGCCCCTTTTGTAAATTTCCTCTGCCCCAGGCTTCTTACTAATGAACTACAGGGAACACCCATCCTCAGATAAGGCGAGTAAATAGTCCATTGTTTGCTGTAATTTTAAGAGTGTCTCTAGAGCTTTTATAGGTACTCTTATCTCCTTAATATTTCTGAGATGGATCCTGGGCTTCAAGGCTGGGAAAAATAAACACCAGTCATTGTACTTCCAAAAAGGTAGAGGAGGAAAATGTAGGGGCAGGGCAAGCTTGGTGTGTGTGCTAAGTCGCTCAGTCCTGCCCGGGTCTTTGCACCTCAATGGACTGCAGCCGGCCAGGCTCCTCTGTCCACCTCTGTCCATGGGATTCTCCAGGCAAGAATACTATTGGGAGGTAAAATGTCTCCAGGCTTAAGTATGGGTCAGAATGCTTTTAATGACAGTGGGATTTTCCCCATGCTTCCAGCCTTACTTAGTACTACTTAATACAGTTGTCTTTTGGTATGGGGTGAGGGGAGCTGCAGTCCATGGGATCACAAACAGTTGGACACGACTGAGCGACTGAACTGAGGGGAGATTCTTTCCAGTATCCTCCGCCAGTACCAAAATCCATGGATGCTGAAGTCCCTTATGTAAAATGGTATAGTATTTATATATAACCTACACACATCTTCTCATACACTCTATTTTTTTTAATTAACTTTTTATAAGGGCAAAAGACAGAAAAGGAGTGTTCCTTTTCATTGAGAAAAGAGTAACAATGAAAACCAAAAATTAATCCCCAAAGCAACTGTTTTATACAGCTTTCTAGGTGGCAGGTGTTATTAAATTTCTCCCATGCCCTTTGAGTCACCTCTAGATTACTTATAATAACTAATACAATGTAAATGCTATGTAAGTAGTTGTCAATATGTGGAAGATTTGATTTTTGCCTTTTGGAGTTTTCTGGAGTTTTTGAATTTTTTTATATCTGCAGTTGATTCAATTCATGTATGCAGAACTGGCATACTGCTTTTGGTGTAGCTAAATGAAAGGAAGGAATCAACATCTAAGTGGAAGGTACTATATAATTTTTAAAGACATTCCAGATGTAAAGGTTCTAACAGTGTGCTTCAGTGTAATTGCAACCCAGATATTGATTAGGAACATTTGAAATTTTCACAATGCCTCCCAACCTCTGATACGGCCAGATAGCATTAGGGTGGTTCCTACTGGAAGTGTTTCCTCAGGAAACCAGGGCAGATACAGTGGGAAGAGCCAGTCTAACAGGCTGCTGGCACTTGAGGGGTCCTTGTACACATTTTATTTTCCCTTTACTCACTGGCTGTAAACTTTGTAATGTTTTTAATTTTCAGGGAGTGTTTCTTATTAAACTCTGTAATTAGTCAGGTTTTTGTTGTTTTTAGGCTTCTTTGTCTTCAAATTTAGCCCTAATGATAGATTTTCTTTGTCACTACCAAGTATGACAAAATTCAAATATGCTTATAAAAAATAATAGTTTAACATTGGGCCGAGGTCTTTTAGAATGTTAATATACAGACTGAGAGCTTTCATTCTTAGTTATACTGTCAGTTAAATTCAAGACAAGTTCAGCTAAGGCCTACTGTGGATGCCATGCTCGATGAGATGGGGGTTACATACTGTGAAGATGAACTAGTATGTACACAAATAATTAAAAACTCTGCAGAGTGATAAGGGACTTCCCTGGTGGCTCAGCAATAAAGAATCTTGCTGCAATGCAGGAGACACAGGAAACCAGGGTTCGATCCTTGGGTTGGGAAGATCCCCTGGAGGAGGGCATGGCAACCCACTCCACTATTCTTGCCAGTAGAATTCCATGGACAGAGGACTCTGGGGTCTACAGTCCTTGTGGCGCCAGGAGTTAGACACAGTGGAAGTGACTTAGCATGCACTCATATAGTAATGAATGATATCAGAAATACAGAAATAACTGCAATTTCAACCCAAAAGATGACAGTATTACTGTAATTGGGAAGAAGTCTGATTCAATACTGGATCTGTTTCTTTTACTTTAGCTTTTGTATTATATTGCCTTTGCTACGAGTTAATCACTAAAGGGATGCTGCCTATGGCTTAAAGTACACATAATGACCTCTTTCCAGATATGCCACCCATGTCTGAATGTTAAGCTAAAATACTATTAACTCACAGGAAAATTCCTGACCAGGCCCACCTGTGAATGGCTATAGGAAAGAAGAAATTAACACAACCTCTGCAGAGTCTGGCTGGAACTAGGAAATGTTTGCAATAACTTACTGCTTTTTTCAACTTAATCTCCTTACATCCCTACCTTTGTTCTATAGAAGAGACTAGCATCCAAACCCGGGCAAGACGTTCCTTTGGGACACTACTCCATCATCTTCTCAGTCAAGTGGCTTTCCGAATACAGTCACTCTCCCTTGCCCCAACAACACGGTCTTCAATTTATTGGCCTGTCATGCAGCGAGTAGTATGAACTTGGACTTAGTAACTTTACTTCTGATGGGACAGTCACTGGAAGGGAGTTTTTGAAAGAGGTGATATTTTAATTGAACCTGAAAGCTTTGGTAGATTTTGAAAGACACTGATGGTAAGTAACGATATTGATACTGGGAGGCACAGCAATGGGAAAGAAATTATTATAAGTCAGAAGGAAGAGTTTGAGCCAAACCAGAGAGTTTGAACAGGCCTGCACAAGTCTGAAAAAGAAACAGTTGTCAGCTGTCTAGGACATGTGGACTGTAGGAAGATGACTATAAAGCCAGAGAGGTAGATTGGGTTTCAATGATAGCTGGAAAAATCATGTTAAAATTTAGTATAATACTCTAGGCATTGAGAAAAGTCACAGAAGATTTTTATGCAGAAGATTAACATAATGAAACTTGCATCTTAAAAGTACTTTTTGTGTTTTAGGAAGATGATGGTATATTCAGATTAAACTCATGATAGATACGCATGATAGATTTTGATAGATGCACCATGATTTATGAGTAGTAATATGATGCAGTCATGAGAAAGTGTGCTAAATCAGTATAAATGCAAAGAACATTCAGGCCTTGGAGCTACACTAATGTAATTTGTTTACTAGGATATATCATACAATTATTTATAGTGATCCATAACTTGTGCTTTTTTAAAAATTAAGGGATTTGAAATTAATCTCTGGATTACTGCATAAGTGGTTTTAAGAGAGAACAACTTAAAGAGCAGTTCCTTGCTTTGATAAGTTGTTCATTTTTCTGAAGCACGTATGAATCAAGACCATGTGAAGATGGGCTTTTGGCATTCAGATTTGCCTTTTTCTTGAGCATCTTCACATGTCCTGGAAATTGAGTAAGAAATGGGGAGAAGTTTTCTCTTATATAGGTAAAATAACAAGAAAAATTAGACTACTAATCAACTCTCAGTAAAATTTAAGTCAAAGATAAGAAAATACTAGACATCGAATTGTGGTAATATGAAAGAAAAAAGTAATAAAATGTAAACATCTTACTCATGTAAACACCTACTGTGCATGCATGCTAAGCTGCTTCATTTGCATACGATACTTTGCAACCCTACGGACTGTAGTCTGCAGGCTCCTCTGTCCTTGGGACTCTTCAGGCAAGGATACTGGAGTGGCTCGCCATGCCCTCCTCCAGGGGATCTTCCCAACCCAGGGATCAAACATGTGTCTCTCATGTCTCCTGCACTGGCAGGTAGGTTCTTTACTACTAGCACCACCTGGGAAGTCCAACACCTACTGTGGTAGTCCCTGAAACACTAATTCCTCTGATTTCCCAGGGCAGGTTATGATGATCCCATGGGCACTTCCAGAGTTTCCTATTTGGGCAAATCTGATATGTTGAAGTGAGAAGGGATCCCTGGGTCACGTGAGTCTTACTGAGCAATATTGAGTGGATCTGCTCTCAAGTTCAATGTCCTAAGGAGGTTAGAAGTAAAGACTTGAGGTACTTTATTCAGGTGGCTAGGAAGCCCTCTATCTGCAGGGTGGTAGGAGCATCTGCATAGACCAAAACTTCAGAATGACTCATAAAAACTTTATGTAAAATATCCTTGGCCGGAATGGTCTGGAGATCTTATGATTCTGTATTGGGTTCTCATAGCCCCTGAAGACCTCCCTTTGTTCCTCTTCACTTTGTTGGGCTACCCTTCCTTCTTACCCTTCCTCCCAGTAAATCAGCCACTGCCCAAGGACTAGGCTGATCACTGGATATATTCCACCTGCTAAACAGGGTTAACCCATCTCAGCTGTGCAAGAAGACAGGGGGCCTCCAGCTGGTGCAGAAGAATTATATCTACTTTAACTTCTTTCCTTGCCCTTGAATAAATTTACTAATTGTAATTCACTTAGAAAGGCAGCCTTGCTTTTACACTTTTGACAGTCTAGTCTCAGATGGTGTAAGAAGTTATTAATGGGAAATCTCTATGCCTGCCACTCAATTTTGCTGTGACCCTAAGACTGCTTTAAAAAGTAAAGTCTATTAAAATTATGAACATACCATGATAGCATTTTAATCATCTGCGATAATTTTCTTTTTATGACTTTGATGGAAACCAGCCAGTAAATAACTACTGTTCAAGGATGTATATATAACCATATCACCATCTGTCAGGAGCTATCCTGGAAATCAGATTTTAAGATGAGCATTTATCTTATGTGGTACATAAAAGACAAATGGCGCTCTTCATAGATTGACTATACCATTTAGCAATGAATGGAATTTAGTTTTTTTCTTGCTGTTAATGTATAGAACAGCAAATCAAGTAAGCCTATGTACTTTTCCTTCAAAATATGAATGAAGAATTTCTTAAACTGCTTAGAAAACACTACAAAGTTAAACTGTTGGTGAGAAAGTTCCTCCAGATCAGTCAAATTCTGTTGTTTCTAATTATATCATTGTAATTGACAGTGATAAATATCTTTGAGGATCTAAAGTGCTTCATATAATTAAATCTTAATAATGATAAAGCAGCACATTATTCATATACCAGATCTAGTGCAACAACTGGACTGACGTACTGAAACAAGATCAGATGATTCATTGATTTTAGATCTGATTTTAAACCAGCCAAAAGGTTTTGATGAAAGATAAATATGACTTAGAAGAGGAGAAGGCTATGTTCTGTTCTCTTTTTACTTCCCCCTACAAGAAAAACTCAGTTAAGTATAAAATGTATAAACCTCCTCAATTTTGATTCTACTTTTTAATCAAAGTACTGTAGCAGATACTGGAGAATATTCATCTGTTTTCTAACTTAAATGTGTGGTTTAATCAGAAGTTACATTGTGGTTCAAAATGCAAATAAAGAATTGGATGATATATTCATTTCTTCATATAAAAGACTATTATGCTATGAATAGATTCCATACTGTAAGATATCATAGAAGTTAGAAACTGGCAGGACACATTAGGTCATTTGGTTGATCTCTGCACTGAGGACAGCATTGTTTGGTACAATATACTCTTCAGTCTTTTGCAATGTCAAGATATTCTAAAAGACTAAGTCCAAGCAAAAATATCTTGTTACCCTGGAGTTGGAAAGTAAATCAAAGTGATGGGAGATTAGGTTATTTCTCAAAGCACCATCTATGCCCTCAAAGTCTACTAATGCATGAGTAAGTCACTGAGAAAAGTCATTATTAGAATAAGAAATATAAAACACTGCTGCAGCAGAGTATGGAGTGGGAGAAGGCAATGAATGTCTAAATGAATGACCCAGAGTCAATAGCAACTTAGATATGCACTCAATACGTAGAAGATACTCCCTAAGGATAGACATTGTATTTCCTTCAGCTGCTGCTGCTGCTGCTGCTGTCATTCAGAGATGATAAAAATGATGAGAAATCACTCTGAAATGTGAAATGACTTCCATAGCTATTTGTGTGTGTGAGGAACAAAGAAGGAACAAAGAATTCTAAAGGCTGAGAGGGGATAACCGGCCCAGGCCATGTCCTTCTGCCATGTAAACAGCATCTGACAAGTCCCATCCTCAATGAAGCCCTACTGTGGGGATTAGAGAACTTTTTTTTTTGGCTGCACTATGAGACATGTAGAATCTAAGTTCCCTGACCATGGATCAAACCCACACCCCGTGCAGTGGAAGCGCTGAGTCTTAACTACTGGACCTCCAGGGAAGTCCCAGATTAGTGGAGGAGAATGGAGGACACAGCAACTCATCTCAGTGTTCTTGCTTAAAGAATCCCATGGACAGAGGAGTCTGGAGGGCTATGGTTCATAGGGTCACAAAGAGTTGGAGATGACTGAAGTGACTTAGCACTCATGCACACACACAATCTCTCCATCAAACCACATCTAGACATTGATGTGTAGAGCTGCTTTCCCCAGTGCATCCCCACGCTTTTATTTCCTTTTCCTAACGAGGAGAAGGAAATAAAACACCTATGAGGGATTCGCATATGTCTTACAATCCATTCTCATAGGAACCTTAGGAAGTAGATGGGTTGCATTTAGCACATTATAGAGTGAGGGCTTCAAGGTATTGAGAAACTTGACCAAGGTAGGCAGTCACTGGTCTCTCTGCTTCTGAAACTATGCTCCTTCATTAAGTGCATCTGTGTGCCCTCTAACATACTTTTATCATAAGCTTTAAAGGAATGTATATCAATATCCACATCAGTTCAGTTGCTCAGTCGTGCAACTCTATGCGACCCCATGAATCGCAGCATGCCAGGCCTCTCTGTCCATCACCAACTCCTGCAGTTTACTCAAACTCATGTCCATCCAGCCATCTCATCCTCTGCCGTCCCTTTTCCTCCTGCCCCCAATCCCTCTCAGCATCAGGGTCTTTTCCAATGAGTCAACTCTTTGCATGAGGTGACCAAAGTACTGGAGTTTCAGCTTTAGCATCAGTCCTTCCAATGAACACCCAGGACTGATCATCTTTAGGATGGACTGGTTGGACCTCGTTGCAGTCCAAGGGGCTCTCAAGAGTCTTCTCCAACACCACAGTTCAAAAGCATCAATTTTTTGGTGCTCAGCTTTCTTCACAGTCCAACTCTCACATCCATAGATGGCCACTGGAAAAACCATAGCCACATAGGAATTAGTTAATTATTATTTGCCCCTCTTGTTTGGAGGCTCATGAATCTGTGCCCATATTTTAGATTACTTGCCTTATGTATTGAGATACTCCTAGACTCTGGCCTCTCATTCTTAGTTTAACTTCTGCTTCACTGAAGACAGGTTCTCAGGCTCTTTTTTTTTAAATTATTTCTTTAAGTTATACCAATAGGACTTTAAAAAACAAAATGACTGCACTGGGTGTTAGTTGCAGCATGTGGAATAAAGTTCCACGATTAGGGATCAAACCTGGGCCATCTGCTTTGGGAGCGTGGAGTCTGAGCCACTGGACTACCAAGAAGTCCTTCTCAGGCTCTTTTATAGCAAGCCTTTCTTTCTCTAATTTCTGAAGTCTTTAGTTCCCCAAAGGTAAGTCCTAGGCTGCCTTCTGATTTCTCTCTAAATTATCTTCCTAGACGTTATCTATTTCCATAGCTTATATTTCATCTATAAAATATAAATCCAGGGTGAATCCCATATTTATATCTCTAGCCCAAAACTTTCCCCCAAGCTTGACTCACATGTCAAGCTGCCTACTTGATAATATCCATTTAGATATCTCACAAGCATTTCACATGAACTCATCTAAGATAAACTCCTTTATAAATAAGATAAACTCCATCTTATTTGAAAGATAAACTCCATCTTTCACTGCCCCCAACTCCAACACTTTTCTTCCTGCAGTCTTCCTCATATCAGAAAATGGTGCAATCATTCCACCCAGCTGCACCAGCGAAAAATCTCTGAGTTGAGATGAATACCTAGCCTTGTCCCATTTGTAGCCTTCCTTCAGACTTGCCCTACCTTCCTGATGGTGGAGTTTAATTCAAGGATTCAGTAATAGTATACTTCAGAGAATTTTTCTGAAAGTTCTGGATACTTTTCTGTACCATGGCAAGGGTGCTGCTAGGGTTGGAGTCAGCACTAGCAAAGTGAAGCTGCAAACTGTAGAGAAGAGAAGCTGTTTTGCAGCTAAGAAACTGCTTCCTCATCACATCACATGAGGCACTAGGCTAGGTGTGGAATGACTCTAAAGTCTACTTCTGGACTTTTTCAGTGATTTTTCAATTTAATGGACTTCCCAATAATTCCTCTAATTTATCTCTTTCAATTGAGTTTTCCACTACTTGCAAGCCAAAGCGTATTAACAGGGTGGTATACGTGAATCTCAAGAAAGCTGGGAAAGGAAGACCATATGGTAATTACATCAATAGACAAATTAAATATGAAAATAGATCCATGTGGAAATCTAGTATATAGGCAAGGTTACAGTTTTAAAATCTGAGTAGAAAGGGCGAACAATTCTATAAAAACAATTTGAGACAGTTTTCCATTTAGAAAATTATTTTTAGATTTTTACTCATTATTAGTAAAAATGCATTGAAAATTTCTTAATATCTGAATATAAATACAAGATAGATTAATAAATGAATTCATTTTATTATTAGTAAATGACTAAGCTGACAGATATATCCCATAAACAAACATGGAAATATGTACATGTTAATCGGGATAGGGATGGCTTAAACTATAAACAAACTTATAATGAAATGAAGTGAAAGTAACTCAGTTGTGTCCAACTTTTGCAACCGCATGGATTATACAGTCCATGGAATTCTCCAAGCCAGAATATTGGAGTGGGTAGCCTATCCCTTCTCCAGCAGATCTTCCCAACCCAGGAATCAAACCAGGGTCTCTTGCATTGCAGGCAGATTCTTTACCAACTGAGCTATGAGGGAAGCCGTAAAGGAAGAACTATAAATGAAAAAGAAAAATGTGTTTCTTTAAACCAGAATTACAAGCTTTTATTTAACAAAAGACATGCTAAAACTGTTGAAAGAAAAATAAACCAGGAGAAAATATTATCTGAATATATAATAGACAAAGAATTAATATTTAAAACATATAAACAACTTCCACAAGTATATAAGAAAAAACACGATAAAAGAAATGGTTAAAGAATTAAACAGATAACTGACAAACATAGAATTCAGTAAGAATGTGGAAAGGTAGTCATGTTTTCTAGGAATAAGGGAAACTATTTAAACCAAAATTGATCTAGCCCTTTTCACTTGCTAGAATGGCAATAACTAACTAACTCAGTCAATCAATCAATCAGTCAGAGTCTTGGCCAATGCATAGGTAAATACTCTACTGATAAAATTATAAATTAGTTCCACTTTGTGATCAATTCAATTCTATCCAATTTAAGTGCAGATAGCAGACGACTAGCCATTTTGCTTTCAGCAATTATTCTAGAATAATACACATAATGTTTTCACATGAAAAAGTAATCATTTATGAGAGTGTGGATTGCAGCCTGAGTCATAATAGAAAATAAAAGAGAAATTTGGTAAAAATGAAAAGGGCTGAACAATTTATGGTATATTCATATTGTAGAGTGCATTGCAGCAGTTAAAAGGAATAAGACAAACATTTACTCCTAGAAATTTCTACCAGATGTATTAGAAGCACAATGCAATTTGTAACATGACACAGAGTAGTATTTTTAAATGTAGTATATATTTATATATATGCAAAAGAAAGAGAACTCACAAAAGGGTGTCACACATGTAAATAAAAAGAAAAACAAACACTAAATTATACCTATGACATGATATATACCAGAAAAATATATGTGTTGGAAGAGATCTGAAAGGATACACACCAAATTCTTATCTGTGGTCGACCCAGAAGAAAGACAAAGACTAGAGGAGGTAGTCAGAAGGGACTTAGTATAACTTGTTATATTTTAAATTTCTTATTTAATTAAGAAAAAGCTATTTCTGTATTTCCTGTGGAATTAAAATTAATTTCTAAAAGAATCCTTTTGGGGATGTTTTCTAAACTTGGACAGCATGAACTCAAACTGGAACGTAGAAGTGGGAACCTGTTGCAGATAGACAAAATATTATGCAGTTTCTTTTTTTTTAATTCTGAATTATCAATTTCTATTTTATATTTTTAACTTATGCAGAAAAATTATGATCAAATAAAATATCATTAAAAACGTATTGGAAAATGCTCAGCATATCAAAATTTTCTTTTATATCATATAAATTCAGATTATCCGAAATAAAGAGAAGTAAAAATATTATTTTTAGTACATAGGTATTTCTTTATCTATTAAAGTTGAAACAGCAGTTGTCTCTTTTCAGAAAAAGAGAAAAGGATATAAACCTCTTTTATGAAACAAAAATCACAAACTAGTGTTTTACTCAAAATGAGAACAAATAAATGTATACTGGCAAATAAGGAGAACAACTACTGGACATTACAATTTCTAGGCAACTGACTATGGTTTTGGCTATTTGCAGATTAGTTTACCCTGTCCTTAAAGATATATATATATATTTAATATAAATTTATTTATTTTAATTGGAGGCTAATTACTTCACAATATTGTATTGGTTTTGCTATACATCAACATGAATCTGCCACGGGTGTACACGTGTTCCCCATCCTGAACCCCCCTCCCTCCTCCCTCCCCGTACCATCCCTCTGAGTCATCCCAGTGCACCAGCCCCAAGCATCCTGTACCCTACATCAAACCTGGACTGGCGATTCGTTTCATATATGATATTGTACGTGTTTCAATGTCATTCTCCCAAATCATCCCACCCTCTCCCTCTCCCACAGAGTCCAAAAGACTGTTCTATACATCTGTGTCTCTTTTGCTATCTCGCATACAGGGTTAACATTACCATCTGTCTAAATTTCATATATATGCGTTAGTATACTGTATTGGTGTTTTTCTTTCTGGCTTACTTCACTCTGTATAATCGGCTCCAGTTTCATCCACCTCATTAGAA
Source organism: Bos grunniens (assembly GCF_055505025.1). Classification (NCBI taxonomy): domain Eukaryota; kingdom Metazoa; phylum Chordata; class Mammalia; order Artiodactyla; family Bovidae; genus Bos; species Bos grunniens. Next base: position 53,538,945 of record NC_141176.1, read on the forward strand.
CTGATTCAAATGTATTCTTTTTAATGGCTGAGCATGCAGTTTCTTTTATGATGTTGTGTTCTTAACAAAACTATTCTTTCTGGTTCTGCTATATGCCACATTTTAGTGTTAGGGGAGTTCTGATGGGTGAGAAGATAAAGCCCAGTGAGCAGCAGAATGCGAAATTCCCAGGGATGATACTAACTTATGAAAGTCAATTAGAGTCATCTTATGGTAGGGATGGGGTGGAGCATGACCAAGATAATAACCACCTTCAGAAGGTATTTAACACTGTCCTTGGGTAAACAGCTGAGACCCAAGGATCGAAAGGTCCTGGGACAGCATCACTGGAGAAAATAGACAAGTGTTTGATGACAGCCCAGTTCATTGGCAAAGAAACCGTTCCTTGCTTCAGCTTATTCACTATCAGCGCTTACAGACTTCATGATCAACACAAAGTGTGCATGGGATTTTCACGTTTTGTAACAAATCTTTATCCTCCAGAACCATTCTCTACACTCTGTATGGAGAACCATTCTCCACACACAGCCCAAAGTAGGAATGCTACGCACTCAGGTCTCTCCAGCGGCGCTCATTCTACTTGGAATGAAACCCAAATCCCTCCCTTAGTCTCCAGGCACCATGTGATTCGTGCTAGACCTGCCCTCCAAGCTCCTGTCCACACCTCCCCTCTTCATTCTACCTTGCTATATGGAACTTCCCATTTTTCCTTAAATACGGAGGCATTTCTCCCTGTGTGCATTCAGGTCACTTCAGTTGTGTCCAACTCTTTGCAGCCTATGGACTGCAGCCTGCCAGGCTTTTCTCTGTCCATGGGATTCTCCAGGCAAGAATACTGGAGTGGGTTGCCATGCCCTTCTCCAGGGGATCTTTCCCAGCCAGGGATGGAAGCCGCATCTCTTATGTCTCCTGCATTGGCAGGCAGGTTCTTTATCACTAGCGCCACCTGAGAAGCCTTAATGTATTTCTACTCTTCTCTATTCCTGGAAATTCTAAATTATTCTTCCCCCAGATATCTCCATCTTTACTTCATTCAGGTCTGTTTACCTCCCTTCTAAAAATGTTACACTGGATTTCTTACATTGCTATCCTTTCATGTTATTATATTTCTGAAATGTCTTTCTTGTCATTGTGATTGTAAGCACCAAAGGAGCAGAAAAATCGTCTCTTTGTGTCTCCTGCACACAACTAAGTCTACACAACAATAGCGATGGGCGTTGTAAATTGGGCCTTTAGTAAACAAAGAACTGGAACTAAGAGACTAACCCAGGGTCACAATCCTGAGAGTTAGGAGAATCTGAATTCTAGAATTCCAGTTTTTTTCTTAACTCATATCTGGTGTTCTTCCTATTATACCAAAAATGTCACGATCATTTGTTTAAATGATTTTTTTTTTTGGTTATTTGGCTACTTAATAAAGGATTATAATATGAGCAGTTATTTCTTGGAAAATATTATATGAATAGACTCGTATTGAATACCTGCTTCTGACAGCCACCTATCCCTGATGAAAGCTTTTAGGGAAAGGAAGTGGATGGTTGCCTGGGGCATGGGAGAAACCCATAGTCTATGGGAGTGAGTATCAAGATTCAAAATCCACAGCTGATAAGTTTCCAAGCTACTGTGTTCCATTTGCAGCGCTTGGACCTTGAATGTCTGTGGAATAAAGGTTGAAGAGACCCCTGGCACCTGAGTATTTGCATTCACATGATCCTAGCATGTGTCATTGTAGAACTGAGGCAATGGGAATAAGAGCTTCTGATGCTGAGATAACCTAGAACTGCAATAAGAAAGTGGCACTTCTTGAAGATGTCACCTGTCAGCTGGTAGCTACTAGTTTTCAGACTTAGTGCCTGGGAAGGTATCTTACCCTAAATGTAGGGGGCTTTCACTGGTACTGGAAACAGTTACCAACTGCTGGTTTTATAATTTATCTGCAAAACAGTTTAAACAATTTCCTAAAATCTGGATTTCTACCATGAAAACATGCCGTTGGTCTTAACCTAAGTAAGTAACTTGGTTCCTAAAAACAGTTGCTTAACACTCATGGCATGACGAGTCCTGGCTTAGCCGTACCTTTTCTGGCTATCACAAGGTACTAAATACATCATTGACTAACGCACTATGTATAAATCCAACCGTGCTTCTTCCAAGGGTAATCTCTCTCCCTCCCCGGTTGCTTTTCCTATGTTAGATTTATGCCCTTTTTGGGAAAATGCATTTACCCCCTTTCCAAATACTTAGGTCGGTGAACTCATTTCTGGAATTCAGGAGTCTGGAGTCTTTAAGATTTGGCAGATAAAAGATGATCCCTTTTGGGACTGTAGCTTAAATACAATGAGTTTTGTACATGCTAATGGAATCAAAAAGTAAGATTACATGTCCAGACTTATTTCAACATTCTGTATTTCCATTTAAAGAGGGCAGTTTGTGTCAGATCTAAGAGGCAGACCTGATATTACACTAGTTTATGACTAAGTCAAATGCATATCTCCTCTTTAAATATCTCATTATATCATCACATGAGAGATATGAAGACAGAAGGAAATATATCAAATGAGTTCTTGGCACATTATAATAAAATTCACTTGCAGTTAAATAATCTGTAAGGGAACATTTCCAGAACTCATATAGAGAAAATACAATTGCTGTTCTTCAAAATTAAATACATATTGTAATTATCACAAAAATCATTACATTTTATTTCAAACCTTCTAGGTGTCAGACACTCCAGAAATTGAGACTTAGAAATTTAAATTGCTTAACTTGTAGGTGGGTTCCACCATATACCAGTATGACTGCATTGTGAATGTTTGCTAAAATGAAGTACTCTGCCAAGCTCTTAATCCTCAAAAAAATTCCATGTGGTGGGTACTACTCATCCCGGCTTTACAATGAATAGATCAAGACTTAAAATGGCCTAAGGTTGACAGCTTGGAGAAGGTGATGGCACCTTCTCCAATACTCTTGCCTGGAAAATCCCATGGACAGAGGAGCCTGGTGGGCTGCAGTCCAGGGGGTCGCTAAGAGTCGGACACGACTGAGTGACTTCACTTTCACTTTTCACTTTCATGCATTGGAGAAGGAAATGGCAACCCACTCCAGTGTTCTTGCCTGGAGAATCCCAAGGATGGGGGAGCCTGGTGGGCTGCTGTCTATTGGGTCGCACAGAGTCGGACACGACTGAAGTGACTTAGCAGCAGCAAGGTTGACAGCTAGCCTGTGGGGGACATGGGACCCTAACCCAGGGCTGTCAGAATTTCAGGGCTTTTAGAACCCTTGTGTAGGAACCATTCTATTTCCTTCCAATGTTCAGGATAGCTGCACAGATTGAAATGGGGGTTTGCCTAAAGGGTGGTAGATTGCAGGCCAAGTGAGTCCTCCAGGCAGGCCTGACTGTGCGGTGGACTCCCCCTACTGCACCTTCCTGGAATTGCCTCTGATGCTGCTCTGGGAAGTGGCCTAAGCTGGAAGCTGTGAATGATGATTTCCTGGAATTATCATTTCTTTTCCCAAAGGTTCAGGAACAAGCAGGGGTGACTGACAAGAGGATTAAGTACAGAAAATAGAAGGTATAATGTACCCCATTTGTGTTTAACTCTGAGTTGGCCACTGAAAACCTACTGATTCACTCTCATTCTGCTTTCTGTCGAGTGCTCACAAATTGTATTTGAAGACTGTTGTCACCTAATTTATTTAGCTTATGTTGTGGGAATGCCAGCTATCATATTCCATTAGAAATTCTTCTCCGATGCCATCTGTGGGGGCTGTGTAATTTATTTATGCAAAGGTGAGGCTTATGGGGTGGTATGTTCTCTTCCTTTGCATTCAGGAAGTGAGGATTAGATCTAGTTTTCTTTCCCCAATCTTCTAAATTACTTTTACTTTATGCGTTGCCATCAGGGTCATGAGAGAGAGTGCCAGTTGCCAAACCAATACCCCTTCTCTGCTTTCTTACTAATAGAACGTCAATCTCTATAGGACCACATCAAAAAATAATCCCCAGGTACCTTGAGGCTGTTGTACCCATCCAGTTAAGAAGTGTTAGAGTATATGTGTTGTGAGAGACTTCCAAGAAGACTCCTTAAAAGCACCTTGGAATCAGGCTTGTTTATTAATAACTTTCTCCATTCTTCTTTCTGCTGTCTGGAGTATGGATGAAATGGTTGGAACTCCAGCATCCATTCTGAATCATGAGGTCACCTTAAGTCTGGAAGAAACACACCAAAAATGGTAAGAATCTGGGTATCTGGTGCTGCCACGCCAATCCTGGACTTTCTATCCCTAGTCTTCTTCTATATGAGAAAATATACACTTGAGAGTCTGAGTCATTTTGGTGTTACTGATATTCCTAACCTATATAAGACCCTTTGTAAAGTAAAAATAAATATAATTTTGTGAGGGAGGATCCAAGAATAGTACACTATATTGGGTTTGTTATAAAGATTAAATTGTATAATCCCTACAATAACCTTGTGTGTGTGTGCTCAGTTGCTCAGTTTTGTCTGACTCTTCGTGACCCCATTGACTGTAGACTGCCAGGCTGCTTTATCCACGGGATTTTCCTGGCAAGAATACTGGAGTGGGTTACCATTTCATCCTCCAGGGGATCCTCCCAACCCAGGGATTGAATCCATGTCTTCTGTCTCTGCATTGCAGGCAGATTCTTTGTCACTGAGCCACAAGGGAAGCCCCACAATAACCTTATGAAAGAGCTAATATAATCTTTACTTCAACTAGCATGTGTTAGTCTCTCATTCATGAACTGTAGCCTGCCAGCCTCCTCTGTCCATGGAATTCTCCAGCCCAGAATACTGGAGTGGGTTGCATTCCCTTCTCCAGGGGATCTTCACAGCCCAGGGATCAAAACCGGGTCTCCTGAATTGCAGACAAATTCTTTACCATTTCAGCCACCAGGGAAGCCCCATGGCTTCACTTCATAATTACAGACAATAAGTCTCTGAAAGGCTTATTTGAGTATTTGCTCAGCTTCTATCACATGGGCAGAGGATCCTGGTCGGCTGTAGTCCCTGGGATTGCAAAGAGCCAGACACAACTGAGGGGCTAATATGCACATACAGCTAGGAAAAAACAGAGCCACAATTTAAATTTAAATCTATATAGTCATTAGGTTCTATATCCTACTCTTTTCTTTTTTAACTGTGCTAGCTACCTGTGGCAGTTTATCCATATCTCTACCAACTTTCTGCCTTGTTTCAAATCCTTTCTCCCCCTTGACCTCAGGTCATTTAACTCTAAGCCTCAGTGTCCCTGTAAAACAAGGACCTGTAAAATGAGGCTTTTAAGAGTGCTTATTTCTTAGAATTGTTCAGAAATCAAATGCATTAGTTCATAAGAAAACACTTATCAAAGTAGTTCACACATATAATCTTGATACAAACTCCACTGTATAGTTTCATTATTTTTACATTGTATTAATACAGTTAACCACCTGACCTGCCTCTTGAGAAATTTGTATGCAGATCAGGAAGGAACAGTTAGAACTGGACATGGAACAACAGACTGGTTCCAAATAGGAAAAGGAGTACATCAAGGCTGTATATTGTCACCATGCTTATTTAACTTATATGCAGACTACATCATGAGAAATGCTGGGCTGGAAGAAGCACAAGCTGGAATCAAGATTGCCGGGAGAAATTTCAATAACCTCAGATACGTAAATGACACCACCCTTATGGCAGAAAGTGAAAAGGAACTAAAGAGCCTCTTGACAAAAGTGCAAGAGGAGAGTGAAAAAGTTGGCTTAAAACTCAACATTCAGAAAACGAAGATCATGGCATCCGGTCCCATCACTTCATGGGAAATAGATGGGGAAACAGTGGAAACAGTGTCAGATTTTATTTTTTTTGGGCTCCAAAATCACTGCAGATGGTGACTGCAGCCATGAAATTAAAAGATGCTTACTCCTTGGAAGAAAAGTTATGACCAACCTAGATAGCATATTCAAAAGCAGAGACATTACTTTGCCAACAAAGATCTGTCTAGTCAAGGCTATGGTTTTTCCAGTGGTCATGTATGGATGTGAGAGTTGGACTGTGAAGAAGGCTGAGCCCCGAAGAATTGGTGCTTTTGAACTGTGGTGTTGGAGAAGACTCTTGAGAATCCCTTGAACTGCAAGGAGATCCAACCAGTCCATTCTGAAGGAGATCAGCCCTGGGATTTCTTTGGAAGTAATGATGCTAAAGCTGAAACTCCAGTACTTTGGCCACCTCATGCGAAGAGTTGACTCACTGGAAAAGACTCTGATGCTGGGAGGGATTGGGGGCAGGAGGAGAAGGGGACGACGGGGGATGAGATGGCTGGATGGCATCACTGACTCAATGGACGTGAGTCTGAGTGAACTCCGGGAGTTGGTGATGGACAGGGAGGCCTGGCGTGCTGCGATTCATGGGGTCGCAGAGTCGGACACGACTGAGCGACTGAACTGAACTGAACTGAATACAGTTAATCATTTATATGTCTGTCTGTCTTAATAGAGTCTAAGGTCACAGTGGCAGGAGATATACTTTTGTCACCTCTGTGTCCCCTTTAGATTTTGCACAGTGCTTTGCACTTGTTAAACACTGTGAAGTTTCGTTGAGTTTAACTTATTTGGAGTGCAGTATTGTGGGACATACTTTGATTGATGAGTTGTTTAAACTTTATTTTTATGGTTATTTAGGTGTAGTTTGTGGTCATTTTTGTGATCCAGATGAATGGTTAAGTCTGAAGAATGCAATTTGCCTGAGTGGAACAGAGGTCAGTTATTAGTCACAATTAATCTTGTGGTCATTAGTTATGGGATTTCACCATAAAAGCATTAATTTGCAAAACATGTTAAGAAGCCAAAACTGTTTCACTGCTCATATTAACCATTTTGAAATATTAAACTTAGACCAAATTCCATTTTAATTTGTTTCATCAGCTTATAAGAAATAAAGACTCTGTGTTATTTGTATGTAGCTCTAAAATACAAGAAAATCTTTGTTTTGTTCACATGAAACCTTTCTAAGACTGACAAAGTGAAAGTGAAGTTGCTCAGTCATGTCCGACTCTTTGCGACCCCATGGACTGTAGCCTACCAGGTTCCTCCATCCATGGGATTTTCCAGGCAAGAATGTTGGAGTGGATTGCCATTGCCTTCTCCAGGGGATCTTCCCGACCCAGGAATCGAACCCGAGTCTCCCACATTGCGGGCAGACACTTTACCGTCTGAGCCACAGTCCATAGGGTCGCAAAGAGTCAGACACGACTGAGTGACTTCACTTTGAATTTGTCAGTCTTAGAAATGTTTCACGTGGACAAAACAAAGATTTTCTTGTATTTTAGAGCTACATACAAATAACACAGAGTCTTTATTTCTTATAAGCTGATGAAACAAATTAAAATGAAATTTGGCCTAAGTTTAAAAGACTGACAAACTCATCTGTTATTCTCAAAACTCAATTTTGGATGTTCAAGTGTGTCAAAATAGTTCTTTCTTCAAAACTCACAGATATATCTATCATAAAGCACAAATAATAAAATTTGTGTAAATATTTATTTTTCTCTTAAACATATTTCAATAGGAAAGTCTTGAATTGGATGTGAAATGCTTTAAAGAAAAAACAACTTAAAAGTAAAATATAGTTCAGTGTCCTGAAGGATCTCACATTTTAGGGCAGAATCTTCCAGAGTTATCTTCTGTTATTCGTTAGAGAAACATGTGAACTTTGGATGAGGTGACATCTTTTAGCAAAAGAAATTTCAGTGCTGAGAGCATGAACTTGAATTCAAACCAATTAAAACATAATTAAATTGATTTGGCAAGGAAACGGTATTTTGGTAAGTAAACAAACAAAATATGACTGAATCCTATTCTTTACAACTAGGAGAGGATTTGAATTGTAACTATTTGATAATCCTCAACAGGATTTTCCCTGCTGATACATTTTGTACACAGTCCATAGAAAAATTAGAGGATTCTCTATAGCGCTCCTAGGAGGTGGTAGACGCCAATGTAAACAGTTTACAAAGCCTTGTTCTGTTATACCCTTGTGTTGAAAAGTTGATTGTGAAGGCTTTTTGTAATCTAATTATTACATGACTGGGATAATATTTTGCAAATCTTAATTTGATGTTTTGCATTCTTCTCTCCCACAAATCATTTGCCTTGGAAGCCATGATGAAATTTTGCTAGAGAAGCAGGGAGGGTGGATACTTCTAAAGAAAAGAGATGCCAAAACCATGAGCAGTGACCAAGAAGACCAGTGATACCATCACCTGAGAGTTTCTCTGAGCAACTCAGGTCCCTCACTGCTGATCCACAAAGACTCTCCGGTTACCCTCTGCCCCAGGAGGTTTGGAGGGGATTAACAAGACAACTTTTTTTTTAGTTTTGGGGAGAATGAAGCAGGGATTAGAGTGGTAGGATAGAACATAAAAAACAAAAAAGAAAGTATGTCTTTACCAAATATTAATACTTTGACTCAGTTATTTAAACTGATAAAACCTCTGTATTTGTAGCTAAGAAATTCCTATATGTTTTCTCCTTAGACACTGTATTTTTTATCCTTAAAAATTAGGTGTGTGTCTTCTTATATCTTCCATGTTTCTCCTCAAAATGCTTGTTTTTCTCTGCTCTCCTGAACATATTAAATGTAGTTTTAATGACTTATAGTAGCTCTCAAGATTCTCTTGTCTACAAGTTCAATGAGCTGTGTCATTTCTGGATTTGCTTCAATTGATGGATTTTTCTCCTCATTTTGGGACATGTATATTCCTGCTTGTTTACCTGCTCATAATCTTCTTTATTAGATTCCAAACGTTCTAGATTTCACCTCGGTGGGCACTGGATATTCATGTGTGTGTGCCCGCATGTATATATAATATCAATTCTTGAGCTTGGCTCTGTGATACAGTTAAGTTCCTTGGAAAGAGTTTGAGACACTCAAGGATTCCTTTTAAGCTCTACCTGGCAAGTCAAGAGAAGTCTTGAATCTGGGGCTGATTTTCCCCTCCCCCCTCATTTCTGAGGCAATATCTTTGTCTTCTATCCTATTATCTGTGAATTATGCAGTTTTCCCCACTGTGACAGCTGGCAACAAACTACACCTAGGCTTTGTGACTGTTCTGAGAGTTGTTCTGCCTGCTTCTTTCCACTGGTTCTGTCCCCAGCACCAGGCTGAGGAAGCCTGTCTGTAGGTTTCTGGAGTTCTCTCTCCTTGGGTGAGACAGAACTAGCCATTAGTTTGTTTGGTTGATAAATATCTGTTAAATGCTGACTACATGTCTAGTGTTATGCCAGGAACTGGATATTGAGATAAAAAACAATTCTTGCCATGTTCACAGACTTAAGAAATTTCTAGTATTGTAGTCATTACTTCTCTGAAGTACGTTTCTAGTTTGTTTGTATGTATTAGACATTTCATTGTTATTAGCATGAATTAATCTACATGACACCATATGTCAGAATAAATTTTGCTCCTTTCCAAAGTTGTTTGGCTTTTTTTCAGTTATCATTGGCCTTGTCCACGCTAATGAAAATTTTAATCTCTGTAAATTTTTACATATATTTGGTTGAAAACAAAGGAGTCAGGAAATACTTAACAAATTCATAGAAAAACCAAAAAAAGATTAACAGACTGAGATCTCTTGATGAGAATAAAACTTTAAAAATATTTCAAAAAGACTTGCTCAAAAACCACATTGACTCTTGGCTCAGTGTGTGTGTTTCTTGGCTGAGAGACATTTGAAGGGAAGAAGGAATGGTGCCTCTTCAGTGAAGCTCGGACAGCTCTAGTGGAATTCTAGCTATTGAATGGGTTTTCTGTCTAAACAAGGACCTCTAAATATTCAGCATCTCTCAATTATTATACCTCCTCTTACCCCCAAAAGAGGACTCTTACCTTTTTCTTGGTTACATATTGATACATAGCATATCTTCATTTATAAAAAGTCAAACAAAAAGAGTACATATGTTTAAAAAAATTATCTTCAATCTCATACTCTGAAGGGGCTTCTCAAGTGGCTCAGTGGTAAAGAATCCACCTGCCAATGCAAGGAGATCCAGGCAATTCAGGTTTGATCCCTGGGTAGGGAAGATCCCCTGGAGGAGATAATGGCAGCCCACTCCAGTATTCTTGCCTGGAGAATCCCCATGGACAAAGGAGCTTGGAGGGCTATAATCCATAGGGTCACAAAAAGTTAGACAAAACTGAGCGACTGAGGATGTATATATTCTGAAGCAATCAGCATTAGTTTTTGATGACTATCATGTTATATTTCTTGTTATAAAAATAGCAGCATAATTTCATAAAAAAGAATCATACATACTTTAAAATTATTTATGTCATTTTTTCTTTTAAAATTCATTTCTCTTTCATATGTATTCCTATTTTTTGCACATATGTATCAATATGTATTTATCTATATATGTATTTATTTCTTTAGATTACTTTCTCTGGAAGCAGGATTTAGATTAGCCTTTCCAAAACCATGTGGAGAGAGAGTGGGGAAGACTTCTTTTCCCAAAGAAAATTAGAGATATTTTAGCAGAGCAATGTGGTTGGATGGTAGAAAACTAGAAACAACAAATGTTCATCACTTAAGGATTCTGGATATGGTGTAAAGCCCTAACAAAGCTGATATTAACTTCATGACCTTGAGCAAGAGCCTTTAACTTCTCTGAGCTTCAGCTTCTTCACCTGTACCATGTGCTTTTGGAGACTGAAAGGAAAATGTATATGAAATGTAGAGTAGGCATTCACTAATTGCTCACTTGGCTCCTACCTTTCTGCACTCATTCATGTTTTCAAGAACAACTGTGAGTGCTTGTTATATGCCAGACACTCTGCTAGATGCTTGCAAAACGTGGAGCAAAATCAGATGCCCTCAAGGAGCTTCCAGATGTGGATATGACAGATACTAAGCACAGTCAGACACGACTGAGCGACTTCACTTTCACTTTTCACTTTCATGCATTGGAGGAGGAAATGGCAACCCACTCCAGTGTTCTTGCCTGGAGAATCCCAGGGACGGTGGGGCCTGGTGGGCTGCCGTCTATGGGGTCGCACAGAGTTGGACACGATTGAAGCGAATTAGCAGCAGCAGCAGCAAGCACAGAATCACATTCAAAAATGTTCAGTTACATAATAAAGGGGCATGAAGGAAGCTTGCCTGAGGAGGTAGTCATTGTCCTGAGATCTCATGATAGATTAGTGGTTAACGGTTGACTAGTTAAGGAAGTGGAAGAGTGTAATAGGCTAAGAAAAAGCACTTCTGAGCCCTGAGGTAGGAAGGAGCACTGTGTGTTGGAGGAACTGAGGCCAGGACAGCTAGAGAGCAGTGCGTGAGGGGTCGTCCAGGGCAGACGAGGTTGGAGACAGAGTTGCCTTGTTGGCCACTGTAAGAAATTTCTTCATTATCCTAAGAATGAAAGGCAGTCACTTATGTGTTTCAAGCAAGGCAGTGAATAAAGATGTTTGCATTTTGAAAAATCACTTTCAGTACAGTAGTAAAGATACGATGGTGGGTAGGTGGCTAGTAGGAGTGGATATGATTAGAAGCAGTGGAAGGCATCTGGTATGGTCCAGAAAGAGAATGTGGTCACTTAGACCAGGTTTAGGTTAGGGAACTTTCAGAGAAGCGAATGGATGTGGGAAATATTGAGAAAGTAAGAATGGCAGGGCTTTGTGTTGGCCTTCACATGGGAGGTAAGGGAGAAAGTGTCAGTGCAGTTCAGTTCAGTTCAGTCGCTCAGTCATGTCCGACTCTTTGTGACCCCATGAATCGCAGCACATCAGGCCTCCCTGTCCATCACCAACTCCCGGAGTTCACCCAGATTCACGTCCATCAAGTCAGTGATGCCATCCAGCCATCTCATCCTCTGTCGTCCCCTTCTCCTCCTGCCCCAAATCCCTCCCAGCATCAGAGTCTTTTCCAATGAGTCAACTCTTCGCATGAGGTGGCCAAAGTACTGGAGTTTCAGCTTTAGCATCATTCCTTCCAAAGAACACCCAGGGCTGATCTCCTTCAGAATGGACTGGTTGGATCTCCTTGCAGTCCAAGGGACTCTCAAGAGTCTTCTCCAACACCACAGTTCAAAAGCATCAATTCTTCAGCCCTCAGCTTTCTTCACAGTCCAACTCTCACATCCATACATGACCACTGGAAAAACCATAGCCTTGACTAGATGGACCTTTGTTGGCAAAGTAATGTCTCTGCTTTTGAATATGCTATCTAGGTTGGTCATAACTTTCCTTCCAAGGAGTAAGCGTCTTTTAAGTTCATGGCTACAGTCACCATCTGTAGTGATTTTGGAGCCCAGAAAAATAAAGTCTGACACTGTTTCCACTGTTTCCCCATCTATTTCCCACGAAGTGGTGGGACCGGATGCCATGATCTTTGTTTTCTGAATGTTGAGCTTTCAGCCAACTTTTTCACTCTCCACTTTCACTTTTATCAAGAGGCTTTTGAGTTCCTCTTCACTTTCTGCCATAAGGGTGGTGTCATCTGCATATCTGAGGTTATTGATATTTCTCCCAGCAATCTTGATTCCAGCTTGTGTTTCTTCCAGTCCAGCGTTTCTCATGATGTACTCTGCATATAAGTTAAATAAGCAGGGTGACAATATACAGCCTTGATGTACTCCTTTTCCTATTTGGAACCAGTTTGTTGTTCCATGTCCAGTTCTAACTGTTGCTTCCTGACCTGCATATAGGTTTCTCAAGGGGCAGATCAGGCGGTCTGGTATGCCCATCTCTTTCAGAATTTTCCACAGTTTCTTGTGATCCACACAGTCAAAGGCTTTGGCATAGTCAATAAAGCAGAAATTGATATTTTTCTGGAACTCTCTTGCTTTTTCCATGATCCAGCGGATGTTGGCAATTTGATCTCTGGTTCCTCTGCTTTTTCTAAAACCAGCTTGAACACCAGGAAGTTCACAGTTCACATATTGCTGAAGCCTGGCTTGAAGAATTTTGAGCATTACTTTACCAGCGTGTGAGATGAGTGCAATTGTGTGGTAGTTTGAGCATTCTTTGGCATTGCCTTTCTTTGGGATTGGAATGAAAACTGACATTTTCCAGTCCTGTGGCCACTGCTGAGTTTTCCAAATTTGCTGGCATACTGAGTGCAGCACTTTCACAGCATCATCTTTCAGGATTTGAAATAGCTCAACTGGAATTCTATCACCTCCATTAGCTTTGTTCATAGTGATGCTTTCTAAGGCCCACTGGACTTCACATTCCAGGATGTCTGGCTCTAGGTCAGTGATCACACCATCGTGATTATCTGGTTCATGAAGATCTTTTTTGTACAGTTCTTCTGTGTATTCTTGCCATCTCTTCTTAATATCTTCTGCTTCTTTAGGTCCATACCATTTCTGTCCTTTATCGAGCTCATCTTTGCATGAAATGTTCCTTTGGTATCTCTGATTTTCTTGAAGAGATCTCTAGTCTTTCCCATTCTGTTGTTTTCCTCTATTTCTTTGCATTCATCTCTGAAGAAGTCTTTCTTATCTCTTCTTGCTATTCTTTGGAACTCTGCATTCAGATTTTTATATCTTTCCTTTTCTCCTTTGCTTTTCACTTCTCTTCTTTTCACAGCTATTTGTAAGGCCTCCCCAGACAGCCATTTTGCTTTTTTGCGTTTCTTTTCTATGGGAATGGTCTTGATCCCTGTCTCCTGTACAATGTCACGAACCTCATTCCATAGCTCATCAGGCACTCTATCTATCAGATCTAGGCCCTTAAATCTATTTCTCACTTCCACTATACAATCATAAGGGATTTGATTTAGGTCATACCTGAATGGTCTAGTGGTTTTCCCTACTTTCTTCAATTTAAGTCTGAATTTGGCAATAAGGAGTTCATGGTCTGAGCCACAGTCAGCTCCTGGTCTTGTTTTTGCTGACTGTATAGAGCTTCTCCATCTTTGGCTGCAAAGAATATAATCAATCTGATTTCGGTGTTGACCATCTGGTGATGTCCATGTATAGCGTCTTTTCCTGTGTTGTTGGAAGAGGGTGTTTGTTATGAAAAGAATATATATATATATATAAAACTAAATCACTTTTCTGTATACCTGAACTGACTCAAAATTGTAAATCAACTGTACTCCAACATAAAATTAAAAAAAAAAAATACTGCAGATCCTATTTTCTGATAGTTTCAATTCTAATGGATTAATTATGTCAGGAAATAAATTACTTAAGGAATCCCCATGCAAATTTTTCACCACGTATCTAGGGATTTACAGAAACTGATTCTCTGATTCTTTGGCATCAATGAGGATTTTTTGAACTGTCATCTTAAATTTTAACAATTTATATGAAGTTTGCCTTTTTGTCTAATATAATCATATGAGTATATATATATATATATGTATATATATGTATATATATCACACTCAAAGCAGTTATTGATACAGTTATATAACTTCATCCCTCAAAAGCTTAAAGTATGAATTTGTCAGGAAGATATACTATATGCATCTTGCAGTGCTTACATATTCTGTGGCACAGAAGCAATGGAATATAGGCCTCAGTATTAGGAGAGACAGCACATACTGCTTTTATTTAAATTGTACTTAGGAGCATTTAACTTTAGTTAAAAGTTTTATCTACAATAGCAAAATGGAATAAAGATACTTAAATTGTCTGTTTCAGTCAGGCAAATTATTTGAACATAGACTCATAGTGATGATTAAGTTACATTTCTAGAAATTCAAGTTGTATATTTCCAGAGTGTGTTGTGTGTGTATATGTATGTGTGTGTGTATATATATATATATATATATATATATATTTGCATTTTGTAGTGTAAATTCTTCAGGGTTGCTAGTTATTTGGTTGGTGTTTTAAGATCTTAAACAGTGCCTGGCACATAAGGGGTTATCCAAAAATAAATGTTACATAAATAAATGAAGATGAATAACTGAATTACCTGTGCTCAGTACACTCTAGTTGAAAGACTTTTTAAAAAATAATGTTCAAAAATTTCAAGTGTATTTTATAGAGTCTCAGACCATGCTAACATAGCCTCATAGCTTACAGCTATTGGACATTAGGAGAAAAATGGTATTTAGATGATGGAGACCACTCAGATAAATTTCTGAATTAATTTTTCCTATAGATGCAAAAGGTTGAAATACAGACTTCAAGAATAAATGAGACTATGGTTTTCTAATTAAATGAAATTATTTTAAAATATAATGCTTCCTATTTTTTCAAAGATAATACTAAACGTTGATTTAACTTTGGAGATTGTCTTCTATGACTTTATTCTTAATTACTCTTGTTATTTGTTCTTTTATCCTTTATTGTGAATTATCTTTAAATGTTGATGCAGTTCTTGAATGGTTGCAAATTTTCAAAGGCCAGACTCTAATTACCTCCTTAATTGTATAAGAAAAGGTATCTTCTAATTTTAAATATAGTTTTAAATTAAGTCAGAGGAAGCAAGGTTTGAAGTAAATATCTTTTCTTAAGTTAATTTTAGTTTTGACAGCCTGCATCTATTAACTAATTATGGAGAGTTGTCTAAGAGAAAAACTCATTAGTATGTGACATAAATAGGGCATATTTCTCACCAGTTCAGTTCAGTGCTAATAAATATACCCACAGAGTTCTGAATTCACCAGTGTTGTCAATTCACTGGGATTTCCAATTTTACTACAAAAGAGAGTTTTCTTCATAGTACATTAGCTATCCCACCAAAACTCCATTTTAATAGAAACTAAAGCCAAAACAGATGGAGTAACAATAAGTCGGTCATGTAGCTGACATATTGTGAAGCTTTGGAAATGTATAGTATATCTTGATGTTAAAAATGATTCATTTAAATCATTTTATATATTTAGTTATATCTTCATAGGGGTCAATCAGTGAGTAGATTAAAATGATACTATATTAAGCTTTTACTGATTTTATGAGACATGAATCCATGTTTCAAAGTCAAAACACTTTCACTTCCAGGAAGATATGGTAAATACATTTTTCTATCACTTCCACTAGGTACAGTTAAAAAACTTGAACGTTACACATAAAACTAACACAGGAAAACTGAAAAGCAGGAAGACTGGTTAGAGACTTGGGGACTCAAGGAATGATACGTTGGTCAGTTCCCAGGTTGTCTTTTGTTTTGTTTTTGCCTCAGACATTCCAGACATGGGACTGGAGAAACCAGAGACCAAAAACCAAAGAGCCTGGACAAAAGCAAAACAAAAACAACCCCCCAAAGCAACAATAACAACAAACGCCCCAAAACCACAAAACCAGAAAGACAACAAAAGTCTGCTTTTTCTAGCCAAGGACCAGGAAAAGGACACCTAGCTAGACAGAAAATATTTACATAATACCCCTCTATTACAGGCAAACAACAGAGGATAAACTATTGAATAAACCATAAGTAAACCAGCAAAATTTGAGTGGGGCCCCTAGATTTCCATCTTTGCCAGACTGTGATGAGGTGCCTCCAAAACTCCATCCACTAGAGAAAAACAAACACTACTCATGTTTGCACAAAAGCCTACACACAGATGTCCATAGTGGTTTTATATGTAACAGCTAAAACTAGAATCACCCTACATGTCCTTCAGTGGTTGAATGGTTACATAACTGGTGCTATGTCTATACCATGGGAAGCTTGCATATTCAGTTGCTCAGTCATGTCTGACTCTTTGCTGCCCTATGGACTGTATAGCCTGCCAGGCTCTTCTGTTGATGGAATTTTCCAGGCAAGAATACCAGAGCAGGTTGCCATTTTCTTCTCTAGGGGATCTTCCTGACCCAGGGATCAAACCCACATCTCCTGCATTGGCAGCCAGATTCTTAACCACTGAGCCGCTCGTAGAAGCCTGTACCATAGGAAGATAGTACTCAGCAGTAAAGTTGAATAAACTGTTGTTGATCCATGTGACAAGCTGAGTGAATTTTGAGAGAATTATGGTGAATGAAGAAAGCCAATATCAAAGGTAGCATTCTGATTAAAACATTCTTGAAATAACCCCAGCATAAAAATGGAGGACAGATTAAGGTTTCAAGGGGCTAAGGAGTGTTTGGGAGGGAGAGGAAGGAAGTAACTCTAACTTTACAAGGGCCATAGGAAGGATCTTGGTGGTGATGGAAATGTTCTCTATTTGACCGTATCAGTGTTAATATCCCAGTTGTGATATTGGACTCTAGTCTTGTGATTTATTGCTATTGGGAGAAAATGAGTAAAGAGTACAGGGTTCTGTCTGTGTTATTTCTCACAATTCCACATGAATCTATAATTATATTAAAATTAAAAGTAAAATTAAAATTCTCCAGTGAAAAGTAGACATTTTCCATGAATGAGATCAGATACCACAATTCTCAGCACAAAGAGGAAAAATTTCTCACATTGATTCTTCAACGTGTTCCTCTCATAAGCTGTTTAAACCTCTAACACTGATTAGGCTTTCCCTGGATTTGAAATGCAGGGGGGATAGGTGGAGATACAGTGGTCTTAACTAGAGGGAGCATATTGCCAAGATTGCTCCTTGAACTTCCTTTAAGGATTCATTGGATGTCATTTGGCCAAACTTTTAAGGACCTTCAAATCCCAATTCTCAGTTATGCATTTCCTACTGTCTTTACCAGCTTCCTCCTGGAAATAGTTTAAGGCAGTCTTTAAAGACTGTACACAGAGTCAGCTCATTAAAATAAAGATAAAACCCAAGAGTTGTGTCATGCAGGCAGGGAGAAATGGGAAAGAATGTATTGCATCAAAAAATAAGTACACCACTGCTTTTTCAGTAAAAATGAAAAAATATTTAATCTCGGTTTTCTGGTATCTTTAGAAAAGGGGCATCATGGTTTATGACATAAAAGTGAGTATATTAGTTTATCAAGAGAGAGAACGTTTTGCTAGGAATAAATTCTGAACACAGTTTATTGCGTGGCTGTTTAGTGATCTTTAACAACAAAATTATTTTCTTGCAAATATGCTTTTACATAAATTGCATATTATAAACTGCGTGGCTGTTTAAAAATAATAAAAATTAACCACTACCAACAAAATAGCCTTAAACAAATGATGAAGCCATGGGGAGGGTTCTAGATTGAGTCACAGACACAGTATCTGGCCGTCTGGTTGCTACCCTGAACTCACATTTAATCATCATAACACTGCCGTCTACAATCAACTTGTTAGTTTCCTCACCATCCCCTGCTGACAGTCCTTCCTATGTCCTCCCAGCACAATGCATCTCCTGAACAAGGGGTCCTCATTACAGCTCACCCCTGTTTCTCTACATCCCTCCTTCCTCTGGCTTTTAAAACTGGGTCCTTCTGGAGTCATCATTGTGTACAGAGATCTCCAGCTACCCAGGTTGCTTTAACTTTCATAATTCTTGCTAACGTAATTTCTAGAGCATAGAGCATAAGACTTGGCTATATATGGCTTATTATTTCCCATGCTTCCTGATTATATGTTCCCAATGAGATTGCAAATGTCTTGAGAAAAGGACATATCCAACTACCTACTGACCTGTTGCTGTTGTTTAATAGTTCAGTCGTGTCCAACTCTTTTGTGCGGCTATGGACTGTAGCACACCAGGCTGCTCTGTCCATGGGATTTTCCAGGCAAGAATACTGGAGTGAGTTGCCATTTCCTCCTCTAGGGGATCTTCCCAACCCACGGATTGAACCTGCATCTTCTGCATTGGCAGGCGGATTCTTTAACAATGAGCCACCAGGAAAGCCCACTTACTGACCTATCTCTCTACTTACTGGTGCAATATACAGAATTTCATGCAAAGATGGGCTCAATAAAGGACAGAAATGGTATGGACCTAACAGAAGCAGAAGATATTAAGAAGAGGTGGCAAGAATACACAGAAGAACTGTACAAAAAAGATCTTCACAATTCAGATAATCATGATGGTGTGATCACTCACACTCACCTAGAGCCAGACATCCTGGAATGTGAAGTCAAGTGGGCCTTAGGAAGCATGACTACAAACAAAGCTAGTGGAGGTGATGGAATTCCAGTGGAGCTATTTCAAATCCTGAAAGATGATGCTGTGAAAGTGCTGCACTCAATGTGTCAGCAAATTTGGAAAACTCAGCAGTGGCTACAGGACTGGAAAAGGTCAGTTTTCATTCCAATTCCAAAGAAAGGCAATGCCAAACAATGCTCAAACTACCACACAATTGCATTCATCTCACATGCTAGTAAAGTAATGCTCAAAATTGTCCAAGCCAGGCTTCAGCAGTACATGAACTGTGAACTTCCAGATGTTCAAGCTGGATTTAGAAAAGGCAGAGGAACCAGAGATCAAATTGCCAACATCTGCTGGATCATGGAAAAAGCAAGAGAGTTCCAGAAAAACATCAATTTCTGCTTTATTGACTACGCCAAAGCCTTTGACTGTGTGGATCACAATAAACTGTGGAAAATTCTGAAAGAGATGGGAATACCAGACCACCTGACCTGCCTCTTGAGAAACCTATATGCAGGTCAGGAAGCAACAGTTAGAACTGGACATGGAACAACAGACTGGTTCCAAATAGGAAAAGGAGTACATCAAGGCTGTATATTGTCACCCTGCTTATTTAACTCATATGCAGAGTACATCATGAGAAACACTGGGCTGGAGGAAGCACAAGGTGGAATCAAGATTGCCGGGAGAAATATCAATAACCTTAGATATGCAGATGACACCACCCTTATGGCAGAAAGTGAAGAAGAACTAAAGAGCCTCTTGATGAAAGTGAAAGAGGAGAGTGAAAAAGTTGGCTTAAAGCTCAACATTCAGAAAACAAAGATCATGGCATCTGGTCCCATCACTTCATGGCAGATAGATGGGGAAACAGTGGAAACAGTGGCTGACTTTATTGTTTTGGGCTCCAAAATCACTGCAGATGGTGATTGCAGCCATGAAATTAAAAGACACTTACTCCTTGGAAGGAAAGTTATGACCAACCTAGATAGCATATTAAAAACCAGAGAGAGACATTACTTTGTCAACAAAGATCCGTCTAGTCAAGGCTATGGTTTTTCTAGTGGTCATGTATGGATGTGAGATTGAATTATAACAAAAGCTGAGTGCCGAAGAATTGATGTTTTGAATTGTGGTGTTGGAGAAGACTTTTGAGAGTCCCTTGGACTGCAAGGAGATCCAACCAGTCCATCCTAAAGGAGATCAGTCCTGGGTTTTCATTGGAAGGACTAATGTTGAAGTTGAAACTCCAATGCTCTGGCCACCTGATGTGAAGAGCTGACTCATTTGAAAAGACCCTGATGCTGGGAAAGATTGAGGGCAGGAGGAGAAGGGGATGACAGAGGATGAGATGGTTGGATGGCATCACCGACTCAATGGACATGGGTTTGGGTGGACTCTGGGAGTTGGTGATGGACAGGGAGGCCTGGCATGCTGTGGTTCATGGGGTTGCAGAGAGTCAGACACAACTGAGCAACTGAACTGATACAGACTAAATCTAACTGGACTCTTGGCTCTGCCACTTGCTAGCTATGCAACCATAGAAGTTTACTTAATTTTTCTGAGTATTTGTTGCTCATCTATGTGGATGTGGGAATAATTGAATTACATATCTCAAAGGTTTATGAGAACTAAATTAAACTATACATGTTTAGCTCACAGAACAGCATCTAGCACATTGTGAATCCTCAATAAAGTTATCTATTGCCATCTGTTCTCTATTAGCCCAGAGTGGGAGAATCTTTATCGAACCTTATATAATTAAAAGAATATCCTAAAGTCAAAGCCTGCAAGTTGCTCACTAGAACATGAGTTCTCTTTCATTCTGTGTCCCCAATTTGACTTTATTCCCCAATTTGACTTTAGTTTGTGACTGAGGGTTGGCCAATAGAATATGAGTGTAGTGGTGTGTGTTTCTCAGACCCGATTCACTAAAAACTTCCCATACATGCTCCTCCATACTTCTGGTCAGTTCAGTTAAAATGAAGCTGATCTGAGACTCGGAGACATGGGAATCATGTGTTGAAGATGGCAGAGTCTCTGTCAGCCTGTCACCACACAAGACTGTTCACCCACCTGGTCAACTGTGTCAGGCTGCAAGGAATGAACTATTCTGGAGTAAGATCCATAATGCATTTCTTGTGTCTGCTACTGCAGGTTATACAACCCTGCTGTTTCTCACAATAAGGAACTCTAACAGTAGTGCATCACCGACTCGATGGACGTGAGTTTGAGTAGACTCCGGGAGCTGGTGATGGACAGGGAGGCCTGGCGTGCTGCGATTCATGGGGTCGCATAGAGTCGGACGACTGAGCGACTGAACTGAACTGAACGGTAGCGCATGCGTGAAGGAGCTGGATGTAAGTCAATGCCTCTCTCGTAGTGTATCTGCCCAAATTGTCTTCCACTGTGGGCCTCTCATCAAACAACCGCTTACTTCCTGTCTACCACACGTCTACGTGCATGGCTAGTGCCTCCTACTCCATGATCTCATGGGATTCCCACTGTGTCTTAATTTTAGATCTATTAAATGAGATCGCCTACCTTTTTTGAGTTTATCTCAGGATACTCCGAAGCAAAAATTTCCTTTGTTGTGCAGCCCCAGTTTCAAGTAAGAGCATCCCAAACATTAAACACGACCCTCCAAACAGGTTTAACATTTTTCAGATGACTTGATGGTAACAGAGAGATGCGTTATGTGTGTGAAAGTGTATATTGGTGCATCTGTGACTTTTCTTAGTGATTCGACACAGGGCTGGCCGGACTCAATAACATATAAATTCATCGACTGATCGAACAAAACCTACTCCATCTTCCCATAACTGCTAGAGCTGAAGTAAAGTGTTCTGGGTAACAGAGGAAGCCCATAGGTGGGAAAAGTTCGGCATGCTGGAGTAATCACTACTTTCTGTTCTTGGAAGCAGACTTATTCTGACTGTTCATGTCTCTCCATTCTCTTTCACTGGTTTGTTCATCCAACAAACATGGCTTTGTTTGAGATGATGGGCAAAGATGCATCCGTGCATATGACATTCTCAGGGGAAGGGCTGATGCATCTGCCCGTCTTGTGACTTCACTGAAGAAGTTACTCAGCAGCCTTTATGAGACATGCCTGCATGATGTTCTAATTTTAGAATTAGAAAGCATGTAGATAGAATTAGTAAACATATCTGACTCTTTGCGACCCCATGGACTATAGCCCATCAGGCTCCTCTGTCTATGGAAATTTCCATGCAAGAATACTGAAGTGGGTTGCCATTTCCTTCTACAGGGGGATTTTCCCAAACCAGGGATGGAAGCTGAGTCTCTTGAGTCTTCTGCATTGCAGACGGATTCTTTACCACTGAGTCACCTGACAAGCCCCTGTCAAAATAATACTGAGTGACAAAAATTAAATTCCAACATAGAAAAAAAAAACCCTTCATCTGAGGTAAGAAGTGGATGCTTTCCTTGAAATATAGAAATTTGGGATTTCCCGTTAGAACCTCTGTGGTTTGGGAACTGAAATTCCTGCCCCAGAAGGTGAAGTGCATGAGCTGTTTCTTCCTGTGAGACACCTGAACTATAAGAAAGTGACTCTAAAACTACTACGAGTGTGACTTAGTCCAAGAGGGAGTGAGGGCAATCGTGCGAGAGTTCCTGAGACTAGGAACTCTCAGATTCCTGGAGTAGAGTCAGAATGACAGTGTCTTGACCCATAGAGGCTTGTTACACTGTTGATGCTTGATGAAGGGTGAGCCAAGACTAGTAGTCACAGAAAGTCAAGGTTGAGCAACAGCTACCCTCCTTTTCTCCTCCGACTTCCCTTCAGAACTGCCTTCCCCATGTCACGGCAGACGTTATTGTTTGTGGGATGACCTCGCAGATGGCTGCGTTAGGACACATTTCTGAGTTTCTGAGTTCCTCTTTTCTCCTTTTCCTCCCCCCTCCCTGCAGCTGACAGCGCTGGGGAGAAAGAGAAGTGTTCTGCTGGTTGGGACAAAGCAAGAAACAAGTCATGAGTTTGCTAATTCTCAAGGGGCTGCTGTTGCATAGCAGTGATGCCCGTTGGGCTAATAGTCTTGGTATGACATGGCATTTTTTTTTGTCCCTTAAATGCAGTCTTAGAACTTTTAATACCACTTTAAGTAACTAATCATAAGACTGAAAGCTGGATGACTCCTGATTCAACAAAACACATGCATCAATACCAGCTGTGCAGTAATATTTTTAAAATTCAGGATCTTGGTCCCGAGGCCTGAGATACAAAGCAATTGATTTATAACCATTCGGAAGTTTATTAAAGTCTCGTACAGTGCTTTTTACCTCCAAAAGTTAGTTCTTAGAGAAATCCGAGATAGTTATTCTAGGAGTGGGTCAAATCCGCTAGGTCCACTGACATTGGAGAAACATAATCTATTTGAAACTTCAGTTAGAGTGTGGATTCCTTCTCAAATAATCCTTTAAGCTTATTTTTGTTGGATTTTGAAGAAAATAAGAGCGATACTATAAAATATGATGTAAAAGCATGTGTATCTAAAGATGGTTTAGAATAGGACTCATTGGAAATAATCTAAGTACCTACCAGTGAAATACTAATCAAAAGAATCATATAGATTATTAAAATGGAATATCCTTGGCTCATTTAGAATACTTTATAAATATAAATTTATTTAAGATAATATTTTGTTATTATTAAAAAATAAAATCAGTTTTTAAAGTGTTTAACAGAAGAAAAAGGTAACAAAAACTATATATTAATGTGGTAAAATAATATACACATATATGAAATTTTATGAAAATGTAAACATGTGTAGTAAAAGTTCTCACTATACTATAGAAAAATGCTATCTCAATATTAGTAATTGTCACTTCATGGTAGAATTACAGTTTCTTTCTTTTATTTTTCTTATATATAGGTGTGTATTTGTGTGTTTGTAAACATGTATTGCTTGTGCCATAAAGATAGAGTAATCTTAAAATATTACATATTTCAGCCTAAAATGGAAGAAAAGAACTGGAGCTCAGAATCTCTCTCCCTAGCAAGTAACAAAAGGAATCAAACACAGTAATAAACAAATAACATTCAACCAAATCAAACAAGTTCAGAATGTGATGTTTGAGACAAAAACCTCAATGTCTCACATGGGTATGGAGTACAGTGGCTCCTAACTTTACCCCACATTCTAGTAGTCGTATTGGGTAGAAAAGTTGAATCTACAAAATTCTCAGCATTCTTGTTAAGATCTGTGCCCACAGAGCAGGAAGCAGGCCGAGCTGGGTGGATGAGAAAGTTATTCCAAGAGGAATCAAGGACTGATTCTGTAGAGAAATGGCCATGTTAGCAGAGCCAATAGCAACGGACCCCAAAATCCCTGGAGAGGCTTGAGATTACCCAGGACTTCTTGATGAATTTTGGAAAAAATTCAAAGCCCCAGTGGACACCCTTTCAGAAGTAAAAATCCCTTCCCAATTAAGTGAAATGATACAGAACATTTAAGAAAATCCCAAAGGAGAGAGCAGAGCTTGTGACTGTCAATGAAAGATATACACACACCCAGCTGAGTTCTCCCCACCCCCACCTCCTCCCTCTACATGACTAGTAACTCTAGGCTGCAGAAAAGCAGATGGAACGCTGATCAGGCTTCAGATCAGCGGAAGAAGAAGAAGGTCAGGCAAACAGGTTCTAAATCCAGCATGACGCGTATCAAGAAAAATTTAAGTGCTTAAAGGAAAACACCTCTACTCACAACCCTACTGACAGCCAATGTGTGGGTTTTCCACACCCAGCAATTCTACTGTCCTCTGCAGACACCACGTGATGTCCTGCAGTTTAATTCCATTCTGACCCTAACTATCTGAAGTTAGCACATATTCCACAAGTTAAGCGCTCAGTTCCCTAAGACTACCCCTTGGCTTCAGATGCTAATCATAAGTCCCCAGGTTACCTACATTTCTGGCCAGTGTGCGTGCTAAGTTGTTTCAGTCATGTCTGACTCTTTGCAACCCTATGGACTGTAGCCTGCCAGGCTTCTCTGTCTGCGGGGTTCTCCAGGCAAAAATACTGGAGTAGTTTACATTTCCTTCTCCAGTGGATCTTCCTGACTCAGGGACTAAATCTGAGTCTCCGACATCTCCTGCACTGGCAAGCACATTCTTTACCACCAGTGCCACCTGGGAGTTTCTGGCCAGCTTGGCTATGAATCAGGGATTCCCACAACCCCCTCCTCAGTTTCTATCATTTGCTTAAAGATACAGAACTGAGGCAAAGACTTGACTTACATTTATGGGTTTCTATTTTCTATAAAGGATATTATAAAAAATACAAATGAGGAGGCAGATGAAGTGGAACACAGGGTAAGATCTGGAAGAGTTCTGAGCTCAGGAGCTTCTATCTTCGTAGACTTGAGGTGTGTGAGGCTATTGGTACCAAGATAGTTTAGGGTTTTTGTGGTGATTTCATTATGTAATTTCAAGTGGTTAACTCATTTTCCACTGGTGATAAACTCAATCTCCAGCCCCTCTCCCCTCCCTAGAAGTCAGGGGATAGTGCAGTTCTTGCTGTTGTCATTCAGTTGCTAAGTCATGTCTGACTCCTTCTGATCCCATGGACTACAGCATGCCAGGTTCTCCTGTCCATCTCCAACACCCTGAGTTCACCCAGACTCACTTCACTCACTCACTTCCTATTTTGTGCCTCCATGATAGCTTAGATGGTAAAGAATCTATTTGCAATGCCGGAGATCTGGATTCCATCCCTGGATCAGGAAGATCCCCTGGAGAAGGAAACGGCTACCTACTCCAGTATTCTTGCTTGGGAAATCCAATGGACAGAGGATACTGGTGGGCTACAGTCTATAGGGTCTCAAAGAATCAGACATGACTGAAGAACTAATACTTTTTTCATACTTCTTATTATATCACAGTATTAAATACTATATCTAAGAAATAGGTCTAGGTAAATGTAGGTCAAAATCCATTTAGTTACACTTGCTTATTTTGCCCTTCTCTAATGAGTTTGAGTGGACTCCGGGAGTTGGTGATGGACAGGGAGGCCTGGTGTGCTGCGATTCACGGGGTCGCAAAGAGTCAGACACAAATGAGCGACTGAACTGAACTGAACTGAATACTACATATTTGACTCATCAGCTAATTCAGTCAGCTCTACTTTCAAAATATATCTAGAATCCAAACATCCATCACCTCTTGGCCAGGTGGGGACTGGTCTCCCCACTTCTGAACCTGCATCCCCTAGAGTCTTGTCTCAGTGCAGGACAATCACTATAAAAATGTCAGTCTTGTTGTATTTTATTAAATGGTGTCCTATCTTAACCCAGAATAAAATCTAAGGTCATTACTAGGGCCACAATATCCTATGTGGATTTTCTGACTTCCTGTCCTCTTTCTGCTCTGCTTGCTTCCCTCAAGCAACATGATTTTCTTACTGATTCCGGAACATGCCAAACACATTTTTACGAGAGGCATTTGCAAGAACTATTGAATGCTCTTCCTTCAGATATCTGCATGGCATTTCATGACCACACTTAATTCACATCTCTGTTCTGATATCACTTAACCAGAAAGACCTTTCTTGATCACTCAAAATATAAAAGCACCCACCTTTCTGTATTTACTTTATTAATTTTTCCATAATATACCCATATCTACATGTAGAATATATTTGATATGTTTGTAAACTGTATTAGGTAAATACTACATTTGCTATATATCAATATGCATAAATATTTATCAATAGTATATAAATACATGCATACATGTTACCTTATCATCTGACACACAGTCCCACACACACAAGAATGCAAACAAACTCCATGAATATAGAGCCTTCATTTTCTCAGTGTTATAACCCCCATGCTTAGCACAATACCTGGTGCATGCTGAGTGTCCTCACTAATTATTATTAACATTTGTTTCAAGAATACTCAACAATTAAGGGAAACCAAAGATATAAAGTGAAGCTTTAAATGTCTAATAAAATGCATCTGTGTAATAGCAAACTATTTTTGATTGAAGGATTGGCAAGAAACATCCAGTTATCCTCATAGCTCCACACACATGCAAGTGGGGTCCAGAGGTACTGACTCACTCGCTCAAGGAGTTACTGAGGTGGGAGGAAAAGTGTGGGCTTTGGCATCAGGCAGATCTGGAGTCCACTGTTTCCTAGCGGTGTGATTTTTGTATAAGCTCATTGTCCCTTTACTTTCTCATGTGGAATATTTAGACTCCACACCTTGCAGAACTGTCAAAATAATTAAAAGCAGTACTGAATGCATGGAATTTCTCTGTTGCTATAGAAGTAAGACAGGAATCCACAAATGAAAACAAGGGGCACTCAAGACTCACATTCTAAAGAGACACGAAAGCAACTGGTCCTCCCTCCCGACCCCAGTGCTTCTAAATGCAGCAGAGTCAACACCACCACCCAAGACACCACCATTCTTTACTTCCAGAGGGGAGAGGAAACAGAAAATAGAAGGCCTCTGGGGAGGTAGGCTTTTAGGGGAGTTTGGTGGTAGTGATGAATGGTTTTACCTTCCCACCCATGAAGGAAGAGGACAGGTTCTCCTACTCAAGTGACAGGAAGTATTCCATAGAATTATAGACAATAGGGATGTCTATGGAGGGGAAAATTGGTATCTCCTCCCTGGCTGGATGCTTACTGAACTGTAGAATATTTGGTCCCATCATCTTGGTTTTTGGTCAAATGAAATAGAATCTGGTGAAGGAGTTCAGCATCACGTGGAATTATAAATGTTGCATCCATGACACTAGTGGCTTGTCTTCTTCCAGAGAGACTAGGAGGTTCAAAGCTTGCTGGTGCAGACCATGCTAACATGGGTAGTGTTTCTGGTGAAAAAAAAGTGTATCCAGCTCTGTTCTCTGGGCTTCCCTGGTGGTTCAGATGGTAAAGAATCTGCCTGCAATGCAGGAGACCAGGGTTCAATCCCTGGGTCGGGAAGATCCCCTGGATAAGGGAATGGCAACCCACTCCATTATTCTTCCCTGGAGAATTCCATGGACAGAAGAGCCTGGTGGGCTACAGTCCGTGGAGTCGCAAAGAGTTGGACATGACTGAGTGACTAACAGCTCCACTTCACTTTTAGCCCTAAACTCCATAACACTTAGAAGACCTCAGTAGTTCCCGTGGCTCCATACAAAGGAGAACAGAGTTCAAAAGAGGAAACAGAAGAGTCAAAGTTGACCAAGAGGCTATGACGCAACAAAGATGGTGCTTATCAGGAAGAAGGGCCAGAGGAAGATGTTATGTACTACTCTACGAGGGTGTTCTTAAAGATGAGCAAGACTCAGAGAGCTGCATGGCATCTCAGAAAAACTGCAGACAGAATTTATACTGAGACAGCATATCAGCAGAGGCCATCAGCAGTGATGGGACCAGTCCAAGTCACAGGATATCAGGGGGGTCTCTACGCCACTCCTATGGGTGGTTATGAGTGAAGATTCTTCTCTTCCTCTTTCTCATTCCTCCTCTCTCTCCTCCTTCTTCTCTTTGTCCTCCTCATCCATTTTATCTTCCTCCTCCTCTTCCTTCTCTTTAATATAGATATATAAGTGCGCATGTGCTCAAGTTGTGCCCAACTCTTTTGAAGCCCCATGGACTCTAGCCCACCAGGCTCCTCTGTCCATGGGCTTTTCCAGGCAAGAATACTGGAGTGGCTTGCTGTTTCCTTCTCCGGGGCATCTTCCCAACCCAGGGATCAAACCTACATCTCTGGTGACTCCTGCATTGGCTGGTGGATTCTTTACCACTAGTACCACCTGGGAAGCCTCACAGATATTTTAGAAAGAATGTCAAAGAATGATTTGTGAGAAGTTGAATGGAGGTTTGTGTTTGGATGTGTGCTGGGAACTGGGGAAATGGGACTGGCAAGGAGAAATGTGGTCAGAGGCAGAACAGATACTCCTGATGCCACAGGGAGAGTCTGAGAGGGAAAAACGGTCAGGCAGGTTTGGATATTTTAGGCTTCAGCATATGAATAGGAGTCCCCACCTTGCTGAAGCTGTTTACCTCCAATGGGGACTATTTAAACTTTCAGGAGACTCTGGTCTAAGGTACTCTTTTTTTTATGCTTAGTGTTTACCCATTTTATTTTTATTTTTGACTGTGCTGTGCCTTCATTGCTGCATGGGCTTTTCTCTAGTTGTGATGAGCGGGGCCTACTCCCTAGTTGCAGTGTACAGGCTTCTTACTGTGCTGGCTTCTCTGGTTGTACAGCATGGGCTCTAGGGCACAAGTGCTCAGTCATAGTGGCACGCAGGCTTAGGTGCCCCATGGTATGTGGATCTTCCTGGCCCAGGGATGGAATCCGTGTCTCCTTCATTGGCAAGCAGATTCTTCAACACTGAGCCACCAGGAAATCTTCATACTCTTTTTTTTTTTTTTTTAAGTCCATGTGCTTATCATAAGACTTCATTCCTAGCAGAAAGTATTTTAAGTGTACCTTTTAACATAAAGTAGGGAAGTTGTAGCAAATTCCAATTAAAAATAATTTCTGAGTAAACATGTTAGTAAATAGAATTAATTTGATAATTTTTCACCAAATCTCTATATGATAGAATATAGTTATTTAATCTGTTGGGCTTTTTTTGAAAATAGAGTTTTAAATTCTGAATAATGGAAAACAACGTTTTGTAATTCTAGCATAAAGACATTTCCATAAATAGCTATGCAACAAATTAGATAATCCCATATCCCACTGTGGACATTAAACTTGTTCCACATGAGAACATGAACAATATGCCAAGGTCTAGATCAGGTATATAGCTTATGGCTATAAAGACCAAGTGAGATAGGATGCTTAGGAAAATATTTGGATAAAATTGACAAAGAGTTAAGTAAATGCTCTGTCATGTGAAGAAAAACAGAAAACGTTGATTTTCTGATTTGAATTATTTGAGTTAATTGCACAAAATGATTAATAGGAAAAAAGTAAGACAGAAAAGTGAAAGAAAAGCAATAAAATAATTCTTAATATAGATGCAGATTTTTATTAATATCTCCTTTCTCTGCTCCAGTTTGATCTTTCTTCATATCACTCACACTTTCACATTTAATTAACAACAAAAAAAAGTGAAATGCACATACAATCCAGATACCTTTTCTCTTGAGCTAGGGAGACAGATCTTTTCCATTAAAACTCCTGACTTAAGTGACAGGAAGTTCACCATGTAGGATAAGGTGTTCACCTCTTAATCACAGAGTATGGGCTTTGATGAATAATCAGCTGGACTGCAGTTGTGCAATCACTTATAGAACATCAGAAGTCAGTGCTGGGAAAGCAGAAGGAAGTCTGAAGAACGTGAGTGGGCTCCATCTCCCCTCCTGGAATCGGGATTTATGGGTTCAGATAAAGGTAGGGTATTTCTACCTCAGAAATACACAGGAGATTGTGCAAAAACAGTGAGTGGGTCCACAGTCACACATTTTATTTAGGAAAAATGAAATAAAACTAGAGAAAAAATTTAGGAGGCTCCTTACACAACAAAGGTTTTTTAAAAAGTGTGCTTTGCTACTCTACGGGATGTAATACTCAAATGCATTCCAAGATATTGTTGCCCTTCTTCAGGGAACCCTGATGGCTTCCAGAAGTAATTCATTTAAATCTATCATGTTTTCCATTCCCTTTTAGATTCTCATTTTAGATCATAGTGGAGAAACTTAAGAGTTCTTACAACTCCCCTTGCTGGTGGCAAATAAGAAGTGCAGCTTCTTACTAAGTAAAAAAAACTTCAGCATGTACACCCTGAATATAATGGCTAAGGTCCCCGGTGGCTAAGATGGTAAAGATCTGCAATGCAGGAGACCAGGGTTTGATCCCTGGGTTGGGAAGATTCCCTGGAGAAGGAAATCTCAATCCACTCCAGTATTCTTGCCTGGAGAATGCCGTGGATAGAGGAGCCTGGCAGGCTACAGTTCATGGGCTCACAAAGAGTCGAACTGAGTGACTAACACTCTCACTTTTCATAATGGATAAAGGTAAGATTGACTTTTTGTTTTAAAAACAAGATCCCTTCTGGCTCTGATCTCTGAATAAGTTTGAAACATTTATTAAAAACATGAAAAGTAGCAATCAGATTTGTTGGAGATAACTAATTTTCAGAAGTCAGACCAACAACTGTTGTTCAGTTGTTAAGTCGTGTCCAACTCTTTGTGACCCCATGAACTGCAGCTCACCAGGCCTCCCTGTCCTTCACTATTTTCCTGAGTTTGCTCAAATTCATGTCCACTGAGTCAGTAATGTCATCCAACCAGCTCATCCTGTCACCCCCTTTTCTTCCTGCCCTCAATCTTTCCCAGCATCAAAGTCTTGTCCAATGAGTCAGCTATTCGCATCAGGTCTTACATGAAAGTATTTAATTCAGTCGCATAGTTTCAGAGAGGCAATGGCACCCCACTCCAGTACTCTTGCCTGGAAAATCCCATGGATGGATAAATCTGGTGGGCTGCAGTCCATGGGGTCGCTAAGAGTCGGACACGACTGAGCGACCTCCCTTTCACTTTTCACTTTCATGCATTGGAGAAGGAAATGGCAACCCACTCCAGTGTTCTTGCCTAGAGAATCCCAGGGACGGCAGAGCCTGATGGGCTGCTGTCTCTGGGGTTGCACAGAGTCGGACATGACTGAAGCAACTTAGCAGCAGCAGTAGCAGCAGCAGCAGCAGCATAGTTTCAGAAGTTTTTCTTTCTGAAAGCTGATGCAGGATAACCTTATGACTTTTTAGTGTTTAGATTGAACCTCTACTTGCTGTCATTCTCTCTCCATGGATCTGTGGCTGACACAGGAGGTCTACTAATCATTTAATGTCCTCCCACACATTTTCCAGTCCTTTGCTGTTGTTGCAGTTGGCAGCCGTGACATGTGTTGCTTATTGGTCCAAAGGAAAAGGTCCAGCCCTCCACCCCAGCTGTTATCTCCACTGCTGTGGGCCCTGAACGCTTCTCAGGTAGGGTCCACTGGGCTAGGCACCCGAGTGCCTCTATGGAGCAGAGCCTCCTGTGTACCTCTTCCTCCCACTTGACCTACAGTGGACTTTGTGTGAGTGAAACATACCTGTGAAGAGTTAAACAATGGAAGTTTTGAGATTCTTTTGTGCTGAAAATAACAAAGTAGCTGAAGTTTTTTGGACACTTGCAGCATATTAGGCACAATCCTGAAATCTGTATGTATCACGTGGTCCTTACGAGGACCCTAGGAAGTGTTTTAGATATTTTGTTAGCCACATTTTATCAATGACAAAGCTGTGGCAAAGCTAGATTAGGTAAATGATCCCAGGTAACAAGGCTAGGAAGTGATGGAATTAGGAATGAAATCAGTCTCTAAATTCTTCCAATTTTTATTTCTATGCTAAGCTGTCTGTTAAAACCCACACTTCACTATTTAAGGTCAATTACATTAAAAGTTAAATGTCATCATTCTATTTAAAAAGTTATAAAAGCAAGTTATCATACACTGATCCAATTAATAAAAAATTTTCATTAAGAGTCTAGTTTGTTGAAACACAGTCCTAAGCATTGTGAGAGGTATAAAAAAGTATGAAAGGCAGTCTTTTATCCTCATAGAGCTTATATTAAGGCGGCTGCTGCTGCTAAGTCACTTCAGTCATGTCCGACTCTGTGTGACCCCATAGATGGCAGCCCACCAGGCTCCCCCGTCCCTGGGATTCTCCAGGCAAGAACACTGGAGTGGGTTGCCATTTCCTCCTCCAATGCATGAAAGTGAAAAGTGAAAGTGAAGTCGCTCAGTCGTGTCTGATGAGACCAATTTCTGGCCCCCACTCCCCTCCCCCCAAAAAAAATTGAAAAATTCAATAGCGATAGAAGAGACTGACAGTCCATGACCAGTTTTCAAATTAGCCTTTCCATAGTGGATGACCTGGAAATGTTTGTCATGAAGAAGAAAAAAGGATGATCAGGAAGGAAAGGTGGAGAAAAACTGGTAAAGAAGGTAAATGGTGCAATTACAGTGTAGAGTCCCATCCTTCAGGATGGGGTGGTCGGCTCCATGGAAGAGGCAGGGCTTAGCATTATCTTGACGGATGGGTGGGATTTGTGTTGATGGAGCGGGTGGGGGCAGGGTGTTTCAGCTTAGTGGAGTAGCACAGATGCAAGGATAAGGCACATAGCATCTCTAAGGAGTGTGTGTAGTTTAACTTGACTGGGACAGAGAACGTGTGTGGTATTGAACATTGTGAGATGAGGCAGGTAAGCATAATTGCCACCAAATTAAGAAGATCCCTGTTAAGGAATCTGTATTTTATAGGCAGAAAGACTTCCTTAATGTTTGTAGAATACGAAAATGCATGTCAGTGAAATATACATAATGCCTAAAGGAGATACTTCACTGCTCATGTGTGCTCAGTTGTGTCTGCTTCTTTGCAACCCCATGGTCTATAACCCACCAGGCTCCTTTGTCCATGGCATTTTCCAGGCAAGAATACTGGAGTGGGTTGCCATTTCCGGCTCTAGGGGAGCTTCCTAAGAAAGGGATTGAACCTGCGTTTCTTATGTGCCCTGCATTGCCAGGCGAATTTTTTACCTCTGTGCTACCTGGAGAAGGAAAGTCATGGAGTCACAGAGTCAGACACTACTGAGCACATGCTGCTGCTGCTGCTGCTAAGTCGCTTCAGTCGTGTCCAACTCTGTGCGACCCCATAGACGGCAACCCCCCAGACTCCCCCGTCCCTGGGATTCTCCAGGCAAGAACATTGGAGTGGGTTGCCATTTCCTTCTCCAATGCATGAAAGTGAAAAGTGAAAGTGAAGTCACTCAGTCGTATCCAACTCTTATACATCAAATCAAATCAAAAAAGGAAATACAGGAAGAGAGATCAACTGAAGTGATCATTACTGCCTAGACGTAAGCACATGTGTCCGTGTTCTTTTATCTATGGCTATCATTCTACGATGTCTACAGACACCATTTCTCAAATTTTGTATAAGTCAGCTGTTTGTCTAATCAAAAATGATATCTGTTAGCAGTGCTTAATGCTATTCTATTATTTGATTATACTCTTTTATTTTTTTATTTTTATTTTTTTTGATTATACTCTTTTAAACAAATGAAGTTCTATTGATGAAGTATGTTGGACATTATTTTTACTGGGAAAAATACATGTATATGAGTTATATCAAATACAGCAAAAAGAACTTAACGATCTTTGCCCCCAGTTCTACTCCTTAAAAGTAAACTCTTCTATTGCCTCTTTTAGTTTGTGGTGACAATTATCTTTATAACTCTAAATGATACACATCTACCCCTATTTCCTGACTAATAAATTGTCAAAACTGTCTTTTGACTTCTTAATATAAGAGGATTTATCTTGTACTGTTCTTTTTTCCTTGATTCACTGTTTTTACATCATTATTTTAGTTTTTTTCTTTAAACTTAACTTGTAACTTAATAATAATATTCTCTTTATCTTTTCATCAACTTTGAACAATACTCTTGACTCCTTCTTTGTGAGATAAGGCTATTGGTGCCCTGGCCTTTCTCCTCCACAAATTTTCCTTCTCATAAAAGTCTGACTTGCAGCTTTATTTTTACTTTGAATTTATCTAGGTTAATATTTACAACCTCTCCAATAACCTCAACCAGGTCTCGTGTTTTGAGAACACACTGATGATAAAATCAGAAAATCAGTAACCAGTCTTTACATTTAATCTGACAATACCCATACCGTTCAGTACCAAGCCAGACTGTGTGCTCAGTCAGTTTCATCTCTATAGGTCCAATGCCTTCACCTCTTGGTCACCCTAAGGAATGTTTCTAAAGTGAAAGTCAACTCGGTTATTCTTTTAAATACTTCATCAATTATTAAGTTCGTGGTGGGACTCCCCTGGTGGTCTAGGGGTTAAGACTTTGTGCTTCCAATGCAGGGGTGCTGGTTTGATCCCTGGTTGGGGAACTTGGATCCTACATGCCGTGCAGCATGAACAATAAATTAAGAATTTTAAAAAAATAAGTTCATATCACATTAAATACATTTCATGCAATTCATGATCAGGGTTTTTTGTTTGTTTCCTTTGATATTTTTAAATTGCCTTTCTTTTTAACTCATGTTGGTTGTATTTATTATACCTTATTTTTCCCTCATTCTTAAGCAGATATTAGGTCCTGATCACTAAAAATATTAAAGGTCTTCTGAAGATCAAGATTGCCGGGAGAAATATCAGTAACCTCAGATATGCAGATGACACCACCCTTATGGCAGACAGTGAAAAAGAACTAAAGAGCCTCTTGATGAAAGTGAAAGAGGCGAGTGAAAAAGTTGGCTTAAAGCTCAACATTCAGAAACCAAAGATCATGGCATCTGGTCCCATCACTTCATGGTGAATAGATGGGGAAACAGTGGAAACAGTGGCTGACTTAATTTTTCTAAGCTCCAAAATCACTGCAGATGGTGACTGCAGCCATGAAATTAAAAGACGCTTACTCCTTGGAAGGAAAGTTATGACCAACCTAGGTAGCATATTCAAAAGCAGAGACATTACTTTGCCAACAAAGGTCCGTCTAGTCAAGGCTATGGTTTTTCCAGTGGTCATGTATGGATGTGAGAGTTGGACTGTGAGGAAAGCTGAGCGCTGAAGAATTGATGCTTTTGAACTGTGGTGTTGGAGAATACTCTTGAGAGTCCCTTGAACGGCAATGAGATCCAACCAGTCCATCCTAAAGGAAATCAGTCTTGAGTGTTCATTGGCAGGACTGATGTTGAAGTTGAAACTCCAATAGTTTGGCCCCCTGATGCGAAGAGCTGACTCATTGGAAAAGACCCTGATGCTTGGAAAAATTGAGGGCAGGAGGAGCACGGGATGACAGAGGATGAGATGGTTGGATGGCATCACTGACTCAATGGGTGTGAGTTTGAGCAGACTCCTGGAGTTGGTGATGGACAGGGAAGCCTGGCATGCTGTGGTCCATAGGGTCACAAAGAGTCGGACATGACTGAGCGACTGAATTGAACTGAAGATCTTTATTTCTCCAGGGTCTGTGTTCTGCTTGTTATTCTCTTTCTTATTACTGGTTTGCATATAGTTTCTTTATACATCTGATGATGCTTGGCTATCCCTTCAGGCCTGACACTGAAAAAAAAGGGTATCTGTGGTGAGTTTCCCCTGCTATTGTATTTCTTAGCAGAAGTTTCTCCTTGCAGGGGAATTATAATTGGCAACCCTGTGTGGGACTGATTCAGCCCAAGGGGTGATTGGTCTCTACTCAAGTCTGCACATATCAACAGTTCTGTCCTTCTGTGCTGTAGGAGGCGTGGTGAACACATGTCTTCCCCTTTTCCCTCCTCAACAAGACTGCTCTAGTAGGCCCAGGGCTTAAGAGGTTTCACTTGAGAAGAAATGGACAGAGAATGAGTTGCCTGCCTCCAGCTCCCCAAATTCCAGAACAATGAGGACTTTCAGTGGTTTGAAAAGCAACATCCATATTGGAATCTGTTCTCTTTAAGCTTTGGTTCAGTTTCTTTAGACAATAGCCTTGCGATGCTTTTCCTGGAGGGAATGCCAACTATCTGAGTTCTGACTTGGTTGTGGAGGTGGGGTGGGTGCATGGATTAGCACAATAGTCCCATAAAAGATCTTTATTGACTCCCCTTTCAACTTCATTTCTCTTTCCTTTACTTGGTCATTGGCTGCTTCTGAACCCAGAGTCACTTGGAGGGTCCATTAAACAATATTCTTCACTCCCTGGTAGTGTCTTCTAGGCTGACTTTACCCAGTGTTTCATTTCAAAACACATTTCCTTCCTTTCTGGCTTTCAGACATTTTTTGAAAAATTTTTTTTTATCGATAATAGTTTTTCCTACTCAGATGCTATGTGTGTATTCTTTTTGTCCTTTATCCTACCCCACCTCAGCCTTCTGCCGTTTGTGTTTGAAAAAGATGAGAGGCAAACATGGATGTTGATCACAGCGTCTTTTAATTCTCACAGACATAACACAGTTTAGAACCTTGAATTGAAGAATCCCTAGGTTCCAAGATGACTATAAATACGAAGAGTAAGAATTAGAGGTTGTTACTTGAGGAGTCACGTGGTAGGAAGGGTATGCACACATAGTGGGAATGGGGTGATGGGTCATGTTTCTCAGCTGCATGAAGAGAATTGGGCCAGGAAATATACATTCGTAGTATTTTTGGGATCCCTTATTCCTGTCCTTTCTGCTCCATCTGATGCCGTGTGTGTTCTATCAATGCTTCTGCACATTAGGTTTCCTGAGTAGGTGCTTTGAAGAAAAATACTTTCTTCCACATCTTTCTCCATGATGTTCCCACAAAAGAATTTAACTAGAGTTTTTGTTTCATCACCATCATGATCATTGTTATTATTACTGAAAGGATTGGGTGGTACTGATTCCTATTTCTAACAGCTTAAAATCCCTTTGGATTTTTAATCTGCAATTCCCAGTGTTTGCCAGTTTAGTACCATCTGCAAATTAGTTAATGTGCAGTTTAGCCTTTCTTTGAAATCAGTAATTAAGATGTAAAGTAAGACTGAGCCCAGTACTAATTCCCTGGGCTTCCCACTGGGACCCCTCCTGAGCTCAATAACTCTTTTACCACCACCTCTGGTTTATCATCTTCCAGC
Source organism: Bos grunniens (assembly GCF_055505025.1). Taxonomy (NCBI): domain Eukaryota; kingdom Metazoa; phylum Chordata; class Mammalia; order Artiodactyla; family Bovidae; genus Bos; species Bos grunniens. The sequence continues at coordinate 53,576,497 of NC_141176.1, forward strand.
CAAGTCTCCAGCCATTTCACTAGGTATATAATTAAGTTGATTTATGAGGGTCACTAGATTAATTTTATTTTGTTAAATGTTGTCTGATACATATATTTATTTTGCTGAGCTTCATATTTACTTATGTTGAAATATTAGAGCCAAAGAAGACAAGCATATTTTCAACTAGGCTATGCCTGGCATTTTGCGAAAAATGATCACTTAATCTGGTGATATGCATAGATAGTCTGTTAATATTCATTCTATTATCCAACCGCAGCCAAAGTTCCACTGCTAGGATAATATTACAATTCAAGCATCTTTTTTTTCCACTGTCTTAATTATTTCTTATATTTCCCCAGTTTTCTACTATCTTTTTGCTTCTTTAGGATAACCATAGGATAATCCTGATCAATCATGAAGAGTCTTTTGTTTTCAGGTCTTAGGCATTTTCTATTAGCTGCCAATTATCTATGTCTTAGACTGACATTCAAATAATTAAATATTCAGGTGCACTGATCTTGCCACCAAGGGTTTTATGAGCATTTGAGAAATTTGTTTAAGTTTAATTGGGAAATTAAGCCACAGGGCAACGTTAGTGCAAAGCTATACTGCTGTGTTCTGAGTAACTAGACTAATCTAGGTCCGAAAAGCACAATAGGACACACAAAAGCCCAAAGAACTCAAAATTGTGCTTTTAATGAATGCCAAATTCTGAGATATTTTAATCTTCCCAGTCTGGGACTCTTTCTTCTCTAGGTGTGCAGATCAGGCTCTGGTTTATAATCTAAATCTTCTTAATGATTTGTAGCCCCTGGCTCTTGTTTCTCCCTTCAGGACTTACTCAAGGATTTTATTACTTGTGTGTTTATGAAACATACTGCTTTTTCGTCTGTAGTATCAGATAACACTTCTAGCACTCTGAATTAGATGTTGGTTTCTCTGTTTCTGGGAAACACATCCATACAGGCAGTAAACATTTTTATTTCACTATAAATTCTTGAGAATTTATGACGTATATATGACTGTGGACTGATGGATTATTTTTTTTTCCCAGCTGATTCTTAGATAACTTCCTGGTAGAAAAGAACAAATGAACAGCTCTTTCTCACTTTTTGTTTTCCTTAAGACCTGTCTAACCTAACTGAAAATTATTGAAAATTAAAGGAAAACAAGAGAAAGAAAAGAGAAGGAAGGAAGGAAAAAAGAAGGAAGGGAAAGCACGAGAGTTTGTGAACTTATTTCTAATTTTGAACTCAAACTTTCCTAGCTGTTTTCTACCATCTTCACAGTCACTAGGCTTTTTTTTTTTTTCTTTAAGCAAAACCAAAATTTCCCTGAAACCTATATTCTCCTTGGGTAAAAATTTTTATAACTGCAGATTTCTTCCCTTTTGCCTTCTTAGTAAGTAGAGTGATTAATTGAAAACATTAAATTGCTTTAAGAGACAATCTTACATATTTAAAATTTCTGAAATCATGAACCTCATAGAGATAGTTTCAGAAGTATTACATTCATTTCTTCATGGAAGTCTCACAATTAGGAGTTTGAATAAAATTGTGGTGATTTTTGTCAGTGGTGTTCCAAACACTGCTATTCTTTGTGCATTAGACCTGTCTGATCAAACCTGTCTCCATCTGATTTAATGAGCTTCTGTAATCCCAATTTTAGTCTGTTACTACTGTATTCTTGTTTTGACCATGTACTATTTTACTCTTCTCTCTGCTGTTTTACATTGATAGTGACTTAGAGTAAAGCTCTCCTACACCTAAAATGTACTATGTCAGGATAATTAATATGCTTCTTTGTGTCTCCATGCCTATTATGTAGACACAATGTACATATAAAATACAAAGATAAAATATATTATCTCGAATATTATTTTAATCTTGATAGGCTCATTTTAATTCTGTGTACATTCTCTTACTTTGTGTTTAAAAAAATCATCTTGCAATGGCTTATTTTTCAGATAATATGACAGACTGGATTAGCAACGTGGGGATAAGAGTATTCTTAATAGCTAGCTAGAATTTATTTACCTGATGCATAGTCACTATTTTCTACCTCTCACTATATCAGATGGTTTCAGGAACAAAGCTATGACTGTAAAGACTTTTGGCCCATGTTGTTGAATTAAACTATGTTCCTACATGTGTCCTAGATGGATATAACATAAAAATGACATGCTTTTGAAGCAATAGGGTACCTTAAAAATAAACTACTCCACCCTTTCAACTAAGAGCTAAGAAAACTGAAGTTCAGGAAGTAGATTCCTCAGCCAAGGCAAAAGAATTCCCGAAGCAGCTACAGAACTGGAAGAAACTGAAACTAGAGCTAGAGCTAGTCAGAGTGCTTTTCCATTCTCCCTCCATATAGATGTGACTCACATGGCAAAGAATCTGCCTGCAACGCAGGAGACCTGGGTTCGACCCCTGGGCTGGGAAAATTCCCGGAGAAGGCACTGGCTACCCACTCCAGTATTCTGGCCTGGAGAATTCCATGGACACAGGAGCCTGGCGGGCCACAGTCCATGGGGTCACAGAGAGAGGGACATGCCCAGGCAACTATCACTTTCACTTTCCATGAAGATAACCACTTCCTGTGAGTGTGATAGAAGCACTAAAAGGGTGCATGCTTGCCTTTTAAAAGGAAATACCTAGGGGTCTTGGCCAGCTCCAGTGTAAAACCTCAGAAAACATACACAAATGAGAAAATGAATCTGTATGCTACCTGTGAATTATCAGACTAATAGGTAGGTTGATAATTACTGAAAGTCTTTGGCTATAGGGCTGCCATCTATGGGGTTGCACAGAGTCGGACACGACTGAAGTGACTTAGCAGCAGCAGTAGGGAGAAATTATTAGAGTACAAGCTACAGAAATCAATGTCCTGGTTTAATCTCTCTGATATTAAAATCAGCTCTAAAGAAATCTACTATTTTGATATGCAAATGACTTAAAACATGAAAACTGGTTTTAAAGGTGTTCATTCTTTGTATTATATAAAACATTTTTTCCCCCAAAATTCTTCAAGTCTGAGAATTGCCTTTTAATTAATAACTTGTTCTTCTGTTGCTGTGCTGTGCTGTGCTCGGTCGTGTCTGACTCTTTGAGACTCTTTGAACTGTAGCCCACCAAGCATCTCTGTCCATAGGATTTTTCAGGCAAGAATACTGGAGTGGGTTGCCATTTCCTCCTCCAAGGGATCTTCCTGACCCAGGGATGGAACCCATGTCTCCTGTGTCTCCTGCATTGCAGGTGGATTCTTTACTGCTGAGCCATCTGGGAAGCTTGTTCTTTCATTAAATATGTGCAGTCAATTACGAAAGAGGTCCAACATCATGGACACCATTAGATGGCAGTATGACACAAAACTCTTATTTCCATTAAAAGTCAGTTTACAGTACAGTTCACATACTAATCTACACTGCATTGATAGTAAGTTTTTAAATTTAAAAAAATGAAATGCAAATTGGAGATGCTGATACAGGAGAATGAGAGAATGCAGAGAAAAAGGGAAAAAAGAAAGAGTGGGAAAGAGCAATAGGAACATGAAAGCTGATGACAGGGAAAAAAATTATTTCAGGAGGACAAGCAGGACCTCTGTCTACCATGCTGGCTTCATGACCATGTGGTTCAAATATTGCAAAGTTGGTAAATTTTTGGACAAAGCTGTTGTATTGAAAAAATAAAGTCATTTATTTTCTCTGCAACATTCTCTCTTACTTCAAAATAAGAAACAACTCATCTTCAACCCCTACTGTCTCTAACTCCTGGAAATCACTTATCTGTTTCTCATTTCTAAAATGTCATTAGATGCTATATAATGGAATCATCCAATAAAAAAAGAAATTACTCATATTCCATCTATTATTAAATGTGCAGAGATAAAAATTTTTTGAATTCTTAGGAGCTGGGTATTTACCTAAATATAATTTTGCATAATAATAATTTAACATATAAAAGACAAAAATTTTTTTTTTACTAGTGAATTATTTGAAACTTTATTTTTATTTTTTTTAAATTTTATTTTATTTAACTTTACAATATTGTATTGGTTTTGCCATATATCAAAATGAATCTGCCACAGGTATACATGTGTTCCCCATCCTGAACCCTCCTCCCTCCTTCCTCCCCATACCATCCTTCTGGGTCGTCCCAGTGCACCAGCCCCAAGCATCCAGTATCGTGCATCGAACCTGGACTGGCGACTCGTTTCATATATGATGTTATACATATTTCAATGCCATTCTCCCAAATCATCCCACCCTCTCCTTCTCCCACAGAGTCCAAAAGACAAAATTTTTAAAGAAAAGAATAAGTATAATAAAATCTGACTTAAAAATAATCCAATTCGTTTTTGGAGACAGGTGTTATCCTATCCAAAACTGAACTGTGGTACATGGAATGTGATTTACTCTAAAAATTTGACATCCCTTGTAGATGTGCTAAAAGGAAGAAAAAATTGAGAGAGTGACTCCAAAAACTATTCTGTATAAGGTGCAACAGATACCATGTCTGGAGGGTTTTTTATTTCTAGGTAAGGATGTAGCAGGGAGCAAGGCTGGAAGCCTCTGCTTTCGTTTTACTCGGGTGATGGTGGTGTCAGTTTCGAAAGGCACAACATGACTACTCCATTTGAACACTTTTCACTCCCCTACACCCCACTTTGTATGGCCAGCTTCTGACATAATGAGAGAAGAGTGGCCTATGGGACCAGCTCAATTCCGTGACATGTTTTAACAAGGTAGGCTCCTCAGTAATACCAGGGACTTTTTTGGAATCCCAGTGGTACCCTCTTATAAATACAGTTTGTCCCCTACCCAGATCTGCAATGGTATATACTTGACTGCTGTGTTCCTTCTTCTCCAGTTCCTTTCCTCATGATAGTGGCTAAATCTGGTCAGTATTTTAGCCCACAGCCATAGACTCTGCTAAGTTAAGACTGCTCTCATTGGTGTATATAGAAAGTTTTGAAGCTAGCATCTTTCCCCACCCTTCCAGAAAAAACACAGTAAGAAGCAGCCCTATATTCACGGTGCTTGATTCTTTCATGCTCCGGGGCATATTGTTATCACCAGCTGTGGTCAGGGAAGAAAAAAATCCCCAGCTCTGTGATGCAATACAGTACAATTAGGTACATAATGTAGATTTTATGCTTTTCCCTGAAACATTTGGTGCATACTATTTTCTAAAACCAAGCCTCGGAGAGCCAGACCTCCTGTAGCATTTTAATATCCATGTGCCTTTTCACATATTAGTTATCTAATGTCTGTGCCAGTTTTGGAAAAAAAACACAACATCCTAAATATCACCTCTTGAATGAGTGTAAATTCAACATGCCTGCCAGGGGGTTCTGTGTTTGAGGGGTGGGGAACTAATATCTGCCCTAATCTAAATACCAAATGAATTTTAGATTGTCATCCTAGCCCAGCATTAGCATCAGCCCTTGGGAAAATCATTGTTTACGTATTCTTTTCAGATACTCAGAATTAAGAATCAATCTATTTAAACCTTGTTGCTAATATTAACTTTGTTCAGTTCAGTTCAGTCGCTCAGTCGTGTCTGACTGTAGAACTGACATATTAGGGAAATGTGTATAGAATTATTACTTTGGTCCAGAGAGAAAAAGTTGGCCATGAAAAGTTTTAAACAAATTGTATCCAAGTTTTGAGGAAAAAAATTTGAGTCTCTTGGGGGAAAGATAAAATGTTATCCTGAAATCCTTATGAATAGAAAACTTTCTCACGAGACACAAGAACTCTTCAAAGCAGGGCAAGGGGTGTGAAAGTAAACACTTAAGCAACATATACTTGGCTTGTCACACCATCTTCATAAAATCTGTATCAGAATCAACAGAGGATAAAAAGAAGCACAGATTACACAAAAGTAAAATCAAGAGTACCATGAGAGAATGAAAGCTTATGTGATCCATATAGTCAGAAGTTTTAATCACACAGTTAAATGTTAATGAAACATTTACAGATATACTTGTAAAATGGCATGTATTTGTTCATAAAGACTGTTAGTTAGCATTTAGTTGTTTTCATTAATCATGTTGCAATTTTAAAAAGAAAATGGCGAAATTGTTTGAACCAAGTATAACATAAGTGAACTCTATAAAGTAAGAAAATTAACACTAAAATTTTATACATTGCATAGACAACTGTCTACATGTCTGAATAAATTCTTTAAATTTTATTATTAATGTTTAATAAAGAGATTAATAAGTTTAATTAAAGATACTCATTTGACATTAGAAGGTTAGGTTAATTCTGAACAGCAGACTCAAGGCCTTAGTGCTATTTTGATGCAAGTATTGCAGAGACCTTAGGAAATTATTCTTGAACTCTCAGGGCCTTGGTTTTCTCATTTATAAAAGTTGGTTACAAATGAAATATTTTTTAAGGTAGTTTCCAGCTCTAAAAATTGAGTTCATGGGTTTTAATGTAATTAAATCCCTATAATGTAATTAAATCCCTATAATTGTGTGGTGAATGACTGGCTTTATACGAATATTAAGTATATTATTTATACACTTTGGTTCTTTCACACCCTAGTGGTTCTTAATAAGTGTCAAAAAGCAATGGTCATGACATCATAATATAAAACATGTTAGAAACAGATGGCAGTACTGGATATGCCTAAGTAGAAGGACAGATGGAGCAGGACTTAGATACTGACCCCTGAAGCTTGGAAGGGGTTGAATGACATGACATTTTTTCCTCTCTTATTTAAGAAGTAATTCAGTGTAAGAACAAAGAGTACCACTTTCAACTGTATGAAAAAACATACAGACGGGGAAAGAATTGAGTTCCAGCACTACGGCAGACTGACCCAAGATGAACCACGTCCCCTTAACGAAAACGCATAAAATGCTATATCAAATATAACAGCATTGTTTGGGTAACTACACAAAAATGAGTTACAAAGAAAGACAAGAAAATTCCTAGTTTCAGAGTGAAGGAGAGTAACCATAGGTAAGCGTGAGCATATGAGTGAAGGCTCTGGTCCTTGGGATACTGACAATCAAACGTAGTTGGATGAGCTCCAATATGGGAGGTAAAGACTGGAAGGGCCGACTCTTTCTTAAAGAACAGCCTGGGAAAAATTAAGATTGCTTACCATGTAATGAAGATGTAAATCTTCCATGAGAAATAAAAACCTCAAGTATAGAGTCCAAAATTATACATCCATGTTGTGTATGATTCCTAAGTAGAGAAATAAATGGACTATCTAGTCTTAGACAAAAAAAAACCTCTGGGGCATTCTGTGAAAACAAACACAGGGACTGTTCTATAATGCAGAGTATATAAGCCTCCAAAGGAAAACAGACATATGATAAGAAATTATAGCAGCAATAATAGAATACCAACTGAAGACAAAATCACAATAAAAATTATAAAATACATAAAGAAATGATAACCACAAGGGAAAGTCAGCAGAAACACAAAACAAGAACCACCTCAACCAAAAAAAAAAAAAAAAAAATCAGAAGTTTACTAAAAATTATATAATATCAACATTTAAATCAGGAGACTGAGAAAATGATTATAATTTTCTAGATTATTATCTTCTAATTTGTACTTTATAAAATGTTCCACAAGTGACTATTATTTAGTTTGTGACAAGAAAAATATCCTGAAGTTTTCTATTTTCAGCACTCACTGTACTGATTCGTGGGGAAAATGTTCAAATTGCTCTCAGGTTAATGGTAACACAAATGTATTAATAAAAATTTCCTGTTGAATCTATGCTTATTTGAAATGTTGTGAACAATCCTAATATTTTGGCTTGTCATGAAATTATATTTTTATTCTTAAACAAGCATTCCATTGCTCGTTTTTAAAATCAATATCCTAGAAATACTTTCATATTAATGGAAATAATTATTTTTCCAACTTGATATTTTATCCCAGGGCTTCCCAAGTGGCTCAGTGGTAAAGAATCTGCTTGTCAATGCAGGAGATGCAGGAGACACAGATTGGATCCCAGGGTTGGGAAGATCACCTGAAAGAGGAAATACAACCCACTCCAGTATTCTTGCCTGGAAAATCCCAGAGGTGTCTGCAGGCTACAGTCCATGGGGTAGCAGAGTTTGACACGACTGGGTGACTAACACACAATGGTAATAGGCAGTCTTAATTATAATATTTTTATTAGTATATTGCTATAACTTGATTAAAACATGACAATTCATTAATATCAGAGTTTTCAAATCTAAGATGGATAAACTACGTTAGAAAGCAAAGAGTGTTGAGTTAGAAGTAATCCTCTATCTTCTCTGTATATCTGTAGAAGAACAAATAACCTTTCCTTTTCAAAAAAGTCAGCATGGAGCCCAGAGCAGGGCACACTCAGCTCTCAGCTAACAGAGGGGGCAGGGCTTACAAGGGACTGCCCTCAAAGATGGTTGAGACCCAGGAGGATTTTCATCACAGATTTTTGGGCACTGGAAGGTCTTTGAAGATTTGGGAATTTTCGCCTAACAAGAGAGTTACGGTTTCCCTCCCCCACTTCTCCACTTACTACCTACCACTGGAGCCCCACGCTTCGACCGTGACCATCAACCAGCTCATCACCAGAACGGCTGCTGCTGCTAAGTCGCTTCAGTCGTGTCCGACTCTGTGCGACCCCATAGACGGCAGTCCACCAGGCTCCCCCGTCCCTGGGATTCTCCAGGCAAGAACACTGGAGTGGGTTGCCATTTCCTTCTCCAATGCATAAAAGTGAAAAGTGAAAGTGAAGTCGCTCAGTCGTGTCCGACCCTCAGCGACCCCTGGACTGCAGCCTTCCAGGCTCCTCCGTCCATGGGATTTTCCAGGCAAGAGTACTGGAGTGGGGTGCCATTGCCTTCTCAATCACCAGAACGGGGAAAGCCCAAAAGGACAAGCGGTAGGATGGGACGTGCCCACTAGATGGCAGAATTGTTTAAGCAGATAGTGTGTCAAGGCGGCGATCTGGGAACAAAAACAAGGGAAGAGAGTGAAGAGCTGGAGCGCGGCATTTCCCAATACCTCTTCCAACCCACCCATGGGTGCTGAGTTAATCTTGGCTCCACTGCTTTTACCTTTAAAAAGAGAGTGGCCCCTTAGGGAGGGACATCATCGTGTCTGCCACTTTAAACGCTATGATACTGCCTCAGGAGGTAAGAGAGGACACTAAAGGCTCCAATCTGGGAAGAGGGGCTGTCCAAGACCAAGCTCGTCCATCCATCCAAGAAGTCAAACACCTGTTGTTGAAGTTCCCAAGCAGGATACCGACAACATCTCTTATTTTGGTAGAATATATTGTCTGCAAACTCTAAATTCTGTTTCAAATTGTCCCAGCCCAAGCAATAGGAATGGGGCAGGTTATCTATTTAGTTATCGGCTGGGCCTGACCTTGGCACATTTTGCATAGCACTGTGAGCATCCATTAACTTGACTAAGTACCTCAAGGCTGAAACAGACATTATGGAAGACTAAGTAGGAACTCCCAATTTGGAATGCATGCTGAATTTTGTTCAGCTCTAATTTGGCCTCATCTAACATCCATTCACTTATATTGACTTGCCACCTGTAACCATTTCTGTTTAACAGTAGGTATGAGTGCTCAGTCATTTCTGACTCTTTGGGACCCTATGGACTGTAGCCCATCTGGCTCCTCTGTCCATGGGATTTTCCAGGCAATTCCAGGCAAGAATACTGGAGTGGGTTGTCATTTCCTCCTCCAAGGGATCTTCCTGACCCAGGGATCAAACCTGTGTCTCCTGTGGCTCCTGCATTGCAGGCAGATTCTTTACCACTCGAGCCATTGTGGAACTCCCCTTGTTTAACAGAAGTTTTATGGTGTTTAGAAGGCACATAGAATGCTTTAGGCCTTAGAGTTTATACCCATTCCTATCTACAACTCTATTTACCAATAGCTTTTGTGTCAACAGCACTGGGATTCTAAGTGATAAGGAAACTCATAAAATGTCACGGAATGCTTACTATAAGGAATATTCTCCATTATTTCATTTAATCTTTTTGGCAAACCAAGAACCCAGATGTTTTTATGATCAGCTCTGATTTTTGGGACTTTAGATGAAGGAACTGAAGCATAGAGCAGTTAAGAAACTCAGCAAGATCATATAAAAGGGATTTCCTCCTGTAATATGTAAAGTTTATTCTTTTCTTAGTTGAATTTGAATACAACAAACATTACATCTCTATTTAATGGTTGCGTATGGGGTCAGTTTTATACTTTCTCTTGTTTGTAAATACTCACCAAACTTTATGCTTGTTATGAATAATGACTAGTACACACTGTGGATTCTCAGTTGCTTTAATTCTTTGAGATCTAGAATAGAGAGCTTATACTTTCTAGACAAATGTGGGATGATGATTTAGACTGTATCTAAACAAGGTTGGAAGAGGAAAATGAAATTTGGACATGAGTGGTTATGTGAACTCAGCCTAACAGTCAGCTGTTTTTTACTTACACAATGATGGATATTGTTCCTATTATAATTTCTGTGTATGTTGCTTGGATTTGTTATTGAGTGCTAATCTTACTTTAGGTTTTATATTTCTAACAACAACCAACAGCTGCAGAGAAATCAAGAAGTACCATCTTTGCTATCTCTCTCAACTCTCTTTTGGTTACTTTTTATTTTGGAATAATTTTAGATTTGGAGAAAAGTTACAAAGATGGCACAAGAGCTCTTGTCAATGCTTCATCTAGTTTTCTCTCATGTTAACACATTACTTGTGTATGTGTGTGTGTGTGCACTCAGTTACTCAGTCGTGTACAACTCTTTGCAACCCCATGAACTGCAGCACACTAGGCTCCTCTGTCTATGGGATTTTCCCAGCAAAAACACTGGAGTGGGTAGCTATTTCCTCCTCCAGGGAATCTTCCTGACAGAGGGATTGAACCCAAGTCTCCTGCATCTCCTGCATTGCAGGCAAATACTTTGCTGCTGAATCACCAGGGAACCCCCAACGCACTAGTTAACATGATCTAGTTCTCAAAACGTAGACATTAACTTTGGGGAAATACTATTAACTAGAGTACAAAAATTATTCAGATTTCACCATTTTTCAATATGATTTTATTTATTTATTCATTTATTGGCAGTACTGGGTCTTTGTTACTTTGAGGGCTTTTCTCTAGTTGAGGAGAATGGGCCTACTCTCTAGCTGTGGTGCGCAGGCTTTTCACTGTGGTGGCTTCTCTTGCAGAACAAGGGCTCTGGGGCATGTGGGCTTCAGTAGTTGTAGCTCCCGGGCTCTAGAGCACAGGTTCATATACTGACAATGACTTAGAAACAATACATCTGAGTCACTTGAGTGATATGAAAAGATTACATTATTTTATTAGTAGCAGCAGTAGTAATTTATTTTTTTTGTATAATGAGTGAGGCTGCCTATATGTAATTGAAAAATAACTTTCTGGTTTCTCAACTGCCGTCTCTGTGCTTGTGTGATGCCTGTGACAGTCACACAGATAGGAAGCCTATGTTAAAACCAGAATCAAAGGCAGCAGGAGTGGGAATCAGCCTTCATTAATGAACCATTGAAGCTTCTCTCCAGCACGGATGAGCCCTAAATCACTGGTTAGATCTCTAGTGATTTCCCACTTGAGAGATGTGAAGGAAATGGCACATTCAGACTAACTGCACAGCCTTCAAAACTTGTCAAAATACTTTCAAACAGGCAGGCTTTAAAACTATTTAAAAAATTATCTTTATAGAGCTACTAGAAATATTCCCACCAAGGATGTGATTTGGCAGTGACCCTGGAAGGAGCAAGTCACTACTTATGGAAGCACTGGGATGCATCTGATATCTTCTCTGACATTATAGATGCTTTGGTCACAATAAATAAGGGTTTTTTTTTTTTTTGTTTAAGGGTTTGTTTTTTAAAAATCCCTTTTACTGAAGTGTAGTTGATTTACAATGTTGTGTTAATTTCTGCTGTACAGCGAAGTGATTTGGTTATACATACATATACATTCTTTCTTTTGTTTGTTTTTGATGAGTCAGTCTTTATTGGTGTATATTAGACCAGAATGGAGATTTAAACACTGAAGAGTCGTATTTTATCCCTGTATATGTTGCTTAGCAATGAACTTGTAACTAGGTATAAAAGCCAGAGATTAAAATATGGTGGTGGGTCTTTTTCATTTCTGACTTTGTAGTATTTTTTTAGAAAAAAATTTTTTAATTAATTTTTTTGGAGTAGAGTTGCTATTGGAGAAGGCAATGGCACCCCACTCCAATACTCTTGCCTGGAAAATCCCATGGATGGAGGAGCCTGATAGGCTGCAGTCCATGGGGTCACTAAGAGTCGGACACGACTGAGCAACTTCACTTTCACTCTTCACTTTCATGTTTGGAGAAGGAAATGGCAGCCCACTCCAGTGTTCTTGCCTGGAGAATCCCAGGGACGGGGGAGCCTGGTGGGCTGCCGTCTGTAGGGTCGCACAGAGTTGGACACGACTGAAGCGACTTAGCAGCAGCAGCAGCAGAGTTGCTATTGAAGAGAGAAATGGCAACGCAGTCCACTATTCTTGCCTGGAGAATCTCATGGACAGAGGAACCTGATGGGCTACCATCCATAGGGTTGCACAGAGTCAGACACGACTGAAACAACTTAGCACATGGTTGCTTTACAGTGTTGGGGTAGTTTCTCCTGTGTAGCAAAGTGAGCCAACTATCTATCTATCTATCTATATATACATATCCCCTTTTTTGGATTTCCTTCCTACTTAGGTCACCACAGAGTACTGAGTAGAGTTCCTTGTATGTATACTTTTTTTTTCAGATTCTTTTCCATTATGGTTTATCACAGGATGTTGAATATAGTTCCCTGTGCTATATGGCTTCCCTGGGGGCTCAAATGGTCAACCTGCCTGTAATGCCTGATCCAGGTTCAGTAGGACCTGTTGTTTATCCATTCTATGTATAATTGTTTGCATCTGCTAATCCCAAATTCCCAATCCATCCCTCCCCTATATCTCCTCCCCTGGCAACCACAACTCCTGAATAAGGGTTCCTTTAATGGCCCAAACAGAGATGAGAGTTAAGTGACACAAAATTATGTCTTTCTCAAATTGACTAGATCATTAGATTGATTATTCTCTTTTGCTTGTGAATACCTGCACTGTAGCTATAGTTGTACCATCTATTATATTACTTTTAAAGTACAGAGGGCTCTGTGTTGGGCTAATTTCTGGTGCACATTAAGAGACTGAAAGCAGATCTTGATACCCATTACTCCATCTTATAATTGAGATTTACATTATAAAGAGAAAATTCACTTTTTGGTTCTTTTTAAGAGTTGTACCTTATTTTAAATTAAGTTGAAATATATGTTGAGCATCTGTTAGTATCTGTTTAGCTACATACATTGTTTTTTTGCAATTTAATTAGCATGCATTTGTGGTACACACTCTGTGTACTATGCAATATGGGGATTTGAGAGTAGTGAAACTCATAGTCCTTAAATTTTTTAATATACGGCTGTAGAGAGAAAGAAGTAGAGAAAGAAGTAAAAGGGAGGAAAAATAAATAGGACAAGATGTATCAGTTATTATTTTACTAAGATGCAATCTTAGTTGTGGTGAGGAAGAGGTTGGTTTTAGAAAGTCTAGAACAAGAATCAAAATAATTCCAAATGGACAGTATGATGAGAATAAAATTTCAGAGTTATACAATTATCATATGTGCCTTGGAAATAATAGTAGACCTTTTTTATATGGGCACCTGGGGAAATAAGGTGACAAAATGATTGCAGATCTTTAGTACCATGTTAAGGAGTTTAGACCCAATCTTGAAAGCATTAGGAAAACACAGGTTTTGAATAGGATGACATGATTAAAATACTATTTTAGAAGGTTAATTTAGAAACAAACACGATAAGGCTGATAACAGAGATTAGTAGGAGGTGGGATAACAAATTGAAAGGTTTTAGCACTACTCCAACTATGTAGCCAAATGGCCTAAATCAGAGTTGGAAATTGGAAACACAAGGAAAGAAAAGGATGTGAGAGGCAATTCAAAGCTGAAATTGTCAGGATAAGATTTTGCACCTAATTGGATTCAGGAAAAGAAATAGGGAGGAGAGTTGAAATTAGCCTGAAAACTGAGTCCTCAAGACTGAGACAACAATGATAAAATGAATTCAAACTAAGAACAAGAATACTCGGATTACAGGGCTGCCATGAGAAGAATTCTAAATAACAACCAATCAGGTAAGAAGGTGATTAATTTATTATGAGGAATCTTGAGTTCACGGATTCTCCAGTGGGCTTCCTGAGTGGTTCAGTGGGTAAACCATCCTCCTGCAATGAAGGAGATGCAGGAGATTTGAGTTTGATCCCTGGATCGGGACGATCTCCTGGATGGGGGCACAACAACCCATGCCAGTATTCTTGATTAGAGAATCCCATGGACAGGGGAACTGGTAAGCTATAGTCCACAGGGTCAAAAAGAGTCAGATACCACTGAAGTGACTGAGCACACACACACTGGTAGAAATGGTCAAAAGTAACTTTCTCAATTATTTCCCTGGATATAAATGTGCAAATTCACTATTAGGAATAAAAGGACAAAGATCAGCGTAGAATCAGCTGTGAACATTACCAGAAACATGATCCAAATGTCCAGGTCTTTTTGGTGGTGAAAGTGTGAAAGTGTTGGTCACTCAGTCATGTCCGACTCTTTGCAACCCATGAACTGTAGCCCACCACGCTCCTCTGTCCATGGGATTCTCCAGGCCAGAATACTGGAATGAGGTTGCCACTCCTTTCTCCAGGAGATCTTCCCAACCCAGGGATCGAAAGCAATCTCCTGAGTCTCCGGAATTGCAGGCAGATTCTTTACCATCCTAGTCACCAGGGAAGCCCCATTTGGTAGTGGGTAAAATGAATAAGGACGGCAACAAGACATCACTCCAAGGCATCACAAGGAGAAATAAAGACAGTATTTACTGAGTGTGTATGCAACATACCAAGTGCTTTCACTCACACATTTCATCTAACACAATCATAATGCTAGGTGGCAGGACCCTTACTTTAGAGGTGAGAAATGTAGCAGAGATTTAAAATGAATTAACCAAGACTTCTCAATTGATAAGCATCAAAGCTGGTTTTCTTATTCCAAGGATATTGTCTTTAACTAGACTGTATGTACCTTTGTTTTAACATAGCTGAGCAACTCAACATGGGTAATGTAACCCCTCGAAACCTCAGCTCTTACATCCACAAGGTAGGAGTGATGACTTTTTAATTTACATGGTTATTATAACATTAAAATAATGTGAAAGAGTTGTGCAAATTGTTATATAGTGGGACAGATTAGTTATTATTACTGCATTATGATCAGGACACTGGTTTAAATATGCATTTGTGCCATTCTTTTTGGAAGAGATAACTATGAGATGACTGAGATAAGGGTGACTTCTCTAATCACCTGACTTAAAATTTCCAAAATTATTTTTTATTGGACAATACCTCTCAAGTATTTCAACTTGATACATTTATGTGAAATGGAATAACAGAATTGCTGTCTATTCTGCTGAGACAAAAAGTTTTAAGAATCATTTCAAATTTACTATAAATTTCCTTGATCTCAAAACTTAAAAATCTTTGAATATATTATTCTAACATAGCTCTTTCATAAAGACCACACTCCCCTACTGAACTGATAGCAATGTTCATTTTAAAGTTTTTAGAATGCTTAAATACATGCCCAGACTTTCAAAATTACGGTTACCATTTTGTTCTATCATACTCTGTTTGTCTTCTGCAAAATCCTGCCACATTAATAGCCATATGAAAGAATAATCATGACAACTAAGAGAAGACACGAGCTATGTCAGTGTACAACCATCAGAGCAATTCAAAACAAAAACTGCGTAAGGACTATATGCGTCGAGATCTGAAGCTTCCTGGTTCTTAACTAGTTTTATGTTAATGAAACAATTATTAGAACACACAAAGCCCTTCCCTTTTAATTTGATAAATTGAGTGCTGATGTGAGTTAATTGAACCATTGGTTAGACAATAAGATGCAATTGGTATGATTTATCAGAGGATGACATGGTTACAGGCACTTTTTCCACAGAAAATAATGGCTGTTATTACCACTTCTTGAGGTGGGCAGGTTAAGTCATAAACCCAGGTTATTGCTACGCAGGTCAGAAAGATGAGGGGCCCATTTTGACTTTCATCTAAGTGAATATTTTAAGGCTGTCTTTTTAGAAGGATGCATACCAATTTTGTACTTATTTTTCTACTTTTCATAAACAATATCAACGCTGAGTTTGTTTAGGCTATTGCATAATCTGAATCTGTTTAGCTAAGTATTGAAGTGAAAAACCCCCAAGACTCCAGGAGCTTTGAGTCCTAATGTTGGTTAATTAAAGGGTCATCTTGGGTCTTCTTTTCTAAGTCATATTATTTTGTGGAGTTATTTACATAAGCTGTTATTTTAGGGGAATAATTCTCTAGAGTTCTGCAGCTTAAGAAGTGAGGCCTATGCTTTTTCATAGGTGATTCAGAGAGAACATTAAAGGCTACCTACCTACCTTCTTTCGGAGGAGAAAGAAATAAATGATCACAAAGCTCATTGGATTTTACCCAAAAAATGTCATTCACATTGCTATATTTCTTATATCTTAAATGACTTTAAAATACATAAAAAAAATAAAATCAGCATCATTAGATACCTGAAGTATATTTATTCAGACAAGGATGTTTTCCTGCCATGTATAGATAGTGGTAAAAACCATTAGTATATAAGTTCATACTATGAAAAATAAATCCAGGATCAGGGAATAAGCTTGTACATATGCTAAAGATGATATGTCTTAAAATAGCAATTAAACCTCCATTCTCCAGTAATCTTATATTCATTTATTGTATTTCTTGTTTTAAAAAATTCCATGGAATTCTCCAGGCAAGAATACTGGAGTAGGTAGCTGTTCCCTTATCCAGGGATCTTCACAATCCAAGAATTGAACCCGGGACTGCCATGTTGCAGGCAGATTCTTTCATCTCATTCATCCGGGAAGCCATCCATTTATATACATCTAGGCAATGGCACCCCACCCCAGTACTCCTGCCTGGAAAATCCCATGGACGGAGGAGCCTGGTAGGCTGCAGTCCAGGGGTCGCTGAGGGTCGGACACGACTGAGCGACTTCATTTTCACTTTTCACTTTCATGCATTGGAGAAGGAAATGGCAACCCACTCCAGTGTTCTTGCCTGAAGAATCCCAGGGACAGGGGAGCCTGGTGGGCTGCCGTCTGTGGGGTCGCACAGAGTCGGACATGACTGAAGTGACTTAGCAGCAGTAGCAGGCATTTTTTTGGGGGGGGTGGGGGGCTTCCCTGGTGGCTCAGAGGATAAAGCGTCTGCCTGCAATGCAGGAGACCCGGTTCGATCCCTGGGTTGGGAAGATCCCCTGGAGAAGGAAATGGGCAACCCATTCCAGTATTCTCGCCTGGAGAATCCCATGGACAGAGGAGCCTGGAGGGCTACAGTCCACAGGGTCGCAAAGACTCGGACATGACTGAGTGACTTCACTTCACTTCAGGCATTTTTTTTGTGCACACATACGTTTGTTTAATTCTTAACAATCACTTCTGATGTTGGCATGATTAGTCCAGTTTTTAAACATGAAATAAGATTTAAGGTGATCAAAAATGAACATAAATGATGAGAAACTGTTGAGAGGGAGAGACAGGACAATCGAGGACAACAGATATGAACCAGGACTGCTGGGACCAGAAAATGCAGTCACCCTAGCTAAGACGCTCATCAAGATTAAGAAAGTTTACCGAGTAATACAGCTGAAAAGTGGCACAGCCAGAATTTGGTTCCATGCCTTTAGGACTTATCCTTTTTTAAACTACTCTTTCCCAGTAGATTTGATGATTTTCTTGTCTACTAATCGTGATATGACTAGAGGGGAGTAAGTCACAGTGCCTCCCTGCGGTGTATCAGTGCTAAAGTAGATGCCAGCTTGCCAGGTGGCCCTAGTGGTAAAGAACCTGCCTGCCAATGCAGGAGACATAAGAGACACAGGTTTGATCCCTGGGTCAGGAAGATCCCCTGGGGAAGGGCATGGCAATCTGCTCCAGTATTCTTGCTTGGAGAATCCCATGGACAGAGGAGCCTGATGGGCTACAGTCCATAGGGTTGTAAAGAGTCAGACACGACTGAAAGACTTCAGATGTATGCACAAAGTAGATGCCATGTTATGTTTATCTCTGTATATCTAACTTGAAACACATCAGGGCTTCAACAAACATTTGTGGATCTGAACCAAATCATACTGCTTGACACTTCATCACTTTGGAAGCATTCCCATTCCTTTAGATGGTAAGGAGTTTTCTGTCTTTGAGGGTCAATGAATGATTAGAATGGTGCACCCATATACAGAGGGAGATATATACTCAGACCAGCCATTCTTTCATTGCTTGTTAACTTTAGTTTACAACCATCTAGACAGAATTTTTCTCCAAAATGATGATGATTGTCAGATAATTTCTAGGCTTAGAAGGGATTAGAACAGTGTCTATGAAGGCAGTGAAAGAGTAACTTTGGTCTCTCCCATCATTTCTTCAAAAGGTCAGTCCTTGTGCCAGTTTTTACGAGTTTTTACATCACCAGCTGCCCGGACAATGTAGTATGGAACATTTTCCTTTTATAGGACTTTATGGTCTAGGTAAAATTTTAATTTAGTTAACCACATTTATAATGACATACATCATCTGTAAATTAGGAGCTACTAAGAGGCCACTCTTCAGAGAAGGCAATGGCACCCCACTCTGGTACTCTTGCCTGGAAAATCCCATGGACGGAGGAGCCTGGTAGGCTATAGTCCATGGGGTTGCTAGGAGTCGGACACAACTGAGCAACTTCACTTTCACTTTTCACTTTCATGCATTGGAGAAGGAAATGGCAACCCACTCTAGTGTTCTTGCCTGGAAAATCGCAGGGACTGGGGAGCCTGGTGGGCTGCCATCTCTGGGGTTGCACAGAGTTGGACACGACTGAAGTGACTTAGCAGCAGAAGCAGCAGCAAGAGGCCACTCTTAGTCCTACATTAAGCCACTGCCTAAAGAGAAGATACGGGCTTCCCAGACAGCTCGGTGGTAAAGAATCTGCCTGATCTCTTATTGGGAAGATTCCCTGGGGACGGAAATGGCAATCCACCACAATATTCTTGCCTGGAAAATTCGATGGACAGAGGAGCCTGGTGGGGT
Source organism: Bos grunniens (assembly GCF_055505025.1). Taxonomy (NCBI): domain Eukaryota; kingdom Metazoa; phylum Chordata; class Mammalia; order Artiodactyla; family Bovidae; genus Bos; species Bos grunniens. The sequence continues at coordinate 53,595,716 of NC_141176.1, forward strand.
ACAGCACATGGGGTAGCAAAAAATCGAACATGACTGAGCACACACAATGAAAAGATATGGAAAATATTAAGGAAAACAAATCAGACATTGAAATCATGACATACTGAACAAAACCCAGGTCCATATCAGTAACTTCATTTTCTAGACCTCAAATCTCCCATTTGTAATAAGGTCATTTAGCCTAGATCATATAACATTTTTTAAAAGTTCTAATATTCTGTTATTTTGTAAATCAGATACACTTGGTGATACAATAGAATCCTTACCCTTAATACATGAAGAAACGTCCCTTGCTCCCATTGCTTAGTACAAGTCACCTGCACACTAAATTCGGTCCTCTCTCTAAAAAAGAAGAGTTTCAAACATTAATTTTCCATATTGCTATCATATTATTAAGAACTATAAATAAAAATTAAATAATTATGGTATGGAAAATTCTCTACTTTCCTACATATTCAAATATTAGAAAATGCTTCTGGAAGTAATTTCTAGAGGTATTTTGTTACGTTATTGGGTTGTCAAAATGACCAACTTCCATTTAATTTTTAATTCTATGATTTCTCAATTGATCTCTCATCCCCCTCCTCATTCCTCAGTGATTTACTTTGAACTCGAACTTGCCACACCACCTAGCAGTAGTGTATTTCTTAGCGGTCAGCACATTTTGTACCTTTTCTGAACTTGCTTATGCATCTGCAGAACGAGGATAACTGCATCTCTACTTGATCTCAGAAGAAAGGGGTAAGCTTTCATTTTAAAAATGTAAATAAGGCTTTTTGACTATCATTTTAAAAGAGAGCCATTATTCTATTGCCCATGATTTATAAATCAGATCTTAGCTATTTATTCCCAGGCTAGTTTTTCTTAAGAATTCTTGAACACTTCCAGACATCAATAAGAATTTGAGAGGTATAGTTTCTGAAATTTTGAACAATTTTCTACCCACATTTTAAAGAAACATATTTACTGATTACAACAATAGAAAGCCCAGAGATAAATCCACGCACCTATGGACACCTTATCTGACTCACAAAGAGTCAGACACAACTGAATGACTTTCACTGACACTACTAGCAGTCAACACTTAAGTGCATCTTTCGTGCTTACAGATTTGGATATTTCAGAAAAGTAAGTTTAGCGATCACAAAACTGACTTTACTTTTTAAAAAAATTATCTATTTTTTATTGAAGGATAATTGCTTTACAGAATTTTGCTGTTTTCTGTCAAACCTCAACATGAATCAGCCTATGGCTGATTTTACTTTTTACAATGAATTATACTGTTTCGACGTTAGAGTGAGTACTTAACATAGAAAAACTCTTCTAAATCTGAAATGCTTTGAAGTCAGAAAACTTTTAAGACACCAAAGACTACTCAGTAAGCTCTCAATATAAAAAACTGGACGGCAAAGGTGTTTAACACCAAGTTGATAATCTGCAATTGTTATTGGCAAGTTAAAGATGTTTAAACAAACACAAAAAAAATACAGACAATGCTTCTACACTTTTGTCACCATTTTTTTCTATCAATGACAATAATTATAAATCTTTGGACGGATGCCCAAAAATAATAATGGGAGTCACCGTTTATTTATCTGTCAAATTGATGAAAGTGTTTTTTCCCCTGTCACCATGAGCCCACATTCTGGAAGGTGATAGGCTTATTTTCATGTCAGTTCAGTTCAGTCATTCAATTGTGTCAACTCTTTGCAACTCCATGGACTGCAGCACACCAGGCTTCCCTATCACTAACTCTCGGAGCTTGCTCAAACTCATGTCCATTGAGTCAGTGATGCCATCCAACCATCTCATCCTGTCGTCCCCTTCTCCTCCTGCCCTCAATCTTTCCCAGCTTCAGGGACTTTTCTAATGAGTCAGTTGTTTGCATCAGGTGGCCAAAGTATTGGTGCTTCAGCTTCAGCATCAGTCCTTCCAATGAATATTCAGGACTGATTTCCTTTAGGATTGACTGGTTTGATCTCCTTGCTGTCCAGGGGATTCTAAAGAGACTTCAATACCACAGTTCAAAAGTATCAATTCTTTGGCACTCAGCTTTCTTTATGGTCCAACTCTCACATCCATACATGACTACTGGAAACACCACCTAGAGGTTTGTGTTCATGAGCCAGGCTGGGCTTACTGGAAATGTGTGAGGTACAGCTAGTTGTGTTGTGTTGAGAATATTTGTTTGATTTGTTCCATATCTCCAGTGGCCTGTGGAGAGATTATGTTTCCAGCCTTCTAATATACATAAGATGACACAAAATATGTTGATGACTCTATTACACTGTCAGCACAGGGCTACAGACTCACTCTCTGACTTCTAAAGGTGGAGGTTATGCACCAGCTTGCTCTAGAGGAACCCTATACATACCTAAAGATCTCCAAAGGTGATATAGAGCTTAAAGCTCCCAGAGAATGTTTCTATGTTGCAATGTGATCTATAATGATATATGTGCCAGACTAAAACCCAGCATATAATATCTAGGTGGTAATCTGAACTTTACAAAAAGCAGAGACAGAGTAACAACTCATGGTCACACTTATGAATTTGGAATGCAAGCTATTTTCCCCACACCAGTTGACATTTCTGCTTCTAATTGAGAGAAGTATGATATAAAATTCGAATTGCTGTTTAGTCACTCAATCGTGTCCAACTTTTGTGAGCCCATGGACTGTAGCCCTCAAGGTTCCTCTAACCATGGGATTTACCAGGCAAGGATACTGGAGTGGGTTGCCATTTCCTTTTCCAGGGGATTTTCCCAACCCAGTGATCGAACCTGTGTCTCTATGTCTCCTGCATTGCAGGTGGATTCTTTAACATTGAGCCACCTAGGAAGCCCATAATAGACAAAGAGACCAATGAAGAAACAGAATAGAAAGCATATAAATAGACTCAAATATACATGGGAATACAGGTTATAATAAAGATGGTAATGCAGATCAGTGGAGTAAAATTGGACTATTTTAATAAATACTTTTGGAGCAAATAAATAACTGTGAAAAAGACAAAGTTGGGTCATTTGTATTATACATCAAGATAAATAAGGATTTAAATGCAAAAAAGGAAAGCATAGAAGTCTTAGACGAAAGCATGGGTTCATTTTTTTAAAGTTTTGGACTGGAAAAAAGTCTGTCTAACTACCATCCAAAATTCAGAAGTCATGAAAGAAAGTATTGAAAATTTTTGATACATAAAAATAAAAGAAAATATCCTGTCAAGACAAAACCAAAACAAAATAAATTCTCCATAGTCAAATGAAAAATGTTAAATTAGAGAAAAGTATTACAACTCATAATCAGATAAAAGGGCTAAACTTCATAATATGTGAAGAACATAATATATATGAGATGAAATTGTCCAATAACCCTATAGAAAAAAAGAGCAAGCCTCATACAGACAGTTCATAGAAAAAATAAACACACTGGTATTAAAAATGTGAAAAGATGATAAACCTTATTCATAATGAGGTATAGGTAAAATGAAAATAGATACCCTTTCTCACTTTTTAGATTGGCAAAAAATCCCAAAAAGTTGATAAGATGCTCTGTTGACAAGGTCAGTGGAGAAGTAGGCACTGTTCCACATTTCTGGAAAAAATGACAAGTGGTACAACATTTATAGGACTGATGTTGAAGCTGAAACTCCAATACTTTGGCCGCCTGATGCAAAGAGCTGACTCGTTTGAAAAGACCCTGATGCTGGGAAAGACTGAGGGCAGGAGGAGAAGGGGATGACAGAGGATGAGATGGTTGGATGGCATCACAGACTCAATGGACATGGCTTTGGGTGCATTCCAGGAGTTGGTGATGGACAGGGAGGCCTGTTGTGCTGCGGTTCATGGGGTCGCAAAGAGTGGGACATGACTGAGCGACTGAACTGAACTGAACTGAACAATATTTATGGAGGTAAGTTTGGCAGAGGCTGACAAATTTATAGATTCATTTACTCTTGAGCCCAGAAATCTTGCTTCTGGGAATCTAGCCTGAAGGCATACTGCCAATTCAAATAGCATAATTATATTACAATTTGATGTCACTTATATTAATAAAATATTGGAAACAAACCAGTATCTGCTATATAGTCACAAATTGGAATATTATGCAGCTGAAAAGAAGAGGTATGGATAGCTCTGTATATAGAATAGCAGAGACAGAGAATACATTGTTGGATGAAAAAAAGCAAGGTCCAGAACAGGTAGCATGCTATTTGTGGTATATGAAAACAAGGAAGAGTAAGACTATATCATATTAATATATTAACATATGTGTAAAATATTCTGGAACTAATAAAACCCCTAAAGTGAGAGAGATTAAGAAGAACAGTGGTAGAAACATTAGGTGTAGCATTTCTTAAAAATAATCTGAAAAAAAATAAAAGAAAACCTGATAAACTATAAGGTTTAAGAATTTTAGAGATGCACAGTAGCATGGCTTTATTTAAGGTGAAAATATCTTGAAGATAATCTAATAAAATGTGCAATGCTTTGAGTATTGTGAGGTGCCAAAAAAAGTAATCAATAAATCAATTTGGGCCTCCTTCCTCTCACCCACCACCCTTTAAGCTATTTTTCCCTATCATTTTTTAAATTCTCAGTTATCTATTTCCCCTTGTTTGCTAACTTATGAAAAAACTGCAAGCTGTTCACTCCACAACCTGATGCCTTTGGAGGAAAATGCTTGAGAATTGAAAAACAAAATCAAGACCTGAGCCAGTTCTCAAATCTTGAACACCATGAATAGAAAGAAAGGCCTATCTCCTGGAGGAAGAATCCAGTGACATAGCCACAACCATATATTAGATCAAGCCCTAAGCCTTTGGAGTGGGAGCAATGACTCCAAAAACTCTAGACTACCAGAGAATTAACCCTGGTAGTATGCCTGGTGGCTCAGATGGTAAAGAATCCACCTGCAGTGCAGGAGACCTGGGTTTGATCCCTGGGTTGGGAAGAACCCTTGGAGAAGGGAATGGCTACTCCTTCTAGTATTCTGGCCTGGAGAATTCCATGGACTGTATAGTCCATGGGGTCACAATGAGTCAGACATGACTGAGTGACTTTCACTGAACTAACTAGGGAGTATCAAATAGTGAGAACTCACACAGACAAAACCACTTGAATACAAGACCTAGCATCACCCAACCACCAGTAGCACCCTGTGCAGGACACCTCATCTAAACAACAAACAAAACAAAAATACAAACCCAATCATCAGCAGACAGGATTACCACCTCACTCAGCCTTGCCCATCAGAGGAAAAACAAGCAAAAAAACAAAATTCAGCACAAAAATCACCCTCTACAAAGCTTCCACAAACCACTGGATCAACCTTAGTAGGGCAGAAAGCAAAAGGAAGAAAGAATTCAATCTTCTCCAAGGAAAGAATTCAACTTTCCTTGAAGCCTGGGAAAAGAAGATCTCAACAATAAGTTTAAACAAAATAATGAAAAGGCAGAGAAATACTATACAAATGAAGGAACAAACTAGAAACATAGAAGTCCAAAACAATGAGGAGGAAATAGGCAAACAACCTGAAAAAGAATTCAGAATAATGATAGTAAAGATGATCAAAAACCTTGAAAACCAAATGGAGAAAATGCAAGAATAAATTAACAAAAATTAGAAGGATTAAAGAATAAACATACAGAAAAAAACAACACAATTACTGAAATTAAAAATACTCTAGAAGGAATCAGTAGAACATGTATACCTGTGGCGGATTCATTTTGATATTTGGCAAAACTAATACAATTACGTAAAGTTTAAAAATAAAATAAAAAAAAAAGAATATCTGACGTGGAAGAACGAATCTGTGAGCTGGAAGACAAAATGGTACAAATTACTTCTGAGTAAAAAGTAAAAAGTGAAAAGAACTGAGGATAGTCCTAGACACCTAGACACCTCTGGGACAGTATCAAATGCACCAAGATTCGAATTACAGGGGTCCCAGAAGAATAAGAGAAAAAGAAAAAGTATGAGAAAATTTTTGAAGAGATTATAGCTGAAAATTTCCCCAACATGGAAAAGTAAATAATCAAGTCCAAGAGGCACAAAGAGTTCCATACAGGATAAACCCAAGGACAAAAACACCAAGACACATACTAATCAAACTAACAAAGACTAAGCACAAAGAAAGAATATTAAAAGCAGCAAAGGGAGAAGCAACAAATAACATGCAAAGGAAACCCCATATGCTTAACAGCTGATCTTTCAGCAGAAACTCTGCAGGCCAGAAGGGAATAGCAGGATATATTTAAAATATTAAAAGGGAAAAGTCTACAACCAAGATTACTGTATGTGGCAAGGATCTCATTCAAAATTGATGGAGAAATAAAAAGCTTTTCAGACAAGCAAAAGTTAAGAGAAGTCAATACCACCAAACCAGCTTTACAACAAACGTTAAAGGGACTTATATAGTCAAGAAATAGAAGAGAAGAAAAAACTACAAAATAACCACAAACAATTAAGAAAATGGCAATAGGGACATATATATCAATAATTACTTTAAGTATAAATGGATTAAATGCTCCAACCAAAAGACACAGACTGGCTGAATGGATACAAATATAAGACCCATATATATGCTGTCTACAAGAAACCCACTTCAGACCTAAAGACACATATAGACTGAAAGGGAGAGGATGGAAAAATATATTCCATGCAAATGAGAAGCAAAAGAAAGCTGGAGTATCAATCTTTATGTCAGACAAAATAGATCTTAAAATAAAGAAGATTACAAGAGATAAGGAAGGACACTCATAGTGATAAAGGGATTAATTCAAGAAGAAGACATAACAATTGTAAATATCTATACACCCAACATAAGAGCACCTCAAAACATAAGAAAAATACTAACAGACATAAAAGGAGAAATTGACAATAACACAAGAATAGTAGGAGACTTTAACACCCCACTCACACCAATGGACAGATCATCAAAAGAGAAAATTAATAAGGAAACACAAATTTTAAATGATACATTAGATGAGATGGATCTCATTGGTATCTTCAGGACATTCCATCCAAATGCAGAAGAATACACCTTCTTCTCAAATTCACATGGAACATTCTCTAGGATAGACTAAATCTTGGGTCACAAGTCAAACCTCAGTAAAAAAAAAAGCTCATACACTGTGATCAAGTTGGGTTTATTCCAGGGATGCAAGGATTCTTCAATATATGAAAATCTATCAATGTGGTACACCATATTAACAAACTCAAAGATAAAAACCATATCCAGATGTAGAAAAAATTCAGCACCCATTTATGAAGAAAACTCTTCAAAAAATGGGCATAGAAGGAACCTACCTCAACATAGTAAAGGCCATATATGATAAGCCTACAGCAAACATTATTCTCAATGGTGAAAAACTGAAAGCATTCCCCCTAAGATCAGAATTAGGACAAGGGTGTCCACTTTCACCACTATTATTCAACATAGTTCTGGAAGTCCTACCTACAGCAGAGAAGAAAAAGAAATAAAAGGAATCCAGATCAGAAAACAAGAAGTAAAGTTCTCACTGTTTGCAGATGACATGACACCATACACAGAAAACTCTAAAGATAGTATGAGAAAATTATTAGAGCTAATCACTGAATTTAGCAAGGTTGCGGGACACAAAACCAATACACAGAAATCACTTGCATTTACATATACTGACAATGAAAAAATCAGAAAGAGAAATTAAGGAATCAATCCCATTTACCACTGCAACAAAAAGAATTAACTGTCTAGGAATAAACCTACCTAAGGAGGCAAAAGAACTGTACACAGAAAATTATGACACTAATAAAAGAAATAAAAGGTGACATAAACAGATAGAGAGATATTCCATGTTCCTGGGTAGCAAGAAACAATATTGTAAAAATGACTATACTACCAAACACAATCTACAGATTCAGTGTGATCCCTATCAAATTGCCAATGACATTTTTCACAGAAATAGAACACAAAAAAATTTCACAATTCATATGGAAACACAAAAGACCCTGAATACCCAGGGCAGTCTTGAGAAAGAAGAATGGAGCTGGAAGAATCAACCTTCCTAACTTCAGATTATACTACAAAGCTACAGTCATCAAGACAGTATGGTACTGGCACAAAAACAGAAATATAGACCAATGGAGCAAGATAGAAAGCCCAAAATAAACCCATGCACCTATGGATACCTTATTTTTGACAAAGGAGGCCAGAATACACAATGGGACAAGACAGTCTCTTCAAAAAATTGTGCTGGGAAAACTGGACAGCTACATGTAGAAGAACGAAATTAGAACACTTCCTAATGATATACACAAAGATAAACTAAAAATGGATTAAAGACCAGAAACTATAAAACTCTTAGAGGAAAGCATAGGCAGAATACTCAATGACATAAATCAAAGCAAGATCCTCTATGACTCACCTCCTAAAGTAATGGAAATAAAAACAAAAGTAAACAAGTGGGACCTGATTAAACTTAAAACTTTTGCACAACAAAGGAAACTATAAGCAAGGTGAAAAGACAACCCTCAGAATGGGAGAAACAACAGCAAACGAAACAAGTGACAAAGGATTAATTTCCAAAATATACGAGCAACTCATACAACTCAATGCCAGAAAAGCAAACAACCAATCAAAAAAGCAGGAAAAAGGCATAGACAAACATTTCTCCAAAGAAGACATATAGATGGGTAACAAACACATGAAAAGATGCTCAACACGGCTCATTATTAGAGAAATGCAAATCAAAACTACAATGAGATATCACTTCACACTGGTCTGAATGGCATCATCAAAAAGTCTACAAGCAACAAATGCTGTAGAGGATCTGGATAAAAGGGAATACTCTTGCACTGTTGGTGGGAATGTAAAGTGATACACCACTATGGAAGACAGTATAGAGATTCCTTAAAAAACTAAGAATAAAACCACCCTATGATCCAGTAATCCCACACCTAGGCATATACCCTGAGGAAACCAAAATTGAAAAAGACACATGTATGCCATTTTCACTGAAGCACTATTTACAATAGCTAGAACATGGAAACAACCTAGAAGTCCATCGACAGATGAATGGATATAGAAATTGTGGTACATATACGGAATGGAATATTACTCAACCATAAAAAGGAATGCATTTCAGTCAGTTCTAATGAGGTGGATGAACTTAGAACCTATTACACAGAGAGCAGTAAGTTAGAAAGTTAAATGTATTCTAATACATATATATGGAACCTAGAAAAACGTTACTGAAGAATTTATTTACAGGGCAACAATGGAGAAACATACATAGAGAATAGACTTATGGACATGGGGAGAGGGGAGGAGAGGGTGAGATGTATGGAGAGAGAAACATGGAAACTTACATTACCATATGTAAAATAGATAAGCAGTGGAAATTTGCTGTATGTCTCAGGAAACTCAAACAGGGGCTCTGTATCAACCTAGGGGAGTGAGATGGGGATGGAGAGGGGAGGGAGGTTCAAAAGGAAGGGGATATATGTATACCTATGGCTGATTCATGTTGACATATGACAGAAAACAGCAAAATTCTATAAAGCAATTATCCTTCAATAAAAAATAAATTAATTAAAAAAATCATTTTGTACCTTGCTGAATTAGAATTGAGTATTTTACACAACTTCATAGTGGTCTTATTTCATATGATTCTTAGGTGAAAGTTTCAAATATACTCCATAGGGAATGCTTAACTACCAATTCTTTACTTTTAACCACCAGAAGATGAAGATTTGGCTTTCTTCTGAAGCTCAAGAAGAGTGTGAGAACCTCTGATGATGAAGTCATCCTTAGGATTAAAGATATGCTTTAAGGTACTTATTTACCAAGACATATTGAACACTTGCTATAATAAAAGACAGTCAATGCTAGCAGTGCCAAGAAAATATGAATAAAACCTAAATGTTAAAGGATTCTATACTATATTGGTTATCCAGATATATTAATAGCTAACTAATTCTAATGGGACACATACTTGGAGCACATAAATGACAAGTGACAAGGTAACATATCCAGAAAAAAAATGTTTGTTTTTAAAAACATATTAAAGAGGCCCTTCATACTTTGTTTTGTCTACTCTGGTCATCCCAGGTGACGCTAATTTTAAAGAACCCACCTGCCAATGAGGAGACATAAAAGACATGTGTTTGATCCCTGGGTCAGGAAGAGCCCCTGGAGGGGGACATGGCAATCCACTTCAGTATTCTTGCCTGGAGAATCCCATGGACATAGGAGCCTGATGGGCTATGGTCCATGGGGTCACAAAGAGTTGGACATGACTGAAGTGACTGCACAGCACACTCTGGTCCTTAGAAGTCTTGATGCTAAGAGTGAGACATTAAAAATATGGTGGCCAAGACTTCCCTGGTAGTCCAGTGGTTAAGAATCTGCCTGCCGATGCAGGGGACACAGGCTTGATCCCTGGTCCAGGAAGATTCCACATGCCGCAGGGTAACTGAGTCTTTGAGCCACTGAGCCCTCGCACTCTAGAGCCCATGCTACACAACAACAGAAGCCATTGAAATGAGGAAGCAGCGCACAGCAACTAGAGAGTAGCTCCCACCGGCTGCAGCTGGAGAAAGCCCATGCTCAGCAACGAAGACCCAGCGCAGCCAAAAATAACTAAGTAAATACATTGAAAAAAGTCTGGAGGCCACATGCATGGTTATTCCTGGTGGGTGCTGGCTGCACAAATTTAAATTTGGACTCCACCATTTAACTGCTGGGTGAGGCAGACCACTGAAGCCCCGTTGGAATGATTAAGAGCAGTGTGATGAATCAATTAGTGAAAGGATATTTTACTTTAATGAAAAAAATGTGCTCCATGTTGACAGCAAAAGATAAAAACTTGAACACAATGACACTTTTATTCTAGCAGCTGTAACTAAAGGTAATGGACACAGAATAGTGGCTCTTGACATAATCCACATGCATGAGCAGATTTGTACACATGGAAACAAAATCTTGTTGGCCCAGGTATATTTGGCTGAAAAAGACAACATCCCATTAGAGAAGTAGGAAAAAGACTTTATCTACCTAGATTCTAAAAGTATTGGCTCTTTTTCCCTTTGCCACTAGTAAAATCAGGCTTCCCTGGTGGCTCAGATGGTAAAGAATCTACCAGCAATGCAGGATACGTGGGTTTGATCCCTGAGTCAGGAAGATCTCCTGGAGAAGGGAATGTATTAGGAATGTATATTGAATACTCCAGTATTTTTGCTCGGAGAATTCTACGGTCAGAGGAGCCTGATGGGCTATGGTCCATGGGGTCACAAAGAGTCAGACACGACTGAGTGACAAACACTTTCTAGTAAAGTCATACCTGAGCAACTGTTCCATAAATCCATGTGAACTTATAAACATAGAGAGAATTAAAGAGAGAGTAGAACATCAAAATGATTAGGAAAATTAAAGGGACTAGATGAGTTTTGACTAACAATTCTAAAAATACGTAGCAAACTCCATGCACTGGACTGCTATGAATGTTGAGGCTGTAAAAATAGGTATATGATATAACTGAAGGTGCAGGTACTATAAAATAATATTGGGAATGGATTTTGAATTTGACATCACTATTATAAGATTTTATAAACACATAGCTTATCTAAAATTTGAGTTTAATTAAATTCAAATAAAAGAGTAATTATCAAATACCTACCATGTGCAACACATAATCTTAGGTGATGTGGAGGAAGGAAACCAAATGACTGGATGTGTTCCCTCCTGTCAGTGCACGTGAGCAAGATAGGGGGACAAATATGGAACCATTAATAAGGCCACATGATAGGAGTGTTAGAATTAGAAGTATAAGCAAAATACTGTGGAAACAGGAAGAAGCAATTGTATCAGTCCATATAGCTAAAGCTGTAGTTTTTCCAGTGGTCATGAATAGATGTGAAAGTTGGACCATAAAGAAGGCTTAATGTCAAAGAATTGATGCTCTCAAACTGTGGTGTTAGAGAAAACTCTTGAGAGTCCTTTGGATAATCAAACCAGTCCATGCTAAAGGAAATCAACCCTAAGTATTCATTGGAAGGACTGATGCTGAAGCTGAAGCTCCCATACTTTGGTCACCTGATTCAAAGAGCTGACTCATTGGAAAAACCCTGATGCTGGGAAAGACTGAGGGCAGAAGGAGAAGCAGGCAACAGAGGATGAGATGGTTGGATGGTATCACCAACTCAATGGACATGAGTTTGAGCAAACATTGGGAGGTAGTGGAGGTTGGTCAAGTATGGCATGCTGCAGTTCATAGGTCACAAAGAGTTGGATGTGACTTTGTGACTGAACAACAACCACAAAACCAAGCAAGACTTCACAGAGAATTGAACTTAGCCTTGAGGAGTAATTGGAATTCTAGAGCAAAAATCCAAGAAAGTGACCTTCTAGGGTAAAGAAGGAAATATGTAAATAGAGGCAAATATTGCAAGTTTAAGGGCTGGGAATACTCTAGAGTGGCAGAAACCTGGGATGTAAGGAATAAAGTAGGAAATTAGTAAAGGGCCATATGTACATGCTAAGTGATTTGGAAATAATTTCAAGACTAGCACAGAGCTGTTGAACTGTCTTGAGAGGGAACAAGATAAGTTTTACATTTCTGGCACTAGTGTGAAGGTCAACTAATTGATGAGCATGGAGGCCAAGCCAGAAGTCCATTACTCAAAGTCTGAATAACAACAGTGGAAATGGAAATTGAAAGGAAGAATCAAATATTCAGTGAAATAACAACTCTTCCTCCAAATTTAATCCCTCAGTTCAGTTCAGTTCAGTTGCTCAGTCGTGTCCGACTCTTTGCGACCCCATGAATCGCAGCACGCCAGGCCTCCCTGTCCATCACCAACTCCCGGAGTTCACTCAGACTCACATCCATCGAGTCAGTGATGCCATCCAGCCATCTCATCCTCTGTCGTCCCCTTCTCCTCCTGCCCCCAATCCCTCCCAGCATCAGAGTCTTTTCCAGTGAGTCAGCTCTTCACATGAGGTGGCCAAAGTACTGGAGTTTCAGCTTTAGCATCATTCCTTCCAAAGAACACCCAGGGCTGATCTCCTTCAGAATGGACTGGTTGGATCTCCTTGCAGTCCAACGGACTCTCAAGAGTCTTCTCCAACACCACAGTTGAAAAGCATCAATTCTTTGGCGCTCAGCCTTCTTAACAGTCCAACTCTCACATCCATACATGACCACTTGGAAAAACCATAGCCTTGACTAGATGGACCTTTGTTGGCAAAGTAATGTCTCTGCTTTTGAATATGCTATCTAGGTTGGTCATAATTTTTCTTCCACGGAGTAAGCGTCTTTTAATTTCATGGCTGCAGTCACCATATCTTTCATATTTTAAGAAAAAATTCCATCAACTAAATTTTAAGTTTTGCAATTCAGGGAAAAATAGTTATTTCACTTTTATTTACTTGACACATAGTAGATGCTTAATGAATGTTTATTATAAAGTGAGATTGGTGATGGCATTTCCTTTATTTGAATTTGTTTAAATCGTGGGTATCTTTGTTGTTGTTGCTCAGTCGCTTAGTCATGTTCAACTCTTTTGTGACCCCATGGACTGCAGCCCGCCAGGCTCCTCGGTCCATTGGATTTCCCAGGCAAGAATACTAGAATCGGTTGCCATTCCCTTCTCCAGGAGATCTTCCCAACCCAGGGATTGTCTTTTGCATCTCCTGTATTGCAGGCGGATTCTACCTGCAATGCAGGAGACCCTGGTTCAATCCCTGGGTTGGGAAGATATCCTGGAGAAGGGATAGGCTACCCACTCCAGTATTCTGGCCTGGGAAATCCCATGGACAGAGGAGCCAGGCAGGTCGCAAAGAGTCGGACATGACTGAGTGACTTTCACTTTCACTTTCTTTACCACTGAACCTTGAGGAAAGCCCCATGGGTATCTTTAAGAACATACTAAATTTTATAGAATGATCAAGTTTTTAGGAATATGATATTCAGCCAGAGATCAACTACCTTCTGGAAAGGGACAGAAAATCACCATCTGAGGATTTACAGGCCATATGAGCTCTATCACAAATATTCATCTTTGCCATTGGAATGTGAAAGCATCCATAAACAAAGAATGACTATGTTCCAATTACACTTTATAAAAATAAGTGGGGAATACCCTGGCAGTTCAGCAGTTAGGATTCTGAGGCTCTCACTGCTAAGGACACAGATTCAATAACTGGTTGGAGGTGGCAAGAATACAAAGAAGAATTGTATGAAAAAGATCTTCACGACCCAGATAATTACAATGATGTGATCACTTACCTAGAGCCAGATATCCTGGAATGTGAAGTCAAGTGGGCCTTAGGAAGCATCGCTACAAACAAAGTTGGTGGAGGTGATGGAATTCCAGTTGAGCTATTTCAAATCCTGAAAGATGATGCTGTGAAAGTACTGCACTCAATATGTCAGCAAATTTGAAAAACTCAGCAGTGGCCGCAGGATTGGAAAAGGTCAGTTTTCATTCCAATCCCAAAGAAAGGCTATGCCAAAGAATGCTCAAACTACTGCACAATTGCACTCATCTCACATGCTAGAAAAGTAATGCTCAAAATTCTCCAAGCCAGGCTTCAGCAGTACATGAACTGTGAACTTCCAGATGTTCAAGCTGGATTTAGAAAAGGCAGAGGAACCAGAGATCAAACTGCCAACATCTGCTGGATCATTGAAAAAGCAAGAGAGTTCCAGAAAAACATCTATTTCTGCTTTATTGACTATGCCAAAGCCTTTGACCGTGTGGATCACAATAAACTGTGGAAAACTCTGAAAGACATGGGAATACCAGACCACCTGACCTGCCTCTTGAGAAACCTGTATGCAGGTCAGGAAGCAACAGTTAGAACTGGACATGGAACAACAGACTGGTTCCAAATAGGAAAAGGAATACATCAAGGCTGTATATTGTCACTCTGTTTATTTAACTTACATGCAGAGTACATCATGAGAAACACTGGGCTTGATGAAGCACAAGCTGGAATCAAGATTGCCGGGAGAAATATCAATAACCTCAGATATGCAGAGGACACCACCCTTATGGAAGAAAGTGAAGAAGAACTAAGGAGCCTCTTGAAGAAAGTGAAAGAGGAGAGTGAAAAAGTTGGCTTAAAGCTCAACATTCAGAAAACTAAGATCATGGTATCTGGTCCCATCACTTTATGGCAAATATATGGGGAAACAGTGGCTGACTTTATTTTGAGGGGCTCCAAAATCACTGCAGATGGTGACTGCAGCCATGAAATTAAAAGACGCTTACTCTTTGGAAGAAAAGTTATGACCAACCTAGACAGCATATTAAAAAGCAGACACATTACCAACAAAGGTCCATCTAATCAAGGCTATGGTTTTTCCAGTAGTCACGTATGGATGTGAGAGTTGGACTATAAAGAAAGCTGAGTGCTGAAGAATTGATGCTTTTGAACTGTGGTGCTGGAGAAGACTCTTGAGAATCCCTTGGGTTGCAAGGAGATCCAACCAGTCCATCCTAAAGGAGATCAGTCCTGGGTGTTCATTGGAAGGACTGATGTTGAAGCTAAAACTCCAGTACTTTGGCCACCTGATGCAAAGAGCTTATTTGAGAAGACCCCGATGCTGGGAAAGATTGAAGGCAGGAGGAGAAGGGGACAACAGAGGATGAGATGGTTGGATGGTATCACTGACTCAATGGACATGAGTTTGAGTAAACTCTGGGAGTTGGTGATGGACAGGGAGGCCTGGCGTGCTGCAGTCCATGGGGTTGCAAAGAGTCAGACACGAAGGACCGACTGAACTGAATTGAACTGGGAAACTAAGATCCCACAAAGTATGGAGTGAGGCCAAAAAATAAAAGTGGTGGGCTACATTTGACTTATGGGTTGAATTTTGCTAATCCTACCCTAGACCAGTCAGAGGTTAACAATCTCCTCTACAGTTAAAGGATTAAAACATTTGTATATTTAATTTTGAAACATCATAACTCTTGATGGCCTGCTAATTGTTTGTTATTGCAATTTTAAGCTTATGAAAATATAATTACATATAATAAAATTTATCCTTTTTAGTGTAAAATTCCATGAGTTTTGACAAATATGTACATTTATAAAATACTATTACAGTTAAGATATAGAAAATTTCTTCCTTCATGCTCCTTAGTAGCTAATCTCTCCCCCAACTCCTAGCTCTTGACAAGCACACTGATCTATTGTCTGCCCCCTTTCCTTTCCATTTTCAAGAATGTCATAGAAATGAAATCATCTACTATGTAGTCTTTTGTGTCTGACTCCTTTCATTTAGCATATCACATTTGAGATTTATACAAAATAGTGTATGTATCAGTAGTTTATACCTTTTTTTTTACTTTTTTCCATTGTGTGAATTTGGATTATCTGTATTTTTTGCCATTATGAATAAAGTCATTATAAACATTTGTGAATAGGTTTTAGAGGTGGATGAAACTGGAGCCTATTATACAGAGTGAAGTAAGCCAGAAAGAAAAACACCAATACAGTATACTAACGCATATATATGGAATTTAGAAAGATGGTAACAATAACTCTGTGTACGAGATGGCAAAAGAGACACTGATGTATAGAACAGTCTTTTGGACTCTGTGGGAGAGGGAGAGGGTGGAATTATCTGGGAGAATGGCACTGAAACATGTATAATATCATATATGAAACGAGTCGCCAGTCCAGGTTCGATGCACGATACTGGATGCTTGGGGCTGGTGCACTGGGACGACCCAGAGGGATGGTACGGGGATGGAGGAGGGAGGAGGGTTCAGAATGGGGAACACGTGTATACCTGTGGCAGATGCATGCTGATATATGGCAAATCCAATACAATATTGTAAAGTTAAAAAATAAAATTAAATTAAATTAAAAAAATATATATATATATTGCATTTCTCCTGATTAAATACTTAGGAGTCAGATTGCTGGTTGTATGGTGCTTGTTTAATGTTACAAGGAACTACCAAACCATTTATCAAAAAACTGTAGCATTGAATTCCTACCAACCATGTGTGAGAGTTCCAATTATTCCACATCCTCTCCATTGCTTGGTATTGTCAGCTCCTTTTAGTTTAGTCTTTCTTTCCAGTAGGTGGTTAACAGTATCTCATTGAAGTTTTCATTTTCTTTCCCTAATTACTAATGGTGTTGAATGTATTTTCATGTATTTATTTGATATTTACATATCTTTTTAGGTCAAGTATCTGTTCAGATCTTTTGCTCACTTTTATATTGAATTTTATTTTTTTATTGTGAAATTTTCAGATTCTTTGTGTATTTTGGATGTAAGTCCCATATCAATCAGGTGTTTTGCAAATCTTTCCTCCCAGTCTGTGGCCTGTCTTTTCATTTTCTTAACAATATCTGAAATTATTACATTTTGAAATGTTAATACCACTAGTTATATGATAAGTTTCATATGCTTTACATTTTTCTCAAAGAAAAATCAACCAATGAGAATAACGGAATCTTTTCTTTGATGGACAATTTAAAAATGATATCCACGAATATTATAAAGCCAAATAGCAAATTTTTATCATGCCACAGCTTTATCTTCAATCTGAACCTCGGTCATGACAATAAAGTCTAGATTCACAGATACTCTCTATCATATATTTAATTTTGAAAAACTTTAAATCTTTGAGAAGTGACAAAGGAAACCGGCACATCTATGAAATAAGACATCAATCTGCCTGCCTTGGCTTTCGAAGCAAGTAAAAGGGAACATTTTCAAATAGTGAGCTGTCTTTTTTATTTATTGATCTTCAGCTGGAAATAAAGCTATAGTAAAATGCTCTCTCCATCTTTCTCATTGTATGAAAACAGGGCTACAGATCAATTGATTTACCATCACTATTGATTAGGTACCTTCCCTACTATCTCTATTGTGACACAAGACATGCAGTCATATAGATCTTTCATTAGGAAAGTCATTGAAAAGCTAAGGTTCATTGCATGCTTAAATGCTTTGTAGCCCACTCATTAAGCCATTAACCAACCATTAATATTGCTTAACCTCAAACCTTACAGATAAAATAAGTTAATGCCATTTTATCTTCCCAGCACACCTTTGCAAAGTGAACAAGTACATGATTTTGTTACAATCTGACTTAAATATTCAGAGACATGCCAAGGAATTCAGGTATCTAGACTATTAACACTAATAAGATTTATGTGTATATTCCTTTAGATACATACCCTGGAGCATAAAGAGTAGGAGACCAACACAGAGGCATTACTTACAATTGCTTTTTTTCCACCAATTTAATCTGTTTTTAATATTTTCTACATGTTATTACTACTATCAATAACATTCATTTCAATGAGAAATTTCCTTTGTGATGTTCTTAACCATAGAGGAAAAATAAAGGAAAAAAATAACAAAGCTCTGTAAGGAGAAGTTAACCATTTTAAGACTGCTTAACATCCTAGTACTCAAGCTTTAAGTACAAGTGAGTAAATGATCATATAAAATATCTAAGCACCCTCTACTGGTACACTTCCCTTGACATAAAGCTAGAGAAATTCAAGTGAGTCCCGTTTTTTTCTATATTATAGACAAAATATGTTGCATGCCTTATACAGAGTAAAACATTGAGAATATCCACCCTAATCTCTCCACCGGGTCAGCTACAATGAATATACAATTCCTTGCACATAATTTTTTAAGATTTCTTTTACACCCAGAAGGGAAAATGTGAGTATTTGAACAAGAACCCCATAAATTTAAGCGCATATGTGCAAAAAGGAATGTGAACAAGGTTGAATGTGCAATTAGGAAAAACAATAAACAGAGCTTCTGGTTCATACAAAAGAGAATCACAAAACCTAAAGGATGCTATACAGTAAGTAAGTAAAAGTGAATGATCTTTACCAAAAAGAGGAAGACATGGATTTACATCTAGCAACTGGACTGAAATACTGCCATTTAATGTCACCTTGGTCAAATCGGGGCCAAATTTTATTTTATTTTTCAGTTTCTAACTATTAAAACATTTAGCATTTCTTAGACCATAAACATTAAGTACTGGGTCATGTGACATCTCACTGATAAATGAGAGTTGGATCCATGTAATATCACTACTTCTGTAAAATTCATGTATGCTGCTTACAAAATAACTTGTAAACTGATAATCAACTTAAAGGGCAAACCCTAGAAGACCAAAAATGTCTGATTGTAGTTTGCATTTATTGAAATCATTTATAACAGCTCAGCCTTCCACCACAGCTGGTCAGAGGAGCCTGAGCTGGTCTCTTACAGGCAGGTGAAAGAGAGAAGCGAAGAGCCAATGCCTTGGGCCATACCTTTCTGAGGCATTTTAATTATTTTCAATATGCAGAGAGGACAGTGACAAACGTCCAAGAATCATGCAAATATCTCTTGCTGAAAGTATGTCCCATATGCTGAGGCGTTGGGGAGGGTGGAAATGGACTTTGGAAGACTTAGGAGTCAGTGTGCCACAGTGCTGAAAGAAGAGCAATGAGAGGACAGAGGACTGTTTAATTGTGGCTTGCCTGCCTGTTCTTTCTCCTTGTGTCTATTAAATCCACCTTTGCTTATCCAGAAGTATGTGTACCTGGGATTCTATTTTTGAGAAGAAGAGTCAAAACGAGGAAAGGTAAAATGCTCATCTAATTTCTTGGTTAAATAAAGCCAACATGTAGGCTAGAATTCTCAGAAAGCAAGAAGATGCTTGTCTCCAGGCAAGTCCACCTTTGTGTTTTATCCAGATTGATCCAAAAGAACGATGATTCACAGTCGATATATGGATTTCTTTTCTAGACTAGTGCTAAAGAAAAGATAACCTGTAGGAGGAGCAGTAGTCATGGGTTTGGTTCCTGGATTTCTCTGGAGCATTTACATTGCTCCGAAAATATCACAGGCTGTTAAGTTCTGCTCCAAGGTTGTCTAGAGTCATTCTGCCTAGGAACACAGCCTGAGATAATGATACTTAAAGTGATCTGGGAGAGAAGAGAGGCTTGGAGTCTGGTGAATGTTGGGTGCAGGAAACCTCAGAGCATGACAACACTGTCTTCACAGAAGCTTTCTCCTGGAATATGAGACACTGAGTCAAAGCTCGGATTAAGGACATGAGGTCCACAGGCAGTGAAGTGCCAGCCCTGACTTTCGCTCTTTGACATCAGTATGTGTGTGTGCTAAGTTGCTTCTGTCGAGTCTGACTGTGGCCCTATAGACTGTAGCCTGCCAGGTTCCTTTGTCCATGGGATTCTCCAGACAAGAATACTGGAGTGGGTTGCCATGCCCTCCTCCAGGGGATCTTCCTGACCCAGGGATAGAACCCATGTCTCCTACATCTCCTGTATTGGCAGGTGGGTTCTTTACCACTAATGCCACCTGGGAAGCCCAGTATGGTTGCTTTTTATACCCAGGTGAGGAACTCTGGGCTTCCTGGGGTTTTCAGGGGTTAACCATGGTCATCTGGCAGTTCTAGAGTATGCACAGTTAAGGAATGCCTGTAGAAAACTGATTTGACTTGACAAGGAAGAGACATGAATAGGTATTTCCAGAATAGTCTGGTATGACCTTGCAGGGGAAGCTTGATCAAAGCAGCTTTATAGTTCCCCCAAGGCTGTCTCTGGATGTTAATGGGATATTGACATAAAGCTAACTGGGTCTGTTTTGTTGCTTGCATTGGAATGTCTATTTCATTACCCAGCAGCTCAACGCTATTGAGCATTGACTTAGAATTTGGGGGTGAGAAATCAGCACAAGGACTTTATCATGGAACATCCCCCCACCAAAATAAGTACTCTGGTCACTAGATTTTTCACATACTGGCAGTATGCTAAAACCAAAATAAGAAAGGTGAAAGAAAATTATCTATTTATCTATCCTCCCATCCACTTTCACAACTATCCCTTTGCCATTCCTTCATAAATAACATAGTGTCCTCTTAGGGACCTACGGTGGCAATTTAAGTAGTTCTCATAGATACAAATAACCCAGAAAATACTGGCAGAACTCTCTCTCCTTTTCTGTTTATGTAAGTGAAAAATTTTAAATGAAATACTCAATTATTTCTTCTTTTAGATATCTAAACTAAGAGAAAGAGAAGTTAAATGAGGATTTTTGTCTATTTCAAAAAATTTTGTAATTGAATTTATAATTTTCCTTAGTATTATATTTTCTAAACGATATCTGCAATTAAGTAAATTGCATAATTTGCTACACACTAAAATACGTTCAGTTTTCTGAAAAGATTATTTTCATGAGAATGCAGTTATAAAATCAAGAGATATAAATGGGTTCTCTTCGTGCTAAAATTGTATTAATAATTAATTGGAAGGAAAGTATTTCACCATGATAAATAAGAGACTGTATAAAAAGAAAGATGCCATTCTGTGGCAGAAATAATATAGTAACACACCGTTCAATACAAGACATCACATTAGATTTTACAAAGCCCAAAGACAGCAAAATATATTAAAATGTGAATTTATTATGTTTCCTAAAACTCTTGTACTTTAGATAGTAATTAGAGTTTTGCCAATATAATTATTAACATGAGGGGAAGCAGGAAAAATGTTTAATGGTAACATAAAAACAATTTACTAGAGAGAAAACTGGTTGCCAGTAAAATAAAGCAAAATTAAATGAGAAGGAAATATCATGCTGCTGGCTTAATGTAATAAGATTATGATTTTAACCAAAATCAGGTCCATGGTCAACAAAGACACAGTTCTAATGGCAAGGTATCTCTGATACTAACTTGTATGAGTAATTATACTAAATTAAAATATAATAACTGAATTAACAATAATTACTAGCCTTCAGAACAAGGATGTCTGTGACAGTATGAAATATTCACTAAAGATTGTCAGAAAAGACCCAATTCCACATATTTAAAAATGCAGGCACTTCATTTGTGTGTTCTCCTTACTAAACACAGTCTTTACAGAGTTCCTTTTCTTATTCAATACTATTTTTATAAATTGAATTTTGAAAAGTTGCAAAGGAACATTAAAAACTATGTGTATTCTATAAAGATTAAAGAATAATTGTATGATATACACACATATCCCTGTCAGCATGTTTAAGGAAAATAACATGACTGCTTTGCTTTCTTCTTCATCCTCCCATCTCTGCATTCCATCCCTCCTCAGTATTAATCACTGTTCTAAACTTCGTGTTTATCTTTATGGTTTTTCTCTATCTATTTCTATTATTGAGAAATATTTTGTTTTGAAAATTTATTACTTGTTCAAGCTGGATTTAGAAAAGGCAGAGCACCAGAGATCAAATTGCCAACATCTGTTAGATCATCTCGGAGAAGGCAATGGCACCCCACTCCAGTACTTTTGCTTAGAAAATCCCATGGACAGAGAAGCCTGGTAGGCTGCAGTTCATGGGGTCGCTAGAGTCGGACACCAATGAGCAACTTCACTTTCACTTTTCACTTTCATGCATTGGAGAAGGAAATGGCACCCCACTCCAGTGTTCTTGCCTGGAGAATCCCAGGGATGGGGGAGGCTGGTGGGCTGCCATCTATGGGGTCGCACAGGGTTGGACACGACTGAAGCGACTTAGCAGCAGCAGCAGCAGCAGTTAGATCACCAAAAAAGCAAGAGAGTTCCGGAAAAACATCTACTTCTGCTTTATTGACTATGCCAAAACCTTTGACTGTGTGGATCACAATAAACTGGAAAATTCTTCAAGAGATGGGAATACCAGACCGCCTGACCTGCTTCCTGAGAAATCTGTATGCAGGTCAGGAAGCAACAGTTAGAACTGGACATGAACAACAGACTGGTTCCAAATTGGGAAAGGAGTAGGTCAAGGCTATATATTGTCACCCTGCTTATTTAACTTACATGCAGAGTATATCATGAGAAACACTGGGCTGGTTCAGATGGTAAAGCATCTGCCTGCAATGCAGGAGACCCAGGATCAATCCCTGGGTCAGGAAGACCCCCTGGAGGTGGACATGGCAACCCACTCCAGTATTCTTCCCTGGAGAATTCCCATAGACAGAGGAGCCTGGCAGGTTACAGTCCATGGGGTCGCAAAGAGCCAGACACAACTAAGCGACTAAGCACAGCACGTAGCCAACTAACAGTGTTGTGATACTTTTAGGTGGACAGCAAAGGGACTCAGCCATACATATACATGCATTCATTCTCTCCTAAACTCCCCTCTTGTTCAGGCTGCCACATAACATCGAGCAGAGTTCCCTGTGCTATACAGTAGACCCTTGTTGGTTATCCATTTAAAATATAGCAGTGTGTACATAATGATCCAAAACTCCCTAACTATCCCTTCCTCCAGTCCTCTGCCTCTGGTAACCATAAGTTTGTTCTCAAAGTCTGTGAGTCTACTTCTGCTTTGTGAATAAGTTCATTTGTATCATTTCTTTTTAGATTCCACATAAGGGAATATTGTATGATATTTCTCTTTCTTTGTCTGACTCACTTCACTCAGTATGATAATCTCATACTGAGTATGACTCAGTATGACAAGTCCATCCATATTGAAAAAGAGCTAGATTTTTTATTAATTTTCAGTGAGGGATAATAGTCAGTTGTAAGAGTATATTATAATTTATTTACCTTTTTAAAGTTGATAGATTAGTTTAGCAATTTTATAGGTATTTGTCCATTTCTCTCAGAGAAGGCAGTGGCACCCCCACTCTGGTATTCTTGCCTGGAAAATCCCATGGATGGAGGAGCCTGGTGGGCTGCAGTCCATGGGGTCGAGAAGAGTCGGACACGACTGAGCGACTTCACTTTCACTTTTCACTTTCATGCATTGGAGAAGGAAATGGCAACCCACTCCAGTGTTCTTGCCTGGAGAATCCCAGGGACAGGGGAGCCTGGTGGGCTGCCGTCTATGGGGTCGCACAGAGTTGGACGTGACTGAAGCGACTTAGCAGCAGCAGCAGCAGCAGTCCATTTCTCTTCAAATTTAACTACATTGTTTCTACAATATTCAAGCATTCCAGAACTGGGAAGATACTTACACTGTAGGGACCGACCAAACCAAACCCAAAAGGCATTGAAAGTCAAGGGATACATGCTACTCCCTTTTGTTCCTTAGGTAGCTGTCTCCTGTATCACAAAACGGTGCCTATAGGAACACCCTATTTAATGTTTCTTTGTATTAGCTTTTCCAAATTATTTGTTTATACTTCTTTTGTTTAGTACTGTTTCCTGGAAATGTGCTTTTAGATAGGAATAAAGGAAATGAACAAATGGTAAAACTAATATTTTTAATAAACTGTAATTTAAAATATTAAAAACACTAACAATTAAAGCATTTTATTGTTGATGTATGGCAAAACCAATACAATATTGTAAAGTACTTAGCCTCCAATTAAAATAAATTTAAATTAAAAAAAAAAAAAACAAAGCAGCTTCCTAACAATCAGGCCAGTAAAATTAAAAAAAAAAAACTTAAAAATGTGACATCTCATATAAATTGTGATTTCTTCAGGAGATAGAACTGTTAGGCTTGGCAATAGTAAACATATTAATCCTAAACTCCCAGTCCTTCCCTCTCTAGGTACCCTCCCATCCATTGGCAACCAAAAGTCTGCTCTCTATATATGTAAGTCTATTTTTGTTTCATGGATATGTTTATTTGTGTCATATTTTATACACTAGTAGTTTGGGATTAACAAATGTGAACTGTTATAGATAGGATGGATAAACAACAATATCCTACTGAGTCAGTTCACTGTGCAGCAGAAATTAAATACAATATTGTAAATCAACTATACATCAATTAAAAACCATATGTTGGGGAGAAGAAAGTATGAATAGAAGAATAGGAGCAGTATGATGTCAAAAGTCATTTAGTGTATGATAATGCGATTCACTGAACTGTCATGTAAGGAGAATGGTTCTTGGGGCCAAGGTAGGGGTGAGAGATGGAAGATGATAAAATCAACTTTGAAACAATTGCATTTGAATCAGTATGGCATGGCTTCCCCAATGGCTCAGTGGGTAAAGAATATGTCTGAAGTGCAGGAGACACAGAAGACTCCAGTTTGATCCCTGGGTCAGGCATCTCCTTTGGAGGAGGGCATGGCAACCTTCTCCAGTATTCTTGCGTGGAGAATCTCATTAACAGAGGAGCCTGGTGTGCTACAGTCCAAAGGAATGCAAAGAGGTGGACATAACTGAGCGACTAAGCACCCATTATGTGACAGTAACATAGAGACTTCCTGAAGGCTTGAAATTCAGGATCAAGAGCTGTAAGGTTTGAAAATTATCAGCAGGCAGGTATTAATTAAAAGTGGGGAAGTGCACTGGATCTCCTCAGGAATGTGAGAAGCGCTATGGTGGAATAGGATCAGGGGAAAATGCTGTGGAACTGAGGTTTCAAGGTATTGGGTGGAGAGAGAAAAAACATGCACGCACACATGAAGAGAAAAAAGAATCCACATAGAGGATATTTTATGTCTTCCCAGATACTGTGGCTAAATGCCAAATTTTCAAACAAATAATAGTATAAATGATTATATTTTAGGAGCAATACTTCCATTTATATTCCTCCTATGTTTTAAACAGAAAATTTTAAAAAATCAACTTTTTAATTTTGCTTCAATTCTTCCATCACTTTAAATTTCTCATCATGTGGATGATGTGCTAGAAACAGTATGCCTCCATCCCTCCATTCTTACACTTAAAGCTCTGCTTTATTGATAAAACATATGTAAGCTCATTTTAGTTGTCAGCAAAAATATATGATAAAAATTGTGTATTTTTCAAGGCATAAAACTCATTGGACAATTAGTGACTCAGATTGTTCTTATTTTAAAGATTTTCTTTTATATAAATCCCTAACCATCTTTTTGTTAGGGCAACATATAATGGTCCCGGTTCAGTAGTCAGGAGCCACAAAGGAAAATATTGATTTCAATGACTAAAATTAGCCCTTTATCTAACCTTTTACTTTTCCAAAAATGTGCTTTTGTAAAGATTTATCAATTTTTAAAAGTGTGTTTGTTCAAACATCTGTATTAAAATGTTCCCATTTATTTGTCCATGGTCACTGCAGATGGTGACTGTGGTCATGAAATTAAAAGATGCTTGCTCCTTGGAACAAAAGCTATGACAGCATATTAAAAAGCAGAGATATTACTTTGCCAACAAAGGTCCATATAGTCAAAGCTATGGTTTTTCCAGTAGTCATGTATGGATGTGAGAGTTGGACCATAAAGAAGGCCGAGCGTCAAAGTAACTGATGTTTTTGAGCTATGGTGTTGGAGAAGACTCTTGAGAGTCCCTTGGACTGCAGGGAGATCAAACCTGTCCTAAAGGAAATCAATCCTGAATATTCACTGGAAGGACTGATGTTGAAGCTGAAGCTCCAATACTTTGGCCATCTGATGTGAAGAACTGACTCATTTGAAAAGACCCTGATGCTGGGGAAGATTGAAGACAGGAGGAGAAGGGGACAATAGAGGATGAGATGGTTGGATGGCATCACCAGCTCAGTGGACATGAGTTGGAGCAAGCTCTGGGAGTTGATGAAGGAAAGGGAACCTGGCTGCTGCATTCACAAAGAGTCGGACACGACTGAGTGACTGAACAATAAGAGCAAGGAATTAAATTCTCAGATTTGATTCTAAACTAAACTTAATGAACATTTTTTGACTAGAGCATTCATGGAATAGTTAGTTTATTGTTGTTGTTTAGTTTGTAAGTCATGTCCAACTCTTTTGCAACCTCATGGATTATAGCCCACCAGTCTACTCTGTTTATGGGATTTTCCAGGCAAGAATACTGGAGTGGTTTGCCATTTCCTTCTCCAGGGGATCTTCCCGACCAAGGGACTGAATTCGAGTCTCCTGCATTGGCAGGTAGACGCTTTACCACTGAGCCGCTAGGGAAGCCTAAATGTGTATAATAATATTTTTGTGATGCAGATGATAAGCAATATATTAAACATAATTATTTAAAATAATTATAGTAGAAGCTGAGTCAGACGCCTATTATAAGTAAAGTAAATTAATAGTGTGTGGTGAGCTTATGTATTTTAAACTTTTAGATTACATTATGCTGTCTAACTTTATAGTCCGTCGGTTAGATCTACTATTCAAGTCTAATTTCCCTGGGAAAACTGCTCTTGGGTTTTGCTGTTTATAGCCATGGTTCATTGAATAAATATTGATTATTCATATTAGATGCATATAAGGGCATAAAGCAAACTGCCTGAAGATAATAGTTTGAAGAATAAAAATATGGCCTTGTTAAAGTTAATTCAAGCCAGTCCCACCATTCTGCCCTTTGCTGGGCAAAATGGAAGTAAAAGAACATAAGTGAACTCTCTTGTCAAGCTTTTGTAACTATGGTAATTTTAGAGGAAAAGAATTTCAGGAACATCTCGAGACTTCAAAAAAAAAGAAAAAGAAAAAAGAAAACTAAATATCTTACTCAGATTTCAGGGCTGTGGCCAACTGCCTGACTTCAGACTAAATCTTAAAACATGAATGGCACTAAAAGTTTCCCATAAACGTGAGGACCCAGCAGCAGCCACAGTTGTGGAAATTCAGTCTAAGCAGGGTAGTCCCATTCAGCTCTTTTCTTCTCTGCTGAACCATTTTTAAATATCACATGATGCTGCATCACTTTGATAGCAGCCTCCTCTGCTTTTTAAATCTTTCTTACCTGCCTTTTGTCCCTCCTTTGCAATTCCTACAAGTTGTTTTTCTAATCTAATCCCATAACTTGTTACTGTAAATAACAACCAATTCTTCTCCTGAAGCATTCCATCTCCATTCTTTTCAACCACCTTCAGTTCAGTTCAGTGGCTCAGTCGTGTCCGACTCTCTGCGACCCCATGAATCACAGCACGCCAGGCCTCCCTGTCCATCACCAACTCCTGGAGTTCACTCAGACTCACGTCCATCGAGTCAGTGATGCCATCCAGCCATCTCATCCTCTGTCGTTCCCTTCTCCTCCTGCCCCCAATCCCTCCCAGCATCAGAGTCTTTTCCAATGAGTCAACTCTTCTCATGAGGTGGCCAAAATACTGGAGTTTCAGCTTTAGCATCATTCCTTCCAAAGAAATCCCAGGGCTGATCTCCTTCAGAATGGACTGCTTGGATCTCCTTGCAGTCCAAGGGACTCTCAAGAGTCTTCTCCAACACCACAGTTGAAAAGCATCAATTCTTTGGCGCTCAGCCTTCTTCACAGTCCAACTCTCACATCCATACATGACCACAGGAAAATCCATAGCCTTGACTAGATGGACTTTTGTTGGCAAAGTAATGTCTCTGCTTTTGAATATGCTATCTAGGTTGGTCATAGGTGTCTAAATTTCCTTTATAAAAATCATATGAAGTTGATTCTTTATGTACTATTTATTATTTATAAATTTATTTTTCCCATGATCACCACCGTCAAGGAAATGACAACCCACCACATTACTCTTGCCTGAGAAATCCCACAGACAGAGGAGCCTGGTTGGCTCAGAGCAACACTGTAATGTAAACAGTGAAGAAACTTCTAGAAAAATACAAAATATAAACCTATTTATACTGGGACTGAAGCCCTTGGAGTGTAACAAATCTATGTAAGATCTGAAAAAGAACAGTGCAGATGAATAGATAAGTTTATTTTATCCATCCAGCAGTTTGCTCCAACACAACTCTGTACAATCTTTCTTAACACTTTGCCAAAAAATGGCATAAAGCTGTTCCAGTTTAAAAAATTAACGTTAAACAAAGGCAACTTTAAACAAACTCCTCTTCTGATAAAAAGAAGTTTCTCAATGCTTAGCAACTCAATGGATTTTAACATTAAAATTTAGATTAAAAATTTGTAATTGCACACAAATGCAAGGGTCATTGTGTAAGCTTTATTGCTGTGGAATGCTTTCCTAGGTCAACATTCATTTACTGTGACAGCTCTTCTTTAGCCTTATTTAAAAACAATCTTATTTTTAATTAAATTAAACAATGTCGTGTTGGTTTTTGCCATAGAACGATGTGAACCAGCCATTAAGTATACATATATTCCCTCCCTTTTGGGCTTCCCTCCCACCCATCCAGGTCATTACAGAGAAACGGGCTGAGTTCCCTGGGCTCTGGGTTGCCAGAGTAGCTATTATGCTACTTCTGTAGAGCTTATTCCATTACACTGCAAACCTTTGATTTCAACCATCATGACAATAGATCGCTTTGCTTCCATTTTTTTTTTTTTCCTTCTTCTGTTTTTGGCACTCATTCCAAGTCAGGATTTCCCATAACATATAGTCATGGACCAGGTCTCAAACACTGCCTTTTTAAGGTTGTATTCATCATTTACATCTCTGGTATTAACTACTACTCTGGATTGAATTATGCATTTATTTTCCATTTGAAAATGGTAAATGTGCACTATCAGCCCCTTGCCATTTTTAAACATTTTTAAAAAATGCTTTGAAAATAGTAAGAACAGTTAAAACACTATCACAAATTTCTTATTAGTTGAAACAAAACATTTGGAAAAAAATGATAAAACTTTGACAGATTGTTTTTATTATCCAGAGAACAGTGTTCTAGAACTCTCCTGATTTATTTTAAATGGGACATAATGATACTACCACTGTAACAGGAAGCCTATATGTATAAAGACATTGAAGAGAAGCTTCTCATTTGTGGATATCAAGTCATTTTTTTTTTCTTTTCCAGCATGATTATCCTCTATTAGGAGAGTATAAAGGGAAATACCACAAGGTTAAGAGAGTTCCTTAAGGCAGACAATTAATCTGTTCCCTAGTCACAGGGAAACTTTCCAAGAAACAGTCCAGCCTTGCTAATCAGTAGACGTGATTCCTTCGTGTAGGGTAGCTTGGTCTGAAAACACTACAGGGGGGAACTAAATAAATAAAACGTGAGCTCTGTGTGGCCAAGTGGCTTCTTTGTTAGCTGGAAGACAACCTGAGACAAAAGAGGCTCTATGTTCAGCAGGAAGCAAGGAGGCAAATTTGCTCGGCTGTCTTGAGAACACGTGTGCTTATGGTGACCTGCATTCAATTGACATATATTCCTTCCATCCAAATGCACTCCAGCTCAGATTACAACCACATACAGTTCTCCGGCTATGTGAACCCTTCTGTTTTAGATGTGTGACTCTCTGGAACAGTGAAGTAAGCAACTCTATTCAATATCAAACAGAATCCAAAGAAGCCTATAGTCTTAATAATTGTGTGCTCACTCCTGGGAGGAACAGACTCCAATGGGCAAGAATCCAGATGGACGGCATAGGAGAAGCCAGAGGTAGGCCTCTAAGGAAACAGCATTAGCTATGATGGAGGGGGAAGATGTTTTCTTGGAGGAAGAAAAAGAAAAGAGCTTAAAAAGAAGCAGTTTCAGACTCCCAAATGCTGAACCTGGAAAGAACTGTTGGCTTATTTACAAAATAACAGTGAAAGAGGCTACCCCATTGAGATCACAAAACTGGAGTGGACCATTTTAAAAATGCTGGGGAAAAAAAATGAACTAAATACAAACAAAAGGCAGATAGAAACCACCTTATCATACTCAGAAATCTTCTACTGAGTTAGAAAGGACCAGGAAAGAGAACAACTACTGTCATCAGAGAGAAAGAGCATTGAAAATGGTATCAAATAAGCTAACTTTTCATAAAATCTGGCAGTCGATTGCAGTAGAATACCATACCCAGTATTTACTCTTTGTTATTGATGCTACTGAGGCCTCCAGGTGGCCCAGTCGGAAAGAATCTGCTTGCCAATGCAGGAGATGCAAGAGACAAGGGTTGAATCCTTGGGTTGGAAAGACTCCTGGAGTTGGAAACGGCAACCCACTCCAGTATTCTTGCCTGGCAAATTCCTTTCTCTAAGCAAGAATACTAGAGTGGGTAGCCATTCCCTGCTCCAGGGGATCTTCCCAACCTAGAAATCAAACCCAGGTCACCTGGATTGTAGGCAAATTCTTTACCATCTGAGCCACAAAGGAAGCTAAGAAAAAAACATAAGTTGATTTAAAAAACCTTGAGTTGATTACTACACGATAATTAAATGGGAAGGAAGGATGACATTCCGGACTGAGCAAACAGCAGAAACCAAGGTCCAAAGATGGAAAATAACATGGTTTTTTTTGTTTGTTTGTTTTTGTGAGGCAAAAGTGATTTGATGTCGTAAGAGCATAAACACAGACGACATGTGTTTGGAGAAGTGACTGGCAGGTAAAGTTGCTGGAAAGTCTTAAGCAGGAGATATGTCTAATCTTTTGTTCCCCCAGAAAGCAGAGACTGAGGCAAAGATTTTGTGCTATGAATTTATTAGAAAATGCCATAGGACAGAAGAAATGGGAGAAAAGGGAAGTGATGCAGGAGAGAATCAAAACTGAACTGAGTTTTGAGTTACCAAGTGTAACTGATCACTCAGTCTCACAGAACTGTCTTTGAGAAACCACATGAGCAACTGTATCTAAAGAAAATCTGTTCAGGAAGAGAAGGGAAGAAGAATATACCTGCCAACGTCCATTTCCACTGGTCAAAAATTCACCCCACTGTTAAGATCTTCAATTTGTTTGATGTCCTAGAATCAAGTACGCAGTAGTATAACGAAGTACTTTTAAGTAGCAAGAATTTCTCTGACTCAGAAATCATGGCCTTCTTCTTATCACAAGTGGAAAGACTTCATTCTTTTTAATGGCTGAGTAGTATTCCACCATATATATAAACCACAACTTCTACATCCATCATTTGATAGGCTTTTGGGTTGCTTCCATATCTTGCCTATTGAAATAATGGTGCAATCTTTTAAAATTAGTGTGTTTTTTTTTTCTTTTGCTAAGTACCCAATTTTTTGAAGAACCTCCATAACATCTTCCATGGAGTTTCTTCCATTAGCTACACCAATTTACATTCCCACCAACAGTATGTGAGGGTACGCTCTTCTCTACATCCTCATCAATACTTATTGTTTCTGACCTTTTTGATGTTCTGACCTTTTTATGACACCTATCAGATGTCATTCTGATAGGTGTGAGATGATATTTCACTGGAATTTTTTTATTTTAAAAAATTGTTTGTTTATTTTTGCCTGTGCTGTGTCTTTGTTGGTTTGTGAGGGCTTTCTCTAGTTGTGGCCAGTGGGATTAACTCTTTGTTGCAGTGTCTGGACTTCTTATTGTGGTGGCTTCTTCTGTTGCAGAGCACGGCTCTAGGCAAGTGGGCTTCAGTAACTGCAGCACACAGGCTTGTGGGCTCTCGAGTGTGGGCTTGGTAGTCATGGCAAACGAGCTTAGTTGCTCCATGGCATGTGAAATCTTCCCTGACCAGGGATAGAACTCACATGCCCTGCATTGGTAGGCAGATTCTTATCCACTGCGCCACCAGAAAAATCTGCACTGTAATTTCGATTTGCATTTCCTTGATGGTTAGTGACGTGGAGCACTAATCAAAGTCATGTGCCTTTGAACATATGCCTTGTTTGGGGGAAAAAAAAAGTCTATTCATGTCCTCTGCCCACTCTTCAATGGAATTTTTAAAAAGAAACATGAATTGTTTACTTCTGCAATTGTTCATTTAATATTTCTAAACTGCTGTTGACCATGGGTAACTGAAACCATGGAAAGTGAAACCATAGATAAGGGGGGACTACTGTATCATCAGCTACAATCTCCATGCTGTATATTATATCCTCAGAAATTATTTATCTTATAATTCGAAGTTTGTACCTTTTGGCCACCTTCATCTACTTCCCCCACCCTCCACCTCTGGCAACCACCAATAAGTTCTATTTCTACAAATTTGTTTTTTTTTAACTTCTACATATACATGAGATTGGGCTTTCTAGTTGGCCCTAGTGGTAAAGAACCTGCCTGACAACACAAGAGACGTAAGGGATGTGGGTCCAATCTCTGGGTCAGAAAGATCCCCTGGAGAAGGAAATGGCAACCCACTCCAGTTTTCTTGCCTGGAAAATCCCATGGACAGAGGAGCCTGGCAGGCTACAGTCCATGGGGTTGCAAACAGTCATACATGACTGAAGCGGCTTAACACACACACATACATGAGATCATACAATATTTATCTTTCTCTGTTTGAGTTATTTTACTTAACAATAATGCACTCAAGCTCCATCTATGTTGTTGCAACAGCAGGGTTTCCTTCATTCTCTTAATTGAATAATATTCCATAATACACACACACACACACACATCCCACATCTTCTTTAGCCATTCATCCCTTGAGGGACACTTCTGTTGATTCCATATCTTGGCTATTGTGAGTAATGCTGCAACAGACATGGGTTGTTTGTTTTTCTCACATTGAGCTATATAAGTTCTTTGTATATTTTTGGATACGAAACCCTGATTAGAAACATCATTTGAAAATGTCCTCTCCCATTCAGTTAGGCAGCCTTTTTGTTTTGTTGATAGTTTTCTTTTCTGTGCAAAAGTTTTCCAGTGAGTTGTAGTCCTATTTATTTTTGTTTTTGTTTCTTTTACCTAAAGAGACATTCCCCTGAAAATATCACTAAGACCAATATCAGAGAACGTATTGCCTATGTTTTCTTCTAGGAGTTTTATGGTTTAAGTCTTACATTTGAGTCTTCAATCCATCTTGCATTTATTTTTGTGTATAGTGTGAGAAAATGGTCCAGTTTGATTCATTAACATGTAATTGATCGGTTTTCCTAATACCATTTATTGAAGAGGCTGTCTTTTCCCCATTGTATATTCTTGCCTCCTTTGTCTTAGACTAATTGACCACACAAGTGTGGGTTCATTTCTGGGCTCCCCAGTTTTAATAACAGTTAGGGTAAAGAGTATTACTCGTATTACCTACTTCCCCCCAAAACAATTAGGAAATGTTCTCAAGAGTCCCCTTGATAACTAGGTCTTTATTAAAAGTTAGTTTAAAGATTATTAAATGAAAGAAGTAGGCATTAAAATTGTTTAAAAGTGAAATACATAGATTCCTCAGAGTTAAAGGGAAAGTGTTTCTTAGCCTGTGCCATGAGTAAAACATAAACAGCTAAGTCAAGTTGTAACAACCAATTCAAACAAAATATTTCAGTGTCATGATTACATATTAGGGCACTGTAATTATTTCTCTTAAAATATGGTGTTTTCATTTCTGTCAAAATTTTGCTTTCTTCAGGAGCATTTTATTGATGGCTTTGTAAAGATCTTTTAAGAATGTTATTTATCAGTGGCCCACAGTCACATCCATGACACCAAGGGAACATACAGGAACTAGTTACTCTACCCCCAAATTACAGGTGACACTGGAAATAAAACAAGCCAGATAAATGCTTATTTTATATGAGATTACACATGCTTAAATTCATTGCAAATTTTGCTGAATAACTAAAAAACATAATAATAGCCAAGAACAGGTAGGTATTTAGAATTGATGTATGTTGCAAAGAGGCCTTGAAGAACGTCCAATTTCCTGAGAAATCTTCTAATTTAAAAAATGTTGTGGTATATGGAGTTACAAAGTTCAGGAATATGGTAAGCCGATATTTAGTCACATATATAAGTGCCACAAAATGTAGTCACACTTCTGGAACCTTCTCTCTGACTGCACTGCTGAGGTTTTTCTGGGGAATAAAAGTAAAAGGTCCTGGTATTTTCTTTTTAATTGCTCTACTTCCACAGTTCTAGGAATTTGGGAATCAATTTGGGACTAAGAATCATGCCAGGAAGATAAATTACATTCATATGTCAGATATTGCCTCACAATGCTATCTGGCTCAGCAGGCTACAGTGAGCCCCCACTCACCAGGCCAAGCTCCAGCCAAAAAAATAAATAAATATATAAATAAAAGAACCCCTACTGTTTCTCCATCAAGGGCAACTCTCTCACAGGGCAAACAAAAGCAACAGAGGGAGGCCAACCAGATCCATGCAGTTCTACGGGTTGCTATGCAACCTTCTGTGCAGGTTGGGCAGCAACAGATGGACATTTTGAATAGAATTAATGCCCCTCTGACCCATGGTTTAAATGGTGCCCAAACCTACTGCCTGATGAATTCTATTAACTATAGGCATACTTACACATATAACATATAACATTCTAAGTGACATGGTTATTACCCTCCTTACTAACATAAAGACATAAATCTATTGGCAAAATTTGAGACTGATAATATTCAATGAACTATTTCTATTTTTTCTCCTTTTCTTGATAAATGAATCACTGATGTCTCATAACCTTGGGCTACATATTTCCTTACAGCGTTGCTCTGATTTCATATGCAAACCTGGCAAGGCCTGCTCTGAGTCTCTGCTTCATTTCTGCACAGAGCCCTGTTTCTTCCTCAGCCATTGTCACCTGTGGGCTCTGGGCATTGTGTGAGAGACCTCCTTTTATTGTAACTTTAAGAAAGAACATAACACGGAATAAATATTTTATATACCTTTGTGAGGACAATGTTGTAACCATGTTCCTGATTGAACAATCAATCTAAAGTCTATACTCAAAGCTGAAAAAGTTCTTTGTCCACCTGCCTTCTGCCCAGGCTAAATTCAAGCCACTTTTCATCATGTGTGAGTAGATTTTAAAGGAATCAGCATGTCATCAAGGATTATCAGGCTAAGATCCCCTCTTTATGTCTCTTAAATTTTATTCACTATGCAACTTACATTGTAGGAATCTAAAAGGGCCATCAGTTTCAAAATTAATCTGGCAGTACAGCATATCATATTGACAGTAAACAGTTTTAAACTCTTAATGAAGCACATCTATGATTGTTGTTGTTGTGTTCAGACCCCCATGGGCTGTAGCCTGCCAGGCTTCTCTGTCCATGGGATTCTCCTGGCAGCGCTACTGGACTGGTTTGCCATGCCTTTCTCCAGGAAGTCTTCCCGACCTAGGAATTGAACCCTTGTCTCCAGCATTGACAGATGGATTCTTTACCACTGTTCCAGCTGATAAGATATCTTAATAAATTGGTATCAAAAAAAAGAGCATTAGCTAGAGAAAGGAGACTTAGGATTCTACACCTAGCTCTATATCTAAGAAGCCCTATAAACTGGAAAAAAAAAAGAAAAGAAAAGTTTATCTACCTAGAAGAGGGCTGGGCTAAAGAGTTCCTTTAAAATTTTCTTTACTGCTTCCATTTTCTGAACAACAACTACAGAAAAGATGCAGTTAAAAGTCAGATGAGTGGCAATTCCATTTCTAGCTAAGCATGGAGACAATCATTTTCAAAGCCTGATATCCACATGCAATTATAATTTTTTTTTTTTATTAAGGGGAAGAAACTGAAAAGCCATCAGACTCCAGATCTCAAATATTCTGGGCGTCTTATCCTCACAGGTGTTCATCTACAGGGAAAAAGAGGCACCTGCCCATGGATTACGTGACTTTTGCTAAGGTTTATATTTTGCACCGTAATCTCTTGCCAGAACCATCCTCTGTGGAGGGGAGCCTTAATAGCACGCTGCCTCCGGTTTCTGAAGTGGTGCTGCTTCTCTGTCAGGCCTCCTGCTGCCGCCCAGTGTGTCTTTGTTTTGGAAATATGAGCGTGGTTTTCCACTACTGCTGCTCAGGCTGTAGTCCCCTTGCTGAGAGTCATCACTTATCTACGCCTATACACACATGCTTACACAGGTCCCATAGAGAAATATTTGCTTGGTTTTCTTTACTCCCTCTTCCACCTCCCTTGAAGACCCTGGGCATGAGAAACGTGCCATCTTGAATTATGTTGTCATTTCTGGCAAGATTTAGTGTTAAGGACTTTTGGGGTTCTTCCCACTTCAACACCACCTTAAATGATCACTGGATGGCAATGCAGTTCAGTAACAAACTGGTCCCCATCTCAGGGGTTCCACATCCTTTCTAATGAAACAAGGGACTTGATTTAATCCTACAGTTACTCTGGTATTTATCATACTGTATTTCATTGAGCTTTCAAATTGTATATCTTTTAAAAAACTACGGCCCCGTATGTAATGTTTCATTACATAAGTAGTGTTTTTACTTTTCTTATATTTTTATTATAAACTTTTCACATTCTATATTAAATTTTAAAAAATAAAAAGTTATATTTTACATCTACATATTTCCAAAAATAGTCTTATTTTATTTCAGAGAGATTAATACACATTCAATAGATGTAGATATGGAAAACCAGGATCATTAGGAACAAATGAGTACAAATAGATTAAGTATATTTGAAAGCTGTGCTCCATATGTTTTCATTTAAATTCACAGTGAGAAGGACCCCCCAACTCAGTCTTCTGCTTTGTAGAAGTTGAAATTCCGGGAATGATGCCCAGAAATAAATAACAAATAGGGGAAATGAAAAAGCAATTTTATGCATTGTTCATGTAACAATGCTGAGAATATGTCTTTAATGACCATAGACTCCAAATCTTGAAATGACTTACCTTTTTGGAGGTGAAATTTCCTCCTAATTTAAATTTTCTTTTAATTAAAAAAAATGGAATAATTGCTCCTTTATAACCTCTTAGAGATATAAGGGACTTTAAGATCCTTCTAGGTCAATTATTTCCTTTTTACAAATGAGAAAACTGAATCTGGAGCATGTAGACTTAGATTTAGAGCAAGTCTGTAGTTAGTATTTTTAGCTTAGGCTTTGTACTCAAATATTGTCCTAAAGTCTCTCCAAAGCTCATTTCCTTTTTTTTTGTTGTTGTTCATTTTGGGAAAATTTCATTTAAGAAACATACATAACATCTAACTTTGTTCCAAAAACAAGTCTTAAGCTTAAATCTGTTATGTTAAATTTTTGTAAATTTCCCTTAGCTATTATTTTAAAATATATAAATTTGTGAATAAAATATCAGTTAGGGAAAAGAATTCATAAGAAAATCATCAGTGAAGAATTAAATTTCCCTTTAGACTAACATTTCAATTGTATTGAATCTTAAACATTTAAAAACTAATTTGAAATGTTTATCAACTCCACTGAACTGCTAAAATTTCCTATCTCCTATAATTTGAATATTCTTTTTATTTTTAGAGACTTCTACTTGCTACAGCCTCTGGGTAAACAGTGAATTTTCAACTTGGTTCTTGGGTCAAGAGATTTGCCAGCAAATGAGAGATGAATCAACATACATAAATCTTCATGGCTGATAATGGAATCTTGTTGGTAATTTGGTGGTATCATGACTTGTTTGTAAGACCAGCCAGCCATTCTGATGCAAGAAGAAAAAGAAATTAAGTTTAAATGCCAACAGTAGTACTCTCTAGACTTCCTTTAGGGCATCTATAGTCTCTAGGACACAGTTTAAATACTCAGATACTCTCTCAATATTGACCATACCATTGGCCAACCCAGTTGTTACATGATGTAATTTAGTTTCTCATTCTGGACACTTACTATTCCTTAAGAACTTTCTTTACCTTATACTTTATCTGCAAGAAGTGTTTCAACATGTATGTTGATTGAAACAGGGGAGTATTCTATATGATGGAGATTATTATTTTTTAAACAAATACAAGATGAGGAAATATGGCTTCCAAATAAACCTAGTTTCCTAATAAAATTTATATCTATGGAACAAGAATGCTTATTCAAAATAATGTAAATTAAAATATCAGGACCTTAAAGTATTTTAATTTAAAACAATTCTTTTTCCTAAAGACTTTTGGTTGCTGTTGTTATGCAAATTTTTTTTTTCTTTGGAGTATAGTTGACTAACTGAAGAGGAAAATGGCAACCCACTCCAGTATTCTTGCCTGGGAAATCCCATGGACAGAGGAGCCAGGCAGACTATAGCTCTTGGGGTCCCAAAATACATGACTTGGCAACTAAACAAACATAGTTGATTTACAATGTTGTATTAGCACAGTGATTTCAGTTGTAAACACATAAATGTGTGTGTATATGTGTATATATATACACACACACACATATACAAGTATATTCTTTTTTTGGATTCTTTTCCCTTATAGGCTATTACAAAGTGAAAGTGAAAGTGTTAGTTATTCAGTTGGTCTGACTCTTTGAGACCCCATGGACTGTAGCCTGCCAGCTTCTTCTCTACATGGGATTTTCCAGGCAAGAATACTGGAGTGCATTGCCATTTCCTTCTCCAGGGAATCTTCCACTCCCAGAGATCAAACCCAGGTCTCCCACATTGCAGGCAGACTCTTTAACATCTGACCCACTTGAGAAACCTCTGATGGGTTGCCATGCCTTCCTCCATGGGAACTACAGGTTATTACAAGATACTAAGCATTGTTCCCTGTGCTATACAGTACGTCCTTATTGCTTATCTATTTTATATATAGTAGTACGTATCTGTTAATCCCAATCTCTTACCTAAAAACTTTTAAATACTAGGTATCCATTGTAGTTGTTTCATCTCCAATCTTGTCTGGGGAGGCAAATTAGACTTAGTGGAAATTTTAGATTTTTCTGTAACCTGTTGGTTCCATCTGGCTTAAACTCAGGTCCATTTTACTGTTGGAACATATCTGAGCTAGTGAAGAGTGGTGGCTTCTGCTTCTTCAGTGGTCATTGCTATGCCTGTGTCACATACCAGTTTATGAATTTTGTTGACAACCAAGCTCCCAATTGTATTCAAATCCTTCCTGTTCTTTAATCAGCAGAGAAAGACAATTAAACTCAGAAAAGATCTGATAACTATCTATTGATTTAAAAGGAGGAAGGAGCTATAATCAAAAAGTTCTGCTTTGTATTTTAAATGTTTTATATGCCCGTGCCTGTAATTTATGCAATTAAGTTTTCTTAATTTAAGCAAATATTAGTACTCTTCTCACTTAGCATGTGTCAGTTGAACCCACTGACCAGCTACAGTTATTCATTTCCATTTTCTATTTCGGAAGACTCTTTCTTGCTAGTTCCTAAAAAACATTTGCCCTCCTTAAAACTTATGTTTCGGGGTATTTTCTATCCAGCTCTTGCAGAACAGTAGTTTTAGGACTTGCTTTTCAATGTAAAAGGGGGATTTCCAGAGTCAGTTAAGTTTGGGAAACACTGCATACTATGCTTTAACTCTTGAAGATGTGATATTAGCATATTAAAGACTTTGAGGAGTCCTACAGTGACAGTATCAATTTAAACATAATTTAATCCTCAACACTTTTTATACAATTTTGTTGTTCAGTTACTAAGTAGTGTCTGACTCTTCGAGACCCCATGAACTGTAGCAAACCAGGCTTCCCTGGTTTCACTATTTCCCAGAATTTGCTCAAATTCATGTCCATTGAATCAATGATGCTCTCCAGCCATGTCATCCTCTGCCTTCTCCTTCTGCCCTCAATCTTTCCCAGCATCAGGGTCTTTTCCAAAGAGTTGGCTCTTCGCGTCAGGTAGCCAAAGTATTGGACATTCTGTTCATCATCAGTCCTTCCAGTGAATATTCAGGGTTGATTTCCTTTACGAGTGACTGGTAACACTTACCAAATACCAGTACCTAGCACTCCCAATCGGAGAAGGCAATGGCATCCCACTCCAGTACTCTTGCCTGGAAAAATCCCATGGATGGAGGAGCCTGGTAGGCTGCAGACCATGGGATCAAGAAGAGTCAGACACGACTGAGAGACTTCACTTTCACTTTTCACTTTCACTCATTGGAGAAGGAAATGGCAACCGACTCCAGTGTTCTTGCCTGGAGAATCCCAGGGATGGAGGAGCCTGGTGGGCTGCTGTCTATGGAGTCGCACAAAGTCGGACACGACTGAAGTGACTTAGCAGCAGCAGCAGCAGCACTCCCAATACAGTTTGGGAAGGTGGCATGATGCTGTGTAGTGTTTGAGCTTTGGAGGCATATAGACCTTAATGTAACCCAGTGATTCTCAAAGTGTGGGGCCTGAGCCAATAATATCTAAGAACTTACTGCTGCTGCTGCTAAGTCGCTTCAGTCGTGTCCGACTCTGTGCGACCCCATAGACGGCAGCCCACCAGGCTCCCCCGTCTCTGGGATCCTCGAGGCAAGAACACTGGAGTTGGTTGCCATTTCCTTCTCCAATGCATGAAAGTGAAAAGTGAAAGTGAAGTCGCTCAGTCGCTCAGTCGTGTCCAACTCCTAGCGACCCCATGGACTTCAGCCTACCAGGCTCCTCCATCCATGGGATTTTCCAGGCAAGAGTACTGGAGTGGCTTACCATTGCCTTCTCTGATTGAGAACTTACTAGAAAGTGCAAACTTTCAAGGCCCACCCCACATACACTGGATCAGAAACTGTAGGTGTAGCCCTGTCTATCTGTGTTTAAGTAATCCTCTGATGCATGCTCCTTAGCACTGCTGGTCTAACTCCAAGTACTTTATTCATCAGATTTTTCAGATCAGGCAAAATGAGTAGGAGAAAAGTAACCAAAAAAGCAGATACCAGGATGGGCTTAATACTATCAGTGCCTCTGTCAACCACTGACTTTGCCATTTACACACTGTGAAAGGTGGATAATGCTACCTACCTTGAATGACTTGTGAGCATGCAAACAGTTGGCATATATTAGGTGTTCAGTAAATGGTCTGACTTCTCACTGCAGTGACAAAAGACAGATGCAGATGAGATATAAGAGGACTAGCAGTTAAGATGTCATCAACTTTTATGACTAACTCAAATTGTCTATGTCATAAAGTCAAACACAGGCTAGTACTTCCTAGTTTTTTGTTTTAATTAGTAAAACTCTGCCAGTGTTTAGTGACCTTCGTAGTGCCATAACAGTTTGGTTAATTTAAAAGTTTTTTTTCTTCTTGCTACACATTATTTTTTTCACATTATTAGAGTTAGTTTCTACATTAATAGAAACATTCTACATTGTCATTTCACAATTCAGGCAACATGAGTTTTGACTCAGGCAATTTTGTTTATGATGTCAAAGAAGCCACATTGATAGAATTCTATTTTAGTCAAATTATTCTATTCTCATTAAATTGTACAAATATATATTTCCCTAAGTGATATAATCAAGTGTACTTTTCTTATATGCATTGATTTGATCAGTACATTGACATCTTTGGCCTGAAAAGTGTCCTTTGGGAATATCTGATGACTATTTATTGAAATGTCTTCAATAGATGGTGAAAATACCAGATTCAGCAAATTTTTCCCCTCTACTTTAGGTTAACAAAGACAAAGAACATGTCATCATTTGGGGTTTAATTATCTTTATCCATAGCAAAGAAGATGATAGTAGTTTCGATTGTCTTAGTAACTTTGTTAGATAAGTAAATATATAATAGTTATAAAACATATGTTAATCTTATTTTCATTTGTGACAGTCTTTAATTGGCAGAGGACAAGGTTATTCCAACTCTGAGAATGCAATGAGCTTTGTGCTGTTAATGTTGGATGAAGTTATGTTCAGTTTCTCAGTCGTGTCCACCTCTTTGTGACCCCATGGACAGTAGCTTACCAGGCTCCACTGTCCATGGAATTTTCCAGGCAAGAATACTGGAGTAAGTTGCCATTTCCTACTCCAATGATAATGTTATCCTTTTCTAACATCACCTAGGGACTCACATCTGGAAATAAGTAAGTTACTCACAGCAAACCCTCATCTCCTCTGTCAAACTTATTATTTCCATTAGCGCACCTTTTTCCACCACCGTTCATCCCATGTCTCAAAGCTTCCTTTGTGGAGAATGTTGTTTTAACAGAGGAAAGGAGACACCCAAGTAGTGGAGGTTTGTTATATTACCCTTCTTTGTGGTATTTTATTTTAAAAATAGGTCTATTAGAAAGGAATAATAGCCAAATAAAGTAATACACCAGTAAGAGGAGAAATATAAGATGCTGGGGGCCAGCTTTGTATCTCAGATCACTTCAGTAGACAAGCAGCTAACCCGAAAGGGTGGTGATGCATACTCTCTTGTTCTCCTCACTGTAGTTCATCCACTGGCATATCCAGGAGTGTTCTTATATTCTTAGGCACACTTTTGTTTTTGCTTGGTCTGTTTATTAAACATAAACCCCTCATATTTATGTATCTTCCTATAGGATCAACTACAGAATGCTGTGTAGAGTGGACACATGCTCAATACCTGTTCAATAAATGTATGGAACATCAAATTGAATAAGCATTGACTGCCCTCAACTGCCCTTGCTCCCCAGGCAGCAGATTGGGACCAATTAGCTACAGCTTTTCAATGCAATTGTGTGATAGATACAACTAATATCGGGGGTATTCAGTTGATGATATTTACTCATTTACACATCCATTCATTTAATTAATATTTACTTTGTTCTTACCACATGTAAGGTGCTGGAAATAAAAGGACAAATTAGATTGAATCCCTGGTCATAAGGAATATACTCTACATAGAATGATGCCTGATATGTCTGGCCAAGTGTTAATTTCCAAGTCATTAGAGAATATTTGATATTTGAATATATAGAACCAATATGTTGAGCTTTTCTTCTAATAAGGAAATAAATGGCATTGTAAGTACTGAATAGGTGCTACACAACTACTTTGATTCCTAAAATTCCTCTAAATTAAAACATTTTAATTAATTCATTCATTGGGCAAAAATCTTGCTCAATGATCCAAATGTCCAGCAACTTATGTTCTGGACAATATTCTAAATATTGATTATACATACATAGAAAGGAAAAAGAGAACAATAGAAATAAAGAAAAATGAAAAGTACTTGAAATGGTTAAGCTCAGGAGATACAGAATTAACCCACATGCAATCAAATAATTGAATACCACAAAAATGCCTTTCTGTGAGATGGATATAATGCTTTATTTCTCTTACTTAAGATAAATAAGAAAGGAAAATATTATAATTAAAATTTAAGGTTTTTATTTTTTACCCCACATACATATATATATAGGGCATTCTACACTATTGTGAACACACTGTAGGATAACGTAAAAACTATTTCAGAATACATCTATGAGTTCACCAAGGGTAGACCAAAATTCTCATTAAAAATCCCTTGTCTACGTCTATTCAAACAGAAATCTCAACTTTTCTTTGACTGAAACAAACAATAATTTTAGTGAATTCAGTGAAATTACCAACTAAGCTGCTGGTTGGATTTATTCATTTATTTGAATGATTAACTAAGTGTAAGCATTTCCACTATTTATATTTATTATTTAAAGACTAAAACTGCACATGTTCTCATGTTTCATTTATTAACAGAATTAAATTAA
This sequence comes from Bos grunniens, assembly GCF_055505025.1. Classification (NCBI taxonomy): domain Eukaryota; kingdom Metazoa; phylum Chordata; class Mammalia; order Artiodactyla; family Bovidae; genus Bos; species Bos grunniens. The sequence goes on from NC_141176.1 coordinate 53,639,743, forward strand.
AATGACATTAGTATAATATATGCAAAATAAATATTATTTTAAACCTTATTTTTATTTTTCATGTTGGTTTTTTTTTTCCCCCTCATCAAAGAGGGCACAGACATTGTCAGTGTGCAATAGCTAATTTTTGACTTTTGGAATTCTGAGGATTGTTCGCTATGTTATCATTTCATTTATATTATAATTTTCTTTTCATTGTGTTTATAAAATAAAGTGAATTACTTGTCTTATTAGTATGTCTAACACTATATAATATCCTGATTTGCATCTCATCTATGTTGAACCATCATATATAATAACCACCAAGATTGACTTTTTTTTCCTTAGCAGGGTTGAACCCCCCTTTAATTTGTCAAATCTGTTATTTGAACAATTTGAATTACCAGCTTTTATCTCAATTTCTTGACTGCTGTTTAAGAGGATTAGAGGCCTTGCTCAGCTTCACCAGGGTAGCTAACGGTAAGAGGCACCATTGCAGCTCAGCTCCAAAAATCAATGAACTGAGTCTGATTGACTGAGTCTCAATTACTCTGTGGAAAAAGCATAATGCTGATCTTCTCTACTTACACAAACCAAGTCAGACAGAAACCAGCAGTAACCTCTTCCTTTTAAATTCAAATATTAGGGAGGGAATAGGAAGAGAGAGAAACAACAAAATATAAAGAAATGAGAAGAGATGAATTTTGTGTCCAAAGATGATTTTAGCATTTTGCTAAGAATTCAATTTTACTGATAAGAGCTTTTTAATTTTGAAAAGCACTCAAAATTCCCAATAATTATCATCTCCTTTTTCTCTTCTAGCTTTAGTAAGCAAATTTACAAATACAGACAACCAAGTAAACTTTTCACTTGAAATATATATTTTTTTCATTCTAGGGACGTTATAAAGAAAAACTGAGTATATGATTTTTCTCATTTTTCCTCCTATAGAAGCTTCTGTGAAGCAAACACACTTATTCTGATGCAACAAGATATTTTTTCCTCTGTTTACATTGTAATGGCACAAAAATATTAATGATCCTTCTTGTCATATAGGTTAGAGTTAAGGGACAAAAATGATTTAATTTCATTTTGAAGGTGTTTTTACAGAAAAGAGGCAGTCATCTATTTCATTTAAAGGGATTTTTTCCCCCTAAGAAAGCTTATTATTTAAAGAAACAGGTCTAAGAGACTAGATCAGATGTTAAAATAATTCTATCAGAAGTTATACAAGTTAAGATACTACAATCACTCAAGAAACCAAGGAGCCTGTTGGCAAAAGTAATTCCTTTAACTCTCAACAACTGGGCAACATTTTCTGGGAAGAAGAGAGTCCCCAGAGAACAACAGCATTTTATATGATAGAATCAGAGTGTTTTAGAGATTTTCAACCATGTTTTGCAACCATCTAATTCTAAGGATCAGAAACACACAAAGTTAAGGGACTTGACCCAGGTCACAAAGCAATTGAAATTCTAAAAACTAAGGATGAAAATCTTGGCATAGAGGATTTTTAAAGGCTTTGAAAGAGTATAAAATTTAAACCTGAGACATTTTCATCTGATTTGGAATGTGTTTTGGATCATCAGGTCAACAATTTTAATTTGGAGGTTGTAATTCATTTTAATCCATGACTTAAAATATAAGCACATTTTTGTCAAACATCCTAAAGTTTTGAGCAGAAGGCGGTTAAGACAGAAAAATGAATAAAATATCACTAAGGCATAATTTCTAGTGATGGTTGTTTGTTTTATCTGTCTGGAACCTTCCTTTTGATGAATGGGATATTTTCATGTCCTGTGTGAGTAGATGCCCCTCAAGCTGTTCTCTCACCAAAAAGCAAGGATGAATGAACCTGAAGAGGATGGTCGTTAGAATAAAACAGGAAATAACATTATCCTGAATTATAGTCTGTAAAAGTGAAATTTTCTAAAACTTTAATTATTTGCCTTTTCTCACTGTGAAGGCACTTTGCAGTAGAATAACTCAGTAACAAGTGAAATTTGGAATAAGTCAACATTCTCATTAAAACAAAGTCATCTGATATTACTGAGAACCATATAACAGTTATTGAAACCTGAAGCTTCAGAGAAGGAAATCTTTATTGTAATAAAGGAATCAGCAACATTGTTTATAAGCCTCATTTCCGTGGCAAAAGATTAGTTCATTCAATAAGAATCTTGTAACATGGTGCCAGCACGGGTGCAATAAACTTTATGGAATGGCTCATAAGATTAGACTAATTAAAGATAATCTAATTTGGACAATTTTATCTTCTGGAAAAGAAATGTGATGTCATCCTCTGGGAAGAGACAATGTTAGTCTCTGGGGATGTGCCAAAACACACACACACACACACACAAAATCTCACAAGATATGTGCAATAATAAGAATTAGGGTTGATCCAAAGACAGTCTTAGATCTACCCATTGCCTCTCAAAAGATCCACCATATAGACTGTTAAGCCCCATAATTATCTCCCCTATATGTGACAAGCCTGAGCTAATCAGTCTCTGAGGGAGTTTTCCAGCAGATTCTGAGGAGATTCTGTGTGCTTCACGGTGCTCATCAAGCTATTTTGTACTCAGAACCGCAAAGAGCTGACCAAAGTTCATTATCCTCATCTAGACCAGAATTAATTCCAATTAAGAAAAATAGACATTTAAAAAATGTCGGGTACTTATGATTTAGAACAAAGAGTCTTCGCTATTTTTATAACAGCAGCATAGGTTCTAGCTGCCTATAATCCCATATTAAAAGATTAGAAAAAACATCTGAAGAAATCAGAGAGTGTCTAATTGAGGTTCTTGCCTTTAATCCTGCAAGCCAACTCCCTCTTGGATATCAAGATCTGTCAGTGGTGAGCCAGGGGAATTCTGTAAGGAAAAAGCAACCACGAGGAATATAATGTATTCTTTCCTACTTAAGAACTAAAAAGGGGGAAAACACAGTTGGTGATATCAAAACATAAGTCAATACAAAATTAGGGGAAACACCCCAAATGGATTTGTAAATAGAAGCTAGTAAAACTGAAGAAAGAAGCTTGACATTGCTCTTTTATAATGTTTAAAACCATTGTGCAGTAGAGGGTAGACAAATAAATGAAAAGAATTCTCAGGAAAGAGTAAATAATAAAGAATAACAACAAAAACTGAATCCAGACTCTCACTAGCAAGCAATTCATAAACTTTTTATTTAATAAATATATTTTACTTGAGTATAGATTGTTAGACTCTTCATTACCTGATTGTCTGTATGTAATGTTATTCATTCATCTTGCCAGAGAATTATATGTTAATAAGAACTTTCTTATCAACTCCAAGGAATGGTACTGTGAAACAAAGTTTTCCTGTATAGCTATTATAGAATTGTGCACAATACCTTTTAGAAGCTTCACTTATTGACAATTAATATTTTATGCTTATTTACTAAAGGGAAGACAGGTTACAATTCACAAGCAATAAGTTAAATGAGTATAAGAAGGAATATAGGTGTTTAAGAAATACAGACTCTTTTACAACATAATAAAGGAGAAAACAGTAATCAAGAAGAAAAAGGGGAAGAAAATAGTGTATTACAATCAAAATATACTTTAAAATAATATCATGTTTTAATCACAAAGTAAGATCTTTGCTTCCCTCACTAATTGCTTAAAAACTGATATAAAATGTAAATTATGCAAAGACTATACCTAATAAAATATATATATTTATATGTGCCTGGTAAACATATTTCTCTTCAGCCTATTATGCATTAATACTTTAAAAGGGTTAATTTGCTGCATATTAAGAAAGTTTTCTTTGCATCATAAACAAACTCACATATAATATTTTAATAGGTGATTTAATATTTTATTAACAATCTTTTAGTAAAAGATGCCTCTTTTGTAACAAACTAGATTTTTGTGGGGCAACAAGCATCATTAGGAGTCATTCTATAATATACGGAAATTTGGAACTGAGCATAAATATGAGAAAATTACATGACATACTTTTTTCTTTTCAACTGCAAATGGAAAACAGTTTATAGAATAATATATTTTCATCTGTACATATTCTTTCACAAGAGATCCCATACTTCATCAGAAAATACCACACTGAATATTCATACATTAGTAACATTTGAGCAATGTTTACACAGGTTGGTGTGAATGATCAAAATAACAGATTTAAAAACATGGAATTGTTTAAAAAGTGATTTTCATAAATATTATAGTTAGTTACCATCTTGGCTATGATACCTGATTTTTGAAATCCAAATTTTGATCAAATATTTAAAGATATGATTTATTCTATTAAGTACCAGAGATTATGAAATTACCACAAATTAATGACAACAGATATTCTATTAGACTCATATAGAGTCAATGTGAAAGAGATGAAATTCACAGATACTGACTGAATTAATTTTAATAGTTATTAAAATGGGCAGAGGGCAAAAATAAGAAGGGAGAGGTATCAAGCTAAAATCTAAATTCTCTAAATTCCCCATTAAATTTGAAGTTGTCGTTTTATGACTTTATGGAGTTGGCCACTGCTTGAGGGAGCCAGTATATCTGAAACCCACTTAATCACAAAATGTCAAATGGGAGATGAAATTCACCCAGTTACTTGATTTATACTTAAAATAACATGCTGTTTCAGGAATGTAATTCTAGCCTGCCTTCTTAGTTTGATCTAAGAGACTTCAAACCTTGAGAACTGCTAGCATAGTGAAAGTAACCTCCTTGGTTCAGATGAACATGGAAATAGTAAACCTTTATCCTATTATCCCCCAAAAGGTTAACACTAAGAAACTACTTGGGTGTTCAAAAGAAATACTGTCTATTACCATTTGCTAGGTTATTTTTTGGGGCTTTCCTGATAGCTCAGCTGGTAAAGAATCCACCTGTAGTGCATGAGACCCTGGTTCGATTCCTGGGTCAGAAAGTTCCCTTGGAGAAGGGATAGGCTACCCACTCCAGTGTTCTTTGGCTTCCCAGGCAGCTCAGATGATAAAGAATCACCTGCAATGAAGGAGATCTAGGTTCGATCCCAGGGTTGGGAGGAACCCCTGAAGGAGGGCATGGCAACCCACTCCAGTATTCTTGGGCTTCCCTGGTGACTCAGCTGGTAAAGAATCTGCCTGCAATGTGGGAGACCTGGGTTTTATCCCTGGGTTGGGAAGATCCCCTGGAGAAGGGAATGGCAACCCCCTCCAGTATTCTGGCCCGGAGAATTCCATGGACTGTATAGTCCATGGGGTTGCAAAGCCTCGGATACAACTGAGTGACTTTCACTTTCACTTTCAAGTGAATTGTTAGAATAAAGTGTGGTGCTATGTCAAAGAGAGACCTAATTGAACTAGAAAAGCCCACTACTGCAAATAACTCTCTGAAAAATACAATTGCCACATCCAGTGATTTTTGTATGCTTCAAAGTTTCAGTCTTTGCACTTGAAAATTGTGCAGTCTGGTTGGTGAGACAAGACAGAGAAGTGTTTGTGAAGTCAAAATTTTACATACAATAACTCAATAAATAAAAGCATGTGTATAACTTTTAAAAATTTGTGTGAATGCTCCCATTTTGCTATTTTTTTCAGTAAAGTTGTTACAATCCTGGGTAGATAATTGACCTTTCAAAATGATAGGATGTAAGGAAAGGACATGTAACAATAGCATTGTTATTGTTATAGTAAATAGTTATTTTGGCTATAGACAGCTTTTTATATAAACAGTTCATACTTGTTCCTAACAAATTTAATTTGTTGTTATTGCTGATCTTGAAGTTGTTATTTGCCCCTTTTTATAAAAAAGCAAATGACTTTCAAATTGAAATTAATATTCCCTTTCACTTATTTACTCTGACCTTAAAAAAAGGAAGTCTTTCTGGTTGGCTTGTATTTTCTTTGTGTTTTGTTATCTTACCTGTACATTTCATATCCTACATTACATATACAACAGGAAAGCATACACATTCAATTTTGTTCTTTCCATTTTTGACCACTGTTAACACATATTATGGCCATTTTTAATTCTAATTCTGTTTGCCAAGATATTGGCTCTTTCTTTTACTTGATGTCATAGGCAGACTTAACAAGCATACCTGATAGTCCATCATCCTGGTCATTGAAAAAATGTTAAATAGCACTGAACTGGAAACTGACCCTTGCACAACACTTCTTGTTATATTTCCCCCTTAACTCATCCCCCAAATGATACTTATAATCTGCATCTTTAGATGTGTTCCAGGTAAGGTTGGCTAGTGGTCCTTTGGTAGGTAATATATTTCTAATAGTTAAGAAATATTCTAATTGGAAATTTTTGTAGATATCAGTAGAACTCTTAGGGAACTGAATGTTCCTCTTAAAAGAGAGGGTTATGCATATGTATCAGTAGGCTAAAATTGGCCCTTATAAGTATAATATGAAGTCATGAAGCAAGGAAAACAGTTGCTGCACTGAAATGTCCATTACTTGCTTCAACTTAGACTAAGGTATCCATGTGACCCATGGGAAATTAGAAGGAAAAATAGCATTTTATAAATCATTAAGTTTTCACTGTAGCTGTCCTATTGGTAAGTTAGGTCTAAATAACTGTCTTTACTTCTATTTGTGATTGGAAGATCATAGTTAGTGAATCCTACATTGTTTCTTTCATCATGTTTACCTTTAATATCACCCCATCCAAATGTACACAGTATAAAATATGGACACACACACATACGCTATTATGAATAATAAAGCAATATAGAGGTATTTCTGATTGTGTTGGTTCTTATACTTTTCTCTAAAAATACTTTTTAGTTTTTACCTTGATGAAGCAAGCATTACTAGAATTCCATAATATTCTCATATTAATGCTGCTTCCCAGACAGGCCATGGAAAGAAGATGACAGAGCAAAATGGAAGTTTCTTAATACTGTACTAGGAAGGTCAAGTTTAAGATAGTTTGATACTGTTGCTGAAAAAAGACCAACAACTAATAAAGATTTATTAAATCCCTAATATGTATTTAAAAGAAAGCTAGATGATTCTGAATATGATAAAATAAGATAGCTCTCCTCAAAGAGCTCATCAAGGACTGATCACTTAGTTATGACAATAAGACCAGAATGGATCATGTTGACAAAACAACGTAAGACTGATCAACTGTACTGAGCAGAATATATATTATAGGATTTTAAAGATGATTAGATAGTCTGGTTTGATAGTAAAATGAATCTTTTATGTAAGAGGCATCACTTGAAAAAGGATTTGAAGGATAACTAATAAGTAGATACGTAGAGTTAGGGTCTACCTATCTGGTCCCATAACTTCATGGCAAATAGAGGGGAAAATATGGAAACAGTGACAGACTTTATTTTCTTGGTCTCCAAAATCATGGCAAATGGTGACTGCAACCATGAAATTAAAAGATGATTGCTCCTTGGAAGAAAACCTATCTACAAACCTAGATAGCATATTAAAAAGCAGAGACATTACTTTGCCAACAAAGGTGCATATGGTCAAAGCTACAGTTTTTCCAGTAGTCATGTATGGATGTGAGAGTTGGACCATAAAGAAGGTTGAGCTTCAAAGAATTGATGCTTTTGAACTGTGGTGTTGGAGAAGTCTCTTGAGAGTCCCTTGGACTGCCACGAGATCAAACCAGTCAATCCTAAAGGAAATCAATCTTTAATATTCACTGGAAGGACTGATGCTGAACCTGAAGCTACAATACTTTAGCCACCTGAAGCAAAGAGATGACTCATTAGAAAAGACCCCGATGCTGGGAAAGATTGAAGGCAGGAAGACAAGGGGACAACAGAAGACGAGATGGTTGGATGGCATCACCGACTCAATGGATATGACTTTGAGCAAGCTCCAGGTGATGGTGAAGAACAAGGAAGCCTGGTGTGCTGCAGTCCATGGGGTCAGAAAGAGTCAGACATGACTGAAGCAACTTAGCAGAGCAGCAGCCGCAGCAGATAGGTAGGCAGCAAGGTTGAGATGATTCCAGGTGGTAGAAAATAGGGTTTAAAATCAGCAAGAGGGACTTCTCTGGTGGTATAGTGGATAAGAGTCTGCCTGCCAATGCAGGGGACAAGGGTTTGATCCCTGATGGGGGAAGATTCCACATGCTACTGAGCAACTAAGCCCATGCACTACAAGTACTGAAGCCCACGCACCCTATACCCATGTTCCACAGCAAGAGGCAGCATCACAATGAGTAGCCCATGCACTGCAACTAGAGTGTAGCCCAGCTAGCCACAACTAGAGAAAGCCCGTGCACAGCAACAAAGACCCAGGTATATATTTTGCAACCAAAAATATATATATATAAATACAATAAAAAATATTTTTAATAAAAGCAGGGAGTTGGTAATGAGACAATGACACATTTTCTATGGGTTTACATTTCTTACAAATATTGGTGAATCTGTGTTACGTTACAGAAGTCTGATAGTGAAGGACAGGGAAGCCTGGCGTGCTGCAGTCCATGGGATCACAAAGAGTCTGATACCACTTAGCAACTCAACAACAATAACAGAATTCTGAAGGTGGTAGTTTTTAGAGATGCCGGCTCAGAGCATAAACCAGAACTAAGGAAGTACCTTAGTTCGCTATCCTGTGGAACAAATCATCCATAAACTTAGCAACTTAAAACAGCAAAGAGTTATAACCTTACAGTCCCAGTGGCATACATGAGCAGTTTAAAGAATAAGTGGTTTGGGTTCTGGGTTCTCAGGAGACAACAGTGAAGTCATATCTAAAGACCAGCCAAAGGAGGATCTGCTTCCACTCTCAGCGGTTGGCGAGCCTTGGAAGGCCATCTTGTGGAGGTAAAGAGCAAATTAGCCGGGATGGCAGTAGTCAGGCTCTTTCATCCCATGGCCTTTCACTCTCGGCCCGTATTTTGTGAATAATGATTCTGTAACAGCGGAGATCATTTATAGCACTGAGCATGACCATCACGGTGTGCTCACTTGGCCCCAGGCCACTTTTGTTCCGTTTGTCTATATTAGCTCCACCTGAGAACCCCTTTGCTGCCGCATCGCCTAGGAGAGAATAAACATGTCTACAGTTTCTACAGCTCCTCACATCTTCTTCCAGCTTCCCTGCTCATTCCTCGCCTACCCTGGGTTCATCAAACAGTGTGAACAGTGAGACACCATCCAAACTCACCTATATGGGTACTCCACAGGACTCCCTCTACAAAGGCAGCTGGCTTCCCTTGGAGTGAGTGAGTCAAGACCCAGTGAGAGCTTCCAAAGTGGAGTCAGGTCTTTTTATAACCCAAGGTCAGAAATTAAAATCCAGGAGGCAGGATAAATTGCAGGCCATCTTGGAGACTGCTTATCACAGAAGGCAAGGTTAACATTAGGTGGAGAGAGAAGAAATCTATTCTCTCTCTTGGCTTCATGCTCTTGTAGGTAGAAGTCATAGAATTTTGAGGTCTTTGAGAATCCTTCCTTATTTTCAGATATTACTTACATTACAGAGAGGGAGCTGGGAAATAGGAAAGAATAAAAATTAGGATATTAAAGCTTACAAAATGTAGTTTAATCCCTCTTTCTTCGTGTGATATCATTTCCCTGTGTAATTGTTTAGTCTAGGACATGAAAGAGATGCTGTTTCTTTCATCATGTGTCCTGAGGCAATGGTGGTCACTGTTATTCAATGGTAATTCCCTTTCATTGAGCCCAGAGAGTGACCTCAGGATCTTTCCTGGTACTGTGTCTCAGATGTTTACAATCAACTGATGAGACATAAAATGTAACTATTTTTTTCCAGTCCTAGCCTTTACAGGAGAAATATTTCAGCTTTCATTCATATATGTACATTTGATTTATATAAAAAAATATTCTCTCCAGAGTAGCAAGGAAAAAGTCACTTTTTAAATAAATGGTCTTGGGTCTATTGGACATTCATTTAGAAAGAAATTCATTTACCTGATGCCATATACAATTCTAGGTACATGATAGATCTAAATATGAAAGACAAGCCCATAAAGAAGGTATTTATAGAATAGACTATATTAAAGATAAAATTTCAAGTCTCATAAAAAAGCAAGCCATGAATGTAAATATATGCCATGGGTAAAAATATATACAGCACATATAAATTGTGAAGAATTTATATCCAAAATAGATTAAACACACCTATAGATCAGTTAAAAAAAAAGGGAGATAACTCAATAGAGATAGGGGCAAGAAATTTGAAAAGGAATCTCACAAAAGATGATATCTCAGTGGATAGTAAACCCGCTAAAGAAGATTCTATATCTACTGGAATAGCTGAAATGAAGACTGAAGTTGTCTTGTGTTGGCAAAGACATAGATAATGTCAATGTCATTCACATTCCATATAATGTGAATGTTAGTACAATCATCTTTAATGTTGGATAACTAATTAGGTAACCACATACTATACAACTGGGAATTTAATTCCTATACACGAACAGATTAGATAAGTGGTGATATGGTTATGAAATACTATACAATAATGAAAATGGAAGAGAAAAACCAAAATTACATGCAAACATTTGAATTAATCTCACAAATGTAAAGCTGAGCCAAAGAAGCCAGATGTGAAAGGATATATATTTACATGTACATATGTCATATATATGGAGCTTCCCCAGTGGATCATGAGTTAAATAACCTGTCTTCAATGCAGTAGATGTGGGTTTAATCCCTGGCTCGGGAAGATTCCCTGGAGGAGGGCACAGAAACCCACTCCAGTATTCTTGCCTGGGCAATCCCATGGACAGAGAAGCCTGGTGGGCTACAGTCCATAAGGTGGCAGAGTCCGACACCACCAAAGTGACTTAGCACGCACACACACGTCATATAAATACATGTATATATATGGTGACTTACATATATATAATGACTCCATTTATATAATTTAACACAAGCCAAAAAAAAACCCATGGTGTTAGAAGTCAGGAGAACAAGATAGTGATTGATTGCTTTGGAAGAAGAAAGAGGAAATAGATGTTGGTACAAGGAGTATGAGGGACCCAAACAGGAATTCCAGGACACTGGTAATCTGTTTCTTGACCTGCATAGTAGTCACCTGAGTGTGTTCATTTTATGATAATTTATTTTCTATGACTTTTGTACTTCTCTATATGTAACTTGCTGCTGTTGCTGCTGCTGCTGCTAAGTCATGTCAGTTGTGTCCGACTCTGTGTGACCCCACAGACGTCAGCCTGCCAGGCTCCTCTGTCCCTGGGATTCTCCAGGCAAGAATACTGGAGTGGGTTGCCATTTCCTTCTCCAATATGTAACTTACTTGACACTAAAAAAGTAAACAACAGATGACGATTTATCTCAGTGGAATCAGAGGATATTAAGGAAAAGATTCTATGCTAGTTTAGAAAATCAGCCGTGAAAAAGATCCATCAACCATGAAATTACAAGGAATCTAAGAGACTAGAGTACAGAGTTTAAGAGATGTGTCACTTGAAACATATACATGAGATGTGTTTAGCATTGCAGCATCTCCCTGTAGCTTATTTGAAGCAGGTGAAGAATATTCTTATAATGTATCCCAACTGGAATTTTAATAAAAAAATTCAAGTTAGTTAGATTCAAGTTATATTTTACATGCATTAATATTTATCCTTCCTGACTTCTTGATGTGTGAGTTTGGACTTCATAGAGTTTGGTCTAGATTTGAGAATAGAAAAGAATATTAACTCAGAAGGGATGAAGATAACATTTCTTATTATTTATTATCAAATCAAAGAGCAAGCCTGCCAAGGGCATATTCATGATGAAGGATGCATGGAGTTGTGAGGGGACTCAGATTCCCAGGGCTTTTGTTGCTTGTAAATGTAGACCTGAAGTTAGTGGTCATAGTAGCCACACAGAACAGGGAATCACCAGGTAGGAGCATTATGTATGAGCTCACTGTCTTTGTATATCATCTTAGAGTAGGAAAGGAAGGGAAAGAGGAATGTCAGCTCTCAGGGGTCCACTCTTAGCATAAACAAAATATCTTGCATACTTATTCTCATGCTTATTATTTTCATTCTAGGGTATCAAGGGTGGGGGCAGTTTATGCCTTCCTGTTTTTAAGCCTACTCTAAATTTCTGCTGCCTGCCCTAATGGGTTACTTTCATTTCCTCCTTCCCTCGTCTCTTCATTATTAAAAAATATTTGTAAATCCCAGTCATGTATCAGGAAGTACAATAACCTCAGCAATTTAAAGTTGAATGGTACTTAGTCCCTACTCTCCAGAAATCCTTAAAACATACTGTCATATTCCAAAATATATATACTGAAAGCATCCAAAAATGTAAAGTGAGTATTCATCTTTTAGTTTCAGGTGGCTTGAATTTTTTCCTTCAAATTTACAAAGAAAGTAACTTGAAGAAATAAAGAGCTTATAAACATGTTAAATTGCTCTCAGCTAAGATTTGAGGAATTTTTAAAAATGATGCCCTTTCTATTGGATAAATAATTTTCTAACTTCCTTCTTGGGTTCAAAGACCAATGTCCCCATAACTGTAACAACATGTGATCTTAAGATAGTTGCCCTTTTATTCCCTAAAGGAATTAACACATGAAAAAAAAAAACTGTTATTTTTTTCCATTTCAATTAATTCTAAGTCAAGTAAGCAGGCTTAGTTGTATGCATGAAGAAAGCAACATTAAAACCTTAAAATTGTGCATCTACGAGTAGAAAGAATACTAAGAGATAATCTTCCCTTTTGACCCCAAGGACATTTGATGACAAAGAACAGCTAGTGTCAGACGACAAGCTACGCAGCTTTGACATTTATATCCGTGCTAAAACAGCAGGCATCGCTACAAAATCCATTTTAAATGACAATTTTCAGTGTAATGATCAAGAATTTCCTTGATCAAAAGTTTAATAAACTTTTCCATAGGTAAATGTACCTTTAAAATTTCTGGAAGCAAGGTCCCTAGGCATCAGTTGCAATCAAAACCAGTAATGGAGTGGGCATCTCCATTGTTGCTTCATTGGTGCAGTGTGACGGTCTCTCATTCTGGGAGAATCAGGCTTCTGGATACTGAGATCCAGTTACAGAAATGGGCATTTTATTATCTGTTTTGGCATCTGGCCAGTTTTGAGTTTTATTTAACCAACATTTTGGAGAACTAAGAAATGGCAACCCACTCCAGTATTCTTGCCTGGAGAATTCGATGGACAGAGGAGCCTAGTGGGCTACAGTCCATGGGATCACAAAGAGATGGACACGACTGAGGGACTACTACTTTCACTTAACTGTATGCCAGGCACTCTGCTGGATGCTGACAATTAGAAAGAGAACGAGTTTCTAACTTCACGGAGAAGCCACATGGGATATTAGTGTGACATTCCAAGTGAAAAATGATGGGCCTCGAACCAAGTCAGTCAGTGACGAGGAAAATTTTAAGAGAAACTGAGCAAGAGTTTTGAGAGGTATGTGCTGTGTTTAGTCACTCAGTCATGTCTGACTCTGCAACCCCATGGACTGTAGCCCGCCACACTCCTCTGTCTGTGGGGATTCTCCAGGCAAGAATACTGGAGTGGGTTGCCATGCCGTCTTCCAGGGGTTCTTCCCAAACCAGGGATCTTACCCAGGTCTCCTACATTGCAGGTGATTCTTTACCATCTGAGCCACCAGGGAATAAGTGACTATGATAAATGTCTATTTAGACAGAAAATAAGATAGGTTAAAACTGCTATCCTGGAAAAATCTGGATTGCTTTGTCCCTTTAATAAAGACACTTCAGTTCAGTTCAGTTACTCAGTCGTCTCTGACTCTTTGCAACCCCATGAACTGCAGCACGCCAGGCCTCCCTGTCCATCACCAACTCCTGGAGTTTACTCAAACTCATGTCCATTGAGTCGGTGATGTCATACAACTATCTCATCCTCTGTTGCCCCCTTCTCCTCCCACCTTCAATCTTTCCCAGCATCAAGGTCTTTTCCAATGAGTCAATTCTTCACATCAGGTGGCCAAAGTATTGGCATTTCAGCTCAAGCATCAGTTCTTCCAATGAATATTCAGGACTGATTTCCTTTAGGATTGATTGGTTGGATCTCCTTGCAGTCCAAGGGACTCTCAAGAGTTGTCTAGTACCACAGTTGAAAATCATCTATTCTTCGGCACTCAGCTTTGTTTATAGTCCAAATCTCACATCCATATATGGTTACTGGAAAAACCATAGGTTTGACTACATGGACCTTTGTTGGCAAAGTAATGTCTCTGCTTTTTTATATGCTGTCTAGGTTGGTCATAGCTGTTTTTCCAAGGAGCAAGTGTCTTTTAATTTCATGGCTGCAGTGACCATCTGCAGTGATGTTGGAGCCCAAGAAAATCAAGTCTGTCACTGTTTCCATTGTTTCCCCATCTATTTGACATGAAGTGATGGGACCAGGGCATAGACTTGTATTACTTCAGCCATGAAATTAAAAGGCACTTGCTTCTTGGAAAAAAAGCTATGACCAACCTAGACAGCATATTAAAAAGCAGAGACATTACTTTACCAACAAAGGTCCATCTAGTCAAAGCTATAGTTTTTCCAGTAGTCATGTATGGAGTTGAGAGTTGGACTATAAAGAAAGCTGAGCACTGAAGAATTGATACTTTTGAACTGTGGTGTTGGAGAAGATTCTTGAGAGTCCCTTGGACTGCAAGGAAATCAAATGAGTCAATCCTAAAGGAAATCCATCCTGAATAATCATTGGAGGGACCGATGCTGAAGCTGAAACTCCAAGACTTTGGTCACCTGATGCGAAGAACTGACTCATTGGAAAAGACCCTGATGCTGGGAAAGATTGAAGGTGGGAGGAGAAGGGGATGAAAGTGGATGAGATGGTTGGATGGCATCACCAATGTGATGGACATGAGTTTGAGTAGGCTCCAGTAGTTGGTGATGGACAGGTAAGCCTGTTGTGCTGCAGTCCATAGGATAACAAAGAGTTGGACACTACTGAGTGACTGAACTGAACTGATGAGACCAGATGCCGTGATCTTCATTTTTTGAATGCTGAGTTTTAACTCAACTTTCTCTCTCTCCCTTTTCACTTTCAGCAAGAGGCTCTTTGGTTCCTCTTCACTTTCTGCCTTAAGGGTGTTGTCATCTGCATATCTGAGGTCATTGATATTTCTCCCAGCAATCTTGATTCCAGCTTGTGCTTCATCCAGCCAAGAATTTCACATGATGTACTCTGCATATAAGTTAAATAAGCAGGGTGACAATATACAGCCTTGACATACTCCTTTCCCAATTTGGGAGCAGTCCATTGTTCCATGTCCTGTTTTAACTGTTGCTTCTTGATCTGCATACAGATTTCTCATGAGGCAGGTCAGGTGGTCTAGTATTCCCATCTCTTTAAGAATTTTCCACAGTTTGTTTTGATCCACACAGTCGAAGGCTTTAGCTTAATCAATGAAGCAGAAAGAGATGTTTTTCTGGAATTCTCTTGCTTTTTCTATGATCTAGTGGATGTTGGCAATTTGATCTATGGTTCCTCTGTCTTTTCTAAATCCAGTTTGAACATCTGAAAGTTCTCAGTTCACGTACTGTTGAAGCCTGGTTTGGAGAATTTTGAGCATTACTTTGCTAGAGTGTGAGATGAGTGCAAACGTGTTGTTGTTTGAACATTCTTTGTCATTGCCTTCCCTTGCAATTGGAGTGGAAACTGATCTTTTCCAGTCCTGTGACCACTCCTGAGAATTCTAAATTTGCTGACATATTGAATGCAGCACTTTCACAGCATCATCTTTTAGGATTTGAAATAGCTCAGCTGGAATTCCATCACCTCCACTAGCTTTGTTTGTAGTGATGCTTCCTAAGGCCCACTTGACTTTGCATTCCAGAATGCCTGACTTTAGGTGAGTGATCACACTATTGTGGTTATCTGCATCATTAAAACACTGAAAGACACTTCTTCAGTTTCTCCTAAATTTGGTTTGGGGACACGTATTGTTTGACTCAAAAAAAATTCTGTAATGAAAAAGCTAATAGCAATTATTCTTGCATTATTTAGGGAATAGTAAAATAGTTGATTAAAATCCCATAAAAGCTGATAGAGTTCATATGACTTGATAAGAATGTGGATGCAACTGTAGATAGGAAGTCAGAAAACCCAACTTCTAGCTAAGTACCTGAAGCAGGTGGGCTGTGGGTTATGTTTGAGTGTACTTAATCAGAATGCCGGAGAAAGCAGTGGCACCCCACTCCAGTACTCTTGCCTGGAACATCCCGTGGATGGAGGAGCCTGGTGGGCTGCAGTCCATGGGGTCACTAAGAGTCGGATACAACTGAGTGACTTCACTTTCACTTCTCACTTTCATGCATTGGAGAAGGAAATGGCAACCCACTCCAGTGTTCTTGCCTGGAGAATCCCGGGGACGGGGGAGCCTGGTGGGCTACTGTCTATGGGGTCGCACAGAGTCGGACACGACTGAAGCGACTCAGCAGCAGCAGCAGCAGCAGCAATCAGAATGTACATTCCTCTGAGTGGCCACCCTAAGTCTCCTTTCTCTAGCTAATGCTCTTTTTTTTGATACCAATTTGTGGCCACAACACCCTTATAGTCTAACACTTGGCTCACTCATTCACTACTTGCCTGGCCATTAAGTTATTTGAATTCTATTCTCCTTCTTTTGGTTAAAATTCTGCCAACAACTACTTTCATGTCCTCAGGCAAGCAAAAAGGTACTGCCTTTCAATATCTTCCTCTCTAAATGAAGGGGTTGGTGATCTTCCTAAAGTTTCCCACTTCCAGCTTAAGGGTGGATGGCCTGCACATTGTAGCAGTTCATTTCTTCTACATTTTATGAACAATCAAATTTAAGAATCAGCTTAACGATGTAGACATAATTTGTTGCAGAAGTCACCATTGTAAATCATCACATACTCTCATGAACAGTGAAGTGGAACTTGAAATCTAAAGGCCTGGATTGTCTTGCCTGCATCGATTGTCTCACATTTAAGCATGTTATACCACAGTGTCTTGATCTATGAAACAGAGGAAACAATTGTATCTACCAAACTTTGAGAGAAATAAGAGGATTATTAAAGAATTATACCCACTGAACAAACCTGCATGCCAAAGTATGTGGGATTTTTCAAAGGGAAGATAACTGAATTGATAAAAAGGGGAATATTTGCTCCCATCAGCAAATTTATGTTATCTAATTTATTATTTTTCCAAATATTTATCAAGACCCTTAGAATTCTCTTCACTGTGTTCTTGTTCTGTCCCTTATGTCAACTTTGACAAGCAAACCAGAATAATAAAAATGTTTGCCATCTGTCTTGCCAGTCTGGAAAAGTTGCCAATTTGTGTTGCAAATAAGGACTGCTTGTAAGAGAAAGCCCTTTCCATGGATAGGACAAACTTGAGAGAGGAATATGTTCTTTGGCTTATTTGAAATATGATAATCTTCTAATGTGTCCTGTACCAATGAAGAATATGATTTATTGGGGTCTAGCACCATTTTACAAAGATGGCAGCAATGTGTCATTTGCCGTGTTTCTATAAAATACCTTCGCCATGCTAGTGTGAATTATTGCTCAGTTACCATTGTTTACCACCTAATTATTGCGAAGCACTTCCATCCATCACTGACAACTCAGTAAATGACTCAAGACACTATTGTATTTGCAACTAGAACAACAAGGTCACCGCAAGTTTAATTAGCCACTATCAATTACAAAACAGCAAATCGCCTATGATGACAAGCAAAATTCCAGTTTCTGAATATGCCTCATAAAATGGTGGAGGGATTGCTCACATATCAGTGATTTTAATAACAAATAAATGTAATATAATCTAAGGTTTTTCATCATGATCTGTAATGAGTGATACGAGGAATTAAACTCAGACTACTCATAAGTCAATGCAAGTTGTTTGTCAATTTTAAAGCAAATAATCATCTCCCAGCATTTAGAGAAAATAGAGACCTCCTCACTGTGTGACATGTTAAAATGAGTTTGAAAATTCTTGGAACCTGTAAGTTGGTAAATAAAGCAAACTAGTTTTTGTTATTGGTGATTGGACTTGGACCTACAAATATTTTGGAAATTATTCAAAATTTAGACAAAGATACAATTTCACAAATCTCCAGGAATCGCTCCTGTGTACAAAATCCTACTCCTAGACGTTTTCTTGTAAGAGTTTTAAAGTTGTCTGCATCTTGTCTGGTAAATAGGGAAGAATCCTCTGAACACATATGAATGCATAGTGGTTTGGATAAAAGATAAAGTGTAGAAATCTGTCAAGGTCAAGACCCTTGATTACAGATGATTACCTTGAATCCACCAAAATCATTATTTAGAGAGGCCATGTGATTGGGACCATAAATAATAGCTTTAGGAGATGATGAGTTATTTCTAACTATTTTCTCTTTCCGGTCTTTGAAACTTCAATAGTTTTCTTCTAATTCTAGAACCTTGGTGGGTGAAATGAGTATTATTTTATAAAACATGCTTATATTTAACATTACCTTTTTTAAAAAAATATTATTTAAAACACTTTGTTACTTGATTATTTTATCCTATAAACATGACTCAGTTATTTATAAAAGCTTAATATTCTAAAGCACTTCCCTGATGGCTCAGTGGTAAAAAATTCACTTGCCAATGCAGGAGATACAGGTTCAATCCCAGATTTGAGAAGATCCCCTGGAGAAGGAAATGGCTACCCGCTCCTAGTATTCTAGCTTGGAAAATTCTGTGGACAGAGGAGCCTGGCTGGCTACAGTCCATGTGGCAGCAAAGAATCAGATATGACTGAGCGACTAAACATACTCTGAGAGGCTGAGTGGAACTTCCACCACATTTTTCATTGCTGTCCAAGAGAACTCTTAAAGGTAGAAAAGTATCTGCATTTGCTGTGTCAAAGAGAAATGAAAAATTATTGATGATGAACATTGCTTTATTATGAACACTATAATTCATGTATTTAAATGTTTCACAATATATTTTTATTGATATAACTCACAATTATTTCCCATCTACAGTTTAAAGATAAACATTGAGATAACCTACAGACTGGGAGGAAATATTTGCAAATCATGTTACTGACAAGGGATTAATTTCCAAAATATACAAACAGCTTACATAGCTTAATATCAAAAAGCAAACAATCCAATCAAAAAATGGGCAGAAGACCTAAACAGACTTTTCTCCAAAAAGACATACAGTTGGCCAACAGGCACATAAAAAGATGGTTAATATTGCTAATTATTAAAGAAATACAAATCAAAACTACAACGAGGTACCACCTCACACTGGTCAGGATGGCTATCATTAAGAAGTCTACAAATAATAAATGCTGAAGAGGGTGTGGAGAAAAGGGAACGCTCTTACACTGTTGGTGGGGATATAAACTGGTGGAGCCTATAGAGAACAGTATGGAGACTCCTTAAAAAACTAAAAATAGATTTACCATATGATGCAGCAATCCCACTCCTAGGCATATTTCTGGAGAACATAATAATTTGAAAGGATACATGTACTCCAGTGTTCACTGCAGCATTATTAACAAAAGCCAAGACCTGGAAGCAACATAAATGTCTATCACCAGACTACTAGATAAAGAAGATGTGGTACATATATACAATGGAGTATTACTCAACCATAAAAAACACTGCTGTTTATTTCATTAAATACTGTTATTTGTAGCTACATGGTTGGACCTAAAGATGATCACTTCCAGCATACTGCTGCAGTACAAATCCTGGACTCCAGCCCTGGGTATCTAACTCCCTATATCTGCGGTATGGTGCAGAGATAGGTTTTACAAAGTACCTCAGACCAATATCAGAGAAAGCTGCATCAAAGCAAATCCAAACTATTAAAGGCAATAGCAAGGTGCAAAAGTTAGTTTCTTTTTAAAAAATATGTATTTCTTTATTTGGCTATGTCCGATGTTAGTTGCAGCATGCAGCATGTGGCATGTGGGATCTCGTTCCCTGGCCAGGGATCAAACTCAGGCCTCCTGCAGTGGCAGCTCCAGTCTTAGTCACTGGATCACCAGGGAAGTTCCCAAAGTTTAGTAACTATAAGAAACTTTTTTGAAAAATAAACTGTGAAACCTTCTTTGTAAATTTATAATAATTTTCAAGATAAAATAACTTAGCCATTTATCTTGTCCATTGTTCTCTTTGAGTTATGTTATAGAAGTTAGAGTTTTCTGATTTAAACAAAGATAAGTACCACTGTTAAATATTTCAAAATCTTGCCAAATTTTTGCTGAATGGAAATCAAGAGATTTTTTAAAATAAGCTTATAATTTTAGTAAGGATATTTGTATGCAATATAATGTTTTCTCTCGTGATATGGCTTCAGTTCAAATAAAAAGTCTGGTGCATTAATGTAATATTGCTTTGTGGCACCAGAATACTTAACAGGTCCTCATTTCTTGCTTTATTTCAGACTATAAATATACGTTCTTAAATTTTCCTGGGATGAAAGAACTGATATGATATAGCCATGTAGATACAGTCTGCTGTTTCTTCTTAGTTTTCATGGAGAAGAGAAATGAAATAGCATTTCAAAGAGAAAACTCATTTTTCTTCATGTTTCTTTTCCACCAGTTAAAATACCCTGCTTTTAAAGGTGCACCCACTGCAAATTCCTGTCACTATTTCTATCAAATAAGAAAGTAAATGACATAATGGCTCCAGTAAAAGTTATCACATGCCCATTGAAATCATTTTCCTTTGTTTAATATGCCTGTATATTTAAAATCTTGAACAATTCAGAATCTGTTTTTTTATACCCATCTTTGCACAAGTTTGGATTGGGTTCTTGCCCACACTACATGCTCTATTCAATTAATCGATAATAATTGCAATAGTAATATATTTCTGCTAGGCTATAGTGCTGTGACATTTGTTAATGGTTCCATCTCCAGTGCTCTATTACCCTTGCTTCCAAAACATTCCCACTTATTCATTCATTCATTCACTCATTCACTATATATTGATAGTATCTACCAGGCATGGTTGAAAGGTCTATGTACTGTTCAAGGTGCTGTGTTTCCCTTGACATGTTTCTCAAATCTAGTTTTTCCTTTATGAATTGGCACTTACAGATTTTCAGGTTTTCATTACCTTTATCACAATAATTTTCAAAAGTCTTCTTGCTTTCTTCCTCCCATTCACCATCCCAACTCTCTTTCATCCTTTTTACCTAGCCTGTACCCAGCATCCTTCACTATAGAAGAGTGTTTATGACTATGGGTTTTGGACTTGGTGCTTGGGTTGACTTACAAGCCTGCTACTAATTCACTAATTCACTGAATGACCTTGAGTAGATTAAATGATGCACAAAATTGTTTGGCATAGCACCGCACACCATGAGGGACTTAATGAATATATATTTTATTTTATAGATTTCTTTGTCCATATACATTGTATTATTGCTGCATGTCAAAATTTTCTACCTAAAGCTTCAAAGCATTCCGTTTATCACATAATTTACATAATCAGAAATCTTCAAAAGGTCCACAGTGCTTACCTGAAAGTTGAAGACTTTTCACAATTGGGATGCTGTCTTCATTTAAAGACTCCTCTCTCATTTCTCCTCAACATAAAAAAAAACTTCAACTCAACCTGATGGCTTACTTTGTATTCCTCACACTACCAGACTTCTTTGTATCTGAGCATTTGATCCCCCAGTTCCCTTACTTTTGCAATGCTCTCCTCTCCATGTGTCTAAACCCTGCCTATCCTTTAAAACATATTAAAATGCTTACACTCTTCTCTCTCCACTGCCAACTGGACTGACAACTCCATCCTCTGAACTGCAACAGCACAAAATTGTTGTAATGTTTAAATGACTAATATTTTCTGGTAGCAATTATTCTGCTATTGTTCTGAGCTCTTCCTTAAAGATCTGTTTTGTTCACTTTGTATTTGATAGTTCATTCGGTTATAGCTTGTCTACCCAACTAGTTTGTAAGTCTATTTAGGATAGGGTCTGTCTCTAATCTTTCTATCCCCATGTCCATCTAGAACAATATCTTACTTATGACAGCTATTCAAGTCATTTTTAATACTGAAACAAAACAACAAAAAGTGAGATAGACCCTAAATATATATTCATTCATAAACTGTATCCTTATTTTTCTCTTTCAGACTTACTTCACTCTGTATGACAGATTCTAGGTTCATCTACATCTTTACAAATGACCCAACTTCACTCCTTTTTATGGCTGAGTAACATCCCACTGTGTACATGTACCATATCTTCTTCATCACTTCATCTGCTGATGGACATTTAGGTTAGTTAATGTCCTGGCTGTTGTAAATAGTGCTGCAGTGGACACTGGGAGGTGCACATGTTGTTTTGAGTGGTTTTCTCAGGGGATCTGCTCATTGCTGGGTCATATGGTAGTTCTATTTTTAGTTTTTTAAGGAATATCCATACTGTATTCCATAGTGGCTGTATCAATTTGCATTCTCACCAACAGTGCAAGCTGCTGCTGCTGCTAAGTTGCTTCAGTCGTGTCTGACTCTGTGTGACCCCATAGACGGAAGCCCACCAGGCCTCCTTGTCCCTGAAATTCTCCAGGCAAGAACACTGGAGTGGGTTGCTGTTTAAGAGGGTTCCCTTTTCTCCACACCCTCTCCAGCATTTATTGCTTATAGATTTTTTGATGATGGCCATTCTGATCAGTGTGAAGCGATATCTCACTGTAGTTTTGATCTGCATTTCTCTAATAAGTAGTGATGTTGAGCATCTTTCATGTGCCTCTTGGACAGCTATATGTCTTCTTTAGTATAGTGTCTATTTAGATCTTCAACCCATTTTTTGATTGTTACTTTTTTTTATATATTGAGCTGCATGATCTGTTCGTATGTGGAATCTAAAACAATGGTACAGATGAACCTTATTTGCAGGGCAGGAATAGAGATGCAGACACAGAGAAAGGATGAGTGGATATGGGAGCGGGGAAGAGGCGGTGGGATGAATTGGGAGATTGGGATTGGCATATATACACTGCCATGTGTAAGTCAAATGGCTACTGAGAAGCTGCCATATAGCAAAAGGAGCTAAAGGGGTGGGATGGGGAGGGTTGGAGGGATGTACAAGAGGGAGGGGGTATATATGTATATATATAATATAGCTAATTCACTTCATTGTACAGCAGAAACTAACACAACATTGTAAAGCAACTATACCTTAATAAATAAAAAAGCTATTGAAAAAGAGCTTAACCTCTTAAAAAAAAAAAAAAAAAGCTTGTACTTCTATCAACCTGTTGATAAAATACTGATGAAGTTCCATGAATAAAAAGATAAATGAAAAGAAAGGGTTGCTTTCTGCTTAGGTCCCAGTGGACAGTTTTGTGTCCTCCCTCAGGGGATGTCTGGAGTAGGAAATGGCAACCCACTCCATTATTCTTGTCTGGAAAATCCCATGGACAGAGGAACCTGGTGGGCTACAGTCCACAGGGGTGTGGTGGCAAAGAGTCAGACATGACTGAGTGACTGAGCACATTAGGGGATGTCAGTGCTCCACCGTAGATACAAGGGACCTAGAAGACTGATATTCAGAGTAACAGATCATGAACTCTGTGCTATTAATCCAAGAAAAGATAAGCCCCTTGGCTTGGAATTTAATCAACTGTAATATTAAGCCCAGTGTTTGGCTCAGTTGAAGTTTAATTCAAAGCAAGATTTTCTGGATGAGAGAAGCAGCATGATGATTGACCTAGGAAGCTTCCTACCTCTTCATAGGCTGGTAACTTGGAGTACTACTAACAGAGACAATCAACTTGATTCAATATTCACTTATTACCACTTAAGTTTGTTCAAGGGCATGTACCAACTACTACTAAAGCCAAAATAATCACACTGACAGTCTTTGCACTCAATAACTTTACAATCCAATAAATTAGCATATTAATTCATAACATTCTTTCTAAACCAGTGTCCTTAGATGAAAAGTGTGTGGACTCATGTTGATTCTTATGAATAACTTTGTGTGTTAAGTCACTTTCAGTTCAGTCCAGTTCAGTTGCTCAGTCATGGCTGATTCTTTGCAACCCCATGGACTGCAGCACGCCAGGCCTCCCTGTCCATCACCAACTACTGGAGCCTACTCAAACTCATGTCCATTGAGTCGGTGATGCCATCCAACCATCTCATCCTCTGTTATCCCCTTCTCCTCCTGCCTGCAATCTTTCCCAGCATCTGGGTCTTTTCCAATGAGTTGGTTCTTCACATCAGGTGGTCAGCTTCAGCATCAGTCCTTCCAATGACTAGTCAAGACTGATTTCCTTTTGGATTGACTGGTTGGATCTCCTTGCAGTCCAAGGGACTCTCAAGAGTCTTCTCCAACTCCACAGTTCAAAAGCATCAATTCTTCAGTGCTCAGCTTTCTTTATAGTCCAACTCTCACATTCATACATGACCACTGGAAAAAACCATAGCTTTGACTAGACAGACCTTTGTTAGCAAAGTAATGTTTCTGCTTTTTAATATGCTGTCTAGATTGGTCATAACTTTTCTTCCAAGGAGCAACCGTCTTTTAATTTCGTGGCTGCAGTCACCATCTGCAGTGATTGCTGTCTCCGACTCTGCAATCGGTAGCCTGCCAGGCTCCTCTGTCTATGGGATTCTCCAGGCAAGAATACTGGAGTGTGTTGCCAAGCCCTCCTTCAGGGGATCTTCCCGACCCAGAGATGGAACCCATGTCTCTCACAGTCTCCTGCACTGGCAGGCAGGTTCTTTACCACTAGGTCCACCTGGGGAACCCACATGAATAACTTTAGGTGTATAATTGTTTTGTGTCTGTTCTGCTGAAAGCTTAACAATAGATAACAAAAAAAAAAAAAAAGGAAATTTCTTCCATTCTCATCTCTCTGTGCAATAGCTGTTCATTTCAAGGAAAAAAAAAACACCTTAAAAATTTCTCTTGATGCCTTCACCTCCCTTTTACTTCCATTTACCTCTTTAAGTGTTCCTTATTTGTCACCTGTGTGTAATGTACACGTTATTTCTATTCCTGAAATATTACTAAGGGGTTCAATTCTTAGCCCACTGCTTTTATCACTCTGTCTACCATGTATCCATCCATCCACTCACTCCATCTATCCATCCATCCATCTCTCATCCACTCTTATGGGATTTTCTGTTTGTCTTCTCAAAGGGTAGCTCTAGTTTTCACCTCTCTAATGAGCTCCAGACTAGTTAGATGCTTGGCTATATGTTGGTATTGACCTCAAACTCATATTTTCCCCCTGATCTCACAACTTTTTACCTGCAAGCAATTTCTCTTTGAGTACTCTGCCTTTCAGTTAATATACCCTTACTCATTTAGCATAGGTGGAATAAGGCAGACAAAGACAAATATCATATGAAGTCAATTATATGTGGAATTTTTTAAACAAGATCCTTGAAGTGATGGCTAGTTTTCTTCCCCAGCTTATAGATGCAAATACTGAGGCATGAAGAAGAAAAACTCTTGCCTGTGTTCACACTGTTGTTGTTTAGTCACTAAGTTGTGTCTGACTCTTTTGTGACCCTTGGACTCACCTGGCTCCTCTGTCCATGGGCTTTCCCTGACAAAAATACTAGAGTGGCTTGCCATTTCCTTCTTCAAGGGATCTTCCCAACTCAAGGATCGAACTCGCATCTCCTGTATTGCAGGCAGATGCTTTACCACTAAGCTACCAGGGTTCACATAGCCAGTAAACAATTAAGTTGGAATTCAAACCCAGATTCCTCTCCAAAAAATTCATATTATTACACAAAAATCACAATACTGTCTCATGCCTTTTTTTTTTTTTTTTTGGCTTTTTAAAAAGATGTTTGTATTATCTGAGATAAATGCTCTTCCCATTTTATTCGACTGTGTTTTCAAGATTAGATCTGGTTAGCAGTTTCTTCTCAAAGCAGTGTTAGTGTACAGTAAAACCTACAATTTTAGACTTTGTCTTAAAATAATCTTTTTCTCACAATCATTTTCATTAGAATGTTCTCTTTCTGGGTGCTGGAAATATATCTGACTTATCCCTCTGGTTCCTTTACTAACTCCATTTCTTGAGAAATCTAAGCAAGGGATGAATGCATTTGTAGAGCAAATTATAGTCAGATTGGGAAAATATAATTGTAGAAATGAAGTCATCATTGTAAAGAGTTGATAATAAGGAGTGAACATATGTGTTTTCCAGAAAAATAACTATAATTTTTCTTTTAAAATTAGGATCCAAAGCCTCCAAAATTTAGTACAGAGAGGAAGTGTTATCTGCAGGGTGAGCCATGGTGGCTAACAGAAGGTCTGTTCTGTCCACCGAAGTTCCACATTCTCTCTAGTGTCGTCTTATTCTCTCTCTCTCTTTTAAATATTTTGCCTGAACTGCTTTTTTTTTTTTTTTTTTCCTTTTTAAACTTTTGACTACACCAAGTGGCATTTGGGATCTTAGTTTCTTGACCAGGGATTGAACCTGGGTCTCCTGCACTCGCAGCCTGGAGTCATAACCCCTCGACCACCAGGGAAGTCACCTTCTTTTGATCACTGCCTCACACTTGTCATCCTATTGTCTTCTGTTGATCACACTTATGGGCATGTTCCAGAAAATAAAAGAACTAAAATATCCTGAAAGTCCATGAAACTTTTCTTTTTTCACTAGTTGATTTCCAGGCCTATAACAGTGCTGACACTCCACAAGTTATCCATAAATCTCTGTGGAATGAGTCTTGAACTAAATTTTCCTTTCCTAAGAAACTGAAAAAAAAATATGTGTATAACCGGATCATTTTGTTGAGCACCTGAAACTAACACAATATTGTAAATCAATTTTACTTGAATTTTCAAAAAGTTTTTAAAATCTCCTTTCCTTCTTTTCCTTTCCCACAGAGAAATTGAGACAACTCCCAAAGATTTCATTAACACTTATAGAACAAAAAATAGGAGAAAAGAGATAAAGAGGCAGGTTTGTAACATATATGCATGCATGCTAAGTCACTTCAGTCGTGTCCAACTCTTTGTGACCCTATGGACTGCAGCCTGCCAGGCTCCTCTGTCCATGGGATTCTCCAGGCAAGGATACTGGAGTGGGTTGCCATGCCCTCCTCCAGGGGATCTTCCAACCCATGTCTCTTGAATCTCGGGCATTGGGAGGCGGGTTCTTTAACACTAGTGCCACTTGGGAAGCCCTGTAACACATGTACTACTACTTTAATCCCTCCAACTTATTCCTCCACCCAGAACTAGCTTTAACTCTGGGCTCCTTCCATCAGCTGTCTTATGAGAGACAACCAGGCAGGCTAAATTTATAGAAACCATGACTGGCCCCTGTCTGATTTCAAGTGGAAGACATCATCTCTCCCACAATCACCTTGCAGCTTCCTCATAGGCGTCTTGCATCTCTATTAGCAACACTAACCCTAACCCTAACCAGCATATTGCAAAACCACCTTGTAACTTGAATCATCACGTTCCTTCTCAGTTCCGATTTTTAGTTAAGAAAATAAACAATTTTTTCTCTCATGATGAGCACTAAGACTATAATTGCTTTAAAGTAATTCAAGAGAGTCCTGGCAGGGTGGAGTAAACATACTCTACCCTTTTGCTTCCACTGAATACAGGACAGAAAGCATCAAGTATCTATTTGAGAATTCTGACACGGAACAGTAGCAGGGGGCTCTGAGATGAAACCAGAGTTAAAGAACCTCTGAACCAGTATGAGTTTACCATTGAAAAATGACTTTACCAATAAAAAAATAAAATTCTTCCATCATTTCTCAGTCAACGTGGAAGTGGCCACTGGTGTGCAGCCCAAAGGAATTCAAGGAAAAGCTCTCAGTTCTTGCTGAAAGAGCTGGAAAAGAAACTCATGACACAGAGAGAATGTGAGAAACTTTCATTTATTTTTTTCTTTCTTTTCTCCATTCTCCTGTATAGTTCTGTGATAGGAATGGCAGTGAGTGGCAACTGAAGCCTAAAGGAGGCAGAATTGAGAGACTGGGGTTGACATATATACCACTGTTGATACTATGTGTAAAATAGATAACTAAAGAGAACTTACTGCTTAGCACAAGGAACTCTGCCCAATGCTCTGTGGTGACCTAAATGGGGAGGAAGTCCAAAATAGAGGGGTATGTATATGTATAGGTGGTTCACTTTGCTGTACAGCAGAAACTAACACAACATTGTAAATCAAATATACTCCAAAAAAGTTATTTTTTAAAAAACTCTGGAGAAAGGGAAACTTCCTCTACATTCAGTGGTTCTCCCCATCCAAGAGGGTTGAGTCCATTCTCTTTTATCTTCTGACACTTGGCACCAGACGCAGACACCTTTACAGAAGTGCACAGTAGAGCAGGGTGAAGAAAGCCCCGTGTCTCTAGCCAGAAGACCAAAACGATGAACCTCAGAAATGGGAAAGCACCGAGAGACTATGAAGAGGTGGGGATTTGGGAAAGTGGCTCCATAAAGTCCTCTGTGAATTTATGGGTTCAACTCTGAGCTCATGTATGTGGAACCGATTCTATCTATCATTTGAAGGCTTTGCGATAAGAACTAACCCCCATATCCTAGGCTGAATGGCACATGTTCAGGACATATCCAAATAGCAATGCAAAGGCCATGAAAACTGAACTGGCAGCCCGCAGAAGAAAGGTTTGAACTCACATCCTAAACCTAACCAGATCAACTGTCTACTAAAATAAAACTATCAACACTCTCCACAGTGTTAAACAAGACTTAGCGGCTCATAAAATAATACTTAATGCATCCAGTGCACAATCCCTGATTATACAACATACGAAGAAGCAGAAAAATCTCAGAAAAAGGCAATATACATGCACTAACACTAGGATGAAGCAGATGTTAAAATGATCTGGTAAGGCCTTTAAAGCAGCTATTACAAAAATTTAGCTTCAAGCATCCATGAACATTCTTGAAACCAACAGAAAAATAGAAAGTTGTAGCAAAGGAGTAGAAGATACAAAGATTCAAATGGAAATTTTAGAACCCCAAAATACAATAGCTAAATTTAAATGATTCTATTTGCAATATACAGATAAAAGTTCATCCTAAGAGGCCCACATTTATAACCATATCTTTAGATAGTACCATAACCATTAATCACACATACAAAATACATCAATATAATAAAAGAAGTGAAGACATTTAAGTGTATACAATTATGGATAAAGAAATCTATATATTGAAGTTGTTCCCATGAATAATATCTAGTGATCTAGTTACCTTACATTTTGCTTTCAAAATAGTAGAACTAAATCTGAGCATTTCATAGTTTGTAGAAATTGAGTGTTTTGCATTTACAAAGGTAGAAGTCCATTGTTAAAAAGTACCATATGTACACAAGCAGCAATTCTATTTACAAAGAACTGCCCTAATGTGTCTATTTGCATATCATTTGCATTTTTGTCACCATACCTGTCAATCAGCTCCAGCAATGAGCAAATCAGGTAGCCCACTTGGGAACCTGGGCCAAAGGAAAAAAAAAAAAAAAAAGGCAAGGTGATCTAAGGTGGATGAAACCCTCATGGGTTTATTTTTAAGGCAATATTTTTCAAAAAAGCATATGGTGTTACCAGAATATAAGCAATTTGAATGTTTTAACAAACACAGCTTCTTTTAAGAACTTTTAAAAAATACATTTTGGGAACTTTGGTTTAATTTTAGTCTCTCTTGGTGGTTTCTTCAAATTATCAAGCTAAGCTAAAGTAATTCTAACTACCAAATAATATTCTGTGGTTAACTGAGTCCAAGAAACTCTTGGCATGTATGAGTTCTGCAAACATTCTTACATATGTGAATGCAACAAAATGAAAGATGTTTAGGAAATTCTAAAACCCAGGATTGCTAAAAGATACTTGCAAATACCAAAGTTATAGCTAGGAATATCAACATCAGATCCATAGATTTGGTAGCAAGCAAAAAAATAAAAGACAAAAAAACAAAAATCTGGCAATTCTAGAACAAAACCTTCATGATGTTGAATGACACTACCCTTTCAGGTAGGATTTCTGTGGTTTTCTCCTGGTGCTTGTATTTCAACTTGGAAAATAAGCCCTCTGTGAATGATGACACAAGGAAAATATTGCTTGCTTAATAATGAAGCTTTCAGAACTGATGTTTCTTTGGGGGGTAATATCCAGTTACTGTGACTGCACAATCCTGGGACAGGGAAGATGCTTACTTAGTAATCGTTACCATGATGATCACTTGATATGGATGCTGAATTCGGCCTTGTAGACATCTAGCCCAGTGGTCCTGGCTGGCAAACGCATTTTCCGATGGGTAAAGTATTTCATTCCGTTTTACACATGGTATTATGAAGCCAACTTTTGAACATGTGTACACTGTTAAATTTATATTTTGACCCTATTCATGAAAAAAATGAAAGTGGACATCAAAAACACAAACAAAGTTAATTGTGAAGTTGGGATCTTGGGATTCTTCTTGGAAACCAGGTCCCTGCCAGGCTCTTTCCTTTGCCTTAAATCTGTGACTACACCAATGTTCATTAAAGGAGAGGGAAATAACCCAATCAACAAGTTTGCTTAAACAGATGCTCTTTCTTTGTTAAAACTTGTACACAAAAGAGATGTTGTATGGAAGTAAAAACTAAGCAAAAAACATTGTAGCAATTTGCTGAACATGGAGACTTATTGAGGATGCAGTCCTGAATAATACACACTAGCTTTGCTCTTCCTCTTTAGTCTGTGTAGAGAAGTTATGAATCATTCATGGTCTCCCAGCTGAGAAGGGCTTCAAAGGGGATGGTTCTGATTGGATGTCCTGTGTGAATTGCCAGGCTGCAGAATCCGCTACACCCCTAGCACTGGAGGGTGGAGGAAGCACTTTCATCTGGGCCTCCAAAGTGTTTAGGGTCACAGTTCACCAGGAGATAACGATGTAGATGTACATTCAGAATTAGCTGCCGAGATACCTGTGTAGTGCGGTGTGGAAAAGTGAGCCAGTTAGATCCCCAGTGGATGCTGTGAATCAATTACTGTATTCTGAATACAAGGTTGGCTGCAGGGGATAAACAGATGTCAGAGAATTTTTCCCTAATAAGACCCTGGTAATAGAAGAGCACTGTCAGCTTCATTTTGCATTAAAAATCTCATTTCCTCTTTATATGACCAATTTTATTAGGTCCCTAAACAAAGATATTTTGTGGAACTGTTAGCAGCATAATGTGACTGGTGTCACTAAATTTCATATTTTCAGATTTTATCACAAAAATCAAGAGGCAACATAGGAGTCTATCTCGAGTTGTGACTTGAGATCTAATCAAAAAAGGTTTTTGTTTTTTGTGTGTTTTTTTTGGTGTGAATCTGTTCACATGCAGGTTGGTAATGGTTAATTTTCATTTTCAATCAGAAATATCAACATTCTTAAAGAATATAATCCTCAGGGTGTAAATTAAAACTAAATTTTAAATGTTCTCTGTGCTTTTTTTTTTTTCATTTACCAATCATAGGTGACACTAGCAAAAAACTGCCCTAACTAGAAAATCAGGCACCATTGAAGTTTTCTGGGTAATTTCATTTTTAAAGCCTCACACATTGGGAGATACCTCTGACACACTGTATTTTCTCTGCCGAACATCAGTCTCTTACAATAAGAGATTGACACCCGGATCCTTCCCTCCATATCCTATGGAGACCCAAATTGAAATAGAAATATCATTTTGAGGTATCTGCTAATATCCAATTAACCTCTTCCTCCATCTGCAACTCTTTTGAAAGAGAGATAATCTCCTTTAGGCTGTCAGGCAAAGTATTTTCTGTATTCAGCTCCAAGTGGAAAGAGCAGAAGCAGAGGAGGTGAGGGAAGTTCACTTTGCAATGCCTTCTATTGATTTGCTGAGGAAATATCATTTTAAGATTCACTGGACTCCAGTCCCCCAAATGTAAAACCTTTGTTTCCAACATCTAAAAATGAAGACAGCTCAAAGAGGAGTTGCTTCTTCCTGGTGGGAAGAAGACAAAACAAATGAAAATCCAAGGTGAAGTTATCCAAATGATATGGAAAAACAAATTCATGTCAATTGGAAATACAGAATGACAAAGCTAGAACTCAAGGGAGAAACAAGCATTAAACAAATACATGTTTTACAACGCTACTGTATTGTAAAGCTTACATATGTTGATGGGTCTGAGATAACTAATTTTGCTATTAACTATTGTCAACTACTATGCACTCTATAATGCTGTGTTAACTGTGTTGGCAGAACTCAGACGATGGAGCTAAAATAGAAAGGAAAAGTACTGTTGCAATACTACATAACTGGTCAGCAAATTTCCGCAGAGAAATTTCACAAGGTGTAGAAAGGACTTCGACAAAGTTGCAGCAGGTGGCGCTCTTCCACTGGCCTGGGCTCGGATGAGCCCAACACCCTCAGGAAGACTTACCCCTATTGTTGGACGTGCTACGTTGGGGTGAAATCTTCAAACAGACTGAGATTTTACTTGTTAAACATACTTTGATGTATTTTCAAAAAGTAGTATTGTCTTATCAGTATCTCAAATTAGCTAATTTTATTTTTCCTTCCAATATTTTTTTGGATTTCATTTCAATTTGGCATAAGTTTAAATTTTGGTTAAAAAGTTGCTGATATTCTTGAATACCTCCTATGTTTCCATCCAGAAGTGGATAAATTTCTCTCATGACTTCAATCATTTTTGCATAGGAAATATTCTATATGATAAAAACAAAATGAGTGACTTTAGTCATTGGCAACTTGCTCAGATTAATTAATAACAAATAAGAAAGGTGAGAGATAAATCTGCAAGAGTATTGCCGGTTTAAGTATGGAGTAAAGTACTCATGGAAGATGGTACCTAAAGTGGCATTAGTCCAGAGAAATAATTAAAATCTCCATTGGGCTTCAGAGTTTAGTTTTCATGTTTATGCATCACAGCCAAGTAAAAGAAAATCTGCTTAAAAAGTGAAATTCCTAATTAAACCTGTTCTTAGTACTATGTATGGGTATGCTCAGTCGTCTCTGAGTCTTTGCAGCCCCACGGACTGTAGTCCACTAAGCTCCTCTGTCCATGAGATTCTCCAGGCAAGAATACCGAAGGGCTTGTCATTCCCTTCTCCAGGGGATCTTCCCAACCCAGGGATGCAACCCAGGTCTCCTGCATTGCAGTCAGACTCACTATAGAATAATAATCGGTTATAAAGCATTTAATAATAAATTAACTAGCTACTTAAATTCTGTTTGGAATCTTCTTAACTCTTCTTTGTCTAGAGTATAGGTTGCTTTCCCATCTCAAAAAAATATGGAAGATATAGAAAATAAATAGTTGCGTTCAGTTTCCAAGGCAAAAATATATATATATATATATATATATATATGTATAGGAAAATCAGCCTCTGAGGGAGTAGAAAGAACATCAACACAAATATTGAAGTAGGAGTTTCCAAGGGCAAAGTAGCTATGGCACAGGGCTGAGACTGGGCTTCACTGGTGGCTCAGACGGTAAAGAATTTTCCGGCAATGCAGGAGATCTGGGTCCAATACCTGGGTTGGGAAGATCCCCTGGAGAAGGGAATGGCACCCTACTCCAGTACTCTTAGCTTGGAGAATTCCATGGACAGAGGAGCCTGGTGGGCCATAGTCCATGAGGTCTCAGAGTTGGACACAACTAAGCTACTAACACACACACACACACACACACAC
This sequence comes from Bos grunniens, assembly GCF_055505025.1. Classification (NCBI taxonomy): domain Eukaryota; kingdom Metazoa; phylum Chordata; class Mammalia; order Artiodactyla; family Bovidae; genus Bos; species Bos grunniens. The sequence continues at coordinate 53,673,341 of NC_141176.1, forward strand.
ACGGCTGAGACTATGTATCTGTGGGAAGCTGCACCCACATCCCAGGGTTCTGACTCCACCCTGTTTGCTTTCTTAGTGTCTGAGAAATGACTTTATTATAAACAGAATTTCTTGCTCACCTGTGAATGCCATTAGCAAGGTTAATTTGGTGATAGTGGTAAAGACCTACCTGTCAATGCAAGAGATACAGGAGGTGTGGGTTGAATCCCTGGGTCAGGAAGATCCCCTGGAGGAGGAAATGGCAACCCACTCCAGTATTCTTGCCTGGGAAATCCCATGGACAGAGGAGCCTGGTGGGTTACAGTCCATGGGGTCTCAAAGAGTTGGACATGATTTAGCAATTAAACAGAAACAATGAGTCACTAAAGCCTCACTTGCATGCCAGATTAAGAAAAATTTTAATGTTACTTATCAGTCTAGGTAAGAACCTCTTAATTTTCATGACCATTTCTTCCAAAAATGCAAGCATTTCCTCTGGTAACATTTTATGAGTAGGACATATGCATAAATTGGCATGGATAGTTAAATTCAAAGTATCAAAAGTATGGCAGGTTCTCATAAGTCGTTTGAGAAATGAAATGTGACATAAGGTAGACACATGACATTGAACTATGCAACCTAGCCAAAGGTTAAAAAAAGTCTTTGTATTCATTTATCTTGTTCTTTTCACTAGGTGGATGGATTGTGATTTGTAAAGCCTTTAGAAAGGATCATGCAATTTATTTGAAGTGTCCCAGGGTAGAGACCATGCCTCATGAATTCAGTGTTTAGCCACACATCTAGCACACGTGTGTGCTAAGTCACTTCAGTCGTGTTCAACTCTGTGCCACCCTGTGGACTGTAGACCACAAGGCTCCTCTGTGCATGGGATTCTCCAGGCAAGAATACTTGAGTGGATTGCCATGCCCTCCTCCAGGGGATCTTCCCGACCCAGGGATCGAACCTCCGTCTCTCATGTCTCCTGCATTGGTAGGTGGGTTCTTTACCACTATGCCACCTGGGAAGCCCAGCTCACAGTAGGTACTTAATCCATGTATTTTTGGATAAATTAATAATGAATGAACAGATAATTGAGTCAAAACGAGTTATATGAGGAATACAGTTGATTTTTTTTTGCTTCTAATTAGATAGTATTATCTGGTAAGCAATGGACTAGTTTTCTGGGAAATATAAAGATTTGTTTACTCATACCTTCATATTCACTCATCTGTGCAACAACTGTGTTCTGAAACATACTTACTGTAGGGCAAAGTAAGATGCTTGACTTTTAAAAATGCATAGGTGAATGGCTGTACCCAGGAAGAAAAATAAACAATTAAATGCAGTATGCTAAGTGCAATGATAAGAGAAAGCCCAGGGCATTTAAACACACCTAATCTGGTCCTTGATGTCAAGGATGGCCTTTAAGTGATGAAGACATGTAAACTGAGCCTAGATTGGAGGAACATAGGAAAGCCAATGGACAAGACAACAGTTCATGGTATAAGATGGCAAAAGGCGACCCAGACAGTAGGAACAATATGTACAAGGGAGCATATAATTCAAAGGCCTGAAAGTCATTAAATAATGCCACCATATGAAATAAAATGTCACTTGAAACCTTACATAAATCTGATAATTATGAAGCCACCAATGGAGAGAAAGCTCATGAATTAAAACTATGAATAAATAAAAGTGATACAGAAAAGTTTCATGATTTTACAGGAATTTAGTGTTCTATATATTTTGAGTTGACCAGATATGATTATAGCTAAAGAAAATAATAAAAAATATGCATAATCAAAAAATGATATTTGAAAGGACACAACAGATGACAATTTACAACTTTAAAAGTCAGCAAACAACAAACAATCCTCTTCTAAAGTGTGTAAGATTAAAAAGTGGTATCACAAAAACATTAAAATTAAGGTCAAATCATAGGTTTATAATGTTATGGTGATAGTTTACTTTATGGTCTTAGGTCAGTCAAGAACATCCACAGAAATTTGATACTCAGTGTGAAATGAGGGAAAAAACTTTTTCTTAACTCTGGTTCTCTGTGTTCCTGGGGATAGATGTCAAACCTTTATAGTAAATATAACTATTCTTTGATCCTGCCTATCAATTTGGTAATAGAAAATAAACACAGAGATAATATATATTCTAGGATGATGTAATTGACAGTGAGATTCTCTTAATCCCTGGAGGGGCTCCAATACCAGACACACATCTCTTATCTCAACATCACCCCTCCATTGCCTGCTAACTTTGGTATTAGCTGCTCTTCAGTAAACTCCTGTTCGAGGAAAGCCACAACTGGTACTTCTCAAACAAGTGGGGTGCGAGGAAGAATTTAGTAAAGTCATTAGAACAGTACTATGACACAGTTTTATGTCATTTGCATTCTATTTTATTTTACTTTGGTTTTAGGGAAGTGGATGACAGCTTCTTGGCAGGATCAGTTACATTATTTTGAAGTCCAGTGCAAGATACACTTAATAATCAAACATTACTAAGAAACAAATCTGTAACATTAGAACATTAAATCAAGAGCAAGGCACTGTGTAGCCACACAGGTTTTATGTTCATGAAGATAGCTCTGATTCCTAGCATGATATAGCAGTGAATCATGCTTTACTGATGACAGTATGAAGTTGGTATAAACGTTTACTCTGGGGTGGAAGATTCTGAGAAATCTACTCTTGAAAAAACAATGGTGGCTGTTGAGACTTCACCATTAGGAAAAAAGGGAATCAATTTCTCTACACCAATAAATGTGGGAATAGGAAAAAAGATGAGTAAGCCACAAAATAAGCTATCAGAAGACCTGGGTTAGAATCCCAGTAACGCCACTCTCACAGCAAACTTGGGCAAGCATCACACCTCTTCTAACTTTGACTTGCTTACCTGTAAAAAGAAGCTAATAATTCCTATACGATCTGTTTTGAAGTGAAGTTGTAAACAAAGTATGAAAAAAGACTGTAATTTTTTTTTTAAATCACAAACTGTTATACACAGCTAAGATGTAATTGGGCTTCCCTGGTGTCTCAGACAGTAAAGAATCTGCCTGCAATGCAGGAGACACAGGCTTAATCCCTGGTCAGGAGGATTCCCCGGAGAAGGGAATGGCAACACACTCCAATATTCTTGCCTGGAGAATCCCATGCACAGGAGAGCCTGGTGGGCTACAGTCTGTGGAGTCACAAAGACTTGGACATGACTGAGTGACTAATACTTCCACTTTTCAAGATATAATTATTGTGGAGTAAATAACTATAGTAGCAATAATAACAGTAACAAAAATAGCAATAACATATTCAAGCATTATGTTCTTTGGGAAAAACTGTGTAAATGTATATTGGCCTTATTGGATGAGCCCTACAGTTTAATACAGAACATATGTTTTTTTCCTGCTTTAGGTAATAGTAATGTACTCTGAATTTTGTGCTAAAAAGTAAAGTTTATCTGCAAATTAATTCATTTTGTAAGTGTAATTTAATATTTTAAAACTAAACATTTCACATCAATAAATAATATGGGCGTCAATAGCCAATTTCAGTAACTATCTGCTGGAGGAAAGGAATATTTAGAAATCTACATTGAATTTGCCATAGATATTAAAATAGTATTTATTTCTTAACACTAAAGATTAGCTAGTATACTATATAAATATCAGGCAAAGAAAAATTTTACCGTCAATAAAATATGTTAATTTAAGATGAGTATATAAATAAACATAAATTTTTATTTCCCAAACTTCCATATGCACATGAGTCCATGTGTCTGGAAGAAAATTATCAGCCATGAATATAATATATTTACAGAAAGCAATTCCGATTTGTCTGCTTGCAAGCAAAAGATTTATTCCAAAAGAAGAACGATTCCTTCACCTTTATAAGCAATTTGGTGTTCGTATGTGCTTATTGATGGGTGCTGTTTTCACAATTCAGCACTAATTATTAATTTGTATTTTCAGGGGGTTATGCATATAATCCTCATTATTCCCAAGGGATTTTTGTAAATAGTACTTTAGAGCAGAGGCTGAAAATGCATCTAGTTCTCCCTTCTGGTGGCACAGTACCTCACATTATAGCCCTGGTGAGAAGCAATAAGTGTTCACTGGTATTATGCCTCCACATTTGAGGTGCTCCTATTTTTGTGAGAAGAGAGGAGTTTTCTGTTAGAGAACTACAGAATGAGAAGTTGGTGCCTGGATCCTTTTTCATTGTGGTGGCATTCCTTTAGCATCTTGAATATTTCAATGTGCACACAAGAAAGTTCATAAGGGGGTAAAATACCAATAATAATGTCAGATTTATAGAGTCTTATCCTGAAAACTCTTAAACTGCTTCCAAAGCAGGATCAGATTATTTATCTGAACTCCTTTACACTTTCTTTTTTATTTTTGGTAAAAGAGAAATATGAAACACCAATAATTTACAGACATTTTCACTTGGAAGAATTAATTCTATCATTTATAATGATTTTTTAAAGGAGGATTAAAAAACTTTTTTTTTTTTTTTTTGATCATCAGGAACTAAAACATAGCTTTGGGTGGGCAGGATTTTTTTTTTTTTTATATCACAAGTTAATGTCATTATTTTTAAATACTTGATATATGAACCTAGAATTTCATGGTAATACATTGAAACTTGGTAATACCAAGAATACATGGTAATACATTGTATTAATGTATAAATACATTAATACAATGAAATATTTTTTATCTAATTAAATTGATATACATGTGTCAGAAGGCACTATGACTTGAGTGTGTGCTGCTGCTGCTGCTAAGTCGCTTCAGTCGTGTCCAACTCTGTGCGACCCCAGAGACAGCAGCCCACCCGCCTCCCCCGTCCCTGGGATTCTCCAGGCAAGAACACTGGAGTGGGTTGCCATTTCCTTCTCCAATGCATGAAAGTGAAAAGTGAAAGGGAAGTTGCTCAGTCGTGTCCGACTCTTAACGACCCCATGGACTGCAGCCTACCAGGCTCCTCCACCCATGGGATTTTCCAGGCAAGAGTACTGGAGTGGGGTGCCATTGCCTGTATGTACCAGTGTCTAAATAAACGAGGTCTGGCGGCTTGCCCTCAAGACATCCATCATCTACCAGGTAGCACATGGCCAAGCCAGGTGTGGGTAAGCTCCTGAAGTTACATGCAATGTGATGAGAAGATCAAGCAGGAGGATGGCATGGGGGTGAACTGGAGAGAGGAAGAGCTTGAAAAGCTGCCTGGAAAAAATAACATATGAACCTTAATGAACGAGTAAGAATTCAAAAGTTCAGCATTTCAGAAAAAGAGATGAGTCAAAGAAAGCATATGAAAAGAGTACAGATGAATTGGGAAATAATGAGTAGGTTTGACTGGCTAAAGGGCATGTTAGGAGAGTAGAGGGAGAAACAGACCAACTACCATAACCAGCTTTTATAATTTATCCTATATACAACGCTGAATGCTTATGAATTGGAGAGTAATGTTATATGGGCTACACGTGAGAGAGATGACCACGTCAGAATTGTGCAACGTGGGCCAAAGTGGGAGCCACACTTGGATCAGGGGACACCAGCCCCAGATTTGATAATGATCAGGAATTAAACAACCTGAAGTCTTTCAGTCTTTATAAAGAGCAGGTAACATTAATGGTAATGATGGGGGTAGTGAGACATGTAACTAAACCCATGTTTGGGAAGTGTAGGGAGGTTTTATTACATGGACATACTTTTGTGAAAAAACAGATTGACATAGTTGCTTCTTAAGAGCAACTTTAAAGTGCTTTTTAAAAGAGTACTTTCTTTAGACAAATAACTGCCCTGTTTGTATTTTGAATTGCAGGCAGAGATAACTTGAAGTCTAAACACTGTGTACATAAGACATCAATCATTCTTAAATTAGCAAATTTTAAATTAATCTGATGCCTTTCAGTTTTGCAGAAGATTTTGGTATATTTGTGAGTGACTGGGGACTTCAGTGAAAACTGTCTTGATCTGCAGTAATCACATTATTCTGGAAACGAAACAATAATTTTTTCAAGGATAAGAATAAAAGTCATCCCTCATAATTCACAAATTGCATTATCTATAAAAATATTCTCCCTCTATTACTGAAACAAATGCTTACGAAAGAAAACCTTCTCCAGACTCTGAAGTTCTTCAGTACAGCTGAATTGGATGAGCTACATGATTACAAATTTTGAGTTTAAATTTCTGCTCCTGACCTTGTTTTATTTTCTTCTTCAAATCTTATTTCTTGAGGCTTGCCCCCACCCTCTGTAGTTTTATGTCGTTTCTCCTGAGTATATATATAACCTATTTGTTTGCTTACTGAGACAGAGACTTCAGACCAAGGAATTGGAAGTTGCTGCCTCCTGACAGCCTGTGCTTTATTCTTCTCTCATAAAAAGGATCCTAAGTAAAGAACACCAGCAGTGACTTGTGTAGCTTCTGGGCATTTTTTTGTTCTTGTGATCTGAAGTCCACTTATTGTGTTTTCTGTTATTTGGAGGTCATCAAACTTTGATCACTAGAGGGGAGTGTGGGGTTTTGCCTTGATCTATGAGATCACACTACAGGCTGATTTTTAAAAACACATAAGAAAGGTTTATTTTAAAATAAATAAGCCACGATTCATTTGTATCCATGTAAAATGTTTCAGAATGGTAAAATTCAAAACAGCACTAATTATGTTTCCTTTATCATTGGAGATAGGAACACAGCCAATGTTACTCAAGCCCCTTACATTCATGTGGGTATTTTGTGAAATAAAAGGTTGCTCTCCTTTTCTGCAGCTCTTTGACCAGATGCGCATGTGCCCACCATTGAGGTACCACATGTAAGTACAGAGCGGAAGTGGTAAGAAGATCTGCCATACTGTGTCTACGTGCTCAGTCGTTATGTCGTATCCAGCTCTTTGCGATCCTATGGATGGTGGCTTCCAGGATCCTCTGTCTATAGGATTTTCCAGGCAAAGATACTGGAGTGGGTTGCTATTTCCTCCTCCAGGGAATCTTCCTGACCCAGGGATCGAACCCACGTCTCCTGTGTCTCTGACACAGGATCGGCAGGCAGATTCTTCACCCCTGAGCCACCTGGGAAGCCCTGCCATACCATGTGCCCATGTTATCCACTATTTACTCTATACTACCATCAGACTGCTACTGCTGCTAAGTCACTTCAGTCGTGTCCAACTCTGTGTGACCCCATAGACGGCAGCCCACCAGGCTCCCCTGTCCTTGGGATTCTCCAGGCAAGAACTCTGGAGTGGGTTGCCACTTCCTTCTAGAAAGGTTAATTTTCCTCTTGTTTTTGAATCATAGTATCATTTTTAAAAGTTGTGCAGGAGTGTGCCCTCCAATAAATAGAAGCAACAATTCCTGTTATTCATTAAGTCATAGAATTTTAGCACCAGAAAGCATCTTTAGAGTTCATAAAGGAATCCAGTCCTCAGTGACCATCATGCTTGTCTAAGATCACTGAGCTATATGAGAAGAAAGAAATATTTCTATAGCATCCAGTTCCTAACATTGATTCAGTATTTCCTTTTACATCACTCTGAATTGTTATTTATTTTTACAGATTCACTCCCAAGTAATCTTTTAGCAGAAAAGGATTTTTTTCTATTACTTCAATTGCCACTTTCTGTTATACAGAGAGAATTAACAAATGCTTCCCAAATCTATGTTCATTCCATTGTTTTGATAGATTTCCTACTTTAGAGGAGCCATTCCATGAGAGTTAAGAGGAATCAAGCCATTTGAAATCCAGTGTAGATTAGATTATATATGAAAGGATAAATTGTTCTCTTTTATTTCATGTTGAAATTTATAGTTTTAGACCTATCTCTTCTTCAGCATCTTTGAAATTCCTCTTATTCTATATTTTTCTTGGACAAATAAACAAAGTAATGAGGAATAATAAGATATCTTCGGAAAGGTCAGAAAATCTAAATAATTTGAACTAAGATACATGTCTGGGACCCTCAGATTTGACAATCATCTCTAGAGAATGGGTTAGTTCTTTCTATCTGTGAAGAATGTCTCTGTTCAAATGTTCATCTAATCATTCATGGAGAAACTAGATAATGGCTATATTCATAAAATGTTGCATCAAATTCAAGTAGAGCTCTAAACAAAATATCAAGTATGGTCCTTTGCCTCTAAGAATTAACTGTCTTTAAGAAAAACACACACATACACACAAAAATTCAAGTTGAAAAGCAGTAAAACTGAGATATGACTGAAATTCAGTTCAGTTCAGTTCAGTTTAGTCACTCAGTCGTGTCTGACTCTTTGCAACCCCATGAATTGCAGTATGGCAGGCCTCGCTGTCCATCACCAACTCCCGGAGTTCACTCAGACTCACATCCATTGAGTCAGTGATGCCATCCAGCCATCTCATCCTCTGTTGCCCCCTTCTCCTCCTGCCCCCAATCCCTCCCAGCATCAGCGTCTTTTCCAATGAGTCAACTCTTCGCATGAGGTGGCCAAAGTAGTGGAGTTTCAGCTTTAGCATCATTCCTTCCAAAGAATACCCAGGACTGATCTCCTTTAGAATGGACTGGTTGGATCTCCTTGCAGTCCAAGGGACTCTCAAGAGTCTTCTCCAACACCACAGTTCAAAAGCATCAATTCTTCGGCACTCAAACTTCTTCACAGTCTATCTCTCACATCCATACATGACCACTGGAAAAATCATAGCCTTGACTAGATGGACCTTTGTTGGCAAAGTAATGTCTCTGCTTTTGAATATGCTATCTAGGTTGGTCATAACTTTCCTTCCAAGGAGTAAGCATCTTTTAATTTCATGGCTGCAATCACCATCTGCAGTGATTATAATTAGGTATGTCATAAATATCAGTCGCTAAAGGAAGTCCGAAAGGGGATAGGTCTTGAAAAGATATTAAGTTTTTTGTAGGTAGAGAAAAGAGAAGCCTTTTAGGCTAGGCTTTAACATCTACAAAGACTTATAATTGGCAATAAATGAACTGCATTTGAGGAACCATGATTTGGCTAATCTGGCTCCAACAAAGATTCAGTAAAGAAGCAACTGAAGTTAATTTTAAAGCAAAAGAAGCAGACCTTGAATGCCAACAAGAAACTATGGATTTGATTCCTATAGATCAAGCGTCTCTTAAAATCCTGTTAGGAATAGAGATCTGTCAATCCTAGACTCTTCCTGGAGGCCTATCTGCACACTACCATGTTAAACACTCCAAGATCTACTATTAAAAATGTCATCTCACCATGTATAATGTACCCTCTTCTCATCATTTAAAATCTAAAAAAGTTTCCATTTTGCCTAACGTTCTTGACATCTATTCCAATGCAGAATATTTCTCAGAATAAAATTTGGGCATTTCTGCAGAAGAGAGCAATAGTCTTCTAAATAGAAACATGAAAATTTCATTTTTTAAATGGGAATTTCTTTTTTTATACAAATATGAAAGTTGCATAAATTCAAATAACCTCTGTCCAATGAAACAGAGATTGGGAGGTGCAGGCAGTCCAATTTGTGCTTCATGGGTTGTTCGCTAGTGTTCACCATTTCAACAATGGGACTACTAGATTTTATTGTTTTCACACACTATCCAGTGTGATAAATTATCATAAAGTTTAATGTTTGACACAATTTTCTCACCAGAATCCATAAAATGATGAGTTGCTTTAAGTTTTAACATAATTAATAAATATTGAATGACCACCTATAGCAAAAATGAAACTTATTTAGAAGCAAAGGAAAATAAGCAGAACAGAAGTGTGATAATAATAACTTCCAATCAATAAAGATGACAATGGAGCAAGTAAGAGTCTTTGCACTCTATGCAATGATGAATTAAAATCAGTTAAGCTATTTTTTTCAGTGTGTTTATTATAACTGCTGTTTTGAATAAAACACTTACTCAAGTCTGGTAATTGTACCAAAGTTGGATTTTAAAAGACTGTCATTGAGCTGTATAGAAGAACAAGAACTTTTTCTAGGAAAGAAATTCTCAGAGCCTGGTTCACTCTGGTACTTAGCTCCTCTTGGGGCTTTGCAATCAGATTGAAAGGCATTAAGAATTCCTCTCCTGAAAGTTTCTAAAACCACAGACATCACTTAAATAGGCATTTAGCAATGTCAACATAACGCTAAGGTAATAACTCTGCTATGAAAAGCAGGTTCTCTGAAATCTACTGAAGAAATAAGGAACATGAGTAGACATTAAAAATAAAAGCTTATTCATAGCAACACAAGGGGCTGCCTGAATGAAGAGCATGGCGTAACAGGAAGTTACTTCTCAGCTGTGATAGCCATTTAAGTCTCTTAATTCCTTAGTAAAAAATGTTTGCACATAGAAACTATCAAAGCTATCATTACCAATTTTTATTCAACAAGGAAGAGGAATGTATATTTACACATAGGCACATACACAACAGACCAGCAAAGAGCTTTTGAGAAAAGCTTCTTAAGTGTTCTGTTAGCTGGAAGATTAATTAAGGGGCTTCCTCCAAGAGATGAGGGGAAGTGAAGGAAAAAGCAAAACTTTCATTTGAGAGTAGAAAAACCCTGAAGAATTAGTGCATGAAATTCTGATGTGACAAAGTTTGTCAAAATCAACAGACAATATATTTGTATCTATGAGGGTTTCACTAGAGAAACAGAATCAGTTTGATTGATATATATATATATATATAGAGAGAGAGAGAGAGAGAGAGAGAGAGAGAGAGAGAGAGAGATTTATTACAAGGCATTGTCTAGCACAATATAGGCTAGACTAGTCTGAAAGTTGTCCATAAGGTCATCTGGAAGGGCAGACTGGAAACTCTTAGGTAGGAGCTAAAACTTCAGTTCTGTTCCTAAGACCTCTCAACTGATTGGATCAGGCCTCTGAGATTTTTCAGGATAATCTTCTTTACATAAAGTCAACTTTAATGATAAATGCTAATCACAGCCATAAAATAACTTCAGAGTAACATCTAGATTGAGGTTTGATTGAATAACTGGGTACCAGTAGCCTAGAATGGACACACCATACTGACCATTCCAACACCTTTCTCCTTTAGCGAAGGATCTTATGCACCTTTGGTGTGTGAGTCGCTCAGTCATGTCTGACTTTTTGTGACCCAATGGACTGTAGCCTGCCAGGCTCCGCTGTCCATGGAATTCTCCAGGCAAGAATACTGGAATGGGTTGCCATTTAGGCTAGATCAATTAAGTAGATCATTTAGACTGGTCTATGTGTGTATTTTATCAGAGGTTTCTAAACTTACTAATGAATACGGGCTTCCCAGGTGGCATAGTGGCAAAGAATCTGCCTGCCAATGCAGGAGATGCAAGGGATGTGAGTTCGATCCCTGGATTGGGAAGATCCCCTGGAGAAGGAAATGGCAATCCACTCCAGTATTCTTGCTTGGGAAATCCCATGTACAGAGGAGCCTGGTGGGCTATAGTCCATGGGGCTGTGAACAATCAGATATAACTGAGTGCAGCACAGGAATGAATATGCTGGTCACACTTAAAGGATATAAAACTCTCATTTAATCTATTGTGATTAGTTATTACTGAACACTTTAGTGTATTGTAGGGTTTTCCTAGTGAACAAAGCAGAGATGATGGCTGGCCTCATGGGTCTTATAGTACAGAGGGACAGAGAGATTGTTTACATAAATGTCTTCAGTTAGTGTTTTCTCAGTTACTAATCATAAGCCTTCAATGAAAAACAAAATGATTCTACTTTCTATAAGCAAGTTGTATTGAACATAAAGCATTCATTCATTCATTCAAACAATGTATATTGAATGTTCATTATTCAATATTACTTTTAAAGCATGTTTTAAGATCTCTTACTTTGTACCAAGTCTTTGCAGGTTTTGGAGACAGCAAACTAAATGATAAACTACTCACAGGTGTTAGAAGGTTTGGAAAGGTCTTCTGGGCATGGTTTCAGCAAGGACACATCACTCTATATGAGGATGCCTAGGAAGAAATGACCCAGAAAGTAGGGTTTGAGCTGTGTCTTTGGAGGGGCTTTTGCCAAATGAGGAATGATGGACGTGACTTAAAAAAGAAAATCGTATACAAGAGTGAACCCTGGAAAATGCTCATCTTGCAAAAGAAACTAGTAAATTTGTTCCCCGTTTCTTGTTGTATGTCCTTTATCAAGGAAAATGATAAGTAGATGGGAAGCTGTTGATATAAAGGAAATGAAATTGACAATTATTGGAGATATTGCACTTGTTTCTTAGTCCCCCAGATCTGCAAGAGGATGAGAAGTCTTGGGTTCTCCTGTTGGATATTCTGCAGGTAAAGCTGTGTGTCTGGAGAGAAGTTGTAGAAGGTAATCTGAGAGGAAAGCAGAGGAAGGAAGGAGAAAACATTTAGTAAAGGACACCTTCCTATTGGGCATCCCTGGTGGTTCAGATGGTAAAGAATCTGCCTGCAACGTAGGAGACCTGGGTCCGATCCCTGGGTCAGGAAGATCCCCTGGAGAAGGGAATGGTTATCTGCTCCCGTATTGTAGCTTGGAGAGTCAGACCCGATGCAGTGACTAACACCTTCATTTCTTTCATCTTTCTACCAGACTCAGGAGAACCTGGGCTCTAATGGAGCCCTCTGCCCTTTAAGTGATGGTGCAGGAAGCCTTCTCCAGCTGTTTCATTTCCACTGGTGTGTGTGTGTACCCACTCTGTTGCTCAGTCACTCATTGTGACCTCATGGACTGTAGCCTTCCAGGCTCCTCTGTCCATGGAATTTTCCAGGCAAGAATCCTGGGGTGGGTTGCCATTTCCTATTCCAGGGGATCTTCCTGACCCAAGGGATGGAACCAGATCTTTTGTGTCTCCTGCATTGGCAGTTGGATTTTGCGTCAAACTTACATATTGTTGAGAAGTAGACTGAAGCCTAGTGAGGCTGAGTGATTTGCTCAAAATCATCTGTCAGAGAGCTTGTGACTGGAGGTAATTGATTCATGGGGCTGTAGTATTGTTTTTTATTTTTTTGTTGTTTGTTTTTAATTATAATATAATTGCTTTACAACGTGGTGTTAGTTTCTGCTGTACACTGGGGTGAATCAGCTATGTATGTATACATGTACCCTCTCCCTCATGTACCTCCCTCCTGTGCCTCCTCCTCCCCCCACCCCCACTCCCGCAACCCCTTACCACCATTCCACCTCTCTTGGTCATCACAGAGCACCAGGCTGAGCTCCCTGTGCTTAGAGAGCAGGTTCTCACAAGCTATCTATTTTACGCACGGGAGTGTGTATACTATTTTCATTATATCTTTCAATCAAATCTCAGCTCAAGGTATGAAATGATGTTATATGTGAGCGGTTTCTCTGACAATTGGTAATAGCTGTTTCTTACCATCAAAGCCAGTATCCCACACTAAAGGACAAAACTAGACTTAATGATTGCTGGAAACGGGAGACTACTTGGTTCTCCATTAAACATTTTGCTAAAGAATAAAAATTCATTAATATCACTTCTCTATTTTAATGAGGTGTCTAGATTTTAAAATAGGAAATTTATCAAACTTTTCAAAATTGTTGATTGGTTCTCCATGAAATATTTTGCTGAAGAATAAATACAACCATTTTTAGTTCTCTATTTTAATGAGATTTCTAAATTTTTAAAATAAACATTTCACCATTTGGCAAAATGTTATATAAATTGATTGATAAATCTGCAGTGAATTTATTTAGGAAAAAAAAGCTATTTTTCTACTTTAAGCATTTTGCTGATTTTACAAATGCATTGGAGTTAAATTTATAATTTCCTCCAATCTGTAATTTAGTTGGTGTAATTTGTAGCTGGTGATTTTTCAGTATTTTCTTGACAAGTGTTATTCATATGAAAATGATAGTTTTACTGATGTAGTATAATTTTCTGTCAGATGATTTATAAACATATGTGTATACAATGTGTAGACTCTTTATATTTTAAATATTTATGGTATAAATTAGAATTAAGGTAGTTTTCTTCTTTCTCTTAATTAAAAACATGTCAATATTTAAAAGAAAATACAGTAATTGTGGGATAGAGACCAGATTCATTACATTTTCTGTGCTGCTCTTAAGGGGTTTTCCATCCTTCTCACCTGCCCGCTTGTCTTTTGTTCAGAGTAATGTATTCTACATTAGTATCCTTTTCAGGCTCTCCCGTGCACCGACTGCCAAAATTACAAGATTAGGTACAATGGGTTTATGTTGTGGACGTCCGTCCACCAGGGACCTAACAAGCTGAGATTGTCAACTTGGACTTAAACCAATGGCCTCAAGCTAAAAGGTAAGTGAAATTTCAGCTGCACTGTAGAACACTTGCAAGCGTGTCTTCTTAAACCAATGATGTTCTCCGAAAGAGAGTTATTTCCAGTCAAAAATACAATTTGGCTCCACTAACAGATGATGTTAAAAAAAAAAAAAAAAACATTTAATAAACAAAAAAAGGCTGAGCCAGATGTCAAGAGGCAGAATGTACCTTGGCACCTTCTGCACCTAGAGATAATCTTCATAAGAAGTGGAGCTTTGTGTGACATCATGTCAGCGACCTCTCGGAAGGATCCTACTTTCTCAATGATAACTAGTCGGGCGGAAGTGTCACTAGTATGATGTCTACTGGGTTTCCATCCTCCCTTCTCTTCTCAAGGACACTTTTGATTTGTTTGGAGCCAGAAAGGAAATACATCTTTCTCTACTCTGTCTAGTGTTTGATTCACTGCAAAGACAGCTGAGGGGATCTTTACTGTAAGTTACTCCTTGTGATTGGATTTGATGTTTCACTTAAAACCATATTTATTCACTTTTCACACATTAGAAAATTCATAGAATGTTCTGGACTGTTGTGGGGACAGCCACCTGTTCATAGTCATTTCAAAATTTACTGTTTGAATACTGAGGCACAAGCTGTAGAGGAAAGCGATTTCAGATGAAAATTGTCTCCTTTTAGATCAAAATACTCCTAGTAAGCATTCTAGGACTATAACTGGATTCACTTTATTAAGGTGGATTTTTAGGCAATATGAAACGCAAGAATATTAGTGGTGAATATTTTGGGTCACTTGAAAATGAGGACATGCAAATCTAAATGTGAGTGAAACTCTGAAATCTGGAAATAAAATATTAGTCAATTAGCCATACTTACTGGAGATATCTTCCAAAGTTAAGATTTTCAGATTAAACAAAAAACTGTTAAACATAAGGCAATCTCTGATTTTATTACGTTATCTGCTGCATATGCTTTGGGGAATTCAGTTTTGCAGATGACATGAACACTGGGGCTTCTCTTGGCATTTGCTCATTTAATGCTTGCTAACTTATTTTATCTGCTTATTTATTTAAAAGAAAGAAAGAAAAAGGAAGAAGGAGAGTAGGAGGGATGAAGAACTCTTATGAGCCAGGCTGTGCACTAATTTAAACACAAATTCTGTCTTCTATAAACTTAAAGTTTATAGGGAAGACTTGTGTAAACAAAAAATTGTGAGGGTATTAAGTCCAGTTGTAACACGGTTTGGTGCAAAGGGAGTAGAGAAGTGAGACTATTTACTCTGTCCAGATAACAGAAGATTCACACAGAAGATGACCCTCAACAGAGCCTGCAATGATGAAGCGGTGGTTTACAAAATATGTAGGTGGTACCCTCAAGAGACAAAATAATATTAAATAAATAAAAAAGATGGGGCTGAAGTTGTCAACAACAAAAACAAAAATCTTCTCTAACCCCTGTATTCATTTCACCTTGCAGATGTAACTGTTTACGTCTGTCTTTAAGTATTTCTCTATTGCCATATTCTTTTTATATATTCATTTAGTACTGACCCTGCCCTGACCCCTATGTAGGAGGAGAGATATTACCAATTCCTTTCTTTCTTCTCTTACTCCACCTACATCCCCACATTCTTAGTTTTGTCAGACATACATTTCCTTCTTATGTCAAGTTGGATAATATTTCAATATCATTCTGGGAGCATAATGAAGTCTCCTTCAACTGGTCTAGGTTGTTGTTGTTAGTCACTTGATCATGTTTGACCCTTTGAAACCCCATGGACTGTAGCCTGCCAGGTTCCTCTGTCCATGAAATTCTCCAGGCAAGAACACTGGAGTGGGTAGCCATTCCCTTCTCCAGGGGATCTCCCCGACCCAAGGCTTCCCTGGTGGCTCATCAGGTAAAGAATCCACCTGTAACGAATGAGACACAGGAGATGCGGGTTCAATCCCTGGGTGGGGAAGATCCCCTGGAGCGTGAACTGGCAACCCACTCCCATATTCTTGCCTGGAGAATCCCATGGACAGAGGAGCCCGGCGGGCTACAGTCCACAGGGTCACAGGACTGAAGACAGAGGACACATGTGAGCACATCATCAGGATTAAGTTAAATATTGTTCACGTCTAAGCCAAATGGTGAGCACTGATTTCAGGACACCCCTGGCCGCTCTAAGGGAAGGATGGTTCTGTGCGTTTCCTTATGCCTCATGGATTGCTTTGTATCATGGCGTTGTCTTAGTTTACTTCTAATATGAGCTATGACATCTCCTCTGGAGTATTTTATTCTTGCAGTTTCTAATCATGTATTTTTTTCACACTATTACCCAAATCTTTATTCTCTTTTGTAAGATACACGTTCTGTTTGCCCTAACAGTTTCTTGGGAATCATCGTCAAGGCTTTCACATGACCTGAATATGGCTTTCCAAGCTTGATGCACAATTGTTATCCTGGGTTTGTTTGTTTGCTTGTTTTTTCCCCTGTATATGCTGAGTTAGTTCTGCTGTTTACCAAACCTTGTTATTTGTCTTTTTGTGTTTTTTCTGGAGTATATATCAAGTGATGATTTCAGAAAGGGCAATTGGAAGGTGACTATCCTGATTCTGTATTTGTCTGAATATGCTTTGCTTGTCCTTCACACCAATTCACACTTCAGACATAAATTTTGTATTAACTTGTAATGTAACAAGTGACAAAACCTGGCCTAAAACAACATGAATTTATTTATCTTACAGTTTTGTAGGTCAGAAGTCTGAAACAGTTCTCATTGCACTAAAATCCAGGTGTTGGCCAGGCTAGGTTCCATTCTGTAGACTCTATGGGAGAATTTGTTTCCTGATCATTTAGGTTGTTGGCAGAAATCAGTTTCTGTGCATTTAGGACCAAGGTCTCCATTTTCTTGCTGGTTGTTAGTAAACGGAGGCCATTCCTGGTTTCCAGAAACCACTGCATTCCTGTTGGCTCTTGGACCCCTGGTTCCATCTTTAAAGGCAGCAGTGGTGGGCTGCATGTCATGTCACATCTCTCTGATCTTTCTTCTATGACATCTGCCTCTGACTCAGCCAGAGAAAACGGTCTTCTAAAAAAGTGGAACCTTTTTACCCTTTGTCCTGTATGGACATTCCAGGATAATCCTCCCCATTTCAAGGTCCATGAATGTAAGCACATCTACAAAGACCCCTTTGCTCTGTAAAGTAATATATTCACAGGTTTTGGAGATTAGCTTGTGAACATCTTTAGGGGCCACTGTTTTGCCTAGGTTTAGAAGCAGCAGCCCTTAGAAATTTAAAGACACTGCTCTTTTTCCTTCCATAGTTGAGTGTTATTGATAGAGAATTTCATGTTGATTTTCTTTTTATTCCCCTGCTGGTAATTTCTTATCTCTCTGGAAGATGTAGGAGTCTATCCTCATGCTTGTCATTCTAACATCCTCAGTATCTAGTTATGGTCTTTTTTTTTTTTTAAGTTCCTCCTTTTGGTCATCAGAAGGTCCCAGCAGTTAGACTTCTCAGGTCTTTCTTTATGTCAGGGTATTTTTTTTTCCAGCAGTATTTTTGTGTAGAATTTTTTGAATGAGTGATCATTCTACTTTTCATATCCAGAATTAGGTCTTAGTAACTATTGCACTTAGTAAATATTGATGTGATTGAGAAATGTTTAAGTTGGGCATAGAGATTTGGCTGTCAGGAGCATAAAGAAACAGAATGTGAATATATTATGAAGAGATAAAAACCCAAGGAAGAAACCAAGAACACTTCAATTTAAGGTTAAACAGAGGAAAGGGAAGAAAGGGCCAGTTATCTTGTGAAAGGGCAACATTAAACAGGAAATTGATTCTGGTGGAATTCCGTCCCCACAAATACCCAGTTCTCCCTTTGAGTTTTAGAATTATACTTCATTTTTAGGAAATATATACTTTTCCCTGATCTGATAAAAGGAATTTTTTAAGATTGCACAGTTTGCAACTGCTCTGTAAACTATAAAGTGCCAGAATGTTAATGTGATTGCTATTATCTCAGATGCTTTCATTCTTTCTATAGATAATAACGTTTCTGTTTTTTAACATTATTGAGGAATAATAGACAAATACAACTGTATTCATTTAAAGTGTACTGTGATGATGTGATATAAATATACATTGTGGAACGATTATCACAATCATGATAATTAACACACCCAACACCTCACATAGTTAACTTGTGTTTGTGTTTTGATGTGCATGTGTGTGTTGAGGATGCTTAAGATCTACTCTCTTAGCAACTTTCAAGTCTACACTATCATATTATTAACTATAGTCACCACTCTGTTCCTTAGAACCAGTATTTCTTATGAGTCAAATTAAGCCTCAATTATCCCAGGTCTTTTTTTTTTTTCTCCCTACTTTCACTTGCCTTAGTACTTTGGTTACATCATATCTTAAATATTTACTGTGTACCCTATCAATAAGATTTATACAAGGTCCTGCGGCTGCTGCTGCTAAGTCACTTCAGTCGTGTCCGACTCTGTGCGACCCCATGGATGGCAGACCACCGGGCAC
Source organism: Bos grunniens (assembly GCF_055505025.1). NCBI lineage: Eukaryota > Metazoa > Chordata > Mammalia > Artiodactyla > Bovidae > Bos > Bos grunniens. The sequence goes on from NC_141176.1 coordinate 53,692,092, forward strand.
CCCGTCCCTGGGATTCTCCAGGCAAGAACACTGGAGTGGGTTGCCATTCCCTTCTCCAATGCATGAAAGTGAAAAGTGAAAGTGAAGTCACTCAGTCGTGTCCGACTCTAGTGACCCCATGGACTGCAGCCTACCAGGCTCCTCCATCCATGGGATTTTCTAGGGAAAAGTACTGGAGTGGGGTGCCACTGCCTTCTCCATACAAGATCCTAGGAAGGTGATATTTGAAACTGAGATTCCAAGTCCAAAAAGGAAAAAAAAAATTGAGATAATTGTTGCCTGTTTGAAAACGTTGAAGGAGAAAAAAATTTACTTAAAAATACTCTTCATTTCGATGCCACCTGAGCATGGATAATCATTGCTGCTCAGTATGGTGGAGACATAACAAGTGTTCAGCCCTCTCCCTACAGGACAGTGGTAAACAGTCCCTACCATTTCAACAGATGAATATTTTTGCAACACTGGCCCCAAATAACTACTTTTATCCAGAGTCAGTCTTCTTGTTCTGGTGATTACAATAGCAAGGTAGAGAAAATAACTAGGGGCTGCTGTACAAACTAACATTGTAATGAAGATCTAAATTTGCTCATTATCCCTTGAAATAGCAGTTAGAAGGTACAGGGGGGCGTGATATTGCTGTTCTTTTGCGTACTCTGCAAGGAGAAGGAAGCAATTTGAATAAAATATCTGACAAATAAACTGTCGAGAATTTGTCAGAAGTATGTTTGTGGTCTCTGCAGGAAGTCTGTGAGGAGAGCTGAAGGCCTGTAATGATGAGGAAATCTTTGCCCCAGTCTCCGATACATGGTGGGAGCACATCTTTTCTAGAACTCTGCCTGTATCTTGCATACCCTAAGGGGCCACTCCTGCCCATCCTCAAGCCTAGCCAGCGAGCTCAAAACAAAAAGATTCCTCTGAAGGAGTTATTTAAGATGTGGTGAATTTTCCTATATGACTCATAAATACTTTGTACCCAGATTTGGTGATCTGTGTAATCTATGCCTGAACCAATCGTTTATTTTCAAGTATATTTATAGTCTCCACTCACCAAAAAGAACTGAAAAATATATAGCTGCCTCTAAAGAGAATCATACAAATGGCTTACTATTTTCAAGGCTACATTTTAAATAAGCAGCATTCACTCTTGCATTAAGTTACTCTGAAATTTAAAATCCAGTGGAATAGTGAGTCTTAGTTGCTCAGTCATGTCTGACTCTTTGTGACCCCATGGACTGTAGCCTGCCAGGCTCCTCTATCCATGGAATTCTCCAGACAAAAATACTGGAGTGGGTTGCTATTCCCTTCTTCAGGTTTCTTCCCAACCTAAAGACCAAACTCGGGTCTCCTCCATTGCAGGTAGATCCTTTACCATCTGAGCCACTAGGGACCTCCCCCACCCCATTCCCAGAGAAATACGTGTATGTTAAAAGTTTATGGTGATTTTTTAAACTTAAAAATTTTAAAGATTTGGTTAAAATAACTTTTTAAAGAACTATTCAAATTTATTTAAAATTATCTCATGGTCTTAAGGTCACGAGTTGAAATATCTACACGAACAATCCACAAGAAATTGCATCTGATTTAAATAAAAGGAGGGAAAGAGGAGTGGTTACAACTTAACATGCCTTAACATGCGATAAAATAAATATATCTTTCACCACTCTGAAGCAGGAAGTGAGATACGAATTTGAAGTTCCTTCATGAAGAGTAGCTATTCTGTTTCCTTGAGACTTAAAACTTTGCCCCAGGTGGGTTCTTTACCACTAGCGCCACCTGAGAAAAGGCAGTTAAGAATATGGGAATTATGGGGAACTTTTGAACATGATCTGGTGACCTGAAAGTAAAGAGTTCTCTGAAATGAACCAACAACCTCTGATACGAAAGCTTTCCCAAGATCTCCAGACCAGACCTGTTGGAGTTTTGTCGTCAGGTCCTTGACAATGACTTAACAATTCAGATGATTCCAGTTTCTTTGATCTTGATAGTACATGAACCCTAGATGAAGACCGCCTGGGTATGCTCCCTCTTGCCCTTTGTTACTCAAATGTGACCTCTGCAGTCTTGCTCTTTCTTGACCATGTGAAGACACAGAGTAGGCAGATATCTATAAAACAGGAAGACTTCCCTCAGCAGACCCTGACCCTGACAGCACCCTGATCTTGGGATTCCAGCCGCCAGAACTGTGAAAAATTAATTTCTAGTGATTAACTACCCAGCAGTGGCTCAGATGGTAAAGAATCTGCCTGCCATGTGGGAAACCCAGGTTCAATCCCTGGATCAGGAAGATTCCCCTGGAGAAGGAAATGGCAACCCACCCTTGTCTTCTTACTTGGAGAATCCCATGGACAGAGGAGCCTGGTGGGCTACAGCCCATGGTGTCGCGAAGAGTAGGACACGAGTGAACGACTAACATTTTCACTTTCACTAGTGTTTTGTGATGGCAGCCTGAACTAAGACAGTGAGGAAACAAAAAGGGGTTTGGCTCATCCACCGTTGGTGGAACGGGCTCCTTACAAGTCTAATGAGCGCTCTTCCAGGGCACAGCAGCTCCTTCAGCAAGTGCTGACCAGGCACCTGCTTGAACCTTGGTTGAATGCCCATGATATAGATTTGATGGTCTGCACTGCCTTGGGATCTAGGCAGTTCAGTAAAGGTACCAGTTTATCCTAGAAGTAAATCAAGAGGAAGATAGATTACTATCGTATGTGTGTATGTGTGTGTGTTTACTCTATTGAACATTTTAATAGTGTTGAGGGAGGGGGATGAATATCTTTGACAGTATATTTCCAATTCCTAATAACCTGAGTGCATTTTTCCATATTTTCAGAGTAGTTGTCTCTTTTCTGAAAAGTTTTCCATATATTACTATGATAGTCTGGTGCCAAATTAGCATTTAAGGGGGTAAATTTAGCAGAGTATAGTTAGGGACCTCCCTGATGGTCCAGTGGTTAAGAATCCCCCTTCCAATGCAGGGGATATGGGTTCGATCCCTGATCTGGGAACTAAGATCCCAAATGCTGTGGAGCAGGTAGGCTCATGCGCTGTAACTAGAGAAGCCCGTGTGCCAAAACTCGAGAAAGCCCACACATAGCAACCTGTGCAGCCAAAAACTTGAAAAGAAAAAAAAAAAGGGTATGGTTATGTCTCCCCCAGATTCTGTCTGTAAATCATATCACCAAGTGACGTGTGGGACCCATTGCTTCCACAGCTAAGGAGGATCTGCCTTTCCAGCCTAGATGCTGTATGGCTGACAAACAGGGAAATATCGCACAGGGATAGCTATGCATGGAAGGTCTGCAGCAAAAGACATAAAATAAGTTTTTCTTCTTTTAATCCCTATATAAATAATATAAATGATTATAACACAATACCATAGCTAAACACCACCACATATAGCAAGGCAAAAGGCATAGAGCACATAGCTTTTGAATACGCATCTCTTTTGAATAGGCCTGGCTCTATTCTCTATTTATTTAAAACCCAAGTCTCATGGTTTCAGTGTTACTGTAAAGATTCCAAAGAATCTGCTTACTACAGCCCTGTCTTTGTTGTTGTTGTTTTAGTTGCTAAGTTGTGTCTGACTCTTTGGCAACTCCATGGACTCCTCTGTCCATTAGATTCTCCAGGCAAGAATACTGAAGTGGGTTTCCATTTCCTTCTCCAGGGGATCTTCCTGACTCATGGATTGAAACCATGTCTCCCTCATTGACAGGTGGATTCTTTACCACTGAGCTACCAGGGCAGCCCAATACTCCTCTCTTAATTTTAAACTATTGATACAATATAGTCTACAACTGCTCAAGAAGTGGGCATCCTTTGAATTTATACCATCTAAACAATCAATCTCAGGCTTCCCAGGTGACTCGGTGGTAAAGAAACCGCCTGCCAATGCAGGACCCAGAGGAAACATGGGTTTGATCCCTGGGTCGGGAAGATCCCCTGAAGAAGGAAATGGCAATCCACTCCAGTATTCTTGCTGGAAGAATCCCACGGTCCATAGTGTCTCAGAGAGTCTAACTCAACTGAGTGCCAGAGCATGCACCAAACAATTAACCTCATGGTCTAGCAAAACCTGAAGTGAGACAGTTCACACGGGATGAACTTCAATCCAGCTGTTTGCAGAGTGTGCAAAACCATGTCTGATACACACACAAACATAAACAGCCTTTGGAATAAAATAACACAGGCCATTTAGTCTTATTGTCTTGCTGCTTGAATTATGAAATCATGTGTGATTAAGCCTAGTTTTGAAAGTGTTCCGTGGAAGCCTATTTTTGGGGTCTCTGACAATGGGACCATTTAGCTGCTGACCACGGCTCAACTCATGGAGCTTTGGAGCTGTTCAGCACCAATCCCTTCTTATTCTATGGCAGACACTGAAGATGCCACTGTGCCACACATGTTTCCAATTAATCCCCTGCCAGGCTCTCTGACTGAATTACACTATCACTGATATGTTTTAAAGGCTTAACTAATTTGAAGCATAGTCATAGGTTAAACACTGTTGAGTCCTCAAACACGAAATATATGTTTAACATAAACAGATCATTTTGCAGATACTAACATGGCTAATGGGGCGCTAACATAAGGGGAGGTAAATACCTTTGTCTTATTTTGTTCTTATACCCAAAACATTATAGCACCCATTCTTTTAATAGTAAAATTAAGGTACAAGGAGAATTCTCCATTTATTACAGTATAGACAAACAATCTGAATAATTCAGGCTGTGTTTACAGAGCCCAAAGTGAGGTTCAGATTTCATAAATATTCATCATTAGTGTGGGTAAGCCATCCAGATAATTCAGAAGCCGTCCTATCCCTGAATGGTCCAATTTGCTAGTAGAGAGGAAGCCAATTTGCCAGATAATTATGATGTCTCTACTTTACTGCTAAGTATGGAACCAAAGAGGAGAAAATATCTCTTTGGTTTTTATCTTAATTCAGATGGTTGTTTCAATCTGATTATGTGAAATTAGGTGGATTTAGTCAAAACAGAGATTATTCAAATTCCCGGCCTCTGCTTAAACATGGTGTTTCTCTTTGCCTCCATTTTTGTATTCTCCCTTTCTGCCTGTGGTATGGACAGTGTGCAAGAGAAATCGGCACTTAGGAAAGTTAATTTCCTGTGATTTTATCCAATTAGGTTATTGAGCACCTGGTGATACTGTTACACAGAAGGCAGGGACACTCTCTACTTGGGGAAAGTGAATGGTTTTCTTTACGAGGACATTCCCCCAAAATAGGTCAACTTTTAATTATAAGAAGCTTTGGCTACCTGATGCAAAGAGCAGGCTCATTGGAAAAGACCCTGATGCTGAAAAAGGAAGAGGAGAAGGGGGCAACAGAGGATGAAATTATTTGATGGTATCTCTGACTCAATGGACATGAGTTTGAGCAAATTCAGGGAGATTGTGAAGGACAGGGAAGCCTGGAGTGCTGCAGTCCATGGGGTCACAAAGAGACACAACTTAGCAACTGAACTGAACTGAACTGAGAAGGAGGTAACAGAATGGCATTCAAGATTTAGGCCACCATTTTATTTTATTTATTTACTTTTTAATTGTACCAATTTTTATTTCAATTCACTTCTATAATAGGTAGTATTTTTTTAGTAATCAAATTTGACAACCAAGAAAATTACGCTAAACAAGTAAATAGAGCACCACCTCTTAATTCCAAATATACTGCCTCTATTTTCCACTGGGAATTGCTCTTAGCTATGAAGTATATTCGGAGAAGGCAATGGCACCCCACTCCAGTACTCTTGCCTGGAAAATCCCATGGACAGAGGAGCCTGGTAGGCTGCAGTCCATGGGGTCGCTAAGAGTCGGACATGACTGAGCGACTTCACTTTTACTCTTTACTTGCATGCATTGGAGAAGGAAATGGCAACCCACTCCAGTGTTCTTGCTTGGAGAATCCCAGGGATGGGGGAGCCTGGTGGGCTGCTGTCTATGGCATCACATAGAGTTGGACACGACTGAAGCGACTTAGCAGCAGTAGCAGCATGAAGTATATTGGGCTTCCCTGGTAGCTCAGGTGGTAAAGAATCCACTTGCAGGACAAGAGACCCTGGTTCGACTCCTGGATTGGGAGGACCCCCTGGCATGGGATAGACTACCCACTCCAGTATTCTCAGGCTTCCCTGGTGGCTCAGACAATAAAAAAATCTGCCAGCAATGAAGAAGACCTGGGCTCAATCCCTGGGCTGGGAAGATCCCCTGGAGGAGGGCATGGCCACCCACTCCAACTACTGCCAACTACTACCTGGAGAATCCTCATGGACAGAGAAGCCAGTCCATGGGGTCTCAAAGAGCCAGACATGACTAAATGACCAAGCGTAGCATAGCACAGCATGAAGGATATTATCAAGATCCTGTAGGCCACCATTTTAAAATCTTTGTCCTTCTACTTATCTCTATTACTGCTTCTTTTAATAAATCTGTTTAGTAGCTAGAAAGAGAAAGTAGCTATACAAGAGAAAAAACGGATGCGAAATTATTGGTGGAAAACAGCAGGAAGGAAATTGTTTAATATGACAATGAAAAGAACTGCAAAAGCAGTTCTCAGAGTCAGACCCTGTGTTGTGTTTTGAACACGTCAGTGAATGTTGTTCTCAGGTGGAAACTTGACTTTCCAGAAACTGTCAGTTTTGCAGAGCTTTCCTTCCAAAGCTTTGAGTTTCACAAGCAACTCCTCTGTTTTATCTAGTGTCTATCAAGAAGCTGTTGCCACAATAGCATAGAGCTAGGCAGTCTGACATATTACGGTGGGTCAGAGCTTTCAAAACACTCCTCCTTCTAAGGAGGCAGAAAAGTTGGCAGAAATGCAGGGACAGCATCAGGCCGCTCTGTCTGCTTCCACAGAAGCTGACAAAACTCTGCCATTTTCATCCACGAGAAAGTCTGGTTGAGCCTTCAATACCCATTTTTTTTGCCAGAAGAACTTCCGCTGGTTTGTCTGGATTTTGCATCTTCAGCAGTGATCAGAATAGGGCTCTCTTAACAAATCTGTAAGAAGGGTGTCTGTTTTATTTTCACAAAATTCAGAATCACTGTTTGAAATTGGTCATGATAAAGGAGTGAGTATGGGGTGGAGGGCAAGGTAGCAGTGCAAAGCATGCAAAGGAACAAGGGGGACTTCCCCAATGGTACAATGGATAAGGATCCACCTGCCAATTCAGGGGATCGATCCCTGGTTCAGGAAGATTCCACGTCCCATGGAGCAACTCAGCCCGTGTGCCACAGCTCCCGAAGCCCCTGCACCCTGGGGCTCGTGCTCTGCAACAAGAGAAGCCACCACAGTGAGAACTCTGTGCACCGCAATGATACAGTAGCCTCTACTCACTGCGACTAGAGAAAAACTTGAATCAACGAAGACTGGGCACCACCAAAAATAAAAATAAATAACATTAAAAAAAAAAAAAAAGAACAAGAGGAAGGCAGTAGGGCAGGTAAACTGGAGTGATATATCCACTTTGGCAATACTTTGTTTATATCTCTGTTTGACTCTACAGAGGAAAGCTCCTTGAGAACAGGAACCATTTCTTATTTGTATTTGCAATTATTGCATCCTGCTTAGGGAAGTGAGATATTCCTACCCCTCTGCCCACCTTCCCTGTTACTGTCTTTCTCTCTCTCGTCCCCATCAGCCAAAATGCTGCTTCCGTGTTTAGTTCACAGCATGGCGGGGCCATATTGATCAGAAGCTGGGGTCACTGATCACACTCATTTGTTGGGTTAGGAAATTAAATGAACCCAGATCAGTGAACACTAACAGAATGGCTAGAAGGGACGAGAAGTCAGTGGCTTGAAGCCTAGTAGATAAATATTTCAAATGACAGCGAGCAGTGTATTTACATTTGCTAGATATGAACCTCTAGCCAGATACATGGAATCACTGATTGAAATATGTCCAGATTGTATAAATTCCCTATTAAATATGTAAAGACCAATTTTGAAGACAACTTTTTTAAATTCTTAGATTTGTTGCTAGTATACATATAGAGATGTCAGAAACAAGTATTTTGCTAATGTTTTCATTCGTTAATTAACATATTTATCAAGAGCTGACTTTCATCCCTTCATTTACTCCCTGATCTGTTCCATGCAGAAATTAATGTTCTGGGTATCGTTTGATGCTCTGCAGACGCATCAAGCTAGACTGCAGCTACTCTCAGAAAAGACTGGCATCGTGGGTGTGCAACCTGTGTCATTTCACAATGCCTCACACTCAGGAGAAACCCACTCTTAGCTTAATGCTCTGTCATCATTGTCTGGAAAGTCTTAGAAAATTTTTAATGAGGGGCATCACATTTTCATTTTCCACCAGGACCCCCAAAGTACATAGCTGGTCCTGCTTTCAGAATCAAGATGATGGCATCTCATGATGAGGAAATTCAGGTTGTCTGAAGGTCAAGGAACCACAGTCCAAACATTCCTTAAAAAGCCATTGGATAATAAGGATATAGACAGTCCATAGGCATATCTTGACTCTCAGTATTCAGAAACTAGTATACTCTGAGATTAGCCAGGTATCAGGTAAGAAGGTTATGAAATATGAGAACCAGAAAGTTTTGGAAAAGACACTGACTCAAGGAAAAGTCCAAACTCCCAGATATGTCAACTTTGGAACCTGTAAAAATTAAATGAAAAAAGAATCCATATGAGGAAGGCATGGTCTCTGAAGTGGTTCCATTACCCTTTTATTTGTTTTATTTTAAAATTATTTTAAAACCATCTACTTCTGCTTCATTGACTACATTGAAGCTTTTGACTGTGTGGATCACAATGAACTGTGGAAAACTGTTAAAGAGATGGGAATACCAGACCACCTTACCTTCCTCCTGAGGAACCTGCATTCAGGTCAAGAAGCAACAGTTAGAACTGGACATGGAACAATGGACTGGTTCCAATTTGGGAAAGGAGTATGTCAAAGCTGTGTGTTTTCATTCTGCTTATTTAACTTATATGCAGAGTACATCAGGGGAAATGCCAGGCTGGATGAAACACAAGCTGGAATCAAGATTTCAGGGAGAAATATCGATAACCTCAGATATACAGTTGACATCAGGCTTATGGTAGAAAGTGAAAAGGAATTAAAGAACCTGTTGATGAAATTGGAAGAGGAGAGTGAAAAAGCTAGTTTAAAACTTAACATTCAGAAAACTAAGAACGTGGAAACTGGCCCCTCTCAAGGACTCTTGAGAGTCCCTTGGACTGAAACGAGATCAGACCAGTCAATCTGAATATTGAATTCAGGGCTGAATAAAAACAATCAGCCCTGAATATTCATTGGAAGGACTGAATCAATAACCTCAGATACTCAGATGACACCACCCTTATGCAAGAAAGTGAAGAAGAAGTAAAGAGCCTCTTGATGAAAGTGAAAGAGGAGAGTGAAAAAGTTGACTTAAAACTCAACATTCAGAAAACTAAGATCGTGGCATCTGGCCCCATCACTTCATGGTGAATAGATAGGGAAACAATGGAAACAGTGACAGACTTTAGTTTTAGTTTTTTGGACTCCAAAATCACTGCTGATGGTGACTGCAGCCATGAAATTAAAAGATGGTTGCTCCTTGGAAGAAAAGCTATGACCAACCTAGACAGCATATTAAAAAGCAGAGACATTACTTTGCTGACAAAAGTCTGTCTAGTCAAATCTATGTTTATTCCAATAGTCATGTACAGATGTGAGAGTTGGACAGTAAAAAAGGCTGAGCACTGAAGAATTGATGCCTTCGAACTGTGGTGTTGGAGAAGACTCTTGAGAGTCCCTTGGACTGCAAGGAGATCCAACCCGTCAATCCTAAAGGAAGTCAGTCCTGAATATTCATTGGAAGGAATGATGCTGAAGCTGAAACTCTAATATTTTGTTTACCTGTTGCGAAGAACTGACTCATTGGAAAAGACCTTGATCCCAGGAAATATTGAAGGCAGGAGGAGAAGGGAATGACAGAGGTTGAGATGGTTGGATGGCATCACCTATTCGATGGACATGAGTTTGAATAAGCTCCAGGAGTTGGTGATGGACAGGGAGGGCTGGCGTGCTGCAGTCCATGGGGTCGTAAAGAGTCGGACATGACTGAGCGACTGAACTGAAAGATCTTTTTTTACAATTACTTTGTCCAAACTAGAATACACTTAAGTTTTGCCTCTGTTTGATGTCTCTTTTACCCAGTCATATGTCCTCCTATCTCCATTTTTTCATGTTACTGATTTGTCAGAGTGTCTGGGTCATTTTCCCTGTACCATCATCATTTAGTCTCTAAGTCATGTCCGACTCTTGTGACCCCGTGGACTGTGGCCTTCCAGGCTCCTCTGTCCATGGGATTCTCTAGGCAAGAATATTGGAGTGGGTTGCCATTTCCTTCTTCAGGGGAATATTGGGTTTATGTTATTTGAGGGGACAAGAAAATGTCTTAAGTGATGTTATATATTTCCTTCATATCAATTGGGGAAACATATAATGTCTAGCTGTCCTGCTTGCAGTACTGTTGAAATTAGGTTGGATATTGGCAGCCTGGTTCTTCAATTTCAAAATTCCTCATTGGCTTTTCTGGTAAGAGTCTTAACAGTCATTGATTACTACTGACTTGATACATTATTTCATTCAAAGTTGCAAAATGGTGTTTTTAATTCTAGCGTATCTTTTGTTTTCACTATCTAAAATTCTTCAATATAGAAACATTTTCTTTCATCTCTTTATTTACCATAAAATACAGTTCATACAGGAAATTTGGTATACATGCTTAGTTCTTCCTCCTACTCCAGCTTTTTTTAAAAACACTGTTTAGGCTAATAAGTTGGTACCCCAGCAACCTCTAGTGGTGATCAGCTAGTGTTTTGGGTTTTGTTGTTGTTGTTGTTAATTATAAGTTCATGGGCTTTGAAAATATTTGATACGTTTTAATCTACTGCAATCATCATTTCTCATGCTGCGGTTGTCTAATCTATGGTTAGTGGGATCTCTTTAGGTTCCTGCCTCTCTTTGACACGTTCCTAGAAGTTTGATATCTTTTTCCCTTTTTGATATAAGATGTTCCAGATTCACCTCGTACCTTTTCTTTCCCAGACCTAAAATCAACTATTTCTCTGAGAATCTCTCATCATTTTCATGGGAAATAGTATTAATATATGGACACCATGTTCAGTGCTGCTTTTTTTAAACAACCTTTTACTCAAGTATAATTAATTTACAGTGTTGTGTCAGTTTCAGATGCACAGCAAAGTGATTCAGTCAAGACATTTGGAGCAATTGTCTTGACTATTTTGAGGTCAATCTAAGACTAAGATTTTGTTTATGCAACAAGGTACTACTTCTTCTGTCTTCAGGAGATATTATATGTATACAGAATAAAGAAGGGAGACAAAATTAAGAGAAATTTTTTTAAGTTCTCTTGTTTTAATCTTTCGTCTTCTGCATATTCTTAAAACTTAATGCTAAAGTGGTTTTGTCCTAACAAATAGTTCTGCAATAAATAAATGTTTGATATGTCTTGTTTTAATTTTTTAACCACAGTAAATGAAATTATAGTAGAAACCCAGATTCTTGATGCAAGAGTTAATAAACAGGTAAATATTTTTGGAACAATTTTTTGATTATTGACTATCTATGACGATGATGGCGATTCAAACTCATGTGGCTAAAGGAAGCACTTGTAAGTAATTAAGCACTTCCGGGAGCCAGGACTGTCTCATGGAAATCCTTTAATCTTAGTAGACCCAGAAAAAAGTGAAAGCGTTAGTCCCTCAGTCGTGTCCAACTCTTTGAGTTTCCATAACTATAGCCCACCAGACTCCTCTGTCCATGGAATTCTCCAGGCAAGAATACTGGAGTGGGTTGCCATTCCTTTCTCCAGGGGATCTTCCCCAACCCAGGGATTGAACCTAGGTCTCCTGTGTTGCAGGCAGATTCTTTAGTGTCTCAGCCACCAGGACCAAGGTGCATGACGAATATGCTGGTAGATATTTATCCACTACCATCAAGTGCTCACCTGTTGCTCGAGCCTCTTTTCTGATATAATAGATTACTTGTTCCATGTAACACAATCAGGGACAGTAATAAAAGTCATAGCAGCAGAGAGAGAGAGCCAAAGTCCCTTCCTATTCTCTTTCCCCATTTCCAAGTACAGATGAGAGCAAGTGTTCATAGACTTCAAGCTTCCCTTTGGTCATAGAGTGAAACAAGGGTGAGATATCTGCTTGATCTAGGGATCAAGGGAGATCATGGGATTAATCTAGGGAGATATCTGTTTACTAGGGAGTTTGAATGACTTGAATGGGAATCCATGACTACTTTTGCACAACTTTAGCACCAATCAAGATGTCAGATTCACAGATACTTCTTTCAAAGGAAATATTCTTAATTTGAATTGTTTCAAGTTTGTCCAAACTGTTATCTCTTGGTTTAAGGCTTATCATTTTCAGTATTTCCCTAAACTTCCACACAAGTTACAAAATTCCTAAGGTTATACATGTATCTTTTTTTTTTTCTGAATTCTTCACTAGCATTAGGCTATCTGATTATAAATTTATCTGTCAATCATCCACCTGATTTCATTCCACAATACTTTCAATTTTGTTTTTCTTTGTTGTATTCAGTCTCTAGACTTGTCTAAAAATAACTTTAGGAATCTTTTTCTTCTTAAAAACAATTCTATAGGGCTGCATTACCATATTTAAGTAAATGAGATTTACATTTTTACATTCTTTCAAAGGAAAAGAATAAAAAATGTTGTTAAATTATTAACTCTTTTGTCAAAATGTTTTAAAAATTCTCTGTGTTTTTATTTATCAGATATTTTTAATTGAAGTTGTTTCTTAGAAGATGAATTCCTTGTGAAGAAAACTTTGAATTCTCCTTTTATCTATACATTAAACAACTTATGCATCTCTTATTCCTTTAATTTTAAATGCCAACACTTTACTCTTGGGTACTTTCTATGCATAAGATCCACAACAAGAATAACACTTATTCTGCAATTCTTTATATACAGGTGAGTAACTAAAAATTATTACAAACTGATGATCAAAGTCTTATATAAGCTGCTGTGCTACAAAGTGGATGATGACATTTTTTGGCAGGCTGTGCATGGCCAAGTTTGCAACCTAGGTGATATGATGAGAACACAAAAGCAAGAACTCGAGTATGTGATAAAGTTAGAGCCTTGAGTATTGGCAAGCCTTTGTTACAGTCTAGTGATGAGAATCCAGCTCCCGAATCCACAAGGCTGACCATCCAGGTTTAACCAGGAGGTATGTTTTCTCAGTGATTTCTGTCATCCTCTCATATAGTTCTTTTTTTTAAAATATAAATTTATTTATTTTAATTGGAGGTTAATTACTTTACAATATTCTATTGGTTTTGCCATACATATAGTTCTTATATTGCTGATTTGGCAGAAAATCACGCTGAAAGCACTTAAGTCAATTTGGAATATTATTTACATCAATCTCTGAACTCACACCAGAATGAATTGGATGGCCTAGCTTATATATATATATATATATAGTGAAGGATTATAGTAAACAATATTTAATGATTCCTTTGTTCTCAGAGATGTAGGGGGTTGAGGTAACATTGCCACCATCTCCTTTGGATGGTTTGAATTGCTTTGCAGGTGTGCACTCAACACATGTATGGCTAGGACACTGGAGCCTATGATAGTTACTTTGTCAATGTCACCTTAAGTACTATTTCATATTTATTGGCAGTTTTTAACTTTCAGTTTCTTTTTGCAGTTGAAGATGATGCTGTTGTTCAGTTACCTGGTTGTGTCTGACTTTTTGAGACCCCATATACTGCAGCACACCAGGCTACTCTGTCCTTCCCCATCTCCCAAAGTTTGCCCAAATTCATGTCCATTGCATCGGTGATGCCATCCAGCCATCTCATCCTCTGATGCCCTCTTCTGCTTCTCAGTCTTACCCAGCATCAGGGATTTTTCCAGTGAGACAGCTGTTTGCATCAGATGACCAAAATACTGGAGTTTCAGCTTCAGCATCATTGAATACTCCTTCCAATGAGTATTTAGGGTTGATTTCCCTTAAGATTGACTGGATTGATCTCTTTGCTGTCCAAGGGACTCTCTGGAGTCTTCTCCAGCACCAGAGTTTGAAGGCATTAATTCTTCGGGGCTCGGGCAGTTGAAGATAAGGTCTTACAAATTAAATTGACTTACTTTTCCTAAAATCATCCACATCTTGCTCCCAAAAAACAACCAGAGATCCACATCTTCTAACCTCTTGGTATCAAGAATGTGTTCTTCTTGTATCTCCAGTCTTTCCTTCTTCACTTTCTCTACCCTGTCCACTGACAAACATGTTTAAATAACTACCGATTCTTTCAACTCGAATGCCTCCTACTAATCAGTTTTGGAATGAATAGCAAGTACTTCTGAATCCTAAAGGCTAGCACTTGTTTCAGTCCCTATCTTAATATGCAATGATCTATATAAAGAAGGAATAAAACAGCATTGGCTGTGTGCTTTCCATGTACCAATTACTCATCTACATATAAATCTTTATTTTAATTATCAAAATACCTTTAAAAATAGATATCGTAATGCTCAGTCTATAAGGTAGTAAAGTGAAAAGTGGAACTGTTAGTCACTCAGTCGTGTCCAATTCTTTGGAACCCCATGGACTGTATCCCGCCAGGCTCCTCTGTTCATGGAATTCTCCAGGCAAGAATACTGGAGTGAGTAGCCATTCCCTTCTCCAAGGAATCTTTCTGACCCAGTGCTCAAATCTGGGTCTCCTGCACTGCAAGCAGATTCTTTACCATCTTAGCCACGACTAAATTTATGTCGGGTGGTAAATAGAGGCCTAAATAATCATAACATTAGCTAACATTTATTAAGCACTTACTACATGATGAGTTCTGTGCTGAATGCTTTACATTTCTAACTACACATTGAATACTGACAACAACTCTGAGAAGGATATGCTAAAAGGATACCCATTTTAAAGATGAGGGAACTGTGGCTTAAAGAACTGAGTAACTTTCTGAAGTTCAGACGGGATGTGTACAATGTATTGCTGCAAAAAGGTCATTCTAGAGTCTGTATTGGCACCCCACTCCAGTACTCTTGCCTGGAAAATCCCATGGACGGAGGAGGCTGGTAGGCTGTAGTCCATGGGGTCTCGAAGAGTTGGACACGACTGAGCGACTTCACTTTCATTTTTCACTTTCATGCATTGGAGAAGGAAATGGCAACCCACTCCAGTGTTCTTGCCTGGAGAATTCCAGGGACGGGGGAGCCTAGTGCACTGCCATCTATGGGGTCGCACAGAGTCGGACACGACTGAAGCGACTTAGCAGCAGCAGCAGCAGCAGAGTCTGTATTCCAAGAGGCTCAGAGTCTTTAGGACTGTGTGGATACTGGAGGGAAAAAGTAATCCATTTCCTACTTAAAAGTTTTCCATTATTAATAGTGTAGCATGATTAAGGGGGATTCAGAGTCTTTCCTGCTGCCACTGAAGGAATTAGGGGAGCTAAAACGTAGGAGGACCTTCTCTCACCAGGCATTAGGCTCAGTGCATTATATGTTTTCTTATTCACTCTCTCCATATGAGATGGTCTGATCTCACTTGACCAGGGACGAAGCTAAGATCAGAGGAGTTAACCATGGTCACAGTTAGCAAGTGGCAGCCTGGGATACAGAAGCAAGGCCCATCTGCAGCTCTAGCAGGATGTTAGAGATAAGCACATGAACTGAGATAAGCATGGGGATTTGGAAGACAAGCTGAAGCTCCAGTACTTTGGCCACCTGACCTGAAGAGCTGACTCACTGCAAAAGACCTTGATTCTGGGAAAGACTGAGGGCAGGAAGAGAAGAGGGCAGCAGGGAGTGAGATGGTTAGATGGCATCACCGACTCGATGGACATGGGCGTGAGAAAACTCCAGAGGACAGGGAAGGCTGGCATGCTGCAGTCCATGGGGTCTCAAAGAGTTGGACATGACTCAGTAACTGAACAACAAGTTAGAGGGCCTGCTGAGTTCCAGGCACCGTGCTAGACCCTTCTGGACTTCCTTAAGCAGCCATGCATTTATTCCTTTAAAACTCTTTTTGGGAGCATTTAAAGGGGGAAGCCCTGTTAATAAAGAAGTCCTTCATCTACTCCAGGGATCCTCAAACTCTGGGATCAAATGCCTGATGATCTGAGGTTGATCTCATGTAATAATAATAGATGTAAAATGCACAGTAAATGTAGTGTGCTCTAATCATCCCCAAAACATGCTCCCATCTCTGATCCATGGAAAAATTATTTTCCACAAAACTGGCCCCTGGTGCCAAAAATGTTGGGGACCACTGATCTGCTGTAAGCACTCAGCATGGTACCCAGTTCTGCCCCTGCCTCTCAAAACCTTGAATCTGCTGCTTATTTACCTCACTTTTCACCTTAGAAGCTTCTTAGTTTCAGCTTAGGCCCCATGCAAGTCTGATTATGTCTTGGTTCACACCCTAGCTAGTACACTTGAACTGTTGGACAAGGATATTGCACTCTTAGCCAGGCCCATCCGGCTGTTAGAAAGCCCACACACAAGGAATATAATCTCTCTGAGTCTTCCTTTTCTCCTGAGAGGTTAAAATTATGTCTCTGTCACTGTGTAGACATAAATTCTATAACTATATCAAAGTACTTGGGAAAATGTTAAAGTGCTCAACACATCTTAGATGTTATTATTACTAACCCAGAGCACATGGCCCTACTGCTAGAAACAAGAGTAGTAACAGGCATGGACTGTACCAACAGGTGCAGAGGAAGGGAACTGATAGTTTTTGAGTGGTTCCTGTACCAGGGCCTTTCCAAGTTCTAGGGGGAATTTGGAGAGAGTCCCAAAAGATGGGGAAAGAGACGCCACCTCTTAAATGTAAGGCACACCAAGTGCATCCAGGAGAGGAAGAATGGTCAGCTGACTGCATGTGGAGACTACCACTGTGGTAACTGTCTTCTCATCACCACTGTGGTAACCATCTTCCCAGATAGCCCAGTGGTAAAGAATCCACCTACCAATGCAGGAGACGTAAGTGACCTGGGTTCTGCTCTGATCTGGGAAGATTCCCTGGAGAAGGAAATGGCAATCCACTCTAGTATTTTGCTGGGAAATCCCATGGACAGAGGAGCAGGTTATATAGTCCATGGGGTTGCAAAGAACCAGACAAGATGGAGTGACAGAGCATTCCTGCACACATACACACACTCTCTCTCTCTCTGTGATAAACAGACAGCCTGCTGGACTCCTCTTCCCCTCTTCTCATCTTCCACTGAGGCATTAAACAAACCTTTCTCTTCCCAAGTTCTCTTTCTCCATGGACACCAATATAAATGAGATATCAGTGCATTTGTGTTCTATGTAGACTTTGCTGATGTAGTGGTGTTACAAACTCCCATGTTAAGCATGCAGAGCTAGAAATTCAATCTGAGTTTTTTTTTAATTTATTTTTAATTGGGGGATAATTGCTTTATAATGCTCTGTTGGTTTCTGCCATACCATAATGTGAATCAGTCCCAAGTATACATATATCCCCTCCCTCTTGAACCTCCTTCCCGCCCCTCTAGGTCATCACAGAGCATGGAGCTGAGCTCCCTGTGCTATATGGCAACTTCCCATTAGGTATCTAATGAGATACCTACACGTGGTTACGTATACATTTCAATGCTACTCCCTCAACTCGTCTCACCTTCTCCTTCCTTTACTGTGTCAATCTGAATTTTGGCTCAACAGATACTTGAGATACTGTAAACTAAGTAATTTCATTTTTAATTTTATTTAAGTTTCTTAAACCCAATGAGAGACATATAATGCTTCCCATTTTATAAGGACATATATTCCAGCAAGGTAACATTCCCAAGGATGATAAATAAGAGAACTGCAACCTCCTCTCTTGTCCATCTAAATGCAAAGCCTATGTTTCTGACTTTTCACTTCACTGCCTTTCTTCAGGCTCATGGGAATAATTAATAAAATGGTTCTTCTTCATTCATGAAATATTTGTTGATTGTTTTTTAAAGAAAAAAGTTTTCTTTTAATGTACTTTCAAGGAAGCACTTTTCTAGGAGTTTCAAGCACTGTGAATCTATGACTTTAACTCTGTACAGTAAATAGAAAAACTATTAATAGTTGAAAGTGATTTTAATCAAAATGACCACTGATAGACATGTTTATACCAGTCTAAAATGTTGGAATATTGATTCTTAGGAATATGTCACTATATAGAGTCTCTAGCTAAGCAGGGTAGGCAAAATTCATGGTTTAGTATCAAAATGTATTTGTTGAGGGCCAGGAATGTCTTTGGATGCTGGTAGGCATTGGAGAAATATGAAAGACAAACAGGTTTTTGTCCTTTAGGAGTTTATAACTGAATTTAAACAGACAAAAACATTCCCAGGACACAGATAAGCAACAGATTATGATCACATAAAGTAAGATAGAGAAAAAATACCCTGAGATTATAGAAAGACTAGATCCATCGGTGCTGGCTGGGGTGGTCAATACATAACAGGGATTGTGAGTTGGGATCTTTAGAATAGGAAGGATCTAAACGTGCAAAAAAAAAAAAATTGAGGAAGAGATGATAAAACCTTAAATGTAGCCAGAGGTTCATAAAAGGACTTCAAATCAACATTTTTATTGAAAAAAGTAAGGCAGGAAGCAGGGGGGAGAAGTTGCCTAAAATTAGCCAGTGTAGTTGGATAGTTCTTCCAATTTCAGAACCTGCCCTTAACATGGCAGAGCTGGTGGATGAAATCAGGTGTTAAAAAATATTCCCAATTCAAATGCTGGAATAACCTATGTGGCATTATGTCTTTTGGAGGGTCTCTGGACCCTCCAAAGGATGACAAAGAGTTTGTCATCAACTCTTTCCCTGGAATAAAGAATGGCAAGCACAGTTTTAGGGAGGGAGCACACAGATGGGAAAGGACTCAAATTTATACTACTCCCATCAGCCCTTAACCCATTTCTGCCTCTCATTTAGAGGTTCCTCTTGGCAATGAACTTGGCACCATCTTGAGTAGTTTATACTTGGAGCTTTTAAGATCTGAATTTTCTGAACTGGGTGCTGGTGGTGCTGATTGGTAGTAATACAAATTCAATAGTACCTACATCTCATATCACTTTAGTGAATAATATATTATGTTTACAAGCAATGGCATGAAGATAATTTGGCAATTTAGTAGGAACTAGCAAGAAATCAAAATTGTAGAAATTAGTTTCCTCATCTGTAAAATGAAATGTTGGAAAAGGTGATCACCAAGGTCTCTTCTTGCTTTATTAAGATGCTGTGATTCTAAGATTTTATTCTGTATATAAACAAGATCATTAGTTTGAACTCACAGTATTTATTTTAAAACATAGATTTTGAACGCATGCATATGTAAGATTTTTTCAGGTTCCTGTAGTGTCTATTATGCTATTTCACTCAGTACGATTATTGTTATAGTTGAACACTGAAATAATTTTAGTTTACCAAAAGCTCTGGACTCTCTCACGATTAAATATGATGTATAAACATAAGATGGATTATTATTACTTGTGATTACTTTGAATGAATGCAGAACTCAGCACACATATTCTTAATCAGAATATAGACTTCACTAAATGGTTTTGACATCTTTCTTCACCCTAATGTTGTAGACATTCTGAATTAATAAATGCAATAAACACAGTCAACCTATTACATGGGTCAGTTACAAATGTAATGAATATATTGTAAAACACATTTTAACGTTAAGACCTCAGTTCTCATCTGATTGGTATTCTCTTTCTCCTATTTCCTGAAGTGAAGGAGATTTAAATCTGCTACTTAATACATATAATCAGAAAATGTAGATATGAATTCAAATACAATTTCCAGCATTTAATTTTATGTATCTCCATAGTAATTTCATTTCTTTCATTCCATTATTCCATAACAATAAATAAAACACATTCAGAAACCAATAAATATGATAAAATACCAATTTCTGTTACCCATATGGAAGAAAACTAAAAATTGTTGGCCAGACAGTAAATGCCTTTCTCAGTGACTCCCAGGCTGTGCTTAAGCTTCATTTTATACCACCTCTCTGTATTTCTCACTGTGTTTTAACCACAATAGGTGTTCATTAAGTACAGTTTAGAATTGCACACCTGCTTGATGTTCTGTTTCTGCCCCTCTAATCCTTTCTTTCTTTTTGTCCCCTTTGTACTTACAGTTCTATAATCACATTTATTACATTTGGACACATTAGAGCTAATAGTGTAACCTGCATTTGATCCATCCACAGGAATGGTTATCATCAGTATGTCTCAGACTTTGCCCCAGGTAAACTGGTGTGGCACCTCCATCATCCTTCAAAACTTCCCATTGTTTTAGGGGGGTTCCTAAGAGATGCCATACTTATGAACACAGTCCTTGCAGGTTTTCTCATAATTTATGTCTTACTTTTTGATTTAAATTTTTTTTTGTCTTAATGGCATTTTACCATGTGCTGCTAAAGTGATTCCATCTAGAATGAGGAGAAAAGAGAATCTGCCTGCAATGCAGGAGACCTGAGTTTGATTCCTGGGTTGGGAAGATCCCCTGGTGAAGGAAATGGCTACCCACTCCAGTATTATTGTTTGGAGGAGTCCATGGACAGAGGAGCCTGGTGAGCTACAGCCCATGGGGTCACAAAGAGTTGGACATGACTGAGTGACTGACACTTTCACTTTCATGTTTAAAAATCAACTTTTAAACAACCACACTTCTTAGTATGGCATGCAAGACTCACCACGACCTGGTCTTTATGTAATTTCTAGTTTTATCTCTGATCATTTTCTGCCTTAAAATTTATACTGTAGAAATATCTACCTGCTTTATTTTATCCTACATAGCATATGATTCCATCTTTTGTTTTATGTAAGTTGTTTCCAGAGCCTGAAATGTCCTTCCTACCCTCCTTCAACTGATTTCATCTTCTCTTCATTCTTTAAAATTCAGCACACAGATAACCTCCTCCAGGAAGCCTTACCTGAAATTTCATATGATCTCAAGTCCTTGCTTATGTGCTAAAAAAGTTAATAGTAATAATAACAGCAGGTGCCTATTGATGACTCATTTCTAGACTTTGTTCTAAATGTTACACTGAATTTTAATCTAATCAAAAGCCATATCAAATAGGTATTACTATTCTTCCTATATAACGTTTGAAAATCACATAGCTAATAAGTGGAGTAACCCATAACTGTTTTCTTCCTTCAATGGCCATAATCACAGCTTGTCTTGTCTGTATCACATTCTTCTTCTTCAACTGGACAGCACACTGGTGAGAAATATAATACCAGAATTCAGGAAAAGGCTTCAGGCAGGGAACATAAATTTAAGAATTGTGTATTGTAGTTAGTGACTGAAGCTAAGGATTTGTTGAGAGCACCTGAATAGAGCTTTTAGAGTGAAAGGTAAGAGAAGTGAAGATGGCATCTTGGATATTTAAGGAGTAGTCAGAGAAGCAGAAGCCAGTCACAAAAAGAAAAAAGAATAGACCCAGAGTTAGAAGTGAAGAGAAACGACACAAGATCCAGAGACAGCAATTAAAACAAGAACAATCAACACAGTAAAAAGCTGCAAAAATGTCAGTAAATAAGAGCACTGAAAAAAATGATTGACGGGAAGGAAGAGACTACAGAGAGTTGTGGATAAATGGAACCCCAAATTGAAGCAACAGATGAAGCTTGCATTTCCATGAATGAAATTCCAGAAGCAATTAGGGGGAGGCACTCAAGCTGAAAGAAGCATTAGTTAGATTGTTAGTTAAATCTGTTTATCAGTGGACAGGGAAGAGAAAGTGCAGATGGAAAGAATGGAAATACAAGAAGAGCACAGTTGAAGACCCTTCTCTGACAAAAAGGATGGAAGAAGCTGGGAGTTCCTTCATTATTTCACTTAACAAATCACCTACATTCGAGGTGTGCCTCTTCGGCACTGGTGGTACAGCTGTGATCACATGAAACAAAAACCCCTGTCCTCATAAATCCTGCGTTCTAGTCTAGACGACTTTTTGTTTTGTAATTTCATTTCACTTAATTTTAATCTTAAAGGCAAACATTTTCATTGTCTATTTGCTGAATATTATTTCAACAACGATATACTATATGGACATTGATATGCCTATTATTATCTATTATTTTGTGTTACGGATGAGATTTACTTCTTTATCTCTGACTATATGAAACGTATTTCTTTAAGTTTCCCTCTGGGTATTCTATTCACACCACATGTTCTATGCTTACGTGCTTGTTCTCTCATTTGTTGGGGTTTTCACCACTCTTCCGCTGTGTTGGCCCTCCTGAAAGGTTGGCTGTCTTCATTACATACTTGCCCTCTGCAACAAATGTGTCCTGTGAGCTCTTAGACTTTGGTGTATATGTACACAGGAAAGGCTTTTGTCAGTGGTTGCAACCTTGGTTTACTGCTAGCTATGCATATCTACTTCCCACTTGGGGGATTTATTAATCTCTCAAATCTTCAGCCAGAATTGCCTTACTGTTTTCAGATACAGTCATATATTTATTGATTCCATTTTAAACACACATTTTATGACTTGTTGGAGAATAGACTGACTTTACCATATATTCAACAGGCCTTCTAAGACCAGAAGTTTCAACGGGTGTTGACGATGGATAGACAAAAACTTTTCATTAAGAATTTTTAGGATTGATTTTTAGGAGCCTCAGATTCCTACTGTTCTTAAGGGGACTCTCATTTCTCCACTCATGTTTTCCATCAGAATGGATTTTCCTTAAACCATCTTGTGTTTCTTTGCTTATTCTGTATCTGGGAAAACCTAGCAACTGATGGTTTGCTGGGACTGATCAATTTTGCATCTTCATTTCCGTTCTACTTGGGAGTGAGTCTGTCCTCAGATAGAACGATTTTCTTCTGTTCCTGCAGATTGTAAGTTTTATTTATGTTATAAAGTAAGGCCTCTTCAATCCCTATCAAAGGAAAGATGCTATTCAGAGAAACTCCTTTGGAAACCTAAAACATATCAATGGGTGATAGCATTTCTCTTGGAGATTTCATTGACCACATGAATATAGCAACCACTTTGATGTCTTAGACCTAAAAATACTAAGTGATCACTTGAGATAACACCTATCTCCAGAATTTATTGACATTCTCAGGAATTACAATTAGCTTTCATATTGTCATAATACATAACAGTGTCTACCTCACAACCAGAAAAAATAAATTCACGCCTCATGGATAGTGGGGATAGATGAATGGATGAATATAGCGGCAGAAAAGCTTTAAACATCTGAGCTCTAAATTTTTTTTATTCATTTTTGAGTAAACTCATTTTTGTTTTAAGAAAATCATGCACCCTGAGATTTGGTTTATCTCAAAAATTAGGATACAAAAGCATTTGCATTCCTGCTCCAGTGTTAGTTGGATCTAACAAGTAAAATATTCCTTAGAAACTTTGGAAATATATGCAAATGGATGGAATTAACTTGTAGATTTCATTCCAATTATTTTGATTTTGAAAAAACATCACAATCAAAGGAAAACTTTGGACAGAGTATTTCACATCACTGTGATTTTACTGAAAACAACTTGAGAAGAAACAGTAGAATCCAGGAAACCAGTTTGTGTTTAGAAACCATCTCATTGTTTTTATTTATTGCTAATTCTCCTCCTGGAATCTCTTCTCCTGCACTGAACTAAATGCTAGATATGCCATCTCTCTTTTCTACATATTTTATTTAAATAGAAAACAATATGGAAAGAGTAATCTTTTAAGAATAATAATCAAAAAATGTTTCTTTGCTAGTATTAATATGCAGAATTTATAGCAACTCTCAGATATTGATAGTCTATACAAAGTACCATTCTAGACTCTTAAACACATCTCATTGAGTTTCAGCGACAAAGCCTATGATGTTATTTCTCAGTTTTGGTATGAGGAACTAAGGTTCATAGAAGTTAAGGAACTTTCCCAAGGTCACACAGAGATGCCAATTTATTTACTTTTTGCTTTTTTAATTGAAGTATACTTGATTTATAATGTTTCAGGTATACAGCAAAGTGATTCAGTTACATATGTATGTGTGTATGTGTGTATATATATATATTGATTTTCAGGTTATTTTCCATTATAGGTTTTTATGAGATATTGATTATAGTCCTCTGCAGTATACAGTAGGTCCTTGTTATTTATCTATTTAAAATACAGTAGTGTGTATATCAGAGAAGGCAACGGCAACCCACTCCAGTACTCTTGCCTGGAAAATCGCATGGACGGAAGAGCCTGGTGGGCTGCCGTCTATGGGGTCGCACAGAGTCGGACACGACTGAAGCAACTTAGCAGCAGCAGCAGCAGCAGCAGTGTGTATATGCTAATCCATTTGTTTTCTATGTCTGTAAGCCTATTTCTGATTTGTAAATAAATTCATTTGTATCATTTTTAAAGATTCCACATATGTGATATCATATAATATTCACCTTTCTCTGTCTGACTTACTTCACTTAGTATGATAATCTCTAGATTCATCCATGTTGCTGCAAATTACAGTTTCATTTTTTATGGCCGAGTAATATTCCATCATAGATATATATATACACACACATACATATATAAATATATGTATATATTCCACATCTTCTTTATCCACTAATCTGCCAATGGACATTTAGCTTGCTTCCATGTCTTTGCTACTATAAATATTGCTGCAATGAACACTGGGGTGCATGTATCTTTTTGAATTAGAGTTTTTGTTTTTCCTAGATATATGCCCAGGAGTGGGATTGCTGGGTCATATGGTAACTCTATTTTTAGTTTTTTTTAAGGAACCTCCATATTGCTTTCCACAGTGGCTGTACCAATTTACATTCCTACCAATAATGTAGGAGGATTCTCTTTTCTCCACACCCTCTCCAAGATGCCAATTTAGAAAACAAGACTTCATATAGCAATTGCATTCTGATTTTGGTAAATACCCATAAGGTAACTGAAGAGGAGAGTGAAAAAATGACCTTTCTCCTCCTTCCTGGTCACCCCAATTCCAGGGAAAGGAACACTGTGCAAAATCATTTTGATCCCTCAAAACCAGCTAATTTTTTCCCTCCCTCTATTAGATCTTATCTGGGCTTCCCTGGTGGCTCAGCAGTAAAGAACTCACCTGCCAATGCAGGAGATGCAGGTTCGATCCCTGGGTTGGGATGATCCCCTGGAGCAGGAAATGGCTACATACTCCAGTATTCTTGCCTAGAAAATCTCATGAACAGTGAAGCCTGGCAGGCTACAGTCCATGGGGTCGCCAAGAGTAGGACACGACTGAGTGACCAAACAACAACAGCGATTAGATCTGTCCTGGGCAGGAGGGCATTGGAGGAGAGCTAGGAATGCCTTCCTTGGGTCTAGTTGCCCAGAA